>NW_026915966.1:1307500-2507500 GCF_034315485.1 Pezoporus occidentalis | reverse complement strand
CCAGAGGTCAAACCGTGGTGCCAGCTCTGCCCGGATGCAACTTCAAATGCTCACAAAGTGCCACCTAGGAGCTCAGGCACAAGCCCTTGTGCTGCCTTGGGGCACCCCAGATATGATGCAAGGCCTGTACCCCCCATAACACCATACCCCACTCAGACACGTGCCAGCCCTTGCAGCACAGCCGGCAACTGCACATCCTCATTTCTTCAACCACGTGAGGCAGCAGCCCCAAACCACCTACCGAGACCTGCAAGGAGTTGTTACGCTCTTCTCTTGTTTTCCCAGAGAAATGCAAAAGGAAGGAGATGATCATAAATAACTCCAAGTCTTGTCTGCTCCAGTCTTGCAAACTGAGCCTCGGGCATGTGGAGGGCTCTGACCACTCAGCCCCAAGCAGCTCCATGAGCAGCTTCCCTGGAGGTGGAGTGATAGCTGCCCCCAAGGCCAGCCCTGCCTCGCTGGGCATGACCCCCCCACCAGGGAACTCTCCTGCACACCAAGACCAGCAAAAATTACATCAACCAGCCCCATGCAGCCTCTGCTCCCTACAGACATGCTCGGGGTGCCCAAGGACCCCCACAGAGCTGACTCCCTGGTGGGTCTGGGGAGAGGACCCAAGCCGTGTCCATGCTGAGCGATGGTGCTCACAGGAGGGATGTGGAGGACCCTTCCCAGCCCCTGGGTGTGAGCAAGCACCTCTCGCCCACCACTGCTGCTCCGCAGAGCTCTCAATGTTGAAAACAAAGAAGCCGGCCGCGCTCCACAGCCTCAGCTCGCCCAAAGAGCGCTGCAGGAGGAATCTGTCCGGCCCCGGGCACCTCCAAACCCGGCTGAGCTCCCACGCTGACTTCTGCAGCTCCAGCAGAGGGAAAAGCAGCACCCCGAGGTGCGGGAGTAACCCGTGCTCCGCGGGGGGGTTATACCCGCGGGCTTAGTTTAGCTTGTAATGATTTTCTTTTGCTTGGGGTTTTGCTGCTGGGTTTTCCCCCTTTTTTTGGTGTTCTGGGTTTTTAGGGGTAAGGTTTTTGTTTCTTTCGTCTTGGGTGTTTTTTCACGAAGGGCAGCTCTGTCCCAGACGCCCCGAGAGCCCCGTTTATGGGGGGCAGCAGCGCGGGCAGGGCCGCCGGGACCCCGCAGGAGGTTCCCCCCCTCCCCGGACAGAGCCGCTATTCATCCCCGGACAATGCCGGCATCGCGGCCAGGCCTCCCCGAACAACGGCCCCTCTTGGGGGGATGCGATGCGATGCGCAGGGGCGAGGGGCCGGGCGGGAGGTGCGGGATGAGCTCCCCCGGCTCCCCCCCCCACCCACTCCGCACTCGGGTGTCCGGGGCCCCGCGTGGGAATCGGCTGGACCCCCCCCCCCCCCCGCGCTCTCAGGCCCTTCCCCTGATTAATTCACCCCCCAAAACCACTTCCCCCCCTCCATGAGCCCCCTCTCAGCTCCCCCCCACCCCCGGCACCGGCGACTCACCCGCGGCGGCGGCGGCTCCGGCAGCCGGCGGCTCCCCGCCTCCTCCCGCGCTGCCCTCCGCCTCCTCCCCCATCGCCCTTCCTCCTCCTCCTCCTCCTCCTCCTCCCCCATCACGCTGCCTCCTCCCCCTCCAGCCCTGCCCGGGGGGATGGAGCCTCTTCCCGGGAAGTTTGCTTCACCCCAAGGCGGTTTCCAGCTCCCGGGGGCCCATAGAAGAACAAAGGCGGGAGGGTTTGGGGAAACCCGCTGGGGACTTCCATCGGGAAAAGCGAGGCTGGGACCAAGTCTGTCCCATGCCGAGCAGCCCAAGGGGCAAGAGCAGGTCCCCAGCGCTGAGCACAGCCCTGCTGGCACTCGGTGCTCCGGGATGAAACTCGCCTTTTGCTGCCCAGTGTCCTGGAACTCCGGCAGCAGGGATCGACACCAGGCGCCGGTGGGTGTTAACGCCGCTGACCTTGGGCTCCCTTTGCTCCGCAGCTGTTTGAAGACCCCTGGGCCACATCTGGAGACAGCAGCCTACACACGCCAGCCTCGCTGCTCCTTAAAATCATGACCGTTAAGCTGAATGAAGATATTATCTGTCTCCACAAGCTCTTCCTGCCTTGTATCTTGATTACCAGAGCCTCACCACCACCACATCTCCCACCAGTGGAAAGGGCAGCAGCGAGGTGCATAGGGCAGGGAGCTGATTGCACCTCCTGGCCCTGCTCCCATCACCAGTGTGTGAGGTGCTGGCCTGACCTGGTGGGCGTTGAAGCCCCCCCGGTTCCATACAGCAGGGCCAGGAACAGAAGGGGCTCTCTCTCCCTTCACTGCCACCCTGCAAAGCCAGCCTGGCTCTTTGGGACCCCTGGTTCTGGTGTGTCACTTTGACCTACCCTGTGATCTTGGGAGGATTTTTCCCCCAGCTCCCTGCAGTTCTCAGACCTGCTTTCCCAGACAAAGGCCTACAGGCAACAAAAGGGCTAAGCCAGATTTGCACATTTGCAGTCCTCGATACCCAGAAGACTCAATTTCCCATGCACAGCCCCTAAGTCAGGGGCTGGTACTTGTCCATCCCCTTTGACCTGTTATCAGCATCACTGACCATTGTCAAACTACTTCTCCAGACTCAAACCCTGCTGCCCAGCCAACAGCATCACACCCTGCCCTGTTTGTAACTCGTGTCTCTCTCGTGGTTGTCACCTCCCTTCCCCCTTTCCAACCACCAGCAGCAACAGCTCTGAGAAACCTCCACCCCAGCACCCAGGCAGGAAACCCAACCTCAATCTGCTTACGCTGCAGCTGTATGTAGCCTTCTGCTGGATTACACCACTTTTTATGATTTAATAAAGCTTTAAACTTTAACCCCTATCAGTGGGCATTAGTGTTTTAATCTCCTTAATCTCCAGGAAAATCCAATGCTAGATGCCAAACTGGGCTTGCCCGAGGAGCAGCTGGGTCTGTTTGCAAGTCCCTCCAGCCTTGCATTAGCTGGAGAAAGGCAGGAGCAGAGGGGGAAGGCAGCTCAGCAAAGCTCTGCTGTGCTCACTCAGATGCTGTGCTTCCTCGGGGCATCTCAGGTGCACGTGGGCTTTGCAGATGTGATTCACTCTTCACATCCCTGCCCTCACATTAACCACATCTGTAGTGCTGTGCAGGTGTTAAGCATCCAGCATGGGGTTCACATGCCCATGCCAAGGCCTGTGTGAACCCAGGATGCTCAGCCACATGAACTAGCTCCTCTGTGGTACTTTTTCCCATTGAAACCATGTGATGTTGGTCTTACCTGGGGGGGGGGGGGGGGAACAAAACCAACCAACTATAGGAAAGTTCCCCTTGGTCACTGAAGCTCTGCAGGAGGAGCAGGACAGAGCTCACACTGTACAAGTTGTTTTTCAGATTAATCCATAGAAAATATTTTGTTTCAACTCATAGAATCATAGAATAGTTAGGGTTGGAAAGGACCTTAAGATCATCTAGTTCCAAGCCCCCTGCCATGGGCAGACATATCTCATCCTTCTCAGAAACAACCCAAGACAGGGGAGCAAGCAGCTCAGGACAAGAAAATGCCATCCTTGGCCTCAAAGCAAATAAATACGTTAGGCTTTGGTAACTGTGCTGTCCTTATGAAGGCTCCTGGGTGGCTTTGGGGCTGTTTGTGTAGAGGAGGCACTCACAGAGTGACAAGGAGCCACTTCAGAGATTTGTTACTCCAGGAGCATCTCTATTCCTGCATGGGGAGCAGGGCCCTGCCATACTTGTTCTCCCACTGCTTGCTCCTGGCTGCAAGAGCTCACTCTGCAAACAGGCAGGACCTACCAGAGGAGGGAAGCAGCCTTACCCCTATGGTGCAGATGAACAGGAGAAGGATAAAGTTACTCTCCCAGGGTCATGCAGAAAACTTACAACAGAGCCAAGAGCTGGATCCACATCCCCTACTCAGAGCTTTAAAATCCCAAAGTCATTTTTCTTCTCTTGATAATCAGAGTTTTAGAGCAATTCCAGCAAGGCCCTCTTGCTGTTGCAATTCTACTAAAGGTTTTGAACTAACTACAGATCCAGCTCTTAATCTTGCAACTAATCCAAAACAAGGAAGGTTCCTGCCTGCCTTATGCAGGTCCCCATGTCACAGCCACACTGCGCAGGGTGCTATTGCAGGGCTGGTAGGGCTCATTGGAGAAGGTGCCAACAAAGAACCATATCCCAGGCTGGTTTGGGTTGGAAAGGACTTTAAAGCTCATCTGGTTCCAACCCCCTGCCACGGGCAGGGACACATTCCACTGGACCAGGTTGCTCCAAGCACTATTCAGCCTGGTCCTGAACATGTTTCACCCTGATCTGCCCCCCTCTAAGGACATCCTCAGGACCTCCTGTCACCTCCACAGGAATGCTGAAAGGACATTTCCAATTTGTACTGCACTGCAGCAGTCCCCAGTTATAAGTGCACCGTTAGGGCTTAGTAAATCATTTGATGGTTTGAGTAGCACAGCAGTGCTGACCACCTGCAAGTCCCCAGTGACTTCGATGGATAGCTGGAAATCCAGGCAGCTATATTTATAATCTCTGATCAATAGCAGAATGAAAAGCACATCCACAGACCTTGGTAAAGCATAAAGCTCAGTGGAAAGCAGCATGATTAAGAAAAGGTCATGGGCTTGCAGACCACAAGACCAAAATGTAATGTTTTACACACTGCAAGAGACACCATCACTTCCAGCAGGAGCAGAAAGCATCCCGTACCACCAGGAACATCTAAAATGAACCCCAACACTTCCCTAAGAGCCTGGCTGCAGGTCTGCAGGTGTTACTGCCTGGGAAGCACTCCGGCAGGCAGCTGCCATGGTCCCTTCCGGACACGCAGGATAACTCTCCAGAAGGTCTGTAATTGTAAGACCTACAAAACAGTATTTCCTCCCTTCTGTACTGGATTCCCATGTCTATAGCTGATGCTGTTACTTTCTTTCAAGCTACCTGGCTTTTGGCATTGAGATCTCTGCAGGTATCACATCAGTTCCTTCATAAAAGATGTTAGTTGGTGGCTTAAGTCTCCCTAGACAGAGACAGCAGTGGAGCAGCAGGTACCATGGGATGCAGGTGCTGCCAGGAGCATCTCAGGGCCCTGCAGGCTCCATCACACAGAGCAGGGACATCCTGAGGCAGCACAGGGAGCAACCATCATCAACCCCTCAGGGCCTTGGCCAGGAGCTGGCAACCAAACCTGCCAGCATCACTGAATCATGGTTGTTTCATTGAACCAATGTTACACATGGCACCAAGGAATGTTCCTGCTCCCACCACACTGAAAACCAAGGGCTTCTCCAGCCAGACACCTTCAGCCCACTCCCATTTTCCAGGAGGGAAGGAAGGAAGCAATAATTCCACATGCTGCCATCAGCCAGCACACACAGCTAGCACTGTGTCCTTGGCATTAGTCACCCCAGGGAGGCCATGCCTTCTTCCCAGCATCACATCCCACTCCCCAGGGAGGCCATGCCTTGCTTCCCAGCACCACATCCCACTCCCCAGGGAGGCCATGCCTTGCTTCCCAGCACCACATCCCGCTCCCCAGGGAGGCCATGCCTTGCTTCCCGGTGTCACATCCCAGCAGTGCCCCTGCAGCAGCCTCCCTTCCTCGGCAACATTTCTTCTGCAGAGGAGCTGCAGCGTCTGCTCACTTGAGCAAGGAAGGCAGGAGGCTCCTCACCATGCCTGAGCAATCCATCATTTTCCAGAAGGGAATGGGCTTTGCTACAAAACCACTCTGGGGTCACAAATATTTGGAGAAAGCAAGCAAAATACATTCCTTCAAGCATCCTTCCCCCTTCCAGGGGGTATCATTTTTGCTACTGACATGACAGTTCAGACAGACACAAAGCACACTCAGCAGCTTCCAGGCAACTCTCCCCACTGCAGGTCTGAGCACAGGTTTGGCTCAGCAGGGACTGGTGACCAGAGCACTGCTGCTCGGGAGGGTCCAGGACAGCTCTGCAGATGGCACAGCTCAGCCCTGCAAGAGGAAATGCACTTTCCTGCCTTTCCTTTAGGAGCAATCCCCATCCCTTCTCTTCAAGGGTATGATCTGCTCCCCAGACACCCCCAGCCAGACTATCACAAAGGACAAATACCTCCCGAAAGGGTAAAGCAAAATCCTCTGTACACCACTAGACAAGCATCCCAGAGCCCAGCTCCACCAAACCCCAATATCCTGCCCTTTGGAGAAAAGGGGGACACGCAGATCTGTGGGTCCCACACAGCAAAGGGCACCTCACAGGGGTCCAGCATCCTCCACTGTTGCCTGTTTCTCATAGCACCTGCAGCATGGTCAAAGCGGACTCAGCAGCAGGGGTGGAGGATGAGTTTGGTGAAAAGAAATCACCTTTGCAAGGGGGAATGCTATAGAGTGGGAACTCAGTCTGCCTGGCTCACCCCACAGCTCAAGCAAACTCACTGTACTAGCTTGAGCTCTATTTTACCCCAAAGTGGGATCTCCTTTCTAGATGAGGAGATGCCCAGGCAATGGCAAGGAGATGCTGCAGCGCTGCCCAGGCAGTGACATCCCTTGGGGTCACAGCATCCACCTGGTACAAACCAAGCTCAAAGTGAGTGCTGGGGTGTCCTAAGGATCCCTGCAGACCTTCTGCACCCTCATCGCCAGCAGTGCTTCTGTGCAAGCTGCACATAAAGGGCCTTTATCCACCCTTTGTGTGCTGCTTCTTTTAAACCTATAAATTCTCTTTGGAGGTAAAGAAGAAAGAATTCAGGGCACCCTAACCTTGAAAAGAAGGAAAACTCCATTCAAGCTGCTGAGCTGCTGGGCTGTCTCCTGCAGCTTAATTAATAGCAACCCATCCCCAGCAAGCTGCTTGCAGGCCAGCTGTCCTCGCTGATGGAGGTGCTTTTCCACGAATAATAGTGCTTTGTGTTTTGATGGGAAAAGGTCAGGAGAAGGGGGGAGAGGAGGAGGACGGGGGAGAGGGAAACGCGTTGCTTTCCTGCAGCTCCCAGCACTGCGAGTCCTGCTCAGTCCCCATCTGCTCCTGGGTTAGATCTGGGAGATGGCTGCGCTTCTCCAACAGCCTTGGGGTGATCACGTCCTAACACTGGGCCAAGCAGAGGGGCACAGGGAGAATCCAGACCTGTGGTGTGCAAGCCCGCTGCTGCCAGAGGTCTGCAGAGCCCCTCCTGGTGCTGTTTGACATGGTCCAGGACCTCTTGTGGGGAAATCCCTCCTCTGCTCTTATCAGAGGCTGCCCTGATAACAGCACAGAATCCGTGCTGCAGGGAGCCAGCCCCAGCAGGGATGGTCCCTGTTGCCATTTGGCTTTTGCATAAATACATAAGCCATGCTTATTTACCTCACATGCTGAGAGCAATGGGGGTGAATCCAAGGTGATGCAGCAATGCGGCACAGCGGAGGAAAAAAGGTGAAATGGACCCAAGCCTCGGGTGTGTGGCATGAGATGCTGAGAGCCACCACTTCCCAAGGCGCAGCCATGCAGTCACCTTCATTTCTGCTCAGACACAGCAGATTTGAGCCAAGACCAAACCAAGCTGCCTCCTCAGGCCCTGGGCAAGGGAGCCAAGGGCTTCCTTGGAGCCGTCTGGGCGCTTTCTGCTCACCATGGCTCTGCTGCTGGCTGGGAATTGAGTCTTCTCCTGACAAAAGGATGCTCCTGCCTCCAGCACAGTGCCAGGGCCTGACTGGGCATCAGCACCCCAGGGAGCACAACTGCCATGCCAATTGCTCTCTGAGCAGCACACAAGCACCTCTCTGCTCTGGCCAGCTGGCCCAGGCTCTGTGTTCATTGTGGCTTTTGTCCCCTCCCATGTCCCTCTGTGCCATCCAGGCAGTCTGCGGCTACCCCAGCACCAAGAGGGCTCTGCTCCCAGTGCAGGACTGGGGCACATCTCCCTTTCCACCAGTTTATCTGGGGGAATAAAGGCAGATTAAAATGCCAAGGAAAGGCAGCATAAAGCAGCACTAGAGCAGGTCCTTTCTCACATACATGTCACCATGGTCCCCTACCCAGGCATCACAGCTTTGCCACTCAGCCCCCCAGCTGCACATGAGGAGGACACAGTCCAAGTGTCCCTGCTTCCACCCACAGCAGCCCTGGGAAAAGGTCCCCGTTGCTTAGCAAAGGGCCATTCATCATCAGGATTGTGTGGGATGAGAAAGGGTTAACCCACTGCAGCTGGGCCAGAAATACAGTGCAGGACAAAGAGAGACTTCATGTTACCCGCATCCACCCAGCGCAGAAAAAGGGGCCTTAATCCAATTCCCAAAGAAAATTTGTCTTTTAAAGCCCCATTTGACCAGGCCCGCCAGCAGGTTTTGCATCTGTAGCAAGAGTTATCCTGGGTTTGGTGGCCCTAAAGCACCCCCATAGTGGCCAGACCTTGGCACTAGTTCTCCTGGGATTCATCAGGGACAGGACAAAGGACCACTGCCAGATTCCCCACAGGTGATGCTCAGCTGCACGCACCATAGCAATCACTGATGGCAACGAGGACACATGGGGAGGGACCCATGAGCATCACAACACTGCCCAGTATCGTGGGGACCACATCTCGGGGTGATGAGGGTGAGCCAGCATGAGCCGGAGAGTTTTAGGGGTTGAATGGCAGAGCTGATTCTTTCCCACAAGGATGGGGAGCCCAGGGAACAAAGCCTTGGATGCTGCTGGGAAGCAGATGGTCTCACACCCACCGTGGATGAGGATGAACTGTCCCTGCCTTCATCTCCCAGCCAACACCCAGGCACACATCCCATTGTGCTGCGTCGCTCCCTGTGTTATAGTGCAGCCCTGGCAGCTACACCTCTGCAGCAAATGGGGTCTGCCACCACTCCTTCCCACCTCTCTGGCCCCACACCCTCCTGGTACCTTGAAATGCCGTGTGGGATTTTTGGACAGGGACTCCTAGGATGCCACTGAGCTGTATTTGCGAGATTGACCTTTTCTGTCCAGTGTGTGTTACTTCTCCACAAAGCACCTACCAAATTTCAGAGGTAACTGAAATAAAGTTATGTTCAGACATAAGGTCACAACCCCCAGGAGAGCTGTCCTCCCCTTTCCCAGCCCAGCCTTCCTCACATAGAGGAGCAAAGCTCAGACACGTTACTCAAGGATCAACATAGAAACTTATCATAGAATTATAGAATGGTTTGGGTTTGGAAGGGACCTTAAAGCTCCTCCAGCCCCAACCCCTGCCACGGGCAGGGACCCCTTCCACTAGAGCAGCTTGCTCCAAGCCCCTGTGTCCAACCTGGCCTTGGACACTGCCAGGGATGGGGCAGCCACAGCTTCTCTGGGCAGCCAGTGCAGCTTTGACAGGGCTGGATGTGGTGCCACAGCCATGCAGAACTCACAGCATTTAAAACCAAAGGCTATAAAAATTCCACTGTGCTCAGAGAGGGGAAGTCTGGATTCCCCATGGAGAGGTGTCCAGGAACTGCTGCTGCTGGGTTATGAGCCACCAAGCCACTAAACGCCACATCTACATACCTCGAGCTATGGCTAGCATATACTGGTGAGAACACATGTGCTTAATGGCTGTGATGTCAAACACATTCAGTACACCACAACCGAGCCACCCATGAGCCCCACAGCCACACAGGTTATTTTGCTCTCAACATGGAAAATCATGGACTGCAACTACATGGTCACAACTCCCAGGGCTATCACAGTCCTCCATGTGCTCCACACATCTTTTCTATCCTAACATGTCCTTATCTGTATTCAGGACACCCTTACAGTAGGGCTGCAAGCAAGGTACACACCCTGGATGGCTGCACTCCTGTTGGATGCTGTATCCTGCAGTCTGGAATCACACCCGGATGGGGCAGCGGTGCTCAGATGTTCACATATCATTGCAACCCTTGCTTTTTCGTTACAGGATGGTGCTTTAGCCATCAGTCATCTCAAAACCAAAGCTCAATCGTGCGATGCCTGCACATGCAAATCTCCCATCACCCTGCCCAGGCCCTCCTATCTCGCAGGGGTGTTCAGTCAGAGTAACCAACAGTCATCAGCACCAGGGAGCCAGGACCGCCAGCCAGAACATCTCTAATAGCAGTGTAAAATATCCCGTCTAAACCTCCCGTGGCACAGCTTGAGGCCGTTTCCTCTTGCCCTATCGCTTGTCACTTGGGAGAAGAGCCCGGCCCCACCTCGCCCCATCCTCCTGTCAGGCGGCTGCAGGGAGCGATCAGGTCCCCCCCGAGCCTTCTCTTCTCCACACTAAATAGAAAAACATAACGCATAGAGAAGGAACGGAACCGGAGTCCACCCGCACCCACAGAGCGCGGCGGGACCCGGCTGCCGGCCCCAGCCCCGTCCGGGCCCCCCGCACTCACCCGGCGACCGCGGCTCCAGCGCGGAGCCGGGTCCGGAGGCTGCGGGCGGAGGGAGGGGTTGGAGGCGGCTGGTTCAAAAGAGCCAATTAAAGAGGAAAGAAGCGGGAGATGCTCTTAAGGCGGGGGGAGGCGCCTGGGGGGCTGCCCCAAGCGTTGGGGACCCGCTGGGTCGCAAGCGGCCGGACCTCGCCCCACGGTGCGGGGCTGGGGGTCCCGGGGGCAAGAGCCCAAAGCCCGGACATCTCACTCAGATCGCCCCTGGCAGGCAGCTGCCTTCATCCCTCATCACCTGCCTTCATCCCTCATCACCTGCCTTCTTTTGGGGGATGCAGGGTGTCCCCAGGGCTCCGGGTGCCTCCAGCACACCCACAGCACATCCCCTCTGCATGCAGATGCATTACCTGGGCATAGGGTGTAGCTCAGGTCTGGGGTTGCTGCATGCGCAGGGTGAGCTCAGCTTTGGGGTTGCTGTGTGTGCACTGGGGCTGGGTGGGGGAGAGGAGGGCAGAACAGGAGGCTGCTTTTGGGGAGCACTTTCCACATGAGCACTGAGACCTTCAGAAAAGGGCCAGGGAGAGGAGAAATTCCCTGCTGCATCCTTGGCCCGGTGCCCCGCACCACACACCAGTGCTCACAGGGATGCTCAGGAGATGGGTTTTCCCCATTGCTCACCAGGACAAGGGGCCACCAAACACCAGGCAGTACCTTCCCCATCAGTTATCAGTTCACAACCAACTCCCAGAGCAGAAAACAAGGTGTCAGATCTCCTTTACATTAGCAGACATGCTCCCCACAATGCCACAGAAACGTGTTTTCCAGGGGAAGTAACACCAGAGCACCTCCACTGCAGCCAGCGAAGCTGATAGAGCCCCATGCTGCCAGGCAGGAGAGGCTGCAGGAGCCCCTCCCCAGAACCTGTACAGATGTAGACAAGCACAACCAACCCCCCCCCGGCTGGGACAGGGCTCCCAGACTCAGCATGGCCCTTCCACAGGCAGCACTCGCACCCTTACCTGGCATCCCCAGCAACCAGGGTCCCTTCTTGCTGCGGGAGCTGGGTGAGGGCAGCCTGCCTGCAATGGGGTCCAAGCTCACCCCAGGGATCTCCCATTGCCGGGGTCACATCGGGGTTGCTGCCACTCCTTTTCACGCCCAGGACCCAGCACTGTGACCCCCCCTCTCCCACTCCTTGCCTAAGACACAGCCCAGCACATCCCCATCCCAGGCGAGCCTGAGCGGGCAGCACTGCGGGCTCTGCCTCCTCCCGCAGCACAGGCCCTGACAAAGCATTCCCCTGCGTGGATGCCTGCATCATGCCCCTGGTATTTTCCCCCTTGCTGAGCCACGGCTCTTTTTTATCTCTGTTACCCTTCAACTTCCCTTGCACTCACTGCACAGCCAGGGCTCCAGCCTGCCCGCTCCACAACTCCCCTCTGGTCTGGCCATGGAGACCTCAGCACAACTTTTTGTTCCCCAAGGCTGGGGAGTGCTCAGACTTACTCAGCCAAGGACTATGAGGAGGACCACAGGTGCTGGCCGGTGCCTGCAAGAGGCAAGGATGCTTCAGCACCTACTTCAGGTGCCACCCCAGCAAGTGTCCCCCAACTTCTGCAAAGTTCTGCTCAATTCCCTTTGTAAAGGTCTCACAAAGCAAATCCCTGCTGGCTCCCTGCCTCCCGCACCACCAGACATGAAAAGCACTTGAGTTTCTCCCGTGGTAACGCGGGTAAAAGCTTCCAACATCAAAGGCATCACACAAGAGTTATCCGTCCCCCATCCCTCCCTCCCATGCAGCAGAGCTGGGGCTGCCTCTCTTGGAAGCAGGGCAGCCTCGGTGGTTAAGGAGCCAACAGCACTGCAGACAGAGCTTTGGTTATTTTCTGTGTCTTTTGGTTCTGTTGCTTGCTTTAAGAAACTCAGCCACAAACTGAGGAACTTGGGGCTCTCCTTTAGGGGCGATGTAAAGAGCATGGTGCTGATGGGGGTTTGCCCGCTGTGGTCACCCAAGGAAAAGAGGAGTAAAAACACTCCCTGTGCCAGTCCCCAACATTAAAGAAAGCCACGTCCTGGAGCTAAACCACAATAAAACAGGAGCACCCTCCCAGCAAGCAGATTCATGAGTATTTCTCAACAGCCTCTGCAACTCCTTCCCTCCATCTCCACAACAGAAACAACATCTCTACCCCTTTGCAGTTTGATATCTCCACAGCGAAGCAGGGCAAGGGAGGGGTGTTTACCTCCTTGGAAACATGGAGCAGCATTTACACCCAAAACTGCCTCAAAACACCAGGGGAGAGGGAGCAGTTGCAGACGCAGCAGGAAAAACCATGGATTCAGAAGATGAGCAGGACTAGAAAATAGCTTCAAACACCACAGGGATTTCAAAGAGTCATAGGACTACATGGGTTCTTGGCCCACTTAAAGGTGTTCTTCAGCCCTTCATCCCACACAGCAGTTGTTCCTGCCAGATCCTCGCCTGCCTGGTTCATTTTATTGCTGGAACATGGAACCAACCTTCATGTGCAGGGGGGAGGTGGGAAGGCTCTGCTGTTTAACCTTGGCCACGTTCATGCTGTGATTAATCTCACCCATGCACCCATAGCAGATGTTCTCAGGGCAGGCTGAAGCATATCCTAAATTGCACCAAGATGGAATTTTTGTGGCAATTTTCGGGGAGTGCTAAGAGGAGGCGCTAATGGAAGAGCAGAGACTTACTCAGATATGCAAACAAAGCCTGTGGGGTTGTGGCACCGGTCATAACCCTGGGCTGGTTGCAAAGCCATAGGCCTGCACTTCTTCCAGTCAACAGCTTGTCATTTTGGAAGCAATTACCAATTCCTGTTCTTCAGTGGGTCACAAACCTCTGACTTCCACACGTTCACAGCCAAAAAAAGACTTCAGCTTTGCCCCTGCCTCTTCTGCTCCCCTGGAGCTTCAGCTCCAGGAAGGAATTGCTGGTAGAAGAACAGCAAACCCTTACAAAAGGCTCAGCCTCTCCACACTGCTTCCCCAGGGGATCACTGTAATCCCACTCTAAAGCAACCAAGTGCCTTACTCTATCAGCAGCTCCTCCCCACCCCTATGGGGCTGCCGAATGGGAGGAGTGCCTCAGGGTCACCTACATGGGTGTCTATTTAATTAAAACCAAATCCTACCATGTCGGAGATGGGGTCATTCCAGCTTTGTGGAGGCCACACACTGCCCTGCCATACAGCTGACGTCAAACAGGATGACTTCTGGCTCACTGTGGGATGCCAGGTGATGGGATGCAGGTTCATGGCTTGTGGAACTCAGCGTGGTGACCTGGCCATCTCCTGTGTGGCACAACGCAATGCTTGCTCTAGGACATGGAGCACATCACTGTGCCAAGCTCTGGCAAAGTGTCCCTGCAGCTCTGGGAGCACAGAGGGGCTCAACCAACAAATAGCATCAGGAGGGAATTTGCTGGAGCATCTTCAACATGGTAGAACTCTGTGATGCCCAAAGGCCTCACCGTGGGATTTCAGAGACCTCTTTTCTTTGTGTGGTTTCTTCCTGGCTCCAGACTGATCCCACACGTGCTGATGGCCTCAGAAAATGAATTCACACAGTCCCAGGACTTGCTGGTTTTCTGTTTTCTTCTCTGCCTGGTTTGGGAGCTTGCAGCTGAAGTTTGGGACATCCTCAGGGCTCCCAAACCAGCTCATCCTCATACTTAACACCACAGAGGTGGCCAGGCCATGGCTCATGCACCACTTTGACAGCACTGGGTGCTGTTGGTTATGCAACTAGTGGCAATCCCTGGTGCTGGACTCATACCATAGGAGATGAACCAGAGAATAAAAAGAGGGTCCAGGGCACAAAAAAACAGCGCTAGCTGTGCCTTCTGCTGTAGGCATGAAAAGAAGCAACAAAAAGGAGCATTCCCCTTCCCTGAAACTCCATTGCTCCCTGCTTTTAGAGCCAGGCAGGCTCGCTGCTGGCAGGAGCATGCCTGTGTCCATGTGTCCGGGCAGGACCTGCAGTGCCTGCGGGCGTGAGAAATCCCACATCCCATGGGGCTGCCTTTGTGTTCCTACCGAAATGGTAAGGTCTGGCTGACACTTAAAGTTTGGTTTGGGGGTTCATTAGAGCAGGAAGGAAGGGTAACTGCTCTGCAGGCTTCCAGCTCTGCTATAAAGGACTTCACCCAAGCGAAGTCACTTTGTCTCTCCTCCAGCTTTTCCCACCACGGAATCGTGATGTGCATACGAAACCATTGCTGAATCGTGAATTTACACCCAGAAACCAGAAGTAAAAGATCTCTGTTACTTGCTTCTTTGAACAAAGGTTAAATCCAACCAAATACATAAGCTCTCGCGGACAGGACAAGTGTTTGGCAGCCAACAGGAAGGAACAGAAACGTGGGAATTCCTCCTACGACTTGGCAACGGGCTCTCCCCCCAGCACGGGAGCTCTCTGGGGTCTGCTCAGCCTCTGCCAAGCCAAGAAAGCCCCTCATTCAAGTGCTCAGTGATCTCACAGGCCATCCTGTAGCTTCAGGAGGAGTTTGGATGATGGGCTGGATGGATTCAAACTGCTTAATTGCTGGAGAGAGAAATAGGAAAGGTGGCGTGGCAGTCCTGGAGCTGAGATGTCCTAATCTTAATCTGCTGTTTGAAGAAACACTTCCTACTGAATACAGAAGTAACAGCAACATGAGGTTACTGCTAATTCCTCCAGCATTACCGCAACATCAAGACAGGCCCCAAGGCTCACTAAAGACTCATAATGCCACTTCCAGCCCCTTCCTCCCTCACCCCACCCCGCATGACAGGGCACATCTTGGGTTTTGATGCTCTGCCAGCACCATGTGATGGGGCAGTGCTAAGAAGAGCCAAGACACACATTCAAAAAGGAATTTAGGCACTTAACTCCAATTAGTCTGCAACTCTCCTCAAGAGATTTCAGTGTATATATATATATATATATATATATATATATATATATATATATGTACCAATATTTGAGATGTTTAGGAGCAGACCTGCACCATGATCACACCAACTGGGGAACGAAGCTCCCAGCACCCACACCCACGTCTCACCATCACTCTATGGTCATTATGTGTACACAGACCAAGACCACCAGTCTCCTGGATGCAAACCTGCAGGACACCAAATGTTCCCCTCCAGCCTTGTCTCCATTTCCCACAAGGACTGGAGAATGTGATTAGGAGATGCTCCAGACTTTAAGTCCCACTGGGTCACCATGAGTACACAAGGAGGGGAGGCAGCACCTGCTGACCCGCAGCAACATGCATCCCTGGCTCTGGTGTACCAGTGCCAGGCTCCCCATCAGCTTCTCAAACCCTCATCTCAACATGAGCACAAACTGGCCACCAAGCTGAACCCCATCACCTCATAAAAGCAGAAAGCCCCATAGCAACCCAAGCTCCACTCAGAGCCACCCTCCTCCCCAGGCAACGATCTGCAGATAATGCCGTGGCTTCGCTCTCTTAAAGGTCACATCCCCGCTTGTTTTGAGGTTTTCAGCTCTGCAGGATACAGCACTTGTTTCTGACACCCTCCTGTAGCCAAGAACAGAGAGAGCACTGAGCAGGGGCCCAGGTCCCCCCCATATCCCCACAGCACTGGCAGCACTCTTGGGGCACTGACCATCAGTCATGGTTTTGGTCCTAAAGGAAAAGCATCACTGAGGGCTCCAAGAACAGACCACCACATCCAGAGTTTGGGATCATTCAAGCAAGGGCAGTGATACAAACTGATATTTTTAGATGAAGAGCAATGGGGAAACCAGCTGTGCCTCCAACCCCACCGAGGGAAAGCCTTCTACCCAAGGAAAGCCATGTCCTGCCAGTGGACAACTCCAGCTCCTCCAACACCCATTATAAATCAGCATCATGCTAGGGGAGGGAATTTCAGGGAACAGCTTTGCTGGAGAGCAGGGCTGGGGGAAGCTCTTAACATAATGCTCCAGTGCTCTTTTATGACCATGGCAACTCATTTGCTGGAAAGACCTCCACCTAAATGATGCATAAAGCATCTTGGTTCCAGCTGGGATTAGACCAGGTATTGCTGTGTCTACCAGAAGAGTCAACCCCCCCAGCTCAGCACCCCTCCTTCACCCTGTGAGCAGGGACCAGCAGCCACATCCCATCACACTCTTCCTAGAGCTCCAGCACACAGATCCCAGGGATTCTGTAAAGCATCCTTAAAAGAACCACTTTAACAGCTCTCTGGGTTGCCAGGACCAGGAAACAGGCAAAACCTAAAGCACAAGAAACAGAAATGCACATTCAAAGCATAAGAAAATATCCGTCTCTTCTCTTTCCACCTCACAGGTTTTGTGTTTGAGGACCAAGTACCAACTTGTGACACCTTGGCCAGGCCAAGCTCTCTTGGTCTTTGCCCTTTTGAGGGCTGGGTGTTGTGTTTAGCCCTCAGGGGCCGCAGGCAGGGCCAGCACAGCCCCACTCTACCGGCTGCATGATGGATATGGGTATCCCTGCCCTCCCATCCCAACCCACCCTGCTGCAGACATGTGGGCAAGGCAGAATCACAGCGTTTCACAGAGACTTGCTAAAACTCACTCCTTCGGCCCTAAATTGCCCATTCATTTCAGATATCAAGCAGTCTGCATAAGCTTTGATCCCCCTTCAGACCTTTGTACAGGTCTGCCCTCTGCCCCACACAGAGCCTTTCAATCAGCTGTTTCCAAACCTCTTCCCAAACCTTCCTGTGCCTCTCCCACTGCTTCAGCCCTGGGGCTCTGCATCCCTCTGTGGGAGCCGTGGGAAGGAGGGCTCATCCTGTGCAGGGATGCTGTCACAGAGAAGGAAGGGCTGGGAGGGGGCCCCAGGGGTCAGCCAACAACAAGAAGAAAAATAAATCAAGCACACAGCAATTTACAGAGCAGCATTTGCTCCTTCCTATGGGCCCACACTTACACCACAGCTGCTCAGCAGAGGCTGAGGATGCTGAAATGCCTGAAGGGCTCCAGGACACTTCTGTGGAAGAATGCTTCCTTTTCCAGTTAATTCCCCCCTATCTGCCCTCCCCAAGGGCACCCAGAGGACCCAAGGATCCTGTGTGGGTATCTGCTTCACCAGCTCCATCCATGAGGTTTTGCTCCAGGACAGGGTGAGCAGGGCAGCAACGGGCTTCAACCCAGCTCCGTTTGGGACAGCAAATCCTCTTCATCCCTTCCCTGTTGTGTATGACCACACTGCTGGTCCCTGCACAGAGTTGCAGCCATGTAGGCAAATGGGGATGGTTCTGAGGCAAATAAATGTATTTATACCCCAAAACAGCCACAGCATCTGCCCTGCTGGTCCAGCAGCCCTAATGCAGCCCATCCCTCCACTCCTACCCCTATGGCCCTGCCTGCAGGAAGCAATGCCAGGACCAGGGCTGGATCACACACACACACCCCCCACACCCCCTCTGAGCTTAAACCAGCCTCAGCATGTTGTGCAAGAGCAGAGGGCACCGCTGAAGTGTTACTGGGCTGCAAACACAGCTTTCAGCCGGCTGTGACTACTTTGAAGATTGAAATCAGCCCCATCTTCCCCTCCCCCGGGGTTGCTGGCCAAAGATTTTTTCCGGGAAAAGCACCCCATGGAAAACCTGGGAAAACAAACAGGGTGTGCCTAGCCAAATCCCTGGCGCCAAGGGCTGTGCTGCTGGGGGTTTAGGGGGTTACGTGCCATGCTGAGCACCAGCAATCAGTGTTACCCCTCTCCCCAGGTACAGAGCTGCTTGCTGAGGACGGGACTTACCCCTTCTGATCCGTGCTCTGCAGAAAGGCCAAGGCTCCCATGTGAAGTGGCGCAGGGAAAGAAAGGGTCAAGGAGGAAAGCCAGGGAGGAGGATGTTCAGAGCTCTGCATAATGCTCCATTCATGGTAAGCCCGCCCAAGAGGGCACCCACATGCTCTGCTTCTGCTCCTAGGGCTGGAACAACACCTCCCAAAGTGACTCAGGTCCCAGCATGGGTGTGAGAGGTCTCATTTCCACTATGAGCAATTATATGCTTCCCAGTGACTGTTAGCAGGAAGCCAGAGTGAGCAAACTCAGACCAGCTCTGACCCATACCCTGCTTGCTCTGCCACTTTTCTACGCTGCAACTTCGGGCTCCCAGCCACACAGTGCAGGTATTTTTTAGCCAACTGGTAACATTTCAATTAAAACCATCTAAATCTCCATGCTCCAGCCAACAAAACTGGGGTTTGGAGATGCCTTCCATAACGGAGCAAAAATCCCCAGTGAGCTGAATTACATCTCAAGGTGCGACACCCATCAGAGAGCTCCAGCGAGGACCACCCTGATCCACAGAACCACTGCCCTGTCCCCTCCTTGCTGCCTGCACACAAAGCCTCTCGTTTCTCTTCTACCCTTGCGCATCTCTGCCCTTGGCCATCCGGCTGCTATTCCCTGCCTGGCCAGGTAGATGGTGCTCAGCCAGCACGAAGTGGGAAATCAGCTGTGCCGGAAGAATGAAGTTACCTCTGATGAAGCCAATGAAGTCGAAGTGGTTTCCGCTGACAGATGCAGAAGGTCCCGCTCCAGCCCCACACAAACGGGACCAACTCCAACCCTGAACATCTATTTCATACTGTTGCCTATCACCTCAGACTGGCAGGTGGCAGATAAGCAGGCTGCAAACATTGCAGCGAGCCCAGTGCTTTCCCAGCTCTCATTTTCTGCTGAAAACTCCCTCCACTGACATTTTGCCCCCACCTTTGACCAGCTCCCCACACACATTTCCCACAAAACCAAAACACAGCAAAGCCCCCAGTGGGGCAGGAAACAATTTGCCCATTTTTCCCCTACAAAGCCAAGGGGATGGGGCCGGGGGGCACTGTCAGGGCCCCTCATCCTGCAGGAAGCTGCCGGGCACAGGCAGCTGGAGGGGTCCAGGCTTTCCATCACATCACCCCAGGGTCGCTCTCCTCTGCCGTGCCGGATGTAGGATGTCTAATATTTCTCCCACTCTGTTTTAACACTCACACCATCTTGGGAGCAGGAAGCTTAAGCCATTTCCTGCAAGGCATTGCTCTGCCCTTCAAATACTTTCGGCCTGGATGCAAGCTGTTTTAACACCAAGCTGGCAGCTGGAAGTGCAAGATCAGAGGAGGGGTTTGCAGAGGGAAAACTCAGTTTGTGAAACCTCTCTCCAGTCCCTGCTGCCCCAGAGCAGTAAAATAAATATTGCCACAGACAATAAGAGAAGAATTAATCGTGCATGTGTAAAAATGAGAAGGAAAAGGATAAACTCAATGTTCTCTGGGTCCCCCCAAGGGACACGGCACTGCTCCCCAGCACAAAGCCACAGCCACATCCCCCTTGTCTCTGCAGTCCACAAGTTGAGGCTTTCCCAGCTTTGCTCTTGCAGAGGAGCCCAAATGTAGGCTTTGGTTTGCTCATTCTTCAAACAAGCATCTCACAGACTGCCTGTCCCACAAATGGGCTGAAATAACCCCAAAGAGACCCTTCCCACTCCTCCAAGTGGAAAACCCAAATGCTCATTCCCTGAAGCTCCGCAGAGCAGCTTTGGGCTGTGCCAAGGCAGAGCTGGAAATCCCACAGAGCCAGGTCAGTGGAGCTCAGTCCCATCCCAACACCCTCTCAGCCACATCCTTTCTTCCTCCACATGAGGTCCTGTGTGCAGAGGAAGGGTCCAGCCCTGTGCCGCATCCCCGAGAGCCCCTTTTCCAGAGAGGAGGACCCTGGCCATGCTTCAGGCCAACACAAGAAAAGAGAACAAATCCCCCAGGGTCCAAGGCAAACTCAGGCTGTGGGGAGATGCTGGATGACAGGAACCAAGGAGGGAGGGAGGCGGATGGCATCCTGGCTGCTTCACGTGTCACACATGAGCACTGGTTATCTCCTCACAGCTCTTCTCCTGGTGACACGCATGGACTCCTGTCCTTGCTACAGGGAAATAAAGCCAAGCCCCAGGGCCATTCAAAGGCCTCAGATTCACTGAGCTCCCACCCACAGAGCTGCTCCTTTGTGAGACTTTTCTGCCCAGGAACCAAAGACACAAAGCAGAGAGGAAACCCCAGAGCTCCTCAGGATCACACAGGAACCCTTCCCCTCCCAGCCTCAGGGCAAGAGTTTCTGGGCTGTAAATAAACTTGTATTTACTACACAAAGTAGGGCAAAGAGGACCATTTCCCTGAGGGACAGTGGGAGGAACATCAGCATCACGGCAGGATCTCAGATTTCATCTGATTCCCGGAGACCTCCATAGGAGCCACACAGGGCATGACAACACCTCTCCTGTAGCCACATCCCGCCCACATCCTGCTTGTCTCCCCATTTCCAGTCCAAACAAAATGAATCTGGGGCATGGCTCTGCCCAGCCAGGACCCCAGGCCTGGAGAGATCGTGGCTGAAGCAAATTCACCTCCCACAAAGCAGCAGGCAGCAGAAGAATCCATCCTCTGCCAATGAGCCATGATGGATCTAATGATGCCCTCCAGGACCACCCGAGTCTCCCAGCACTGATGTGCTTCGTTACCAACATCTCTGCATTGAACTACCTAAAGCCTGGGCAGCACCCTCAGCACTCAACTGTATCCTCTCATCTTCTCTCCAAGTGCATCAAAAGGGGTGGATGGGGGATCTTGGGGGTGGTGTGACCTCAGGGAGAGCCTCAGCAGCCTGTGAACTCGGCCTCCCACTTCCACCCCATTTATCTGCGCGTTGGGCTGCAGGAGGAAGCGGGTTCAGCCAGAGTTTGTCTAAACAATTATGTTTTATCAGAAAAGCTGCTCAGATCTACTCCTTTTTTCCCAGGACAAATCTGGACTCCAAGGTAATCTCTATTCTCCTTCCTATCTGCACAAGATGGAGGCAGAGGAGGAGGACATGAAGCAAAGAGCATGCAAACACCCTACCAGCGCCCGCTCCACCTCCCTCAGTGTCAGAAGTCTCCATCACTCATAAATCAGGAGGCAGCATCCATCCCCACATCTGCTCCCCACACATCCAATGTTTGCCTTCCAAATCCTTTTTTTCCCTCCTCCAAACTACAGGTTTTTCAAATTTAGGAGAAAGCAGACTGAAGAGCAGAGCAGATTGGAGATGGTTTCGATATAGGAACCATTTGATACCCTCCCTCTCCTTGTGGACAGCTGGGGAGCTCTCTCTTCGTAGAGCCACTCCAGTAATCTGGACAGAGCAGCTTCTCCCATCCTGCACAACTCCACCTCTGTGACCAGGATCAGCAATTTTCTTACCACCAGCTGAACCTCCAAGAAGAAAGGACTCAATGCAAGGACCGAACCTGAAGCATCTTGCCACATGCACCAGCTCCTTGTTAGAAAAGGAGAAACGAGTGGGTAGGGACATTCACCCAGGGCAATGAGAACATGAACAGCAAAGGCAGGATCCTGACCCAGTTCTTCTGCCATCCAACCTTTTGTCATCTCCTCAGTGGTTTTCTGTCTCTAGGTCCCCGAACTTATCTCCACTACAGATGGGAGTGAGTTGCCAGTGAACACCCAAGTATGTGACGTGTGCAATGGAGGACAGCACCCCTATGCTGTTACAGCATTTAGCCGTGCATTCATACCCTCTGAAACTGTAACCAGGGACTCATCCTGTACTTCCATGTGCCAGAGCTGCAGAGAAGGGTTCAGAGGACACCATCACTTCAGAACCTCGGCAGAAAGCAGCACAACCTCCAAGATCAGAGCAAATAACACAGACAGTGAACAAGAATTCACATCCAGAGTCGTGACATGCAGGGGAAGCAAACACAGGCAGGGGCTCCAGCCAGTGCTGGGTAGGGCAGTATCTGCAACACTCCTCCAGATCTCCCCGTCACACATGAAATACACCCCAGGTGCAACCAGGCTGGAGTTGAAAGCTCTACAAAAGACTTGTGTCCTACCATCCAGTTGTAATGGGGAAAGCTCCTTTCAACAGCTTATGTATCATTAACTTTTATCACTGCCCTCTCCTCCTAGACACCATACCCTTTTGGATTCCCATCTAATCTTCCTGCCTTGAGATCTCCCCAGACTGAGCTTTGCTTTGAGAGAGGGAAGGAATGTCTGTCCCACTCCACGAAGAGCAGGAGAGAAAGAGAAGGGGGAAAGACAGAGCCATCATAAAAACTTTTAAGTACTATGATAAGCATCAAAGACAGTTTGAGCCATTAACTCAAGTAAATAATTGTCCACAATGACCTGTTTGCAGAACAAGCTGACACAAGGGGACCAGGCTTGCTGGGGGCTGTCAAGCACGACTGGTAACAAGGAATTAGTGTCTTGCACAGTTCTGTCCTGCTGCAGCATCCCTTTTCACCTCCACCTTTTTGACTCTGGAAATAATACAGGAAGGTAACACTTTGCACAACTGGAGACATCCCCAGCTGAACTGCTTGCATGGGCTCTCTTTACATTCAGCAGAGCAAAACCCTTTCAGGACACAATTCCCACCAGCCAAAAGGAGACATCCAGATGATTAGTTCAAGTGCAGACACCTCAAGCAAGACAGGGTGAACACCATGTAGTATGTATAGCTGAAGCCACGCGCAAGGGATCCATTGGGAGCATTCCCTGCAAAAGGTTTTCCTCACAGACAGGCAAAGGCTGAGTTCACAGAGAAGCAAAAGGAGGTAGGAGCTCAGCTCCCACTAAATGTTTTTGGACCCTTGGAAATACCAGCCAGGGACCATGCAAGTGCTGAACCACAGAGAGCCTCTGCAGAGCTGGAATGCAAAGAACACCAAGAGGCTGGTGGGACCACCCAGCTCAGACTTAGCCTGGACACTGTCTCTTGGGTTGAAAAGCTAAACATAAATGTGAGGTTATGCTCCTATTTGCTAGAGCATCAACCAGCTTTGAACTCGGTGATGAAAGATGCTGCATTTCAGTCATTCTTCATTCCTGCTGTACAAACTGCCTTTGCTATGCAAAATCCAACCCACTGCTTCCACACGGAAGAAGCTGCAGACAACACAAGGCAAGGAGGAACCAAGGAACTGAGGATGCCCATGCTGGCACTCCTGGGCTGGCACAGCAACCTCAGGCTGCTTGTGAAGATGATCTGCTTTCTATAAATGCAGAAACGTCTGCAAACTTTTGTTGCCTGCAAAATGGTTTGGACCAAACCCTTCAGTCCAGCTTTGTCTCTCAATAGGGCTACTGCTATCTTCATGCCAAGACAAAACGAAAGAATTCAAGAGTGAAGTATTTATGCATGTGACCCTCCAGAAACCCAGGGAACTGCTTCACAGAGCCCCGTTCAGAAGACTGACAAAACAAATGGCCCAAATTCAACTAACCCGAAGGAGAGCAGCCTTCTCCCCAAGTCCCTCCTTTAAAACCTGCAACAGATGCAAGAAAAACTGGGCCCAAAGAAGTCTGAGTACAGGCTGCAATCCAAGACCAGCTGCTTCTTCCATTTATAGCCACATTCACTTCAGCTTCGTTGCAGCATCTTGGACAATACAAAAGTGCCTGTGTGCCTGTTTGTTTGCTGGAGGAGTAAAAAACACAACTGGCTTGCTGTCACGTTATCTTCTTTGCTCACAACAACGTTTGATCTTCTCAAAACAAAGTTATCTCTCTCTAATCTCAATTTAGCTTCTCAAGTCCTCTTACACAGTTTACAGAATTGGCACTGTACCCAGCCTATGGTGTCCCTTCAACCACTGGCCAACAGAAACAGGCAGGGACAGAGGTCTAGAAATAGTTTAGAAGAAAATGATTTCTTAACTGCAGAAGGTTCATCACCGTTGCCATCGCTTCCCTCCCCCAGCAGACAGCCGAGAAGTCACAAAAAGAGTGGCCGGGCCTTACTGCAGGAGATCAAAGCAAACTCTTTGTTTTATCTTTGTCAAGATTCCAGATTTTATTTGCCTTATCAGCCTGTAGGATGATTAAACTAAATGTGAGAAAGCTTGAGGATGCCAAAAGGAGCTGATGGGCGGGGAGCATGCTCCCCAGCACGACTGCCATGGGCTCCAGACATGCAAATACCACAAGATAAACAGAGAAACTCTTGGGTCTGGCTCATACACGCCACCCTCAGCCAGGGCTGCATCTCCCATCGCCTTCCAGCATCACTCACCCGCACATAAATCCAACAGCAGGCAGGAGTGCTCTCTTGTGTTCTCAGTGCAGCACAGGCACCCCTGTGCCCAGTGGCTGCCCCAGGCTGCATGGATGGAGGTGCAGAGCCAGCAGGGTCCTCCTCACCCCAGCACAGACCCCACCAGCCTGCAGCTCATCACCTTCTCCTGGGAACAGGAGGCTTTGGCCTCTACAGAGACAAGTTCAGTCCGAGATACTTCCTGCAAGCTTCAGGAAGCACTGCCATGGATGCACAACCAAGCTCTCAGACCCAACCTAGCCGTGGAAGAGACCTGACAGGTTGTTCAGCACAGTGCCAGGAGGATATGCAGCTTAGCATCCATTAGGTTTGCCCTCTCTTGGTCTCAAACGACACGGGGCAGGGAAGGGAAGTTGGAACTGTAATGTTTCCTATGGGAAACTACTCCTTCGCATAATGAATCTCCACTGGGGAGATCACTGCTTTTCCTATGGGCCCTCAGGGACTTCCAACAGGGCAAATGAATTCTCCATGTGACTGCACCTCTGGCTGCCTGCACTGAGGCTGCAGCACCCACACACACCCTGATGGCATCCACATGGACTGTGCCCACACAGACACAAAGAATGCCAACGTGACCGGAGCTGAACACAGTGTAATGAGCTTGGGAAGAGCATTCCTGGAGGGCAAAGATGTGCAGCAGAAGTACCACCACTTCCTGACATCCTCAACGGCCCAAATCACCCCAGAAGGAACCAAGCTGCCTGCAAGGACAGGAACAGAGCACATGGTGGGAAGGGGAAAGCAGAAATCACCCAGTCTCCTCCACTCCCCTCCCTAGGGCAGGTGGCCATGCATGTGGCATCGCAGATCAGGCAGCATCCCCACTATGGGACACGGTTATCTCCCCATACACGCTCCTTCATTCTAAGTCACTGGTGCTGCAGGTCCCCAGTTTTCCAGATTATCTCATTTTTGGCCCTCAAGTTCCCAAACTGGGACTCTGTGCTTCCCACTCAGCTTCTCCATTTGGTATCTTGGGCTGCAGGCATTTCCCCATTAGAAACAACAACAAGAACAAGGCTACCCGTAATCTGGCCCAAATGTGTCAGCTGGTTTTAAGGAAATGTGTCCCTACAGCTTTAATCTTCTTGTACAGTTAAATTGCAGTGCAGCCTGGGGAGCTGGAAATGATTACTCACTGCATCTCCACTCAGCCCTGGCCTCTTCATTCACTGTGGGGAGTGTTGCTGTGTTAACAGTCAGCCAAATCCCTCTAACCCCAGCTCCAGCAAGGCAGTCCAGCCCCATCAGCCTCACAGGTTGGAAAGAAAAGAGTTGAATTGTAATTGTAATAAAGAGAAGGTGAATTGCTTCACTCTCCTGATGTCACCCTGTTTGTTCTGCAGTCAAATAGGAGGGGGCCCTTATTACTTTTTAAGGGGCACCTGGCACCCTGCACAGCTGTGCCAAAGGGGAGAATCAAGCAGTGATGGAACAAAGACTCCAAAAAAGCTGAAAGCTCAGGGATGTTTCAGACAGTTTTTGCACATCACCATGGTGGAACACAGCTTTTGGAGAGGAAGGTCAAGATCATGTTTTAGGTGAACATTCCCATTATTCATTGTATCTGCTTTGATTTATCTGAACAAGTTCCAGAGCATCCTTGCAAGAAAGGACTGAGAGGAAGAACTGTGGCCCTATCAATTGCCAAGAGCAGGACAATGGGGCGAGGGCAGCAGCAGGCAGCAGAATGTGGTGAAGAGCCCACCTCGCTGCAGCACGCTGTCCCCAGGGCCCTGGGCAACGTGACCATGGCAGATTGTGAGGAGGGGAAAAGGATCATCGGCTCAAAGCACCTATCACTCTTCATCTGGGGTTGTTTCTAAACCATCACCTGAACTGAGCCTGCCCCACAAACACAAACAGGTTCAGACTGGGGGGAGCAGAGAGGAACTATTAAAACAAAGTGGAAAACATTAACTCTTCTAGCACCAAAACCATTTTTGCTGCCACTTCTCAAACCCGACCACCACCGCACTGCAAGGCATGAAGAGCAACAGAAGAGCAAATGTTCAACCACACGTGCACAACACCAGCATCAGCAACAGGAGGCACCAGTGGGAGGGGATGCTGAGGCAGGATCAGCCACGATGGACTCAGTGAGGCTCTTTCCAAGGATTCATCCAGCTCAGGAGAAGCCTCAACATCCCTCCTTCGGGAAGGGCCATTGGATGTATCTGGATGAAGTATTGCTGCTCCAAAACGATTCCCTTTTCCTCTCCTTGCTCAGCAGCAAGCAAACCTGTGGGGTTGCCCTCCTGCCCGGAGCCATGAGGGACACCCCAGACAAAGCTGCTGCTCCAGAGCAACCAGGGAGGAAGAAGAGGGTCAGAAGGAGGAGGTGATGGGGGCTAAGCAAGCCAGCACCTGGTGGCTGCAGCACCAGGCAGGGTCACCAAAGCAGGACCCAGCTGCCAGGCAGAACTCTGATAAATTCTACCCACTGAAGAGACCCCTGCAGTGCCCAGGGCTGTGGGTCACAACCACCACCTCCCCTCACCTTCTACCTCATGTTTCTTTTCAATGGCTTCTGCCTCTTTCTGCCTTTTGCATATTCCCCCCTTGCCTACAGCCACTGCACAACCCTGCTCACATTCCTCTGGATGACTCTGACTATACCAGTCTCCATTGCCTGGCCACCCCCATCACATCTCCTTGTCCCAGCTGGGCAGCACCAGCCACCATGGGGACATGAAGTCCAGCTTTGCTGGAGGGCTGGTACATCACACCCATGATGCACATCTCTGTCCCATATCTCCCTATCGCCAATGGCCCAACTCCATGTTAAACCTGCAAAAGCACAGCCAGGGCTCCCCAGGGAGCACAGGAGAGGGAGAACAGGGATGGGGAGGAATATTTCTTGCTCTTCTGCCCCACGAAGACACCTCCTGCCCTCCTCCACCTCGAGAACCATGGCTCTGGAGCAGGCTCAGCCTACGCCATCAGCCGCACCGCTCTAATGAAGCTCAGTGCTATAATTACTCCTTTCCTTTGTGGTTTGCTCTGAGCTGCCAAGCTCTGCCATTGCCCTTCTCCTCCCACCCACCTCTTCCTGTACAACACTCTCCTGCATACCTTCAGCAGCGGGACAAGGGGTTAAGGACAAGGCAGCTGAGGCAGCAGCTGGGGAAGGCAGGACCTAGCACAGACACAGGCAGCTGCCTGCATCCTCTGCTCAGCTCTTTGTGCTGGAGTGCCACCAGGCATCGGGATCAAGGGGCATCCAGTGCCATGGAAGCATCTCTTGGGTACCCCAAACCCTGGGAGCAGCAGGAAGGAGCAAGACTTCACACCACGTTGTCCCTGCTGCAGATGTCAGGGAGCCCAGCTTTTCACTTCGGGGGCTGTGGTGTGGCCAGAGCTGCAGTGGATCTGGTGAGCATCAACAACGTGCCTGCATCCATCTGCAGGGCTCCCTGAGGTCTCCCAGCAACAAGGAGAGATTCCATCCACACACCCAGCATCACCCCAGGGTGGGTGTTGTGGACCAAGAGAGGAATGCTCCGCAACAGGGCACAAAAGCAGCCCAGGGAACCTCGAGTCATGGTGATAGAGAAGGTTGGGGGTGACTGGGAAGGGGACATGAGCTCTGGCAGTGACCCTGAGCTGTACATGCATGCTGACACAGAGGAAGAAGGAGCCAGAGCCCTCCCTACCCCTACAGCTTGGTGTCCTGGCTCTTTTTGGAGGCATTTAGACTGAAAGCCCCTTTTGTACAGGGAGCAAGGGCTGGCTCGCTCTGCAAGGCAGGCCCTTGACAGCTGGGTTCTGGGGTAAAACTCATCCCCAGCAGCTGTCCTGGGCTTGTGGAGTCCTTTTGATGCAAAGAGCCTCCCTCTGCCCCTGTCCCCAGGCAGCTGGGGGATTCAGCAGCTTAGACAGTCTTTTGCTCTTAAAGTGCCCAACTGTCCTCAGTTGAGAGCTTGGGAAGCTCAGAGCAGCCCAAACCCAGACAGATGAGGCTGAGCACCCACCCCTGGGAGAAGATGGGCCTCCTGTGTACCATGCACACGGCAGCTGGGGACAGAGAACCCATAAGGGAGGCCCAGGCTGAACCCCACCACTGGGCTGGGTCTTGGAGCTGGAGATGGACCAACCTGCTGCTCACTGAAGGCATTTGTCTGCTCTTTAAAACACAGCTCAGAAAAGCCACACCTAAGCCATACACAGCGAGAGAAACCTGCTTCAGTCTTGGGTTCAGCATCAGCTCCACCACTGACCCCTGCTTTGCTTTTAGACCGTGCACATACACCAAAACCTGGCCTCTCCACAGACCCCGTTACTGTGGAGCCTGTGACTGCTGTGCCCATGGAGCAGGAGCAGGGAATATCCCATGGCAGGGCGAGACGAGAGCGCATGGTCCTGCTCCAAGGCCAGGCATGGACCTCCCAGGTCCTGGTTCGGCCACCACACACTATTCCACAACCCAAGGGTGAGAGGTGCTGCCCCCCAACCAACCACTGCATCCCACAGGAGAGAGCTCGTTGGTGATGGGAAATATCATTAGCAGGCCAGGAGAAGGGGAAAAAGACATGTCCAAAACATCAGGGAGGATAAATGAGGCTGGCGGGGGAGGGAAGCTGGCTTTAATACGGGATTAATCAAAACCAAGAGAGAGCTAATACAAGCCAGGGCTCCAGTTTAATAGTGGCTCTGGTCCATGATGTTATTAGATTTTGGCTCCACAGCCAAGAAAACACTGACTCCTCCTAATGACGAGATGCTTTCTGCCCACAACCATAAGCAACAACACTGAACAACAAAGCATCACAACAACCACACACTCTGACACTGGACAACAAACCATCACATTTCCACAACCACCACCTCTCCAGCACCTCAGAGCCTGTTCTAGATGCTGTGCAGGCAGGTTGGGCTGCACATGGGGCCTGAGCTGGCAGAACTGTCATCTTCTGCAAGCACCCAGGCTTTTGGCATTTTCTTTTTAACCTCCATGTAGGCTTGATAGCATTTTTTATTCAAACTGACAGTTCTTTCAGCCAGGATAAACTCAAGGATAACAACCATGTATGTGACACATCTGAGCACAGATCCAAGACCACCCTTAAAAGGCATCACCACCTGAGCTGAAAGAGCAGAACCCAGTGCTCAGCATCCCCGCACGGGCTCTGGGCCTCAGCCAGCATCTCACCCAAGCAGCTGCCTGGAGCTGTACTCACCTTCTTCTCTCTTTGGTGGGCTCTCCATCAGCACAGGCTGTGGCTTTGGCTCTGCCTGGGGAGGCTGGGTGGCCAGGGGAGGCTCCGAGCTCTCCGCTTGCCGCGCTGGTGGGGCTGGCACCTCGGTGGCCTTGGCTACCTGAATTTCCACGCGCTTGGTGGCCGTGTCGGGCACAGGAGCACTGGCCACCTCTGCTCTTCGCTGGGGCATCTCGGGGATCTTTGACGGTGGCGCTTCTACCCTGCGGAGACCCGGTTCCTGGGGCTTGCCGAGGGTGATCTCAGTCCTCCTTGGGGTGGGCTCGGGGGGTTTGTGCCCCAGCACATCTGCTCTTTTGAGGCCAAACCTCGACAACCCTGCGGTGGAGTTCTCCACCTGCTTGGATGAGATGTCAATGGAGATTTCCGTTCTTCTGGACACCGGCTCAGGCAGTTTGGGTCCGGAGAGCTCCACTCTCCTCAGAGAGGGCTTGGGTGATCTTTGGGCTGTGGGGTCCGCATGTCGGGCGGGTGGCTCCGAATTCCTGGCACCGAGTTCCTGAAACTTCTGTGTGGAGCTGGATACGGTGGACCTGAGGAGAGGGTTCGGGGTCCGTCGTGGTGGGGTGGAGGAATTTGAAGACTGATCTACCTCCTCGACCTCAAAAGACCTTTTCAGAGCTGAAAGACATGAAAAGGAGTTCAGGATTTAGTTACCGTCCACCTGAGCACCTCAAGAGAAACCTAGAGGCATTGTGTGAGGCTCAATCCTATTTCTGCTCCTTCACCTGTGGGTTCATAATGCCATTTAAAGCAGGTGGGGACTGAGGGCCAGGCTCTGCCTCTTGAGACAAGTTACAAACCCAGGAACAAAACTGGAACCAGAGCCAGGAAATTCAACCCAAGAGCAGAAACCATCTCTTTGCTGCCCTCCTCCCATGCATGCACAGAGGGGAGCAGAGGGCCCCATTGCAGCACAGCAGAGCACAGCATAGGACTCGGGGGCAGCAACTGCTTCAATTCCCACACCTCCTTTTCCCTCTTGCATCTAAAGGATGCACAGGTAAGCACAGGCTTCCCAGTGAGTGCTGCCAGGAAAACCCATGTTGGGAACAGGAAAACAATCCCAGGAGAACACCCAACCACTTTAAATGCAGCAAGAAAACCAAAGGTGTCAACCACAGAAGCTCACACCCTTAAAAACAAACCTAGAGATCACCTCAGCCAAAGACTAAAGTGCTTTGAGAACACTGACCTGAGACCCCGATACAAGGAAGAGGCCAACTGGGATGCCTTAGGGACATCCTAAAATCTAAACATCACCATGCCCATTTTACTAGCGGAGAAGTTAGCAGGCAAAGAGAGAGCGATGCAGCATCAGATTGGGTGTTCTGATTTACACTTGAATAGGCAATGGTGCTGCCTTCACCGAGCCCCAGTACTGCACAGGATCTGTCCCAGGTGCACCCAGGTCACCCTGCACAGTGGAGCAGCACTCAGACAAGTGCCCATCATTCAGCTCTGCCCATTGCAAGGGTCCCCCTCAGCACACAGAGCTCCCTGGCTGGGCAGGGAGAATCCTGCAAGCCTCCCACATCAGTGGGAACTGGAGGGACACTGGTGTCAGACCTCAGCTTGGGGGCACAAAGCACCACTGAAGGAAGGCTCCATCCATGGAGCGATGCTCCCATCCCAGCTACGCAGTCAAGGGCCAGTAGCTGCCTGACCATGTCCTGGCTCATGCCTGGGCATCCACGTGTCCCCCAGCCAGTCCTCTTCAAAGAAGTAGATGCCTTTAAACCCAGGAGCCAGGTGGATACAAAAGGCAGAACTTCACAGGAAGTGGGGGGAAACCAGAGAATCACCACTGGATCCCATCCAAACACCACAGGCTACCCATACCCCCCATGCCCCACAGTACTGAGGCAGGCACAGAGTTGGGGCAGGATGAGGCACAGCCCCAGGGTCCCAAAGCAGTCTCCAAGAGGCGAGGCTGAGCCACATGACAGCCTCAGCGTGATGACAGCCACACTGCCAACAACCAGTCCAAGCATCAGTAATGAGTCCACCCATCCTTCACATCAGCAGGATAATATCAGTAAGATTTAGCCTTTAAAGCCCTGGGCTGGAGATCATTCCAGGTACCAGGAGAAGGGGGAGAGACTGAAGCACAGCCTTCCCCCATCCCGGGATGTCCACCCACCCCTGGAGTGGAGCTGGAGAAGAGCCACCACGCAGGGAGCATCTCCTCTGCTCCATGGGGCTGCTCTGAGCTCCTGGGGCAAGGCCAGGGAGCCCAGGGACCCTCCATCCCTCAGACACATCCTCCTTGGAGAGGAGCCATCTGGCACGGCTGTGTCCAGCTGGTGGGACAGGGGATGTCCACGTGCGTCTGCTCCACCAGCCATTGCAAACACAGCTGCTGACACCCGCCACCCCCTGCTCCAGGCAGGATAGGCAGCGCTTCCATCCCATCCTGGGCAGCAGGAGCTGGGGACAGGGGTGGACCCATCCCACGGCAGCAGCTCCCAAAGGAAATGGTGAGGAAAGAGAGACCCCTGGAGCTGGGGCTCCCATGCTGAACAAGCCACACAGGAAGGTCTGTCCTGCATCTCCAAATTTTCCAGACATTCCTAGAAGGAAAAAGGGAGGCAGTGAAGTAAAATGAAGATGTTTTTTCTCCATTTTCTGTTCTGTTTTGTGAATCACACAGAGCTCTCCCAGCCATGTCACCAACCTCTTGCAGAGGAGATGCTCCCTGCAGCAATCCCTGCCCCGCTGCCTGTGCTTGGCACATCTTGTGCTCTGCAGGTCTGTGTCCAAGTCTCAGTTCTCAGCACCCCCAGAACAATTAATCCAGACAATTCCCACATTTGAGAGCTGTTCTAACTTGTCCAGAACTCTCACGTCTCCAAAACCGAGCTGGAGCTCAGGCTTTCCTGCACAGACTTTTCTATCATTTTCCTTCTCCATCACACCCTTAATGCAGAAAATGGCATTTTAGCTATTTTTTCCCTGAAATCCCAAGTTTAAAACAATGCACCAGTTAAGGCCAGTTTGCGTTCTGCAGGAAAACAAAGAGAGAGGAAGGGGCAACGTAATGTGGAGCTTTCCCTGGCCTCAAGCAGCACCAGGCAGGCAAGAGCAGTGAAGGGGACAGCCTGGTCAGGCATTGCCAGCAACCCAAAGGATGGGGTCCCAGTTGTGTCCATATCAGGCTTTTAAAACCTGCTCATCTCTCCTTCAGCTCAGCCTCTAATCATTCCCTTCAACAAAGCATCCCAATAACCTCATGACAAATGCACCTGGAGGAACAGTTTGAAGCAAAATGCTCTTAAGGAGCCCAATAGCAAGGGAAACACTGTCAAGCATCTTTCCTTAATGAACCTGGAAATGCTTAATCAACCTGGAAATTTCCCAGTACGAAGCATTTGGGGATTTCTTTTTGACCCAATAATGAGCTCTGGATGAATTTGCAGGGGTCATGGGATGAACCACCTCTATCATCTCAGCTCCTCTGATGCCCCTTGCTGCTGCTAAAGGAATGGTGGCAGCAGTGCCTGGGTGGTGTGGGGGTCACTTGATGGCACTGCTGGTGCTGCTGCACATGGCCTTTTGACTTCAGACTTCTCAGAGTGCCCCAAGCCCAGGGTAAACCTGCCCAGCACCACCAGCAGTCTTTCTGGAGCACAGCCATCCCCTGCCTTATCATAGGCCTGGACCAAATACAGCACCCAAAATGGCTTTTCTCCAAGTCTTTCTGGGCCCTGCTGAAGAAAGGAGAAAAAGGTCAAAGCCCAGACACAAAGGGGTTCAAAAAGCCTAAGGAAGAGCTGGAAAACTACGATTACACCACAGGAGACTCGAGCCATCCAGCCATGCAAGCTGCAGTCCCAACAGGCAGTAAGCAGGTACCAAGGGGCTGGGCAAGGAACTACCGCCCCATGTGAAGGTTAGAAATAGCTTGGCAGCTCCTGACATCAAGATCACATGGATCCCAGTGGCGTTCCCTCCCCAACAGTGTCACTGATGTGACTGGAGACAACCCGAGAGCTTCCCCACCATGGCTCTCTGCAGGATGGGATGCCCTGGTTGCATAGGGATTCCAGTATCCAGCTTGTCCTGTTGGCACATGTGGCCCTTGCCCCGAGTCCAGTGTGGTATGGAGAAGGTCACACATCCCAGGCACGAGAAAGGATGGGGTCTGTGACCAACAGAGTTTGTGTTTCCACCTCCGAGACAGAGACCTGCAGCCACAAGGGATGCCACCTTCAACAGTGGTGCCCCTTGGTGCACGGCTGCAGCTCCTCTGCTCACCATTGCCTCTCTCCTGCTCCTTCCACAGAGCAGAGAGAAGGACCTCAGGAAGCAAAGCAACTCTCAAAAAAAGAGGGAAAAAGCTTAAAAATAGCCTGTGCAGAGCCAAGAAAGGAAAGTAAACAGCCTCTGCTCCAATGACCCTCCTCCTGGCTTCCTGCAGGGAAGCTGGCTGATCCACAGCAACAGGAGCTGAAGGCAGGGCAGAGCTCCCACCCCGCAGTGCTGGGTCCTACCCCGGCAGTTGTGGCTAATGCCTTAGGTCCCGTGAGGCCACATGTCCCTGACACCCTGGGCCGAGGTGTCCCAGCCCAGGATGGACTCACTGCAGGGTTAGCCCTGTTATGTAATTGTCCAGGCAATTTTCAGGACCAGCAGGGCTTCTCCATCCCCACCAGCAGCACCCGATCGGGTCCCATCCCCACTGAGCTGGCTGGTGCCAGAGAAAGAGGCAGAGGTGCCTCTTGCCTCCTCTTCCTCTGGAGCTGCATGCACCACGGGGTGTGAGCACAAAACGGTGCTGCCACCAACACCCACTTCCTTTTAACTGATTCCAAACCAATTCAGGCAGCTCTGGCTCAATCCTCCATTGCTGAAGGCAGCATCTCCCCTCCCACAGCAGAGAAAGCCCTAAAATAAGATTTCAGAGTGCTTCCTTTCATATGTAACCTCTTCCCCTGCCAATCTCTGCCCAAAAGTGTTGTGCCTTGGCTGGGAAATGCTCCTTGAAGTGTCCCTTTGGGGAGCAGACTTGCACAAACCTCTTGAAGTAGCGGCATTTTGCTCAGCATCACACAACCATGGCCCTGGCAGAGGAGCGAGGCACAGGCTGAGATGGCACTGGCTGCGGGCAGCCCTGCTGGCTGTCCACAATGGCAGCAGCTCCTGCAAAAGCACAGCCTTCACCTAAACGTGGTCCCTGCCAGCCAGGCACTTTGGGAAAGAAATGCATGTCTTCATCCCAGGCTTGAACACTCCCCAAGCAGGCACAGGGCTTGAGAAGTAGCAAAATACTCATGTCTCTTTCTACTCCATGCTGCAGTGCTGGAGATGTCTGCACAGTGTGGCCACTGCATCCTCGCAGCCACCCCACAGCCAGGCGCCAGCAGGTAACATGCCACCAGTCACTGCTGCTCTCTAGGGATCTTACAAACTGGGAATAGAAGGCAGAGGTCTGGTTCACACCCCAGTAGCTCATAAAACAGCCAGAGGAGTCACAACCAAGCAACCCATGGCCAAGGCCTCCTATCTACATGCTCGTCTCCCAGAAGGGGAGTCCCTCCTTGGGGGTCCCAGCCAAGCCAAGGGTGCCTAGATGCCATGGAATGCCCTGGCTCCCACCCAAGGGCTCCACATCTCCTGGTGGGAAGCACCAGGGTTACACAGCATGCCATCCACCACAGCTCATCCACCTCACAGAGCAGTTCCAGGCACCCCATGGAACCCAGGAAAGGGTCAAGGAGGGAACATCTGCTCCTTTTTTCTTCCCTTTTTAAATGGAATACCCAAGGAACAGTCAAGGGGATGCTTTATACAAGGAAACCTCTATGCACAGAGCTCAGGAAGAGACCAAAATAAACAGTGAGGGATGCTGCCTCCTCCGGGACCTGCTTCACAGCCGGAGCCTGAGGCTTCACCATGGCCACAGCGCCCAACTGCTTCCCATTAAGCATCCCCTGCCCCTCACGGGGTGCTGTGACCCCAGGGTTACATTTGCTTGCTTGCTTAGGCACGGAAAGCTGGTCTTGGGTTTTCCAGCACATAAGAGCCTTATGGGAGCGGGGCAGCCAGGCCCCTGTTATTTCACACCATACAATGGTACCGTTTGAGAGCGCTGCCTTTCTCTAAACTGCTACCAGATGGTCACCTCCTGTTCCTGGGGAGGAAAGAGGGGGAGGCTGCAGGTCTCATCTTTCAAGGAAACCCTTGGAAACCCAACACAGCATTAACTGCTCACAGCCCTTAAAGCTTCCCAGACCCCTGCCACCAGGCAGCAGGATGCTCACGGCAGTTTTCTGGCCCAGCTCAAGTGCAGAGTGTGTTTGCCCATGTTACCATGGGGCCACCTGGGTATGGCTTATTCAAACCTACTGTCCATGATGCTGCTGAATAGCTGTCGCCATCTGTAACAGAGGTGGATGCATTCTAGTGACCTAAAGGCTCAGTTTCAGGGACAAGTAGGATGTTCTTCATGTGTCTATAGGGTGTATATACAAACCTAAATGTCCTGTAGGGACGAAAGAGGTTATCTCTATCCCATCCTCAACAACCAGCGGCTCCCAACTGCACCGAGCTCCTCAAAACCATTGGGCTGAGATGGGAAATTCACTGGCAGTGCAGGCAGCAAGTGATGCTACACATACTGGCAGGACTTTGTGAGTACACGACCAGCTTCAAAAGAGCCCCGGAAATTCAGCTGCCCTCTTCCACCTTGAGAAATGAAGGCAGGAAACTTTAAAAGCACCTTTCCTGAAGGTACTGGTCATCCAAAGTAAGTGAGAAGTCAGAGTTGCTGGATCCCCTCCCCATGCTTATGCCAAGAGATTTCACACCTTTCTTTTTCCTATAAAGCAACCTTGTTGCAATACATACATATAAAAATACATAATGACAATCCATTGTTGTAGCATGACCCCTACCCTATTTTGGGTCAGATTATGACTGGTTTATGCTCAAATCCTTTAACTGACTTTACAGACAGCATACAGAAGAAGTTGCAATAGATCTATTGCATGGTCTGACACAAATCATGTGTAGAAGGTAACACTGGCAATGTGCTCCTTATCTGCAGCGCCTTCCTGAACTGTGCAACCAGTACCAGGAGCTAAGCCATGGAGGAAATGTGGGGATAAATGCAAGTTCAGGGCTCTGACATTAAGCAAAGCTTTTCAAGCAGCATTGCATTCACACGCAGTAAGCTACAGAGCAGCCTCAGACCAATGCAGCCAACTCCTCATTTACCAGAAATGACCATGCAAAAGCAAAGTTGGGACTCAGAGTGGAAAAAAAGACAATCCACACTAAGATTAATCCAAAATCCCAGCTTTCCAGTCCCTATAACACAGTTCTAGAATGGTTTTAGCTTTGATTCTCCATTACACTTTGGTTTATATAACCATTAACCCTCAGCAAAACGCTTGCAGATCAGAGCAGTCTATTTTACATCCCTTCTATTCATTTCATAATTGTACAGCAAATGACATCAAACACAGAGTCTCAAGTCCAGCAGATTGCATTACTGGCTCTGCCACAGGCTCTCTGCAGCTTTTGCCTCCTGCCTGTGCTCCAGTTTCCTTTCATATGGGGAGGAGGAAGGAGAAGAATAAATCTTCTCTGCACCTCGCTGGGGACTGCAGGTTTGGTTCGGTTCACTAGTATTTCTAAAACACCTTCCAATCACCCAGAAGGCAAAAGTGTGTTACAGATGGTCTTGCAGACCCCAGACTGCCCTGTACCGGGCCTAGGAAGCAGCCAGACACCATTCCCATGGCTCCCAATACCCAGGCAGGGAACATGAGGAGTGACTCAGGTGGGTGACCAGCCTGGGGACTGGGTGATTAAATCTCCGAGTCTGAGCCTGAGGAGACACTCTGATAGGTGGTGTTGCAACGTGATGCTTAAAAAGCTACAGAAAAAGGGAAATTGGCAAAACTGGCTAAAGGAAGGACCCAGGAGCCATTCAGGCCCGGTGACTGCTGGTGCCACTGCTTCCAGCTCTGATGTCTCTGTTGAAGGGGGCTTCCAATGACCAGATGAAAGAAAGCCTAGGCCCCAACCTCACTCCTCAGCATCCTTCTTCCCTCCCAGAGCAGTCCAGCAGACCAGTGCCAGTGTGATGTTGTGTGCTGATGCCCTCACCGTTAACCTGCCACAACTCCCAGGGCTGGGACAAGCTGGAGAGCACCAAACTCACCAGGAGCAATGGGCTGTATAATGTTGTGATGCTTACTCAAACCATTACCTCTATTGCTAGGAGGAGGGTGTCACAGAACAATGCAGTCATGGTGTCCCCTGCCCGGCAGTTCACCGGAGGCTGTCTGACACTGGTGGTGTCTATACCGAGACAACATGTTGGTACCCTACCCCAACTTGGGTGCCAGCAACAGGGTATCTGCTGCAGCACTGGGAAGGTGCAGGGGACAGACTGCCCTGACACCCATGGTGTGGCACCTTTGGGCATGCAAACCAGCCAAGAGCCAGCTTGGACAGACCCTGCACCTGAGTCACCACCCCAAAAGTGTCCCCAGGAGACCCAAGTGCTGAGCTCTGTCCAGCAAGCTCACAAAAACAATCACTGTAAAAGCCTGAGTCAGAGCCAGCAAGAGATAAGAGCTTTCATTAATCTCGGGACAACTCTGCATAAGTTGAAGGTGACAATAAACCCCTTCACTGCCCAAAGAGCTACTCCTCACCAGCACCATTTGTGCAGCAGGGAAGGGAGGGAAGAGGTTCTTTCTAGCAGCAGCACAGCAGATGGGTGCAAACTGCTGATGCCCCCATGAGTGAAGAAGAGGGGTGCCAGGACCAAATGATACCCTGCAGGTACAAAATGAGAAGTGGCCAGGACACAACCCTAGCCCCATGCTGAAGGGCATGACAGCCCACCCCTCTCCCACAAAAAGTTCCCCTGATGGACCCTGAACCCCACCAAACAGGCACAGCCCTATTGGGAACTGGATTCAGACCCATCAACTCATTTTTACAGGCTTCAAATAAGCTTAACCAGGATTTAGGGTCACTTGGTTTGTTGCATCCATGTCCAGCCTCTAAAGACTAAGGTGCCAGAGCACACTGCAGCAGGAGAAAGGAGGGAGGAAGGGTGGGAGAGGGAAAGAGCCTGCGTAATGGTCCTGCAGAAAGACATTGCCTTAAAGATCAAATATCAGAGTCAGAAACATGAATATCTGGAGTGATTATGGGCTCTGCAGTCTCCATTATTGCCTTTGGATTTATGACAAGTCCCAGTCCAGGCTTTTGCGGCTGCTGTCTGGGTCCTGACTCCTGGGAAAATGGGCTGAGCAGCTCCCTGCAAGGAAGGGCTGCAGAACAGCAACTAACCCAGCACCCAGACAGTGAGGCCACAGGTCCCTCGGTGGTGCCACGACTCTCAGCAGCAGGTTCGCTGGCAGGCATTGACCAAGAGATGCAGACATGGTCACTTAAATCCATTAGGCATGACCCATCATGTTCTAGAGGTGCTTCCCACTCACTTTACTGCCATAAACCACCAAGAAGCAAAGAGTAAAGCAGCTGAGTTATTATATTTTAGGTGAGCTTCTTACTAAGGGAAAGATGCAACCAAGATCCCAGAGACTGGTGAGTACCTGGAAGAGGCAGCATCGTGTACACACTCCAGATCTTGAGTTACCACCAGGCACCAGCAGTACACTTGCACAGGCTCCAGTATCAAGCCTCATCCTCTTTCTGTCCCTTCCCATCCAGCGACTTTTGAAAGGTTTCTTTACAATGAGCACAGCACTGTGCTCACTTTGCTCAAGACTGATCTCCAGTGGACAGCAAGAGCTCATCCACACAGGCCAACACTGGAAACCCTCCATGCTGACACAGAGCCAAGGACACTCTGGTTCATGCTGCAGTGAGTGGTTGCCCATCCCCAAGGACATGCAGCCCAGCCCTCCTTGCATAAGATGTCTATAAACAATGACCTTTGGATGAGCCTACATCCTAACCAGGGCCAGAGGCCATCCCCAGAGCCCAGCTCACATGGATGGAGCTGTTCTTCCCCTTCCCACTCTCTCACAACCTTGTTATTCCCAAGGAACTAAATATACATAGGGGAAAAAAAAGCCCAAACAACAAGAGTCCACAACGGCAGGTCCCTGCTGGTGTAACCAGGCAGATATGATTTTTCCACTCTACTGAAGGCCAGTTCTGCAGGAGAAGATACAACTTCCACAGGAAAACACACAACTCCTGCCTTCCCACAGGCACCTTCCCCTGGCTCCTGTCTCACCCTCCATACACTGATTTGGCAGGAAAACCCCATCCTTTTGTCTCAGATTCAGGAACTTAGATAGGAAGAGTGGACACAGAGAGAAAACATCTGAAGCATCTATAAAGCTCATCATTGAGGACACTGGAGGTGACTTGCTGTCTACATCATTCAGCTGGGAGAGTGGCAGTGGCTCTACCCATGCTGGGCTGGTGATGAAGAATACCAGAAGAGACCAGTTGCAATATAACCAACAACTGACATTCAGGAGCTCTGCTTCACTCAGAGGGTTCAGGTGATCTGAGATATCACCTGAGAGATCTTTTTGTATTTCCTTTTCCAGGCATAAGCAGGACCCAGACTCCCAGCCCATTCCCACAGATGTAAGCCCTGGCAAGCACTCATTATGCAGCCCCTTCGGCACGGCTGCCAGGGGAGACCCCAAATCCTTATTCAGCGAGATGCTTACACAAACACGGAGCACATCCCCTCTCTGGGGCTCTTCATCACATTGAATTCGAGCCGCATCACCCACATAACATCGCGACCATCCCTCTGGCACATTCCTGCTAATATTAGCAGGAGGCAGCAGCTGCTCCCCATGGCAGCAGGCACAGCAGCCCCGAGCAGCACAGGGGATGCACCACGGCCACGTGTCCCACAGACATCCCTGGCATTTGTTCAAGCAGATTTTAAGGACAAGCCCGTGAGACTCATGCACATAGAAGAGGCTATTCCTAATAAAGCCCCTCCCAAAAACAACCTGGCTGATGTTTCTTTGTCTTCAATGACCCTTAAAACCAGGACAGAACTTAGCATGAGTCAGGACCTCATTGAGAAGAAGTCTGTGGCTGAAATACTAGTAATAGCCTTCATCAAGCAGTGCAAGCAGTAGATGTCTGTAGGGAAAGTGCCAAGAGTGGGGAAGAAGAAAAATAACACTAAGCAAAGGCTGCCTCATAGTTTCTGCCTGTCCGTCCCCCACCCTCCCCACCAAGGCTCTAGCTCTGGCCATCACACTGAACCCTTTGGCACACTCCACACACCCACAGCCCCACTTAGCATTTACCAGCACTCGCAGCTTGCACCCGCTGTGACATTTGTGTTTTCAACATTACAAGGAAATGAATCTGGTGTTGACTGACAGCATTGGCAAAGACAAGGAGTGCTCAGCATCACTGCTGCCAACTCACCAGCAGCAACTGGAAGCAAAAATGCACCTCAGTTACCCATGGGACTCTGCTCAGCAGCAGACACATCGCACCAGGATGAGGGGCTGGAGCATCTCTCTTCTGTCTTACTACCAGACAGTAGATCATGAGCACACAGTGTTCTAAATCCTTAGCAGGAAGACAAGTACCATGTTTTGGAGATATCTTTAGGCATCATCACAGCCAACCAAAGCTGTGAACAGGAACATCCACCCCTCTCTGCAGTCACAGACTCTCCAGCATCACCCAACATGAACAGGGTCAGGACGGTTTGGTGTTTACACACTGCACAAGCATCCCATTTACTGCTACATGTTCCCTTCCCTGCAGCTCAGGGATCCATGTCTCAGACCCTGGAGAGCTGAGCAAGCAACAGTCCCTTCCAAGACAGAGGTGAACCTGGAAAGTGCTGCCGCAACCATGGCTGAGCCAACCATGCTTCCAAACCCTGCCAAAATCAATAGCCACGGGGCAGAACTATTATGTTCTGTAAATCCTGGCAGACCACAGACCTAACAATGCTCCCCCCATTAGAGATGAGAAAGCTTTTGCCAGTCAAACAGCAGGATTAGCGCCCTCCCTGCAGGACCTGCTGCATGGTTAGAGGTGGATGCATGTTCTGTTGCCTGGAGTGACAATACCCATCATCAGGCACAAGGAAGAATGCACTTTGCCGTGCTGTGTTTCCCTCTCACATGTTGCTTTGATTTGGAAACTAAGCTGTATCTTGTACTCCTTTCCCCCTCTCAAAGAGCCCTTGCATCCTCCTCGGACTCACGGGGGCCGGCAGCTCCCACACCAGCAGCCCACAGGCGAGCCTGCAACTCGCTGCGAGGACAAGAAAACTGTGGGTCCCGTGCCAGGCACCAATGCTGTGAGCAAAGCAGGCAGGAACAACCAGGGTGGTTCGGAAGGGCAGGCAGTGTGTGAGCGGCAAGAACAAAGAGGGCTCTGCCTGCTGGGTGATCTGGTGTTTCTGCTCCGTGGTATTTTTGGCTCATCTTTCCTGCTTGGCCACGGGCTGCCTGGGGCCGAGACACCCACCCAGCAGACACGAACACGGCATCTCCTGCCTTACAGGCTGGAAATTAATTGCCTTGTTCTTAGGAAGCTGCTCTGCAACCCAGAAAACTGATTGAATTGTGGAACAGTAGCCCGGATCCCTGCTCAAGGGCAAGGCCAGACCTTTTGGCTGCAGACGCACAGAGCTTTCCCCAGCCTCTCTCTCTGCACAGGCAGGAACTATGAAGCGCTCCATGGACTGAGAAAAACAGCACTGCAGAGCAGCTCGGTGCCACCGAGGAGCACACACAGCCCCAACAAGCAGCCCCGGGGCTCACAGCAAAGCCTTTATCATATCCAAGTAGGGAATTACTCATTCTTCTGAGATTTAAATGCAATTGGAGCAGGGAGAGGAAAGGCTGTAATTACATCAGCACTGGGGAGCCCTGGGGTGGGGAAGCATCCGAGTGCCCACAGGACAGTTACAACCGTCCTGGCCGCTGAACCCCGAGTGCCAAACTGATGGTGTATCAGGTCGCTCTCTGTGTCCCAACACTTGTCAGCCCCAATCTTCCTAAGGGACGTGACTTTCCTCACCCTCCTGCTAAGTCATCCACTCCCAACTTTAGCTGAAGAAAGCCCAAGGGCTGGAAAAGAGAGGCCAGGGATGTGGCTAAACCTTCCAACAGGGGCTGCAGGGACCCCAGCTCTGCCACCCGTTTCCTGCCTGACCTGGAAGAGGAACCCTTGTGCTCTCAGCTTCCTCAGCTACCCAGAGGGAAAACACCACGGTGCCGCTTCCCAAAGGCAAGGCTGGCTTCACCAGGAGGCGGTGAAGCTATCCCAGCCCGCAGCCAGCCGCCATCCCCACGCAGCCCCTGGATAAGCTCCCATCACGGCCCCCAGAGCTCCACTGCTTCTTGCTTGTTTTTTTTTTTTCTAGAAACCGCTGCTCGAAGCTCACTTTTGGGTCGCTGCCAGGATGTGAGTGCGCAGGGACGGGGCTGCTCTTCCAGAACTGTGCTCAGGAAGATGAGCTCCCCCGAGCCGATCTCTCAGCGCCTGCTTCAGACACAGCCTCCCCCCTCCTTCTGCCTGTCTCTCACTCCCATACCCATCTGGCAGCAGCGCGCTTCCCCGTGAGCTTATTTTCTTGCCTGAAAGAGCCAGCAAACAGAGCAAAGAGCCCCAGGTACCCAGGGAGGAGGCATCCCCCGTCCACACTCCAAGAGGAGGCAACGCTGTCGGGCAACTGGAGCTCTGCCATGGGACAACTGCGAAGCTTTCGAGGGCGGGCAGCTCCCGCTATGGACATATTGGAAACTTGGGTTCGCTATCTGCCTCCCAGCTACTCCGGGGCTGTGTCTGCATCCAAAATCTGGGAGTCAACAGAAGGCCAGTGCCTGGGGTTTCACAGACTTTTAGTCTTGTCAGGCTTGCGCTTACAGCTAAAAATCTACATAAACCAACTTGGGGAAGGCAGGAAAGGAAAAAACATCCCGTAGGATCCTGCCTTAGCGGATAACACCCGGGTACAGCGCCTCGGAACAAAAGGCACTGTAGCCCGATGACGGCACCGACAACACCGGCCCCAAACCCACCGGGACCGGCAGCAGCGGCGGGGGAGAAGCAGCTGTTCCCGGGGGACCGGGCTCGGTCCGGCGCGGTGCCTGCGAGGGGCGCGGGCGGCTCCGCGCTGCCCAGCGGCAACTTCTCCCGGTTTAGCCCCAGATCCAACTTAACCTCCCCGTCCCTCCATCCATCCCGGGGCCACCCACCTTCGAAGTCGGAGATGATGCCCTCCAGGTGCGCGTTAACGGCCGGGTCGGCCATGGCGGGGAGCGGGGTGCTGCCCCCCGGCTCGGCGGGTGCTCGCAGCCGCCGCCGCCTGCGGCCGAATGAATGGCGGAGGGCGAGCGGCTGCGGCCGCCCCCCGCGCCGGCGGGCACGCTGCCATGCCGCCCGGCCCGGCCCAACCCAGCGCGGCCCGGCCCGGCCCCTCGCCGCGCACTGGCTGCTCCCCACGCCCGTCACAACTCCCCCCCCCCCCCACCGTGGTGCCGGCCCCTCTGCGGAACCCGCTGCCTGCCGGGGTGCAGAACAAAAGTGGAACCGGCCTTGGGTCGGCCCCCGAGGATGCCCCACGAAAGGGATGCTACTCGCCTAAACGGCTGGGCTGCATCCCCGGTGTTCTCGAGCACCCGTAACCCGTTCGCTTTTCAACTTGCCCTTGTTTGGAAAGGAGCAACTCGCCCCCCTCCCTCCTCTGTTGTCAGGATTTCTCAAAACCAAACCAGAGCACTAGCTAGCAGTGCTAAGCCGTCGCCACTTCTGCAGCCAGCTCTGGAAGCTGCCACCGAAGCAGCAGAAGAGGCGACAAAAGCCACCCCGAAGCTGAGTGTGCAGCTGGGCACGTTCGTGTGAGCCCCACGGTGCCACAGCTTGCTCCGCTCCAGCCTGAGCTCCAGGCATCAACACCAGCCTCTTCTATGACACAGCCACCTTCCCTCCACCGCTCACACCCTCTCAGTTTGTGCATCTCTCTGCTCAGGATCTGATGTATCTCCCTTCCCATGTTGATTCAGCTCCTGCCCTCTTGACCCTCTTTTTATCCTCCCCACCCTGTGTTTTAGTGGCATCATTTACAAGTGATGATATCTCTGAAATGTGTCCAGGCACATCAACAGGAAAAGAAGAATTAATGGGCTGGGGTTTTAGTCCACTTTGGATGAACCATAAAGAAGAATTATGCAAAACAGTAGTACTGTTCCTGCAGAAAGTGCATGCCTCATCGCTTATGTCACACACTTAATTTTACACTTCCAAAGTCTGCAAACACCACAGACTCCCCGAGAGTGATGTGAACCAGAACACAAAACCAAGAGCACCAATTTCCCAGACTCAAGAAGGTCCAGGTTTTCAATCCTGTTAATAACTTGAGGTTTTAATCCAAGGAAAGGCATTACTTTAAAACATGAGAACAGCTTAAATAGTCTTGAGAATGCACTTTTAAACTACGAGTGTGGCGTTTTAAGACAGGTATAGTGGTTTTCCTCCCCCTTTCACCAGCAGCAGAGTTCAGCTTTCATTTCTTGCGCTTCTAAAGGCATCAGAAACCAACACACCACAGCAGTGCAGAGAGGCACCAGTGCTGCATCTCTGGGCAACAGCAGAAGTGTAAATGCCTCCCTGTGCAATACACCACCCATGCCGCCCCGTGTCCCCTTGTCAAGCCCTCCTGCCTGAACACCATTACCTGTTCCCCACGCCATAGGGAAGAACAGAAACCAGCGTGGACCTGTGGCTATCACACCAGGGTGTCACATCCACATCTGCTCTGCAGGGAGCGGTGGTGACGGACACATCACGCAGCATCACACCATTGATTTTCTGAAGAAAGCGGCTTGCTTTCCCTCTTCCCCATTGCTCACACGCAGGTCACATCCGGATCCGGTTCCAACAGGTACAAAAGGCTGGCAAGTACCAACCCCAGTTACAGAGGGACAAGAAAAGCTACTTTGTTAAAACTGACCCCGACACCGCGCTGGAGGAGCAGAACCGAGAGTAGGAAGGCTGTTAAGCATCCTTAACTCCCCCGTACGCTCTCGTTGCAAGCCTGCAGAATGGGTTTAAAAGGGGGAAAACGGTCTAAGCAAGACAAACTAAAAATCGGTATGGTAAAAAAGGACTTTTAAAAGCGCAATAGGGTCAAGCTGAGGAAGAGCCAAGCGTATTTTTTGATGTTCAGGGTCTCCCCCCTCACAAACCCCATGAGATTCATGCCAGACCCGCTGCTTGGAGTCTGATGGGACTCCTTGAACTAGGTCACACAGTGGTGGATCAGTGTGGCACTGTGATGGGGACTCTCTTTTTGAGGTCAACAGGAGGCAATAAGAAGTAAACCACTAGAAAAGCCCCCATTGCTTGGTAGGCAGTGAGCAGTGAGTGCTATGATGATTTCCTCTGGTCTCATGAAACTGCTGAAGAAGTTCAGAGCTCTTCAGGAGAAGAGTTTGAGGCAGTTTGCTTTAGACCCTGTTCCCTGGGTTACCCTGCATTTCCTAAGCAAAAGGGAGCAAAAAAAATTATTCACTTGTCCAGTCCACACATACCAGCTAAATCCATTTTATCTGGTGTTCTGCCTGCACCCTAAACTTGAAAGCTTGTGTGCACCTAAGCAGCTCTGCTAGAAAGGCAGGCAACCCTACGAAGCTGAGCACCCACTCTAAAGGAATGGAGAATCATCACCTTCACTGAGATTTATTTCTGGGGCTCCCCATCAGTGTAGCACAAGTGTGTGTCACGCTGCTCATCCAAATGCAATTTCAGCAGGGGCCCTGCTCTGCCCTTGTCTGGTAGATCAAGGAGATTAAGGACCCTGAACCTTCTCCTGATCTCCCACACTGACCACATCACCTGCATTCCCTTCGATAAACTCATCAGGTTCTGCCCTTCTGTCCCTCATGTCAGGCATCTTCTTTGGTCTCTTAGTCACTTACTTGGCTTTCCTGCTCCTCCCTCCCAACATTTCACAAGTGTTTGTCATTGAATGTTTGATTTGGTTGTAGCAAAGAGCGAGAACTCACTTTTCCAAAGAAAGAGAGCAGATCACATCTCTTCTGGTGCCTGCTGCTCCCCTTGCTAGCAAAACTCAAGAGTCTCTCTAACTGGTTTTATTGTAATCAGGGTACTCACCTAGAGCTGAGACCTTCGGGTCTGCTGCTGTCTGAGACCCAATCCCTGTTCTGCAAACCACTGGCTGCAGGAGGGCTTTAAATAAATTACTTCCCTTGCTGCATTACATGATAATGGAAATACTTCTTGTTTCCTTACTAACCCAGGCCACCAAGGGCACTGACTGCTCAGCCATTTTCCTTCGCCATCACTCTGCTCTTCAGATGAGCAATAAGCTTCCTGCAAAGTTGTTTTGTTGGCTTAGAAGTGATTTCCTGCCCCTGAAAAGGCAGTCTGTAAAATCTGCTGATGACTTAGTTATGGACACCAAGATAAACTAGCTTAAAGCCATGATAGCTGGCAGATGCAAGAAACTCTTGTTCTCTGGGTACTTCATCCCTGGCCTCTCCTGCCCTCAAGGTAGCCATGTACCTTGGGTGCTTCTCCATATCACAGCACAACCTCCTCCAGAGGTCACTGCCTCTGCCCTGGCACAGACATGGGGGACCATGATGCAGAGCAGACCTAGGAAGTCACTTCAAGGAGGAAAATAACATTAGCGAAGAAAAAAACCCAAGGAGATGGTATCAGCATTAGAAGATCCCTTATCAAGATAGGCTAAGGAGAAAAGGGACTTTCCTTTCCACATGCATTTTAAACAGCACCATACAGTTCCCTTGCAAGCTGCTAAGAATGCAGTTTTTCAGGCAGATTTTCTTCCTCCCACAAGTCAGGGTTTTCTGAACCCATGCAGTAGTTATCACTCTCATGATCTGCCCAGTCATGAGCGTCAGCTGTTAGACAGGGTGGCATGAGTCACTGTGGTTACTTGAATCTTAAATGTGTCACACAGAAAAGCAAGTAATTCATCCACAGCATCTTCCCTTTCCTCTCCCTATTTTAGTTAGAAAACAAAACTTCTGATCTATTCTGGCCTCTTCTATAAAATACTTTGAGACTTACTGACCAAAAGTACTAGGTAGGAACAGCTGAACACTATTATCAATCACCCAATGTTTCTAGTGAGAGTTCAAATATCTTTTCTTGCTGATGATCACAGATAAAACATCCTTTCTGGGGAGGTGTGTGGAGGCTCTTGCACCGTGTGATACCCACTCCCAACATCCGCAGTGGTCCAACGTCCCCACAAGCATCACCAAAAGCCAAAGCAGGAGCAGCACTGCCAGCACCATACACTCAGCTGTGGTCAGACAGGCAGCACCAATGCAGGCTAACAGGGAGAAACAGATGTATCATAACCCAGACAAGGCAGATTTTGAAGGCAAAGGAATGACGGGTCACAGCTCTTCTTTCTAAGCCCCCGCCCCCAAATAAGGCTGTTGCAATTACTTTCCCTTCTGTTCCTCTGCTCCCTGCACTTTCTGACTTCTTGTGATTCTGCCCCCCCCAAAAAAAATCTGCTTTCAAATCCACCAGGAAGAAGCTCAATGATCTCCACATTACAGCTGGGAAACTGAGGTATGTAACAGACATGGCAGGTAGGCAGGCCTGGTTGTGGTGGCAATCCAGCCCCCAGCTCCTTGGGAAGTGGCAGTGTTACTGGCTGGGGGGACTCTGGACGGAAAAGCAGAGACACAGTTCCCATCACCTCCACCTGTGCTCTCATGTAGATGAAGCCAGACCTGCCGATTACGTAGGGATTGTCACAAAAAAAGGCACTTTCCCAAGGCTTTAGGCTCTTCCTGCTTCCAAAGGAAATGCTGTGAGGACGGCCGCGCTTCACTGCTGGTCACACTTCCCTTCCTTTGCAAGGAAACTAAGAGCATGGGAAAAGCTTAGAAAATTCAAAATAGCTTTGCTGCTTTGAGATTTCTGGATAATCAACCGAATTTCTTGGTAAGGGAAGTGTGGCCAGATCTCATCCCTTAGTGCCACAGAGCTACGCAGCCCCTGCTCCAAACACAGAGCCAGGGTACCGCACAGAAAGGGTCGGGTAACTTTGAAACCTGGATAACAGAAATAGGATGAAATCTGGAAGAATGATAGGAGGTCAGTACCTAAAGGGCTTTTAATAAAGTCTTTGCTCATGAAGAATGCTTCACTGTGAAGGACCTCATAGCACTGGTGGGTCCCAGTGTGGCCGTGAGCCACCAACACCATGCAGTTAAAGCAAGTGCACTCCTGAAACAGTGAGATGCTTCCAGCAGCAAAGCAGAAATCACTACTGCTCCATCTGGAGTCATCCTGGCATCCCAGTGTCAGGAAAAGCAAGCAGAAATGAAAGTGGAGAGGGGATGGGACTGCTGGAAGCATCACATGTAGGTGCACTACAGGGGAAAGCTGCTGCAGGCAAAGATCACTGTTACTAAGGGAAGAAAAGAAAAGCCCAATCCAAACTTGGACATGGTTATGGCACAAACAGGTCAACATGAGCTGGAAATGAGAAGATTTTAACAGTTAGTGATAGGAGATGTAAAGGCACTGCTGTGAAATCAAAAGGACAAAAAGCCAAGAAGGTTTTGACGTGGGGCATGGCTGCTTGTAGGAAATACAACGTGACATGGGGAAGGAGATGGTTCCTGAGCCTGCAGCTTCTCAGATACTCACTGCACAAACAGGGAAAACAGCAAACTCGGTGTTCTGGGACAATCCTGGAGCTGAGAGGCCCAACAGAGCTGGGCAGGTAGAGGAACAACTGCAGATACAAGGTCCCTGCAGCCTCTTCTCCTCCACCTCCTGCAGGGGATCAATGCATAACTTCATCTTAACTCCATTATGTCAGTGTGGAGTTGTTCTCAAACAGGACAAGGGAACTCATCATGTGTGGTTACACCGAGCTGGACAAGCAGAAGAGCAGCATCTACCCTCTCACCCTGCCAACCTGAAAACAGAGCCGAGTCTTTCCTGCCCACCACGTGTGTAAATTCTTGATGGTCCCCAGCACCTTCCCTGCTTCTGTGGGGATGGAGGTGTAGTGGCCCTGGGTTCACACCAGTGCTGATGTGGGATCCAAACCAGGCACCCAGTCCCACTGCCTGCAGGGATGATGCTGCAGGTTAGCATCCACCATGCTCAGATCCAGCAGCACATGGCTATGCTGGAAGGGCACAGCTCTGCACCTAATAAATCCCCTTCCTATGCACCCAACCCTTCTCAACTCCAGCAAGCAATTTGCCCCATTATATCCAGTGATCTGTATGCAGAGGATGAGCTCACCACGGGCCCCACCAACCTCATGCTGGTGCTGGAGCCCAGTTTGAAGTGTTCCACGCTGAGATGATGATTCCGGCTATTGTGCATGCCTAGAGCCTGGAAAGGGAAGTGCTGTCCCGAGCCCAGGCCAGGAGCATTGCACCAGCCCCAGCCAAGTGCACACCCAGGAGGTGAGCATTGCACTGGAGGAGCCTGCTGGCAGCCCCCGTGCCTGGGAAGGGAAAGGAAGGGAAAGGAAGGGAAAGGAAGGGAAGCACAGCTCCCTGGTGTTGATTAAACATCAGGGGATACTTGCAGGGGAAGGAAATGGGAAGAGGATCAGGGACTGCATCTGCCTGAACCTCACGCAGTTAAAACAAACACAGTCTCATGCCCTCATTCTTGTCATTTACTTTCAGGTCAGACTTTCCTAAGAACCTGGGAGATGCAGTTTAAGATCCAAGCAGAAAACTGACCTTAATACTGTCATTGTTTTTAAAATTATTCATTATTAATTACTGCATTTTAATATTAAGATCAAGCCGGCACAAAAAGCAGCTTTGTGTGACAGCACAGATGTTTTAACAGTACCAAGAGGCTTCAGAAACCTTGCTTATCCTCTGATGAGTTTAACACACACATGGCACAGCACGTTTCCATTGCAAAGCCTTCCCGTGCAGCTGAGGATGCATCTGACTCCAGAAGAAAGTGCAGTGCCTGGACCTCAAGGTAGGAAAGACCTCCCTGCAATTTCCACCCCATGCATATTTGCAGGGGCAAAAAGGGGAGGTGAGGGTGAGCCAGAAGATTGAACCCCTCAGAAAGAGGCTATTTCCATTGCTGCAAACTTCCCCACATTCCCTAATTAGGGAGAATTTGCAGGAATAAATAAACTGGCAGAGCTATGTGCATACACTCCGCTTCCAGATGTGCACGACTCATTTTCACGTGGTGTCCAAGGCAGGGCTGGAAACTCCATCCCCACACATGGGGAGGAGGCAGGCACAGCATGAGCTCCCCATGCTGAGTACACCCCCGTGGCAGCCTCACGGGTGCAAATCCTACTCCATCCCACCTCCCCATGCATATCCTGGCTGTTCTGCACGCCTCCAGTGCTCACTGTCCCCCTCTTATCATAAGGGGCCACCCATGGGACCCTCCTGTCCCTGCTGCAGAGCAGAGTGTGAGCTGGAAAAGAGGCTTTTAGAGCTACTGCCTCTGCTGCTCCCTCAGCCGCCTGCTCACGACCTTTTCAACCCAAACCTTTCCAGTCATAAATATACCAGCTCATGGCAGGAATCCTGCTTTTCTTGTACCTGCCCCTGCTTCTCAGAGAGCGGTTTCCAGCAGCTCGCACTCCCTGCACCAGCCCCCATTATTTTCTCCCAGCTTCTCTATTTCAGGCACACAACAAAATCTGCTGCAGCACAAAGAGCCTACAACCCCGTGTAAGGGCTCAGGAAGCACCAGGAGCCTCAGGTCAGGCCTCGGGAGCAGCGGTACCTCCTGAGCTCCCTGCACACCACCATGAGTGTTTCATTATTATTATTCCTTTCTGACATCAACCCGTTTGATAAGAACAGTTCCCAGCCCCACACCCACTCTGCTTCCTCCGGGCAGCTGGGACACAGTGGGAGGAGGACACAAGGGCAGGAGGAAAGGAAGGAAAGGAAGAATGATCACAATTTTCCTTTCCTTTTCAAGGCTTTGGCAAATGGCAGCGAAAGCACCAGCAGGGATGCTGAGGTGTGGCCAGCAGCACTCACACAGCACCAAGCACCGCTGGCAGTTTCCCCTTTGCTCCAGCTCCACCAGAGGAATGGGAAGGGTGCACAAGTGGGTAGGCATCACTACCAATGTGCATTGGCTGTGTGCTCCCATCACCTTGTGGATGGGAATTGGGTGCCCCAGTATCACCCTATGATGGTCTGGCCAGGGAAATCATGCCCTCAGCTCCACCACCTGCATTTCTGCTACCCAGGAGGCCTCGGCAGGTCCAACACAGGCAGGATTGGTGCCATTAAACTCCTGGGGTTGGGGAATGCAGATAGGAAAGAGATGGGTCAGCCTGGACCCAAAGAGGGAAAGCTGCACAGTTGATTTAAGCTTAAAAAGACCAAGTCAAACTGATTCAACATTCTAGCTTTTAGGGAAATTACCTTCGACTTCCTTTCCCTTTCACATGCTCAGCCACTCCTGCCCCACTCTCACCAATGCACAGCCCCATGCCTGCAAGTTCCCTGCCGCAGGGCACTTGTTTCTGCTGAGATCACTTTCAGGAGGGACCTGATGCTGTCACCACCATCTTCAGGTTCACCCTGTCTGCTAGAAGAGACTGTCAACACCAAGCCTCATCTAGAGCAGGTCAACACTTGGGCTTCCCCCTATCCACGCCTGCCCCAGCGCAGCTTTCCAAAAGCCATCCCTCGGCGTGAGCCGCAGCCAGCACACACGGCGGGGGGACGCTGGGGATTTCAGCCTGCAGAAACAAAAGAGGATCCAAAAGAGAAGAGCGATCAGCTGGGAGACGTGCTGCAAGCAGGCCAAAAGCAGGGGCCATCCAGTGTTTGCCCTAAATAGGAAAGAGGCCCACGAGCACGCTGGGGGCAGAGCACCAGCCATAGAGAGAGGCGGCACGGAGCCAGGCGGGAGAGAGGAGGAGATTTCCAGCAGCAGTAGGAGGGGGAGAGAAACTCCCTGCTGGCAATTCCCCAACGAACAGGACTGCAAAACCCTGGAGGCGGCTGAGTTTGGGGGTCCTGGCATAGGGCAAAACTCAGAGACACTTCAGCAGCCTCTGCGCTGCCATCGGTGCAGGACACAGCCCTTCCCTGGGTGGTTGTGCAAAGCATCTTGCTGCAGGCTCCCAGGCAGTTAGCTCTGAGCCTTTTGTTTCTAAATGAGGGAAGCAGAATCCAAATGTCCTGAGTGAGCAGAGCTGGACCTGCTGCCTGCAGTGACAGACACGGATGGGTTATGTCTCCCCACACACAGCCTGTCCTCTGTTTGCAGCCCCTGCAGCCCAGCAGGGAAAGGGGAACAGGGCAAGTCCCCTTTCTGATGAGATGTAGCCACTGCCATCATACCAAGCCACAAGAAGCTCATACTATGCTCACTTGCCATTCTACCCCATCATACACACCAGTGTCCAGTGAGCTCAGCCTTTTGTTAATACTTCATCTTCATCTGCAGTGCCAGTGCCTATAATAACCACAGCAGGTCAGGGAGTGTTGGACTCGATGTTCCACCAGCAGAATTAAACTGCTCTTGTTTAGAAGAAGTTAAAGTAAGGTAGAAACTAAATCTGAAATGTTTTTCCTTATAAAGGAATGGCAGGAGGAAAGTGCTGCGTGCGTTAAACATCAGCATTTCTCCTTCAGCAGGGACTGGCAGTGGCTATAAGCTCAAGGGATACTGCTGTTCCCAGACAAGTATCCATGGGGCAGAGCAACACAGCCATGTTTATGTTAACAAAAGGAAATAAACTGCCAGACCTGCCAGAGCTCTGTCTGTACATACCTTCCTTTTCCACTGAAAAATCCCCCTGCACAACAGTACCCCCAGTTTGCTTGGTTTAACAACCAGACAACATTCCTGAGAGTCAAATAGAGCTGCTCCACTGCCTTGATCCAGTGCCTGGGTCCCCAGGGAGTGCTCCTCTGCAGAGACACATGCCTTGACATATCAGCAACATCCTCCTACAAGAAGGACCCTCAATCACTCCGTTGCCACCAGCTCTATCCTCCAGCCACAAGTCTGCACATTTTCTGCCAGGGGCATCTCATCTGCAGCTCCAGCTCCACTTCTGCAAGTGATTTCCAAGCAAGCTTTTTCCACAGTGCTTGTTTGTAACCTGGGAGAGGCTTGCCTGCCAGCTGGAGGATGGACAGCTATTCCATACACTGCAGAGATGTGCTAACGCCCCGGAGCAGCTCTGCGTGTGTACTCAGAGCCAAGGATGGTGACCCAGTACAGACGCAGGGCTAGGCTGTCCCCATCCCCACCATTCCCTGCACAGCCCTGGCACTCAGCAAGGTTTGCAAGCGTGATGGCAGGGGCATGCTCCTGTGCAGCTCTGGTAAACCAGGCACTGTGGAAGCAGCTAGAGGCTGATTCGCATGTGAGCAATCCATTACTTGGAGAAAGAGGTGCCCACTTGGTCACTTGCCAGCCTGCAAACAGATTTAAGACATGTGGGAATTGAACTTCCGGTTCAGTTATCACTGTGGCCAAACGGGCCACCTCCTTTACTGGCCTTTAAGAGAGCCCCTGGCAGCACAATAGAAGGAGTATTTAGCAAAGCTACAGCCTTGCTTAGAAAACTTGAGGAGGATGAGCCATTTTGCAGCCAAGCTTCATATAAACACATTGATAACGATGTTGGCATCAGAGTTGGAGATGAATAGGGCTGCACAGCAACAGCAGGCCTCTATGTTTGCCTCAAGAAAGCCCCTTTCTTGCAATGCACATGTTTAATCCATGACCTGTGTCTGCTGCCAGCCACATTCATACCAAAATCTGCTCACCTCATCTATCTCCTATAATCCGTGGATTTAGGTGAGGCAGGAGCAGGCAGGCAGAATGTCAGGGCTCACCTGTAAATTCCACTCTGTGCTGTCCTGCTCTTCAGTGAAACCTCCATCCTGTCTTCATCAAACACCTCCATCCGAGCTTAACACACAGATGGAAGCCAGAGGTGTTGCACAACTACAGCACCCTCACATCAGATGTGGCTAAAAGCTTGTGTTTGGCAGCTTTGATGAGGCCCATCTGAACAAAGTCTTGGAAACAAAGGCCCATTTCTCTGCCCTGCCCAGGGGACACATTAGTGCCCCGCTGTCTCTCGGGATGGAGAGGCTGGGGGACATCCTACCACCAAAAGCCTCTTGCATCACATCCCCTCTGCACCTCTCAGAGAGGGGCTGTCCCAGATCTGCTCTGTGGACAAGGAACAGCCTCACCAACCATGCCAAGTTGCTCATTAGCTGAGATACAAACACACCAGCAAGAGCATCAGATTATTCTTGGTCTTCTGAGGACAACATTAGATTTGGGACACTCAGGTTCCCTTTTGGTCACGTTGATGCACTCCCAGAATAAAGCGTGCATGCTCATCTCCAATGGACGTGTCTTGATTTGGCTGTCACTTCGATTTGCATAGCTCAGCAACTTTGCTGATTGCTTCAGAAAATGCAGGTTTGTGCAGCTCCTGGTCTCTGAGCTCAGTCAACCATGAGCTGATTACAGTCAGCTTCACAACAGCACAAGAATACAGACACCAAGCGCTTGTCCTGGCAGAGCAGTAGACAACATCAGCACAAGTCAAACTCCTGTAAGTGCACTTGTGAAGACACTTCACCGAGTTCAAAGAAACCCCTTCCTCCTCTGTTACTGCCCCCACCCTACATCATCTGCACTTGCTGACCAGCTACAGCCTGCCATGATTTCCATGGTCACTCCTATGTGATGCTAAGCATCTTATTAAAACTTTGGAGCAAGCACTCCACAGCATAGTGAATATTCCTGCTGCCTTTCTCATGCATCCCAGCACAGTACAAGCTCCCCATACCCTTCCCTACCCACTTGCAAGGCACAAAAGCATGGAGTTGAACATGGATCAGTGTTATTCATTGAACCAAAGGGTGAGCTTTGCAGGAACTATAGTGATGTGGTGAGGCTCTGGAACAGGCTGCTCAGAGAAGCTGTGGCTGCTCCATCCCCAGCAGTGTTCAAGGCCAGGTTGGACAGAGCCTTGGGTGACATGGCTTAGTGGGAGGTGTCCCTGCGCATGGCAGGGGTTGGAACTGGATGATCTTAAGGTCCTTTCCAACCCAAACCATTCTATGATTCTGTGGTTCTGTAACTGGCTGGATTATTTCCAATTGCTAAAGCAGGAAACAGTCCAGGCCAGTTCTTGAATGCCAGACACGTCGAGTACCTGTGGACTTGAGAATGTGAAGACAACCCATCCCCATCCCAAGAACCAGGCAGTCTCCCTCTGCACACCCCTAATGGTCTGTGTTACTCAGAGGTATAGTGGTACTATCAAACAATTCCCTTTATTTCCCTGAATTAGGCACTAAAAAAGCATTTTGAACAAAGTTTTCCTGCTACATCCAGCAAACTTCCAGTTGATAAGGGTGAAGAGCTGGCAAAACTCAAGGAAAGCTGACAAAGGAATAAAGCAAAAGGAAGGAAACAGCCACAGCCTCTGCACACCAAGGCACAGGCAGGGGTTTGCTGGGAAGGTCTGACCAGAGCTCATGTCACACAGCACAAGGATGGTTACAGGGATGAACTGCACATTTTCCAGGGGCAAGCATCCCAAGCCATATACCATTCTAGACTTCCCACAATGTCTGATGCTTCCTTAGAAGTTCCCATTCCCAAAGACAAGGACCTCTTTGCATCTCATTACCACTCCCGATCTTTTATATGATGATAACTGACTTTCAGCCACATGCAAAGAGAGATGGGGTATCTACCTTTCTTCTATCTCAAGGGCTCCCCCAGCCCACAAGCAGTCACGCAAGGATGAATTTCCAGGCCCAGTAACCAGACCTGTTGGCCATTTACAAGATGTACTTGGTCTGCGTTTCTCTCAGGAGCTTCCCCTGAGGGAGCCATGCAGCTCACCTGGAGCTGCAGCATTGGGAGGCCCCATAGAAGCAGCCAGAGCATCACTCATCAAGCTTCCAGGAGCTCAATTTTGAGGACAAGAAGATCTCACCAGCCCAGCAAAGAAAGGGCTCTACAATGTGTTATCTCTGGTTTTGCTTCCTTTCCCCTGCCCCTCACACTCTGAGCTGGGAGCTCCTTGCAGCCAAGCCCGCATAGAGTTTTCTCAGCTTTAGAGCCAAGAAGCCCCCATGGATTAGAGCCTGATGCTCCATTTGTGGTCAAAAAAACACAGTGTGTCAGAAAGCACTAGAAGGGCAAGGGGCTGTTATGTGTGTCCCAGATTTATTGCCACTCCTTCCCCAGGGCCTCTGGAAATCTCAAAGTGCCCTGGCTTCAAGGCAAGCCCATGAAACACAGCTCCTCAAGGCCCTTGTCCTGCTTTTCCACTTTCCCACTCCACCCAGCCCCCAGAAGCTACTAGAGGTGTGGCATCCTCCTTTCTCTGCCAGTATGGAGATAAACCTCAACTCCTACTCCTTCCTAGAGAGAAAAACCTGATTGCAGTGGGTGTGCAGGTCCAGCTCCTGCAGCATCCTGAACCTATGGAAAGTCACATCGGCAAGAAGAGATCAGGAAGGCACAAAGAGGTGAAAGACATCAGGTGGAGCCATACAAGCAAGTCAGAACTCCTGAGGATAACTGTGTAGGTACCCCAGCCCTGCTGGCTTGAGCTTCTTGCTGTGTCTGAATCTGCTCCCAACAACTTCAGCAGCAGCAGGCACTGGGCTGAGTTGAAGCCATAGCTCACACCCTGCATCAGAATCCCAGCAGTTTTGCTGTGCCCAAGTTGGTTCCCAACCCATCCCACCGCAACATCACGGAGCTCCTGGTGCAGCTCTGCATCTTGCAAGGGACTGTCAGCGGTTTGCAGATTGCATGTCCCAGCCCCATCTGTAAAACAAGGATGTTTATCTAACCCCAGGAAAACGCTAGGCGCAACAGGATTGCCAGGGAATATGCTTCCAGCTGCTGGAGCTCCAACAGCCCATGTCAGACCAGAATCTGCCCTGAACTCTTAATATTACTATGGAAAACAAAGTCCTTGCAAGCTGAGATGCTCCTGTTCATAACACATACAGCTGATGAGCAGGGTATTGAATCTGAATGGCCACTTCCAGCACTTCCCAAGAGAGACCAGCTCCCCACAGAGCAAATCCTGCATCTCTGCTGGAAAACACCAGGTTTGTTATTGCTTTTTAAAGTGGTTTCTTTTCCAAGCCAGAAAAAGGACTGAAACTGTCTTTATAGTTCAGGTCCATGCAATATGAATGAGAGTGCTATGAAGGGGATATTTTGATGCGTTATTCTGATGATGGATCTGACATATCTGCTTTAGAAGAAATCTCATTTGTGAGCATCAGCTTGCCTCAGAAAGCAGCCTTACAGATATTGGCAGCTCTTCACATTAATTCATTTTCCTACAGACAGGAAAAATACTTAAACCATCAATGAAAAGGCAAGTGAGGGATCTGGGAGCCAAGATCTAAAGCCATTGGAAGGAAACGTGCAACAGTCCCTGGGAGCTGAGGACCTTGGGCAGTCAGTGGGGGGATCAGCTGATACATTGACTTTGATAGAGGTGGTGCCTCCAAGCCTCATGCGCCATCTGAGCCATCCTCGCACATCCTGACACACTCCATACATCCCACAGACACTGCTGACCTACATGGTTTATTAATGCAGCTCCTATTTACTGTTTAAGCAGAGAAGGAAGCATGAGAGGCAGTTTGAGTAACTCAGCAAGTAGGGAACGGTCCCACTTCCTTCCCAGCTGCCGGTGCATCAGCTCCTGAAGGATGCAGGTATCATTGCAGCTGGAAAAAGCAGCACCCCCTATTTCAACTCAAAACACAACATGAACTTCTGCTCAAGTTCATACACTCTGTCCTCTAAAGCTATCCCTGGTTTTACCCCCACCATGCCCTCTGGATTATAAACCAGCAGCAGTGAAATCTGACAGTAAAGCTCACATTTCCATGTCAGCAGCTAACACTTTTTATTCCATGGGAAAATCTGTCAGCAGAATGTCCTGAGCACAACCAAGGTGCCTTTGAACAGCGCGTCTGACACAGGACCGGATTTCCCATGGTTTATGTTGCTGCCAGGGCACACAGGGGCTCCCACCAGAAACAGGGCTCTGGTGGCCACCGACAGAGCAGGCAGCCTTGGACAAGAGGAAGTTCAGTAAAGAAAAGGACTAAGTTGCTCAGCTTTGATAGCTGCTTAGTGCTGTATGATGAATCCTTGGCGATGCAGAGGGTCGGGGACCATGCTGCCTGGCTCTCTGCTGTTGTTTAGATTCACAGAGGGATCTGCATCCCTCTGCGGGTGACCAACAGTCAAACAAACCTCCTCTTGCTATGCACAGGGTCTGGAGATGAGCAAAGCTTGCCTAGCAGGCAAGCCTGAGCTTCACCAGAGACGGAGCAGGGTCTGGATCTCTGCTGGCCGGCAAGAGGAAACGCGGTTCACAGCGAGAGGAGGGGGAGGAAGGCATCAAGCCAAGAAAGGGGGAGCTCAGACTGAGTCCCCACCCCTGCTGCTACAGAGTCTTTCCAATACCCCTCCTTCTGCCTCTTGGCTCCTTTTTTTCCCCAAATAGCCCATCTTTTCTTCCCCCCAGGTCTGCAGTACTCCCATCCACGCGGTTGCCTCACAGCACTTTAGCTCCACATCAGGTCAGCACATCAGCATCCCCCACTGTTGCACATCCCCTTCCTCCACCCCTCGGTCCCTCTGCTGCTGGCTGTCACCTTCTTACCTTTGTACAGGGCAAGACTAAGTTTCCTCTCCAGCTGCAAAGAGCCCCACTCTCTGAGTAGCCTCAAGACAGTGAGGGGGCTCTAAGAGCAGCAACAGAAGTGAGTAGAGAACAGCAGAGGTGGGTCTTAACCAGTGTGGGATCAGCTATGGGATAAAAGGCCGTTTTAGCACCCCAGTTTCTGTACAGCCCTGGGTGCACATGTGTGTATCTGCACCAAGCCAAGACCAATGCCATGACGTACCTCCTGCTGTATCATTTTGGAGCAAGACTGCTCCCAGTCCAAGGCATCCAAACCACACACCTCAGCTGACACTGAGGGTACCACACAAGATCTAGCAGCATCCCCCATGTTCCTACAGCACAGCCAGTGAATAGCCCCAGTACAGAGCCCAGCATCACCAGTAACATCAGTCTGTGGGAAAGAACTGATGAGCAAAGGGGAGACCACCCCAGGGCACCACCTGCACTTAAACAGGCTACTGGAGGGGGTGTTCCAAGGGGTGAAGAGGTACAAAAAGAGGAACCAGGAACAGCCTTTGTGGATGGAAATGCTGCCTACAGCACTCAGGTCTTTGCTGCACAGGGAGTGGGAAGGGAAGGGTTTCCTGGTTCATGGCCAATACTACAGTTCCTCTTATGAAGGATATGCCTTCCCTAGGGTGTGTTTCAGCTGAGAGCACAACACACACAGTTTCCATAGCCCACTTTCCCTCTCCACCCACTGGGAATTTTTCACATGTTCTAGAAAAAAAAACCACAACAGCATCCCAAAACACAACCAACTGCTCCCCAGCCATGGCACTGCCAACCAGACTTCCTTCCCTGGAGAGCTGCTGTCAATACAGATGTCAACCAGCCCTTTTTAGCCAGCTGATACTCAGATCGATCAGTTCTCCTTGAATGGACTAAAGAATGTGAGAGTGGAAAGAAATGCACAATATTTTGTGTGCTGAAGACCACCCCCTCCTGGGCCAACTGTTCATCTGCTCCCGGGGTTGCCTGCATTGCCACTAACCTGATAAATCAGTCAACATGAGCCCTCCTGGTGAACATTTCTGGAGTGGCAACTCCAGCCTTGTTGCTCCAAGTCCCACTGACCTCATAGAGCCAAGAGAAGCCACACAGGAGAAGGAAATCAATACATTAAAACTGCTGAATGCTTCAGGGTTGGGGAGGCGGGGAGGAAATAAGGGGGCAAACTGGGGGACCCAGACCAGGAGACTGTCATATTCAGGGGAGAGGGGCCAATATTTAAAGACTTCATCTGAAGGTCACCAGCAGAAGACAGTGGGGAAGGACAAAGGCATTTATATTCCCTTCCATCTCCCTAGTGAATAGAGCACAGTCAGCTCCTGCTGATGAATGGAGCAGAGTGTAAGCTGGTGTTTGGTGGTGCTCCAGCTGTGAACATGGCACTGTTTTGCACTGCTCAGCACCAGAGTCCCTCAGGAGGGAGCTCTGCCTACACTTGCCATGCCTGCAGTGACCGGGAGACAGACTTCATGGCTTGGGAATAAATCCCAGAATCTTACTATTTGGGCCTTGCTCTGCAGGATCCAGTGTGAACTCCCCAGCCCTACATCTCCATTTAGAACCAGCCATTGCTTCCATCTGCAGTGGTTTAAGCCCAGCCTGTATCTCAGAACCACTCCCTTGCCCCCCTCTTCTTCCCCCCCCCCCCCCCCCCCCCGCTCCAGGAGGGATGGGGAAGAGAATGGAAAGAATGTAAACCTCATGGGTTGAGAAAAGAACAGTCCAGTAACTAAGGTATAACACAAAACCACTACTGCTACCATCAGTAATAATAATGATAAGGGGAATAATAAGGGGAGAGAATACAACTGCTCAGCACCCACAGACCAATAAATACCCAGCCCGACCTGAGCAGTGATTGGTCCTTTCCAGGTAACTCCCCTCAGTTTCTATACTGGGTATGATGTGCTGTGGTATGGAATACCCCTTTGGCTGGTTTGGGTCAGGTGTCCTGGCTCTGCTTCCTCCCGGCTTCCCCTCCTCCCTGGCAGAGCATGAGACTGAAAAGTTCTTGATCAGATTAAACATTACTCAGCAACAACTAAAGGCACCAGTGTGTTATCAGCACTGTTCTCACACGTCTAAGTCTAAAACACAGCACTGCACCAGCTACTAAGAAGGGGAAAAATAACTGTTACAGCCAAACCCAGGACGCCACCCCATAGCGAGCCTCATCCCAGCCCTGCATGGAGGTGCCGGCATCTCAAAGGGGTCAAATTCCCAGCTTTATCATGACAAATCCCTCACAGCTGTCTCTGCTATGAGGAGTGCTCATAGGCACTCCTGAAGCTCCTATGAGAAGCGGAAAGTTATCTACCTCATTTTCCATATAGGAAGTCGGAGCACACGTGTTGAATGATTTACACAAGGATACAGAGCAGGAAAAGGACTCCAACAGCTCAGCTTCTAATTGGCACGAGAGCATTCTTTCCCCATGCAGTTTAAACCCTGACTCACTAGTAAATAAAAGCTGTGCCAAAAAGTGGATCTGTTTAGGAGAGGTACACAGACATGCTTTTAGTAATGCAATGAGAAGCATCTATTTTCATTTAATAAAAATCACAGAATCCCAGACTGGTTTGGGTTGAAGGGGCCTTACAGCTCATCCAGTTTTAACCCCCCGACACAGGCAGGGACACCTTCCACTAGACCAGGTTGCTCCAGGCCTCGTCTAACCTGGCCTGGATTTGGCCAGGAGTTCTCCAACCTGCGCAAATCCCTCCATACACACATACTGGAATTTCCTGTCCTTGCTGTAATCCTCAGCAGTTATTTAGTAGTTATTTGCCTTCTTACAGCCGAACACAACCTCAGTTCAGTGCCTGCTTTCAGAGGTAAAGCTCCAGCTCCATGGGGAGCTCCCGGGGGACCCGCAAGCGCCGGGGCTCGGGACGAGAGATGCGATCGCGGGCAGAGGTTTGGGGCCCCGCATTCCCCACGCTTCGCATCCAGCCGGGAAGCGGACACCGCCACCTAACGGCACCGGTGCGGCTGCCAGCCCTGGCCATGGCATTTACGCCCTTCTCCCACGCCGCAGCATCCCGGTGCGCATCCCAGCATCGCCGCTTCCCGGGGAGGGAGCGCCATACCCTGCCCTGCCCTGCGCTGTCCTGGGACCTGATGGCCGCAGCTCATCCCGGCCCACGGGCACCCCGTTCCCAGATCCATGCACCTCTGGGGATGGGGATGAGTCACTTGTGAGTCAGAGATGAAGGTCTAGGGATGGTGATGTCTGCCTGTAGCCCACTGGAAACCAGTGCCTGAGACTGCTGGGATACAGCCGCTGCTGTATGCTTGAAATGCAGAATGACACCCCCCCTCCACTCCCCGGGGTCTTGCAAAGTCGATCCAGGGACCTCAGTCATGGGGCTGCAGCAGGTACCTACTTCTTGGAGGCATTCAGGTGGTTTGTGAAGCCAACCTAGATGCTTCTTAAGCAGGAATCCCCTCCACACATGTGCTAAAAAAGTGCTCTTTGTAGGGTGCAGGTTTGCAAAGGCCCAGCTGGAGCAGCTCAAAAAGCCTCTTCTTTACAGGCAGCGTAGTCAAGGAAACAGGTCTCTGGACTGGGAAGGGGAAGATCTGAGCTGATGGCTTGTGCAGCCCCAGGCAATTCTCTCTGCACAAGTTATCAGGACTTTGTCCCCAGGTACACCCCCAGCAGTCATCACCCAAAACCAATGACCAGAGCTGGGGTCCCAGCAGCACTGTCACAGCAACACCAGTAACAGAGTGGTCTGCAAAAAACACCCCTGGGCAGGAAAAAGCACTTCCATGGTCTTGGATGAGTCTCGCAGGCCAGGTTCCATGAGGGCAGGCAGCAGGGTAGCAGCAGCACAACGCTCTCCTTTCAACACTGCTTAGATTAGAAGATCTGGAAAACTCTTTGCTTACAGATTGGGTAGAGCCAGAGACGAGCTGGTACAACAGCTCAAGGACTGGGCAGCACCAGGTGCTTCTGAGGAAGGTGCAGAGATACAGACCCTCACACAGGACCCCTGATATCAAACAGGGACATGCCCAACCTCAAAGTCCAAACTAACATCTCAGAGAAATGGGGAAGCCTGGGACTTGCTGCAACTCACACAAGTGAGTGGCACAGGGACAGAATCGCAGAGCCAGGAACCACCAGCAGCCTTAACCCACCTCATTGTGCAGCTCTGCCCAACACGCTGATCACCACTCTGATGGTAAAGCAGAAATGGGCCCTGGGCATAAAGCCAGGGTCCAAGTCCTGATCCAGGCCTCCCAGCTTTCAGTTTCACACCACTCCACTCCGCAGGAGATGCCTTCCAGCTTCTAAGGTGTCCTCAAAGCAAGCATCGCTGGCCAAGCATTCAGGATTTGAACTCTTTCCATTTGTCGCCCTAAACCATCCTGATGGACTCAAACCATGGATGCCCCATCCCTGGCAGTGTTCAAGGCCAGGTTGTATGGGGCTTGGAGCAACCTAGTGTGGCGGAAGGTGTCCCTGCCCATGGCAGGGAACTGGAATCAGATGAGCTTTAACATCCCTTCCAACCCAAACTGATTCATATGATTCATATGATTCTATGAAATACACCTTGACAAAGGCTCTACCTTCAGCGGAGATGCTTAGCCACCGTGAGACCTGTCTGTGTAGCACCAGCTTCCCATGGACATGGACCAGGCCAAGAGGAAAAAATAAGAATCTTCATTTTGACACAAAAAAGGTTTGGTTTTTTTTACAGGGAGAACAACCAATCACTGGAACAACCTCCCCAGGGACATGGTAGAGACCCCAGAGCTGGAGGCTTTCAAGATGGGATTGGACACAATGCTATGTATTTTCATCTAGGCTCTCTTTCCCACAACAGCCAGGACCAGGAGATGTGTTGAGGTCCCTGCCAACCTGGGCTGTTCTGTAACTATGAAAAAAGCACTTTCAGTTTTATTATGTGATTGTAAAACTAATGCATTTTATTCACCTGTAAAATCATACCCATTCACCCCAAGCCACAGCCTGACCAGAGCTGTTCAGAAGTCTCTTAGCATCTCTTAGAACACTCTTACCATCAGCATCCCGTGGCTCTCTTGAATCTTACACTAAAGGGCTGTTGCGCTTCATCTGCCACTCAAACAGCAGCTCCATCCAGCAGAAAAGTCTCACAGTGCTCCTGTGCCAGGGATGCGGCACAGGACATAAATATAACAGCCTGAAGTGCTAAGGAAGAGGCAGTGCGGATGCTGTATCCCACTCAGAGATGACCATACGGAAGTTAATTTTCAGTGTCAGATCTTAGGCAGGAAGCTGCCCTTGCAAAAAGAAGCTGTTGGGAAGAAACATGGCCATAACCCTAGAAACTCAGTGGAAAGGTGTCATTGTCTATGGATGTTGATTAAGCATTTATGTAAAGGCTGCTGTCTCCACCAGCTGGCCAGAGCTGCCATCAAGCACTAGTGGTATGGGTGGACCAGCTTCAGATCCCATGCAGACACCACTTCGCCTATGGAGAGCTTCAGCACAGAGACCCACACAACAGATCCTTACCTGATACCAAAGGGTAATAGAAGCACAAACACCTTTTCCCAGGGATTTACAGAAAACCTGGGGCAGAGCAGAAACGTCGCCTATGTTTTCTCAGGTGACTGCTCCCAAGATGGGACTCAGTGCCCATCAGGACCTTCCCTATTGCCCATACGATGCTGGAGTCCGGCTGTACAGCCCCAAGGCCAAAAGCAGCACTCACAGCACAAGCCATCCCTGCTCTCTAACAGACTGTCCATTACTTACAGCTGTAAGAACCACGTGGAGAAGCCAACAGGACATAGATATAGTGTTTCTGAGATCATTAAGGCAACAGAAGACATGTGTTGACCCAGACATACTTCCCTAACTACGTACTTGCTCCTACTCAGCATTATGGTATGCTGGACCTTGGAAGCGCCCTCACTTGCATGAGAAATGTCCTCCCTCACCCCAGCAGCATGGGAATCGCTCTGCTGGGAGGCTCCAGGTCATCCAATGAAGCACAAAGCAGAAGGACAGGCAGCAAAGGAGCCCCTGCCCCAGGGCGAGCCAAGTTCAGGTATCAGCTGAGTGGTGTCAGGAAGTGTTACCTGTGCTGCCAGGCAAGAGATGAGATGTGCCCCGCAATGGGATTGTGTTTAAAATGGAGATGAACAGCAAGTCGGGCAGATTTAAGAGCAGCCATCAGGAAATGGATAATGCTTCATACCTTGAAAGGCCTCAGACAAATGCAGGAATGCATCTGCTGGCCAGGCAGGAGCAGGCAGCCAGGAGTGGGCTGGGAGCAGCATGGAGCATTGCTGTGAGCGCAACTGTCTGCAGAGGCTGCAGCCCCTGAAACCCAAACCCTTCCCTGAGAGAGGGCCTGCATGGACCATGGACTGCTAAATGAGCCAAGCCCCCCTGTCACAACAGGTTCCTACAGAGCATCCAGGGTGAAGGTAAAGACTTGAAGAAGAAACTCGGGGGAGAATCTGCAGCAAACCGCAGGGGTCAGCAGCAGGTAGGGACACAAGCAGTGGGGCACTGACAGCAGAAGGGAGGGCTAAGGACAGACCAACAGCCACCAGCAAAGGTAGGACAGGAAGGGAAGTGTCCCTGGATGAATGTAGTGGGATCTAACGGGAAGAAGAACCACACAGACTGTAAATGCCTCATCAGGTGTTCTACATGTGTGAGGTGCTGCAAGCCAGAGGAGAAAGAAAACTGACTCGTAAAACAAGGTGTATAGCTGTGAGAACAGCACTGGAAAGAAACAGGTCAGGCATTTATCTGCCGTTTCCTAGGAATAACAGGGACACCAAGAAACCTGCGACAGACAAGATAGCCAAGAGTGATCACAGCAACCCCAATCCCGCTGCCCTGCTACACATCTGTAACAGTAACTTGTACTCAAAAATAAGAAAGAAAAAAAGACCTAAGCACATTCCCTGCCAGCAGCCCTTCACATCCCCAGCAGTCACACACAGCATCACCACTTCCCTTTCCTCTTGCCCAGCCCAGGGGTCCTTCCCAGGTGGCTCCAAGGACTATTGCTGGTGCTCTGTCTTGCTGTATTTAGCCTGAAGGCCACTGCCTGCGCAGCCTCCACAAAGCAGCATTGCAAACAGGGGCTGTCTCCTTGCTGCTTGGATCGTTGAAGTGAGCAGTATGATGTATAAAACCTTGATAAATTCTGTACAAACATGTACACACAAATATATCTATAGTGGATATGTAACTGACAGGTTAAGAATGCTCAGCAGTGGGTTAATAAAGAGCTCATCCTTCCTGGTATTCAGCACCTCCAGCAATCCCAGCTGCCTGCTGCTGGGCCCTGCCTCACACATGCCACTCACTGCAGCCAGGTGTTACAATCACCTACTCATCATCATCATCCTCATGAGTTAACCCTTAAGATGAGGTTTCACAGTGCCATTTCAAAGGTGACATTAATCATTTACCTGGGAGATCAGTCCTCCTGTCCCGTCACAGCTGTACCAATACTATCACCCCATCAGTAACCAAAATCCCACTGCTTGGGGTGCTGCAGACCTTTCCTTAGCTTTTAAGAATAGGTAAGAGGCCCCACAGCATTAACAATCCAGGCATTGTAGAAAGATCTGTGCTAGTGAAAAGGGCCATCTGCTAAGGAAAGACAGGAGAGCCATCTCCAGGCCACTACCACCAAAGCAACCCAGCAAAGCTGGGAGAAGGGCAGAAGGGAGAATCACAGCAGCCCCAGAACAAGGCTTTCAGACCCAAACCCACTGGAGAAGGATGCCTGGAAACAAATTAATTTAGAACGAAGGCTTTTTATGCAGTATTAGCTTGCAGGAATGTTGAGAGATGGGTAAATCAGATTAAAAGGAACCAGCAGGTTATATGAGGTTGCGTTACACCAGCACCCACAGGCACCACCTGAGATTGGTACCTTGTACAGAGACTGAGGAAGACCCTCGCTGCTCCAGAGCTGGCAGTGAACCAGACACAGACCTACAGCATCACCTCTCACCTTCAGTGGCCTCCCAAGAGACAGGATCCTGGATGGGGAACACCGTCCTGTGCAAGAAAGCCTGCACTCTGCCTGAGCAGAGGAGACCCTAAAAGGACATGCCAAGCTCCAGCAGCTGTGGGAAAGCAGCCGTCAAAGAAGAGGCTAGGCCCTATTCCCACCCACCCTGGTGTGCCCTCATCCCATCCAACAGCCCCACTCTCAGCTCGGGACTCAGCTATTCCCACCCACAGCAGAGTATTAATTAAAAGCATGTTTGGGGCCAGAACAGTGACTGGGACGTGCCCCCCAGCACTGCGCAGATCTGCTTTCATCCGAGTCATCTTTCAGTCAGTCACTAAGGCTGTCCTGCTGCCTGCATGGCTGGGGGAGCCCAGGGCAGGCTGAGATCTGCTCCCTGCTCCAATCCTCACCAGCACAGTGGTGCCACAGCTACAGGCCCTACAAGACCTTTGGAGCACATCAGCTGGCACAGCCTGCTCATGTGCTGGCAAGGACCAGTGTGAGCCAAGCAGCTCACCCTGTGAATCCATGCTGCACCATGGACCTGAAGCAACAGTGTGACCTGGTGATATTGTCACTTTTCTGCCCAGAACCTCCTTAAGCACAGTTTTCTATGGGTTTAGCATTCCTTCCCACGCTGCTGCAACTGAGCAGCTTTACCTGCATGCAGTAAGGAGGAACCTGTAGAGAAGGCCTGAAATCAGCCCTTCAACCCATCTATTTCCCCATCCCACATTTCACGCCAGAGCCATGTATCAGAAACACCACCGAAATGGCCTGCACAGCTTTGGGGTCCCACACAGCACACAGTTCACTTACTCCTGGCCTCAGCCACTGAGCACCCCTGCATGCCCTGCCTGCTGCCTGCAGCTTAGCCACATCTGAGCAACGTTTCACAAGTATTGCTTGTACTCCCAGGGGTTAGCAAGAGCACCTTTGCACAAAGACACTCGTCTGGGGTCTTCCTGTCCATGGGGTTCCTATGTGCTGCATACCCTGCGAGTGGGTGACACGAGGCTCTGTGCTCTCTGCAGCAGCTTAACACAATGTGCAGATCAAGGGCCGAGAGAAACTCACTATTGAGTGGGTTTTGGGAGAAACCCACTTTTGATGCTCTTTTGGAAAGAACCCTGAATCACATCACCAGGGAGTCCCCTTTCTCACCAGCCCCCCGCCACCTCTGCGGGGAAGAAGGGGACCCAGTCGTGCACTAAGGAGATGTGAAAGGCCAAGCCATGGTGAGCTCAAACCACCCCTGCCAGCCCCTGCTCCCTGCACATCCCAGCCAAGCTGAGGGCCGCACGCAGCAGCAGAGGCTGTCCAGCCCAAAGCCCTGTGCTGCTGAAACACCCACCAGGCTCCCAGTTACAAGCAGCTCTCAGGAATGCTTTGAAGTGGCTCAAACTAGAGAAGAAAACACAAGCAAGAGAGACGGGGAGAGGGACGAGAAGGTGCCAATACTCCCCAGAAGCGATGGGGAGCAGAGGATACTCCTGCAGGTAAGTCCTCGTCCAGGGGTACCGGCTGCTCTCAGCACATCCCCAGATGGAACCCAGTGGGCTTGGTATGGGCCAGCCATGGGAGCAGCTTTCCCTGCCCACAGTTTCACTCCACCCTGGCTTGAGCGTTTCCTCTCATCCCTGTGGTTTCCCTCCCAGTGCTGATGCCCAGAGGCCGGCTGGGAACACCCAGGAGAAGAGGCCTCGTGCATCCTGGGTCTGTGCTGTGCTGGGGGCTGCAAGAGCAAGACCCACCTTTGGGCTGCAGCACACTGGGGCTGCAAATCCGGCACAGACACCCCCTCCCTTTCCCTCTTCAATCCTGGCCATCCTGCTCTGCATGCAGAGAGCGAGCTTCATGGGTGATGCCACACTGCCCGTCCCCTCTCCCTGCTGCTGGAAGCTGTTACAGTCACAGCATTCCCAGAAACAGCTCACTGCAACCCAACGGCTCGACATACCCGGGAGCAGTTTTTGCAACCACTTAGACATGCACCATTAGGTGGGATTTGCAGGGAAGCTGGGGAATTAAATTCATTCCCGTGCTTACCCCCTTCTATGCTCCCCCCACCCGGATGCCCCCACACGTGGTGAAGCAAACTCCAGCTCCGTGGCCCCCAGCTCAGGGAACGGCCGCAGGACACGCAGGCAACTTCTGCCCGGCCAGGCAGGCAGGATGGGAGGGCAAAAGCTGGGGGAAGATACTTTGGCAAGCAGAGAAAGCACAACCACAACACACACACACACACACACACTCAGGAGCCAACCTTCAGAGCAGAAACGCGTCTCCATGCCAAGAGCTCGGCTATTTTCCTCCCTCTTCCCAGCTCGCAGCTCTGAGCTAACAGGCTCAGCATTCATCCCCCCGTGCCGTGCGGCACATGGGAGCAGAGGGAGGGGGGGAAAGAGAGACTCAAATGAAATCCAGACTTAGAAAGCAGTTTCTTTCTCCCCCCACTGCTTCCCCCTTCACCCCCCTCCCCGGCTTCTGCTGGAACCACCTTCTGTCTCGAGGGCTCAGGAGGATGGAAAAAAAAAAAGACGAAATGCAGAAAGGAAGTGTTGCAGGAAAAAAAAAAAAAAAGAAGAAAAGAAAAAAATAAAGGAACGGGCTGAAATCCACCCAGAACGTGGCTGTTTCTCTTCTTAAAGTGCAGAAGCTGCTGGCAAGGTAGGAGGGCAGAGGCAGAATATAACACGTTAAAAGATCAATAGCCTACCTGAAATCCGGTCCCTCTCCATTACTAAGGGATATATTTAGCATCCGCGTGTCACAGCCGTCCCTTTTTTCGGTGGCGTCCCCTTCTTTCCCCACTCTCCCTCCCTCCTTCCCTTGCCTCCTCCTCCTCCTCTTCCAAAAAAAGCTCTTTGTCTGGTCTAATTTCTTCAATCTGTTGCAATCATGAATGCATCCAAATTACCACATTTCCATGTGCTGATCATATGTTTGTGCTCCAAACTGAAGTAGCTTTGTCTCTTTGAAACGAAAAGGAAGAGTAAGAGAGGAAGAGAAAGGAGGAAGAAAAAGGAAAAAGGGGGTGCATGACCCAAAAAATCCCGTAACTCCCTGGAATACTCCACCAGGCACAGGGAAACTGGAAATCCCGAGTCCTCTGTAAAAGTCTTAAAGCTACAGCATGCGAGTGTCCAGGGGAGCGCTCCAGCCTCCACAGCTCCCTCCTATATCCACCAGGAGATGCTTAAGGGACTTGGCTCCTCTCAATAACAGAGCGAACAACTCGTCCAGCTTCTCAAATCTCGCCCCGCTTCCCCAGTCTTATTTTGCTGCTATTTCCTCTATCCCCTCCTCCTTCCTTGGCTCCAGCATTATAAAAGAGTGCAGATCCTGCACGTTCCCCCACCCTGCCAGGTCTGAAGTTTCGATTCATGCATAAACTATTCAGCTGATGAAGGCTGACTTCATTCCAAGCACAGCATCACGGGCTGCTGCTGCTGCTGCTACCAGGCAGGACCCGAGCACCGCATATGTTTACTCGCCCTGTGCAACCCACTGGAGAGCTTCACTGCCAGCCCTGGCACTGAGCCTCTTCGCCTTCCTTCCCCTGCAGAGCTGTGATACAAGAGGATTTCTGCAGCCAGCCCAAAAGCGATAGTGAAAGTGGGCAGTTCTTCGTCTTCTCCTTGGTCCCACAGTGGAGTGAGGTGGGATTTGAAAGCAGTTTTCCTTCCCTATGATGCCTTGGCAGGGCACGGGGGTGCAGAGGGAGCAGGGCAGCCCTGTAGAGCCTGTTGCCAGCTCCTCCTCTCCCAGGCCAGGGTGGAGGGATGCGACAGTGATGGGCTGGCCCGCTTGGAAAGTTCCAGATGGCCAATGGCCAGGGCAGGCAGCGGGGACACTGTGTCAGCACCTCCACTGAGACAGTGCCCACACTGCTGCCCAAACCTCCCTTTTTGACCCTCCTGAGTCATCCGCACCGGTTCCTATTGACAGTGGAGCCTGAGTCACCAGCCAGATGTGAGGACACAGCCTCCAAACCCAGAGCTGGGGAACAAGCCATCCCGGAGGCAGGGATGGCAGATGCCAGCAGGGATAGCATGGCCGTTACACAGGCCAAGGTGTGCTGGCAGGACCCCTGCATGCTCCGCACATCACACGTGACACGTTTTGCCTCAAATCACTCACAGTCCACATGGAAAATCACAAGTGTGATAGCAGTGACAAAGCCTGGCTCTCCATTCACTGCCCCAGCGTGGCAGAAGGATCAATGCTTTCCTGTGTGGATGAATAAGCTTCCAAGGAAAGACTCCAGGTGTTACAGGAACTGCTAGGACCTTTGGACAGCCTGGACCTCCATTGTGTTTCAATAGCGTGTGTCTCCCCCATACAGCAGCTGATGGAGTGTCACTGTCACCAAACAGCCAATGCTAAGCAGTGGGGTCAATCCAGCTCCCCCAGCCCAAATTCCTGTTCATTTGCTATTAAAGCTCTGCATATTCCAGCTGCCAGTGCCCAAGGCATCAGAGAGGGGACAATCAGCAATGTTTTCCCACGAACAGGCTGAAACCATGTTTCCTGCCTTAGACGTCAAAGATGCCAAACACAAAGTGAGGACCCAGGGGAGCTGCGTGGCCTCATGTAGCCCAAAGTCTGTTCCACTGCCTCCACCGAGCAGAGCAGCCTGTATTGCCAAACCCCTTACACTGGAGAGGGAGGGAAAAGCTCAGGGGAAGTATCAAGAAAGGAAGAAGGTGAATGGAAAGGAAGAAGGGATGAGGGCAGCACACACATTTCAGCCTGTAGGTTTTAACCCATCACGATCCAGGTGATTAGGAGAGACAGAGCAAAGGCATCATTTCTGGCAGGGCAGATCACCATGAGACACTCAGGGAAGTGAATCCAAATGATGATTAATGCAATCGACCTTGAAATTCATATAACCTTCAGGCAGATACTCTCATTCACACTTCAAATCCTCAAGCAAAGGATTCACTTTAAAGGTGCAGTGGTGTCTCTGAAGCAGTGCTTGCAAAGTGCTCCTGCCACAGGCAGTGGTGACACTGGGGTGTCTGTTGGAGGGAGGGGAGTGCTCAGCCTCACCATGCCCATGACTGGGTGTTGGGGTTTTCTCCCTTCAAAGGTGCAGTTCAGCAACCTGTATGTTACAGGGCTGGGGGTCTCCCACCCTCCCTGGGTTTGAGAAGATCACCACATGCCTGTTTAAATGGGTTTTCGGTGGTCTGTGCACTCTGCAAGTCTATATAAAGATAATTTATACTGCGTTTTCTAATACTGCTTTTAAAAGGGTTGGTGGGGGGGAGGAAGTCAAGCACATCTAAGGCTTGGGAAGGGCACAGAGAGCTCTCCCCTGGTTCAGGCTGTCTTATTGGGGTGCAAGGCCCCCCAGACCTGTCCTTTGGCAAAGCCACCAGGGGAGGGAAGAGGCAGGAGCAACCTTTAGGCAACCACTGCTATCTGCCGTAAAGATAAATCCAGCTTCCATTTGCAAACAAGCAGCTGAAAGCAAGCAAGAGCCTTGCTCCCACACTGCCCTGTGCTTGCAGAGGCTGGCACAGGGAGGCACACGCTTTCCCTTGCCCCACCTCACAGGTTTAAATATTAACCACGGATGGCAGCCAGAGGAAGCATTGCCAGGTACAGAGAAAGCTAGGAAGGAAATCACAGTAAGGAAAGCAACCCAAAACCTGTTCCAGGCTTAGCCTGAATTCTTTCTCTCTCACACCTTTCCTAGACTAACCCAGCAATGCCCAAGTCCTTTGCTGAACTGTAAACTGCTTGTTGTGTATGAACACATAGGGAAGGTGCTGTGAAGACAGCACAAACTCACACCCCTCCCAGATCCCAGGACATCACTGCGGAGCCAGGAGGGGATTTAGGGCTAGTGACGCTGTCACCAGCCACAGCAGCTGCCACCATGGTACAGATGCCTGCAGGTACGAACTCAGATCCTGTTTGCAATTCCTTGTCTGTCTCACGAGGTTTATGCTGTGATTAGTTCAACCAACAGAAGTGTTATTTGCTTTTCTACCCAGTTCACACACACAGCCCCATAGTCACCACTCGCCACTCCCAACCAGGCTAGTAGCAAACCCCAGCCCTGCTGCTGAGTGAGCTGGGAAGGGTGAACGTGGCAAGTCCATGCAGTGATACAGGTTCTGCATTGACAAAAGTGCTGGGAAGCAGCCAGAGCAGCCAAAGACCTCCAGGGCCTGGAGAGGCACGAAAAATGGGGGTTCAGCTGACTCTTTCACTAGCTCAGCTATCTGCAGTGCTAGTGAGCTGGGAGAAGAGGACAGAGGGGAGGACAGAGCAGAGCAGATCTAAATCAACTTGCGGACAGTGAAGCATTTTCACATGAGGAAATACAGGTCCAAACTCAAACAGTGCAATCAAATGCTCATCCATTATATTCCCCCTATGCCATTTACCCCCAGGCTGGACCCAGCCAGCAGATGACATTATCTGAGCCTTTGCTGTTTGCTCCAAAAACCTTTCATTTACATTTATATGAGCCTTGAGGATAGGGAAGGAAAAACATGCTGGCTAAAATTCTTGGTTTGTCGTTTTTCCAAATGAAAAAACAACAACGAAAAGCAAACCCCAAAGCAAGGAGATCCCCTCTTTCCTAGGTGCCCTGGGTTCAGATGTAGCAGTCATTTTTCTCCTTTTTAGTAGCTGGTGCAGTGCTGTGTTTTTGACTTTATCCTGAGAACAACACTGATAACACACCAATGTTTTTAGTTGTTGATCAGTAATGTTTACTCTGATCAAGGACTTTTCAGTCTCATGCTCTGCCAGGGAGGAGGGGCATGGGAAGCCAGGAGAAAGCAGACCCAGGACACTCGACCCAAACCAGCCAAAGGGGTATTCCATACCACAGCACGTCATGCCCAGTATAGAAACTGGGGACAGTTACCCAGAAGGGCCAGATCGCTGCTCAGGTTGGGCTGGGTATGAGTCGGCAGGTGGTGAGCAGTTGTATTCTCTTCCCTTGTTACTTCCCTTATCATTATTACTATTGGTGGTAGCAGCAGTGGTTTGTGTTATACCTTAGTTACTGGACTGTTCTTAACCCGTGGGAGTTATATTCTTTTGATTCTCTTCACCATCCCTCCTGGAGTGGGGGAGAAAAAGGCAGGGAGCGAGGGAGTGGCTGCATGGTTCTAAGTTACTGGCTGGGCTTAAACCCCGACACCAGGGAGGTGCTTATCCTCTGAATGCTGCTGGCTTGCTCTTTTGCCAGTTGTGTTTTCTTCATCTCCTCACACGTCCACCACCCCCTCCCAGCTGGGCTGGAGCTGTTCTGCCCTGGACCACAGCTTTTGGTTGCCAAGCACTGTTTTGCCCATCCCTCCTTATTTTCTCAACACAGGGAACCACAGATCCTCCCAAGTTACTTCTTTACCCAAGCCGAAGCCTATGCCCAGGACACAGAGCACATCACCACCCAGAAGCACGTATGACAATTACAGCAGGGGATTGCTAAAACAGCAGCAGCACATCTCCCCTCCTGCCCTTAGCCCATGCAGCACCTCTAGATGATGCCTATACAAGTGCTCCTGTGTTCTGTCTCACCCCATAGAGGGATGTATCTTTAAGGAAAGCCCCTGTTAGAGCTCTCCTCTGTGCTGGCTCTCAACCTCTCTGCCTGAAAGGCTCAAACTGCCGGAAATCCCTTGCATATCCTCCCGGGCTCTCTGCTCACGCTTTAGCACTCATGTGCTGAAGTATTAATAGCTGCCGGCAGTGCAGTGAGAGGAGAGGAGAGGCGAGGCAAGGCAGAAGGACTGGACACTCACCCTCCTGGGAGAGCACAGGGGTATCACATAAATATTAACTCTTCCACCATCGTCTGCTTATGTTTTCCTTCCTGGACTCCTCAGTACCATCACTCTTGCCCTCTCAACACTCTATCTTCCACAACACACTCCTTGAGTCCCCCAAATAGGGATGCGACTCCATACCTGGAGGTCTGTGGTCATTCCCTACCAAGCAGGTCCTGAGGGAAGGCAGGATTCCCAACATTATTGCTGGATTTGCTCTCCTTTGAACAGCAGACATATGGTCTGCAGCCTCCTGCCCCCTGAGCAGGTCACTACAACAGCTCTTACCTGGAGAAGGAGCCAGCAAAGAGCAAAGTTTGAGAGTGTGTTACCCCTTGGGTACTGGAAGCAGGCAGACGAAAGGAAGAAAGACTGCACCAAACCCTGGAGCACCACTGGGCTGCTGTTCTTACTTTCTGGGTTTATCTAATATGGCTGGGCACAGGCTGCATTACCCACTGCTCCCTTCCACCATCCTTGCCCCAAACAGCAATGGAGCCACCCCAGCCATAGCACAGAGGCCAGATCCTGCACTTCACTAGCACCGCAGCAGCAACTGGCTCAGTTGGAAACCTGTGCCATTTCTAAGCACTTTACACATGGGCTTGTGTGAAGAAACACTCTGCTCCTGTGTGTTGAAGCAGCTCCTCTGGCATGGAGGGACCAGGTTATTTGTTTCACCCTTTTCAGGCGAATCCCTAAACATGGATATTTTCTAAAGGCTGCTGCCTATTGAGGCACCTACAGGCAAGGGGGTGTCTCCTGCATGGATTTCACTGGGTTACTTTACTGAAACATAGACAGATGCTGCCTTGGTGTGATGCAGAAAGAGGACACTCCATTGTCTTGTCCTGCCCAAAGTCCCCATTGCTGGAGAAAGGCCAATCTGCTGAAGGACAGAAAACACTCCAGAATTTGGCTGTAGACCTTGTTTTCACTTAGCAGCAGAATCATCCATGCCTGGACACTCGTCTGCACATCACAACGTGCTTTTGACCAGAAAATTTAAACGGAGGAGGGACTGCTTACCAAGTCAGTCAGTCAGGAATGCCTCTTGCTGCTGGTGCTTTTCTTGGACCTCACTGATTGCTTTCATGCAATTTCAGCAGAGATCTCAGCAGAGACTTTGCAGGTCAGCCCTGACATCCACAGTGCTTTGTCATTAACCCAACTGCAGAGTTGCCTTACAAACAAGTCATCTCTCTGCAAGAAAAGGCATGAAAGGCTGCACTCCTGCCTTTTTTGCAGTCCTAGACACCAGATAAATATAGCAAGGAGCAAATCCACGCTCTCTGCCTAAGGTACAATTAGGGGGTTTGGTAAGCACCAGCCACCACAGGATGTGCTGACCTCGGAGGCTCAGAGGATGCCTGTGGCAGCAGCCAGGGCTCAGGAATCTACCCCTGCCCAAGTGATGAGGGACACCAGATTTTGAGGGGCAAAGGGAATGTTGAGCAGCCATGAGCTGGTCTGCCAACATGCCCAAGAGCAATGTGTAAACTGACATTTCAGCAGCAAAGAGATGAGAGAAATAAACACCATGGAGAGACGCGTGTATTCACCCAAGGAAAACACGACCACACACAGCTGTGTCGGTAACCATGAGCTCGCAGTACAGACCAGGTGAAGACATACCAGGCCTGCTTCCTCATTTTGTTAATTTTCTCCCTGTTTCTATGGGAAAGGCACAAGATGCCATATTCCACACATGCACATTTCCAAAGCTGTCCCACTCCTCCAGTGCCTGTCGGCTGGAAGCATGTCCATTCACTCCCATCAGCCGAGGAGGGCTTTTCTCTGCCTGCTCCATCCCCTCCTGCATAGGCACCTTGAGTCAGCCACATCCCAGCACAGCCATGTCCCTCACAGGATACAGGCTGGGGCTGGCAGAGATACTAACAAACATTTCTTTCTCTCAGCACTGTGTTTTGGTCTAGAGGAATAGGAATTTTCCCTCCATCCTTCACAATGGGATGAGACAAAGAAATGAGATCAAACCATACCTCACTGCTATTCCTCTTCTGTGCTCTCCCACATCCTTCCTGCCACAGCTAATATAAGGTTCTCTTGAAAGAGTGTTATAAGCTTTCTCCAGAGACACCTGGTCCAGAGGTGATAAACAACTTCGCTCCAGGACTACTGCTGCTGCCCTGGAGGAGCTGCACTCTGCATTTCTACATCTCCTGTCCTCAGGGGAGCCCTGTGGACCTCACCAGCACTCATAGAATCATAGAATAGTTAGGGTTGGAAAGGACCTTAAGATCATCTAGTCATCAACAAATCCATATCACAGTATGTCGAGTATCTTCAAACACAGTGAGCAGCTAAAGCCCCCAAACATTACAGAGGATTAAATCCCTAGTCCTTCCTGAACAACTGATTTACGGTTTACTGTCTCTGGTTTCCTCACACCGGAGCCCAAAGTGTTGTACAAAGAAAGCATCAGGAGATCTACCTACCCCCCTGCAATGCCCAGTAGCCTTTTGGGATTAAGAGACTGTACCTGAGACTGGAGATGAATCACAGGTATTGAAAATGACCAGGACAAGCGAGTGCTGAGCACATCCCTCAGTGGCAAAGATGCCCATGGCTCCTATCACTATTCCTTAATTTTACCTGTGCAGTCAAATGCCTGTGCAGCCTCATTCATTGTAAGTAACACACACGTGCTGGAAGCACGTGGGAGCCCCACAGGACTCTTGCAGGCAGCTTGGAGCGCACGTGGCAGCATTATGCAAGCACCATCTTCATGTGTGTCCCTGCAGGAAACCAGGCACCTGAACCGTAAGCAGCCTTTTCACTTTTAACTTCTCCTTGCCTGGAGTTGGGGTTTCCTGCAGAGCTGTGCTGCTGCAGAAAGGACTCTTCAGGCTGGCTGCTGAGCAAGCTTCACTCTTTGTTACTTTGCCCTTGTGATGAGAAAGACCAAGAGGACACATGTCAAATGAGGGCTTGTCACTAGGGAGCCTGGGGGGGAGCAAGTGGTGCATGTGTGTGGGGACACTCTGGCACGGAGATGAGTGCAGCTGTGGTGACCAGTGCGGTGCTTAAAACAAAGGGGAATAGAGGCTGCCCAAAGTTATTCGTATGACCTCATCTAGGGACACATCCAAAGCCACAAGGCTGCAACCAGAAATCTCTAGTTAACCCCTCTGCCGCTCCACCAAGGTGAACAGCATGTCTGTGCTTAAAATATCACACTGCAAAGAGACATGCAAGCCCACAGCTTCCAGCCGGAGCAGCAGCGCTGCCCTCAGAGCCTGAATCCCAGAATGCCAATGGGAAGCTAAAAAAGGATGCAGAAAAGGTTAGGACAACCTAAACTTCTGGACCAAGGTTTACAAGAGGGGTTCCCAAAGTCAGACATCACATGTGGAGGGCTGTGCTGTGCAGTGGGGGTGCCCGTGTCTGAGCTGCAGACGCGTGACAGTCCTGGCAGCATTTCCCTGGGAAAAAAGCCTCCAAAAGCTAATGGTTTTTAGAGCACTCTGAATTAGCTTGTGTAACAGGAATCATGTACGCTCCACTAGGGAGCCCCTGGCTTTTGGCATTTGCTTATTTCCACTCTTTTGGTTAACCCACAACCTCACATAAACCAGTCTCTAAAGCTGTTCTTTTACAGACTCCAGGCATGAAGAGAGAAGACGGTCCTCAAGGTAGGTACTAAATGGAGAGATGGAAACAACAAGATCTATCACCATATCTACTTTTAACTCACTGCCTGAATCTGGAGCATCCCAAATTAGTGAACCCTGCCGAAATCCTGTTGACCCTGCTGAGGTGATGATGCTCATTTAAACTGTGCCCATCATGGTCAGTGAGGTCCTAGAGCTTCTGCCCCAAGCAAAAGGTCACAGGCTCAAACCACAACCAGCATCTTTGAACCATCTCACTCATCCTGCATATTCAGCCCCCATTTGCCCACACACTGTGGCTTCTGACCACCATGTCTACCACCATCAACCTAAAGGGTGGACAAGGGTCTTGAGCTGGTGCATCAACAAACATGTCTGGTGTGGGAGTGCCTCCACTTTATACCCAAGGAAAGTATTTAGACATTACTGTGAGGGTGGTGAGACACTGGAGCAGGCTGATGAAGGAAGCTGTGAATGCCTCATCCCTGGCAATGTTCAAGGCCAGGTTGGATGGGGCTTAGAGCAACCTGCTCTAGTGGAAGGTATCCCTGCCTGTGGCAGGGGGTTGGGACTGGATGGGCTTTAAGGTCCCTTCCAGCCCAAACCAGTCTTTGATTCTGTGATTATGAGACAAATTGCCCCAATGCAGGTTTCATGACATCAGCGAGTGCCCCTTTCCAATGCAACTCAGATAGCCAGCCTTGAGCTTCATGCCTCTAAATTATGCCCTACGCTTCCAAAAAGCACCAGCACAAGTTGTGGTTGACCCTCAGCCAAGTGCTGATGATGCAGAAGTGGGGCCGCTCGCGCCCTGTCTGTTTTGGATAGAAGAGCTGTGCCTGCCCTGGAGTGCAGCTGGCCCTGGCTGCCTGCCCCTGCTCCAGCTCCAGGCAGCCGTGCAGCCAGACAAAGGCTGAAACAGGAAAGCTGAGGCACCTGCTCCCCTCCCATCCCTTTGGGATCTCTCCTGAACAAAGCACCTGACCCACCAATAGCACTGGTCCTGGAGCAGTCCTGCTGCCACACAACTGGAAGGCATCCTCTTCCTTGCATTCACCTACAGAAAAAACATGCTGGTTTAGCTAAATCAGTAAGCTCTACCTTTTTTCTGGACCCTCTTGCTTTATTCCTGCCAGGGAAATTCCTTCCTCTTAGCAAAAACTGAATTGTAGGCTGGCAACAAATCAAAGTACAGAGCACAGCTGGCTGCCCGACAGCAATATGATGCTGATTTCTACCACTCCAACTGCTCTGGGGCTGTTTTGTGGCCGGCTGGGGAACACATTGCTGCTCCGGATGGCAAATGTCAGCAAATACTTCTCACTTTCAAATTCATCTGGTACAGCTGTAGAAAAATGAAGTGGGAATAACTTCCCTGACACACTATTCTTCGCTAGTGTGGTTGACATGCTGGAGGGAAGGGATGCCATCCAGGGGGACATGGACAGGCTCGAGAGGTGGCCCTGTAAGAACCTCATGAAGTTCAACAAAACCAAGTGCAAGGTCCTGCCCCTGGGTCAGAGCAATCCCCAGTACAAACACAGGCTGGGCAGAGACTGGATTGAGAGCAGCCCTGAGGAGAAGGACTTGGGGGTGTTTGGTGAGGAGAAGCTCCCCATGACCCAGATTCAGTGTGCGCTTGAGCCCAGAACCCTCCAGGTGCTGGGCTGCGTCCCCAGAGCGTGAGCAGCAGCTCAGAGAGGGGATTCTCCCCCTCCACTGCTCTCTGGGGAGACCCCTTGCACTGCTGATTCAGCTCTGGGGCAGCAGCACAAGAGGGACGTGGAGCTGTTGGAGTGAGTCCAGAGGAGGCCATGGAGATGCTGCAAGGGCTGGAGCAGCTCTGCTCTGGAGTCAGGCTGAGAGAGCTGGGCTGGGTCAGCCTGGAGAAGAGAAGGCTCCTGAAGGGGAGACCTTAGAGCAGCTCCAGTGCCTAAAGGGGCTACAGGAAACCTGGAGAGGTTCCTCAGGTACAGGTGATAGGAACTTCATTTTTGCAACCAAAGGAAAACTAAGCCAAAGCATAGGATTCACATATCCCTAAATGTAGATACCTAAATAAATTATGGTCCCACATTATCCTATAGGGTTATGGATTCCTCCAAGAAGCTTATTCTTCCCAAAGTCAGAAAGTGTCTGAGAGCCCTAACAGCTCTCTCCACTGACCAGCCTGGACGAGTCCACCTCATTAGCTTACCTGGCAGTATGCAGCAGGCCCATACAAACAAAAACCATCAGCTCCAAAGCCCTGGAATCACTGCTAACTGAACAGCAGTGGATGCCAACACCATACAACCACTTTCACAGGGATGAGTAAAACTGAGAAGCATCACAGAATAAGGTTTCCAAAACAGATCAACATCAGATCTCCAAGTTCCTTCTATCAATGTCTGTCTGAAAGCAATACATGGTGTGGGGGTGACTGTGTAGTACCTAGACCCCAAGAACTAGGGTGGCAATGTTTAAGGTGGCAAAGAGCACAAAGCAACCCCTTCTGCAGTGCCTCACTTGCAATGCCTGCTCAGTCATCCCAACCCCAGTTTGTCTTTTACAGGAATAAAAGCTTCTGGGTGCAAGGCCAGATGTGCAGAGGGGAACGTTTGGACCTGAAACAAGGGGAAATTGAGCTGCAGTTCTAGGGAGTCCTAAATATTTACTGCAATCCAAACTGGAGTACTGACCTGCTCATTTGACTTTAACATGGAAAAAATATTAACATTTAAAAGGTCTCTCACCAGAGAAGTGCCAAAGTATGTAATTAGAGGCTAAAGAAAACAAGCTTGAACAAACGTGCTGTGTCTTTCAGCTCAGATTCTCTACACACCAGTTACCTTTGGAGCTGTACCAACTCTCCCTTCTGTCCTCAGACATAGATATATGAAGGCACACGGTGCCAGGGCTGAGACTGCAACTTTGGTTTTTGCACATGCAGAAAATAAACCTGCTTTTAAGTTCAAAACTACCAGTTTCTGCACTGGTGGCTGAATTTTGAAGCACCAGCTTCAAGATACAGCTTTCCTTTGCACTGAACAATCACTGCCATGAAGCTTTAGCCCCCAGGGCCAATACCACGATTCCACACTAAATTACTGCTCAGTGCATTTTTCCTGGGTTTTGACATTAGTTTGGGGACAAGTGGCCTGCTCTGACCATATTTACATCCTCCCACTGGTACACCACAGCATCAAGGTTGGAGATGGTGACAGTGCACAGCTGAGAAGCTCCAGATGCAAAGCAGCAAGTGTGCCAGCAGCAGGACAGCGGCACAGCATGCCATGTCTCCATCACCCTTGTCTGTGCCAGGACGTGAATACCTGTCCCTGTGCTTCTCATGGGTGTTTGACAAGGGCCAGGCAGACAGCGTCACAGCTCCCAGGGTATTTAAGCACATGCTTAACCAGATGTCTGTGACTAATCCCCATTCCACATGTGCTGATGCCTCGATACAGCAAAGCACTGAAGTCACCGCTCCAGGACAGCATCCTGAGGGTGGCTTTCTCCTCCCACCCACACAGAGGGAAAAGCTGGAAACAACTGTTTTGATAAGTACATCTGGGAGCTGAGACAGGATATGAGGGCTGAGAAGATGAATTGAAATAACAAATCAAGCCCCCAGGGAGCAACTGTGAGTGACAGAGCATCCAAGAGGATGAAATCCCTGGGCCAGAGTGAGGTGAGGAGGAGGTGAGTGAGGTTCTTGCGGGGACAGACTGATTGCAGCAAGCAGCAGAGACCACTGTCAGCATTCCAGAGAAAATGCCAGAGAAGGCAATGCCAAGGGGAAGTCACACATCTCAGTGAAGGAAATGTGAAGGAAGGTTTCAATGGCAGCAAAGCACCTGCTAAGAAAGATGAATGTATCTGATGTACAACGGACCCGGATTCCAGAGACAGACGCTTCCCTGCAGAGCAGTGCAGGTTCATCAGAGGGGCCAGTACAGCCAGCAAAAGGGTCCAGGAAATCAAAACATCCAGAAATGGGCTGTCTCAGCTTCGTTTTGTGTATTTCAGACAAGAACAGTGAAATTTTCTACTCAAAGGGGATAATTCGGGTCAGGACAATGCAGGTAAGCACCAGGGATGTGTCTCTGTCCCTGGGCAGTCCCAACATGTCATGCAAATGCAAGCAGAACAGATGGGCTCAGGTACTCACAAGCATCAAGACTTTTGCTATTGCTTTCCCGAGGCAGAAAAACACCTTTTCCAAGACAAAATCCCTCCCACCTCTTTCCTTCTGAATCAGAAACAGCTTCAGAAACATTAAGCTGCAATTAGGAGTGTAAATTGAGTCACAAGCACATATAATCCATAAATCTCCACATCCAATAAAAAATAATAGCTAAGGAGAGTATGAAAGAGCTGCTAATTACTAAAGCTGTATTTCAACCTGGGGCCATTGCTGCTGTCTGGTGCCTTGTGTTAGACCCCTTGAATTGAGATGGGGATTTCTAATTATTCTCTCTGGACCCATTACCCAGTAATTAATTACCCTTTCATTTAATATTTCTCATGTTCATAGTTCAGGGTTGGGATTTTTTTGGTGTGTGTGTTAATATATACGCACTGGTTCATACATACTGCTCTTGACAGCAGAGCTCTGCACTTATCAAGCAGGCAGCTTTGACTTTCAAACCACAGCCAGTGGACAGGAGGCAGGTAGTGTGATCCCTGACAGTTACTTCTTGTGGTCTCTCAGTTTTTAGTTTATACTTTTTTATTGGATGAGGAAGTTTTAGAGAGAGAAATTTCTGAAGCTTACTTGGACTCATCTGGTCACTGAGCCTCCGAGGTCTCCCGCTGGAAGTCCTGCTGATTCCTAAAGCAAGAAGAAAATTTGAATGGGCCAAGGGAGTTAATGTGAATGTAGCATGTGGAGCAATCCCCCTACTCTGACTGTATCTGGCAAGGCACGTTTTCTGTTGGGAATCTGCTCTGCATAACGTTCTCTGCAACTGAAGGAATGCTATATGTTATTTTAAACAGAAAACCACCTGAAGGGAGACCTCCACCTTTCCCTGAAGATGTCAAACATTATTATTCAAACATAGCAAACCCACAAACATATTTACACTTTCCAGAAACACCAGAGATAACTTTTGAAACCATTAAGTGGGACACGCACATTCACCTCTCACTCCAGGATGTTTTATCCTGGAGACAAGTGCAGGAGACAAGAGACAGGTTTCCTGGCTGAGAGAGGGAAGCACAGGCATGTAAGGACCAGCACATGCCCTGCCCTGTCAGAGAGCTCAGCAAAGAAGCTCCTGCACAGAGACCACATACCAGATGTGCTTGGCCTCGTCAGCAAGCTCAGCTGCAAGGACAGCAGCAGCTCCTGCATTCAGCACTACAGGAAAGCAAGTGGGGGCTCATTTTTGGCTGGACTTCACCCAGCATCATGGGAACACATCATGTACAAGAACCCTGCCGTGAGGTTAGACCCGTTGGAACATGGGATGCATTGCATGTTCCAGGCAGATGCTAAACCAGACCACAGTGATCCAGATGTTGAGCTAATTCTGCTCCATCTTTTTTAACAAAGAAAAGTATTCATCATATTCATTGGGTTAGCACATGGTTAATGCATAAGCACCATGCTGGAGGAAGATACATGGACATCTTAAGGTACCCTACATCATACGTTACATTGAAAGACATACCCCAGACACACCTGTCTCCTCCATTCCCATACTCAGTTCAGAAAGTAATCAGTAACTCCCTGCCTGCCTCCCAGACTCCAGGCAAGCCAGTGGGACCTCCTGGCTACAGCAGCATTCTAATCCATCAGCAACTCATTTAACTTCTCTGCCATTCCAGCTGCCTCTTTGTAATGTGGTGACTGCCACGGCATTCCTTTCCCAGGGATGCTGAAAATCTCAGCAAGAACCAAACTTCAACTTAGCAAGCCTTTGGTTAAGCCCTAGCCATGCACAGAAACCAGATGTCGATTACTGCCTCAGTTTCTCTTTTCTTGGCACAATAAATGGTGACACAAATGAATGCAGAGAAGCACCTCCTGTGGGATGTTATACTCTGAAACTACCCCAAAAGCTGGGATATCTTGATACAGGGATTCCCAGAAGGTCTGGCACCTCCTCAGTCTCTGTGGGTCTTGCTAGAGGAACAACAACTCCAGAATGGTGTCTGTCATCTCCAATCAAATGCTGAAGCTGTCAAGCTCCAGAATGGAGCCACAGGGATTAAACCAGCACCAATTTCAGTTGTAGAACACCCCTAAACTGTGATTTGTAACACAGCCACAGCCTCACAAACCCTGTCAGCTGGAAGAGTGCACCATACAAGAAAAAAGGCAGGAAATCTTTCATACCAATGAGCCCTGGGCTGGAGGAAGGGAGGGAAAGAGCTGCCTGGCAACTCAACATGGAAAAAGCATCTCATGCTCGGAACCTTTTGCTTACATATATTTATATGTAGGTTCATTCTCTCTCTCCCTTTCCTTTTCTAACATAAAAAGCCTCTGTGCCTACCACATCATGTGGCTGAACCACAGGGCTGGCCCAAGAAAGCAGCGGTGCTGCCTAACTGAGGTAGCACAAGGAGAACTCATGGCAGGCACCACCCAGAGCCATCACCCAGCTCAGCTCTGCCCCTCAAAGAGTCCCACAGCCGAAGGGTCAGACACAGAGGTGGGACTGCTCACACACAGGCATGAGCACCCAGCCTGAGCTCTCCAGAGCTTTATCTGTACTGCAACAGGGCAGAGTGCTGCTGCACACATCACTCAGCATGCAGTTTCCATTACTGACAGTGAGAGAAGGGCTGAAGTTTCCAGGGGCTGGCACTATATCCAGCATTATAAATGTATTATTTTTTTCTATTAAACCCAATCCTGACATTTTCTTCTCAATTATTTTCTCCCCTCCGTTTATTGCCTCTTGCTGGTGTACAGTCAGGATTTCTACCCTGCTCTATCAGATCTGCTGGACAATAAGTAAAGGGATTAAACCAGCAAGAATGAAAAGGGGTATTTCCTCTGCTCAACAGAGTTTTAAATAGCACTGCTTCAATCTGGGAAGAGGAGGGAGCGCTACGGCTTCCAAGCCAAACTTGTTAAGTGTGGTGTCCCACTGCCCCTCCAATAAGGGAGGAGCCATGCACAATCCTGGAAAGCAGATAAACAGCAGAGAAAGCTGGCAGCCTAGCAAGACAGGAGAAGATCTGTAAAAAAAAAAAAAAAAAAAGGAAAAGGGATGGGAAAAAAGAAAGGAAAAGGGAAAAGAAAGGAGAAGGGGAAAAGAGGAGAGGGAAAAGAAAAGAGGAGAGGGGGAAAAAAAGAGAAAAAAGGAAAAAAAGGAAAAAACAACTGCTAAAAATATGCTGGTCTGAACACCCTGCCAGGGAGGCAGCACTGCGGGCAGGATAGAGAGCATCAGCGTGCTGAGCGTGCTCTGGGGTTACCTCTATTTATAGCATGGAAGCAGCAGGCTGAGCCCCTGCTTTGAGCTGTGAAAGGAAAATCAAAGGCTTCCATCCCAGACACAGTGTCTATGAGTCTTCCCTCTTAACGCAGTTCAAATGCCCTCAAGCCATCCTATAAATTTATTGTAGTGCACAGGACTAAGGAACATAATGAAATATGCTTTATTTAGCTGAAATGAGGAATGCTTCCCCATGTCCCCGGCAGAATGCCTCTAAAATGGAAGAGTCGAATAGTTAAAATTGGTCAGTCCAAGAACAGTTCATTCATCTCGGCGGATGTGCTGCAGCAGGATGGAGTTAGAACATTCCCAGAGCTCAGCCTCACCTTGGCTCACTGGCTGAGCAATGGTTTTTCTCATTTTATAATCAACAGCTAATTCCCTCTAGATCCATAGGCTGGGACTCTATGGTGCAGCAGAAAGGCAGCGGCAGCAAAGGACACTGGGCGTACAAGAAGCCAAGAATTGCTCCAAGCGGGTTGTGTCAGTGTAAGCAAGATTCCTGCCAGGCTCACGTTTAAACCGCTCCCTCCTTCTTTTAAGACAAAGATTCTACTATTTCATGCATCTTGCAGCTGCTGATAAAGAACCTGGTATGGAAACACAAGTATCTTATAGGTGCTTACCCTGATGTAGAGGGAGACTGAATCCAGCCTGTTTGGAGAAACTGTCCTTGCTACAGAGTGACTTTTCCCTAGAGCTACAAAGGGAATTGCCAGAGATGTTCACCTCCAATACAGTCAACATGTACATTGTCCAAAACACATCAGTTCTCCCAGGATACACCCCAAACTTTGTATGGATGCAGATAACAACGAGACAGGCCACTTGAGATTTATTCCCTTCTCACAGTAAGTGAGCCAAGCAGCTACACTCACATGATGTAAATATCAAAAGAACAAATGAGCAATTTCCATTATCAATAGAAACCACAGGGTGAAGACAAACAATGGAGGATGCAACCCAGGAACTCGCTCTCTCTACACAGTCCAGTAAAAACAAAAACCAAACGAACAAAAAGAACCCAAATCAAACCAAAGTCTTGTTGGAAAGGGACGAGCCAAAACTAGCGGGAGACATCCCTCACTGTGCTGGAGTCAGCCAAGCGGCACCAGCTCAGCTGAGCAGCCAGCATGACCCTTGCTTCTGTTAAAAGTATTTGCTAGTGGGTCTGAAGTCAGAAAACACAGCTTTCTTCATCACCCAGCACAAACGTGTCAGGGTGTCCGGACAGCACCGGAGATGTCTCCATTCAAGAGCAGTTTCCTCCTGTGGAGATTTCTGCACTCTCAGTTTCCCAGAGCAATCTCCTGGGTGTACAGGTCTGGGCTTAGACTTCAGCTTTGGCGCTGAGGTGATGGGAGAACCCTTAGCAGAGCAACACTTCAGAGGTGTCTACAGCACTTACACAGCCCGGGCAGTTTTTAAAGCAAAGGCTGACATTCACAGTTGATCACTCCAGGGCAGGATCGGCACCAGCCTGTACACTGTGCAGGGGCACAGCCCTGCCTCCTGTGATCCAGCCTGCCCTTTGCCATCCCCTCGAGCCATCCTGCTGTCGCGGGTAGGGAGGCTAGAAGATGGCAGCAAGGTTATCACTTCATTTGCCCTGCAGCGTAGAGCTGGCACAGGGACCAGTGCAGACTGCTGGGACAGTTTCACACTCCCTTTTAGGATGTACGTGTTCATTGCAACACTCTCAGGGCCACAAAGCGTGTGAAATTGCTCTCTTTTTATCGACTTCACAGGTACTATCCAGTCAGTGGACAAGAGATTGCCTTCACCAGCCCCTGTATTTCATCCTGCTTCACATAGACAAGCTCTAAAACCTCCTTAGATAAAAAGCTGGAGAAGACCTCATCACTACCAAGCCCTGGAGCTATTAACAGGAGAATAACTCGGACATGGTTTGATCCACACTGCACAACCCAGCTGCTGGAGACCGAGCCATAAAGTTTTCATGCTTGCATAGGACATCACCTTCAGAGGCAGAGCCCTGCACAGAAAGCTGCGGGTGTCACAGTGAGGGCAGAGGAGGTCTGGTAGAGCAGAGTTCTGCAAGGGAGAGACATCTATCTGCAGAGTAGCAAAGGAATGAGGATCTCTATCACTTCAAGCCCAAATCCAATGAACCACACAATTCCTACTTCACTTCTATTAACTTGAAATCCACTTGCAACAATAAACTCAAAAGGAATATGGGAAAAATATTCATGCTCATTTCCAGCACTAATCAGAAACATGCACTGAAGAATAAAAACACTTTTCCAGATTCTATGTAATAGGATTCTTTACAAAGCACCCCCTCCTGGGGTGTAGGATGCTGACGGAATGGAGGGATGCTGTTCCCAAGGTGCACTGATTACAGGCTCAGGAGCAGACCACTATCTCCTCCAACACAGTTGCCACCACATGGGTGCACCAACAAGCTGCATGTGTCTAGGTTGAAGGTCTATAGGTATAGAGCATACAACCTAAACCAACAGCAACCATTTCCCTCACGTGGGAGCTGGATATCATCAGGCTGGGGCCAGACAACACTGCTAATCAGCATAGCCCTATTGACACAAGTGGAGCCATGAGTTCACACATAGAAAGGACCCAGCCCAAGCGTGGATTACAGATAACCCTCAAGGAAACCACAGGAAAACTGACATTAGCAAGATGAATATATTCCTACCACAATGTTATACTTCTTTCAGGTGCCAAACACTAAAAAATGCTCCAAAACTTGTCCTAATGATAAGAGGCAGAAAGAATTAAGCCTCAATTTTTCTGATGCTAGAAAGGCTCCCCCAAACCCAGCAGTGGTCTTCCCTAAGCTCCTGGCTGCAGCAAAGGGGGGAGTTAGGTAGAAGAACCAGTCTTGCACATGGCTGTAGAAGATGGCAGGGGACCCAGCACCTTAACCTTGGCTCAAGTTCAGGCTTCCCTTCAAGACTTTAACTCAAATTCAACTGCAGTAATCCTCAGGAAATCAGTTATTTCATCCTTAGAGCTCAAGGCCAGAAAATTGCTTGGACTGACCTGCAAAATCCACACCACACGTTTTTATCCAGTCACCATGAATTCAAGCTGGTGCTTGAACAAAGTCTTGGCTTTTCAGAAACATTCAATCTCAATGTCAAGATTAAAACATTGGAGTGACCCCAAGTGCTTTGGCAAGCTGCTCAACAGTTAAAGTGGCCTTTAAAGAGCACAGAGACCCAGCCTGTTCCTCGTGCATTTGTTCTGAGGTGAGCAAACTCAGTCCTCAGATGCTTGATAGAAATAACAAGATCATTTCACTGCTCTTTGTGATCATCTGGTCTTTACTACCCACAAATCCCTTGCAGCTGATAGTCATCCAGAGATATGCTGGACAACCATGAAAGCACAACAAAATAAATTAGCACAAGCAGTTTTTCATAGGAAAAAGCATGTTAGTCATCAGCTGGGAGCTTTCTAGCGAGAACCTTTCAGTAATGTGGCCAGGCAGCACAAGGAATGCCACATCACCATGCTGACGCATCAATGACTTGTGTAACTGTGTATTTCTAATGCAAGTATCCACACAAACTGGACAGGACTGGAAAAATAGGTCTTTTGTATGTATTGTCAGTTTTGCTGGTTTATGCGATTCTTTTACATCAGGAGGGAGGGAAAAGCGTTTGTAAAAGAACAGAAAGCTGTTCTTGTGAAGCTATACTGATTGGGAATTGACTTGGTAATGACTGGCACGTCCAAAATCATTTCCTGTTCACTGTTGAAACCAAGCACATATCCAAAGAGATCTTGTCCCTCTAAACTTAAGCTATTTTCATCACACTCCTCACTGCTCACATTCCTTAGCTTTTGAAATCGAAGACAGAAGTAAGAATATGAAGAACCACAATTAATAGTGTCCTCATGATATTTTCCCTAAATGAGGAGTGTTTTGCAGGAATATGGCACAGAGCTCACAAAGCCATTGCAAGAGAAGCTTGGATTTGAAGAACCTGCAGCTCTCCAGCAGAGATGGGAAGGGAGGAAGGTGCCTGAACTCATCCAAGCTGCAGCCTTGCTCAAAGAAGGAAACAATCAAACTCTTACATTAACCAGCTGCCACAAGAGCTTCAGCAAGCTAGCAATGCGTTAGTTACTGATTAACATTAATAGCACAAGAGCCCTCAGGAGCCTGAATGGACAAGGGATAAGGCTTAGCATGCAGAGCACTATGGAAACAAGAACAAAACAGATGAGCACTGCTCATCCTTTGCTTCCAAAAAGCCCCAAACATTTCCAGCATCCAGACTCAGGAGTTCACCTAACTTCCTCAGGCAATGACCATGGATTAGTTGGAGAAAACCTCTGTTAGGTTTGAAGGAGGGGAAATGAATTCTGAAACTGCAATGTGCTATTTCCATATCGATCAAATACTCCCAAACCACCCCACAGCTCCACTCCCCGCTCTGCGTGGGCCAGTAATGCTCTGGCTCTGACCACACAGGAGAAGTCCTGGTGCAAACTCCCTGCCCAGCATCTGGCTCTCTGCTTCACACTAACCAGCAATCTGTAAAACAATTCAATCATCCTTCCTGAAATGTTTAAATCAATTTCTTGCCACCTTCTTGTAACCGCAATGCAATCCACATTCTATTTTCCAGCCACAGCATCTGCTCCATGACTGTTCACTGCTTCCCTGCTCTTGTTTCAGACACACAGAACTCCCAATCTTGTATTTCAGAGGGTCCCCCTGCAACAAACATTACTGGATTTATCATTGGAGCTCTGCAAGCCTGGGGCTGCCATCAGGATGTAATACAGACCCCTTCTGTTTGCCAGGCTCTGAAAGGCAAATGTTGATTTTTCCCAGAGAGGGTTGGGGGTGTATAAAGGGGAAAAGCTGAGAACAAAGAAGCAACAGCTCACTAGCCAGAGGGCTGCAGACGACAAGGGGCAGAGGTTAAGGGTTCTCCTGGGCCTGGGTGACCCACTGGGTTGCTTGGTCTGTAGCTGACAGGAGAGCCAGAGCAGCCAAACCTGGCCAGTTTGGACTCCCCAGCCTTAGTGAGCAACTCTTCATTCACAGCTGGAAGAGATAAGGGATAGCCTTTGGTTTTGAGACCGGTGTCTAACTCTGAAGACACAGCAAAAGGAAATACTCAGCCAGGGGTTTTGCTCAGATGCTAACATTCAAGTCAAAGTTTCACTTCAGTCTTGTGACAAAGCGCCTTTTCTTCCATGCAGTACAGAAGATGCTCCATGGCAGCCATGTAACATCCAGATGAAGGAAACAGACAGGTATAGAAGCAGCCAAGGGACCACAGTCACTAAATCCCATTTCCTCCCTAGCCAGAAACCCAGACAAACAGAGTCAAGATTTACCAGCTGTCTGGACACTTGATTGAGAACAGGTAATCTTGCAGAAACATTAACCTCCAGCAGGTGACGATCACATTTCTCACTGCATCAAACATCCACACAAATGTCCTTTGGGCTACAAGTGCTACCTGGGGCCCTTTCACCCAAGCACCCCTAGTGTAACAGCAGCCTAAACATACACACTTTACAATCCTGTGTTCATACAACAGTGAGCCACTTGGTACGACCCCTGTGATGCTCTGATGTTACGCAGAATTGCCTGAAAGCCAGAAAGCCCAAGATCAAAGCTGCAGGTCAGAAACCAGCCCCATGGGCAGCCCTACACAAAAAAATTTAAGCTCAGAACTGCAGCTGCTCCTCAGGACATCAAGCATCCACATTCTAACATTAATCTTTAACCCCAACTCCAATCACATATCGATTCTCTGATTATTGGAAGCCAACCTGCCATAGGAAGATGCTGAGGTGGATGGTCAGGGAGGAGCAACTCGGCTGTGGGGGCAAAGGCATCTGCAGGCAGAGGTCTCAGGAACAGCTCAGCCACCATCACGGCTCTACCATGACTCGCTGCACGTAACTTTCCTCCTCCACATATCCTTTTCTCTGCCAGTAAAATGAGGTGTCAAACACTTCCCTTGCCTATAGGAGCAGGAGGGATATATTATTTAATGTTTTTACATTTTAGCTGTACCCTAAAGAATGATTCAGGCACTATCCACAGATTACTGAGATAATGTCCACTGTTCTTAACCATCAGGAAAGAAGGGAAGTTGCAATCTTAGACTACAAGAAAGCCCTGGACCCACACAATTGAAGGGTTTCTCCCATTAAGTCTGCCTCAGAAGTAGCCAAGGCAATCCAGTTCCAGAAGCTAGTAATATCCTTTGAATGTTTTCGCTTGTATCTTACAATTATATTTAATAGTGGCTGCAGCAGAGAAATTGGAATAGAACTTGAGCCAGTGTTTAGGACATAGTTGAGTGCCTAATATTGCAGATCAGTGTACAATAAAGTTTGCAAAAGGCCTTTACAAACTGCCATATAACTCCATCTCTATCTAAAGAGATGCTGCAATTACCGTTCTGTCTTCCATCCCCAAGTCAGACACCCACAGAAAGAGCAGCAACAGTCCTAAAATCAGTTACAGGAGTGCCTGAAGGCTGTAATCTGTGAGGGGTCAGCAGTTAATACTGAGATTAAATTTCCTCTGAACTCACCCTCTCCCAGTCTCTTTCATATGAAACATTCAAATGCATTTAATGGAGAACTAGGAATATATCAATAAAATATGCCTGCTCTGTTCTGCTTCTGCACATCAGACGAGAAAGGTACTCAGCACAAGAGCAGTAAATTAATCTAAAACCAATATGTAGAATCAATACATAAGTGACAAAATCTTATTGGCTTACCCTTTTAAATCTTTGTAAGGGACTAAGTAACTTCAGACCAACACCTACCTCTCTGCCAAGCCATGCTCTCCAACAGTCAGGTCTACAGAGGGACAGCAGGAAAACTAACAGTAAGTTCATTTAAATAAACCCCATGTGTAGGAACCACCTCTACTTGATACAACTCCATGAAGACACATTCCTCTCCCCAGGTACCAAGTGGTCCCAGTGCAACTTGTTCCTCTAATAGGTTTCTGCAGCTGCCAGCAAGGGGAAGGTAAAGCACCTGGCACCACCAAAGAGCTCAGCCCTGGCAAAGGGCAGCGTGAAATCACTCCTGGTACAGGTGAAAACCATTTCAAGCCATGGAGTACTGCCTGCAGCCTCTAAGGAAGCTTTTCTCTCTTGAAACAGGGCTCACACAAGGAGACACAAAGCCTATTCTGTGGGTCTGGCTGAAAGGCAGCATTGTACATGGAACATGGCACGCTCGGTGTAACGGAGCTGGGCAGTGGAGATCTGGGCCCAGTCCAGAACCCTCCCTTGAGCCACTCACCCCAATGATACAAATCTTCAGCCTCTGTTATGAAAATCATCACAACAACAAAGGTAATTGCTGCCACTTGTGCAACAAATACATGGGTAGGCACAGGGCTGGGATCTGCTTTGTGTTGGGGTACATTCTCCTTGGAAAGCTCAGCCTGCAACTACTAAGTAACCGAAATCTCTATGCACCAATCCCAGCACCACCAAGACCTTGAACTGTTATAAGCAGCAGCAGAAGGGAGGATTCGCAACATGGTCTTACACCTTATGCCATAAGTAACGAGCCATAGTGTTTGTCCCACTACAACACATGCCAGGGCTGCTGTCAGACAAACCTGAAAGGTCTTTGTCTGGACACTCAAGCCACTTATGACTTCTATACCATCACCAGAGTTTATTACACAAGCTGACCTTTCCCAAATGGCATCTCTTGCAGTCAGAGGACTCCAACACCTCTTGTCCAGAGGGGATCCATGTCCCTCTAGCCCAAACCTGTCTGTCCTGACCCTTTGCATCCTCTGTGGGAGCATCGCTTGTGCAGGTACCTCCCTCCCCTGGCCTGAGCTGTGGGATCGACAAGGGGCCAAGGGAGGATGCTCTGGGGGGTGTCAGAATTCCAGCCTTATCTCCAGAAGCTGAGATCATGGGTAGAAAATGTTTCTGTGTTGTCTCAGCAAGCTTTCTGCTGGCACCCCTCTTCCCCTCCATGAAAGCACCTCTTTTGTGAGCAGTTTTGGAGCCAGAGAAAAATGTTCACCGGTACAGACTAAATGCATTTACCATTTCTGAGACATCAGATCTGAAATGGTGCCTGTTCCTCAGCCAGCTGTGTCTCAAGCAGATCAGAGGAAGCAGCCGCAGCTGCATGGAGGGATGCTGCCACTTCTTTGGAAAACTGCTGTTACACCAAGCAGTCACTCACTGCACTGCTGCTACAAGCTGGTGGCCACGTGCTTTGGTGTCTGTGCAGGAATGATGCCTACTACTTAGGATCATAACCAGAGGTCTTCAGAGACCTGGGTTTGACTCCTTGCTCCACCATAGATACCTGGGAGCCTAGGCAGCACCCACCTGAGCATTTACGTGTTAAACATCTGCGTAGGAGCCCCAGACGCTCTCCACAGTCACCAGAGGAGACAGGCTCTTTAGCCAGTGAGTCACCTCCATCCTGAGATGGAGGTGGAAGATAGGGTGATTCATCTGACAGCCCCTGTCTGGAGAGAGGCTGCAGGGACCAGCTCTGATTCAGAGAGGCTTTTAGATGGCTCAATTTAGGCAACATTCAATCCTATCTTGTTTTTTTCCAGGCCTCAGTCCTCTGTAATAGGGGATATTAGCTCTCTCCTAGCTTTCATGTCTGAAAGACTGCAGACACAGGAATAGAAAGCACTCTGATCATCTGCACAGTCATTACGCAAGGAGCAGGAGTCAGGATAGCTGATTATGCCCCAACCTGGGTACACAAACCAATGAAGCAGCCTGTTCCTCTGCAGCTCAGTTTCCTCAGCAATAAAGTGGTATAAGCATACGTGTCTTTCACAAAGAATTAATTCCCCATGGACACCTGGGAGGGCTTTGGGAGCACAGGTGAAAAGACCATGTTCATTCACAAGGAATGTCCCCTGGAGGAGCCCCAAGCCCCTCTGTAGGGCTCTGCCTGAGTGATACAAGCACAGAGCAAGGCCACTGCCAGGTAGACCCATGATCCAGGAGAGGGTGAGAAACAACCATGTCCCTCTCCAGAGGGAATGGTCACCCCTTGTGCCCCAAGTTTCCTGTGTGGAAACAAAGCACTGCCCTCCAGGGCCCTTGTGCATCTGTCACCATCAGTTTATTCCATAAGAGAGTGAAATTAAATAAAGAAAAACCACAGCTGAAACCATGTTTAATCTTGCAAAGATTATGGTTACATGATTTGAAAAGCAGAGGAGGCTGTTAAGCCCCCAGAGCAGAGGTCTCTACTTGGTTTAGACTCTTGTTTTGCCCATAATCTATAGGCAACAGGGCTTGGATGCTTTCAGGATGTTCTAAAGGACTATGCCGGAGCAGTTTTTAATCCAAAGCCTGATCTCCCAGCTGTGTTTTGACCTAAGGATACATCTTTCATTATCTGTCAGAAATGGGAACTAGAGAGCTTATAAAAGATGAAGATGATCCCAAGTGGGGATGAAATGCTACTGTGTTAGAGAATATTAGAATTCAAATTAATCCTGATACACTGGAAATGGACAACAAACAAACAAAATCCCTGAATAGGATACAGTGTGATTCAACAATGACCAGTGTGCAAAGGTCTAATCTACTCACCAGGCTTCCTCAGGTCAGTGGCTCCTATAGAAGATTCATATCCCAGAAGGGATATATCAGCTACAGAAATAGCTTAGGGTGACAAGTAGTCCAGGCAGGGGCTTGCAGGGAGGTGGGATGGAGCTGACTGCACATTGAGGTGTGGAAGGCAGACTGTCAGAGCTAGGTAAATAGGAGAACCTGCATCATACAGGTTCAGCCCCAGGAGAAATTCACCTTGTAGAAGATAAGGATTATAGCTGTTCCCTTTGCAAACCTGTGCAGTAGATCCTCAATGTGAAAAGCCACCAGGTGCCAGGCAGAGGAGCCCTGGTTTAAGAGTTCATTTACACTCAACCAGTTTGTCTATCTGGGTTCTCCCATGCCCGTAAGTTTCCCTCCTGCATCAGACACCAGGACAGTTTGGCTAGATGAAAAAGCAGGGCAGCCTGACCATGCATGGCCAGTCTTGCAGCTAGCAGCCTGCTCCCATCAGATCAGCAAGTCTGACTGCTTCAGCCTGCTCCATCCCTGCAGGTCTGTGAGTGCTGAGCCTTGTGGAAATGCCCAGACATCCTCCCCTCAACAGGTTAACAGGAGATCCTCCAAGCTCTGTTAATGAGCCGTGATTTTGCCTTGAAACTGAGTACCTTGGAACTGAACAAGGTGCTGCACGGCACCTGCTCCAGCTCCACGTGACAGCCAGGGATTTGCTTAGAGAGAAACTCAAACAAATCCACCCTGGCAAGTGTCGTGCTCTCCTAGAGGTTTTATACAAGGTCATTTCCAGATGGAAAGCAGGAGAGCATGGAACAGTCCTGGGTAAAGTTGCTGCTCCAGTGCCTATTTGGGCAGCTCTGGCAGTCCACAGTCAGTGGGGAGGAGGTGGTGAGGAGGAAGGAGAAAAGCCACAGCTCATGGGCTGAGTATCTGAGCAGCCTCCTCTCCATATGCAGTGACAGTTTAGTGCCATACTGAGCACGAGCTAAGTATTTTTAACACCACATCTTCTCCTTTCCTAACCCGCTGTTCTCCATCCTGTGATACCTTTTGTGTCTACAAACCATGTCGATTTAAAACAGGATATGCAGCTTCTCATTCAGAATGCTCCTCACCTAAGACACCAGTGTGGTTTTTGCATGTGGTTGTCATTTCTGCTGTCCAGATGAGTAGTTAAAATTTCACAGACTAAGGAATGCTGAAGAAGACACCATTCCCACGTACAGAGGCCTGGGGTCTATCTGACAAGTTCAGAGAGAGACCTGTGCCCTCTATGTGTGCTGTGACTATGCAAGGAAGCTCTGAAGACAAGGCTACAAGCTCCTGTTCTACTCATGGGAGAGGTGAATTCCTATGAAGATATGCAGCCTCACTGGGAAGTGGCCACAGAGTGGAAATTATCAATAGAAATTTCTTTCTGTAGGCACAAGAACTCACATTACCTCATCAGACTGTTTATAACAACATTTAGAACAAAGAGATGCAATTGTAAAACAATTCAGAGGTTACTTGTATAGCTCTTACCTTCCCAGAGGCAACCACAGCATCCCTCCCAGTATGTCCCAAGACAACTTCTGGCTATTCTAATTCATCCTAGCACATAACTCTGAAGAAATTGTTTCCTGTCTGGATGTTTTCTCTTGCATCCTTACAAGATTTGATGTTTTCTGCTCTTTCTCCCTCAGAGCTGTAGCCCAGAGCTATGTGGAACCTGGTTCACCTCCTGCCCCCATCTTCTCCACCTTCAGTGCTTGTTGGGAGACAGCTGCAGAAACACTCAAAGTATCTCCTGTGGTGATTGAAGAGGAAACACACTCATTTCATCAGCAAAGTCGCTTCCTTCCTTGAGTCTCTGCTCCATCCCAGAGCCCAGGGGCACTGTGGACTGTGCTGTGCGCTGGGTCTGCATCCTCCTCTCTTGCCCTTCCAGGCTCAGCCCTTGCTTGCTCCTCTCCACTTTCCTGTATTGGTCTTCCCCACCAATCTCCACTAGTGTATGTGCTCTGCCAGCACAGCTTCTGCTTTCCCATCCATTGACCCACACTCCTGTATACACCTGACCTGGGGGAAACACTTCTGACTCCAGCTACGCATCTCGGTACCAGTCTGTCCATCAGATGGAGGGGCTTTGGATACAGAAGTATCTCCACAGAGCTAGGAATGAGAACACTGTTTATTTTTACCCAGGACTATGCTCCTAGCCAAGGGCTGTGTGACTATGCCCCGGACCAATATTCCAGCTCCTTGCTTCCCAGTGTCCAGAGCCACTAAGCCTTCTTCTGTGTTACAAACTCTGCCCCTAGCAGCCCACAAACTGTCCACCAAGGAACAAGAGCAGTCTGTAAAAGGGTTTAATGCAGATGCCTGCAATAACCAGCACCCAGTACTTAGACATTGGAGGTTTTTCTGACTTATATCAGTTCCCAGGGGCTCCCATACTTATATTTATGAATCACAGGACATAAAAGACTCAGTAAGATCTGAACATTAATCCAGACACATATTATGAAACAACTTTTTACTCTTCCCTCTCCACCACGGCTCAAGCACAGGGCTCTTATGTTTCCCATGATGATCTTAAACTTAGCAAAGCCAAACACAAAAAAACCCTCAATGCAGCCTCAGATGTACTCTTTCCCTCTCCCCACCACATACACTGTCTGAAAAGCCTGACATTCATTTAAAACACTGCTGTCTGATGCTGATTTCCTAGAGAGCGGCTGATCCGTGAAGAAGCACATGGAGAAGAGCAGGTTTGAAACCTCTACAGATGAATCAAACTTGTCAGGGCTGAGCTCATCCTCCCCAATATTAACTCATTGCTCCAAACATTAACTGCAGGAATCAGCTGTCAGATTATTTCACATCACTGTTGGGAGGTTTATCTGACAAAAACCCACTCCAGGAAATAAATCACAGCCATGTGCTGCAGCTGCCAAGCGGGACGGGAGGGACCACCCAAGCCATGACATCCCCCAACATCCCACATCACTGACAACCCTTCCATGCTCAGATGTGGGACTCGCCAGTTGAAGCATCTCACTTGTCAGGACAGCAATTTGGGAAAGCGTTTACAGATGCAGATGGAGCTGAAGGACAATTAACACTGAAGGGCAATTAGCTACAGTAATGTTGGTCCTTCAGGCTGTGTAAGTCTGGGCTGTTCAGGAAACACTCAGCAGCTCTGAGTGTCATAAGCTATCTGCTAACAAAAATTATTTTAAGAGGCATTTGAAATCCCATAGTAGGATATGGTGGGTTTAATACAGCTTGGGCACATCTCACACTCCCATTTCTCAGTATAATGCCCAGTTTGATAAAACACGCTCTCAAACACGTGAAGGCAGGACTCCAGAGGGGAAAAATCCCTTCATGCAGCAGACAGGGCTGAGAGTGCACGTAATAAAGGTCTGAATTTAAGGATTTCCTGGTGCTACCAAAAACTGACTGTAGATAAAAGCAATACAGTTCACATGACTCCTTTTATCACTAGAACACTGAAAATCAGCAAGGTCAGAAACGCTCCCCAGAACAAACCAGAGGATGAGGAGGATTATGGCATTTCAGGATTGGACTTGCAACAACTTTGAATGTTTCAAAATAAATTATATGTAAGCAATGAACTACATCTCATCCTCATTCCTACTGATTAAATACATATATATCGATTTTAAGTTTAAAAATTAATTAAAAGTCAGCTTGGAAGGAAGATGAAAACTGAGTATTAGGAGACCAAACTGTGTGTGGAGTGCTGGTGGATGACACTGCCAGTCACAAACAGTGGCAGGATGGGAGCTCCCCACCAGCTGAGTCAGTGGGTGACACTTGTTCTGCAGCCCAGGGCTGTACCTTTCCTGCAGGCAAAACAAAGCCTCCAGCTTCCTTAACGCAGCCTTAACATCAGCCTTAAACTCACCTAAGCAAACCCCCTGCCACCTCCCATGGTCTGTTACGTGCAAGTCCTTTGTCCTGACTTGTAACACACTAAGATCTGTTATTCTTCTAGGCAACTTTTATTCCTACATGTCTGGGCACTTACAACTCAGCCACTGAGTCATTCAGCAGCAGCTCTCGGCAGTAACCGCTGGGGGCATCTTGCTTTGTTTCTAATGTCTATTACATTAAGCTATAGGCAATCCCTATTTCTCTTAGTAGCGTCAAACCAAAGCAAATTTGCTCCTAGGGGCTGCTCACAAGGATCAGGACTCCAACTTGCTCCCCACGTATGTGCACGCAAAGCTTCCCTGGATCCCCATGAAGGCTGCAAAGGGACGTGACTCCAGACAAGCTGAGGGAGCATCCGGGTGTCAGAGTCCCTCTGTGCCCTCAGCAGTTGCTTTGAGCTCAGCCCTGCGAGGCCTCAGGGAGAACTGCTGTGTGCTGAGCTTTTCCCAAAAGGAGCTGTTCCTCTGCAGATCACCCCTTAGTGAGCACTCTCTCCCTTGGGAACTGGAGCCGTTATTCCCTTGGTCCCCAGAATAGCAGTACTCCCACACCAGGAAATTACAGACTTTCTTGAACATTACTGTAGCCTTTTTCATTTCCATTATGTCTTTAGCTGTCTCCTCCCCCTACACTCCTTCTCTAAACAAACCTCCGAGCTGCACAAAGTGTTTCCTGCAAATAATACACATCTGGCATGGACAAAGGGAAGAAAAATAGAAAATCCCTTCTGCTGCTAGTTCCAGCTTGCTATCATCCCTCCAGCTTAACTGCCATCTGCTTGACCTGGGAGCCTAGAAGGTTGAGGGAAATGGAGGGGACAGTTACATACTCTGGGCATCAGATTTGAGCCAGCCCTGACTGGAATTAAGAGTCCAGGTCATGGAGGTAACTTATATTGTGCTTCAGACTGCTGCAGTGCCAGAACTTGAGGGCTTGAGCAAGAACTGCACAAGAAGCCCCTTTTGCCCAACATGGCCAGATGTTTTCACAACAGTAGCAGCACTGGACAAAAACCTTCTTTTCTTGTCCTCCTGGTGCCATCCCACCCTGTTGCTGGGCTCTGCTCTAGATATGCCTGAATCTCTCTGAGCCCCATGAGAGGCTACTTTGTCCACGTGACAGTGGAAGCTGTCTTACAGCACAAAGCCAGGACTCCTTTTCAGACTTCTACAGTGATGGACCAAGTGCCCCATCTCACAGCAGCTACAAGAATGGCCTTTGCAAGCCTGTGCCATTACCTGAGTGATGAATAAACAGAGAATAAAGCAGTTTCCCAGGCAGCTATGACCTCCCCCTCTGAAACCCTTTAAAGGGTGATTTTTGCTGCCCTCATCACTGGTAAGTCATTGCAGGCCAGTGTGGGAACAGGCTGACTCACCAGTGACCGTGCTGTATCTCTCCCACCACACCACTGATTGCGGCATGTGATTTCCATAGGGAATGACGGCTACACAAGCATGGCTGCTCTTTGAGGGGACACAAGGACTGGGGAGGAGGAGAAGCTCCCTGGTTTGTAGTTAAAGACACTGGTGTGGCCAGTGAACACCAAGCCTAGGGACTGGTGGATCCCACCCTGTCCTGCACAGCACCAGGGAGCTTACAAAAAGGAAGCAGACACTTTACACATCCATCTGACAGGTTAAATCTTCCCAAATCACTGTGGTACAAAGTCATCTCCTCTTTCACAGGCTTTGCCCTGGGTTTGGATCCCACCTTATGCTGCAAACCCCACAACATCTCCTGTCCAAGATGGGACAGGTTAGCCTCACACAAAGCACCCCACTCACTATCTGACCAGCAGCACTACTCTTGGGAGGGATTTCCCTGCAAGCAGTGAGCACAGACGGAGGTATTCTCTGCAGCAACATCTCCCCATTCCACATGGCCCCACTTCTCCTTGCTCACCCCAAGTGGGGATGGGAAGATGATTGGTGTTTCAGGGAAGGAGATAATCACCCCAGTGGGCCACACATGGCTTTTTGTTATTTCTGCATATGTCTGCATGTTGTGGTTTCTTATTTGGCTTTCTCTATATGCTGGATTCCCCTGCTTCTCCAAACTATTTCCTAACAGATGTTGGGATGTTTTGCTGCCTGAACCAAAGCTCTAACACTGTCTGTACGTGCCAGTCAAATCTGCCCATGGTGGAGCACCCAACCAAACCTGTCACATTGATCCTGCCAACCCAGTACATCAGTGGTGCTGATACAGGGGAGCCTGCTAGAGGAGAACCTTTTCATAGCAACATTACGTCAATCATCACGAGCCATCAAAAAGATGTGACAGCAGACTCTGACATTTAGAATATATTCTGTCATCATGGTAGTAAAATGTAACAGTTGTGCTTTTTGATTGGAAATTGCACGATCCCACCTCATTCTTTGCAGCAAGGAAGCATAGAAGTAAGACGGCCAGGACCGATGCCATCAACAGCTCTTGATATCTGCTAAGCCAGAGAGACTGTGAGGCCCTTAAGGCAGCTGAGAAGAGTCTGTCTGAGGATCAGGGTGCTTTCGTCCAACAGAGACTCCAGCAGTTTGTGGCACTCGAGGAAAATCACAGGCTTTAGTACCATGAGGGAGGACAAGCACATGAGAAATCTAATTCTCCAAAGCATACAACTTTTTCATTTTAAAAGTAGCCAAAAGAATTGATAAAGGATTTTAGCTGTTGACCACACAGTGCAGACCTGGGCAATGCTGCCTCTTGGCCATGGTGTTGGCTTGGGAAGATGGTGTCACACTGCCCTGCTCATACAGCCTTTGCCTCTGCTGCCCATCACACACCACTCATTGAGGAATTCAGAAGTGGAGGGAGGGAAGGACATTTCTACTTTTCCTCTCTGCAGCACTCAGAACAATGGTACCACTCTCTCTGGGCATCTCTAAATGTTACTATAGCTCAAAAAGAACCTTGGGGGCAGCAGGCAGTGGGAATGTCAAAGGTTATGTCCAGCCTTGCATGCAGCAATGGAGAAGTGACTCAGGCAGGGACAAAGCAGGAAACAACATTATGTGGTAAAAGGCAAAACAAAGTAAGCGAAGAAGGTTGTGAAAGAAACCCCACCTGACAGAATGTGTGAACGTGGACAGGCATCGTGACTGTTGCTTGCCAGCATGGACTAGTTAAGAGATGTGGCTGTCCAAAACAGTGAGTAAGTGTTCACCATGCAGGAACTGCATCACATTTGTTCTCTCTTTCCTTTGGGGCTTAAAGAAAGGTTGGGTCCATGGACATTTGGTACCAACCAGCTTTCACATGGATCTGAATGATGCAGATCATCCACACAGCTGACCAACCTGCAGAGCTTTCAGTATCCTGAAAATCAGACGCAAAGCCCTTTGTCTGTGTACCAGCTTTGCGCTATTCTTGGATGAACAAGTTCATTTTGTACTCCTTGTTATTTTCCTTCCTGCTATTTCAGTAACATGAGGTAACACAATGCCAACACAAAACCATGTCATGAAAAACTTCCACAGCCCCAGGCAGGCAACTGGTGTTTCTGGGGCAGCTCACCCCATGATGGCACTGCCAGCACCACTACCCCTCCTCTTCCCTCTAGTCCCAGGATCCAAAACTCTTTCCTCACCCTTTTCATTCCCCTTCACATCCCCCACACTCACACTGACTTTACTAATGCTTCCACCCTGCTCTGCCACTGAAGGGAAAGGAAAGGAGCCCAGGCCAGGTTTCACAGCTTTACTAGAGCGCAGAGACCTGTAAGGGGGAGAAGGCATGGATGGGTGACAGCAAAAGAGCTGAAATGGCAGCCTCTGAGCAAGGTGAGAGGTAGGAATCAGCTGTAAGCAGAACAGACACCCAGGACACAAGTGTGTGCCTCTCTCAAAAGCAAACACAAGCCAAACAAGCAGCATGCTGGCACCTCCACCTGTGGTTTCAGTGGTAGCTCTGTTCCACCAAGCAGTGAGGACACAGGATGGAACAGAAACCCTGGCATTTCTGGCTGCAGTGGGTTTTTCCACTCCTGCTCTTCTACAGAAGCCTTCCTGAAGGTCGATGCCTTTCCTTATTGCACCCTGTATTTGCTCAAGCACTGCGCAGCCGTGCCAGTGGCTGCTGTGCCTCTTCATAAACCAGTTTGTTTACCGGTTTATGAAGTTTACTGCAAAGTGCTTTGGCACATCAGGCACAGGCAGAGCTGTTTCACACAGAGATAACTGGTAGAAGGACAGTTCATTCATCTGAGCTGGTGGAATCATTCATTGCTTGCACTCAATTCAGGTTTTGAACAGTCAGTTTGAACAGCCACAGACTGAGGATCCAGCTTCTTGTGATTGATTGCAAATCCTCAGTACAATAATCTGTTTTGTTTTAACGATCTCTTGTTGGAAGGTTTTGGGGAGTAAGAGCTGGCTGTGAGATTGAGCTGCAAAAAATGGCTTTTTAATTTTCGTGTATTTCAAAACAAACTGGTTTGTATTTCTGTCCAAAATGTCAAACTAAATCAAACAAATGCTTTGTCCTTGATACTGCTGTTTGGCCACTGAACTTCAAATATCACATCAGTCTGAACAACTGTTCATTTTATCATGGCTTAGACACACGGTGCCAGTTAGATGACAGGAGATGGGGCTCAGTTCAGGAGAGAACAATGTGGCTCTGCAAACACCAGGTCACCCCTGTCCCAGCCAGCAAGCTTTGTGATAGCGAGGTTAAAAGCCATTGAGGGAACTGCACTGTGCAGCATGAGCCTGAAAAAGATCCAGTCTCAGTGTTTCCAGAGGACTGGCTGTGCCAGAGATGTACTGAGGCCCCCACCACAGGCACCACACATCCAGTCACAGCCCCTGATGCTTTTTTAGGGGGAAGGCAAGTCTATCCACTGCTTCCTCATTGCAGTTTGATGAACTCCATTGGCTGCCAGATGAGCACTCACTGCAGTGTGTCCCTGTGCTATCACAGCTGCACACTGCAGCTCTGCTCACCCCCAGCAAGAGCTCACTTGCTTTTCTTCTTCACCAGCTGCACATACTGGAGTGTAAACACGGAGCCTTTTGGTGGGATACAAACCTGATTTGCCCCACTAGTACCAGTAACTGCAGCTGCCTTGGGCCAGAGCTGCGGGTATTCAGCACCTACAGGATGCTGTGTGGTGACTGCACCAAGTCAATACAATGGGGCTGGGGCAGGAGGGGACCCTGGGACACTACAAACCAACCTTTTTCCCCAGAGCTTCCCAGTCTAGATAACGCCAACAACTCCAATTTGACTAATATTCTATTGTCATAATATTCTATTCCATGTTTTATAGTGAATCATTCTGTGAGTCACAATGTGGGAAAAAAATATTGTTCCTAAATCCTACTGCAATGATCAGATGAGTTTTCACTGTTACTCCTGCAGTTTTCTTATAGCCTTGGCTCATACATGAGGAGTTATTTCTCCCTAAGTGCCTAAGCAATAAATCAGGAGTTCACAGTTTAGGTAAGAGGTATCACACAGCCCCTATGGATAATTCTGGAGGCACTGTAATGATGACAATCCTTATTTCAGCGCACGCCAACACCTTACAGAAACTTGAAACTGCAAACAGTCCTTGGCCAAAACAATTTGCACCATCCTTAATAATACCTATAAGCAATCGTGTCATTTATCACAAATCCTGCCTACTGCTTCTTTGGCAATGCAGTTGTGCTTGAGTAATGGAAAAGGAGAGTTGAAAAATCCTTTATAAAAATAGTATTCCAGGACAAGTAAAACATCTCAGGAAAAACCTCTCTTTGCCTTAAGCATCTGAAATAATAGACATCCCTAAAGCAAACATGTAAGAGCTGGCTTCAGCAGCGGTTATTGCTCATTTTTAACTTGCTATGTAAATTCTCCTTTTCTCCCTCTCCCCTCCTCCTCCTGCTGCTGCCAGGAAATCCCAGGAAAGAAAAGTGCTACCAGGCTGAGCTGCATGTGCCCGCGGCTATGGCACAAAGGTCTGAGCCTCTCTGCTGGTAAGAGGTAAAGCATTCAAAAGCAAACTCTTTATCCCAACCACACCTATATGGCATGTGCTCAAAAGCCATAGCAGATGGGTAATCATTTCCCCTGAAGTGCTTTAGAAAAAGTAAATCTCTCCTGGGGTGGCGAGCAGCCTGCTAACAGGAGAGCACTACAGCAGCACTCCTGTGTTTGCAGAGCAGGACAGAGCTGGAGCTTCAGCCCTGTGAAGTCAACTGAGATGCTCCAGCTGGGTTCAGTGGGACCCAGTCCACAGAACAGATCCAGAATATACTGGAGAGGATCAAAGAAAGCCAGCAAGGGATGCTCCCTAACCTCAGAAAGTGTTCCGAAGACACTTAGGGTTTCCTATTGTCATCATATTCAGGAGTTTCTCAACCAGGCGCTGTGTTTCCAGCCTGTCAGAGGTTGTCAGCAATGTGCTTGAGAAGCACAGGCTTTGCAGCTGAGAAATCACTTTGTCACCTCACCAGTTTCTCTGGCAGTAGGAAGTTCAGAGGCCCTGCAGCACCCTGTACATCTTACTCATGTCTTGGAGATGCAGTCTGGACTCCTGGTGCAATTCCCCCAGGCAAGCTACCATCACTGCTCCACAACTTGGAAAACCTTCAGAATCATGGGGCAGGGAGGGTTGACAGAGGTGGCAGCTCTCCAAAGGCACAGTGGGTGATTAATCCAGCTCCTCTCTGTCCAATCAATCAGTGAGAGGCAAGGCCCTAGCACTGCCTGGCCAGGAGCTGACACATGAATGTGGAGCCTTTACCACATGAACATGAGAGCTGCTCAGAAGAGCTGCATGTGCTTTGTGGAAGGTTAGTGCAGGTAATAAATAGTGCAATTATCCTGTTGCTTCAGCCTAGCATATCCTGGCTAGTGTAATTCTTCTCTGCAGTGTACCAAGGGAAATCTCAAAGCAAACAGTGTTTCCAAAATACAACTGTAGTCCCTTTGAAATAAAAGTACCGGCCAAATGTCAACAGACCTCAGTTGCAACACCGAATGAAGGTGGATTTGTGACCAGGGACACACCAGTCCCATCACAGGCTTTGCACTGCCCCAGCTCCACTCCAGCACTACCAACCAAAGCAAGCAAAGCAATTGAGGATCACTCGGCCTCATCTGCAAGAAGTCATAATAGCAGGTCATGCAGTTGCTGACAGGTTTCCTTATGACAGCCAGCTATCTCCAACCAGTTCTCGCTCTGCTCCGGGGCTGCTTTAGCGACTGCACCTCAGGAGGCCTGTACAAGTACCAGTTCTTCCTACCCACAATGCACAACCGTTAGTATCCACTTTAATCCATTACAACATGCTAATAGTCATGCTTAGGCTTTCTCAGGTTCCCTAATAAAACCTCCCTGGCAGTCTATTTAGCAACACTAATGAGAAATGTGCAAGAGAGAAACATGACTAATTCATTTTAACAATAAACAGGCAGCAGCATCACACAGGGAAATTTCTGTGTGAAGGCAAACTCCCAGCTCCTGCGGCTAGTGAGCTCAGGCAGGGCTGGCCACAGCAGCTGCCACCAGCACCCCCGTGGTGACTCAGGATGTTAGGAGGCTATCATGGTGACACCACATCCCTGGAGCAGCTGGGCAAAGCCAGGGCAGAACTGGGCTTACAGAACACATGGTCACAGGTTGGTAGCTGGAGCCAAGCAGAAATCAGTTGCAGAGCAAAGTCCTTCACCTTGAGGAGCTGCCAGAGGCACCTGAGCTTTACGGGGTGAGCTACAGACATGACTCCTCCTTTGCAGGAGTTGTGTCCACTCTATCATGCGCCTGCCACTTCTTGGGGCTGTTGGCAGGATTTCACAGAAACCTCAGAGAAATAACATCAGTCAGTGCTGCTTGCTCCTGTGTTAGCTGGGGAGGAAGGAGCCTGGTGAGCCTGCAAGAGCAGAGGGCAAAAAGCCCTCACCCCACGGGGCAAGATGAATCAAACAGGATGGAGAGCAGGGAGAGGAGAGTCCTGCAGCATTAGGAGATCCCAGCTCTTCAACCCTCCATTTAGAAATCCTTCCAGCCCCCAAGGAAGCTGGTGTCACACACAGTGCCACCATTCCATTTCATTTCAATCTGCTGCTCAGCACTGGAGCTTGCCCCATGCTGGCACAGGTGCCTCCTGAATAATAAGCTCCATGCCACCAACACCGAGTTCTGCCTGGAACAAGTTGCCTCCCTGGATTTGTTTTGCTTTTTAAGCCTTTTCCACTGATCGCCAGGGTTTGTTCATACACAGTAAAACAGCTCACTCTGTTACAGAGTGCTTGGAGGGAGAGGGGCTTGTGCAAGTTGTACTTTTGGGGTTTAAAACCTTTTTCTTTCCCGGTAGAGACCCAAAGAGAAAGAGGTGAGAGAGGAAGAGCAGGCTGTTACTTGCTCACCTGAATACGAGGATTTCTTCATGCCGTCGCTTCGAGCTGTGACATAGGAGCTGGGTGAGGCGTTGGGTCCCTGGGGTGCCGTGCCGCAGGTGTGATCCTTTTGTCAGTGCAGGCAGGGATGGGGAGGGGACGCGCACGCTGCCACCACATCCAGGCGCGTGGCTCCAGCCGAGGGGCAGCCCAGCGCTCCAATTAATTAGCACACACCTTTCCCAACCTCGCACACAGTTATGGGCTGTTCCAACTCTTTCGGCACCGGCAGGGTAGAGCAGGGCTCAGCCTCCCTGGCCGCTGCATGTTATCCCCCTGGAAAACAAATGGTCTCGGGGATTAGTCCTACCAACTCCCAGCCCTGGAAGTCCCAGTGTATTTAGCTAGTGCAGCAAAGGGAAGGGAGGGAATTTCACGCCTCCAGCCCAGCACACCCCACAGCTTTGATTCAGCTGTTTGCTGCTGGAGCAGCTTAGGTCAGAGCTGCTCTCAAGTCGGGCAGTTTCTAGTTCAAAGTGCATTAGTGACCTGTCAGCATGCTGTGGTGTAAACACCTCTTTCCTCTTCATTACCTACCTGTAAGGGACTCATTCAAGACTGGAAGTTGAGCAAAATGCTTACATAGGTTTGCAACACAGGGAAAGCTATGTGCAAGCAGTTACTCACTGCTCAGTGGGATGCAGAATGCCACGTATTCCATAACCAGTTCCCCAGAGCACTGGGATCTGGGCATGTCCCCAGGTTACTGAGGAAGAGGAGGCTCCATTTTGCAATTACTTATGTGCCTCAGCACGCGAATCTGCCCGGAAAGCAGACATGCTCCTGATCACTCCCTGTGAAACACAGGTTGGACAATCAGCTACACAAACGCAATAAGCTGGGGGCATTATGAACACAGACAGGAGGAAAGAGCAAATTAAGACTAGCTATGACTAAAAGCACAGTGAAGTGCAAGAGCCTGAACTGCCGCAGGAAACACTGGGCTGATTACTGGAAATGTTCCCACAGCCAGCTCGGGTGAGTCACTCGCAGGAAGGTGCAGAACACGAGTCCTGTCCACATGAAAAAGTGCCACCAGCTCAAGGTAGAGGAAGCATTTTCCATTTGGTTTTAGACTTTTGCCCAGCAGGAGAAAAACTGTTCTGCACCCATCCCTAACCCAGCATTGCATGGAGACAGATGAGCTGGATTAAGAGGATACAGTCACCATTTTTCAGCCATGGGTTTTTGCTTGTGTAACAGATAGGAAGAAACAGACTGTCTGAGCCTCTCAGGCTTTAGTGCAAAACTTGAAGAGCTAGCTGAAATCACTGGGGGGATTCAGTGCTAGGCAGCCAGACTTTGCACTGAAACAGCTCAGGAGCACTCACATATTCCCCAGGTCATAGCAGCAGCAACCCTACCTGCTGCTGCATGACTACCCTGCCTTACTGTTCCGCTCCTGCTGGTCTCCAGCGGAGAGAAAAAGCAAAAAACCTCTGTCATCAAGAAAACTTTTGAACCACCAAAGCTTTGTTACTTAAGTAAACACACATCTAAGCCCATAATAATAATATATTACTCTTTCCACAAGTGATTTTGACATCATTAATCACAATTTACGGAGGAGAAACAATAGCACAATGACTTGCCCCACCTTGTACCCCAAGGGCAAAGTCAGGGGTAGAACCCACTCCCAAACGCTAACCCCACTGCTCTGCTTTTGCCTGCATCTCTCTGATGGACACAACTACTCTCAATACTCAACATTCACAGGGCTATACTTCACAGGAGATCAAAAGACAGTTTTCTGTTCTTCTCACATATGGGTATTATGTACACATGTGCATGATTAAGTGTGTGATTACATGTGCACATGCGTGCGATTAAGTGTACGGCACCACATGTGTGTGTGATTATGTGTGCAAGGTGTGCTGTGCCTTCATGGGGCTGCTGGTGAGCGGCATTTTCGGAGCCATGGCTGGGGTACAGCCATCTGATCAGCTTGACTGCACAAATACAAACAGCAAATTGTGGAGCAAGCTTTTCTACTGCAGGGCCAAACAAACACGAGGAGACACAAATTGGCTGAAGGGATTTTTTTTCTCCTGAAATACTGTCTGACAAAGAATCCCTTTCTTTGGCTGCCTGGCCTCAGAATTACCAAGAGGATCAGTCGCTTGGCTCAGAAGAGCAGGTTAATGTTTAATACAATGCTGAGCCCACAGGCTTCAAATAGGTAAGTCATTTATAGGTTCGTTCTCTCCCTCCCCCCTCTTTCATAAGATTAGTGTGAGAATTTATTGTTCCTGAAAGTGAGGGATTCAGACTGCTGGCTCGGCCTGGCCGCAGCAGAGGGAGGCACTGTGTGAGCCTCACACATCCAGCCTTGCCAAAGCAGCTTGGATCTGACCTGGGGCATGCACGCATCCCACACCCTGCACCAGTCCTGGACATCCCCTCTGCATCCAACCCTGGCAGTCCTGTGCCAGCATGGTGCTGGCAGCGGTGCAGAGCTGGCCTCTTTCCAGAGAGGCTGCGTCAACCTCCCTTGTCACTGTCTCGTGATGCCCAACTGCACGCACACAGCAGTGATCTGAGCATGGGCAGGCTCCTCCGAGCCCAGTGGCACTGCACCCACCAGGGCTGCAGATGCTGCATCACCTAGAGAAGCTGCTGAGCCTGACCCAGCTGTGATGCTCTCAGCAGCTGGTTCTTCATGGCTTAGTCCACAACACACGCTACAGTTCCATGGCAGGCACAAAAGCAGTATGTGCTCTCTCTCCCCCAGCAGCATCCTCTAGGCAAGCACATACCCAACATGTGTGGGTCCTGCACCAAGATATGCAATCTCCCACGCTGAACATAATGCAGTGATCAGAAGAGCGAGAGACAAGCACCACCAGCTATGTACAGTGGGCTGGGGTAGGGAACCAGAGGCTCAGGAAAGGGTCAAGTTGAGGGAGAGACTGGCAGAGGCAATAGCACCAAATAATGAATATTGTAGTGAGGAGGAAAGAGTAGAAAAAAGGGTGAGCTGCATGTAAAAACCTATGATCTCATGGACTAGTACAAAGCTAGACATTAGGGTACACTGAGTTGCATAACTGCATCTCTCCAACTGGCTTATTCAGCCTCTCAGACCAAGTTTCTTGGTTTCTTGTCTTGCAAAAGGGGAGGAAGGTTGAGTTCTCAGGGAGAGGTGTGGGGAGACTGTGTGCTACTCAGCGCTTCCCTGGGGCTCAAAGACATTGCCTGGTAGACAAAAGTTGCTGTTGGAGCAGAAACTTACGCTGCAAAGACCTGCCAGTGCGCAGCAGAGCAGGCCAGACCCTTCTCTTTAGGGAACAGTATCTCCAACTGATTTAGAAGTGGAAACTCACCTGTCAGGACTATAAACCACCCACATCTCCCTCTCCAGCTCTGTTTGTTTTACATATGATCCCCCAAGCTCCCTTTTCCTGACCAATTGTTCTTTAGTGGCTGTGGGGCTGGAGGGAGGATGTAAAGTTTTCCACCCTGCTCTGTACCATCAATCCATCCTGCCCAGCACAGAAAGGAGGCTGCTAAACCAGGCGCGAGGTGAGCAGTGGCACTGCACCCTGGCCCGGGAGATCATTGCAAAAGCCCAGCAAAACTCATCTCAGAGAGCCCCTGGACTCAAGGGAAAGGAAGCAGGAGGGGAAGGAGACCACACAGAAGATGAGAACTTGTGGCTTTTGGCCAAGAAAGGGTTACTTCCATTGCCCAGCACCTGAAATTGCCCTGGCAGGCACAAAGGGTGGCTTTTGGCACTGCTGCATGTACAATGGGGCCTGAGTCACCTGCATACTTTGCAGGTCCAACAGCTGGGATGCACTAAGTCAGCAGGAAAGTGGTTCTGTCAGCCCACTGAACCCATTCGCTGCAGCTGGAAAAGCTCTGTGCCAGTGGGCTGGCTGCTGACAACCCAGCTTAAGTTTGGTTCAGCTTGGTGGCCAAGACACAAAGATGCTTGTGAGAATACAGAGCAAATCAACCAGCATTGGGCACTTGCGGCACTGGCAGTATCTGCCCTCATTTCTGCCACCTTCTTGAAGAAATTGAAGTGTTATGGCACCTATGATCTCTCTTCCTTTCCCCTGCAGCCCTAATGGAGCGCTCACTCACAATGCACTGGTTGTGCCACAGTTGATCCTTACAATACCTTGGTTACTTAAGTTCATAATTGTCTTCATTTAGCATGTTGGGTCTGCCAGCTCTGAGCTCGGTGATGTCTGCCTTATAAAAACGTATCTGCCCAGAGCTTGGGGAGGGAGACAGAAATCAGTTTGACGATCAAAGTTACTTAGAGCATTCCTGGCGGTTTTGCAGAGAACAGCAGGCAGAAGTCTGGAGGACTGATCTCAGTGACCTGAAATTGCTTCCTCCAGCACTTGGGGATCATTCAGCAGAATTCACATCCAAGGAGCCTCCAAGCCCTGATTTCATCAGTAAGCACATATAAATCCTGCAGCTACTCTGATGCAGTGGGCCTGGCTCTCAAGCTTGAAATGAGGAAATAAGGGATAGGATTATGAAACACATTTGGGGGTGACCTGTTATTCATGAGCAACAAAGCCACTGAATAATGCAGATGGGGCATTCAGATGTGCATGAGAGGAGCTCAAGTCCACATAGACAGAGAATCCTCTACCTGAAATTATGGCTGAGATCCCAGTTAAATGCATGCGATGTAACAAGTCAACATGGCCCATTTACCCATCCTCAGCATCACCAGGAAACTATGTTCTCCAGTGAGCCCTTGTGTACCCAAACACACATGGAAACCTGCTTGCCAAACCCAGGAAAACTAATGCAAAGAACAGCAGTGACATAAGCCATCACCACAACTAAGGTTTGCCATACTCAAGTTCTGAGCCACTTCCTTCTTGCCAGTGGCCAGGATTCAGTGCAGCTTTCCCCTACCCTGCTCCACAGAGGGAAAACACAGATGTTCAGCCTCTCAGCATCAATTCACAATGCTCAGATACAGGAGGCAAGGCAGCTGTGTTGATCTAAAGCCTCATACATTAGCTCTCTGCTTTTTCTGAGGTTAGGACACAGCACAGCTAGCAGCAGCCAGGCTTCCTCTGTGGTCTTAAGTGCATACGGTTAAGAGGTATACGATTTAGCAGTGTGTTTCCCAACTCCTTTCTCTATGATTCCATCTGGAAACAAAGCACCAAAGAATCACAACAGCATTAGAGTACCATTATATATGGTCTGATGGTCATGCTGTTCTCTTCTGTGGACTGACGGTTATGGTGAGGAAGCAAATATCTTAATGAAGCAATTACTCATATCAAATCAGCAGGTTTTGTTCTTTTCTTCTGCCTTAATTATGAGGAACTGGGAAGAACGTCCAATTACTCAAGGCAGAATTTCATTACTGACGAAGATAACATCTGCTCAACCGCAAGGTACGTCAGCTGGCCATTTTCATAGAACAGCCTCTCCCGTGTTTAGGAAAGGGAATACTTCAACCTGAAATCAAAGTTGAAGAGTGAGCGAAACAGACAAAAAAATAAAAACTAAGGGCAATAGCCAATGCTCACTCAATAGAAGGAAAATCCCTGAATGCAGGGGAAGTCTGAATGAAAGGTCAGAAGAGTTTTTCATTTTCAATAGCCCCACTCGCTGAAAACAAAACTCTTCAAGGTGCTTCATGAGCTGACCCACATGAATACCCGCTCTTAAGACTCATTGTAAAATCCTTAGGCTGCTTTCAGAAATGCCAGCTGAGCACTTCTGAGGTTGGCTGCAAGCTTGAAAAACAAGAACAGGTCAAAGTCAAACTCTCAAACCCCTCAAAGCTTGCTCCTATTTTCACAAATATACAACCCTGGTTTATGGCTTTTATGGTCTGAGTTTTAGTTGAAACTACAAGAATGAAGCAACAACCACGGCTTTGCAACAATCACATCCTTTCAAAGTGCCACAGAAGAAACATGGATCTTCGTTAGAACCAAGTGACAATGTCACAGTTTTTTATCCAGGTATCATACATAACCCAGCTTGACCAAGGGCAGGCACTGCGGTAAGCCGCTGCCCTTGCTTATCAGGTACATTTCCACAAGTGCAGTTTAGAGAAGTGAACATAGAACCCTGGGGAGGGGGTAAAGGTGGAACAGAGCCTGGGTGCTGGGGCTCCAAAAAGCTAAGCTTACCGGTCCTGCTGCGCTGGAGACAGGCACGGGAAGCGTGGCTCTAAACTGCTGCAGGGCAGAGGGACCACACAGCAGCCATTCTGAGTCCTCAGCAGCAGCAACCCGCCTGGCTGCAGGCTTGAGCATGTGCCAACCAGGCATGATTGTTTGGCTGCTGTTGTAACTACTTCTGCTAAGAGACGTCCTTGGGTACTTGGGGAGCAGCGCAATCATGCTTAAAGCTATGCTTAACTTCCTGCCTGCCATGATTTCTAAATCCATGGAATCATAGAATCAACTGAGTTGGAGAAGACCCTTAAGATTATCAAGTCCAACCCTTACCCCAGGACTGCAAAGGCTGCCATGGAACCATGTCACTAAGGGCAAACTCGTCTCCCGTCCTGATCTCCCCTCACACCCCATGGCTGCCCCTGTTCTCCCTTCATGGTATCCTCTCACAACTGCCCCTCACTCCTCATGGCCGCCCCTCTCTCCCTTCATGATTTTCCCTTATGGCCACTTCTCCTCTCTCCTCATGATCTTTCCCTCACAATCTCCCTTTACCCCTCATTGCTGACCCTCTCTCTCCTCATGATCTTCCCTCATGGCCACCCGTCACCTCTCATGGCTCCCCCTCATGATCTCCGCTCATAGGCACCCCTTCTCTGCCCCTACAGTGGCCTACACTGTATATCTGCCACTCCTACCCCTCACAGCCACCCCTCATCTCCCCTCACACCCCATGGCTACCCCTGCTCCATGATATCCTCTCATGACTTCCCCTCACTCCTCATGGCTGCCCCTCTGTTCCCCTTATGATCTTCCCCATGGCCACCCCTCACTCCTCATGGCTGCCCCTCTGTTCCCCTCATGATCTTCCCTCATGGCCACCCCTTATCCCTCATGGCTGCTCCTCCTTTCCCCTCCATGATCTTCCCTCATGGCCACCCCTTATCCCTCATGGCTGCTCCTCCTTTCCCCTCCATGATCTTCCCTCATGGCCACCCCTTATCCCTCATGGCTGCTCCTCCTTTCCCCTCCATGATCTTCCCTCATGGCCACCCCTTATCCCTCATGGCTGCTCCTCCTTTCCCCTCCATGATCTTCCCTCATGGCTGTCCCTCCTTTCCTCTCTATGATCTTCCCTCATGGCTGCTCCTCCGTTCCCCTTATGATCTTCCCCATGGCCACCCCTCACTCCTCATGGCTGCCCCTCTGTTCCCCTCATGATCTTCCCTCATGGCTGCTCCTCCTTTCCCCTCCATGATCTTCCTCATGGCCACCCCTCACTCCTCATGGCTGCCCCTCTGTTCCCCTCATGATCTTCCCTCATGGCCACCCCTTACCCCTCATGGCTGCCCCTCCTTTCCCCTCATGATCTTCCCCATGGCCACCCCTTATCCCTCATGGCTGCCCCTCCTTTCCCTTTATGATCTTCCTCATGGCCACCCCTCACCCCTCATGGCTTCCCCTCTGTTCCCCTCATGATCTTCCCTCATGGCTGCCCCTCCTTTCCCCTCATGATCTTCCCCATGGCCACCCCTCATGGCTGCCCCTCTGTTCCCCTCATGATCTTCCCTCATGGCCACCCCTTATCCCTCATGGCTGCTCCTCCTTTCCCCTCCATGATCTTCCCTCATGGCCACCCCTTATCCCTCATGGCTTCCCCTCCTTTCCCCTCATGATCTTCCTTCGTGGCCACCCCTCACTCCTCATGGCTGTCCCTCCTTTCCCCTCCATGATCTTCCCTCATGGCTGCTCCTCCGTTCCCCTTATGATCCTCCCTCACGTTCTCCCCTTACCCCTCATGGCCACCCCAGTCCATCCCCAGCCGCAGTCCCGGTGTGATCCAGAGCGCAGGAAGCACAAGACCTTACACACGTTCACCCCCGTACCTGGGAGTGCGCGAGGGGCAGGAGGTGCCCCTTCCCCTGAGAGCTCCGCGAGGAGCACACACGGGGGGCTCTGCCTCGGCGGAGGGCGCTGGGCTGGAGCCGAGGGGCCTGCTGGAACTGGAAAAGGGAAGCAAGGGCCTGGGACTACAAAAGGAATCGACAACAAGAGCGAGCGCACAGCGAATGTGGATAAAGGAAAACCGCAGAAGGATCAACAAGAGCCTGCCTGTAATCACTACCAAAGCAATTACAGAATTAGGGAAGATTTATAACAGACTGAAGAGCTGGATACTTGGCGTGCGACAATGGAAAAGCTGTAAGGAGGGAATTCTGTATGCTGGCACAAGGCTCAGGAGCCACAAGTGATGCAGCCTCAGCAGTTCTGTCCTGTACGCAGCAAACTGAGCAGCATTTGGATGTCTTTTCTCGTACCTCTCAGCCTCCAGCTATAATTTGGCCCGGCCATCAATTCCAAGGTTTAAAAACCAAAACAAACAAAACTTATTTATGCAGAATGCTGAAAAAATATAGGGAGTGATTAATAATAGCCACTGTTTCCTTAATGCTGTAACACAGGGCAGCTTCTAGCCAGCGCTGGCAGCCCTTCTGGGAGGAAATTACTATTATCCAACTTTACAGGTGGGGAACTGTGACACAAAGAGGCTACAGAAAGCAATTGGTTTAACCCACATCTACAGTTATAGTCCTGGACTATTATTATATATATAAAACCCTCAATATTCCTGGAAACTGGTGCGGGTTTAACTGTGAGGCACTGTCACACAGCATTAGCCATCGCTTCTGTCTCTGCCTTGCTTGCGAAGGACATAATTCCACTATTATTTTCTCTTTCCTTACGCTGGCACAGCTTCATTTCTCACTGTTCTTGATCTTCTATCATTATCATTTACTCCAGAATTTAAAGCAAAGATTTTTGCCATCAACTAGCAGCAACTAAAACACCTGCACAAGATTTAGGGCAGTAGAAGGATCAGCCACTCGTTTCCAGTCAACTCATACATGAGCAAGTCTTAAGCCTAGAAGTCCAGAACTTCCAAATTGGCTGGGTACAAATACCTTTGGAAAGCTCCAGAAAGGCCAGGGGGATTTTCCCATTGATGGTGAAAGGAACAAACCTAAGAGAGGAGCTGCAATAGGCAGTAGTTTTGAAAGGTTAAAGTCAGCTTCACACAGAGCTCAGCAGCGCCAGTAATGAAGCAGCCAGGGCTGCCTTCACACCCAGCTCAAAGCTGATCAATCAAAATGAATCATCACTTGAGAGAGGCATGCAAAGAGGTAATTTAAACACTGAAACAAGCCTGCTGCAGTTCAGCAGGTAACAGCATGATTGGGCCAATATCCCCATCTCAAAGAGGGACTTAAATACAGGCTCAGGAGGGAGGGTGGAGAGCACATCTCAGAGCCATGGTGAGCAAGAGGCTTGATCTGCCCAGGTTCTTTAAGTCCCCACACGGGACAATCTTGCTGTTGGGAAGCACCTTGGAACCTGAATATCTATTTTCACCTTACACTTTGCCTGAACATATCATAAGCTTTATAAATGTGACATTTTTTTTAGTGCTGACACTAACGCTTCACAGGCAGCTCCTGTAATGGCAGCACCAGTGATAAAGTGAGTAAAAAAGAGTCATGCTGTGCAAAGCTGCTTTTCTTCTTACTGAGAAAAAGACAAGGCTAGCATTAAGGGCAACTAAGAAAATAGAGCTGGAGTTTGATTCCAAACGGGCAGGAAGTGCAAAATTATGTGGGGAAACTACTGCCCGAGAACAACAGAGGACTCTGGTCTCCTTGCAGCCCAGACCCTCAGCCCTGCCAGAGCAAGCCAGGCAGCATGAGAGGCTCCTGGCTGCTGTCAGAGATACAGCGGGTTTGGGGGCTTTAAGGAGTCAGCTAGGGCTCTAGCTAGAGCATGAATGGTTTCCTCATAGAAATGATTTCAGAGACTGGAGCAGTTTCAGAGGAGCTTGCTGAGCTGGCTGGTGCCAGGAACTATGTGAATGTAGCAGCAAGGAATGCTGGCTCCCTCCTCATCCCCCCGCGCCTTTCTGCTGCTCCCGAGACAAGGCTGTGCTGGATGAGTTGGAAAGAGTCGGTTGTCATCCAGAAACCCCAGGGGGGATCTGGCCTCCGTTTCCATGCAGTCTGCGAAGGGGAACTCTGCAGAGTAGCTGGAGGAGCGGTCACCTGCTGGCAGGATCATGGGCAGGAACACCCCTCATCTCACCTGTGGCCAAAGGAAAACAGCTCAGCTCTGAGAAGGAGGAAAAACCAGCAACTATACAAGGGATATTGTATAAGCCGCAGTGCAAAAGCCTTCCTGCTGTTGTTACGTTTTAATAACTCCCGTTTCCGAGAGGAGCTGGGCCGAGTGCTGCCTGCCGTGACTGCGAACAATGGCACCAGCTGGGCTCCGTGGAGGGTTCTCATTCACTGCTGGCCCAGCGAGCTCCCAGCCTGGCCCCACTCTCTTCCCAGGCAATTGTTTCCCTGCCCGACAGACCCATTTTCGCTCAGGTCTTTGTTGCTGACTTGCCCTCTCGTGGCTGGCCCATAGATCAGGCACTCCCCATTGGATGGATGCGCTAATCCCTGCTCGTTGCGGTCACTGTCCACAACAGAACAGTGAAGTAACAACCTCAATCTGTTTAACTTTGCAGCCACTGTTGCACACTGCTCCTTTCCCGACGAGTTCATTCTGTGTGTATTGAAGTCAACTACAAACGTTATTTCTTTGCCATCACTTTTCTTTTCCTATGAAGATAAAAGTTACAGAAAGCAATTAGGGATGCATTCACCTGGCAATAGCCTTTAGCCATCATGTTTCTGAATGGAGTACATCAGACTTCTGAAGATGAACTTCTTGGTGCGAAGAAAAGTAATGGAAACTAACAGCTTAACAAAACTGCTCAGAGATGCAGCTTCAGGATACCTCACATTTCAATGTCTGGTCGATGAACTGTGCCCCAATGGATTCAGGTCTCCCACACCCCCTTCAAGCAATTCATGAGTAGCAAATAAAAAAGTCTGTTAGGTAAATAAATGTTTCTGAAGCATTTATCAAGCTCTCATCCCACCAGGATATATCCACAGCCATTTGCTGTAGCAAACACTGCAAGTCTTACTTGTGCTGGTTGGTCTCTGTGGCCACATGAGTTTTCCTAAGGAGTCAGACCTAAGGTTGTTCATTCTGACCAAAAATACAGGCTTTTGTGCAAAATATTTAGCAGTCACCAGATGGTGCTATTCCTGCTAATAGCTACCTTTCTATAGGCATGTAGGTCATGAAGAAATATGGGAAAGTCAGCTAGCTGTGTGGTGCCTGTCTTTACAGAGATTGAGCATAAATCAGTCTGATCACTGTCTACACATCTCTGAACAGAGTGATTCTCAAACCACTACTTTCAAGATACACACAAGTGAAGAAACACATGGTATAAACGTATTGCTCCTTCAATTACAGCCAGAGCACTTCTAAATTAATTATTAGCAGCACATGAACAGTGCCTATCATTCCAAATCAAGTATCAGATGCCACTAATTCCCACTTCCTTTCAGCAACATGGTAGTAATCCATTTCAATAGGTTTTCAAAGAACAAATATGTCTTGCTGCTGAGCCATGCCCATTTCATTTACACTTCAACTTATCTAACCACAGAAGCAGCTAACCCAGTGACAAACCGCACCATTTATACAACTAAGATTTCTGGAAGAGCATCTCTCTTCCAAGAAACCATGAGCAGTTGCAAACCTTTTTCCAGAGAGGAAGAAAGCCAGTGCAAAAGCAGTTCATGGGGCTGCCAGTTATAATTGAAATCATTTTAATAATTCATGCCTCATTACCTTCCACATGGCTGTTCAAAGACCATCTCCTAATCCTTTAACCCTTTTCTCCTGCGTCCTTTGGTTTGGTTTCTTAGTTTAATCAGTGAAGAAACAAAATAGGGAATGCTCATCAGCACTTGCCCATGGGAACAATACCAAGGGGGGCTGCTGAGTCTAAGATCTTAATCCCCTTCCTCCTGCCCTCCTAGTTTCCCCGATCTGATCCATCACTGTCAGCTAAAACAGCAAAGAAAGTAGTAAACTAGCCATCAGATACCCCAGACTGCTGGCTGAAGCTGGAATTGCTTTATGACATGTATGGTACCAGTAAGGGCAAAGGGGACTCCTATTATTTAGCAGCTTTATACAACCAGTTAAGAATTGCTGGAAGCTGCAGATTTCACACTGTCCCCTTTATCTTGGAAGAGTGCTTAGGCTTTTTCCAGCTCCATCCTCTGACAGTCAGTCACACAGCTGTGCACTTTCTTGTTAGGCAGAATTGAATTTTGTAAGTCATAGGAACATAGCATTATATTTTTTAAATGGTTTTAAAGCCTTCTTTTTCCCCCTTAACCATTTAGTGAGGTAACATCTGAGAGCTATTTACTGTTTCTGTCCTACATGGGGAGATTGTAAAGAACAAAGCAAAGTGTAAAATTATTTATGGCTGCAAGCATGGTCCTGTTCACTCAGGAAATAACCTTGTAAAAACACATTCATTTTAAGCAAAATGCATATTTACACACAGGAGGTGTCCCTACTTCAGAAATTTATCTTGTATGTACCAGGGAGACCAAACCACGTGTATGCAAACATGCATCAACACGTGCAAAATAATAGCACGAACACAGTATTCCAACACCAGAAATGCCAACAACAGCAAACACTATCATTTATAACTGGTTACTCAATGTGTCTCAGCTAGCAGACGCACAGAGCTACAGATAAACCAACTGATAGCCAAATGAAAACTGTAACATGAGGAACATCGCAACCCCCATGCTGTTACACCTCACCTACAGCACACTTCAACAGCCTGCTCCATGTTGCTTGTTTGCTGAGCCATGTGCCTCCCAGCACAATACAAACCCTGTTTCATTAGCAGCTAACCAGCATACAAGTTCCTCTGTGCCCCAGGTCCCATCTGCATCTCCACAAAGGGGTGGAGAAGGCTTCAGAAGAGCTGATGCCAAGGAAGGTAACAGCGCCCTTAAACTCCAGCAGAAGGGGGCATATGGACCTACTGATGTTGAGATAGCACGGTCTCCTGAGAAACAAGCCTCAGTCAGCTGGCAGCAGAAACAAAGCAGGGTCACCTTGGGGATCTTTCAAATAAATACAGAACTCAGGCCACAGGTGATGGAAACCTGCACAGCTCCAGTGACATTAGAAGAGATTTATAGCAGCTGACCATGGTATTTTCAGTCTATCGCTGAGGTTTGTCTGCTGAGCATACACAGCTGTTCCCATGTCCTTGCTGCACTAAGCAGGGGGTGATAGACCTGCCTACTCTCTCTTTCTGTAATGTGCTTATCAGAGGAGCTACTGTGCCTATAGATGGTCCGGATTTGAGTGGCTAGGGAGGCCCCCCTGCCTTTCTCCAGGATGGATGAATGCCTAGCAAGCAGAGTAATCATTACAGGGAGTTTGATTAGGCAGCCTGAGCAGCACTCCAGAAGCTGCATGTTACCTTTGAAGCCTTAAAATGAGATGTATTGACATATCTCTCTACCTGCAGGGTGAGGACAAAGGTGATCACACACAGGCTTCTTTTATGAATAAGCTCTGAGCTGAAGCACTCTCTCCTCGATGAGCAGGGAAAGAGGAGGGAGTACAACGTGTGTGACTCATGGCAGAGCTGTTTTGGTAATGTACTGCCCACAGCAGGATGCTCGGTTGAAGAGGCCATTTCAGCATTCAGACCTCCTCCGACATGTCATGCTCCTCTCCTCAAATGTTGCAGAACCAATATGTCCAGGTGGGTATTTGCCTTCAGAACACTAACAAGAATTCTTCATTTCCTTTTAACCACTGCTCACAGGAGCAAGCACTGCCCAGTGACCAAAAAAAAATAAATAAGATTTTCAAGCACCATCAAGTTGAATTATCCTGTTTGTAGGAGGGTAAAACTAAAGGTCACAGGCATCATTACAGCTGTCTCTTTATTCAAAGCAGAGTGTTTTACAATGGGGTTTGGCCCCACTTCTAATCAGCATGCAGTACTGGAAAGCTTGGGGCTCTTCTGGCCTGGGCAAAGGGCCAGAAAGTGACTCTGGACAGAAAAAGGAAGCAAAGCCTATTCTAATTTCACTGAGCAAACCAGGTGAAATACAAAAATAAGTCAATTAAAACGCAAAGCTCTAACTCGGTTTTATAACATTCTTTCCACTGTAACAACATTAGCAATTAGTTACAGCAAACCAGGCGAGAACTGATCTCTACATTGGATACAAATGGTGTCGCAGAGAAACCGCTGCCAACATGTAGCATAACTCATGCAAAGGATCAGAAAGGAGCTGTGGATCATGGAACAGATCAGAGCAGAAGTCCACCTCCCAGTTCATAGGGGTTGCCAAACCCTTGTTCTGAACTGCCATGAAAGATTATCTGCTCCCAAATTCATCCTCCTTCTCAAAGCTGCCTGCCGATCCCTTCTCACAGTTCCCAGGCACACTGCACCCTTCAGCCTTCATCCAGCTTTATATAGCTGAATCTCCTCCAGCTCTTCCTTTCCAAAACCATGTTAAAGTCTTTTAAATGATCCCAAGCATTACCCAGTTCAAAAAGCTGACCATTTCTCTCCTCCCTCCCTGGCTGCCCCAGGCAGCTACACTGCCAACTTCCAACACATCCTGACCATATATTTAGTCTGTGGTAATTTGCTTTGCATTGTCTTGTGCGGGTTCCAAGCACAGGGATTACACATCCATTGAGGCATCCAGCACTCTGTAAAAGCCTGAGGTTTGACTCATCGTGCTGCTGCCTGAGGTTGAGTCACTGCCTTGGTCCAGGGCACTGCTGTGAATCAGAGGAGCTCAATGGCAACTCAGGGAGACAATCCACATCTGGCTGTACTAGCAGAGCATAAAGAGTAGGGTGAGAGTTACCATTAACCTTGTTCAAGGAGGGGATCAATGCAGTCCTGCTTGCTGCCTTCTAAACTGAATGCCCTGAACAAGGCACAGTCATGGGCACTTTGTGACATAAAGCCTGGGGCATGGTAGAGTCACCAGAGTCCTCACAAAGGGCAAGAAAAAGGCACTAGATAAAAATACATTTCCAACTCGGGTTCCTTCACTGCCTTTAGTGCATGAGGAAGGGTGGGTTGGGGTACTTTGTTGGACAGCAAATGGTTGAGCCAAGTGGCTGTCGCTGATGTCAGACACTGTCTCCTAAGGAATCCAACCCTTTTAATTTGCTCATTTATAAAGGAGCCAAAGCTTGCCTGTAACTGAATATCTGACAATTATTTCCCAAAGAGTCTTATTCTGCTCCTGGGCCAACCAGTGGCTGTAATCTAAGCATGGAGCTAAACCATTAGACCAGAGCAGATCAACAGTCTTGAGAATGACCTGCAGTGACACAGCACGGAGTCAATGATGGGCACCAAGGCTTGACAGCAGGCGAGGGAGAGGTGGCAGGATGGCAGACCAGGGTGGCGCTGGAGCAGTGCTTGGCACTCGCTTCCTGGGTACTTCATGGCAGTAGATAGGATTTAACACATACCTCCAAAGCTGAGCATAAGTCACTTCCCAAGAGGCAGTGCTTCACAGGCTGTTTAGACTGACCTGTGTCCTCTCTCCAGGCTGGAGATACAGGCAAGCTGGAATACAGAAACAGAGCCACCACTGCCTCAAGATTTACACCCCTAAATCTGCATGCTGTAGGTGGGACTGGCTTGTGGAAAACAAGATCTGATGTGCAGGAACAAGATGTGCTTATCCTGCAGATAGCTCTTCTCTCAGCACTGCTCCATCCACTATCAGGAATCATAATCCCTGCCTGGGGCAGCAACAGCATTTAAAGGTGGTGCAGTCAGCAAAGGGAACTCAGCATTTGCACTCCTCAGGTGGCAGATGTGTATGCTATAGAAATTACTGGCACCCGACAGAGACGTGGTAACAGCTTGCACCTCTGAAAACACATCAGGGAATGGGCCTTCACAAGGGCCTTGGTGGTGGGAGGAAACCCAGGGATAATTGCTGCTGGTCAGATCCAACAGCTCTGTAGTTTCCCAGGCTGAAGGTCTGCTCAGCTCAGAGGCAGCACATCCTAGTGTCCACCCAGCTCCAGAGCACCCTCCAGCAGTGGACCACAACGTCAAGCTGGAACAAGATTAACCCTGCCATGCTAGAAGAAACCAAAAAAGGGTTATTTTCTCTCTAGGGTACATTCCCTACAGCGCTACAACACCGATAGACAAATTACTGGGGAAATACCACCCTCTTGTGTCCAAGTTGGAGCTAGCAGGAAACGCCACACGTGAAAAATAAAGCAAGCCATCGACATTGCAAGGTGTAGGTCATTCATTATTCTTGAATTTAGAGAAATGGTCTTCAGCTGCGAACAAGGTGGATGGTAAAGGACCTGCCCTCCACAGCATCTGCAAAAGATAGCAGAGGAATGTGTGCCACTGTCACTTGTTTGAACCCAATGATCAAGAGGCTCAGCCCCACTTGAAAATAGTTAGGAGCCTACAGTATATAAAAGGTGAAAAGCACTCTGCATACAGATGCAAAGGGGATTTACCAAGCTGCAATCCTGTGGCCCACCCTTGGTTTAAGTTGTGCTTTCACTTGACTTGAGTAAGGTGAACTTGTTCTCCTTTGAGAAAGTGTTCCCCCAGCAGACCCAGGGCTGCTTCTCATGGGCTTTACAGGGGGTGATGCCTCTCCATCAACAACTGCCAGCAGCCAGCAGGACCCACCTTGTGCTGGTTGGTTCTTAGAGAGCGCTGGCAGTGTCCATCCACATCTCACAATAATTAAGGCTTCTGCACGTGGGTCTGATTTCTTGTTTCGGGGGGGTATTTTCCATTTGCCCATGGGCATTTCTGCACACTTGTTTTACCAAGTGCAGAACTAAGTATGACAGTAACTCTTCAGGAAGAGTTACTGCATCTTTCAATGTGCTCAGCTGCTTCATTTCATTTACTCTGCTCCCTAGCAGCCAGGCAAAGATATTTCCTGCTGTCCGATCCGGGATAGATTGCTCATTCCAGGAATGCACAAGATGCTATTTCCCTTTCAGTTCCCTTTGGCATATTTCTGTCCCTCTCTTACAAAGCAACAAACACACAAACAGTTTAGCTTGAGAAAACCAGGTGACAAATAGCAATAAAACAGCCTAGTGCAGGAGCACTGAGCATTCTGATTTCATCAGAATGTTAATATGCATTAAATGGTATTTGAGGGTTTCAGATGCATTTAATATACGGGGATTTGCATATCTACCACTGAGTTTTTAATCCTTGATAAATGTGTAGAATAATCAATTACTCGATGAACATACAAGAGTCCTCTGATTAAATCTCAATTATAGAGGCAAGCCTTACCCACTTTATTTATTATGACTGTTCTCCCAGCATTGCCTAATTAAGCCATATTTGATTATGGGGTGAGAAACATTTATTGCAGATATTGTGGCTCTGTAATTGATGTATATCTGCGGCCTGGCTGTTAAGCCCTAATAAATACATCTTAAACAGCTAATTATTTAATTAACAAGTCTCTTCCACTCTCAGTGTAAAGCATACTGAAGCCCTTTCATGAAAGCCCTAATAGGAATGAAGCCACTGGAAGCTGCTTCATTGTTTTCACCCCTCTTCTCCATGTACCAGTGTTACTGGGATGCTCCCAGCTCCACTGCCAACAGTTTGGAAGTAGACTCTGCTGCACAGGCTGGGTTCCACCAGTCCAAACTGTTATCCACAGTGTGGCCATCAACACCTGAACTGATGGTTTGTCTGTTACAGTCCAGGGAGAGAAACAGACTGTAGCAGGGTTTGATGTGTTTTCTTCTGTAGGGCACATCCAGCTCCTCAGGATCTTTTGCTGTAAGCATCCTACTGCTTCTGCAGACTTTAAAAGCATCCTTGGAGGTATGCTTCTCCATTGTAGACAACTGAAAGTCACGCCTACAGTTGTCTACATCTTCAGGATGAAGCCTGTCTAAAGCATTTATATCATTTGTTTAATCATGTTTGTAGACTCTCCAATTTCTCACCCATTTCTTGAAAGGTTGGCAAAACAGGCTAGGTCAAGCTATTTCTAGTCACTAGCTGGCCTGTGGTGTAAGAGGCACCTCCAATTAGTACAGACCAAGAAGCAAGGAGCTTTTGTAAGGCTTCCATGGCAGCAGCCGTTTTGTATGCAGACACTCTGGCAGCTTTTGGACATCACCACATCAGGTGTCTTAAGGTTAGTTTCAGCACTCAGTACAGCAACTTGAAATGTTGCTGAAGAATGAAGACCTCTGCAGTGTTTGCTCCTGCAACTATGAGGATCAATCTCTCTTTCCTTGTTGAGGTCCTTGTACTAGAAAAACTAACATATAAAAAGCACAGAAAGAATCTGAATAAACTCTACATATACACACACACCCACAACACCAGCTCCCAAAACACACACATAGAGCAGACACATTAGAAAGAGAGGTGTAATGACCGCTGCTAAAGCTCAATGGCTCTGAGAGTTTGTTTGTCTACAAGACTTGAAGAGCTCTAGTTTTGTCTACCAAGCTGCTGTCTTTTGCTTGTGGTTTGAAATAAGTATTGTTCTAACAGTTCTCGTTGTCTACAGATCAAAACATTCATCCTACGCTCAACCGAGTACCAAGGGCTTCTACTAAGAGCACTTGACAAGCTCATCCCTTTTTAATGCATTTGCTAGACTGAAGTAAGATCGGCTAATGCAAAACCAGGGAGATACAGTCACAACAGACTCCAGCATAAACAGCTGAAATTGGGAATTTTTCTCTTAAGAGCTAAGGAACCAACCCAAGAGCTCCTCAAAGCCGCCTGCAAAGCGAGTCTGCCTGCTTTTCCCAGGTGAGATTCCTCAGAGCAAGTGATCCTTGAAAATGCCATAATTTAATTACCCATCTGTTTCCTATCAGGGAATTCTGTGCATCAAGTTAGTTCCCCCTAGAAGCCAGAACTGGAGAAGGTTTGCAACAAGCAGCTGAAAAGGAAGATGTTAAGCACCACCCCCAGTCCCAGCCAAAGCCTGTGTCCTCTGGACCCAACCTACCCAGGCTGCATTCAGAACAGAGGCTGTTTCTCTCATTTAGTGTTTTGGATAAGAAGTCAACCATAATGTAAGCCTTACTCTGGTTACCAAATTCAGTACACAGGAAGCTGTGCACAGGCACATCACTCACCCAAAGTTATTGTTCCAACCACCTTGGTGCCTCTTGCTCTCCTTTGTGGCACATAAGAGAGCAGAAGAAAGGTAACAATCTGACCTTTTATATATATATGGATGCTGAAGCCAGGACAAACAGCAAGTCAGGTGCTTCCCAGTCTCTGAAAACTCAGGCACTGTAACATACCGCACCAACAGTCTGTACATTAAGCCACGTGTTCACAGTTTAAAACCCAGCTCAAACTGGACCAATACTGTCTGCTTTGTATCTCAAAGAATCAAAGAAGGATACTCTCTTATTTTTTTACCCTGGGCAAGTATGTGGAAGCAGCACTACTGTTACACACTGGGGTTAAACACGGGTCCTTCAGGCAAGGCAAATATTGACAAGAAATATAGGTACCTGCATCATCCACCCATGGCTGATGGTCAGATTAGAGGGCTTTCTCTTGAGTGGGTTCATCTGTTTTCAGTTGCAAGCTTATTTTTCCTAGGAGGAAGACTCCAAGTTAAAGATCTATCATTAAGACAGATCTTCAAAAGAATTTAATGAAGCAGAAATCCAAAATGCAGAAAATTAAAGAGGCTTCCGTTTTCTCCCTGGTATCTGAATCCTGCAGGCAACATCAAAGTCACCAAAACACTTCTCAGACTGAAAAATGCAGAACGTACAGATGAAAAACCTCCCTCTGATGAATATTTGATAGGAATAGGCTCAGTGTGGAAGTTGGGGAGCACACCTTCACACCCACACGTGTCTGTATGTACATGCAGAAAGCTCTGGAGATTTAGACACTGCTGCTGACATGCAAGAGCACAACCGTCAGCTTCTGTTTGCATTGTCCAGCAAGGGAGCACATCCTCCTCCTCACTGTAGCGTTCACTGGTAAGTGAATTGATCCATCCCTGTTTGCAGATCAAGGCTTTACATATGATATATTTACCTGCTCTGTCCCAAACAGCTTTAGAAATGACGCTTTCTTTTTAAGCAGATTGCACATCAGTAATATCTCTCTCACAATATCTCTTTCATGTTGCTACCAGCCCTGTACAAGAGCTCTCCTCAGCAACAGTACCTCCAAGGTCCTCTGCTCTGGGCCAAACCCTACCACCAATAGTACTCAAAGAACAGAGCAGTTCTGTTTGCCTGACACTCCTAGTTACATGCTGTGTTTTGACAACAGCTCAGTATCAGGTCATGCAAGTTACAACAAATTAAATTCCAGCGCAGACTTTGAGTTATGCCACCAGCAGGAGCCTTCAGGAACGGGTTGGGCAAGCACCTAATTCCTGGGATGGTCTAGACCTAGATACAGATAGTTATGCTTTGTAGCAGAGGCATGGACCAGGAGACCTCTCACAGTCCTTTCTTGCCCTACACTTGTATCAGCTCTGATCCTCTTTGCTCTAACTCATTACTTCAGCACCCTTCAAGATGCCTCTTCCCATGTTTTATTAACAGTCTGTATTTTCCTCTATTCTCTCAAGAGGACATTTTTTAACAAGCCAGAGGGCTCCCTCCATCCTGAATGGGGAAGCCCAGAGTGTTGGCAAGTGGTGCCTCACACCATCATAGGAGCACATATTAATAAAAATCTTTATACTATTAAACTCTTAAACACCAATACATGATCAGAAGTTTTCCTCTCCAGTACTGATGCCAACTCCTGCTATAATATCCACCATTTAAAGTCTTTGAAACATGCTTTCACAAGTATGAAAAAAAGCAAAAAGAAAGGTAATTTGATACCACAGAGTATTAAGTACAGATTTCCTTCTAACAGCCTCTGGTATTTCCTTTTCCTCCAGCTGTAAAGAATCTCATAGTAACAACTCCTCTCTGCCTTTCTCCTCAACCAGCCAGGCTTTTCAACACTGTGATGGGAGATTTAACTGCAATTTGATGTAGTAAATTGAAGAACCAGAGAGCTAAGCTTGTTGTTCTTGAATACACATCCTGTTTTGTTGCAAAGGAAACCAGTAACACACAAAAGTGGGGAGGAAAAGACCCAAGACTAGAAATGCAGCTTCCAGCTCTTACAGATTGAACTTGCTGCTGAGGAAATACATTGCCAACAGAGGCATGGAAAAATTCACACCAGATCCGAGTTGCTCAGGCAGTGCATGTGCCTGCCCTTCTGATCACATCCTTGCTGCACAGTTGAAAAGGGGCAAATTACCTCAGGGGTTAATTTAGACACCTTCTAGACAAAGGACAGACACAGAGAAAATGCTGTCAGGGTGATAACAGCTGATGTGCAAGATGCAAGTTGCAGTTGCTGCACCTACAGTGGCAATTAAGACATCACAGAGTGGCAAAGGGCTATAACATCACCTCATTTGCTTGCTAGCATGACTGAGTCCACTTCCAGAGTGAGCCCAATGCTAGCTCAGAAACATGGTGGCTGCTGGGTTTACTAGGGACAACAGGAAAATACAGCAACCTTACAAACAACATTACACTTAGAGCAGAATACAGCCTTCGCTTCCTGCCTTTTCCCAGCATCCCAGGGACTGGAGCTCTGAATCTCTCCTGCTCTTTCCAGGAAGCCAGCCTTAGCACTGACAGTTAGCACAAATTCACTGTATACCTGCCCACACGAGTGCACATTTCACACGTTTAACACAGCAGGTTACACACCAAGCTAGGTTGTCCTTCTGAGATCAAACTGCCACTGGAATACACCAGCAGGACTTCACGCACCCCTCTAGCCAGGTTTTGACCCGTAAGCACCCCAGGAGACAAGAAGTCAGCTGCTTTTCATCACTATTTCTAACCTAGAGCTGCAGGACCTGCGATTGCTAGAAGGATATACAAGAACTAAAGAAGGAAATGTAGGACAAAGCTAGAGAACATTTGTGTACAATTTTGGTAATGCATCTTTACACCTAACAAGAACAATACAGCACTTCCTTACCTAAACCCCCTGGCTACCAGCTCGAACAAGCCAGTCTCTCTTCTTTCCGCTCCTCTGTTTTATATTGCAAATCCTCGTGCACCCAAGGCACTCTCAGCTGCACCTCATTACGTGCCCATTTAACCCCCAGGGAACCTGAAGCAGGGAATTAGTTTCCTGCTGGTCTGAAATGGCCTCTGTACCCAGCTGTGTAATGCAAGGAAATTAGAGCCACTTAACAAGGACTGTATGTATAGCTGAGCATATGCAAAACTTGCCATGAAAAAGTTACTTCAAACAGCAAAGAATCTTTTAACCAGCAAAGGACATTTCAGAACTGATAATGCATTGTCCAAGCTGACACAAATAACCTGCAGATTGGTCCATGGACGACTGAGGCTGAAGAGCATTCCAAGGAACCTCTTTCATAGGAGGGTACTAGAGTGAACCTTGGGATGATCACCCAGCTGGGCCACCTAAGAGCTGGCAGCATTCAACAGCAGATCATGAGGGTCGCATCACAGATCAGAGTGACTGGCACAGTCTGTGCTCAAGAGGAGTCCAGGGCTGGCAGGCAGAAAGCACAGCAGGTCACTGCACAAGGGTAGCTGCATAAAGTAATTGCTCAGCTTTCAGCTGAGCTGAGTATTGGGTAACATTTTCCATCCCAACTTATTGAGTCTTGAGCTCACACCTGAAAGGACCCAGTACTGCAGTGAATATCCCTACTTTCCTTATAACCCTTCAAACATAACTGTTGAATGCTTTTGGGCCCAGCTGACAACAGAGCTGAGGCATCCCGGAGCTCAGTGCATCCCAGGTGCCAGAGGATTTATTCAGGATCTGTACAAAGGCAGTGCTGCTGCATCAGTAGTTGAGCATTGTCAGCTGATGTGTCTCCATGACCCCCATGCTGAGATACCGATACCCAGCAACACCTTGTCTGCAATACCCACAGAAGCCCTAAGCACAACTGTGTATGTGAATTTGTCTAGCTGCAAGCAGAGTATCTGAGCCCAGAAGGAAGTTAGGGCTGTAAAAGCCAGACTGCTGCTAATATCTGAGCTAGCCACACACAGAGGAGATGTACAAGTATCATGTAGAAACGCCCAAATAAAGTGATCCAATGTGTGAGCTGAAAGGCTCTTTCCCTCGGCAGGATGTGTGAGTGGTCATAAACACCGCTTGCCAAATCTCCACTCTCATGTCAGAGGTGCTATCTGAGCTCCCTAAACCACAGCAAAAGACAAAATCTCAGATCTTATCGTTTGTGACTGACAGAGCAAGGTGACCGCATGATAGCGTGTACTGGTGACAGAGATGCTATAGTCACCAGCCACATACAATGTGCCCCTTGGCACATGCCAGAAGTTGTACTGCAAATGAAAACCAGGCATCATGTAAAATTAGGAGGTGCTTTCTCTTATGTCTTTGTGCTAGGAAGAAGGTGAGCTCAAAGATTAAAAATCAAACCCTTTAAACTTGAAGCAATGAAAGTGATGCCAGCTCACAGCTGAACAGGTTTGATTGTCCCATCACTCTCCTCTATTTCATTCCATGTAATAACAGAATAGAAATATGAAGGACAAGTTCATGTTGGAGGGGTTGCATGATATGCAGGAGTGAGAACTGCCCACTGCCTGACTCAGCCTCAGCCTGGTCCAGGGACATCAGCTATTTAGTACCTCGGCTTCCCTTCTTTAAAATGGAAAGAAGCAGAAGGTTCACTAGTGAATGCATGATGCTCTGAGCAGTTCATGCCCTATTCAAATACCGGCCATTACAGCTCTGCCCAGATTGCAGGAGCTGTCAGAGCTGCCCAGGGCTGTGACAAGCCTGCAAGACATGTTTATGTTTTCACACAGTTCTTTGTTATGACCTGAACCCTGTGCTTGCCATATGCTTGCCATAAACCACAAGGAGAGCATTATCAACACAGGCTGGTCTTGGGCCAGCAAGGGAACTGTTTCCACTGACTAACCTGATGGCCACAGCAAGCTGTACTACAGAGTGCAATGTGGGAGAGGGACAGTGAGGGACCACAGGCCTCATCTGCTGGTAACGGTTCAGAGAAGGACTAGCAAGGCTGGGTGTGCACTGAACTTATTAAGCACCTGAGGTTTTCTGCTCTGCAGAAGCAGTGCAAAGCCCTCCTGAGCACAAAGGAACCACAATCTGCTGCCAGAATGTCACTGCAAGTCCATCTCTCATGATGGTGATAAGGCGGACCACTTTGAGGCAATTCTGAGTGGCAAATAGAAACATAACAGCTCAAGCATCCCTGCGGCAGCCTGACTTCTGTATCTTTACCACAAATACCACACTCTTTATCTTGAGGCATGAGAGCAGCCTAAGAGAAGGTAGCTGAAGAAGCATGTTATTAATGAATGCAATTGCTTTTAGTATGATTGTTCCTGCCACCAGTGTGGTGCCCTCAGGTCCGAGTGTTAGAGCTTGCTCTTGAGTAACCAGCTTTGAAAGAACAGCCCATTTCTGCCTCCAGCCCAGTGCTCTAAGACTATTTGCTAACTTGCCGTGATCATAATGGTGAGATTACCAGCAAAGAATCGAGCTACCAACGGTCGTCCTTTTGAGGATGGATCCCTCCTGGTTCACCTAATTCTGAACAAGTCTAAAAGTTGCAAAGCCTCAGTTTGCATTTTTCGTTTCCCTATGAGCAGAAAACTTCCTAGAAACTCTCTTCTATTTCCTGTTTTGGCTAAGACAGAAATAGAATTGTGCATTTCTGCCTATAACAACTTCATTTCCAAAACAGCATCTGCAAGGGAGGAACATAGAGCTCTGAGAAAAGCCTGGTTTTCAGTTTAGCCAGTTAATTTTAGGCATTAGGAGCTGTAGTTTCCTCATCTGCAGTGTGGACACTCATACAGGTCAAGTTTCTTGTTAATGGCTTTCCCGAAACCTTGAACTTGTTTCCTTTATGAAAGAGATTTGAGTCCAAAAGCTGTTGGCGTTCAGTCACCGACTGACACTACTTAAAACAGAACAGAACAGAACAGAATAGAATAGAATAGAATAGAATAGAATAGAATAGAATAGAATAGAATAGTTAGAGATGTTTAAGATCATCCAGTTCCAACCCCCCTGCCATGGGCAGGGACACCTCACACTAAACCATGTCACCCAAGGCTCTGTCCAACCTGGCCTTGAACTTTTACAAGACTCTCTCCAAACGCTTGCACTATGAGCATTACAGTGTATGAGAGTAACAGGGAAATCCACAGGGATGTCACAGAGCGCTTTTGAAATCAGGTTCTTTCCTAGAAGTCAGGGACATTAGGGCAAAATGTCACCTCAGCAGTCACCCTTCAGCCAGAGGAGAACACAGCTACACCTTAAATGTCAACCACCCGCAAGCTTGCACACCGTGAGCTGACCTTTGTGGTTTCTCACAAGACTTGTCTCAGAGTCGTAAAACAGTTATATGTAGAGAAAGAGCACCCCAAAATCAAAGCTCTCCTTCTCTTCTTTCATACAGGAGCAGAGTAAGAAATTCTGCTGTATGAGGATGAAATGATTACTCCTGTTGGTAAAGCATTGTACAAGTAGCCCCAGAGTCAGGTTTTACAACTTGTATGAGAGAAGGCTGCATAGTTTAGCCCTTCACATCTTAATGGTGGGCAATAGTGGCTCCTGAACCCCAGAGCTCGGCCAGATTCCTTGAAGAGACTAACATGTAGTTTTCCACTGCGTTAGAGGGAGGGGGACCAAACAGTGAGTTCCTAATTGCTGTTACTGATCCACAGAAAGAGTGAGCGAGCATCTTCCACTTGGCATTTGCAATGTTAGGATATTATTCTCATTACAGTCAGAAGCACAAGAGTGTAGCAGGACATTTGTGGTACCTGAGGTGGGCATCTTCTCTATGGACATGGACATGATCTCTGGGGAGAGTTTCAGGAGCGTGCCAGCCAGCTGTTGCAGTCAAATACCACCCAAAAGCAAAGTAATTGTTCTTGTGAGGTAGTAACACAGGAAGGAATCTTCACCACCCAGAGCGTTCATTCAGCCCTATTAGAAGTTTATTTACACACAGTAGAGTTCCCTCCTGTCAAGATGAAGAGATAATCGCTTGTGCAAGAGAGATGAAGACAACCCTTTAAAATGTTAGGTTTAGGACAAAGTGGTTTATTCACCCTATTCAGCATTTAGCCTGGTTGCTTTATTTCACTTTCTTGAATGAAAACTGATCTCTTACAATTAAGCCTTACTGTTGTAGACAAGGTAGGATACTCTGAGAGAGCTGTAAGATCAGTAATGTACTACCAGTGATATACCAAAAAGTAAGTTAAAACCTGTCAAGATTTCAAGTGGCATTTGGAAGATTTCTTGCATGCTGCTCATAGCCAATACTTCACTACTGAAGCATTCCAAATACTGTTAAAACTATGCATGACAATACAAATACTCTAAATCAGATGTCAGGCAGCAGCAGGAGAGTCCATTAACTAGAGCAGAAGCGTATTAACAAGAGATGTCAGGTCAAAAAAGTGGCACCATAAGGCATTTTCAGCACTTGAGAGCTCTAAACTGTGTGAAAGCCAAATCTGTCTACCAGAAAAACCCTGCGTGTTTTCAAGTTGACTGTAAGCGGACTGCGAATCGTGAGCTGAGTGCTACCAAACATTCAAACAGAAACTAAATGCCTTGGGAAACAAGTGCTCACAAACGTTGAATGCAAATGGGTTTTTCACTAACACAGGGGCTTTCAGAAGTCACCAGTCAGTAGCTCACCTTCAGCAGAGCCAGGACATAGCTTGGTCATATCCTCCAAGTAAAACTCCTGTGTAAGTTGGTGGATGGAATAATGATCACAAGGAGCAACCAGTGACAGATGGGTGGGAGAACCTAACCCCAGGCAATAACACCAATGCAGGTGTGAGAAATAAGTCATGCAGCATTCACAGCTGCTGGAAGCACGTTTGTTTGCAGGACAGTCAGTAGAACCAATCCAGTGTCCTACTGCATATCACAAGGTGCAACAAGAGGAGGACACACTTCTATCCCACATACTGCCCTCCTGGAAAATGCTTTGTGCCTCAGCTTGGCTTATCAATGTCCTTGCCACCTGAATTCAATCATGTACTTGTCAGATACTCCTTAGTCAAAGGGTGAAAGTGCTTTCCTCAGTTCAATGTTACTGAGTCCATGTGCTCCACCAGCAGTGATCTACGTATGCTGGTTGGTCACTCCAGGTTTGCAGGTAATGAAAGATCATTTCTAATGAGCCCTCCCCTTCCCAAGAGCTCAGCAAAGGCTGTTCCATGTAGACCCAGCCTCCTCAGGCACTTCTGCCATGGCTTGTACCTTGTCTGTTGTGCTTTCTCTGCTCCTAATACACAGCCCTTTCTCAGCTGCCTCGGCTTCCTCCATCCCTGTTTGGTAAACTCTGATGGCAGAGCTGCAGTTCTGCTCCCCATCCCTGGCAGTGTTCAAGGCCAGGTTGGACACAGTCTTGGGCAAAATGCTCCAGTGTGAGGCATCCCTGCCCATGGCAGGGGGTTGGAACTGGATGATCTTAAGCTCTTTTCCAACCCAACCCATTCTATGATTCTGTGACATTGTTGAGCTAATTTCCCCAGCAATTCTCTTCAAGCAGCTCATTCACCACTGCTTGGGTTGATTGTGGGGTTGATTCTCTATTCCCTTACACAGCTACAACCCAGGCCATGTCTCACTCAGTGGCAATTTCCTCAGCTAGGTTTTATTTATAAAAGCCAAAGCAACCACCTCCACGGCTCTTTCCTTTCACTGCTTCTCTGTTTCTAATCACTGTGGTCATGTTTGCCCAGTTAGCATTGCTACAGAAAGCTGATCTCTAGTGCCAGCTTGCTCATGCTGAGCCTCTGTACGTTGTCTCCCTGGGAGTATTGCCCCTCTCTGCTAAACCTGCACCTTTTCTCACAAATAAGAACGGGTAAGAAGTGATTACTTCTGATTTGGGCACTTTAGTTCCTAGATTGGTATCTAATTTGTTAGATTGTCTTCCCCAGCTCTACATCCACACCTGAGCTGGGGCTGCTCCAGACAGAATTGCTCTAAATGCTGCAGGGGACGATCAGGCTCCGTCTTGCTTTCCCTGTGCTGTGACCCTCAGGGTCTGCTCTGGGCCAGTCCCCTCTGGGTCAGGGCCTTCCAAGTGACCCCAGTGCAGATGCTGTTGCTCCCCCCAGGATCTCTGGTATTATTTTTTTCAGTGCTTAGTTTTAAAACAAAAAGAAAACAAACCCCAAACCGCCCAAACCCACACAGATTTGGTGAATAAAGGTGAAAATCTGCTGTCTATTGAGGCGTTGCATTGCAGCGTTTTGGAACGAGCCTTTGAGTAACTCTATTAAAAAAAAAAACACAGCAACCAAACAAAACACTAAGAGAAACAGTCCCCTCAATGACCAGTGTTCATTTGCAAGATATATGAAAGTCTTTAATAGATGTATAGAAACACAGAGCAGCTCTACAAAGCCCTGGTCATAAACATAATTTCATTCAGGTACAGCTATGTGAAGACCACGGGGTCTGCAAGCAACAGACACCTCTTACAAGGTAAAACCCCCTCCATCAGCCACCCCCATGCGCAGATTTCCCCTTCGGGTCTGTTGCACAGCATTTCAGGAGTAAGATCTGGAAGGCAATGGGCTCTCCCAAGCGGCAGCCTTGGCTCAGCGAGCTGGAATCTCAGCAGAGCTCACCTCGGAGAGGGGGAATCCCCTGTGCCTGGCTCCGCTCCAGCTCTCATCAATGGCAAACCAGCCCTAATCCCTAAAATCTAAACAAATACATCAGTAAAGAAAAATCCCAGTGTCAGCCTGTCCCCAGGAATCACACGTCAACCCCTCGATCCTGCCTCGGGACTGTGCAATCTGATATTCCTCTGGGTATGCAAACTACTGACTCTCTGCAGCAGACACAGCTTTGCAAAACCAAAGCACCCCAGAGAAAGCTGTAGCCTTTGTTTAGCTAGAGGAGAGTTAAGCTCGTCATAGCGACCTGTCCTAAGCCATTACTAAGCCAAACTTAGTTCCCACCTGACTGATGGCTTTGATATATTCCTTTTTAAGAGATTTGGATCTGACTTACCTGCACCCAGCGTGGAGTGCAGGCATTGGCTTTATCTCAGATCAGCTCACCTTGTACTGCACTGTGTAGGCTCACTGACCTGGAGAAATGCATTCAGCTGCGTAGTCCTAAACGCTCTGGAGTTTGAGACAACACCAGCACATCACTAATATTCCTGCTGCCCCATAATGCCCCCATGCCCCAAGTCTGGTCCTTTTGCATGTCAACCACACCAAGACCCACAGCAATCACACCAGTATCTCTGACAAAGGCCATAATTTGAAATCCAGCCATTATGTTCTCTGCGTAAGCATCTCCCACACAGGCAGCACCTCATTCGTACCACGCTCTGCCACAACGTGTCTGAGGTCTCTTGAGAACAGATTTCTCTGCTGTAACTCTTGAGTAGTTTTCACTACCTGAGCTCTCCGGCAGACCCATGAGGATTCACAAAAGAACTACAATCCGTGCATATGTGGATCCATTGCATCTTACAGTCTTTCTGAGCAGTTACAAAGCTCAGAGCCAGACCTCTCCATCATCTATCCCACCTTCCCTGAAAAGGTTATTGATCAGTCAAAGAAATGAGTCCATATGTTGCCTCCAGCCAGAAAGTATAGTCCAAAAAACACTGCATTCCATCCTAAACTGCAAACACATGTGCAGGGTACCTGCATTTCTGTACATTTTATATACATTAACCAAAAAAACCCCGAAATTACAAATGATCAAAAACCAGAAAAAGCTTTGGAAATGAGGCAGGTTTTTCTTTCCTCTGAAGAAGGTAAGTGACAGCATTTTTTCAGTTCAGCTACCACATCAGGTTGCTAAGGCAGCTCTGAGGGAGACCTGTAAAGGAATGGTTGATCCATGCATGGTCCCAGCTGGCAGAAGCTTAATTGTCAATGGAGTAAGCGTTGGTTGTCCGCGAGGTGTGTTGTCTAACACTGTAAGACATGTCTTCATACACTGTATTTGGGGGGTTGTTCTGGAAATACTTCTTCACCTGCAAAACAAACCGAAGAGCCATTCAGCACCGAACTTGAACAGACTCTGACCAAGGAGTCAGTTTACACCTCAGAGTCCATCTGTCTGAAATGGAAATGTACTTTCCAGCTGCCTCTCATCAGCCAGTGAGGGCTTAGACCATAGGTGGAAATTGTCAACCTATTTATTTAACTGTCTATTGTCAGTCTGATGTAATTTCACCAAAAGTTCCTTCAAGATCTGGGTGCAGCTTTGGCCCCAGCACAGATAAGGAATATCCTTAGTTTGTTACTGGTTACACAAGGGACAGTTCCCAAAAGGCCTCTTGGCTTTGCAAGAATGATGTTATACCACTGGGTTTTAGCAGTGCTGAAGTGAAGGGACAAGATAAGGGTCTGGTCTGTGAACCATGCTCTGTCAATTTTGGGTCATTTTTATAGAGCAGAAGGATGTAGCAGAGACAGTTTCTGGGCACTGGCTGCACAATATGAGTGTAAATAACACCAGTAAAGGCAAAAAAATCTTGTTGGCCTTTCTTCTAGGACGGCGTAAAATTGTTCTCCTACAGCAACTTTTCATGATGCTGTGCTCTCCTCCAAACATCCTCTTTACGTCTAATACAAGGTTAGTGTGTACAGTCCCATTCCCAACTAACAAAACAAAGCAGCAAAACAGAATAATGAGGTGCTCTGTTCGGGGAAATACGTGCAAACACATGGCTGTGTTATTGACTGTGAGGCTTGGTCTCAAAAGGCAAACAATATCTCATTTATTAAGAGTTACAGAAACATAAGACGACACAGTCTTTACTGCCAAGAGCTTACAGCTAGGAGACATTAACCAAGGGCAAAGAGGAGACAATAGAAAGCCATGATTCTTAAGGTTTATCAAATGTTTGCTTGGCTGTCACTGTTTACAAAGAATATCAAAAGCACCTATTCACTGCACCTGGATTCGGTTTTGCTTTGGCACCACAACAACTTACATCAACACGGTACAAGGTGCAGCACATCAGCACGGAAAACAGGAGAGTGACCATGGTGATAAGAACATAGATGAGCCAGGAACATTTCTCGCAGTCTGCCTGCTCTCCTTCTGCATGTAAAATTATATCAGTATTATAAATATGAAGAGGTAGAATTCTATTTTTGTTATGAATAAAATATTATTCACTGGTCAGCAAAAAATCAGTTATCAACAGCATGCTACAGAGCCACATTTGTCATCCCATTACTATTCCCTACTGCTATTCTCCGTGCTTTTCTAGGGATGGCATGGCAGGGGGAGGTCAGTGAGAAGCACTCTACAAAGGTGGTAGCTTCTATAGCACTGATCAGAAGTAGGACCACACACTTGTAATGGAAACAGAAAATGTTTCACTGCTGTATTACAGCAGTGCTGAGGGTTTGGCCAGGAGTATATAGGAGTTACAGCAAACAGCTAGGTTTGCAAACAGAACAACAGGAGGAGGAGGCTACTGTGATCTGAAGTATGTACACTGAGCACAACAGTGCTGGTGGAAAGGGTTAAAAGCTCGATTAATCCATCTCTGAATAACATAATACCGGTAATCACGATGTTTCCTTGATGTGCAGATGCTGCTTTCCCCAGTCCACATTACTGAACCCTTGCACCAGTTATGGCCCAGCAGCACAGAGTGAGAGTACAGCCTTTTTTGCAGACTGAAGACAAATCCTCTGCAACTCTTAGGGCCTGTGTAAATCTTATTTTAATTACCCAAAGATCTCATCACAGCCCAGTGCACAGGGTTAAATGACACTGGTAAGGTCAAAACCAAGCACTATATTGCTGGGTTTGTCTTTGTTTAGCAAACGGTTACACCACTATCCTGCAGAAAAAAAAAACACCCCTCTCTTTGGATAATGCTCCCAGAGTGCTCAGTGTGTAATAAGGGTGTGGGAGATCGTCTCTGCTATTATCTGTGGTACTTTAAGTAAGTGCCTGAGGACTTGTTCCATACTCCCTAGCATGAGCTATTTTGAAACACAGAGTCACTATAGAGAATGGTTTCTAAAAGACATTTATGTCACATGAAGGTCAAAGAACTGATGCTAAAAATACCAATTAATTCCCTAAAAGTGACGGATTATTCACAGACACAATGGAATGTTTGTTATCTGATTCTGAACTTGGTTTATTTTTAAGATGCAGGATCGTAGCAACTCTTTTCTTTTATAATTCCCCTCTGGTTGCACAAGGCAGGTAGGAACATAGTGCTTGGCTGTGTCCTAGCACAACAGGGTAGAGGAGTCTGAGCACACTCTCCAAGCTTCCCCAGGTACTGGAAGAAGTCTAGCCATGGATTAGTGCTTCCCCTGTCCTTACTAAGGTTCTGCAAGCTTTAGGTCCAGCTTTTGTCTTACAACCTGCCTACAGTCTTTTACAATTGAACAAGTAAAAGGATACCTTTAATCAGCATCATGGTGCCACTTCTATTCACTGAGAGGAAAGAGGAGTTTTTCACCACTCCAGCACATACATATATGTCACTGTCATTTCTCCATAGGTTGTGTAGAGTTATCACGATTTTCTCCCCTTCCTTCGAATACTCCAAGCGATTGGCAAAAGCAGGAAAAACAGTGGAAGTATTCTGACTCGAAACATACAGCACTGGTTCAGGCTGCACGTGAGTTTTGAGCAAGTAGTAGATCCTTTCATCTTCACGTGAGGCTTTCAACGCACAGGTAATGCTGACAGATTGGCCTTGCTGAGGATTCACATACAGCGGTGCCTGTTCCACAATCCCACTGGGTTTACCTAAGAACAAGAGAGATTAATGGCTACCACATACTTAACACCGTACAGTTGAACTATTAAATACAGTGATTTAAACACAGAAGTCAAAGACAGAAAAAAACGACCACAGAAATTTAGGTGAAATTATTTCTTTAGAGGCAACCCTTAGGTGTGCCTTGCGAGCCACCTGGCATGCTTTTGCTGAAAGCAGGACGGATCAAACACGTTTACCTGGTTGTAAAAGGTCTCCACCTGCCTACAAAATACGTATCTTTTGTATTGAACTCTTCTAAGGGAATACAGCTACATCAGCTTGCCTTTGAGAAATGGATTATTGCCTGCTCTCTCACATGAGATTAAGATACAGCAAGATCTGGAGACCATTGGTCTGGGTGAAATCATACAGTGTGGGTCCCATGAGTGTTGAAAGTGTTCTCCAAAAAGCAGTTATTAATGGCTTGCTGTCCAGCTGGGAAGACAAGTTTCACTGAGTTCCTCTGAGGACAAGCCCCATCCCTTCTGACATTAGCTAATGTGGATGAGGGACTGAAGACAGAATTCATCACATTTGTATAAAAGGTAATTCTGGGAAGGCGGCAAACATTATAGAGAAAAGGGGCAGAATCCCAAAGAGATACAAGGTAATTTAATAAAATAATTTGGAGAAACAGTACATAATCAACAAGATGGAATTCACGTGAGAAAACAGTCAAAAAGTTTGAGAAGGGAAGCCTAAGGAAGGACAGGATAACTCTTCATAGATACAAACAGCTGTTACTGACCCCGCAATCAATTATGTTTTGCATGCCCTGGGGACAGGAAAGTAAGAAAACCCTGTGATTTCTGGTGAAGCTGTAGCAGTTAAAGGCTCTCATCAGCAGGGCAGGGATGTAGAGGACCGAGCTGCCAAAGAGAATACTGGGGACACAACCCTCTTATAATAAAAACATTTAAAAAGGGAAAAATCTTTAATCAGAAATGCAGGCAAAAGGAGCACTCGTGCCCATCATCAACTGTTTGGTAAGAAGAGAAAAACCCCACATCCCTTTATCCACTGATGCCCAGCTTGCAAACCCTGCCTAGCACCAACTTCCCAGTTGTTATGAATTTTTCCCGTAAGATGTAATAGTAAAAAGAAAAAGACATCAGTAAAAATCACTGCCAAAAACCAGCTCATTGTCTCCTAGTTATTCATAGAGACTGGAAAGATTGTTTTGGAAAGAGCTGACTGTCCTCACCGTTTCCAAACTGCTGCAGCAACCTATGACTCATGTGAAAACCCATAGCTAGGGTTAAATTTGTTGTGGATTGATGTTCTGGGGGTTTTTTTGGTACTGTTCTATCTAAAGTGTTTTCTTCATCTGTTCACAGAGCAGACTCACAGTTTCCTTTAAACCAGTACATTACCTGAGCAGACATGGGGAAAGTCCTGTCAGACTCTCTCTTCCATTATGCTTTCTTTCAATCTTTGATTTCAAATATATAGCTATATTTATTAATTCATGACAGAAAAGGTGCAGTACCTTTTACCACTACTATGGTTGTCTTCCCAAACAGCTTTTTGTGATAGCTTTTGGTTTTTACATATGTACTGCATTGATAGATATTAGAATCCGATTCCTGTACATTGTGCAGAGTTATCCTGAGATTGCTTCCTTCCTTTGAGTACTTGGTGCGGTTAGCCAAAGCAGGAAGGATATATGAAGTATTCTGCTTGGAAACATATACCACATTGACAGGCTGTATGCTAGTTGTCAAGTATGTTCCCACTTCATTTTCTGAACCTTTAATTGAACAAGTTATGCTGATGGTTTCTCCTTCGTGAACACTGATAATGTCTGTTGACTCTTCATTTTCTCCACCTAAAAATAAGAAATGAAATTGGAATTGTAACATCAGTGTTCCTCTCGATCTATTCATAATATCAAAGTAGTTTCCAAAACTAGTCCGTCAGCAGAACTGCTGTTTGACACTGGACCTTGCCCTTGCTATCGTGTATCCATCGTCTCTTGGCTGCCCTGAAGCCGACAGTGCCTTTCATGCCTGTTGACCTGTGGAATTCAACATTTTCATGCCTCAGCAAAAAAAAAAGAGGCTTGTTACTCATTAAAAATATTTAGTCTGCTCTGTAGCTTCCAGTATGATCCCATTAATTCCCAAAATGCAAGCTTCATTGAACTCAGCCCAATAATTGGAGCAAAGTCTGGAATACAAAAGTATCAAAAAATGGCAGAGAATGGAAGAAAACTACACTTCAAAAAACAAAAAGAAAGGAGGCTTTAGCAGCATCAGTCAAGTGGATAATGTCACCTCTTAGGAAGAGAATTGCAGAAGGTGCAATTCCAGCCTATGGTAAGAAACAAAGGTATAAAAATATGTAATGAGACCCTTTGAGTCCCCAGATGACCTCGAGAGCAAAAGAATCTGAACAGTAAGTACTCATGCAATGAACAGCAAGGAACAGAGGGATCAAACAGGAAACACCTAAAAGAAATTACATTAAAAAGCAAGGGCAGGCCAATGAAATGTAGAGTATTGCATATCTAGGACAAACATAGTCTAGAAAAGGGAGAATTACTCACTGTTGACAAGCAAATTAAGGATCCCTACATACTTAAAACAATTAGTTTTAATAAGGGAGCAAGTGCAGAAAGACCAGATCATGGAATTTTGATACAGTCGGTCAATCTGACCTCATCAGGCATTCCTCCTACAACACCTAAAGATGGAACTAAGGCAACCCAGGAGTTGTCAGCAATTACCTTCCAGAGCAGCAGAGAAAAAAGGTTATGGAGAAAGCTGGAGAAGTACAGAGCACTCAGGCTTTACAAGTGGGGAAGGAAAGCCCAGGAAATCCATCTGCATCAGCCTGATGCACAAATCAGTATTGTCCCTTCAACAAACATTAACAAAAAAAGGGCAAAATATTCTCACCAGTTTTACTGCCTCCAGCCTGTACTCTCAATAGCTACAACGATATTTAGCATTGGATATTTCTGGTAAGGCTTCAATAATTTTGTCTCTAGTATATATCAATACTCATTTCTATCCAGTAGTGGGCTCCCCTGTCAACCTTAGCAATACAGACTCAGTTCATTACTGTGAATTCTGGGAAATTTCCCAGTAATTCCCACAGCTGGGGGAATCCCTGGGGAATGCACTGCTTCCACAGTGTGCAACCTCTCTGTAGAAAAGTTCAGATTACACAATTTTTAAGCTGTTTTCTAAAATCTCATCCGATAATTTCACAGAATGTTTCCCAAGGTTCCACCTCTCTTTTGCTGCTGGTGAATTTGCCAGGAACCTGCTTGAGACAGACCAAGGAGGAGTGGAAGGTAGGAAAGGAAAGAAAAGATTTAGACTTGTGAAGTGTAAGAGCATCTGTGCTGTACATACCGTTCTGGCCAGGGAAGCACGGGAGGTGCAGAAGAAAGAGCAATGCAGTTAGGAGACATATCCATGGCATTTTCAAGGGTCTTTTTACTTGTTCTCTATTGTCTCACTGATGAGAGCAAGACCCAAAGTGCTGTAAGCCACAACTGCCTTCTTTTCTTCCAGCTACACCAGCTGTTTACTGAAGGCAGTTTAGCAATGTGCGGCTTTCAGTTTAGTATGATAATGAATGTGATGGAGGGTGGGGGGAGATTTCTCTCCAGAGGTGCATCTTGGTTTTGACTTCACACTTAAAACACCCACGGTTTCCTGCTACTGAACAACCCCCAACCCTGAGGGCAGGACTTTAAACAGTGCTCTGTAGTGAGCACTTACCTGCCCTTTACAATCAACTGAGGAAAAATAAGCTCTAAGTTGCTCTTCACAGTGTTCAACTCAGGCAATGATCTCCCAGTTGTGTCCCTGCTGGAAATGTAGATGCTCGGTACAATCAGTTCAGTGGTCAGTTTTCCCACTGGCTGGTTGGTGCAAATGTCTTGGCTTTGTAAAGAGCGAGTAGCTGAGAGATGTTCCCTTACTTCAGATAAACCTTAAATTCTTGTACCTCTTCACATGCCTCCTGCCTTCACATTTAATGACACATTCTGTAGTGCCTGCAGCATGAGAGCTGGTAACCAGGGAGTCTCTGCCACAGTTCACATGTAGCTCCTGCTCTCTCCCCGACGTGCTGAAAAACTCCTCTTGCTTTGTTCTCTGTGTGAAGACGTCGGGAAAGGGGTGCGTTCCCAAAGAGTTTCTTGAATGCTTGGAAGCTTAGGCATTCCATCAGTCATTGTAAAGGAAACAGAGTTCAGGCAGGCTGTGAAATGACCCTTCAATTAGCCCTAGAGAAGCTCACTACTGGACACAAAAGCAGATATCTCTTACTCCCTGTCTTTGCTTTAGTGATATTTAAGCAAATCATGACAGAAGTACTGGATTATGAGTTTGTGAATCATCTAATGGTGATGCTTTGTAAAAGAGATTAACATACCAAGTAACGACACATCAACAGAGGGTTACCAATGTATAGTGAGGTTTTAAGTTGTTTCATTGTGAATAGAATAACAACACAAATAAAAAAAACCCAAACATTAAAATGAAATTACAAATACCAAATGATGGCGTTTGGCGAGTCAGAGCCATCTTTTTTCATAAACAACTATTTTCCTATATTTGTATATTGCAGAACAACACAATGCAGTTTCCCAGAACAAATATTGTAGATTTTTAAAGCTGTTCCTTCTGAGAGGTGGGATAATTGGTGTCTAACAGCACAATACAGCTCAGGAAGGGCAAAGTGAAACAGCTGGCATCGATGCCTCTGAATATCACAATCTGTATAATCATCAGTAGAAAGAAGAAACCAAAATGAAAATGTGCTTGAGTGAGCCATAAAGAGTGTGACTGATCAGCTCTCTGGCCCCAACCGGTGCTAAAGAGTAGAAATCAAATCTGCACATCATTAAACCCGAATCCCTCAAATTAATACCATGTGAGTTCTCAAATATCATTTTGTCCCTTTTCCAAACAACTCAAAATCTGAGTTTAGACCAAAACCACCCAGTGTCAGCCAGCAATTTGAACACCAGATACACACACCCAGAGGTTTTTCTATACACACACGTTTGTGTGTATACATAGACCATACAAAAGAGCTGCCATGTTGAGGACCATCTTTAGAACAGAACGCAGCTGCACATGCAAGGCTAACCACAAAGTGCTGGCATAAGTGGACCAAGGAGAAAAATAATGTTTGTTCCTCATAGACTGTTTCAAATAGGAAGTTCTGGGAGCAGAAGATACCTTGTGCTTAACCGCTATGTGGTCATAAAAGAAACATAATCTGCGAGAGCGATGACTGCTTAAGCAATAACACAGATTGCTACCTCTAAAGCATGTATCAGCTAGCAACAGTAACAAGGAAATGGTTAGAAAAATGGTAACTGAGTAACATGTAGAGGAGTATTTGTGTGGCGGGGTTTTATTGGTTATTCCTCGTAACGCCCTTGTAAGCTTAAAGTATATAATCAAGAGACTTCGTCAAAGAAACAATTCCGTAGCCCCATGGAGTCTGTGACATCGTGCACCACACTGCCACAGCCTTCAATTTGAAGACAGGATTTTTCTAGCTGTAGGAAAACAATGTGTGTATCACTGGAAATCTCCAGAATCTCGGCATGCAGCTTGACTGCGTACACTGGAGCAACCGGCACTTCCTCGAAGGCACCCACAGCAACAACTTACAGCAGAGGGAAGCAGAATCTAAAGCATTTGTGATACCTACAGTGGGGCCAAAAACTGAAAGGCCCATACCCATTTTGAGTGCTCCTTTCCCAGCCTATAGCAGCTGATATGTTATCTCCTCCAAAAAGGATGTCTTTTACCCCAAAAAACCTCTTCCTCACTCACTCCTTTTAGACTCAGCTCTACTCCATTGAAAAGTTACAGCAGCCCTGTTCTGTGTTAAGATGCTGTGTAAAGAGGGAAAGTCTTTTCCTTCTACCTCTAAACTCTTGTACAGTCTGGATTCTTTATGGGCAACCTTAGCTCTGGCTTACTGAATAACTATACTATCACATTCTTCATGATGGAACATAATAACATAACATGAAGACGTTATTTTAACTGGATCAAAACATAATCAGTAAATACCTAAAAGCCTTTGAATAGCTGGGGATTGCCATCTCTTCATGATGTTTTGCCTGCATTCGACCACATTAAAACTAGAAAGACAAAATCCAACAAATAAGCTGACAGCTGAGTTAAAAGGGTATCTCAGATCAGCATGAGTGTAAAGCCTCCACTGGGGAGGGAAAACCACCTCCTAACAGCACTCGTCTGCTGTGCCAAACAAGAAACAAATTGAAGCACAGAGGCTTTTCTGCATTTCTGACATTAATTAATAACATATTTTTGGATGTCTTTCATTATGAACTTTTCCCTTTAGATTTGATCATAGCAAATTTCGAGAGTCACATGACAACCCACATCCTTTGAGATTTCCTGCTGGAAGTTTCAGCTACAGGTTTATGGGTAATTAAACTATGTAAAAGTGATTCCACAAGTGTTCACACTGTTACACAGACCTGCTTTTCCAGTCGTGCTGCTGCTCCTTTTTGCCCAAAAGCCTTGTCATGGTTTAAGCTTGACTGGTAACTCAGAACCATGCAGCCACTCACTCACTCCTCTCCTCCTTCCCCCCAGTTCTGGGCAGCATGGGGAGGAGAATGGAAAGAATGTAAACCCCATGGGTTAAGAACAGTCCAGTAACTAAGGTGTAACACAAACCCACTACTGCTACCACCAACAGTAATAATGATATGGGAAATAACAAGGAGGAGAAAGCAATTGCTCACCATCCACTGACTGATACCCAGCCCGACCCAAGCAGTGATCTGGGCCTTCCAGGTGACTCCCCCCAGTTTCTATACTGGGCATGGCTTGCTGTGATATGGAATACCCCTTTGGCTGCTTTGGGTCAGGTGTCCTGGCTCTTGGCTCTGCTACCTCCCAGCTTCCTGTGCCCCTCCTCACTGGCAGAGCATGAGACTGAAAAGTCCTTGATCGGGGTAAGCATTACTGAGGAACAACTTAAAACATCGGTGTGTTATCAGCGCTGTTCTCAGGGTAAAGTCTAAAACACAGCACTGCACCTGCTACTAGGAAGGAGATAAAACTGCTACAGCTGAACCCAGGAGAAGCCTGAAGCTAGGTTAGGTGTAATAAACTTTTGGAGACTTAACTGAACCAAGTGTGAATGATAAATCATTTCAACTACGAAATGGGGATCCCTGAAGTGCAGCATTCATCACATACTGCCTGCACACAGCATACCCAAACCTGTCTTCAGATGCAGGGATTGTAAGAGGTTCTTTTTTTGATCTAGAAATCACCTGGGAGTTAAAAACAATAAAGACCTATGGGTGTGCTATCACATTATGAAATGGAAGACACGCAGTGAGCATCCGCCTCAAGGTTCAGCACAACCTGCCTGAGCACAGATACAGTTCTCTGCAGAATTTCACATGGACTGATCATTTCAGTCATGCAAACCATTGACAGAATTCAGCGGGTTTACACCTGGGCTGCTGAGCCCAGCACACATCTTGCAGCACCTGCTGTCCTCAGCGAAGCACCAGGACGGGATGGGAGATCCAGGGAGCTTCTTGTGTTGCTTGTGAAAGCCTGAAGCTGGACAACTGTGGCTGAAGGGTATTCGCTGAACATATGGATTTGGTGACGGAACATTTATGAAAACTGCCATGAGGTCTCTCACAAAATGAGCTTCTTGAGCTGGATGCTGTATGATGCTACTGAGAAGTGTGCTGCTAGCACCAAACCTGCTATTCTCATTTGTGGATGCTTTTCCAATAGGTGTGAGGCTGTAACTGTCAGAAGCCACTCCCGAGTCTTCTAACAGCTGCAGAATTGAAGGAAAAATATGTGAGGCCAAAGGCACAGGTTGATTTCAGTAAGAATTACAATCCAATTGTCTGTATTTTGGCTTGGAAATCTGAAAGGTAACAGGATTGCAGCTCCATTGCCCAGCAAGTTCACGGCATCTCTGCTGAAACCCTGCCCTGCTTGCTGTGGCCCACCAGCCTTTGCCTCAGAGAGGCTCTAGGACAGGCCTGGATCATCACCCAGTGTTACACCCCAGGGCAGGACCTCACAGAAACCACTAGTGGGAAATGTTTTACCTGTCACACTAATATATCCATTAATACATCTTACTGTAACAACTGCAGTGAGACTAGTGTTATCTTTATTGAGTTTTGCAAACACTTGTGCAACTCATTTTTCTCAGGCATCCTTGTGTTTTGTCCAACTGTAGATGTTCAAACATCTCAGCTTGTTCCCATTGGCTTCCTTTAGAGTTGCCAGGAAGGCACCTTCACAAGGTAATTCACCTGTTTCATCTTAAAACCATTTTAAGGTGAGATGAATCATCTTCTCAAGACAGCTATTTCACTCCATTCACTAGAAAGGGAGCACAAGACAAAAATCTTAAGCTTTAACTGAATTCTGAACAACAATTTAACCTTAAACAAATTTAGACTTACAAATTTAATTGTTTAATTGTTTTCGCCTAAAAAGAAAAAGAACCCACCATTTATTTTTACAGGATGGACTAGTTCGGGAATTAAGAGATGTCTCAGCTTCTGGCATTACACATTGTCCCATACACCCTGGTGCCAGGTTGGTTATAAGATACAGGAGGAAGCTGTATGTCAAGGGGTGTCTATAGAAGCGTGCACATGATCAACACATGAGTAGTGGAACCACTGCAAACTCATGAGCTAAAATCTATTGACTCAAGACTTGATGCAGGGAGGAAATGGGCATCCGCTGAACATGGTCCTAGTCAACATATCTAGTCTTTCATTGACCACCCTCCTGCCAATCTAGTAACGTGATTTCACCATTTAACATAATTAAATGTAGTTTGATTAAAATCAAATCTTACCATGAAGTCTGACGAAGCACTATGACAGTTCCTAGAAAAAACAACAACAGCAAAAAAGTAAAGTACCGGCATTAGCAAAGATTTACTTAGAAGAATTAAAACTAACAAATTTGCAGTTGTTTTTCCCCAGTGGATATGTATCTGAAATGCCTGAGCAACTCACTGGTGTCCATGTCCAAGAGATTCACAGGCCTTGTGAACCTGTACGAAACCCCACCACATATGGCAGGTCTGATCCTTTGCCACATGACAGCACAGCTGGATCTCAAGTTCTATATTCTACTGTAGTACAACTGTTCTGAAGTATGAGGAGGTTTAATATCATCTCACTTTAAGAATATTGCAGTCTCTGTGGTGTGGGGGAAGAGGGAAGAGCAAAAGGCAGGTATTTCCAGGTGATTTTATTCACATGACTCCTTATTCACTCCACGGAGCCTATCCCAGCCCTTTCATAGAATGGTTTGGGTGGGAAGTAACCTTAAAGCTCACCCAGTTCCAACCCCTGCCACGGGCAGGGACACCTTCCACTAGAGCAGCTTGCTCCAAGCCCCTGTGTCCAACCTGCCCTTGAACACTGCCAGGGATGGGGCAGCCACAGCTTCTCTGGGCACCCTGTGCCAGCGCCTCAGCACCCTCACAGGGAAGGGCTTCTGCCTAGGAGCTCATCTCAGTCTCCCCCCTTCGAGTTTAAAGCCATTCCCACATGCTTTTGTCAAAAGTCTCTTGTTGGCCCCCTTTCCATGCATATTACTTTGTAAAACAAACTCCCCACTTGGATGCATTTAAGAAAATATCCTTTCTTAAATTTAAATTGGCTCTTTATCAGGCAGAGCTGTGAGTGGGAACCTTCCACCTAAAGGACCTGTCAGTCCATGTCTGGATATCAGCACTCTCCTGGCTGGGATACGTCTCTGCAGGGAAAGCTGCACAGCAATGTTGCAGTCTGAGCCCGCTCCAAGGAGCTGGATCCCATAGGGGTAAGGCTGAGCAGTGCAGTCACTTAGATGTGTAACTGTAGCAATCAGGAAATGTATTCTGTGCTTATTTTTCTCAGTAAAGCAGCTGACTGGGTCCTGCGTCACAGCAGCAAATGCAGTGGTGGAATTCCTACCAGCTGCTAGCCCAGCCTCCCCTTCACAATGAATATAATTTAACAACTTGTTATGGAAATGAGATCCAGAAAGAAAACCCTGTATGCTGCTTCTACTCCCAGCACTGCTTGCAAGGCATGTTACCCATAGGAAGCATCACATTTTGTCAGACTGTACCGTTTCTTTTCTGTAGCACACAACATGTTGCCAGAGCTGCTGCTGCACAAAGCACAAGAACTGTTACTGTGGTGATGATGCCAACGTTGCTCTTTTCACTGACCAAATACTGAGGATTATCTGGAGAGCAGAAGAAAATAAAGTCCATGTGACTCAAACAGGTGTGCCAAGAAATAAGCCTGCCTCAGAAGCAGCACCTAGGGAGAACTGGGGCTGGTGCTTCTGCAAAAGCTGACTATGAGAAAAGGAACTGATGAATGAGAGAACAAACAGCCTCTGGCTTAGGGTATTTTAATATCATCTCACATCAATGAAGACGCCTGTAACAAAATAATGGCTATTAACATTTGAAGCTAATCCTTGACTCCCCACCACAACAGGTACCTTTGAACCTCCATCTCAACTGAAAAAAACAAAATGAAAAGGGACAAGACCCATCCTTAGTGATGGGTTAAAAGGCCACATGGGAAATCCATTTTGACCATTTTTAAAGTACTTCAATGCACGGGAATTTAAACATACAAATATCTAGAAAGCTTGCTTTAATACTGGTCCAATTTGGAAGAGAAATCATAGAATCATCCAGCAAACATTCAAAAATTACAAAAAAGAAGAAACAACCCCCCAGCCAAAACCAAAAAAAACCTCACCAAACAAACATCAGAGCAAAGAGTGAAGAAGAGCCATACCCTTACTAAGGGCTGTTTCCAGAAGAGACTAAATAGTGTTTACTGGTCTCAAGCAAAGATGCCCTGTTTGTCCATAACCTAAGGAAGATGCCAGGGATTTCTACAGTGAAAGAAATTTGGATACCAAAATACCTGTATGTGACAAATGTCCTCTTAGTCTAGAGGTGAAGTCTCATTTATCACTTACTGTTAAGTGGAATTCTTGGAAACTTGTTGCACAGCCATCATGATCCCTCAGCATCCCTGTATCTACAGCTACACCGCTACAGTCACAGAAACCTGTAGCTATGGATACGTAAGTCCAGGACTGGGCACCTACAGGGCCTAGTGGAAAGTCTTTGAGTTTGGATGGCTACAGCATGTGTGGGTCCAAGGTATGAAGGTTCAGTACATCTCCCCATGCCACCCATGTGAAACTCCGTTCACAGCTGTCCAGGCAAAACTCCCTCAAAGTAAAAGGCAAACACATACATGAAGCTATTACCTTGATTTCCCTCACCAGTGATGGTAGTTGTTGATTTTCTGGGTTCCTCATTCAACACTTCAGTGTAGCACCTCAAGGTATGGTTGGGCACTGAGAGGTTTGTGCTTGTTTCGCAGCAAATTTTAACCTCCTCTGTAATGATGGTACCTGACCCATTTTCCAAGAAAGCCGAAAGACAGAAGAAGTTTCAGTTATAAAGATGGATCATTTATATGCTCTTCAATCGAGGGTTAAAAAGGCTAGAACACGGGCGGGCCCTCCATTTACCACAAGTAGTTGGAGATTCTTGCAACCACGTTTAATTCACCAACTGTTCAAATTAACAGTTAGCTTTTCTTTTCCCTTAAACTGTGAATTGTTCTGGGAGCCAATAATGGAAATCTTCAAATTTGGAGAAAGCAAAAAAGTTTTCACACATAATAAAACCAACAAAATATTTGTAAAAAGCGTCTCATTACCTTTCTGCAATTAAAATCCATTCAAATGATAACAAAACCTTGCAACCCCCATTTACCCACAGGAATCAAAAAAGAGGAACAAGCAAGACCAGCAGCTGGGTAAATCTCAGACCCCAGAGCGCATCTCTCACCCAGCCTGTCCCCACTGGGCTCTATACAACTTACTCCTCTTCTAAGAGATTCTTGGAAACTCCTTCCTACTGTGCTGGTTTTGGCTGGGAGAGTTAATTTTCTTTCTAGCAGCTGTACAGTGCTGTATTTTGGCTTTAGTCTGAGAACAACACTGGTTACACACCACTTGTTGCTCAGCAGCACTTAACCCTGATCAAGGACTTTTCAGTCTCTCGCGCTCTGCCAGTGAAGAGGGACACAGGAAGCAGGGAGGAAGCAGAGCCAGGACACCTGACCGAAGCGAGTCAAAGGGATATTCCATGCCACAGCACATCAAGCTCAGCATGTGAATTTAAGGGGAGGTTCATTGTGATAGCGGCTTACAGCGTGATCGAACCGCTGGTCAGGCAAACAACCCGGTGCATGCACCGCGCACCGCTGCCGGCTCTGTACCGCGGGGGCCATCTAGGGGAACTATTAACAATTACACCTTTTACCTTCTGCTTACGGGAGAAACAGCTTCCTCCAGCTTCCTCCCTGACCCGCATCTCTCGGAATTGCTCCTAGTGTATTTTAAGCACTGTTTGACCTGAGAGAATTGAATTCATTTTTGTGAATGACTCAACGACTTTATCACGAAAGGAATTCATTTTCAGAAGTTGCTTACTCCTGTGCCTTGCTGTCTGCTTAAATACACAACAGTTCAGTTTCACAACCAAAACGTGTCCTCCATTAGTGTATAGCCAGGTTCCCAGCAGAGCATACCTTTGTAACTCAGGATGCCACATGAGTGTCCTGCTCCCATGTCTTTCTCCCAGAAGACTGCATAAACTCCTTCAGGAATCGTATTTCCTCGATGAAAGCACATGGTGATCTGTGTGTCACTGGTCACCAACTGAATTATTTCATTTGAAAATGTCTTATTTTGTGTTTCACCGATTTTTGCACAGTCTTTGTCATTGCTTGATTCGCATACATTGCTCTCACAGTGATAGACTGCCACATTTGTTTTGCCAAAGGAAGAGTCTTGTGTCCCCTTTGCAGGGTCATCACTGGCCACGGCAATACCTACAGGAGAAACCAAAGAAAAATTCTTTTCTACCAGTTTTCTCCCCAGAATTTCAGTGTTAGACAATGGGTGGGCAAACCCAGTCATGGTTTAAGGGATGCTGTCTGCCAATGGACAATTCAATAGAAGCATGACATAATTCCTCCACTGCTGCCACTGGTAGCAGCTTGGGAAGTGAGCTGAAAGACATTTCCTGCTGAGCAAGGAGGTCCTATGCCCAGACAGGCTCAGATGACCCATCCGTTCTTATTTGCTTTCCTTCCAAAACTCCTTGGCACAATCTTATCAGGGATATCTCCAGCAGACATCCAGATCCTATGACCAAGGAAGATCACAGCTGAGCTGCCAGACTACATGCAGTGTCCCAAGTCACTGTCACAGATTTGGCTCAGTATTCCTGCAGGCAACAGTTTCACAGCTAAGCCAAACTGCACCAGCAGCCTGGCTGAAGTGCTGGAATATGCTAGCACTGGGTGCTGAGAGCTGAAAAAGGGGTTTACTCATTCAGACTCTCGCTCAGGAGAGTCTGAATGAGAGTTCTTTGAGAGAGGACTCACCTCATCTGACTTCAGACAGAACCAGAAAGTCACCCCTCCAAGCTAGGTGATTGTGACAGGTCAAATGAATCAGCCTTCACCTCCTTATTTCCTTTTCTCCCCTTACTGGTTTTGTGGCTTTATTTTTAACTGGACATAACTGAGCTTTCTAATAACAGTTAATAAGCTTAATAGCTTATTAAGTTAATACCTATTAATGTGCAGTGAAAAGCACAGACGTCAAACAAGGAGACTCACTTGGACAGGAAGATGCAATGGTTAGAAGCAGGAAACACAGCTGCATGAAGTGGGCTAAACCCATCAGCCTGCCCTGGGTGTTCATCACCAGCAGCGTTGGATGCTCTCTTACATCCTCCAGGATCCCATGGCAGCCTCACCAGGCTCCTCCCTCAGTCATCTCCCTGTTTGGACAGAAAATGCAGTATTCAGCATTCTTATCTCTCCTTATTATCTTCCTAGAAAACAATTTCCAAGCGCTGTAAAGCTTCTATTAGCCAAGAGAACTGGAATGCAGGCAAAGAAGTGCTCATGCTGCTTATCTGCTACGATACTGAGATGGGTTTTGGCAATACCAGGCTTGCAAACCTTTCTATCTCTGGGTCAAACACAGCAAAAGACAACTGCAGGGAAAGGTGTTTCTGCAGGGAAAGGTAAATCCTCCTGAGCCTGTGGGCAGGAGGCTCCATGTCCAGGCCCTCCAGGCTCCTTTGGGCAGAGGCTTTGCACACACCACTCAGTAAATACATGCAACAAATAACATCTTGACTTGCTGTCACTTTCAAAATGCACAAAACAATTAGATAAGGAAGATGATCAGGGACTGGAGCACCTCCTGTATGAAGATAGGCTGAGAAAGTTGGGGCTGTTCAGCCTGGAGAAGAGAAGGCTGCGTGGAGACCTCAGAGCAGCTTCCAGTATCTGAAGGGGGGCTATAGGGATGCTGGGGAGGGACTCTTCATTAGGGACTGTAGTGATAGGACAAGGGGTAATGGGTTAAAACTTAAACAGGGGAAGTTTAGATTGGATATAAGGAAGAAGTTCTTTCCTGTTAGGGTGGTGAGGCACTGGAATGGGTTGCCCAGGGAGGTTGTGAATGCTCCATCCCTGGTGATGTTCAAGGCCAGGTTGGACAGAGCCTTGGGTGACATGGTTTAGTGTGAGGTGTCCCTGCCCATGGCATGGGGGTTGGAACTGCATGATCTTAAGGTCTTTTCCAACCCTAATTATTCTATGATTCTATGTTTGGTGCTGAATGTTTTGCTTGCCCTAAGATGAAATATTCATTGTCAAATTGCATTCTACTTTTCAATTTAAAATATATGGAAAATATCTGCTCAAATTAAAGGGGCAAACACTATTTCTTAAAAAAAATACCCTGGATTTAGTCAGCCATGAATCCTCAATCATTTCAATGAAACTGCCGTGAATTTGTGAAACAGGTTTCAGGAAAACCCAAGTTTCACTTATCCAAAAGAGGAAAAAAGAAATCTGGAAAATTCACTCAACTTTCCTCACAAGCTTGGCTCTAGAAAACACAAAGTGCTCTGCCCCCAGAAGCTTTCAGTTTGAAGCCTTCGTTAAACCAACTTTTTTTTGGTACATCACTACCTGAGAAGCACCTTGAGGAAGTTTCAAAGCATTTAGGCATTAATTTCTAATTATATATGAAGTCTCCAGCAGAGCAGAAGTTAAAATCGCTTATCCCTAATACCTGTGCTAGTCTCAAGCTGCTGAGAGTCCCACCCAGAAACAACTGCGAAGGCAGGAACACAACCACAAAGGGAGTTTGAGGAGTCAAGTTTCAACAGCTTGAAAACAATAATAGTACTGAAGGAAGTAAGGAAACAACAAAACAAAAATCAGGGAACTTCAGTGGATCCCATGGATTTTGTTTTCCATTCAAGTTCTTTCCTCGAAAAGGAGCAGCATTTACGGAAGAGCTACTTTTTGTATTACTTTCACTACTGGTTTCACCTTGTTGAGCTGCTGAATCTGCTGAACTCTCAACAAGCTTTTGTAATAAAACCCAACCAACCAAAGCAAAACACAACGGGGATGAGAACACAAGAAGAGGCAAACCAGTGATTTTCAGGTTGAGCCTGGATGCAATTTGTTTCCATAGTTCCAACGAGCTGGTGCAGAAAGCACTCGGCAGGACTCTGTGCTTAAGCTGAGATCTCTCTGCAATAATCCTGAGAGTAGAGTAAGTACACACCTTCCCAGCAACTGCTCTTAACCAGGTTTTCCACAATAACTAGTAGAAAACACTACCAACAGTTTATGTTCTGCTTGCAGCACATTAAGGCAAACAGAATGAACAGTTTCACTGCTTGAATTTCTCACTTTTTAAACCCAATATTCTCACTGAGTGACACTTTCTGGTTTGGTTCTCTGTTGAGTTTTCAGAACCAGAGCCACCAGGGTTTCCACAGCTCCCTTTGGGGAGTGGACCAGTAACCACGGTCTGCTCCAGCTTGGGCAACAGCTTCTCACTGGAAGCAGGGAGAGGGAAGAGTTGCAAAGGTTTCTACTGCAACGCTCCTGGCAAATTACCCTTTCTTTGCCAGTATGACAGGCAAGTTTGGAAAAGGAGATACTAACAAAACATGGCAAGATGAAAAAAATACAGGTTAATTTGATGAAGGAAACATTATTGGTAATTACATGAAGATGAAAATGCATTAAGAGATTTATTCCGTTCCTTCTGTGCCACTCACTCTTACATAAAAGTGTGCCACTTAATGAAGCTGTTGGGGGGTTGCATTCAGATGGGCAGCACTGCATGAAAGTTGGCAGGCAGGGCCATAAAACGGGGCATTTTATATTTAGCCAGATCATGCACACAAATAACACACATTCTTCTTTATGGCAAAAACGTGAAACACACTGATCATTTCCCTCCGGCCCCAGAGCCTGTTTTAACTGCCGACTTCAAAAGAGGAAATAACATTTTGTAAGAGAAAGGACTGGCTAGAAGACAGGACTCCTTAAAGGAGAAGGCAGTACAAATACCTCAAAAGTGGTCTGGAGCCGAGGAAGCCTTGGTGCCTCTTCCTTTCCCTGCCTGAGCAGCCTTTCCAGCTCCCGGTTCATTCAGCTCCTTTTGCAGAGCCCCGCACAGGAGATGCAGAAGCCACTTGGATCCCACAGAAAAAGGCACCCGACTGACTTCTCCTTTCTTTAAAACACCACTGGATTTTCACTTTCATTTCTTCCCAGGCTGCAGGAAGGGCAGGGTGCATTCCTGCCTGGGATTCTGCAGCTGGAGAGCATGGGAAAAACCACACCTGACAGAAAACCCTCCAGGAACATGCTTATGGGCACCTGAGGAGTAAATCTGCTTCTCCATGCATTGCAACAGCCAAAGAAACCTCTCTAATTCCCAGACTCATCTGCAACACAAGGAAAATAATGCTCATTAGCCTTGGCAAAGCCCTTTGAAAAGTGAATACCTGTAGCATTAATCTCAACAAGCCACTTTTATATTTGCTCTTTAATAGAGAAAATGTTATTTATGAGTTCTGACCATGGAACAAAGGCTTCCAGGAGCTGTTCTGCAGTATTTCACATATGTTGTGGTCTGCTTATCTTCTTTGTGGGGACTACTAAGGCTTCTTCAAACAGTGCCTTCGTTATTTCACACAACAGTTGAGGTTGAAAGGGACCACCTGAGGGCATCTAGTGCAACCTCCCTGCTCAAACAGGGAGCACACTGCTCAGGACAGTGTTCAGCCAGCTCTTGAATATCTCCAGGGCAGGACACTCCACAGCCTCTCATTTTCTCACGCTGCTCTCTCTGGCTGAATTTACCATATTGTGGGGTTTTGTTCCCCTTTGGAACTATGTTATCCCAGAGGAGCCACCACTGTCACTGGTGGGGTCAGCCTTGGCCAGCAGCGGGACAGTCTTGGACCCAGTTGGCATTGGCTCCTCCAGACACAGGGAAAGCTTCTGGCGGCTTCTCAATGAAGCCACCCCTGTAGACCCCCAGCTATCAAAATCTTGCCACACAAACCCAATACAAGGGCAAACAGCACCTCTCAGTAGATAAAAAGTGGGGAACCCCCTTCCGAGACCAGGGAACGGTCCAGAGACAGACCAAAACCGCATTCAGCAACCTGCTAGTGAGGAGCAGCTGCAGTGAGACTCATTCTTGTCTGTGTTCCCAACACCCATATAGACAGGCCTACCTGGACAGGAAGAGGTTTTCATAATGAACAATCAAACCTTCCCTTCTTTGTTCCTTTTAAGTCTGGAACGCAGAAAAGAGCTTTCGCTTCTGCACCTCCTCAAAAATGCTTCCTGCAAAGCAATTTCTGAGAAACTGAGACCCGTTGCTGGGAAGTGGCTGGAGCAGTGCAAAGCAGTGGAGGGGCTGCTCCGCTCTACATCCTACTGGGAGAGACAGCATAACCCCCTCTTTGCCCCTCCAAAACGGCGCTAACAACTCTTCTCTGCTCAATCCACGGTCAGAACACATCTATACAGGGAAGGCACTAGAATTTACCATGGGAAGGATTGCATGAGATATGGCTAGAGCTCTCCTAAGACCTCTGGCAGCAGATGTTTCTTAACACTCACTGGCTTCTGGGTTGAGTTGCTCAGCTCCCCTCAAGCTGACAACCACACATTGCATCTGCCATCTGAAATGACCCTGAATTCCTCCTGGAAAAAAAAAAATTGCCATTATGGAGAAAAAACTGGCTTGGCAGGGCAGCCTTCAAGTCAATAAGGAAACTAAAAGAAGCTCTGTACGTGATGCTTTCCCTGAGTGCACGACACCAGCTGTACATTAAGACACAGATAAGGAACAAAACACCTCTCTGACTCAACAACTTTACCTGGGGTGGGGAGACCTACACAGTGACCTGTACTTGGGGCTGCTGCTGTTGCCATACACAGTCTCAGCCCCACATAACACAGCACACAGCCCCACCCTTAGGAAACACAGCCTTTTTCCCCATTCCCTGAATCCATACCCACCCTCTTTCTCTGTTATATCAGCCTGATGATCCTGTCTCCAGGTTGCAAGTGGTCTCAACACAGAAACAAGGGAAAAAGAAATGCAGTTGCAGCTCCCTCCTTCTGAGCTAAATCTCCCTTATTTTTTTTCAGGAATGAGTCCACAGCCATGTGCACTGCCACATTCCAGTGCCATCTCAGACAGGACGTTATGGAAACCAGTGCTGTGCGAAGAGCACTTTGGAGCTCTCTCAATCCTTTGGCTGCTCTGTGCAACAGCAGTCCCTTAGCACACCTCAGCTGTGAGGCCCTCAGAAGAAACATATTTACTCACTAATGAAGAATCAAATTCCTGTTTTTCCTTAGGGAAACAGTAATAGATATTTCCAAAGTCCCCCTCTTTACCAAATGAGCCACTGAGAAAACCACTGGCCAGCCCTGTTTCAACATCTTTTAGTGTGTGACACAAAAAGCACAAGGGAACAAGTTGTAGCTAAGGAACATCACAGTGAAGGTGCACACTGAGGCTTTTTGGACCTCCAGAGGACTAAATGGTTTGAGGAACTGCTAACAGGCCCAAACACTCCACTCAAACCCACCTGTCTAAATAGCAGCTGTACTTTAGTGCAAGCGGTCAATACTGTGAGAATTGGACTCAAACTCTCTGTTTTACACACACAGTACACAGTATGCTAGAGATTGGAAGGGATCACCTAGTCCAATCCCCCTGCCGGAGCAGGAACACCTAGATAACGTTAGACAGGAATGTGTTCAGGCGAGTTTTGAATGTCTCCAGGGAAGGAGACTCCACAACCTCCCTGGGCAGCCTGTTCCAGTGTTCCGTCACCCTCACTGAGAAGAAGTTTCTTCTCAAGTTTAAGTGGAACCTCTTGTGTTCCAGTTTGTACCCATCACCCCTTGTCCTATCATTGTTTGCCACTGAGTAGAGCCTGGCTCCATCCTCGTGACACTCCCCCTTTATATATTTATAGACACTAATAAGGTCACCCCTCAGTCTCCTCTTCTCTAAACTATAGAGACCCAGCTCCCTCAGTCTTTCCTCATAAGGGAGATGCTCCGCTCCCTTAATCATCTTTGTTGCCCTGCGCTGGACTCTCTCCAGCAGCTCCCTGTCCTTCTTGAACTGAGGGGCCCAGAACTGGACACAATATTCCAGATGGGGTCTCACCAGGGCAGAGTAGAGGGGAAGGAGGACCTCTCTTGACCTACTAACCACCGCCCTTCTAATACACCCCAGGATGCCATTGGCCTTCTTGGCCACAAGGGCACAGTGTTGGCTCATGGTCATCCTGTCGTCCACTAGGACCCCCAGGTCCCTCTCCCCTACACTGCTCTCTAACAGGTCGTTCCCCAACCTAGACTGGAACCTGGGGTTGTTCCTGCCCAGATGCAGGACTCTACACTTTCCCTTGTTATATTTCATCCCGTTATTCCCTGCCCAACTCTCCAGCCTGTCCAGGTCTCTCTGGATGGCAGCACAGCCTTCTGGCGCGTCAGCCACTCCTCCCAGCTTAGTGTCATCAGCAAACTTGCTGATAGTACACTCAATTCCCTCATCTAAATCGTTGATGAATATATTAAATAATACCGGTCCCAGTACTGACTCTTGAGGCACTCCACTGGTTACAGGCCTCCAACTAGACTCAGCCCCATAGACTACAACTCTCTGGCTTCTCTCCTTCAGCCAGTTCACAGTCCACCTCACTACCTTATCATCCAGTCCACACTTCCTCAATTTAGCTGTGAGGATGCTGTGGGAGACTGTGTCAAATGCTTTGCTGAAGTCAAGGTAGACCACATCCACCGCTCTGCCATCATCCATCCACCGTGCTATTTCCTCATAAAAGGCTAAGAGATTGGTCAAACATGATTTCCCCTTGGTGAAGCCATGTTGACTGCCCCTCATAACCCTCTTATCCTTGATATGCCTTAAGATGGCACCAAGGATAAGGTGTTCCATCACTTTCCCAGGGATGGAGGTGAGGCTGACCGGTCTATAGCTACCCGGGTCCTCCTTCTTGCCCTTTTTGAAGACTGGAGTGACATTTGCTTTCCTCCAGTCCTCAGGCACCTCTCCCGTTTCCCAAGACTTGGTAAAGATGATGGAGAGTGGTCTAGCAATGACTTCCGCCAGTTCCCTCAGCACCCGCGGGTGCATCCCATCTGGACCCATGGATTTATGGATGTCCAGATTGCTCAACTGATCTCTAACCCATTCCTCATCGACTAAGGCAAACCGCTCCGTCGACCTGACTTCATCTAAGGTCTCAGGGGTACAGGGCTCTTCAGGACTGCCTGCAGCAGAGTAGACAGAGACAAAGAAGGCATTCAGTAACTCTGCCATCTCTGTATCTTCTGTCACCAGGGCACCCATCCCGTTCATCAGTGGGCCTACATTGCCTCTGGTGTTAGTTTTATCTGCCATGTATTTGAAAAAGCTCTTTTTGCTGTCCTTGACCCTTCTTGCCAGGTTTAATTCTAAGGAGGCCTTAGTCATCCTAGCTGCCTTCCTACATCCTCTAGCAGCAGCCTTATATTCCTCCCAAGTGGCCAGCCCCTCCTTCCATGACCTGTAAACTCTCCTCTTCCACTTGAGCATACCCAGCAATTCCCTATTTAGCCACGCAGGTCTCTTGGCCCTCTTCCTTGACTTCCTACGTGTCGGGATGCTCTGATCTTGAGCTCGGAAAAAGCAATCCTTGAATGCCAACCAACTATCTTGGGCCCCTTTACCTTCAAGCAGCCTTGCCCATGGGATTTCCCCTAGCAATTGCTTGAAAAGGCCAAAGTTTGCCCTGCTAAAGCCCAGGGTTACAATTCTACTTGCTATTCTACTAGTCCTACCACACAAGATCCTGAACTCCACTATTTCGTGGTCGCTGCAACCAAGGCAGCCCTCAACCCTTACTGCTTTGACCAGACCCTCCTTGTTAGTGAGGATGAGATCCAGCAGCGCTCCTCTCCTGGTTGGCTCATCCACCATTTGCAGGAGGAAGTTATCATCCATACACTGGAGGAACCTCCTGGACTGCGGCTGGGTTGCCGAGTGGTCCTTCCAGCAAACATCAGGGAAGTTAAAATCCCCCACGACGACCACAGCCTGTGACTGTGAGGCCGCTCTCAGCTGCCTGTAGAAGGCCTCGTCAACTTCCTCACCCTGATCTGGTGGTCTGTAACAGACACCTACAACAGTATCCCCCCCTGCCAGCCTGCCCCTTAATTCTCACCCACAGACTCTCAACTCGCTCGTCATCTGTCCCTGGACAGAACTCGGTGCATTGTAGCTGCTCCCGCACATAAAGAGCAACCCCACCACCCTTCCTGGCTGGCCTGTCTTTCCTGAAAAGGACATAGCCCTCCATGACTATATTCCAGTCATGTGAGCTGTCCCACCACGTCTCTGTAATTGCCACCAGATCATAGTCTCCTGACTTAACACAGGTTTCCAACTCCTCCTGCTTATTTCCCATGCTGCGCGCATTGGTGTACAGACATTCCAGGGAGCGAGCTGAGCACACCGATTTCACCCGAGGATTATAGGAGGCCTCCCAGTCTTCATCAATTCTGGAGCGCTGCCCCACTGGGGCAAGCCCAGCTACAACCCCATCCCCCTTCGAATCTAGTTTAAAGCTCTCCAAATGAGCCCTGCTAATTCATGCCCCAGCATCCTTTTGCCTCTGTGAGATAAACCTTTCCCACTTGTCATTGTCCAGACTGGTGCCCTATAAAACCAGCCGTTATCAAAGAATCCAAAGCCCTGCCTGCAGCACCAGTCTCGAAGCCAATCGTTTATGGACTGAATCTTCCCATTCCGTCCCACATCATCAGTGGAAGATGGAAGGAGTGAGGAGAAGATCACTTGAGCCCCAGACTCTTTCACCATCCGCCCCAAGGCCCTGTAGTCTTTCTTCATCCCCCTCAGACTGCGGGAAGCAGCTTCCCCCCCACCTGTCTGGAAGATCAGCAGTGGGTAGTAGTCTGTCGGGTGCACCAGGTTGGGGAGCGCCCTGGTGATATCCCTGATCCGGGCTCCAGGCAGACTACACACTTCCCTATGATGAGGGTCAGCTCTGCATATCGGGCCCTCTGTTCCTCTCAGAAGGGAATCGCCTACTACAATGACCCTTCTTTCTTTCTTATCAGAGGCAGCCTTGAGGTGCAAAGTTGACCCCCTTTTCCTGTGTGGCCTTGTGGGCTGGCCTTGCACCACATCCTCACCTACCTCTCCTTCAAGATCCAGGGCCTCAAACCTATTACAGAGGGACACCTGGGGAAGCAGGGCAGGAAGGGGGGAGGGTTTCCCACGACGCCGAACTGCAACTCGCTTCCAACCCTCGTCGTCTTTTTGGTCCCCTACCTCTGCGCAACAGCTACAGGGCAGGGGCTGTCTCGGGCCATCCCCCTCTGTCTGAGAGAGCAGGGGGTCCTTCCCCTTTTGGGGGGTATCTCCCTGGAACCATTCCGACTGGCCCGCCAGGGAGTTACTCCACCAGTCGATCTCCCTTTCACACTCCCTGATGGTCCTCAGCGTCTCAACCTCCTCCTTAAGTCCTGCCACCAGGCTAAGCAGATCTACCTGCTCACACCTCCCGCAGGTGGAATGCTGTCCTCCCTCCCCCGGCAGCAGCAGGCTCTGGCGCTCCCTGCACCCAGAGACCTGAACAGCCACGGTCTGGGACGGGGTCTCTGTCTGAGTTGCTGCAGTCACCTTACTGCAAGCTCTCTTTCTGGAGGTGACCATATTGGTCCGCAGTCTGGGACACCAGCAACAGGGGCAGCAACACGACCTGCTTGTTCCTCCCTGCGCCGGGGGGGCAGCTGCCCTCTCAGAGGCTCTTTCAAGGCAAGGGGCAGGGGGGTGGTCGCCGTCACCGTGGGATCGCCCCCGGCCACGTGGGCTGCTGGGGCTTCGGGGGTCGGGAGATGTCGGGAATCGCGATGTCTCTGCGCTATCCCCTCTGATTTTCCTAATCTCCGTTGACCCTCGCGGTCGCTGAAGCGTGCCTAGCTCCCATCAGCTGACTCACTCTGACTCACTTTGCTCTCCAAGTACAAAGTTTAGCAGCAGCCACGCACACAGGGGGTGTTTCAGATAAGCCTCTTCCTAAAGGCCGCAGTATTCAGCTCCTCAGACCCTGTTTTCATGTGGTCTTTCATTATCAGTGTTCCCTGTTAGTGATACCCATTTAAACACCTGCTTTCTACAAGCATGGAACATAAATCTGGGGGAAACATATGCTGCCTAGCCTAAAATCTCCAGGAACAGGCAAAGAACTTCACTTTCCAAGATCTGTTTTGAGAAGTTTATTTTCGTTCATACAGATAAAGCTTGCACTGCATCCTTTGACTATAAATTAAGTACCTGACAAATAGAAACAATATTAACTGAAGTCTTCAGTTAGGGATTTCCCTTTCTCCTACCCAGAAACATGCTTTAGGAGTTTGTTTTCCTTTGTGGACTGAAGAACCTTCTTGTTTTGCGATAGATGACAAGAGGCCTTCTGTAAATAGGATCGCAAACAACATACCATGCATCTGCTAAACCAGCTGTAAAACCTCCTAAGCACTTCTAACAGCTGACCACCAGCCTACTCCCTGCATAGGCACTGATTTCTGTTCCAGGCAAAGTTTTCAAGTTCCTTACACAATTTTGTCCTCAACACCCCACCAACTTACAGACAACTCATCTTGATGGATGAAGGACAGACAGCTGTATTCTGCTTTGCTGATGTTGCTACCATCAGGGTCCTTGTTGGGCTGTATTTATGCTGCTGTAATCCTAGAAACTCTACTCCTGAATGAGGCTTCATTTTGTCATCCAAAAGAGAGAACCTCCAACATGAACTTTCTCCTATGGCCACCCCGATACCACAAAACCTTTTTCCTTTAATCCAGATATATCATCCCAGAATAATAACATTACCTTCAGCCAGAACTTTACCCAGAAACTCAACATGAGAAAAGAACCAAAACACAGGAGGTGAAAATCAGACACTATGAACAGAGAAGAACCCAGAGTTTTTCTCAGGTGTATGCACATCCACAGGTTTTGGGGCTTCCATTCCTTTTTATCTCAGGAAACTAGGAATAATAAAGCCCAGGGATCTATCCCAAGTCTTAGCATTAGCAGTCATTTTCCCATTACATCATTGGTCTCAGTATGCTTTGCCCCTGGCTTTAGTTTCCAAAGCACTTGCCTACAAAACCTCCATTATCATGTTTGTGAGGGACTGCCCTGCTAATCTGGTACATAAGAATCATTAGACTCATAAAATCAACTAGGTTGGAAGAGACCCTGAAGATCATCAAGTCCAACCATTAAAGAAATGCCCTGGGTTAGCTGTAGCAGCCGATTTTCTCCTTAGTAGCTGGTGCAGTGCTGTGTTTTAGACTTTACCCTGCAAACAGTGCTGATGACATCGATGTTTCTAGTTGTTACTCTGATCAATGACCTTCTGAGTCTCATGCTCTGCCAGTGAGGAAAGGAAGCTGGAAGGAAGCAGAGCCAGGACACCTGACCAAAGGTAGCCAAAGGGGTATTCCTTCCCTAGAGAAACTGGGGGGCAATCACTGCTTGGGGTTGAGCCGGGTATCACCAATTGTATTCTTTCCCCTTGTTATTTCCCTTATCATTAATATTATTGATGATAGCAGCAGTGGTTTATGTTATACCTTCGTTACTGGACTGCTCTTATCTCAGCCCATGGGGGTTACATTCTTTCCATTCTCTTCCCCATCCCTCCTGGAGTGGGGGGGAGGAAGAAAGGGGGAGTCAGTGAGCAGCTGTGTAGTTCTCAGTTGCCAGCTGGGCTTAAACCACAATAAGAAATTAAGCAAACAGCACTCCAAAGAATTTATGGCTCAAAGAGTAAAGTGAGATCCATGACTGTTTATGACAGTCAGTATAGTGTCATGAAGTGAGAAATGAAAGATCAGAAAACACAAGTGATGCCAATGCAATTGCTCACAACCTGCTGACAGACACCCAGCCCAATCCGAGCAGTGATCTGGGCCTTCCAGGTGATTCCCCCCAGTTTCTATACTGGGCATGATGTGCTGTGGTATGGAATACCCCTTTGGTTAGTTTGGGTCAGGTGTCCTGGCTCAGCTTCCTCCCAGCTTCCTGTGTCCCTCCTGACTGTCAGAGCATGAGACTGAAAAGTTCTTGATCAGGGTAAGCATTACTGAGGAACAACTAAAACATCGGTGTGTTACCAGCATTGTTCTCAGATAAAAGCCGAAACACAGCACTGTAGAGCTGCTAGAAAGAAAAAGACCTCTATCCCAGCTGAAACAAGGGCAGTATCCATTCCTTATTCTATACCATTTACATCATGCTAAAGTCCCACACTTTCCAATATGCCATCGCCTTTGTGGTCTCTCTATATATATATTTATACACACACAGAGATATTACTCTAACATCCCTGTGTTTGGCGAGCCTCACACACAACCAGGAAAGTGTCCAGGTCCACCAGTGTGTGCACAAAAGAGGAAGCTTAAACATCTACAGTCACATCTCACTTCTTAGCTTTTCCTTAAATGACTTCAGGCATTTAGCAAATGAGCAAAAGGTAGTGCATACATAACCTACATAAATGTTACTCCCAAGTAAAGAGTGATAGGACATGAGGTAACGGCCTCAAGCTGCACCAGGGAGGTTTAGACTTGATATTAGGAACAATTTCTTCCCTGAGAGGGTGCTCAGGCACTGGGACAGGCTGCCCAGGGCAGTAGTGGAGTCACCATCCCTGCCAGTGTTCACAAACAGTGTAGAAGAGGCGCTTAGTGATGTGGTTTAGTGATGACATTGGCAGTGCTCAGGTACAGGTTGGACTGGATGAGCTTAAAGGTCTTTTTCCAACCTAAATGATTCTATGTTTCTGTGATTTGCTCCAAAGCCAGCAAGTCCGCCAGGATTTACACACCAGAATACAAAGAAGCCAGCCTGTTTCTTTGTAGTGCATTCAGACAGACTTGCAGATGGAGTTTCAGCCTGACTGACCTGGCCACAGGTACACACACACAGTGTACCTTGCCCTGGAGGCAGAAAGTGCAAATCAGTTCAAGACCAGAGCTGAAACCAACATGTCTTTCTTGCAGCAGCGCAGGCAGGCAGGATCACAGTGAACTGCAGGTAACAGAGAACCATGTGCCACAGCAGGGTCACAGCTCAACCAATGGCAGCTCCAATCCACTGGGACAAGGAGCACATCAATAAAAAGAAAACCGAATCTCCCCTTCCTTTCCCTGGACATTTTTCTTTTCAACACTTTGCAATATTTGCTTTCTCTTTCAACAAGAGGACTTGGCTCGTGCTCAGCTTTACTTCCAAGGCTGCAGTGGTTTACAAGTTGGGTTGTTGCCACAGCCTGGGTGCAGGGAGAGAAGCTCTTTCTGCCTGTGCCCAGGACCACCATCAGGTGTTGCTGCAGAAGCTGAAAGCATCTCAGCCTTCCAGACTCACTCCCTGCACCAATGCCCAGTCCATTCCAGGAGGTTATTTCCACACCCAGCCTTGTTCCTGCTCAGGATGGCATGACTTCCATAAGCCCATTCTTTCTTCACCTGCCAAGAGGAAAATTTAACCTCTCTGCTTTTACTTGTAACCTATGACAGCTCGACAGCCTTATTTGAGCACTTCTTGGAAAAGTCACTGTTGAAGAATATTTGCAACCAGCCCCATCCTCCTCCATCTATTTAATGTATTCTAAATGGTACAGACAAGGTTTAATTAAGTCCACGTGTTGTTCTCTTTGCTTTACTACTGCCCCACAACTGGATGTGATACATGCAGGCAATCCCACCTACCATACACAAGGAGGAATCTGAATATAAGTGTACTGCTGCCACGAGCTACACTAGCTCATAAGAACTGCTGACATGATTATGGCATACAAGAACAGTGGAGAGATCATTTTCCATTCTCTAGGAAAGCTGGACTCATGCATTTTGGACCTAAACTAAAAGCACTTCCAACATGAGTCAAGAGCAGTCCATGGGAGAAAGGGATTTGCATTAAGCAATGAGCAAATGATTTTGGTTTTCCAAAACGAAAGCTTTGAGATAGGATGGGAACACAGAAGGCAGCTCTTAATGACCGATAATTCCAACTTGTGATTTGGTGCAATCCCTTCAACCTCAGCCCAATAGGATTCATTTCCATTCTGCCAGCTAAAATCACTCCTTGTCTCACATCAGCCTGCCCTGGCAAAGGCCCAGCAAACCCAGACAAAGAGCATGCCAAGGTGGGTGAACTGCAACAACAGCTCTGCTACTTGGCAGACTTGGCAACACCAGCCTTGGCCACACGTCTTGGTTTCGTTTTCTTCAGCCTGAACAAAGGGTGGAAATAATCAGCTATAAATGCCTTTGGGAATACTTATCAGATAGTGTGGGTTGGTGGCCTGGAAAATGTACAGGCTCAAAACATGAACATGTTTCCATAAGCAAATATATATGTGTGATAACCTGCAAGCTTAAAAGCCAAGACCACCGAATAGCACATCCCACCTCCTTGATGGTCACACAATATGATCTGGAGCAACTCACCCTTCCCATACTCTGGTTTAACATCTGTAAAAGAACAAAAACCTCCATCCTCCAGGCTTCAGACTGGAGCTTGAGAAATATGCCCCCAAGATAGTTACTGAGTGCCATGACTTGCTTCTAGGTCTGTGAGTCTGACAAGTACTTCATAGCCTACTTAGCCACCTTATTTCTAGAAGCCAAACAACTTGTTTGCATTTGTGTCTCCAACTATAGAACACAGGTTCCAGGCTTTGGACATTTCTGTCTCAAAACTAAAAGGATGGAATTGCAAAGCAAGTCTACTTACACAAACACTTGTGTTACTGCTCTAAAGTGAAGAGCACAACTGAATATTTTCAAGGCAATGACCTAATGACAAATTCCTTGGCATCTCAGAGAAGCTCCTGTGCCCTCTGAGGAGTTTAAATCTAGATGTTGACCAGAGAATAACAAAATCCAAATGGTGACAAACACTGCAAGGAAAACCTTTCCCAGGTACATCTGATACTACCACACTGGGGACTAAATTGCTCCTTATATAAGGGTAGGGAGCACTCCTTAAGAAGCAAAGCCAGGGAAACCATCCCATGACCACATACAGCGTTTTATGGCCCTGAGTTTCAGTCCTAGTCCAGGCCAGCTTAGGCAACAACTTGCAAGTCAAAGGAACTCAGTAGGAAAGTAAGAAGTTAAATGACAACACAATTCAACACAGGAACTGAGAGTTTACAGTCACATCATTCCTTGTAGGTGTACTACTGTGCAGGAGCAAAAACCCAAGCATTTTATTCAGCAGCACCAACCAAACGTGCCAGTGGGAATTGGTGTCTTCAGAATTAAGCAGGAGCAATAGAAGGCAATCACTGGATGAGAGACAGCAAAGTGTGTAAGATCTCACAAGGCTGGAACAGACTGTTTGTGTGCTATCATCTACACTCCTAGGCAAAACCAGAGGAGAGGACACACAGATCAGTCAGCATAGGGGAAATGAAATTAAACTAGTCACAGTGCATAGCAAAACAGTGCATAGCAAAACACTCTGCTATGGCTAAGACGAAAGACCTTCCCATGAACAAGCCATACCTTCCAGATCCACTGGCTCTGACCAGGGATTAAGATTTGCCCATTGAAGTACAGCCATTTGGGGGGGCAGGGGAGGAAATATGGTTTTAGGGGGTTGTAACCTCCTGATGGCTTGTTCTGCCCCGAGATATTTTTTCTCCAGAGACCCCTGGACAGAACACTGCTTCCTCAGTCGCTGAAAGAAAACATGAACTGGGGACAGTCTACATCCGCCTGAACTTTTCCCTGTGTGACTCATGCTTCACATCTGACACTACTGCTCTTAATTTGGCCATTTATAAGAACTGGGTTTAATTGTGATGTGGACTTGGCACTCAGGAGGAATTATTTCAGCTTTGGCACTAAAGACCGGGGATGTTGCGCTACTTTCTTCATCTCCCAACTCACCCTGGAGTCCAGCGATCCAAGGAACTCTCATGCTTCCCTGAGATATGTCACTGCTTCCAGCAAGTGAAGAACCACTTAAGGTTTCCCTTTTCTTTTCTATGTTCCAGAGGATAAATATACGTAAGGTTTAATGATATAGGCATATAGGTGATCTTTAGACACCACTGGGCCTGTTTTCTGCTCCCCTGCTATACAGACTGCATTGGTATCAGGAATCTGGAGGTTTTTAACCCTTTTTTCTTCTCTTTAAAAGGGATGTTTAATCACAGACCTGTGACTTTATTATTACTGAGGAGGTAACCGCACATTGACAGACAGAAGTTGCCAATCCTACTGCCACCCGTGCCCCTTGATGGATGTTGCAGATGGGGAATCAGGTGGGGAACATCCCTGACACTGCCAGTGACTTGCACATTCACTCCAATACAGTCACCCACAGACACTGCCTGCATCAAAGCTGTGGGTCCACTATTTCAGACAGAAAGACTAAGAAGAGTCCCTCTGCAGCCCTGTGCTTCCTTCTCTGGTGTGCTCTGGGCTGTGCTCACCCCATGCTCTCCCACCTGGACCAAATAGGTGTGGAGCAACTCCAGCTCATGGTGCAAAAAGATCTTGCAATGGCTATGTAGATGCCAACATTGTTGCTGAAGCATCAGAACAAGTCTCATTTTCCAACAAAGACACAGGACTGTACCCACAAACACAAAGCGGAGTGTGAGTGTGGGTACCCTCCTCTGCCCCTTGGACAGGCATACCAGAGAACATCCAAACTGAGCTGAGTTCCCAGCTAGCACTTGCCATGGGATCCTTTAAGGAGTTTCCACAATGCCATCTTCCCACCCAGTAAGGGGAATCCATTGCCTATTTAATCATAAACTTGTCAGTAAAATTATTGGATGCATTATCTAAACAGAAGTTTGTAAGATTTCAGGATTCTGCTTATCCCATCTTGTTTCAAGAGAGCAGGCTGAGGATGTCCCATATCATCAGCTTTATATGACATTTATTAATGTTTATTTATGCTTCCTACAGGGAAGATCATCAATCTCACACAGATGTCAGGAAAGATACTCTGGTTTATTCTTTTATTGCTTTGTAGCTATAAAAACTGTCCTTTATAGGACATTGTTTATAAGGGAGCAAGCAATGAACGGAGCATGTTTCCTGGTCTTTAACTGCTGGCTTATACCAAATGTTAAGAGAGTCTCGACTCAAAGGGGCAGTAAAGATCCCTACAGAGCATTTCCTTCTTGAAATATATCCTTCTGCCTTGATTAACCGTAGGGGAAAAGATCCTAAAAAAGGCATTTTGACTTTCTGTTTTCAGCCCAGGCGCCCGAGCACTGGTGTGTATGAGAGCCAGCCCATACCCATCTACCCTAAAGCAGTGTCCAACTTTTTTATGGTAAAAGGAAACAAACATCAAAAGAGTTTGATTTTGTATACAACATGGGTAAAACCCTTCTCTCCACAACTAAAACTGAATGTAAGCAATTCAGTAAAATGAGATTTCGTTCCCGTGACTGACTTGAGTGTATTTTGAATCTGGTTGAAGCATCACATGGAGGAGCTACAGAAAGGATGTGTTTCATTTGGGAAGGTGATGCAGAATCCAGGCTGATGCTGGGCAGTGGGGCTCCCACAGGACACCTTTGCCCTGCAGGAGCCTGCTCTGCTCAGGCAGGCACCAGCCAGAGCCCATCAGCATGAAGCAAGGAGGATCACAGAGTACAAGAAGAAGGGCTGCACCATGCTGAGGCCAAGAAGCACAAGAGGTCCGAGCGTTAGCTTTTCACAAGTCCATCCCTGGGTGGTGGGAAGCACAGTGCAATGTCCTGGTGCTTTAGTGGCTTATGATAGGCCTCTGGTGTAAAAACAACAATATAATGCATTATCTGCGGATGTTTAGGCTTGCAAGCAAAGACATCCTCATTCCTCAGCCACTCCCCTTCTTAGCTTTTCTTGCTAAAGAAAAAGATGACTTTGACCTATTTGTCCAAACAATTGTGGTTGTTTTCAGCTGACCCTTTTACATCAAAGGATTTGTGCTGATGACATAGGGCTTTTTTTTCCTTGACCCCATTTGCTATAACTGGGGCTCTCTGAAGACTCACACCCGTTCTTCTGACACTGATTTTAACCCTTCTGAACCTTTCCCTCCATTGACATGTTTTTCTTCCATAAGGCATAGCCAGATGCTAGCACGCTACTGGCCAGTCCCTCAGGACATTTGCTTATTGATGCACCATGTTTTTTCCTCATTGCTATCATGCTTAACATTTTTTAGCTGAAGTCTTGTCAGTTTTGCAACACAGAAGAGATCTGAGTTTAAGAGAGAAACATAACTGCAGGCAGTACCAGCCTGAAAATTCACAGCTTTGTTATTCCCCAATACTCTGCTCTCCTGAGACTTCACCTGGAGTGTAATGTGTGGGGTTTGTTCATCAAGAAGTTTGGGGGGAGGGAGGCTCTCTGTGGCTGTCGTTATGTGAAACAATACTCCTTTTGACTCTGTAACTGTTGTACTCTGTAGGTAATGGGGGGAGGTCAGTTGTATTGTTGCACAGGATTGTGAGAAGGAAAAGGGGGCTGGGTGGCTCGAAGTGGTGCCTTGTTGCAATGCTTGAGGGGCGGGGGGCTGCGATGGGGCGGGGGGCTGCGATGGGGCGGGGGGCTGCGATGGGGCAGAGGCTGGCAGTGGACGCTTCTCGAAGCCTCTGGGAGCTTCTCGAAACTTCCCGAAACTTCTCGGCGATGAGACCCCTGCAACAAAGGGAACCAATGGGGAAGAGCCATGTCAACATCCGAGTGAGGAGGGGCGACAGGATTGGCTGGGGCCTTGAACCGAACAAGATAAAGGACCCCCTCCCAGGGACCGCGTGTGCGCGTCTTGGGGGGAGCGGGGGCTCGCCGGAGCGCCCAGCGCTGGTTTATCTGCTATCGCTTACTCAGTTTAATAAAATTTATACTTTAAACCGAAATTGGCTATCATATTGATAACATTGAGCATTGTGTGCAGTTCTGGTGTCCTCAACATAAAAAGGACATGGAACTGTTGGAACAAGTCCAGAGGAGGCCATGAGGATGATCAGGGGCTGGAGTACCTCCTGTATGAAGACAGGCTGAGAAAGTTGGGGCTGTTCAGCCTGGAGAAGAGAAGGCTGCGTGGAGACCTCAGAGCAGCTTCCAGTATCTGAAGGGGGCCTATAGGGATGCTGGGGAGGGACTCTTCATTAGGGACTGTAGTGACAGGACAAGGGGTAACGGGTTAAAACTTAAACAGGGGAAGTTTAGATTGGATATAAGGAGGAAGTTCTTTACTGTTAGGGTGGTGAGGCACTGGAATGGGTTGCCCAGGGAGGTTGTGAATGCTCCATCCCTGGTGGTGCTCAAAGCCAGGTTGGACAGAGCCTTGGGTGGCATGGTTTAGTGTGAGGTGTCCCTGCCCATGGCAGGGGGGTTGGAACAGGATGATCTGAAGGTCCTTTCCAACCCAAACTATTCTATGATTCTATAATACTGCTTACAAAGCAGGAGCTGGACAAATGAAATGGGAGGACAAATGGAAGCCTTTCAGAATCTTCATTCCTGCTCTAGAAATAGACAAAGACCTACAACACTCTTTATTGCTTTTCTCCCTTCTATTAATATGGCAATAGATTAATTACCCAGATTCACATGTGTGAAGGGACAAGCAGGAGAGGAGTTTAGCCTTAAGGAAACTGAATGGAGGAAGTATGGGCAACCAACTCAGTATCTGACCATCACAGCAGTGAACTCCCCATCAACTATCAGCCCTTCAAGACAGAGACATCAAGATTATGCTACATATGCAAAAAGTATAGTTCAGTGCTGCCTGCAGTTACAAAGTGCAGTTATAACACAACAAGCATTATTAGGAAGGAAATAGAGAGCAAAGTAATAATCCCTACACAGTATCCACTTCTGTGTGCATATTAGCCCATGCTCCAAAAGGACAAAATAGAATTCGAACTGATGCAAACATGGGCAATGATGAAACAGGGGCTGCAGGAGGAAGAGCCCAGAAAAGCAAAAAAGATCTGCAAGAGATGTCCATGAAGCTGAGAATGACCCTGAAAAGCAAAATAAGGAATCTCACCCCTGCTGTCCCTGCAGGGCAAGAAAGTGAGGCTCACATAAACTACCACTGTGTTGCATGCTTAAAACAATCAAGAGAAGAACCCTTTGGTATAGCACAAAGTGCCTGCCAGAAACTATTAATCTGTTAATTAATTAAATTTGGGGTTAGATCTGGAATGAGATCTATGGAAGAAAGGTGCAGAAAGAACAGATGCTCTTGAACACTACAGCTTCAAAGTGAACTCCAGCTCCGGGAGTCTCTAAAAGATACATTCCAGGAGTACTTTGGCTGCTGAGGCAAGAGAGAGGTCGCTCTTATAGATGGGATGTTGGGATCCAGCCCAAGCCAGCAGAGCTGCTCTGGGCTGGCCAGATGCCAAGTCAAGATGTTCTTTATACCTCTGTTTACTTCAGGGACAAGCGCGCTTGGAGTTCTGACTTTGTTCCTTTTCCTGATCAAAAGAGCATGGTTGGGGAGGAAAGGGAAATGGATTTACATGGCTGAAGGAGCAGGCACTGAATCCAAACAGCTCCGAGCTTTTGAAGGGTTAGGGATTGCACATACAAGTAATGATACTATTTAGTACACATAATTAAACACACTTGTGAAACACCCAAATTACATGCAGAGTTCATTTAGTCCAACACAAAGTTGATTCAAATCTAGAAGTCCTTGAAATTCACACCACAAAACCGCAGCAAAACACTGGCAACACAAACATTCAATCAGGAGCTATGCCAGGCCCCCAAACCACACATTTCCTTTAGATTCATTCCCAAGAAGAGTATGCACTTTCATGTCAGACTGTTCTCTCCTGAGGGCTCCTTTGGACATCCCTTCCAACTCACTCAATTCAGATTTGCAGCAGGCATTACCCAGATAAGATCTGTTTTTCCACAGAAGCTTCCAAAAGAGGAAAGATCCAGGAAATAATTTCATAACAGAACATCATCCTTCTCTATGCTCAATATTCCACCCAGGAATAAACACCACTTTTTGTCATTGGTCTGTGACCTACTGTCCCTTGCAAAGGTAAATGAGCTCCTGAAGACCTTGGTGCCGCTGTACGGGATGTACAGTGGCACCAAGCACTGCCTTCAGGTGATCAGGAAATAATCCCTTTACAGCTGCTGAGACCAAATCTAGAGCTGAGGATCACAAACTGGAGCACTCTCAGCTAAAAAGAACTAAAGCCCCTGGGCTGGAAAGCACTTGGCCTCAGCCACCAGGCTGGCTCCCAGGCCATCACTTCTCAAGCAGGTTGCATGTCAGCATGGATATCTACTCACCTATTCTGCAATGTTCAGGGATCTTCCTTCCCATGATGCTGCTGGCATCGCATCTCCGAGGACAACCCCTGCAGGAGCTGGCAGACTCATAATATTTAGGTCCCAATCAATTCTAGACCTGTCACAGACATAAGAGACGATAAATGTCTGTAGGGCTTGGCCATTGCAACAAATAAATATCATTGCATTCTTTTGCTGAAAGATTTCCATCATTGCTGTAGGGTTGGGAGAATAAAAAATCAAAATGAAACAATATAGACCAAAAACCCCTCCCACAACAAGAGGATCAAGTGATGCCATTTCCCAGGCAAGGAGCTTCATCCCAGAGAGCTCCCTCCCCTCCAGAGGAAGCTGATGGAGCCGTGGTTCTAGCAAGGAAACAGAAATACCACAATAAAGGAAACAGCTGCAGTGACAAATGATATGATATCACAACCAAGATGTGAGCTCACAAGGAGCTCTGAAAAGCAGCCTGCTGGCTGACTCCATCCTGTGTCTGCCTTTACTCAGCAGAACAGATAACATGATAACCCGAGCATCAACACAGCTTTCAATTCATTTTAAATTAATCAAAGCCGAGAGAAATCAAACACTTTGATATGATAAAATAGTGGGAAAACATTATTTATACGATAAGGTCTCTAAAACCACACACGAGAACACAACTTGCTGAATCTCTGACACACAACTGTCTCTGCTCTATTATTTCATTGAATCATAGAATGTTTTGGGTTGGAAAGGACCTGAAGATCATCTAGTTCCAGCCCCCTGCCATGGGCAGGGATGCCTCACACAGTGGTGTCCCAGAGTTCAAGCCTGTAGATACGAGGAGGAATGAAGGGAAGAGGTTGATTGTGTGAAATGAAGTAATGAAGTGCCCAGGACAGCTTAGGGAGAAGCCACATGCTGCTCAAAGCAGAGATAAGTTTCAGACTTCTCACACGTGTTTAGAGTATTCCCCTTGCAACCACTCCATCTCCAGCCATTTCAAACAATTACCTAAGCTTCCATGTACTTCTTCTGTTCCTCTGGTTCCTGAGGAGATACCAGATGTACAGCGAATGTTATTGTCAGAGAGTCCAAAACAATCCAGAATTACCCATCTCAGTGCAGAAAAGTCACATCCTTCAAAACGTACTGCTTCAAGTATAAGATTTGTTATGTTTATGACCATCATACCAAATATCCTGGAAGCAGAGGCAGAGAGCACAAGCTTTTGCTCTAAGAGAAAAGCTCATTAACAACCTGTACGCACCAAAGCTTTTTACATCTGAAGAGTCATCCTCTAAAAGCAATCCCAAATCTGCCCCAAACACCCAGCAGCAATTACAGCTGAGCTGGAGCACGTGTCTTGGCTGTCACACAGGAGGGACATGAGCTCAGCCTGGGGCCATGCAAGTCACAGCCCCAGCATGGACCACAACATGAGGGCAGCAGAGATGAGGTTGCATCACCAGATCTAAATACATCAGTGTTGTGGTTTAAACCCAGTCAGGTAACTCATTCACTCACTCTCCCCCTTCTTGCCCTCCCCCTACTCCCGGAGGGACAGGGAAGAGAATCGAAAAGAATGCAGCTTCCACAGGTTGAGATAAGAACAGTTTAGTAACTAAGGTATAACACAAATCACTACTGCTGCCGCCAATAACAATAATGATAAAGGAAATAACAAGGGAAGAGAATACATCACCTCACCACCAGCCGACTGGTAACTCACCCCCCCCAGCCTGACCAAGCACCCACCCATACCTCCTCCACCCCTGCAGTCTCCCAGCCCTTCCCGCTAACTCCCAGTTACATCCCGGGCATGACGTGCTGTGGTATGGAATACCTCTTTGGTCAGTTTGGGTCAGGTGTCCTGTCTCTGCTTCCTCCTGGCTTCCCCTCCTCCCTGGCAGAGCATGAGGCTCACAAAGTCCTTGGCCAAACCAAAACAAACATCGCTATCAGCTCTGTTCCCAAGCCAAAAGTCAAAACACTGCACTGCAGCAGCTACCAAGAAGGAGAAAAATGACTGCTACTGCTGAACCCAGGACAATCAGGAAGTCAAAAGACATGATGGGCACTTTGGTAAGTGTTTCAGATCTTGACCGGCCTCTGCCTCACTGACAGGCTACATTGGATCACAGCATTGTGTCACCTACATCACCAGTTCCCCTCTGGGAAAATGGATCAATAGCTGGGACTCCCTCCATGAGTGCTCAGTAGGATGCTGCTGGGAGTTGCACCATCCTGCACTGCGGGTAACAGGGATTTCCACACGGACTCCAGTATTCTGGGTTACAAATCACCTCTCTGCTCCAGCTGAGACAAAAGACAAACAACGTGTGCAGACAGTGTGGGTCAGTTAGGCACACTGCTGGACCTGGCACAGCTGCCCAGTGGCTCTCCTTCAGCTGGATCCACTGTCTCAGGGTCCTTTAATACCATTGTAATTCCAACTGGCCTTCCCACACTTTTGTATTCCAAAAACTGTTCCAAAGGCCAAAGAAATCACCCTGTGCCCAGGGAGGCAACAGGAGGGCAAAGCTGCAGGTCCTGCTGCTGGAGGTGAAGAAAGTGCAGTTTGTACTCAGGCATCAGTAACACCACCCCAAAAGTCACATCATAAATCACCACCACAGGAGAACATCATCTGAAGCTTCTTCAGAGGCAAAGCTTTCACCCTTAACAAACTATAATTTCTTATAACAATTTTCTGGCCCAAAGGTAACACAAGTGATTTTTATCAACTTTATAGAATTACACAATGGTTTGGGTTGGAAAGGACCTTAAGATCATCCAGTTCCAACCCCCTGCCATGGGCAGGGACACCTCACACTACACCATGTCACCCAAGGCTCTGTCCAACCTGGCCTTGAACACTGCCAGGGATGGCAGATCCACCACTTCTCTTGGCAACCTGTGCCAGTGCCTCACCACCCTCACAGTAAAGAACTTCTTCCCTATGTGTAACCTGAACTTCCCCTGTTTAAGTTTAAACCCATTCCCCTCTTCCTATCACTGCAGTCCCCAATGAAGAGCCCCTCTCCAGCATCCAACTATTTATCTTCCAATTTATCTTCCTAAATTTTTGGCAGAGCTGAGTGTGGCATAGAAGAACCCACACCCGTGGTCAGAGCCACTTGCAGCCACAGCCACCCTGCTGTAGGAGAGTTGAAGAAATGGATCTATTTCAGCTCTGTACTTCCTGTAAGGAGTGTGTTCTAAATATATTGCATGCTCAGGGAGTATAACAGCATTAGACTTGACCCACTGTCACAGGACAAGGTTGTTGATTTCAAAGATTTCTTGATTTCATTTATGATTAGATTAACCATTAACTGTCACAATAACATCAGATGATGGAGGAAGGGAGAAATCCAGATCACAAGTCTGATTTGCCATTAACAAATTAATTAGATGGAGAGAGTGGTTGCAAACTACAAACTTTAAGGTTAAAATCTGTGTTTCTCACCGTGCTGGGAAACAAGAGTTTTTCTGAGAGCCAATTCACACCAAAAGGCTTCATTAGCACTAATGTGGTGCAGACACTCCTTGCAGGGGGGGCCCTGGAGGCCTTGCAGATGCCTGGTACCCTCATCCCCAGCCAGACCACAGGAGTGAGACACTCACCAGGTGTGGGGCAAGTCAGATTTGCCCTGATGATCCGATAAGATCAGGTGAATGAAGAATGGGAAAGGCAGAGCAGGTAACACCACCTAGCAGAGAAATAAACAGGGATTACATTTAACAGTTACTGTTTCCTTGGATGGCTTGGGCACTTTTTAGCTAGATAAATAGGTCAAGGTTTGTTTCCTGCAGAGGCAGATAACTCATGCAGAACAACATTAACTTTCCACATGAGCCTAAGGTGTTTGTACCATGCCTGACACTCACAGAGCGAGCCTGTAAACTGATTGTTGTGAAGGAAGGAAATGTAAAGCTTGTGTTTTGCTTCCCCGCAAGCAAACGCCTTTCACAATGCTTTTATAATGAGGTAAACTCTTTTAATCTAAATAGAAGCCGCAACTCTTCAAAAGGTGAGAAAGCAGTTAGGCTGAAGAGCTGCTGAAAGCAGAGAGAAAACCCCTCCCCTCTGAGTCATCAGAGCTGCTGAGCAAGCCCCTCCAGACCTGAGCAGTTCCAGCCTTTGTAAAGACAGCGGGGAGCTCAGCTCTTCCTGCCAGGAACCACGGCAGGCATCTGTACCAGGGTCCAACACCCAGTTCAGGCAGAGCAGGAGCAAAGCTGTGCCTTCAGACTGCAGCCATTGCCAGCAACTCACTTCCAAACCCTCCCACCCCATTTTTTCCACACCCTGAGTTACCAGTACTGCTGCAGGCCATGCCAACCACATCCACCTCCTTCCCAAAGTTTATTCCAGCAGCTGCCAGAGAACTTTGGATCACCTTGCTGGAAAACTCGAGGTTCATGCCAGCCTGGTTCTCTAATGTCCACATCACAGACTTGCAGTCTTAAATATTTAAGATACACACTATGTTGATACTCAACAGCTTATTTCCAGGTAGAACTGCCCTTACCTCTTCATTGTCATGAGCTCTTTCCACCTCCCAGACAAGGGCAGAAGGTCGCTCTTGCTCTTCCTATGCTTTCATCTACACCAGTCCAGGCAGCCTTGTAGCTACTGGCTTTTTCCTGCAGTTTCTACTATAGAAAGGCTTTGAAGCAGGACTAGGTAATGTGTAAGACCATTTATAGATTAAAAAAAAACAGAACACAAGATGCTTTTCATTCCTTTTCTGCAAACACGCTTGCCATGGATTAATCTCTTCATCATTTTTTCAAAAGCTTCCAAAACATGAGACAGTATTTGGTTGAAATGGTGCTTGCACACAAGCTCCTGCCAAGTCTCCGTGTCACAGCAGCAGTCCCAGTCCTGGCGCAGGATCCTATATTCAGAACTGTGCAAATTAGAAACAACTTTGGTCAGTTTTTGTTTCTATATTGAATAACTCTGAAATCACTACCACTTACTTAAAAGAAAAGCAGTAGAAAGGAACAGCATTCTCTGAACCTCAAAGGAGGAACCAACCCTAACAGAGCTGGAAACAGCAGCTCCTGAGGAACCCACACGTTTCCTGACATAGCCAGGGGGAATACTCGGCAGACAATATATTTAAAGTGTAAATACAAAAGAAATCATGGAAGTGCTCTGTTAAGGCTTTTTCTGCCCTGAATCATGCATGGCCCAGATCTTAACATAGGGACATGGGATGGGGTACTCAGAGGAGCTAATGGGAATCAAGCAAAGATTAAAATACATGTTTATATATACTATATATATTTATATATCTGCAGATACTAATTAGTTATATGAGCTGATGGAAGCCCACACCAGCTCAAATCCAACAAAGCTGATCTACCAGACCAGGCAATAGCTACCCAAGGCTTGTGCCCCCTTTGCTTTACAGCCAAAAGCCACGGTTTTCCTGGGCAAGCACAGGAGAAGGAAATCAGACTAACACTGAACGGTTAATTGGAGTTTGACGCAGAGACTGGAACGGAAAAGCCCTTTGCTGCCCTGACACCTCTGCCTCTCCCTGCACAACCCCACTGGGCGGTTGCACCCTCCCGTGGAGCCGTTCGGGAGGAAGCAGCTCCCGCTCCATCCCAGCACCAGCCGCTTGATGGCCATCGTGCTTCGCGGAACAGCGCCGGCGGCACAGGGAGGCCCGGGATGGGGCTGGGGGTCTGCCAGGGACCCCGGCGTGACACCGAGGTACCAAAGGGACCCCCAACCACCCCCAGCAGGGCTCAGGCGCTGCTCCCGGGGCTCATCCTCGGGGAGCACCAACCACGCAGCCCCCGCTCCCCCCTGCGCTCACCGCACGCCCCTCGCGTTCCTCAAGCTCTGCTGCAGCGCTGGAAGCAGAAGTGAGCGTAGAAAACGTCGCTGAACGGCCCCAGACAGCCCCAGATGTGCTGCTCTGGAGACCAGGCAGCTGCCCTGGTCCTGCCACCGAGGCTCCTACGCGAGTGCTGCTGGAATCCCGCGTGAGGAATAACTCCACAGCTCTTGCCCACTGCTGGGAATGTGCAGGTTTGTTCTGGAGACGTGAGAAATGGAGAGCACCAGGTCTGCAGAGGCGAGTCATCAGGTCAGAACTCTGCTTTTCCCCTCTCTCAAAGACCACCGCAGCAGGAAACAGCCCCAGCGTCCCCCACACACACTGCCACGGGCATCCCAAGGTGGTTTTGAAGTCAGAGTGTTTACAAGAGCCACTCAGGCTCCAGGTCCCTGCTCTGATCAGGCAGCAGTAAACCAGCCAGGAGGCTCAGAGGAGGAACCTCCACAGTGTAACACATTCAACAACTGAATGCAGTGAAACAACTAAACCATCCATAGGACCTGGCACCTGGAGCAATTTGCCTTCCTTCCTCATCCAGGTGAGGAGCATAGAACAAAACCCTAAAGGCCTCTCCTCCCCTTAGTGAGAGCTGCCTAGGGCAGGGCAAATCCTCTGCCTGCAACAGGACTTTGTGGTGAGGCAACCCCTGGAGCCTGCAGCAGCCTTCAGTCAGGTGCATGTGATTTAATAGGTTTGATGGGATTTTGTGGGCTGCTCATCCCCGTGAGGTAATTAAAAACCTGTGCAGCATGTTGAGTGCTACAGCACATTAGAGATGCTCAAGTCTTGAGAGCGTCTTTAATAGCAATACTTGTTCCTCTTGCTTTGACTGTGCAACGCCCAGAGAGATGCCTGCAGGTGGGTGAACCAGGGGGTGGGTGCCCACCAACAGCATCCTGAGGACTGAAGATGAAATATTCATACGCATTAGGAGAAACATCCACAGTTCCTGAAAACCGAGGTGTTAAAATGCCATGGATTTTGGAAGGGCAGAGGTTCTCACTCTTACAAGTACAGGCTGTCTCACAAGACAAAAAGAAATCAATGGAGTTTTGCTTCACAGTTTATTAACCACTCACTAAAGGGTTTGCAGTTTCCAAGGTTCTCATGGTTTTGTGGATCTTTCTGATGTTTCTCAGGAGCCAACCCTACAATGTTGAATAAAGCCCAGCCACGCTTTCACCCCTGTGCACGCACTGGGATGAGACAGCTTCCTGTAACACCAAAGGCCAGTAACTCATTCTGACATTCTTTTTGATAAACTCTCCAGAGAACCAGTTTTTGCTCCAGAAACACACCAAAGGTGATAGTGCAAGCACAGAGATGGTATTTCACAGGGGTCTTTGAGTGAGATGCCATCATACTCACACCATCTTCTAAGAGTTTGGCATTTCGACTTCCAGGTTCAATTTTCCTCCCAGAAGCCTTTCCCAAGGAATTCACTCTCAGAAGGGATTCCCTGCTCAAGAAGTGTCAATCGCATCAAGTCCCACATGGCCTCCAATGAAGGACTGTCTCTCACTTAATCTTGCTACAGGGCTGCCTTTGTGGGATCCTGGTGCCAGCCAAGGACCCTACATGATACCGCAACACATGTACCACCAAGCAGTAAATCTCAAAAAGCCTTACATGTATGACTGGAGCCAGACAAATTACTATTGAACTCCAAAGCAGATGCTCAGTCTAGAGACTACATCCATTTCAGTTCCAGTCGGGCTTACCAAAGCCCTGCCTACTCAGTGCATTGCAGCACTCCCCAAAACTGTGCTGCTTTGGAGCTAGAAAGGTGCTAAGAACATTGTGGTGTAGCTGCTGGATCACTGTTAATAGGCAGGATTGTGGTGACCAGCATGAACAGGGGATAAGAGTTGCAAGCTCTGCTGATACTGGAGAACATCTCTCCCTTAGAAAGGCACCATCAAAGCAGCTTCATCTGCTTAAAGACTTTCTGCAACATGATCCTAAAACCACAGTACTTCATCTCATGGCTTTCTCCCATACAACCAAACTTCCACAAAGCTCCAGCTAACTGGGCTGCAAATGAGCTATTCAGGAATTCCAGATACAGCCTTTTTCTTTTGTTTAGCTTTCATTTTGATCCCAGTGTCAATACAGGAACACCTCAGCAGCACAGATTTGTCAGGCTTCTCACAGTACCACTATGTTTGTTTAAAGCACCTCATCTAGCAGTTGTATCCAGCATCAGTATCAGGAGCCAAGAGTGGTCACAGAGCAGGCAGCTAAAGCTACTCTTGCTCCACTTTGCCCAGTGTACAGTGAGTGTCAGAAGGCCAAGGGGGGAACCAGATCATTTCATCACTTCCCTGGCTACAGCAGAGGTTCACAGTAATGCAGTCGCTCCCTTGGCAGCATAGGAGGCAGGAGGAATATTTCCAAGGGAACAGCAATTTAAAGCTGTAGCATACCTCCAAATTGACAGGCTTCAGGGAGGAGACTTCACCTCTGCTGAACATCACCCCCCCAGTTCACCAAGGGCTCTATCCTCCAGCAAGGTCAATGGGGGCATCTGCTCATGGGCTCCACCTCTGTCTCCAACATCCTCCTCCTGCAAAGGACAGGTCAAAGACGTCTTCCAGTTCCTTCAGGTGTAGTTTGCCTCATGCTTCTATTGCCATTGCCCCCATCCAGTGACCTGTGGAGATGTCAGTAGGACAGGCTACGTGGGGAAGAGATACTGCGACTTTGACCATATAGAAAACCCCAGAACCATTTCCAAACACCGTGGTCCTAAAATGCAGATGCATGACAGCGTTGAGGGGTTATCTTCAAAATGCAGAGGTGTGACAGCGTTGAGGGGTTATATTCAAACTAGCAGAGTTTTGGCTAGGTGGCACATCTCCCCATGGTTCGGGAGGAATACAGCCATGAGCCCACACTCGATGAGGAGCACGCCAGCATTTATGAAACTGCAGCCCGTGACAGTCTGGGTCTCAGTCCACCTCACTCCAGTGCTCAAATACACTGGCTCACCCTGCAGCTCCACCGCTCGCTCTTGATCCAAGATTTCTTCTCAATGCACAAGTCCTCTGCAGGCAGCAAGTCAACAACAGAGCCAAAACCACTGGTGAAGTGTGTCCAGCCCCACATGTTTCGGTCACCAGCTGCGACGGTGAAGCCTCTCCCACCAAGCAGCCGAGCTGCTTGCACACTGAAATGCCACAGAACTGTGAAATAAAAAATGTTCTGGCACCCCCCCCAAACCTATTATTTCCAAAAGAAACAAGACTCAGCTTGCTTTCCAGGAAAAACAGGATGTGAAATTAGAAGCAGCTGTTAGAAAAACATGAGTTGTGCTTTTCTAACCCACTTTGGGTTTATCTGCTCTTTCCCAGCCTGAGGAGTCACTCTTTGAACTGGAAAACTCCCTTTTTGGTGGTTTGATTATCACTGCGGAGAAAACAGTTTTTGTTAGTGCATTTTTTGTGTTGCCTTGTTGTGCTTTCTAAAGGTTTTCCCATTGGCTTTAAAGATAGACACTTCCCGAGCCAACCTGAATGAGATTCTGCATTTGCTGCTTTGGGGTTTAAAAGTTGAGCCATTTTCCTCGCTCCCCCCATTCCCATCAAGGACTTATGTTTTGGCAATCACAGGTAGAAAAGCCACAGGCTGAAAGCAGGGATGAAACGTAAAACTAAACCTTGTCTCACTAAAGCAGCCGTCTGGCCCAGGCAGGGAAGGTGCCACACTCATTTCTCCAGTAGCACTGCTGGCAGTGGGGATCACAGAGCCTTTCCAGCACCTCCAGCACACAACAGAGCTGGGCTTGACTGGGAGGATCCTGGCTTGGGGCTTCAGAGAGGTTCCATGACCTTGGCAGTCCCTCCAGCACTTAATGCAGCCTTTGCTCCCTTTCATCATCTCCTGACCTGATGCTGAGGATATTATGTGTTAAACGGTTATTAAATGAGGTCTCGGGGGACTACACTGAAGACCATAGTACACTACTTGGCTTCCAGAGAAGCAGCCCAACTTCAATGCACTAAAACCTGCCCTGCATTATTTGTCAGCTCAACACAAAGGCCATGAGCCTCAAAAGCCTTCTTCTCCCTGGGGAGGTGCCCCATGGGGCAGCTCAGGGGAGCTTCTGCCCCAGCCCAGACTCCCTCTGGCTGCACAGCAGCTACCACCAGGTGAGTTTAAATGGCCTGGTTTGCTCTACATCACTAAAAGAAGTGGTGACAGAATCAGACTTAAAGTTCTCATCTGTTAAAGAAATTTACACTTTGTTCTAGAAGCCTGGAGACCTTTCAGAGAAGCACACCACAGGAGCAGAGATCGGCAGTGCTGTTCTGTTCTACATCACTAGTGTAAACGTATCCTATTATATGAGTACTTCTGATGTTGGGCTTGTTTGCTTGTTCTGGGAAAACTACAGCCTCAGGCTCGTGGTCCCAAAATACCACAATTCTTTTGTGGAAACTTTTCCAACTTCAGGTATTTTTGAGCATCACGTTATCATCAGATTATGCAGTCTGACCTCAAACAAATGCAAGGGAGTATTTCTGATTTACAGAGGTAAATTAAAGGGGAGAAAAGACAACAAGCAAAGGAGAGACAGCTCCACATGAGATAAAGTGCTGCTACTTGCCCTGGTTTGAGAGGCCTTTGAGAACCACCCAGGTGGATAAAGAAGAGAAACATCTCTGATTAGGCTCTCTGTCACCATCTCTGAACAATGCCCAAGCACGGATGGGCACAGGGCAGGGGATGTTCCCTGCTAAAGTACTGATTTGTCGAAGTGTATGGAGTAAGGAAAGCCACAGTCAATACTACTGCCCTTAGTCAACGTGGCAGAAGGAAAATTCATCCCTGGGGACACTGGAGTCTGGCAGATTGACTTCGTCTTCTCTAAATCCTCCTGGCAGCTAACGCAGACCTTCCAATCAGTGTTTGCAAGGAAAGCAGCTTTACAGTAACTGTCACCACAGCAGCCCATAGACCCTGTACAGAGTCACCAGCCGTGACTGCTATGAGCCAGGAAGGAATGGAGAAACCCACTCTGCCAATTGCCAAATACAGCCCTTCAAAGTCATAGTGAATTCCTGATGAGGTGACCAAGAAGGCAGCCTTCATTTCCACAAATAGCAGTTCTGCTGGGCACAGCATGCAGGAACAGGGGTGAAAGAACACACTGTTCTTCCGTGCCAAGGCAGGACAAGGTTGATACTATGGGGAGGGACCCACCACTGGCAGAGACCAGGGCAGTGCCACTCTGGGACCCAAAGCTTAGTGACCAGACAAGCTCAATGGCAAGCAGACCTGCAGTGCAGCTTGCAGAAGGGCAAGCCTGGCCCCAGCTTATTCCTCTGCCACACCATTAGTCCCAAGCTACTCCACAGTAGCAGGATAAAAGCAAAATGCACATGTGTAAATGATGCAGAAGGGGAGGAAGAGTTGTACAGGTTTCATGAACAGACAGAGGAAGCCAGGAGAAATCAGCCTAGAAACTGGCACTGCAGTTATGCTCAGTTTGATATACAAATTTCTTTACAGGTTTTTTCCCCTCATACAAGTTATATGTCCTTCAGCAACAAGCCTTAATTCAGAACATCTTTTACCTTGCTGTAGCGTTCCTCCTCCCACCAACAAACAAAATTAACTTCCTTCATTTGCTTGCTCTGGAAAGACCAAAAGCTGCTCCCCCATCACCTCAGAAACCAGAGATCTGATGATTGTTCAATCCCAATGCCACAAAAACTAATGCCACAATGGCCAGGGAGCAAAACTGGTGATGCTGGAAGAAGCACAGACAGGAGACACAACATTAACAGCACCCTGTGATGCAGTGGAAGCACCTCTGTTTGCAGTTCTTTATAGTGTAGCATCACCATGTCTGCACTAAATCATGTAAAAGCCTGCAGAGCACAAACTTCTGCAATCTCTCCATGTTCCCTTGGATTTGGGTCAGTGCGGAGATGCATTCCCTATAGGAACCAGCCAAAACCTCACTCAATCAGTCTCATCTGTGCTTCAAAGAGAAAAGCAACTGGAGGAGCAGGCAGAAAGCCCATTCAACTGCTGTCACAGAAGTCACCCCAACTGATAGGCAAGAGCAGACCAGAGACTTGGACTTGAGCAGAAGCACTTGGATTCAGGGAGCTGTTCCCAGAAGTGAGGCCCTCTCAGCTTTCTGCTTTCCTGGAACGCATCGTGCCCTTAGGGAATTGAATGCCTTACACACTGAAAACTGGCTATGAGAACTGGGAAAGAGAGAATTCCTAATGGGAAAAGGGAGCATGCCTGCAGATCTGAACTCAAGACCAGGGGGCCTGCATTGCTGCTGCCATAGAAAGGCTCTGACCACAGACTGCAGCTATTTTAATCCCATTGCGCTGTCCTCTGGGAAAGGTGTTTGTGGCATCTTCAGACCATACCAGCTGCCTCCCCGCATCCCACCCTGCCAGGCTGCTGCTAGAGAGCACACACAGCTCCAGCAGCTGGGAGCTTTGTCCAGCAGGATGAGATACTCAGAGTACAAGGAGGGGCAGAAGAGCTGTGCTGCTTGCACAGAGGCGGCTCCATTTGGTCGTGAGCTGTCCTGGACAATGATTTCCCCCGAAGATCTGACCAGGGATCCAGCCACAGTCCTGCTGCTTCCACTGCTGCTGGGTATGAGGGTGAGGGAGCCATGGGAAAGGCATCCCACCCAAATCCCTCCCATTCCAGTGTTCTCTGCTCCCTTCACTCCCTCTGTCAACAGAGGACATCTGCAGCCACGAGCTCCACAACCTTAAAACCAGTTTCCATCAAATGCAGCATGGACATTACCATAGGTTCCTCATGCAGGGTCTCCACAACATTTCCTGATCAGGTTCCAGGCAGAAAAGCTGCCCCATACATTGATCCCAAACATGCCATCCCAGATACTTCACCTCCCAGTATCTGAATGGGCAAACTTATAGCTCCAGCATTTCAAGTACAATCAGTTAGGCTCCAAGCACAGGGGAAAGAGGAAAGCAAATTTTGGTAGCATCTGTATTTGTCTTTATATGAAATACAACTCAGGCTATTAAATAAACTATTTGTCTTTATGGGACCATTTCTCTAGTACAATTCACACTGGGAAGCACAAGGCAGAAGCTGGTGCTGGGAGAAACTAAAGCATCGCTACACTGCACAGGTTGAAAGGAAGAACATGAACTCTCCTGCAGATACTGATTTTCTGTAGATTAGGGAAATGCTTACACACACTTATCAGTTAAAACTGAGCAGGAGAAAGAATAGACAGCCTAGAGTTTTTCTTGCTGGTTTTAATTCCTTTTTAAGGCTAAAGATTATTTTCCGCATAAAAGTTAAGATGTTTGAAATTACTTTCTCCTCCAAATTAGACTGGAAATCTGGACTGCTGAGATCTCATGAACTGGAAAATATGACATTAAGGAGTCCTGGATGAGATAGGTTGACATTGAAAGTTTCTTTTCAAGAGAAACACAGTATTTTGCTAAATCCACCCTTCCAGTTCAGATAAAGCAATAAGAAGAAAAGCTTTGAAAAGGTCTTGTCTCAGTGAACATTTACTATGGAAAATATCTGTGGAACCATGCTTTTCAATTAAAAATAGCCTCTTTACTCTGACGTATCTGTTTTATTAAGGGGCTTTGGAGAGGGTTAAGATTTTGAATGGATGATCAGCTTGGCAGGAGGGTTGTGAGCTGTGAATCTCAGAGTTGGAAAGCATTTGAACAGGGCAATTGTGTCATCTTTGTATCATCTGTAGGCAGGGAGTATGGCAAGACAGCAAGTGGGAGATGTGGGGATTGCTCTACTTAAGGCATTTAAGTAACTACTGGAAGGATTTTAGACTGAGAAGTAACATCAATAGCACGGTTGGCAGCTGCAAGTTGGTAAGTCAATACCTTTGGGACAGATGCTTGTCTTTGTGAAGTCGAAGTCTCAATAGCTACAGTTTTGGCTCATTATCCCTTGGCATTTGTTAGCCAATTTTCCTGGAAAGAGGAGAGGGGGTAGAAATAGAGATACCTATATACAGGCTGCTGCAAGACAAACAGAAGTTGTACCACATGCTGATAGCCAAGCATCCATATGTTCATGCCTATAAATAGTGCAACAGAGCTGTCTGCAAAGAATCAGCCCATGGTTATTCTGTTACTCAGGGCACATACAGCTGAAACCTGGGCTCATTAACCTGAGGAACATGAGTGGGTTATGTGAGGTGTCAGCACAGCACAGCACAGCCACTGCCATGACATGGCCAAAGGGGAGGTGACAGGAGGATCTGGGCAGATTACGCTTCCTGCAGCTGGGAGTTTAGGCTGATAACAATGGGCACTGGAGCAGAGCAAGACTGAAGAGTGGGTCAATGGGACAGGCCCTCTCCTAATTTATGATGCACAAGCTGTTATTACCAAAGTATCATATTGTTCAGCTTGTCTATTTTTTCCTTGTGGGAAGCCTGCCCATCACAAGCTGCCAATCAGCACCCGGGCAGTTCAGGGAAACATTCACCCTGCTCCAAAGCTATTTCATTGCAAACCACATGCAGAACATCAAATCCAACAGCTCCTCACCCTGGAGACTGCTCCGAGAGGCTCCTTTCAGTCTCCTCCCTCCCACAGTTTCTTTCCTAATTCCTTATATAAGCCCCCAGACCCCTCCCTGCTCCATGCTCTATAGCCCCACAAAAACCCTGCAATGCCACGCAGAGCACACGAGCCTGCTTGGGTTCCAGAAGCAGCATAATCACATCAGTGCAGACTTGCACCCAAATTAACTAGCTGTAATGAGCTGCAGGGCTAATTGGCACCACATAATACTGGTGTGCTTGCCCTGCTTTGGGGACTGGAGCTCAGCCCAGAGCTGGACACACCAATTTGCTCAGAGCTCCCTCCTGCTGCTCCCCACGGAATGGTGCTACACCAAGAGGCAGGGGTGCATCCCACAGACACTTCTGTAAGGAACAACAGGAAATTTCCCTTTCACCTGCTGCTACAGTTTCAAACTGACACAAAGCACAAGGGGAATAGCAGTAGGATAAAAAATGAAAACCAGGTTTGGGACTTAGCACTCTCTGGAACATGAGGAAGGTGGAGGGGAGCATAGAGGACCCTCATACATTCCTTACTTTGGAGCTGCTTTATGCATACCTGCACCTCTGCAGCAGAGATGAAGTAGGAGATCAGATTTACATTACTGCCTGTACCCCATGAGTAGTTCAGGTACCATTCCCAGGTTTAACTTATTGTAAAGATAAGGCTCTGCTGCTGCTTCTGCTGCTCCCTTGCTCCACTGCCACTGGGTGCAAACACAAAATACAGCAAGACCTTTCATTAGGAATAACAACACTTACACCTTCTGTCTGTTCATGCTCCCCTTTTATGACTCCTGCTGCCTCCCAGCCCTCCTGGACCTGCAAACTTTCAGCAGGTCCTCAAGGCACAGACACCTCCAAACCCAGCCTTGCCCAGCTAAACCTGGTGCCACTCCTCCATGGTCCAAAGCCCTAATTACAGTTGAAACAGATACATGTAGCCCACCTCTCATCAAGGCTGACAGGCATTAGCCACTCATGTTCACTGAGCTTAAACCCAGGCAATCTGCATTAACAACCCCTCTGGGGATTTTCCAGGCTCATGTGTGCAAAATGTACAGAAAATGCTTCTAAGAAGAATGTGTAAAGACACAGAAAGACTCAGATTCATGGCAAGATTTATGGCCACAGAAAGCAACCAAAGAGCTGTGAAGCAGCCAGGCTGGAACGCCAAGAACCTGGGCACAGCCAGTCCTAAAGAGGAAGAATATGTTCTGTGCAGTAGAAAGATTATTATTGTTTTTCTTACACTTCATTGTTCCTTTTATTTCTAACACCACCCCAGAAAATGCCAGGGGTTATGCATGAGGAGCTGCAGATGTCAAAGGATGCTCTCTGGTATGCTAACAGCTCCTTTATGCCCTCTGACAGGACCTGGGTCAGTGGCCAGACTTGATATTTTCAAATGAAGTTTTAAAAGCAACATTCCCAGCCCGACTACTCTTAGGTCAGTGTAATGCACTACATGTTCTACAACATGGATTTCCTTTGATGCAGCCAGTTGAAGGCCAGAAAAATCAATGAAGTACAATAAACACACCAGACTACAACCTCTCCTCCTGCATGAACTTAGTTCAAGGATGCCAGAACTGTATTCACCCAAAAGCTATAAAGAAGCTCAGGGATGAAGTAATTTCAGCATTACTGTGGCACATTACTCCTGGCTTAATGCTCTCTGATGACTAGAAAGTGGTTAACGTGATGCCAGCTCTCCAAAAAGGTTTTAGTGATGAGCTGAGGGATTATGGGGCAGTAAAGGTGATGAATTAGGAGAAACTGGACTAAAGAAGAGAGTGGCCAGGTGCATGAGTAAACATACTGGGGAAAAGGCAGCACAGGTTTTGAAAAGAGAAGCCTTGCCTCAGGAACAGCCTGTTCCTTATCTCTGAAGGAGCCCATGAGGATGTAGAAAGGGGAAATAGAATTACTGCAGTTTGCTTGGATTATCAGAAAGGATCCAGCAAGGTCCTTCTGCAACTCAGCAGGAGACAAAAGCAAAGGTCATCATCCAAGTAAATAATTGTTAAAAAAGGTAAGAAACAAAAATGGAGGAGTAAATGATCCATTTTCAGAGTGGGCAGAGTCACCTGTGGTGTCCAGTCATAGAATCATAGAATAGTTTGGGTTGGAAAGGACCTTCAGATCATCCAGTTCCAACCCCCCTGCCATGGGCAGGGACACCTCACACTTAACCAGGTCACCCAAGGCTTCATCCAACCTGGTCTTGAACACTGCCAGGGATGGAGCATTCACAACTTCCCTGGGCAACCCATTCCAGTGCCTCACCACCCTAACAGGAAAGAACTTCTTCCTAATATCCAATCTAAACTTCCCCTGTTTAAGTTTTAACCCATCACCCCTTGTCCTATCACTACAGTCGCTAATGAAGAGTCCCTCCCCAGCATCCCTATAGCCCCCTTCAGACACTGGAAGCTGCTCTGAGGTCTCCACGCAGCCTTCTCTTCTCCAGGCTGAACAGCCCCAACTTTCTCAGCCTATCTCCATACAGGAGGTGCTCCAGTCCCTGATCATCCTCGTGGCCTCCTCTGGACTTGTTCCAACAGTTCCATGTCCTTTTTGTGTTGAGGACACCAGAACTGCACACAATACTCCAGGTGAGGTCTCACAAGAGCAAAGTAGAGGCCTTCATAAATGAGCTGGAAAAAGAGTGAGGAATTAAAAAACAAAGTCTGCAGATGATGCAAAGAGATTCTGCAGAGTAAAGATGAAGTCTGACTGAAAAATTAAAGTTGTTTGCTTCTTGATGCCAGTAACACCATAGACTATCAGCTAGGTCTGCAGCACGTAACAAGGCTCCAGCAGCAAATGACCCTCTACAATTACAAAGACTGTGCCAGCCCTTTGCAATGTAATTAATTAGAGGGAATTAAAGCAGCCAAGTGGGTCCCTGCTCTGTATACCCTGGGCATGGCTGTGGTGCTGCAGAGGTCCAGCTATGGCTGGGCCAGCTGCAGGGAGCAGCTCATGAGAAGGTCTAACGGGGAAAGGTAAAGGAGTTTGAAAGGGAACTGCTTGATATTGCTGGCAAAAGCTGCCAGTGCTGGCCCAGGTAGAGAAGGCAAAAAGGCTCCCATTGCTTCTGATCAAGTGAAATGCCATCAGCTCCCATTGCTTTCTGTGCACAACAGAGAAATGAGGAGCTCTTGCTATGCTGGAAGGAGAAGGCACAGCCAGATGTTGCAGTGGCTCAGCTCTTGGGTAACATCCCAAGGGGACTGGGACAAAGACAGGGTCAGCACAGGTCACGGAGAGCCTCTTTGCAAAACGTTGCAGGTACTTAATCGCAGTGAGTCACCTACTAATGCAGGCTGCAAAGGCAGCCTGAAGGCACCCAGATCCTTGCATGGTTAACACTTGATGTTCAAAGGCTTATCCCAACAAGATGGGCTGTGCAACAGCCACTTCTCATGCAACATGTGCCCAAGATCTGTTATTTGGGTTGGACTCAGAGGACTTGCAAGTAGCAACTGGCTAAAAGCATCCTCCCAGCCCCATGAGCCTGTCTGCAATGTTTTAGCTTGAGGAATCATTCTATTCAAAATAGTCGGCTAAAGACATGCAAACAGTCCTGGCAACCGGGGGAGAGCTAGGTTGTGGGTTAACAAGAGATCGAGGGGATGTGGGTGGTGGGGATTTGGAAAGGTGTTGATCTGCTCCCCTCTGCTAAGTGCAGCACACAGAGCCCAGAAAGTGCATGGGAAACCCGTCTGCAGCTCTCAGAGTACACATCAGAGGCAATCTTCTCTCCCCGTTCACACATGGGGCAGAGCAGCCTTCAGAGGGAAGCCAGCGTGGCTCTGAGCACAGCTATGATGGGTAAGCATGTGAAACGAAGCACTCGGTTTCCTTGCAAATCGCTGCATTTGTACAACCCCGGGATGCTACACAGTGGGGCAGAATCCCAAGCAACGGGGTGAGACAGGAGGCAAGCGCACCCCCCAGAGACAACAGCTCCATCATGAGGCCAAAAACGACATCCCACATGACCCTGATGGGAATCAGGAGGTGACATGCTCAGGGTCTGGAGACACAGAAGAGCACTTCAACCTGCTACTCATTTCTGCACTGAGTGGGGTGGTTTTTTGGCATTTAGAGTCAGGAAAGCATGGGATGCACAAGGGATGCTGCTCCCTTTGACTCATCAATAAGACAGCTGTGGCTTTGACGCCACTTCCAAATCCCCTCCAAAAGCACTCTTTAGCAGCACACAGCATCAAAAGGCCACAGCATACTTCAAAGGCAGCTCCCCAGCCCTCTGGGAACAGTCTGTAGCAAAGATAAAGATTTTACAAGACCTCCAAATGTGCAGTGATGCTACAATAGTTTGAAGCCACTTGGGCATTTGATGCTATAGCTTCACAGTGACTTCTATGTGGTGGCTTTGTGGGGATGTTTTGGGGGCTGCTGCCATAAGGTTTTCTGTGATACAGCTCAGCTAGAATCAGCCACTGCTGGGAAAACAGCAGGGATGGAATGAAATATTTGCAGTGAGGCCAATCTGGGAAAGATGTTGTGTCCATTGCAGAGTTTAGGTGAGGTGAGAGTAGTTTTGAAGAGCACTAAGTGCTCAGGGAATTAGAGGGAAATGATCTAATCGTGCTGGAGGGTGCTGTTAGAGCAGCTCAGCGTGGCTGAGTGCAGGGAGGGGAAGGAGCAGCAGAGCTGGGGCAGCAGTCTCAGCTACCACACTGATGCAAACACATGACAGATTGAGTTACACCAGTTCACAGTCAGTCTGAAAGGGGCAGAAAGACATTGCCCTGGCTGTAAATGGCCAGTTTAGCTTCCCATCATGGGCTTTCCTTCCTCTCAGACAACCCCATGTCACTCAGGACCAGTGCTGGGGTGTAGCCCTCAACAGCCCCAACCCCATCCTCAGTCCCCACTGCTTGCTATATGCAGCCCCTTCCCAAAAGGGAAGTGCTGCTGAAAGGTGCAGCGCTTGGCTACTAGAAAGCCTCCATTAAGCAAAGTGTTACTTTGGACCAAATCAAGACAAAGAAAAGTATTTTGAAACAACAAAATCTGCTTTCCAACTGTGAAACCAGGTGCCTGCTCAGTTTTCCTCTTGCTTTTGACCAGGAATTAAGCCCCTTCTTCTACATTAGAGCCATTTCCAGGAGACTTTCCCTCTGACATAAAATGCCAAGGGCTGCATCCTTCTCAGACAGGGTTTAGAAAGTGCAGGAGCAAGCAATGGTGGGAAGGGACAGCAGGCAGGGACTGCTGCAACCGGGGACAAAGGAAATGAAAGAAGGGAAGAAATGACTGCCTGAGAGGAACGGGTCCCTGCTCAGGGTGAAGTGCCACATCCACCCAACATCCTCCATCCAGTTCCTACATCACAAAGTCAATAGAGGAACAAACTCTGCATGGCCACCTCCCCTCTGCTCTGCAGGGCCCATTACTGCTGCCCAGTCCCTGCAGGGAGTGACTGTCTCGCTGGCATAAGTGACACATCTGCTACCTGCTCCTCACCACAGGAGCAGCCCGTGGAGGGTAAAATGCTGTACTTAAAAACTGGCTCATGCTTTTGAGTCTTTTAACCAACACCTGCCATTTCTGGCAGTGCTTTTAGCTCAGGGTTTCAAGTACTCTGCATGTAGTCATTCCCACCTGCCTCAGCAGGGACCTCACAGCAGCACATGGGGCATGGGAGGTAAACGCACGAAGCTCATCATACCTGAGGATGGATGCACCACTGCTGGATGTTGAGGAGAAGCAAGGATTTAGCTCACTCAGATTACCCATTCAGTGGGTGATCCAGCCTGTTCTGTAGCCCCCTCTAACCACGGACTGGTACCCAGTGCCACCACTACTGGATGGCAGGGCACATCTCCATCCACTGCAGTGGCATTGCTCACAAAACCACCCAGACAAACTGGGTCACCATAGCCTGGGGTATGTGCACTGCACAGGCTGTGCCACAGCTGGGGATGGCTTACAGAGGGGAACAGAGCCTCTGCCCCCGCTTGGCGACCCCCAAATTCTGCTCTGCCACCACACCACTGGGAGAGGCTGGATGCTTCTGTTCAAGAGATGCCCTCTGAAGACTCAAGAGAACACAGTGCATAGCAGAAAGAGGGTATCAGCCCCAAATGGGGCTGGAACAGCATCATGAGGACTCTGGCTCAGAGACTGGTGACAATGCCACAACAGGGGGAAAAAAGGACTTGAAGACAGGCATTAGAAGTCAGCACTGAGTTACCAGTGAGAATAGAAGCCGCTCATCAGAGCAAGCAAGAACGTGTGGGAGTACAGTTTATCATAGAAAAGCAGGTTTTTAAAGGAGAATTTGAATTAGCATCTGCTGCTTCAGAGAGGTGACCCTTACCAGCACCAGTCAGTGACTGCCACCACCCCCAGGTCCTCCCAGCTCTACCCCCATGTGAGCAGGATGGGAAATGCCTTCACAGAGTCCACACAGACATGAACTCTGTGCAACGACATTTGCTGCTCTTTACGTGCTGCCAGACAACCTTTCACGCTTCATCTTGTACATCTTTGAAGGCTCCAGCACGAACCTTTGCTGCAGAGGCAGCAAGAGCTGGGAACGTGAATGTTACCCAGGCCAAACCCTCTGCTGTGCTGAAGAAGTTCTCCAAAAGGCGTTTGTAAGAGGGAAGCTCTTCTCAGCATTCAGAGGGAAGCGATGACCTCTTCTGCCTTCTTCCCCCTAAGTAATCAAGCTTGCTGCAGCTCTTCTAGGAACTGAGAAGGAGGTGGGGAGGTTAAAGGATAAATAAGCTCAGATAGCACGTCTCAGACCTTGCTGGTAAAAATGTAAATGGGGCTGTGCAGAACTGAGGGGGATGACACCTGCCTTCACAAAGTCAGGGAGGAACCATCAGGATGGCTTCATTTAGAAGTTTTAATGAGGCAGCTGTGAGAATGACACACTGGATACACTATATAGTGCAAAAGGCTGCCAGCAAAGCCACCAGCTTATTTGAGTTAGCAGCACCCAGCTATAAGCACTGCCCAAATAGCTTTAGTACTGCTAAAACCTCTGCAAAACCCAACTGAGGCTGGGACAAGCTTATAGCTTAACACAGTCCCAGCAGAGGCAGGATTTCCTGAAGGGCAGGTAGAGAAGAAATGAAAGAGGCTGGAACCCCCCCCGCCCTTTATCACCCACAGTCAAAGTGGTCTGGGTCATACCGGTGTCTGAGAATCCCCCCACCTTTGCAGAGCATGGGGTCCTCTGCCTGTGACCAACTTACACTGGCATCTCTGTTTAACAGCTCTGCAATGTGCCTTGCACATTAGGCAAGAGGCAAATGCTGCCTGCCTAGTGGGTGCATGGGATGAAGCATAGTGCCATCCTACCAGGGGACTGGGACAGGAGGTAGGATTTGGATGCTCTGCAGGCTGCACAGGGATCAGAGCTCCTGTAGAACAGCCTGCACCCCAGAGCATAGGAAGAGGGATTCAGTAGGAGGAGCCATGCAGGAGGCAGTGATTCTCCCTCCTTCAGGAGGCCATGAGGGAACTCAAGCTCCATCTCTCTAGAGACACCAACAGTCCCCTTTCAGCACCACTCTTCCAATTGCCCATGCAATTTACCCCTGTGCAAGGCAAAAGCAGAGCTACTATAAACCTAATATCTGTGTAAGGGATCCTGGATAAGGGAAAACAAAGTAGTGATTTCAGCCCCCAGAGTCTCACTTTCACACAAAGCAGCCACGACCAAAGCCATCCAGGTTCAGAAAGGACACTGACGTTTCATATTGCAGAAAACAGGAAGAAAGGAGACCAAGCTGCCAAAAAAGTCTCAGTGAAGTCTCCAAATGTGTTGGCTGAGTTTTAGCGGCTTTCACTGGCAGGACAGATAGTATTAAGAGTGAGAAAAGCAGTTGGGGACCAGCTGGGACTCTGAATATCACATTTGGACATGTCCAAGACTGTGAGTGCTGGAACAGAGGGATTTAAATGCAGCTTTCCTAGGAACAAGGGGGACCAGGGGACAGCCATGGCCTGCACAGCAAGCCACAGCCACCTCCCCAGTGCTCTTTCTCAGGAGCTGCTGCCATGTGTGTGTGCTCCCAGCTGGAGCATGGTTCTGGGATGACCCAGGACTTGGGTGACTTCACTGCTTCTGGGTAGTACAGGAGGTCATGCATGCAGATGAGTGAAGCAAGTCAGGCAAATGGGAATCACGTCTTATCCTGAGCTGCACATGTTTCTAGGCCTGACCCAGACCAAGAATGCAGACACATTCATGGGATTCTTTTCTTTTATCAGTTTTGGCTGTATTTGTTCATGCTCTTCCCTGCACAGCGGGAGCAGCACTTTATTGTATTTTAAAATGTGATACATAGACAGAGTTCTTTTTCCAGCTCAGAGCAGAAGGGAGCCCACAGCTGCTGACAGACCTGGTCTAAAACTGACCCAGCAAAAGGGGAACACCAAAGGGGCCCTGCACAGACTGGGGGAGGCAGTGGGTGCACAGCCCAGTTCAACAGACACAAGAGTTTAGACCAAATAAAATCAGAATCGCATAGCACTGACATAAATCCTCATCTCAAAGGGGAAAAGGAGTCTTTTGTTGCCCTGTATTTAATACAATAATAATGGTTATTACCTTTCCAGTAACTTCAGAAGCCCCCTATACGGAACTGAAACCCTGAAGCAGTGGATGTCATTTGAATGGTTCAACAGCCCTGTTCCGTATCTCACAGGGTTCCTACTTTCATCCAACAGTGACTGTGCAGTCCCTTGTCCTGTTCAAATCACACAGGCTGGGATTCCTATCTATAGTTCTAATCACATCAGACAAATGTGAGAATCCCTGAAACTCAGGGGGATGACTGAGAACAATGATCTCTGTTTTACAGATGAGGAAGATAAGGGGAACTGAAGCAGCAACCACAAACAACCTTCGGAGCCAGGGCTGTGAACCTGACACTGTCCATGCTGCTCTCAAACGCCTCTCCAGACACCTCCTCTAACAACTCCAGCAGGACACAGACTGTATGGGAGTCCAGCTTGCCCTAATGGCAGCCCTGTGGGCACTGATACTTCCTGACAGACACAGACACTGGTATAACATTGTCAAAAGGTTTAAGCACCAAAACCAGAAGTACCAGGTTAAGGCTGAAAGATCTAGGAAACTGATGGGTTGGCCAGACACCTTTACCCATTCCACTCCCCCTTCCTTACCCTGGCATGAGTCAACACCAACCCAACTGGCACCATGGTGACAGAGGAGTGACAGGAGTGTGACAGTTCCAGCTTAAGTGCATGGTGAGAGACCTGCATACACCTACCACACACTGCAGAGTGAAGCAGCATGGCCAGCAGCAGGTTGTCACTGCTCTGTGTGTGAGGAGGAGACTGCCACATGAATTACCTCGCTCCCAGTGGGCCACCTGCAAATAAAGCACTTTGTCAATGGCTTCACTATCAGTACTCACCAGGGGACTGCTGCTGCTCACTGAAAGCAGTGTGAGAGGCAGCTTCCAGCACACACCTTTCCAAAGATTCCTAGGGGCCAGCCACAAAATGTAGATTTAGGGCAAATCTTTTGAGCCACACAGGTACATTTGAGGGCATTCGGGCTGGGGTTTTCTCAGCCAGCCCTTGTTAGAGCTGCTAACGTGAAACCTATTTTCATTGCAAAATCAAGCATTCACATGAGGATTTGCTCCTGACCCGAATCCTCACGACACTCAAAAGCCCACTCAAAGGGCCCTGTTTTGCACACCAGCTGCCCGGTTGTGGGGCCAGCTACAGCGGTGCCCACCAAGACTTCCAGGAGCTACCATGGGCACCCTGTGTAGTTCAAGCAAAATTGGGTTTACACTGCAGGAAGACAAGACCTTAGACACAAGGTGCATCTGGAAGCACCTGGATAGCAGTATAAGAGGTTGAGAACAAGGAAAACATGATACAAGTACCCAGGGAAAGAGCCAGAGGAGGGAACAGCTCTTGGTTGGTAACAGTGATGCAGGATAGATGAGCCTGGTGTACCAGGAGCTGCTGCCTCTCAGGAGCCCCATGCTGGGAAGCATCACTGAATTGCCCTGGCTCCCAGTGCAGACTGGTGAAGCAATGGGCCTGACAGGCATCTCCCACACATCCGTGTCCATCAGCATTCACCTGGGAGAGGTGGGTGCTCCTTACTTCCTGCTGGCTTAAATCAGGAACAATTCCCTATGGTCCACAGAGCTAAAGCAGGGAACAGGGAGGAAGAACAATCCCATTGTGTGCAAGCCACCAGCACAATATTCAGCTGCTAACAAAATAACCCTGAGTTCAGCTTCTGCATTTCTCAGCTCCAGCCCTTTCCTCACGCTGGGTTTTCTCCAGGTGAATGGCTGGTCTCACTCCATCTTTACTCTCCCCTTAAGTATCCCTGGGGAAAGGCAACAGCCAAACCCCAGACAACCCAGATAACATTTTGTTACTGCCAGCCTGGAATATCTCACATGCTGTGGTGCATGATACCACCACAGATTTATCTGTTACTACACTGTCCAACCCAAATAAACTTGGGCTTCACTTTGGAATTGATCTCCAAATCCAGGAGCTCTGCAGTGTCCCTCGACAGCCGACCCTCCTGCAGGAATTTAACCCTCCCTGGCCCGACTGCTCTCCCAACACAACGGTTTAGCTCAGGCAACATCAAGCATTTGCACTCCTCAGTGTGATGGAAGGAGGGGCGGGATGGCTTTTCCTATCATCAGTCCCGGGGTGGAAACAGCCTTGACATCTCTCATCCCCAGCTAGCCAAGCAGGGAGGAGCTGATTAAACAAGTCATGGCTATCAAAATGCTGCTGCTTTAAACAGGCTCTTCACTGGCTGCAGCCAAAGCCACGCTACGCCTCACGTCACTGAGTAACAGAAATAGCAGGCATGAGTGAATGAGTATGAAGAGCGCACAGATTTCAAACATACTTGGCTGGGAAGCGTGCTGCCTTCCTGCTGCTGCCCTTCCTGATGCGACGGAGCACGGGGATCTCTCGCTGTCTGCCCATGAAGGAGGATTTGCTTTTTTCCCTTCTTTTCTTTAAGTTTCAGCTTTAATACTACTGGAATCATTTCTGTTTTATTTCTTGTAGGATACTTCATCTGCTGGATTTAAAAGCAAGGTTTGAGCAGGAGGAATTCATTTCTATTTGCAGCTATTGAATGTGCATGGTACTCCTGTGTGATGATAATGTAGAGGGAAAGGCAGGATTGGCTGAGGGTATTGCTTAGACCGAAAGATGCTTGAATGGCTGCTTGGAATAACAAGCTCTCTATTGTGTGTGTGTGCATGTGTGCAAGTGTGTGTGCTTAAGTACGAGCACAGAAATGACAGTAACTTTAAAACAATGCAAGGTCTCCTCACATTGCTTAGCTTTCCTCCTCCAGGATGAGGACTTGCTTACCTGGGGGTTATGTCTGCAGACAGGTGAAGTTGAACTGAATTAGTGCTGTAGTAGATTTATGAATGGAGCAAACTGCAGGTTCAATGGAAGAGGAGCGGAGCGGGGAGATGCAGCGCGCTGGTCTCTCTCCTGCAGGAGCTGTCACAGCGGGGAACCACACAGACATGCACAGGCATGGCACAGACCTGCTGCAAGTGCCTGGAACACAAAGTGAGGCAGCTGCAGGGGCACAGCACCTGAGCAGCGGCAACACGCTCCTGAAAATGAGCTACCAGAAATCCAACTGAGCTTGAGACCAGCTCTGGGCTTGGCTGGAGCATCCTGCGCAGAGCCATTGATTTCCAACCAAGTGTGCTGGTGACTGTGTGACAGAGGAGGCAGTGCTCCCTGAGCATCACGTCTTCTTCATGCATGATGCTTCTGCTGCCACCACAGCTCATACATGAACAGTGATGAAGTGGATGACGAGGGAGCAGGCTGGTGCCTGGACACACTGGCTACACACGCCCGGAGGCAAGCAGGAAGGCACAGCACAGCGTGGCAGGGGAGGGAGAAGGCAGATTTGGGTTTGCAAGGTCCAAGAAAGCCAAGATGCTGGTGAAGCTGCTGGAGACCAGCCCAGAGGAGCGACATCCTTAAGGAGCACTGGCCACTGAAGAACTACACTTCATCTTTCCCCTTGGATATCTGTACTGGAGGGACGTGGGTGGGAGGTGGGCTTTCTGTGTATTACGTTTTTTTGTTTGCACCTCTATCCCAGTTTTAAGCAAGGAAAAATCCCCCTCTGTACTGGATTGCCCTCTCTTATACAGAGGTTTTGCATGACATCTCCATAGCACCCATTATCCACAGGAGTTGGTAATGGGAAGAAGAAAAGGTGAGGGCAAGTCATGAAGAGGATGAACACCGTCCATCCTCAAGTGCTACAGAGGTACCTGTCAGGGTCTTTGGCAAAAGGACAGTGGAGGAGGGCCTGCTTCTGTAATCCTGCTGCCAAGGAGCTAGTGAGAGCAGAGGTGCAAAGGAGTCAGAGCTGGTGCAGAGGCAAAGGGACACTGAAGTCACTGGGAAAACCTGTAAATTCCCAGGACAAATCGAACCCCACCTGCCCAGCAGAATGAGGCAGAGGGGAGATTTTGCCTGCTGAGCCCTGCAAGAACGAGGCAGTCCAGCATCCCTTCTCACAGCACTTTCCTGAGACAATCTGAGTAAAATACACAGTGCAAACACACTTCTGTGTGCAGTGACTTTTAGGTCGGCACAGGCTTTTGGTACGCCTTAAAATTTGTGCATTTTAGCTACTTCTGGAATGTTTCTCTCAGGTAGGTTTGATCTCCCTTTGCCCGCACCCAGAGCCAGCACAAATTCAAAGCAACACATTCATGATTTGTACAGTACTGAGCTGGAGCTAACCAAAAGCTCCTGCGTACAAGGACTGACTACCTGCCTAACGTGCTGCAGAGCAATTCACACCTTCCTGTGTAGGGCTGCTTAGACAGGTTCACAGACAGGTCTGTCTGAAATAGATCTGGGCATGGACACATGAAGATCCTGAGGGATCACACTTGACAGAAAGCATGAAAAAACCCTGTGTTTACAGGCATATAAAACCCACAGTGAAACCTACACCTTCCTTTATAAAGTGCCTTTTTTCTCTATCATTCACACACAGTTTGAAGCTGCAGGTCAGGACATAACAAAAGGTTCTTATTCAAGGGAAATTGCTCTGAAAACACTGCAGAAATGCTGGACAAGACTTTGAATGGATCACTTACACAAAACAGACAGCTTGGCTGCAAATGGTAAATCCAAAGTCTGTTTACCCTTTCTGGGGGCCTTTTACTCCTTCAGAGTTAAGAGCTTAGCAAAGAGGTTTAAGCAAACATGCTGCTGGGTCTGTAAGTTGTCATTATGAATTTAGGAAGGACACTTCTTTCCTCCAAGCCCAAATTGATTTCAAGGATTACACCGAGTGGTTCCAACGATCCACACAATCTCTTCTGTCCCTTTTCCTTGGACGCAATACGACATGTCACTCATCAAAGCTGTGCTCTTGTAATGATAGAACTTTACACAAATGGCCTCAGTGCAGGAGATGGTTGGCACGCAGGGACAGGTAATTTCTACATGATAATTTGTGTTGCTCTGGCCGATTTCTAATGTGTTGGTTTCTGATGTCTTTCCTCCAGTGGAGAATGCAGATCTTCCTTGGATGAGATCCTGCTAAGGAATGGTTCACCGTCTCCCAGCAGCTGCATTTCTCAGAGCAGAAAGAACAGACCTTCAGACCCCTGGGGCATGAACAAAGCCTCTGGAATTTAAAGGCCAGGAGGATGTCTCTAAGTGACGAGCTGGAGACTCACTTTTCTGCAACCCCCTACATGGTGGCAGACACAAGCGATGGCAGCCTGTTCAGAATCAGACCCAATGTCTCTGCCAATGCCACCAGGGATGACACATCAGCTGCCGGTTCCATGGAGGACATGATTGCCATCTGCACCATCGGGACAATCCTCTCCCTCATGTGTGTGATTGGGGTGACAGGCAATGTCTACACCTTGCTAGTGATGTGCCATTACTTGCGGTCATCTGCTTCCATGTATATTTACATCATCAACCTTGCACTGGCGGACCTGCTTTACCTTCTCACCATCCCCTTCATTGTTGGGACCTACTTCATTCAGAAATGGTACTTTGGGGACATTGGCTGTCGCATCTTGTTCAGTCTGGACTTCCTCACCATGCACGCCAGCATCTTCACCCTCACAGTCATGAGCACAGAGCGCTACTTTGCTGTGCTGAAGCCCCTGGACACTGTCAAGAGGTCCAAGAGTTACCGAAAGGCCATTGCTGTTGTTATCTGGCTGGTGTCACTGCTGCTCACTCTCCCAATGCTCATCATGATCCAGCTGGTGCAAAGGGACAACAAAAGCATTTGCCTACCCACTTGGAGCAAACTGTCCTACAAAGTCTATCTCACCATCCTTTTTGGTACCAGCATCGTGGGACCAGGCATGATCATTGGCTACCTATACATCCGATTAGCTAAGATATACTGGGTGTCACAAACAGCATCCTTCAAGCAGACCAAGCGTCTGCCAAATCAAAAGGTGCTCTATTTAATCTTCACAATAGTGCTGGTGTTCTGGGCTTGCTTCTTGCCTTTCTGGATATGGCAGCTCCTCTTCCAGTATTATGAATCCTTCCCTTTATCTCCCAAGGTAATGAAGAACATTAATTATCTGACAACCTGCCTGACCTACAGCAACAGCTGTATCAACCCCTTCCTCTACACCCTGCTCACCAAAAACTACAGGGAGTACCTGAAGAACCGACAGCGGACCCTTAGCAGCAGCAGTGGGTACTTCCAAAGGAGGAATCGGTTCCAGAGGATTTCAGGGAGATCCCTGTCCACAAGCAGTCAGCACTGCACAGAGACATACGTTCTTGCTCACGCTCCTTTGGGAAACAGCAATGCCTGAAGGTAAAATATATCTCCAAGAACAATCAATACCGACTTCCGTGTTGCTTTGATTTAAAGTGTACATTGTAAAGACAAAGACTTAGCAGATCCATAATGTGCACACATTTAATCCAGAGGCTGTGCTGTCTGTTCCCATTTTCTTCAGTGCCACCGATTTGATGCTAGCAGCATTCAGCTGAACATCTATCTAAATAGCCCTTTGCTTTTTACCTTTGTATTTTATAGTGTATATCTCCTCAAGTAGCCACCAATAATGAAAGCCTATAACAGGGTGATGTTTTTTAACAGTACCAGCTGTCTCACAGAGTTTAAAATGATGTTACCCAGTCAATGGCTGTAGTTTGCTCTTCCTTTAGGTGTAATGCTAAATTTGTAGTTGTATGAGGACTAAAACAGATGAAATAAAGACAAAGTAGCTGATGTTTGTGACATGCAATCCAGTTTGAATTTTGAATAGGACTGGACAATGTGGATGAGGCATATCCAGGGGTGTTCTGGTTTTGGTTTGTATTGACGTTTATTCTACACTCGTGTATGTACTGGGCTTCATCCTCCATTCATACAGGTGTCCATAGTGGAGTTACACCATGGCTCATGTTAGCAAGACAGGATTCCCATGGCAGTGCCGTCACCGGGGAGCACTCATCATGCCCTAATGCACTGACCCCAAACAGACAAGCAGCCATGTAGGGGAACATCATCTGTGCTGGACAAGTGTATCTGCCCTCTGCCCTCCTCCAAGGAGGAACTGGGAACCTCTGATATTACTGTCAGGGCATCCATCAATAAACTGCAACATCCAGCCTGAGGGACCAGACCTATATCATGAAGGCCAAGAGGAAATGGCAGGGGGTGAGGGGGTGGAGGGGATGGAGAGATGCAGTTTCCAATGGGCAAAGCTACACTATCTGAAGTCCCTAATATTGCAAGTTATAAAGAGCCAGTTCCCCTTTAGTGAGATCACTTGTTCCTTCCACAGGAAATGATCTTGCTTTACTGCTAAAAACTGTGAATGCAGTCCTGCCTACACCAAGAACACTTTGCGTGTCCCAGCTTTCACTGATGCTAAAGCATCATTAGTGTAAATACATCCTCCACGTCTGGGACTTCTCCAGTGAGTCTAAAAGAACCCTCTCTGGGATGCTGCCAACATCCGTACAGGAGTCCTGTGCTTGCCTTAGCCCCGTTACCTCATTAGCAAAGATCCAAGGATGCAGTGCCAACACAGCTCTAGCAAATTACAGAATTAGAAGCAAATTAATGCTTAGTAAATTCAGAACTGCATGGTGATATGCCAGCCATTAGGCAGTGAGGTCTGTGTGCTTCTACAGAAACTGAATTTAGGTTTTAACCATCTATGCCTTTTCAGAGCATTTAAATGCTCATTGCTTGTGGGGACAGAGAGAGCTCTGCCTCCAGCCTCCCTGGGAGACACGCTTGGAAAAGAAATTGCCTCTTGCATGCATGGCTTAAAGTTTGTTATGTGTGGGGAAAATGACACATTCATGCAAGAGGACTCTGGTGCATAAAGTTTTAACACTGAACTGTTGCAGAAATGGAAGACCCTCACTTTGTGTTGCCAACTGCTTCCATGCACACCATCAACAGTGGTCCTGCAGGGCATGGCACCTTACCTGCTCCCTGCCTGCAGTGCAGCACACTGACTAGCAAGTCCTACTTCAGGATTAGCCCCTTCCTGTTTTCAGAGGAGCAGAAATACTGTTATATTTAGCTATTTCCTATGCTGACAGTACTTGTTAGTTTTCAGAGCCTTCTCAGGCTGCAGACACACTAGTCCAAGCCTATTAGAAAGAGTAAAGCATCATTCACCCCACTTAAGGTAAGAGGGAGGCCACAGATGAGAGGTGTAGAGGCTGGCTATTATCCATGAACCCATTTTCCACTTACATGTTTATCATGGATCAAAATGTGAAGTTTGGCCTCCTGTTTTTTGGATACTGCAATTTTAACTTCTTCTCACTCAGAAATAGCCAAAAAAGCTCAATACAAGCCCAGCATTACCAGTCCCCGTAATTGTGAATGAAAGCTACTGCAGGTTGATCCTTTAGCAAGCACAGTCCATCTCTTCCAAAATCAGTCAAAATGAGAGGGCAGTTTGCAAACCTCAACTCATCCAGGCTTTACACACCCATGCCAATATTGCAGAAGAGTTACTGAAAGATACAGGAGCAGATCTGGTTTTGGAGTCAACCAATCCAACCCCTTTGTCCCTGCTCTGATGAACTTCGCCAAGCCCACTGCAGCCAACACATCTCACATGAAACGTTCACAAAAAGCCTCCCATGGCTCTGTGGGTGCCACAAGCACCCTGGAAGCAGCACAACCAATGTGCTCTACAAGTGAGGCCATGCCAGAGTCCTGCCATGCCCTGAGAGGTGAGCGGGCTCCATGCAGGGTGGGAGGGTTCCCAGGAGGGGGACACAGCCTCAGCCGTAGGCTGCGCTCTCATTCCTCCTTTGAAGCTTGCGCTGTGCTCTCGGCAGGGGCTTGCAGTGTGTTTGTCAAATCAACAAAGCCACGAGAAAAGACGATACCTGAAAGTCAGGGAAGGGTTGCAGGTGACGTTTCCACCAATCCTGGGTCAGCTTTTGAGAGGTTTCATTCAAGCTTTTCAATTTCCACCCCAGGCTGGGATTTGTTTTTGCTGCTTCAAACACTTGCATCCATCAGCACTCAGCACAGGCAACAAGAAAGGAATATTATATACAAGTAAAAGCAAGGCTCTAAGCAGCTCACAAGCAGCATGTGCCCCAGCTCTGCATCCCAACTAACTTTACAGGGCATCAACCACACTCAGATACCAAATATTAGTATCAGCAACTCAACCCCGAGAGGCTGCTGGAGGTAAATGAAGGAGCCAGAGCAGCCAACGAGGTCCAAAGACAGAACAACCATGCATTAATTGCTTGGTTAATAACAGCTATAGAATAATTATTGTGCCTGTTCAGTCCTCCTTGCAGAAGCCTATCATCAGTCAAAGATCCAAAAGGTGATTTTGAAATGGGTGTGAAAGGGATGTGTGTGTACACATGGCCACGTGTTTGCATACCTCAGACCATGCTTCTGCATTTGCACCCTGTTTGCTAAATCTCCCTTCTCTGTGGGGTGAGACCAGGAGCCAGGAGCCGTTTCATCATCCTAAGGTCTTAAATCCATGTGTCTCTCAGACATGCAGTGCCCCACAGCCTGGATTTCACCAGCTGAACTCAACAGAGCACAAGTCAAAACTCCAATTATTTTGTTTTGCTAATTTAAACCAGGGAGCATTGAGCAATGCCTCGTGACCCAAAGGAAGTGGAGTTGTAAATACACCATGGCAGGGTGTCCAGAAAGGACCAGGTCTGAGATGCTGACTCCTTCAGTGCTCCTACCAGCTAGGAAAGGCTAGGTACCCACTCTGGTGGCTGAAACAGGCAGCAAACTACAGCCGAGGCCAGGCACTGTTTTCGGTTGGAGAGTGTCTTTGCCAGAGAAGGATGACGTTTGTGTTTACCCAAACTATTTGCAAATCCACCCAGAAATTTAAGAATCCTTCTGGAAGTTCCTTCCCCCCCGCCCAACCACTGAATTGTCTCATTTCAGCCTTTAGGAGGCAAACCAGCACAATTTCTCACTTCAAGATGAAGTTTTACTCATTGGTTTGCTTATACTTAATTTTAAAAAGCTTCTTTCCATTTTGTCCAAACCACAGGGCTTACAAAAAGTCCCATGGTCCAAGTAGCAGAACAGAGAGCAGCTGCTTACTGCCCTGAGCATCCCTCTGCCCAAAACCTGCCTGGATGGGATGAGCACCCACAATGGGGAGTGGTGCAGCGCCCACCCTCTGCCTAATCCCCACGTACAGTTGGAGCAATCACAGGCCCAAACCTCCCTCCTTGCTCACTGATGGAGCCTGGTTTAATCTATGCCTGATTTGAGCCCCTGCCTTGCTCCTGCAACCCAGCAATTGCAAGGGCAGAAGGTGAGGCTGCTTTGGGCCACTCTTTTCTCCTGTGCAAGTGTCCCACACTCGATATCTCCAGCCAGCAACTCCTTCTAACCAGATAGGAAAACCTTGGCACATGGTCCCAGAAGAGGATCTGGGCAATAAACCACCATGCACAGTTTTCTTTCACTTACAGCTACAAGAGAGGCAAGGAGTGGCTGGGTGACAAGCAGGGATGTAAGGAGCTTTTTAGCTCTATGTCACTAGTTTAATATGTAGACCAGGTTGAGAGGGGTGGGATTCCCAGATCAGCAGGTGATCTTCCATTTCTCTAGGGTGCCTGCTTGGCAACTCCTCATTTCAGGGTTTGCTTGAGGGCATTAAAAGGAGAAGGCAGAGACCGAACAGATCTTGGAGAGAAATGCACATCTTGACAGAGCTGCCTAGAAAAAAAGCCATTCCTCTTGCCAAAGTGACCTGCATCTTCCATGACTGCCACACTGGGATGCCTACACAGAAATGACTTGCCTGGGGCATAACTGAGCATCCCTCCATGCAGTGCCCAGTGGAGCTGTTCCACACACCCTGGCTTTCTTTCCTTCTTCTCAACATGCGTGATCAAACCTCAGTCAGCCATTGCTCTTTCTCCAGCTCAAATTCCAGCTGTCTCCAGTAAAAGAGGGAAGAATTCATTACAAGAAAAGCATCAAACCCTCCCTTGTATTTGACTAGCTTTACTTTAAATGGACAGTCAGGTACATTCAACATTGTTCTGTGTACCCCTGGATCCAGACCAGCTCTGCACGGGGCTTTGTGCCATCTCTTTATTGCATGAACGGTCATATCCTGAACAAAGTGTCAGTTCTAAATGATCCTGATCACTTTTGCAACTTTAAGTCCTGCTTACACCTCATTTGCAGCTAAGGAGACTGATTTAGGCACATCAGAAGCATGGTGGAATCAAGGTAATCAAGGAGGCAGTGCAATAACAGAGAACAAATTATACTGTGAGAACTTAGAAGCATTCAGAGGCATATTTCAAAGTGGGCTGGAAAAGGAGAGGCAGAGCAAAAGCAGGCAATTTGTTGCTGATTCCTGTTTTTTCAGTGGAGTAAAACTACGCTGCTAACTGCAAATGTTGCAGAAAATATCTCACATTGTTGAATGAGGACCAAACAGCAGAAAAATCCATTGCTGGTATTAATAAACACACATACGTGAGGAAAAATAATCTTAGTTTTACGTACACAGTGATGGACCCTTCACTAACTTTTATTACTCAGGAAAGAGACCTCAGAGCTCTAAGTGATCCCCAGCTTCATGCTCAGCAGCAATGCAAGAAGCAAACATGCCAGTTGTGCAGAAAGGCACCAAGAGCAAAACTAGTTCAACCCAGTCCAACTGCTTTGGGTTTAAAACAGGAATACTCTCCTCAGTTCACCACCTCTCCTGTTACTGAAGTACAACATCAGACTGTCCTACGCTGTGACCAAAGCTGCTTCACTTCACTTGGTGTATACTTCAAGCAGGTACCAACCAAAAATGCTACAGGATAAAGCAGATAAATCCAACGTGTGTGTAACTACCATAGGCCAAACTGCAGCAACTGGCCAAATGCAGTAGGTGCTGTATGCATTTTAGGAGAAAGCTTAGCTTGGTTTTAGTCTTCTTTCCCAGGAACAAACACCCCATCACCATAGTTAGAGATCAGGGAGTTTACCAGCCAAAACAGTCAGAGTTTTATATGCACCCTGAAGGCTTGCTGCTAAATCCAGTCTTCCCAAATGTTCATCACCTGGCAAACCATCTGGCTGTGAGAAGACCTCATGTTTTAGCCACAAAAGAAAGTGCAAAAATCATAAATTCAGTTTCAAAACCCGAAACACTCAATCATGCATAATTTTCGCTGTCATTAGATTTAATTACATGTCAAGTAGCTGCTGTTACTAGTTTAAAGCTGTCTAGGAATATAATAACATAATCACAATAAGAGCAAATACATTAAAAAATCAGTGAAATAACCAGTCTCAACAACAGAGTGAAACATCCATTGACACAGGGCCAGGCAGGATGGGATTTGCCATAGCAACTCTGACTGCAGCTATTGTCCTGGCTGATTCTGGCATTACCCGTTTCACACAGGCACCCTGAAACTCCTATAACAGGGTTAATTCACTGGCACCAACAGTGATTCCAGCCACAACTCATCCAAAATCTGTTTTCTCGGATGTGCCACTCACTAATGGACAGACCCCTAAAAATAAATTAATCTTTGTGGGAAAGGAAGGCAAATGCCAGTACTTAGGTATGAGCATCAGTAAGGGAGTTCTTTGAGCCCCGTAAGGATCAAATATTATGACAAAGATTTGTAATTCTTAATCACTAGGGCTCAAAAAGAGAAACAACAATAACAAAAAGGAGGCAGGTACCCACATGCTTTGGGAAGCAGTGTAGCAACACTCCTCCCAAGGCTCTCTTTTCCAAGAAATCTCAATTGCTTTCAGTTACTGAACCTGCTGCACAAACCTGAGCACACAAGGCAGCAGCGATGCTCTCTGGCTTCTAATGTGTTTGTTGGAAATGCTAAGGGAAACACACATCATCAGGTGATCACTTGTTTAGTTTATGGTTTACTGCTCAAAGGAGAGTGTAACATGATTAATTCATTAACTACAAGCGTTTGACAACCACAATTGTTGCATCCAAAATGTCTCTGTGAGGTAGCGAGTCACTACTCTCTGGTATCCTTGGAGGCAACTTTCTGTTCTGTGTCAGGAACAGGGACTGGAGGGAGCTCAGCACCACGGGCAACAAGCCATGGCAGCAAGACACAGCATGCCATGAGCCCAGCAGCCACTGACCCAGCAGCCCTCCCAGAACAACCTTGCTGGGGGCTGGAAGTGCACAAAGAGAGCTTTGAAGATGCTGAACCTGGCTTCAAATGAGAACAGCATCTCCACTCAAGTCAAGGACGAGTTATGTTGATTCATCCTTGTCTTGTGTATTGCCAAAATATTCAGACACTTTGGCAACATTTAGCAAACCCTGGAGGGGAGTAAGGCAGGAGTGGAGCGTTGGTGGGGTCCTGCCTGGGGCTGGCTGAAATGTGCAGGTAGCCCATGGAGAAGCAAGTCTGGCCATGAAGGATATCGGCCAAACCACGCAGTGAACCCAGGACTGACACAGAAATACATTCCAGTTCAGGCTGAGATCTCTGGAAGAAGTACATGTTTCATATTGTCCAGAGTCTGCCTATCCTGTGTTTTCAACTGAGGCAATGAACCTCTTATTTCATGCAAACTGAGCTTACCAAGGAAAAACTACAGGGACAAGTCTCTAAGCAATAGAAATAGGTTTGATTTCCACTGGACTCAATGCAGTTGTACCATTTTACACTAAAAACCAAAACAAACCCACCCAATCCGGTTTTTACCCTTTGACCCCACAAACCAAGAATTTCAGCTGTCCACATTAATAACTGTCAAGATATCAAATGATCTTAATGAGGTTGGACAGGGCTTGGAGCAACCTGCTCTAGTGGAAGGTGTCCTTGTCTGTGGCAGGGGGTTGGAACTGGATGAGCTTTAAGGTCCTTTCCAACCCAAACCATTCTGCGATCTCGTGAATGATAAAGTACTCCATTTTCTAGGACTTGCAGTACTCAAATGTGAGGTCTACCCCAAGTCCCACTAGAAACAGTGAAAAACAAAATAACCTGAGGTGGAATTTCCAAAGCTTTGCAGTCTCAGAATGTCAGAAAATGGTACATTTCTTCTGTCTAAGGCAGCTTGTGCTGAAGCTTCCTGTGCTGTTCCAGCCTTCTCCTTCATGGCTGGATTTCAGTACAGCAGCTTTGGCCATCTGGCTTCGTTAAAACATCATCGTGTCCCTGGCTTTTTTTGATGGACCAAAAATAGTAAGAGCACTTTCCCGTTTGCAATTAACCAGCGTTGGCTGGTGGATTGGTTACAATTTAGTTTTGCTAATTAAAGAAGAACCATTTTTGTAAGCTTCTGGGGCTTTCTTTGCTTGCTGCTGTCTAAAAATTCTTCCTGGATTTGAAATCTATCTCTGAAAAGATCTGCTTTTGGCCAAGCTGCAGAACGTACACTGAAGGAGGCATCCAACGCTGCCACACTGCAGCACCTCAGAAAGAGAGCCTTAATTCATCCTGTTCCTGATCAACGGATGGCGCTAAAACCTGAATAACCTCTAAGAGAAAACAACCAGCACCAAAGCACCACGCAGCAGGACCAGCCATGGGATCAGACCCCACTGTAGTTGCTCTTTGTGGCTGCCTTTGCCCTGGGCAGTTGGGCTGGGAGGTAAGGGCATGCCTGTGCCCAGCTAGGAGAGGGCTCCATCCTTTCCATGCAGCTGCTACCCTAAGACTTCTTTCCCAGGTTAAAGGAACAAGATTGACTGTAATGCACAAAGTAGCTGTACTCAGCCAGCAGACCTATAAGCTGTCTGTCTCCCATTCTGCAGGCACACTAGACTATTAAAATCTTTGACTGAGAAGAGAAGCCCATAGGCTTTGATGTGTGGGTTTGGAATGCTTGAGGATTATCTTGGATGTTTTAAGAATCACAAATACCTGCTTTAGACATTTTCCTCAGAAGAAAAAACTCCTCAAAGCCTTGGTGGTGAAAAGCAAAAGCCCAGTCTATAATCCCCCACTTGAACAACAAAATGCCCTTTGCAGGGACAGGAATGGGTTCCTGTACACTCCTCACACCAGGAAATCAGTGTGTCCCCACAGAACAGAGGGAGCAATGGGAATGTGGCTGAAATGGAATAGTTAAACTGGCTCCAACACACTTTCATGTGACCCCAGAGCAGTCGATGAATTTTATTGTGTTTAAGATTCTCAGCACTACCTTGCCCTTTCTCTCCCCCGCCCTTTGTCCCTCTTGCTAATTTAGGATATAAATTCCCCAGGACACCGAGTACCGCTTGCAAAGCCTGTGCAGATGTTCAGTACAGCGGGGCCTCAAAGGTGACCAATGGCTTCAAAAGCACCTGTGATACAGACAACAAATTTCAGCTGCAAAATGTTAAAAGTAAAGGTATTTACTAGAGGGAGGCTTTAATCCTGTACAAAGCTGGTGCTGTGGTGTCATGTGGTCATACACAGATAGCATAAATCACCTGTGTTGTGGGCAAGGAAGCAGCAGGAGCTGTCTCTACAGCAGGAGGGACCTCTCTCAGTATAGACCACTTGTTGCTCTGTGGGATGGCTCTGCCCTGCCCAAGCCAGGTTATCCATCTGTTTCCAGAGTCACTGCAGTAAAATATCCTTCATTTTATTTCCTTCCACCACCCCCCACCCCCAACCCCAGTGAATGATAAAGCAGTCCTTCTGCCCTGCTGTGAAAAGAATGGATATCTCTGGATATGTGCTTATGGAAGAGCTGCACTCGCACATTCAGAACTTCTCTTCCTGGCCAGGTAAATCCATCACTGACATGTAAAAATGCTGCCCAAATGGATTAGTTATCACTTTGCATATCTTGGCTAAGGCAAGCAGGCTAACGTCAGATGACCCTAGTCTCAGTGAAGTGCAGTAGTTTATCCTTGGAAAGGCAAGCTCTCCTTAGAGAGATAATGAACGTGCAGCTTTGGGAGCTTGAAGTACTCATGACACTATGCAGCCCTGCACTAACACCCACTCCAGCTGCCCATAGCCCATCCAAGCCCACCAGCTACACCTGAAAATTGCCTTTGAAGAGTTTAGAAACTGCCTTTCACAGGGCTTCTCCCCACAAGCATCTGCACGGGTCACTCCCAGCTGCAGCTCAGCAAGCTGCAGGAGCACTCCATGCCGGAGGAGCTGGGAACACCAACCAGAGCAAACCTTCACATACAGCTGTGAAACAGAGATGAGATGGAGTGCAGGCAGGAAAGGACTTCTGCAGCTTTGGGTAACCTGCCAGACAGAGATGGAGAAAGGCTGTGGATCTGTCTCCTAGGGGTTAGCAAACTCCTCCAGAAAAGCACATACCTCAAACTGCTTAGCTCTGAACAGGAGGAACAGTGTGTCAGAGGGTCCCCTCTGCCTCTCCTACCAGAACAGGAGCTCCTATCCCAGGTCTGGACCTTGAACAAGTTCCATCGCATCCCTGTCAATAAAGAAAAGCTCACAATATTGGCTTTCCTTACCGAAGTGCTTTGAGATCAATGCATGAAACAACAGTACACTGTATACCACTTGGATCTTCTCTTAAACTAACACACAGTTCAATGTTTTCTTTATTTCTGAGAGGAATCATTTTCAGGAAGAGAGAGAATCTGCCAGGTCAGTTGAGAAAGCGAGCAAAGAAGTTGGGGTACAAGTGATCTCTGCCCAAGCCATGCTGAGCTGAAGCCATCTACGTGGCATGGGGCAAGGCAGCTTCAGCCCTGGAGGACTGAGCAGCTCCTCACTGCAGGACCTGGGTGAGCTTCAGGAAAAGTTCACCCTCCTGCAAGGCAGGCTGAGATGTGAACACTGCTCACACAGAGGCAGGACAGCACTGAGTTATCCTTGGCATGACTCCCCCGAGCTGAAGTGATGCTTGTAAGAGTGCGCTTTTAAATGAAAGAAAAATATACCCAAGCTGAGTTAAATGGCAAAGGTTTCTTTAGAGGACAGGGTTGTTCTGGCACCATGCAAGGCAGCACTCTGTGGAGGTTGCTCTGTCTCCATCTTATTTATTTATGTACTACTTGTGATTTGTAGTTCTTGCTCAGGGCTGTGCAGAGCTTGTGTGCAGAGGGTGGAAGGGATTCATGATGCCTGCTGATGGGGGAACCAAGAACTGCCTATGGACAGCAGAATTATCACATAGGAGAGTGGATGCTCATCAGCGGGCATATGCACGCAGTTGCATCAGTGTGAAAGTGTGCATTCCTCTTGTGCATAACAGGCAGACGGGGGCATTTACTGCATGCATACAGCTGTGCACATGAGCAAAAGAACCATATTGCTCCTAACCCACACTAAGACAGCTTTGTTAACGTTCCCGGTGGATCAGCAGCAAAGATAACAGAGCTGTCTTTCAGCTCTGGAAAGAGCAAGTGTATGCTTTGGGAAAAAGGTCACTGGGAGACAACCCAGTGCCACTGGCACTGACTTTCATCCAAGGACTTTTCCAAGACCTTCCCCGAGATGTGTACCACATCTGCTCAGCATCACCCCCACAGCCTCTAAGCACCAAAGCGCCAAACCAGCTTATTGAAACGGGGGGAATGCAAGAGCCCTGTAATAACAGCACCTAAAACCCCCCCAGGGAGGAACAATTTGTCGTTCCTCATTCCTGCAACAGAAAGCTATAGTGGGCTACAGGGAATTTCTCTGTTACCTGCGTCCATTACACCGGAAAACCTCAGCAGTCTGTCAGAAGCACAGTTACAAGTGGCAAACACAGCTCAAAGCATGGTACCGAGCAAGCACCTGTAAGTGTGGGAGTGTACAAGTGGACGTAAAGATTGTCCAGTTCCGACATCGCCCAGAAGCTCAGCCTCTTAACAGACAGAAGCATGGGGGTAAGACCCCATCCCACCTTCAAGCAGGTGACCTCCATGTCCTCCTATAGCTTATGCAGTGACCACACCACGTGTCTCTTCTCCATCCTGGGAGGGACTTGCTTCTCAGTGGGGACTGGACCTAACAGGGGCTCTCCACACACAGCTCTGGCTTAGATCTGCATCACACCAGAGTCACACCATCAACTTGTCTGGTCTTTTGGTTTGATTCCTAATTCTGTAGATAGCACAGGAGTTACAGAATACATGGCTGGTTCTGAAGACCAGTACAGCAGGAACAGTGTGCACCCTCTGTAACCAGCAGAGCCTGCACTGCTGTTATTCATACCTGTCAGCAACAGAAAACCAGTTTAATTGGCATCATACAGTATGTGGATATCCTACAGGAAATTGTACCTTGTTGCACCAAGCCACAATAAAAGAGATCCATATAACTGCAGCTCAATGCATTGAGGCCCTACAGCAAATCACTAATTTGAAGCACGCTAAATATGGGACTAGTTCAAAAGCCACTGCAGGTGGCAAAGAGCATCCCGCTGACCTGAGCATGCTTTGGATCAGCCCCTGTAGGACCGTGCATGCCTGCTGTCTGTCATGTTTTGCAGTGTACAGGTACATCTCACAAAGCCCCAGCTCACTTGGGTGTGAAATGAATGCTGTCTGTTTTGGCAGACATACAGACAGAAAAACAGGAGACAGACACAGAGGGAACAAATAGGTTTTTTTTCTTTTTTAGCTCTTGACTACTAGTCTTTTCTGTGACAATCTCCATGGCATTCGACACATCAGAAATTCAGGAGGCTGCTATAGAGAAGCAGCAAGTATGCATGGGTGGGAAAGCTTTAAAATAAGCACTTTAAGATTACTTGTTAGCTAATGATGTTTTACTGATGCTACTCAGATACTGGCATGTGAGCAGCTGGTGCCTATTCTGCTCACATAACCACAACAGATAGATGTGCTTTATCTCATAACCATGCTGGGTGCACAGTGCATTCCTCTGAAGATTTTCATTCCCCCTCAAAGCACTTGGAATACACGGAGATCTGTTTGTCCAGCTATCCACCCAGCTCCTCCCTTGTCCTCCCTCTTCCTCAGGACCACAGCTTCAGCACAAATGCTGGGTACATCCTCAAAAGCGTGCTCCTGTTTGGTTTTCTTTCCAGTCTCACTTGTCTGCCTAATCCCCAGCTCTTCTCATCAAACCAAAGTACTTAACTGCACCAGAGTGCCTTAAGAGGCTAGCAAAAAGATTTACTATATCCTGAAGTTGTGGAAGCTCATCCAGAGTCAGAGAAGCATGCTGTAGCAATTCAAAAACTGCTGTAGATCAACCTCTCATTTTACAAGCTAGGAAATAACTCCAAGTTTTTCAGCATGGCCCACAGAAAAAGGCAGGGGGTGTTTGCTGTTTGCTTGGGCAGCAGCACTTACGTGAAGAGCAGCCTTCAAAACTGTCACCATCAGTCAGATCCCTGTAAGCACTTTGAGGACAACCTTCCCACGGAGCTGGGCCTGCTGTGTCAGGCTCAGATACCCATCAGCAGTGCTGGGCTAGAAGTACAGGGGATAAAGTCTTCTCTGCTGCCAGCAGGACAGGCTGGCCCCAGGACACTAGGGTGAGGAAAGCATCCAGGTCCTGCCTTCTTTGAGGCCTGAGGAACAAATTACCATTTCAAGGCATGGTGACAAGAAAGGTATCAAATGCTTTGGCTGTTGGTGCTACTACAGCAATGAGAACAGATTAAGCAGACAGATGTCCAGAAACCAAAACCATACACATCAGGCAAGAAAGGAACCTCAGTCCTTCGCTAGAGGAATGGGTATTATTGTCACTGACTTTTCACCTAGGAGACATCCTGGAATATCATGCTTTATGGAAATGTTACCTTGTCATCCAATATGGGCCCTTTCAGAAGAGCTCGGTAGCTTCAACTATCTCACAAGCAGACACTTTTCTATCTTATGAAGTTACCAGCCTATTTTAATTTCTCTCTCCATCCAAGACAGAGCACGGACTGAAATCCCTGCAGAGAGTGTGGAGGTGGGCTTGGCCCCATGGTGAGACTGGCTTGTGATTTCACCTCCCACAAGCAGTGACACTTGGTTCCAGGTTTTTGTTTTCTTTCTCTTCCCACCCCACCCCCCCACCCCCCCCATCCCTATCCCCCTAAATGATCTCAAGTCTCTGATGGAGCTCTGCATTTTGCTCTGTTCAAATCAGCAGCAACACTAGTGGCTTTTGGACTGCAAAAAGCAGAGTGAAAAAGCAGACAGTGGTGGGAGAAGCAACACGCAGACACCCTAGCGCCAGCACTGATGTCACACTGAATAGGCATTTAAAAGAATTTAGTGTCTTGGTATCATTTACTCCCAGAAGCAGCAGCTCTCCAAAGCAGTCTGGCACAATTCACACTCGGGAATTCTGGTCTCTACGTGCCCAACAAGTGGAACAAACTCTGGTTTGTATCTCACGCCGCAGGGACAAGGATGAGTTAAGTCTCCTGGACCTTTGTTGCCCAGCAATTTTACAGCAATTTAACAATCTTTACTGGCTCAAACGTGAAAATCCCCCTCCCCAGGAAGTGACCTGAATCAAGGGGCAGGACTTCATGGGGTAACACCACGGATGCCCCACATGGACACAGGACGCCCTTGCGTCTCTGCAGAGGGTCAAGCTCACTCAGATTCTCTCCTTGCTCCCTGTGCAGGCACATGTTCTGTTGGCAGGGAGGTGCTGGGCAAGTCTGAGCTCACAAGTGAAGGGCAGGGATACACCATGGGCTTAGCAGAAAGGGAAAAATGGAAAGGCGGAAGCAAGTGACACTGGGAGATGCTGCCCCTTTTTTATTACCCTTATGTAAGACCCCACCCCAGCAGAACTAGGGATACACTTGCAGAGATCTGGGATGGACCCAGGCTGCTCTTGGGCAGCAGGGACCTCATTGCATCTATTCTACACCCTTCTGCAGTGCTGTGTCCCAAACCCAGCCCATGCAATGACTGGTGCAACTGGTCAAGGCCATCTCAGCAGTAATCCCTGATGCTCTCACTGTGGGAAGGGCTGGTTTGCAGCTGCAGGACCCTCAACACAGGTGAGAGCAGCAGTGAGGAGTGCAGCTCACCCTGGGTGGGAGCACAGGCACCATGCTGCACTTGCTGAGCCACTGCCAGCATCTTTGATGCCAGCAGCATGGTGTGCTGCAGAGGCTGGCATTGCTTTTCTGCACCACAAGGAGTCAGTTCTAATTAGCTCCTTCATCCTCAAAGAGGACACATACTTTCAGTATGAAGTGGGACTACTGACAGGGCTGGGGATGCTGGGAGAAAATATCCTGCAGGATAAGTACGAGCACTCCTATTCCCATTATCCCACAGCTTTACCAGAGTATTACCGACGTTATTCTCAGCAGATAAAACACAACCTGTGCTGATAGCAGGCAAAAGACTTCATGTCCTGCTTCTGCACCATCCAGTAAAAGAGGATCAAATCATTTACAGGTAATTATTTACCTGACAGATTTCACATTCAAAAATTCTCCAGATGCTGAGATACATATTCACCAAAAAGGTATTCATCATTTTTCCTTCTGTCAGTTATCTAATATATCTGGGTATTTGGCCATTACTGTTTTCTGTACAGGGAACTTTCTAGCAATAGGTAAAGAGTCATAACCTGTAAAGGAAACAAAGAAAAACCTGTGGCCAAAACCAAAATCATGAATGAATGTGTCCTGGAGAAACCTCTGGCAGGAAGACAGGGACCCATATTCTGTGGCTACCCCAGCCAATTCCAGACATCTGGTCATGCTCAAGTAATTCTCTCTGCCTCGCTTCATGTATGCAAAGGACTTGGAAAGCAAGAACTGCTTAGCATTAGCAACAGTAGACAAGGGAAGAGCTGAGACCCTGAAAGATACAGCCTTAAGCATCAGATGAGTGGATGAAAGATGCTATTGTACAAAACAGCTGTGCCAATACTTCTGATACCACACCTATCATAAGCATCTCATACCAACTTTCAATACAAGAGGCAGACAGACACACACATAAACATACCCCAAGCTATGGTACACAAATACAACCAGCAGCATCTATATTCTTCCGTTAAAGATCAGCTTTTCCTTTGCTACTCCCAGTTTAAACAGACCAAATGATCCCACAGGAATGAGTGACTTTTGAGATGATTAAAACATCAAGAGAAATCTTCACCTGTGTTTCTCACCATGAACTTAGCTGGCTGGCTGTAGGGTTAACCTCCCTTGAGAAGAAGAAATTGTAGAAACGCTAAAGCCACCAGGCACACTCCTCCCTCTCATAACATTCTCTAAATCAATTCATCTGCACTATGAAACAGAAGTCAACAATCTCATTAAACTACCAGTGTAATGCATTTACCCCACAACCCCTTTTTCCAAGCTCAGTTAATGAGTATGGAGAAGAAAAAAGAACAGATCTGGGAACAGTTCACTGGCACCACCACAGAGAGAGCAGTCACCTTCATGCTCTGGGAAAACTGATGAATTAATGGTGTATTAGAAGTGACAAGTTCCAAGAACTCATGCAATGGAGACAGTCTTCATTTGCTGTAATAAAACAGACTGGGAAATCATCTGCCATGATGCTGTTAACTGGATCCTGAACCCAATTGTCCATCCTGTGATGTGGCTCCTTTGCATCCAGATGAGATATGTGGGCATCAAAGTAGTATAAATTAACTATAATGAGTGAGTGCAAGGTGACCATAGCCACATCTCACGCGAGGCAAACACAGTCATTTCTTTCATTTCATCCTTCTCCTTTCCTAACCCACAAAAGACCCAGTTAACATTTACTCAACTGGATTCATTTCAAGCAGGTATATTCTGATTTTTGTCACTCAGTCTGGAGTGTATACCAGTGTCAGATGGGACTGTTACTGGTCCCCAGCTGGATGAAATACACACACAGACCTGGATTGCTGATGACAATTTTCACACTTGCAAATTGACACATTTGCTTCCTGCAAATAATCACTCCCGGTAACTTTTCCCAAAGGCATTCCTGCCAGCAAACACATTAGCTCAAGTATTTGGGGATTGGACCATGAAGAAGGCCACAAAAAACCAGCAGAAGCAAATGCAACATTTAATTTGACAAATATATACCAAAATATGGCATCCAGCCTGCGTGGCAGCCATCCCATGATAATTACACTCCTTGCATCTGTGTCTAATTTAGAAAGCCTGAATGGAAGGAAATCAGCAGTATTCTTCTGGGGAAACAAAATTTACCTTGAGTAAAACCTAGCTCATGCAACCAGGCACCAACAGCCCCAAGGCAGAGCTTGAGGACAAACTCTGCCAGCTGTAGGATACAGAAGCCCATATTCAATACACGTCAACATGTCCGGAAGCCCCTGGCCCCAGTCTGAAGAGAATGTGTGGCAGGTTTTGGAAGGCAGCAGTCTGAGGGAGCTGAGATTTGTACTTGTCACTGATGACAGCGAGAAACCCTTCAAAGAATACGCTGAGAAAACTGGTTTAGGTAATTACAGACTTGATGTCTCTTACAGCTCCAGGAGTTTCACTGCTACCCTGGAGCAATCACTGCTGAAGAGTCAGCAGAAGAAAATGTAACAGCATCTTTGGATGGAGAGTGTATGATCAAATTCAGAAGGTAAATAAAGTGATCAGCTTTGACAGGTGAGAATAAAGAACCCCTCCTTTGGAGGAGGCAGAGACAATGGGAAGAGCCTCACTGCAGCAAAGCACCCAGGTGTGCAGCTAAGCACCCGGGTATGCAGAAAATGCCAACAGACCCAGTGACCACATTCTGTTTTACTTCCATAGGGCAGACAGAAGCAGATCATTATCAAAGCCACTGAGTTTGCCAAGAGTTCTCATTAATAGTGCACATTTATGTGGTTAGTCTGCAAAGATTTTCATGGTTTGAAGGAATTACAGACAGTGTGTTGAGGTCTTATTCAGGGGTGGGGTGTCTAGAGAAAATGTCTACAGCTATAAACCACAAGAGTCTCAAGCCACAGCTCTGAATTTCCTTAGTGTTGTGTAACATCAAATTCACCACTTCAGTAGCAGAGCATGGGTGACATGGTTTAGTGTGAGGTGTCCTTGCCCATGGCAGGGAGGTTGGAACTAGGTAATCCTATGGTCCTTTCCAACCCTAATTATTCTATGATTCTGTGAATAGCACCCCAAATGAGATTTCAGTGAATCGAATATATGGAAAATAAATGTCAAAGTCCATCTATGTTATTTAGTGCATACGCAGGTCAGAAATAATTAATCCATGGAGATGTAAATCAAGGACTTTTAAAACCAGACCTGTCATTGCCCTACCGGGATTACAACAGGATGTTGTGCCGCCAACTCCCACAGTTTTCTACCACGTCTGAGCTGTAGAGTGATTGTTTTTGATGCTCTGGTTCCTGAAATGCCTGGACTGTTGGAAAACCTCACCTTTCCTTAAAAAAAAAAATATATATATATATGTATATATATATATATATATATACACACACACATACATATATATATATATATATATATATATATATATATATATATATACACACACACCATTAAGTTTCTAGCCTCTTAGGTTTCAGAGATTAGCTTTGACAAAGAGAAACCCAGGTCTGTTTTCTCTTACCATCTTGTGATACCCAAGGCTCAGGCTAATGCTCCGGCTCCCTAGCACCCACAGATTCACTGCCTGCCCTTGAACCCTGACTCAGCACTTGAGAAAGCCTTGTACCAAAGACAAGGGCAGATAAAAACAAACCAAGGTAATGAAAAAAAGCACACTAAAATGGCCATCTGTGGTCTTCCTAACACAGTGCTGCCCCAGCGAGATAGCAAAGTACTGGAGAAAGCAACACCAGAAAGGACCCAGATCCAAACCCTGTGATAGGAGGCTCACAGAATGCAAGGAATTTGGAATGCTGGCTTTCAACTGCACTTATATATTGGTTATAACACATAGGTGCATACACTTTGAATGAATAGCAGTTGAATTTACTGCCCTAGCTCTGGGCCAGGGCAGCAGCACCTTCCCTGGATACAGGTTTGCTCGGCTGCAAGCCCTGCTCCCTGAAGCAGGAGACTGAAGAGGCTTCACGTAAGCACACTGCTGAGGTTTAGTCTAACTGGAAATGTTCCTTCTGCTATTCTGAACAGTCTGTCCACACTTCATGGCATAAGCTGCTTTAGAAATTACAGCCTGGAATGTAAAACCGGGGCAGGCTGGCTACTAGCCCTGGCTGCTCCTCACAGCTTCTTTGCCAAAGTGTTTCTGGTGTCAGCATTAGAAAGAGGAGCAGAAGCATATTAAAAGCAAACACCTCGCTCCAGCAGCCATCCATGCTACTGATCAGGCCCATCTGCTTTGTTCTGCAGAAGAGGGGCAGGCAGAGCCCCCATTTCAACTGTCAACAGCTAAAACCCAGGACAGGGACAAAACAAGTCTGCCAGCAATTCATTTCCACTCCACATCTGAATTCTGAGCTTCTTGACATGGCTTCTCAATCCATCACAGAAAGCATGCACTGCTGTTTTGGGTGAGAAATACTCAGAGCTACTGCTGCAGACTGGGTTTGAGGAAGGCTTCCCAGGAGCCAAGAACAGGACAGTGCATGGACCATGAGCATACCTGCCCCAGCCTCGGTGGCAGCCAAATGAAGGAGTCTGGTTCAAGGCCTGGCCTCCAGATGTTGCCAGATAAGACAAACAGCTTTGCGCAGCAGTAATCAGGTCTTTCCTCCTCTCTGCTAACTCCTAACTTATCAAGGGTAAAGTGGGACAAAGTGCATCCACATTAATAGTGTTTAAATACAGCTATCTACCCCATATTAAGGCCAAAACAGTGTTGTATTCCTCAGCCCTGCGATGGCCCCTGTTTTATCAACATACCAGCCAGAAAAGAGATTTTGGCCTCAGCTGATATACAGTAATTACCTTGACAGTAGTACTTGAATGACAAATCTTCTATATTAATCCCTATGTTTTTAACATTAAACTCTCTACCAGCATATTTAAGGCCAACAGAGGGTTTACAGGACAAATGCCAAATACATTAAAAGGGTTTCATCACATAAAATTACCTCTTTAAGCACTAAAGAGAACAAATGAGAAATGGGGTGAAGGCAGATGCCAGAGTGATGAAGCTAATGCTGGAACTCTTTATCTTCACAGAAAAATGACTGGGTAGCTGCTGATTTGATGTGTAGCAATTAAAGAGTAATTTACACAGTGCCACTTAGTGACAAGTATAATTATGTTCTACTCAGGGTACATATCAGATAATAATTGCTTCCAGCTGAGCTGGAGTTTCTAACCCACTATAAAAGACTTTAATGGTATGACCAAACATGGGTTTCAGCTTGGAAGTTCATGACTGACCAGATCACAGGAGCTGCTCACAGCTTTTTGAAGAATATTGCAATAACAGGGTGGTCTCCTCTATATAAATAACTGCACTGATCTACAACAAAGATACAGAAGGTACAGGAGAAATTATGATTTCTAGGACAGGTCATAGAGGAAATTGTTCAATTCACAAGGCTCTGGTACCTAGAGCTCTAAATTAGCTTTCTGTTTTCAAAAGATACAGCAGTGCCAGACAGAGTCAGTAGCCAAAGTCTGGCAGGCAAAGGATGCCACCAACCTTGTGGGTGCCCTTCAGAAACCTATGGAACACATACAGGAACTGCCTGGCACATGAAGTGACACCGTTATTTAGACTCTGCAGCATCTAATTCTGGCCTATGGTCACTCCAAAAGACATCAGCTACCAGCCCCCAGGATGCTGCTGGAATTAACCTTTAGTAGTCCCCACTGAAATCAAGCCCCAGAGCACTGAAACCAGCTCCATAGCCTGGCCTCTAAAACTTGCATGAAAAATAAGTTCTTGTAGTAAGCTGTGGACAGACCTGAGCTCTTCTGTAGAGCAGTAGTGCTCAGCTACATACTGTGAAAAAGACCTTCAGAGTGGCAAGAGCTCTGAAGGTAACCCCCACTCAAATAAGAAGGAGGAATTAATGGTGTACTCAGTGTTTCTCTCCCTAGATTCAGCTGCTCTTTGAACTGCCCTCATCTGGGAATTGCCTCGTGAAAGGGCATGGCATGAGGGTGTAGGAACAGAAGATGTGACTGCAGCAGCATTAGTGAAAGTTAAGAGAGAGCACTGCTGTTTAGTTTGGTTCCAGAAAGTTTTGGGATAGCGTAGCACACACCGCACAACAGAAAGCTAAGCAGGACCTAAGCCACACACAGAGATTTTGGAGTTACAAGAAATGCCAAGAATGTCTTCAAAGGGACTAAAGCCAAGCCTACCCCCTTCCCAGAGCCTACAGCTGACCTCATTTACCATCAATACATGCAGTGACATAAATATTCATGGGGAACCCAAAGCAAGCATGAAGTGCTGTGCAATGCAATGCTGAGACACTGGAGCTCATGGAGGTACCAGACTGTGCAACCAGGGTGACCATAAAGCCCTCATGGAGCAGTACTCACGGCTCAGGATTGCCCTCAGCAGATCCTCCACCCCCAAAATCCAGCCAGAACACTTGTCTGTAGACACACTGATGTTAAATTCTTACGATCTGGGCTGTATTCATACAGTTGGCAGCAAGAAGCACAAAACTAAAGGACTACAGCACAGGTCATAAAATCTAGGCTCAGTAACATTTTGTATTGCAAACTAAGCAATCTTATGGATTCTCCTAGACTTTATCAGCCTGTTGAGGGGAACAGCAGTAGTACCAGAGGTAGTTTTGATTAACTACCATGATGTGACTCAAATGTACAAGTGTAGAAATGCATCAGTGTGGGATGGCAGCTCAATGAAACAACCAAATCACTTTACATGAAAGCTCAAGGCATCTTCTCACACTTAATCTTTCTCCTGCTCTGATGTGAGGGTGAAAGATTGCATGATGACTGCATGATTCAAGTTTTACCTCTCCTGTTAGTTCTGGTTTCTAACTGGAAAAGGACTTGGGGGGTTGTAACACCCATGTGAGGAAGGTCCCTGCCCCAGACAGCCTGGGACTGTCCCATCTCACCTCGCTGGTGACAGCTCCAGACATACGTTCAGTCTCACTCTGCAAGCAGGACCTTGCTAAGTCAGAGCAGCCAAAACTTCTGCCCAGGCCCCTGGTCATCCATGGCCACTAAATGTCTTATCAATCTTTTGGGCAACTCCATAAGCGCGCAGTAGGGACTGTACCAGAGGTTTCACCTGGCACTTGAGTTTTGCTTTTCCTTGCCAGTAAAGGTCTGCTAAGGTTAGCCTGGGGTGAGGGATTCCTCTGTGGTGGTGATGATGATTTTAGAAGGAGTCCAATGACTGCTATCATTAGACCAAGACTGGCTTACCAAGGGTGGATATAATGTCTTGTGATCCTTTGTACACTGTTCCCATTACAAAAATAACTTCACGTGGGATGGTACTTCCAGGAAGAAGTCCTGGTAACATACACAGCTCAGACAGCCCTGTCCCTGAGCACAGTGGGGAAGGACATCCTGTCCCTGCTTTTCACCATCCTATCTGCTCTCTCTTCTTCCCTCACTCAGTGGATGCCCTCTCCCAGCCATCACCTCAAAGCAGGTTAACCAGGCTTCCCAGGAGAGCTAACTGGGCTGTCCTGGTCACCTCCTGCCAGGCTTCCCTTCCACACCTCCCCTGACACAGTCACTGCAGCCACCCCTCAGCCCTCCTGCCCCAGCCAAGGCAAACTCTTCAGCACACACCATCTCTGCCTTTATGCCACTGCTTGCATGATCTGGGGCATAGCAGCACACAACATCCTAGCATAAGCTCTGGGATGGATACGTTTGCTCTTACAGGCACACCCAGGCAAAGCACACTGTTAACTGTGTTGATAACATAGCAAAAGGAGTCCTGGGCACTCTCCATAGAGCACTGGTAATTAATGCATTGTGCTTCACAAGCTTCACAAAAGGCATTTATAATTAACCTGGGTTTTTTCCTCCTGCTATATGATGCAAAATTGACTGTTATTGTAGTTAGAGCCCAGGAATACATATGAAGCCATCTCAGCCAAGCAGGGTAGAAGCAATTTAAAAGACAATTACAGGCAGATGTGAACTGCATTCTCCTTAATTTGAGATACAGCACTGAAAAAAAAACCATAGCCTCCACTCCGAGGCACTACACCAAGGGTAAGCAGCAGCAAAATCCCCTCCAGCCCACAGTGCAACTGAGCAAGGCCTTGAATTGGAGAGGACATACCTAAAGAACTAAAAAACCCCTTTACCTAAGACTGATTGTTCTTGTAATTGTTTGTTTCCAGGTTTACAGGGAAAGTGTCAAGTTCTTCACGTTTTAGTCTTACTAAAATCTTTACTTGTTCTCCTGTACGTCTGCAATACCTAATGATTGAGGCAGAAGAGCTGAGTTGGCTGAACACTACACCTTGGAGGTCAGTGGGAAGCAGGAGTAGGCTGCTGCTGGAAGGCATCCCTCAGGGTACTGCAGGGTCTGCTGCTGGGGCTGGAAAACAGCTACTGCCAGCCTGCTAAAGTTTGCTCTGCCTATAAAGCTTATGCTACCCACTGGGAGCTTTGAGGAGGAGTATCTATGACCTGCAGGATATGTAAAAATCACTTTTCTTTGAGTGGATGTAGCAGTGAAGCTATTCCCACATCCAGAGCAGACTCCTGAGCGACGGCAGGAGTTAAAAGGATATGCCAGAGCAGAGATCTGCAGTAGGCAAGAAAACGTACAGTACATTCAGATAAAATACAAAATAAGGGCACATAGCAGCAGTGGTTAGAGGCACTATCAATACTGGTTGAAAGCCATAGAGAGAAACCCCCTGAGCAAACCAATACAGTTAGTCAGTAAAAGCATTTGAGATCGTAAGTAACCAGCACACTTTGCAGGCATCGCACCACCAGGCAGCTACAGGGGATGATATCTCAACCTTGGTTGCACTTGCATGAAAGAAGAAATTCTGCTGCTTCTACTTTCTTCACAATAACATGTTTATTTTCAAAGTAAACTGCATGCAGCAGCCAGGCCAACACCCTGACACAAACAGGGGTAAAACTTGATATTGCTCCAGAAAGCGAAGGGGACTGTGCCATACTCATTGCTGATGCTTCAATGGTCTTAGGAGTCTGCCTGGAGTACTAAAAGTTCTAGCAGCCCCTTGAGCCATATGTGTTGTCTTCTTCTATGCCTTTAAAAAGGTAGTTTTATTCAGAAGCAGTTTAAGGAGTTAAATGAAATATGACTGATATTAAAGTTGTTAATTGTGCAGTGCATAGTGAAAGATACACTGAAGTCAATGGAGAGCGCAATCAAAGAGCAATGTTCCCTTGGCTGCCACAGGATGGGCTTTTTCATCCTGTGTCACAAGTTTTCTTCATCATCTTTGACATGATGCTCATTCCTCAGAGCCTTCCTCCTGCTCTGAAAACAGGCCATGCTCTGCCATATTCCAGTCTACCAGGGGAAGATGACAAATCCAAGCACCTGAAAACACCAGCAGTGGCACTAAAAGTAATAAAACCACCATAAGTATTTTCCCAAATGAGAAATGCATTGGCACAGAAAAGTGAAGCAACTTTTCCAGATTCATTCAAAAGGGCATTAGCAAGGCTGGAACACAATCCAAAGCCCCATATCCTTGGTACACTACAGGTACCAAGCCATGTGTTTGATCCATTGCCAGAGGTTCCAGCATAGCATGCACACTCACTGGGAGGGGAAGAAGCATACAGCTGTAAAAGGGTTTACTATTTCATTATCACATCATTTCCTGCAGGCTTGAATATTAGGTTAATCCCTGTCTGTCCAGATCAGATGAGTTCATCCCTTAGCTAAATTAGGTCAGCAATAGCCTGACTTTAAAAGAAAAAGAAAAAAATCTGATTGCGTGTTGAAAGTTTATGCCATGGCTGATTGCTCTATGAATTATTCATCCCAGCAGCAACTCTGCTTGGCTCAACAGAAGCAGTCTTATGGTCAGAAAAGCACTAAAGCAGAGCTGGGCAAATTAGGCTGAATTACCCTCACAGTATGGTGGTAGGGCCATACGGTGGCCTGCCACAGAGCATCCCTCAGAGGGCTGCATCCCTGCCAACCCGCCTGCCTCTGCCCTCTTCACCAAGCACAAAAGCATTTGCCTTTGAAAATCTGGCCTGCGGTTTAAAACCAGTTAAGAAATTCCACTGGGGCTTTTTTTGCCCATTTTTCACATGACCAAGAGCAGATTGCTGCACCAGTCATTGGTAAAGTGACTCAAAGCCTCTGGGCAGCTACAGAAGCAAAATGAAGAAATAAGACCTCAGCTACTCTGAATCTTAAGCTGATGCTACAAAGACCCGTTTATTGTCTGCAGCTTCATGCAATTCACTTGGTCCTACAGGATTCCAGATGCCTCCTCATCTACTGATGGCCAAGATTACCTTTTTACCTTATACAGATGAATTAAAAATTAATTTAGCTGGCCAGGGAGTTGTCTGCTCCCAAATGAATGTGCCTATATCACAGAGAGCCACAAAAACATGCCTAACATTTAAAAATCACCTCTTCTGCATAACGCAGACCTGGTGGGTTTAGAGCTGTGCAGCTTTTGCATTGAGTACTGTATTATCCTCGAGAGCTTAAAACCTACACATTTTAAGATAAAAGAAAAGACGGTGTCAAAGGTATGTTTAATTGTTATTGAATGGAAGAATTAAAGATACTGGGTGGGAGATAAGCCCTTACTGAGAAGCGGTTTTCTAGTTCTAGAAATAAATTGTGCTATTGATCTGTCTTCAGGCTTTGCTGGTAACAGATCACATGCATTTTCATGCAAGTTCAAAGAACACACAGAAAAGCAACCACAAACTACTCCTGTTGCCAAAACATATCTTAACCAAAACCAGGCCACAAACTAGCCAGGGTGCCAAAATGGATCAAGTCTTCAGCAGGCTGTGGTCTTCAGGATGTCAGGGTGAGACAGGCTGCTCAATTACAGCTTTTCAAGAGGAATGTCAGGGGTTTGCATGCTATTCCTGAAACAGCCATGCTGCTGCACAAGGAAAACAGCATTTGGTTAACAGTGACCATGATTTGTGGAACCAGGCTCTGAGCTGGCTGTCTTGAAAAGAGAGGAAGTGATGGAAAACATTCACAGTTGTTGCATCTCAAAGGCAAAGAGGGCAAATGCAGGACTGCATGCACCAGAAGCTGGCTTTACCAGCACTGGCTTAGGCAGCTGCTGGCTCAGGCCTCTCCTTGTGGGGACAGGGGGCAACAGGAGGAAACAGAGGAAAAAAAAATTATGAAAAATGGTGAAAAATACCATGCTGGGATTAGAAATTCAGCATCTGTGAGCTGACAGCCAGCTCCTAGGGCAAGGAAGGCAGAGAAGTGAGGTGGTGGTGGTGGCTTTAGGATGCAGGCACTCACAGCACTGAGCAGCACAGTGGAGACCTCCTCACACCGGGAGTTAAACATCACAGGGTGGTACCTTCAGCTGGTTCTCAAGGCACCCCTTACACCAAAGCAAACCCTTTATCTTGTGAGTGATAAACTGCAGCGTGCCCAGTGTGGCACACTCCAGGAAAGCCAACACTTGCACAAGATGCAACACATGGTACACAGGCGGTGCCCTCATGTTGCCATATGGGCCAGCACAGCCCCAAGAGTGCACAGCACACAACACGTTTGGCGATGCAGTAATCAGATAAGGGGGAAGGAACATGACTAAGTTCTCATCTGAAACACAGCTCGAAGGAAAACAGCAGGATCCAGCTTCAAGTAACACCGCTGAGTCAGTCCTGCTAGGATGTGAGATGGTGGCCCTAGGGAGCCCCAGTGCTGCTTCACCTCCTAAGCTGTCAGTGATGATGACAGCTGGGAGAAGGGGAATTGGGTTGGTACCACAGTGCTGACCTTTGAGGAATTGTGATGCAAAGAGTGGAGAGAACAGCTCGTGCCTTCACCCACTATTTCCAGCCCCTGCACAGCTCCAGAGTAGGAACTTGGTCCCTAGCCCATGAGCACATAATAGGGCTATGCTGTCACTCGGAAGGGTTCATGTTACTGTAGTTCTTCTCTGTTGAGAAGAGATGGAAAATAAAACCCTGTTTTCCTGAAATGATCCTCACGCTCCCTACTTGCGTGGTATCTGTGGCATGTGGGCACCACACCAGCTCTAACAGGGTCAAGGGTACAGATTCTCTGACTTGGAGATCCTTTCCCTTTCTCCTGGTAAATCAATCCCAGCTTGACCTGCTGGTAAGTCACCAGCACAAACACACCAAGCACCAACGGGGTGGTAGGACAGACAGGGAACATCAGCCACAGACTGCTTCCAGCAGCCCGGATGCACCAGCAGACAACAGATGCTGCCCCATCACTTTGCATTTCACTTAAACCTGGAATTTCTCAACATAGCAAGAATCATCCAAAGCAGCAGACCAGGGGATCCCTCTGCTGGCCTCTGCTGCTTAAACATACCACGATGTACTCCTCTACACTATACATCTCCCCTGCTTAAGTGAGCATCCCCTTTGGACTACCAGAGACTTCATTAAAATCAGCTAGCAGTTACAGCATGCAATCATTTCTCCTGTTTTAATACGGGTGGTAGGTACCAATCACGTGCTTTATTCCGCAGGCCTGTTCGCACTCCTCATCCCCAAGTTAAACACTCTCTGGAATTCATAAAGCCAGAAAAAAAAAAATCACATGTGATTAACAACTGGGAGCAGGGGTAGCTGGTTTGTCTCAGGTGCTACCAAGCACCATGAATTAGAAGCAGGTTTAGACAGACCCAGCGGTAGGGCAAGAGACAGAGCTCCAGTACATAAATGATTTTGAATTGAGAGAGAAACAGCAAGGTTAAAATGGAGAAAACATGACAGTCACAGGAGGGGGCCAAGGACATAGTTAACAATACAAGGAAGGCAGCGCCCTAAAAAGTTGCCAAAGAATAAGAATCCCATGCCTAGTGACAAATTGTCTCAAGGCATTTCTCCAAGGTGGCAGCAGCCCTGCCATGAAGGGCTCCCTGATAGAAACAGGGTGCCCTGGAGCTACTTCGAACTGCAGGAGTGAATCATCATAGGAAGACAAAACCACAGGAAGTGACAGTGAAAAGGTGTGAGAATTCCAGTCAATTTGACAACTGAAGCAGTTTTGCAGGCCCTCTCAGAGTGCAGACATGAGATAGAAAGGGAAAGCTGATCCCTGGTGTGTCTCCATGAAGATCCCAGAGATACAGCAAGAATAGAGTTGGTCCTTTACATTTACAGCTGCCTTTTACATCAGATTTACAACTGGTTTTCTAATTCCACTAATCCCGAGGGTACTCTAAAACTCACAGCTAAATTGTGTACTGAGCTCCCACTGCACAGCTCTACCCAGGCATAACTCCAGTCTTCAATGGGACATACTAATGTTCATTTTAACCAAAAAACGAACCCAACAAAAACCCCAACCAAACACACACACCCCCCACCCCCCCCAAGGTTAATCCCATTCTTACTGGCTGCTTTGTGATTCCTGAAGTTTATGGTTAAACACTAGCAAGCAAAAATGAATTGAGAAAATTCATGTCAGCTTATCTGCATAACAAAGGTTACCCAAGTACTTGTGCCTAACTCTAATCAGAGATGCAGCTGGATGGAAAGTGGACCAGGAGTTGGTCAGGCTGCCTGGCTGCTGTGTGGATGAAGACACCTCAATTTCAGTGCTTCTATACCCTCCTCTAGATATTATCTGCTAAAGGAAAAACAAGCCCTCCCTGAGGAATGCACTGCTATGTTTAACTCTCTCCAACATATAGCTTAAGCAAAATACTTTTAATTCATGCCCTTTTCCCCTCCATCTCCAGACCTGCTGCACAAGCTCACTCCCACATCAGAGGCTGGTTTGATGAACTGCCAAGTAATTGAAAACCCTTCATCTCAGACCCTCTTGCCCTCAACATAAGACCAGACTCTTACAACAGATGACACCAGTTGATGCTGCAGTGACTGGTGTCATCTGCTGTGAGAGGCTGGTCTTATGTTGAGATCTCTGACGCTCTGCTGAATCTCACAGTCAGAAAATGAAAAGTCCAAGTCTCAAATCATCAGGAATCCTGCTCCAAGCATGCTGCACCCAGGGGCTCAGAGCTCAGGACTGAGTCTCTTCTCAAGCATTGCCCTTTCTGCTGCCTGCACTAACACGCACCTCACGCTCGCCCCTCACCCCTGTTCTTAGCCAGCAGTCGCTCCTTTTCCAGCCCAGGCTCTCTGGAGGATCAAGGTTTCATATTTATTCATCGATGCAAATCATACTTCCCCGTGTGGAGCAAGCTGAGCCCCCGTTCCCATGGAAACAATTCAGACACCTTCATATCAATGGGCAACTTTACAAACTGCAGAAACAACCCTGACACTGTCACAGTCGAGGGCAGACTTGAGGATGAGATAAACCAAGTTCTTAAACCTGAGGACAAGCCATGGGGAGGTAAAACAGTCATGCAGCAGTGGCAGATAGAATGGAGTCAGGATTTCCTCTGATGCTGACTTTGAGCAGCCACAGTCAGAGCAGTGGGATACAGCAGACAGGAGTAACGCAAACAGAGGGTGCCTGGAGAATTTCTTTGCCAGTAGTTTCTTCTATAACTAGATAGCAGGTTTTGGAAAGGGCCATGAAATCTTCCCCAACACTACATTCCCCCAACAAAAGGTTCTCCATCACCATAAACACCTGCACAAACAATGGGAGATTTTAAGGGCTATTTTTTCATGGAGTTGAGAACCAGCACAAGGGACCAAACAGGAGGGTAAACCAGCCAGACCCTTCTTCACTGTCCCCTTTACCTGCCAATCTGACTTTACATGGCTGGATTACATGGAATGAATCTCACCCCAGCTCTCAGCAGAGCAGATGCTGGTGCTATCATATGGGTGTGAAGAGCAGGAGAGCCACAAACAAGTCCAAAGACAAACTGCTCAGAAACACACACCAGCATGACACCATCCAACTCCCCTCTGCCATGGGCTCTCAAAGGACTCCAGTGCTGGAGAAGAGAAGCAAAGGCCATTCTCAGCTGAGGCCGCTGAATATGCAGACTCTGTTGATGCTCTGGTCCTACAGCTCCAGATACAACTCATTGCAGTTGTGGGGTCATCATCATCACACTGATGCTGCCACCACTTGGGACAGAGTTGCCATGAAAGGGTTCACTAGGCTCACACTTCCTAGCTAACCCCATTCAAAATCCTTCATACTTTGAAAAGCTGCTTCGGAGACAGGGAGGATGTGCTCAGGAGCCTGGCTGTAAGCAGTCATCTCAGGCTGTCAGCTGCTTTCCTCCTTTCATTGATAGGTTTGATTGGGCAGTGGAATGATGAGACTGTTACTTCCTTCAGCTGTGATTTCAACAGCAACTCTGCAAATGCCATCTCACAAAACAGAATTTCAAAGCAACAGATTGCCAAGGCTATCAGATTTGGACAGCACTTGCCAAAGAACACATACAGCTTTTGGAAATGTGACTATTCTAAGCAGCAAAACAAGTTGCAACTCTTCAGTAGGAAAAAAGTAGTCCTTCCTGTGAGACATAATTCCTTCATTTCCATATCAGCTCGAGATCTTCTGACATTCACTTCAAAGCTGCTCTACAAAACTCTTGTGGCTGTGAAAAGTTGGAACTGGTCACACAGTGTGTGCAGTGCCAGCCAGCACTAACCAACAGGGATCCAGGCTCAGGTTCTGCATGTGATTTGTGCTGCTCACTCCAATTTACAAACCAAGAAATGATTTTGTGAACTGCTTTAATTACACACAAGGGTCAGAACTAATTCAAATTATACACAAGCATCATCAAATTTTATATTGCTCACAGATAATTCACTACAATGAAGCAAAACTCATCAGATAAATCCTGGGGCAAAGGTAATTGTTCTCATGGGTTTGCAACCGCAGTGTAAGTCATGAAAACTTAGATGTGGGGTAAACTTGAATCCTGGATTAGGCCCAGTCTCACCCACAGTACTACATTTGTTGCGGCTACATCAGTGGAAACCTCTTATATAAACAGGGAGAGCGATGAATCCCCAAACACTTTTAACCTGAGAACTACCCTCAGAACTGTCAGAGGTCACCATGAGCTGAAAGCACCAGGCAGATCTGCAGCCCTGACTGGGATGGCAGAGACCACTTAGAGTCCAGTTTGGAAACCATTTGTTTGTACCAGCAAAGCTTCTCCTCTTTGAAATAAAGGTGACCTGAGCAGGCAGTTGTTTGCAGAGGCTGACAGCAAGGCTCAGTGCTCATCCCCACTGCAGGGCATGAAGGGATGCTGAAGCTCCTCTCCCTGGGGCTCTCAGCATGAACAAGAGTTTTGCCTATCATCAACCATTTTCCATCTAAATCCTGTACAGCTCTTTATTGCCACTAGATCAGATGGCAATGCACCAAGGGTTCCTAATTGAGGGGGTTGGAATGTAACAAAGACATTATTATGATATGAATTTTCAAAATGTGATAGCTAACAACCAACCCTCTGTAATGGGACTGATCTGCAGCTCCATAGGAGTTTGCCAACCTAGAATTCTGAATTTGCATTGATTGCTTTTTGCATATACCCAGAGACTCCTTTGACTTCTCAGCTCCTGAACAATTTCCCATCTCCAGCATTGCTGAGGTTCTGGAGCTTTAAAGAAAGAAGGTTTGCAGAGCTTTTCCAGGTAACAGACTGTCACCTGCTATGAAGGGGCAAAGGAAGGAATCCGCTCCAGAGCCCAGATTGCTGCTTAAGGCCATGAATCATAACTCAAATCTATTTAAAGGAAAAGGGACAAAGACATGACTCAGTGCAACTGGAGCTAAAGGAGATGCATTTGTTTATGACTGGTAAATCTAGTCTATGCACAAAAGCTGTTAAATTCTCCATCAAGCTGCAGGATAGATCTCTTTAGCACATGGGCAGGGGGGGAAATTCAAGGCCCAATCACCACAGTAGAGGTCTGGGAGTCCTCTCTCTGCTCCTTTGGGACACTAGCTCAGAGGCTGTTTGCAGTGGCTGTTCCCTATGATCTTGAATGCTAAACAGCCTTTGAAGTTGCTGCCAGGTTGCATTTCACAGATGCAGACTGCTCTGCTGCAGACAGCACAGCCCCTGTGCAGGGCATAAATGTTTCTATAGCTGCAAGAAGTGTCAAAAGATCCTTTTAGTAAATAGCATCAAGCCCAAAGATTTTGAAGGGTTCATCAAGCAGATTTAACCACCATTTTCCTCCATTTTATTCCTGTGGTGGAAGATACAGTAGTTACTCCACAGGGCTACACAGCAGAACCAGTTCATGCTAATCATGGCTTTACTGCATGCACAATATATGATCTTAGGCAAGACAGTCTCACTGATCTGCAGTTTATCTATCCCAAACAGATGATAGGCATCCAATAATCTGCATAAAAGCATTTATTCTGGGCATTTGTATTACAATAGAATCCTGGGGTTATCATTGTGTTCAGGCACTGCTCAATTAGCCCGGGCTGGTGAGAGCAGCTGCCCTAAGAGAATTCATAATCGGAGGGGAGGAGAAAGGAAGCCCCTGTGTGCCCAGGTGGGGAAGGGCAGCACTGAGACTTGCTCAGGGTGCCAAAGGACATTGTGGCAGGGCAAGAGATGAAGCTCTCCCTTGCTGCCTTGTAATGACTGATGCAGATACTGCCTGTGCCTAGAGATGTTTTGCTGTTGAACACGATACATTAATGTCACATACAAAAAGTCGAATATAATGGGGAATTATTACCTTGCAATAAGCCACACTGGTAGGTTTTTCCAATATGTGTTAAAAAGCATGCAGATAGCCTCTGTGGTCCAACTCCCTTAGCTCTCCACAGCTCCCTTACCTAGTCTTTACCTAAAGCAAACACCCAGAGTGAGGTGGCATAACCTAGAGCAGGCTGCAGCAGTTGGAAATAGCAATGCTACCCCACTGACCCCTAATGCTGTTTCTCATCAGCACCACAAGAAACAGGAGCTAAGCGGTGTCCCTGATCCCAACCCAGGCAGTGCCTGAGCAATTCATGCTTTTGTTTTTCCCAAGCTGTTGCACCAGCTCTGGGATTTCTGAGAACACTGACCTGTTGGTGCAGCCCCTTCCCTGCCAGGTTAGGGACAGTCCCTGGGGAATAACATTTTGTAATTTAGCCTCATCAACGGACTCATCACATTACACTCGTGTAATCACTCATTACAACTTCATAAAAGACAAATATCCTGGAAAGAAAACACAAACAGTACAGATGATGAAAGAGCTGACGTGATTCAAATCCCCAGAACAGCACAAGATCTCAGAGGGGGGACAATCAGAGATTAAAAAGGCTTTTCCATGAAGACAGCACTTAAAACAGGGGTGATTTCCTTCCAAATTAGTTCAGTTACCCATTATTTTCAGACTACTACTTTGCATCTATTCCACTTGATAGGCCAATTCTTCCTCTCAACCACATCCCTCGGGGAAGGCATAACCCTCTGTCTGCACTTTCCCTGTCGCCTTCCCTGGGAGCAATATCAGCTCCAAGTCCAGATTTATGACTTGGCTAAGAGAAGAGAGCTAAAGAAAGCAGACAAGGAATGACTTGGTCAAACAAGATATAGCTGTGATCAGTAGCACAGGTGCCAAGGGAAATACTGGAGGAGAGGAGAAAGAGATTCAAATGGGCTCAGCTCAAAACCATGTGCTAATGTGTGATGCTTTGGCAGTACTATAAAGATCCAAAGACACATCCATACATATGTATTTAAGAGAACAATGCTCTGCCATGACCTCTATAGTTGAGCTTGTATTTGTTTCCCACAGACACCTTTCTCCCCCACCTCCATGTGAAAGCCAACAGCACTTCCTACCAGCAACATTCCTTTGACACTTCTCTGTAACATCATCAAGGAAAGCACTTCATTCCCCTGTATCTTCTACAAACAGCCACACTCACAGGCTCATAGCCCTGCCCAAATGCTGTTGGGATTTTGCCACCGAGGCACAACCTGTGGCAGAGATAACCACCCATTTTCAAAATACAGCTTGTGATGCCAAAGAGCCTTCAGAGGCTTCACTTCAACTGGGTGGATGTGCCTGTCATGCTCACAGCTCCGACTGCACACAACAATGGCATATAACATTTCAAAATCCATATATTCATAGAATCATAGCATAGTTAGGGCTGGAAAGGACCTTAAGATCATCTAGTTCCAACCCCCTGATTCTTTTTCATTTCTTTCAGTATTTTTCCTCTTGAATTTGTCTTCAATGACACAATATCCCAACGCTGATGCTTTAGTTCTGGATCAGTTAAAATATGTTAGGCTACTGTTTTGGCTAATACACCTTGGTTATAGTTGCCACCTGTGTGCTGTGCAGAGGGTGCTGAGCAGCATAGGTGGGTCTGCATTCATCCTGTTCAACTATGCCAACCCAAGCTATGGCATGTAGCTTTGGACCACAGTCACTGGGACTCACCTCAGGAAAGCCATGGCTGACCAAGGATAAATTAAACCTTAGACTGACTGAAGCATCCTCTGGAAGTGTATGCCTCTCCCTTCCTTGGCTAGATACAAAGCAGGAGTCTCAGATGCTGAAGCTGCATGGGATAAGCCCAGACTGCCATGTGTGTTTGGACCCTGGATAAAATGAATGAAGTACTTCCTGGCTGATGACTTTGGCTGCCACACTTCACAAGGTTAAGGCGAGAAAAATAAAGAACATTCAACATTTTCACACAGGAATGGTGGAAGGGGCCACAGGCACATTTGATCCTATGAAGCAGCAAGATTTAAACCTCATCTTACTTATGCAAAATGGCTGGAAATGGTTCTCTGACCCAGCTGACTTCTCTTGATTTACAGCCTGTGTCACTTTTATTTTGGTTACTGTGAACACAGTTGCTATTCTGTGCCCTGATGCAACATCACCAAGATCCAAGGCATGAAACCAGCCTGGGAAGTGCACCAGGAAAAAATACCAGCTTAAGACTTACCAGATGAAGACTAGAAAAGGATAAGTAATATTTTGGTGGCACTTGGAAGAGTGGCAGATGAATGGTGTCATAACTCATGACATAACCAAAACTCCACTCAGTGCAGAATTAGCTCACCACAAGCTTCAATTAAACCTTCTCCCTAACAGACCATGGTGTGACACAGGCTGGAGGTGCCAGGGAAGCAGCAGCCTGTGCACAGCAGCCCCACAGCTCAGCATAGCACTGCACAGCCCCGGGCACTGGCAGCTGCAGCGTCTCTTGCTCAAAATAGCTCCTGGAGTGAGCACTCCCAGACAACATGGAGATAGCTTGCAAAGATAAAATGTGACACTGAATCAGATCCCAGGCATCTTCTCAGCTCTGTGATTACAGCAGAAATCCCATAGAATATTTATCATGTTGGAAAATGAATTACATCAGAAATAAGTTAATGAGTTTTCCCCAGGGAATAAAAGCTTCCTCCCTTTCCTACATGTAGCACACAAGGATTCACAAATGGGACACAGCCAGAGCTCTTAATTTCAGCCTGTTGGCTTGTAGACACACTGTGTGGACATGAGTTAAACGGCTGTCCCTATGGGAATAGTCCAGTCGCTCCCCAGTGGTGTGGAGGGTAATGCTGCTGGAGGAGCCTGTGCAGACCCAGAGCTTGTCTCCATTGAGAGACACTCCACTTTCACAGCCAGGACATGGGCAGAGCAGCCTTAGCTGTTGGTTGCCATTCCTGGGTTGAGAGAGATGCAGCAGTTCAGGCACCAATCAGTGCTGCAAAGTAATGCAGGAAATTAAAAGGAAAACAGGAGTGACTTGCAATAACCCAAACCATTTCACAGGTGGAGAGGAGAGATCAAGCCAAGCTAAACCATATTTGCATTCCTGCAGAACAAGTTAGGGACAGGACATTGAGACCAAAGACAACTCATAAAAGACAATTAGCCCAGAGACTGGCAAACACATGGCCACCTGTGCCCAGCTCTGGTTAAGCACAGCCTTCTGAACTATAGCCTATAATGGAGTGCTCGTGGTTTGGGCTCAGACCCAATATCTTCTGTCCAAGTTCTGAATAAGTATGAATCAGAGCCAATTCACAGCAAAGCCAGCTAGGTCCTGAAGCACTTCTGATGTGCCACCAGTCCAGAAAGAGAGGAGAGTGAGTGCAACAAATAAGTTTTGGGGATTTCAGATGGATTCTTTCAAATTGTTAACTACAGGAGGAACTGATGGAGAGAGAATTTTGTTCTCACTGTAGCAGTAAGGTTTCAACAAGCAACAGAAGCAAAGATAACTTAAAGGGACAGAGCCTGACAAGAAATATTACTCGGGCATCCTGCTTTAATCCCCATCTTCTACCTACCTGTTGCTTTCAACCCTTGCTTTGCTCTTCCTCAGTCTTTAAGTGACTTTTCAGGTGTCTGTTTTACTCTGTTTTGTAGCTCAAATTTAAGTAGGTTGCTTCTGCTCTGCAGCAGCTCCCTGCATCACTGCACTAAGTCAATCCCAGGGCAGGCAGAAGAGCCCTGACCACAGAGACTTAAACTGCTATTAAACTCTTCTCCGTATGAAAGCTGAGAGCTTGCATCCCCTCCTCACTTACCCTGAGGTCAGCATTCATCTTGATATGTCTTCAACCTTAAAAAACACATTGAAAATGGGTGGTCTTAGAGCAGCACAACGTTATGATGCTCATCCCCTTTGGAGCTGCATTTGGCAGCTCACCTTCACCCTAGATTATGGATCACAGCCTGTCCACACCAGCTTCTCTGGCACGCCCTCTCCTACTCAGGATTTGGCCTCTTCTTTGCAATAACACAGTCAGCGTGTCCACCCCTCCCAAGGAAACCAGGAAGGGCTTTGGCACAAGCCCTCCACCTTGCTTCATGCTTTCTCCATGCAGGCAGCTGGCAGACAGATCCCAGCCTCAGCCTTTGCTTTGGATGTACTTCCAGAGTCATCTTCTTTGGAGCCCAAGCTTATTTTTGCAGGAGTCCTTCTGCATGAGTGTATTTCTAGCAGACTATTCAAGAGCCTGGCATTTCCCCTGCCCGGTGCCCTGCTGCCTGTTGGTTCACCTCCCAAAGGCCAACTGGGGACTCCTCTTCACACATACTGTTAAGTTCAACAGTTTACTTAGCAGATTTATGACAGTGACCTTGAGCAGCCCCATCACAGCTCTCAGCACTTTATCACTCCTTGCTGCTGCGCAGGGGAGGATTTAAGCAAATAACCGGAGCCATGTCCTCAGCATGGTCACTCTGGCATGGAAAAGTGTATTATTCTTGGTAGCAAATACCTGGCAGACAAATCAGTTGCCATCCTATGGCTCTGTCTTGCTTCACTTACTGTGAGCAGCATCTGCTTTGTGCAAAACGATCAGAATATAACCCCGTGCTTTTCCCATTCCTGCTCTTTTTGCCTCATTTACATCAAAACCCCACATGGTAATTTTTGCAGTATTTTCTGTCTGACAGTGCATCCTGTGCATGAGACGAGGCTCCACCATCTGAAGTACATAATCACTTTCATAGCCCATTTCTTGGTAAGCCCTGCATATAAAGTACACAGGAGATTTTTCACTTTATTCCTGTCTGGTGGCTCTTTGCCCATAAAGGTCCAAGCACTTTATAAGCCAGCAGCACACAGCAGTCTGCATGATTTTATCACTGTGGCCAATGAAATACAGAGAGGCAAAACTACGTGCAGATTTCAGAGCCTGAGAAGTCCAGTCCCCTGCACACTGCATTAAGAGATTTGCAATGAAGTAACTAGACTATAAAGCAAAGCACTCCAATCTGGCATCACATGAACACAGCTGGAACCCCTTCTGCTCTCACCTCTGTCCACAGTGTGGCTTTTCCTGGTGATTCCCCAGCGTCCTTGCTCTAGAGTTTCCTGGTAAATCTGTGTAGATTTCATGGCTGAGATCCCATGCAACTGCTGCAATCTAGGGGACTAATAAACCTTGTAATGCTACATCCGCATTTAGAGGACAATTCTGATCCTCTTCCTCACATACTGCGCCTTTCCCAAAACCTCCTCACCCAAAGCCGTGCTGCCATCTCCTCCTTGAACTGCTAGACCTGACTTCAGTTGCTTTGGAGTAAGTTTCAGCCTCCAGCACTTGTAAACCAGCGCTTCTCCCCCAGAGCCCTTCATTATTAATGTCTTTGCTTTTTTTGGCCTTGCAAATGTCTCTGCTCTTTGTTCTTTGCATTTTATTTTTTCCATGTCACTTTACCTAGAAGCTGATACATTCCTTCCCCTCCTCCTGGAGGAGCTTACTGCGATCCACAGGGCTAGTGGTGAAAGTCGAAACGCACCCTTTGTCTGACAGTTCTGCAGATGTTCCACAGTATTTATGGGCATCTTGCCCTCCTAGGAGGTCCACAAATACACATAAACTGAACACACTGAGCTCTGTAAGGGAGGAAATCCGTTACAGTTCAGAAAATACAGAAGTGTCTCTCTTCAGAGCTGTTCCCTGCTCCTAATTGGACTTCATAATCATTCTGTGCTTGTTGAAGGGCCCCATTAACCCATCAGAATAATTATGCCAAGTCACCTTCATCTTTGTCATTTATTGTATTCAAGAGATAACCAAACAAATTAGCAAAAAGCCAATTACAAAGAACAAGAAGGAAGCAGGAGACGGGCAGTCGAGATTGTGACAGACACAGACTGCAGAAACAGAGATCCAGAGATGCCAGAAGCCCTCCTGCCTGCAGAAGGTTTGAGAAGGATGTGGGAGCAGAGCTGAAGTGCCACCTCCCACTGTTGGGTATGACAGGACAGGGACCACGTGCATGGAGCCTAGGAACATGCACACGCTGTGTGCAGATGAAATACCTGATGCTAAAGGTCCTTCCTGGGAACAGACCCAATCCAAAACTCAGCAGCGATCTCCCTTCCTTCCACTGTTTCTGTTTGGGCTGGTTCATGGCTCTAGTGCACAAGAGGCTGTGTAGAAGGCAAGGCTTTGCTGGGGGAATGTCTAGCTCAAGCCACAGCTCATGTCATTCTGATGATGATGCCCAGCTTAAAATCATCTAAAAAGTAAAACCTAAAAATCTAAAAGACAAACAAAAAAAAACCCCAAACAAACAAAACACAAAAAAACCCACCTAACTCAAACCAACCAACCCTAAACCAACAAAAGAAACAATAAAGCAAACCAAAAACCCTCACAATACAAACCACTTGACATTCCAGTTTAACATCCCTTGGTGCTGCAGGCTCGAAGCACCAAGTGAAACACTTCCCTGCTTTTTGCTGTAGGCAGTTCTCCAACAACACCAACTTCAAGGTCTTTTATTACACTCCCCCCCCCCCCCAGCTATACATTAACAGCATCACACAAAAAGTGAGATGGTGCCACACGTCCTGACAGGAATGCACTGGATTGCTGCATATGTAAAAGGTGGATGATAAGCGAAAACAGTTCAAAGAACAGAAGGCTCCAAGCACCAAGAGAGGGAGACTCAGATGTTGTGTGTGTATGCATATACTTAAGAACATCGACTTGGCCAGCACAAATAAGTCCTGAGTGGAGGATTTCACAGGCTCCTACTCACACACCACATCGTACAGGCAGAGAAACCAAAGTGCTGCAGGCCTCCCCCCCCACGCCATTATCTGACCTCTCTAAGAGCACACAGATAGTCAGGAGGAGCAGGCAGCATCCCAAACACCCCCAGGTCAGAGGATGTTACATGAGGTTACAACAATGTACTTGGCAAGCTCAGGGTTCCTGCACCACTTCTCAGTGATTTCTTAAATGCCAGTGACGGGCAACAATAGAGTCTGGCCTGCCCAGCTGAGACATCTCTGCTATCCCAAACCTGGCCAGTAGTGGGTAGCAGCAAAGATACTGATGGCTCATAATACAGGAAAACCATTATCCAAAAAAAAAAAAAGAGAGAGAAATGAATTAAAAATCTGTTTGCCTACAATTTTAGACTCGAAGTTTTGATCCACTTAATATAGGGGCAAAATTGCTGCCCATCCAAGGATCCTTCTTCTAGAAGCTCCTATGACTGTCTCCTCTTCCAGTTATCCAGGCTTATTCCTAACAGACAATTCTTTCCATGAGGAATAAATTTCGAGCAGCATCACTGACAACTAGATGCAGCTTTTCCACATAGAAGAATCAGTCATGCAGCACAACTGCCACTTCCTACATCAGACCCAACACTTCAACAATGTGTACATGCTGACAGCAATATTATCCAATGGATTTTTAATCTCATGGCTTTTAAAAGGGCTAGGAGGGATTTGAGTGACTGAAAGGAAACATCTACCTTCTATTCCTGCCTATTGTGTATTATGAAAATGTAGTCCACAAACCCCTCTTTCAAACACTGGCCTCAAACACTCCTTCAAACCAAGAATCCAAGTTTCTCTCTGGGCAGTGAGTTTCTCATGGAAACTGAAGAGCCACTAAATGTCACTATTTTTCCTCATATCTATAGATGCATCCCAAGCCCTTCTCCACCAAGGCAAATCCCTTCACAGGGTGCCATTCTGGGACAAAACAGCCCTCCCTGCAGGCTCAGGGGCTACAGAGCTCAGAGAGGCTTCCTCAGAAGATTTCTTATTTGGACAATCAAAACTGTTGATAATCTGGCCTTTGATTTCTTTCCTCTCATGATTAATATTAAACCATGTTTTGTCTGCATTATAAAAGCTTCCATTATGCAAAGCTCATTAAAGCACTTCCTAACTCCTTCTGAATTAAATGGCTTATAAACTCTAATTTCACTTTAGTAGGGTTGATGGATGAGCACCATAAATGACTAAGAGAACAAGCCACTGCTGCTCAACCACAGATGTTCTCAGACACAATAGTCCTCCTTTGTTCGGATAGAAAGGGCAGTGAATGACTTTAATGCCTTGCGTGGCTAACTAACTGTCAGAACAGCAGCTTACATACAAGCCCAATATCACTTCATTTAAAGAGGAAAGAAATCAATAGAACTCCAGCCTCAACACCAGCCCACCTTCCCCTGCCAATCATCAGGATTTTCTGGGGTTAGACATGTTCAAGACACATTCACCAAATAGTATCAACAGATTGATCTCTTTTCTGTATCTTACTTTCCTTCTAGCCACCAGGCTTACACATACACCTGCACCTTTGGGCAGTTGGGAGCCACTAAGTGTCAGTGATGGATGTATGTTTTCCATACCCACATAACCTCTAGCGTTTTAAAGGTCCGCAGCTCAACTGGTTCTGAGCAGTGTATGAACAGTCTTCATCTCTCAAGGGGGGTGGCTGGGTTCTTTGTGTAAAACTAGACAGCACCTTCAGCATTTGCTAACCTAGGGCAGACAGGAGACATGTAGGAATCAGGCTGGAGCACTTCAGAACCTTTGATTCTTGTTATAGCACATGACAAATAAGAAGCTGAAACAACTGCCCAGCCCAAGCCGTGGACGCATTTCTGTACAGTCTGAATTGCTACTGTAATCCCCAATCATTTCTAAGCAAATGATCGGGAGGAACTCCGAGGGAAGAAAACAAAAACCTACTCAATTTTTACCCCAGCTGGTACCAGGAGCTCCCATCTGAGCCAATTCTGCAGTTCAGAAAACCATCCTGCAAAAGCCATTTAACAACTCCAGTGTGTGTGTTTTGTCCCAGCTGGTGGGAGGAGAGCTTTGCAAACGTCTCAGCCAGTGGCTCCTGCTGTTTGTCAGCATATTAGCAAGGCCAGTGAAGAAGGCATTGCTGGAATGACTCAGGCTGTGCTAATGAAGTACCACATCACCTATGAGGGCTTGGTCACACAGAAGCTGTTGAACTCAAGAAAATGGAATGGTCTATAAAATTGTGCAATATCTTCTGGGACTCCTCAGCAATAATAATAAATCTTTACAACAGGGAGTGATTCATCTAACTAACATTCATTTAAGTAAATGAAGATAAAAAGAAGGTGTCGCTAGGGGCTTCCATCCTCAAAGCAAAGGATGGATTTTTACATCAAACATAACAAACCAGTCTGAAGCCAGAAGGAATCACTGCATTTCAGAAAGATCAGTCAAGAAACACAACTTGGCTGTAATCTGCTTTCTTCCAGAGCCTAGGGCTATCCACAGTCAGGCTTTTGCTCCCTCCATTGCAAAACTACATCACAGTTTCAAATCTCTCAGAGGTTTAGGGCAGGAAGAACAGAACCGTTCCTGAGCTTCTGCTTTCTCCATTCAGACAAACATTTGGGACTGGATTTGGACACGGTGTTTCTGCTTCCCTCCCTCCATCACTGTCAAGAACTGAATTATTCAGCAATTATATGCATTAGACCTCAAAGATCTTAATTTGTGTGATCAAGTGCCAGTGCCTATTAGTAAAAAAAATAGTACTTCATTAACGGCATCAAAGAAAGCCAGAAAATCCAGCATGTCTACTGGAAAAGTGAAAGTTATGACTCTTGTAATAAGAGATCAGAGCCTGAGATCCAGTACTCTAGAATATATTTGTGACTATACCTTTGAGGATGCAGCTTTCCAAATTACTGAAAAAGGCAGATGCCAAGATCAGATCTCACTCAGTATCTTGACACATAACTGGAGGTGGATTTGAATCACCCTCCCAGAGTTAATAGCACCAGGTTTGCTCCCCAGGGTGGATAACAGGTATCAGTGTGCACTGGGTGAGCAAACACCCAGTACCCAACAAACACCTAGTACCCAACAAACACCTGGCCATTACTCAGCATCTGACATGCTGCAATTCTCTCATTAAGTGCTTAGTAGCTACTGCAAGCAAGAAAAAACAACATGGCTGGTATTTCTGGCTTGTAATTTTATATGCAATCATCTGATTAGTGTCTTATAAGAGCATATTTAATCATATAGGACTTATCTAATGATGAAACTGCTATCTACTTTGAGGGAAGTTACCCCTTAAGCACACAGCAAGTGGTTTTCTGGATCTGAGACAGAACGTGTGATTTTATCATAAAACCCCAAAGGAACTTGCCTTTAAAATGTCACTCTTCTAGTTTAATATTTATCACACAGATTTTAAAATGGAAATGTGGAGTAACTGTAGTGAGGCTAACAGATCTGCCCCAGAAGCATATCAGTTTAGTCAAGAGTATGTCCCTGATGAGTGCTATTAAGAACATCAAGCAATGTATATTTGTTCTGTTTCAGACCAGTAGCAAACGTATGCGCTTTCACACTGGGTGGTGACAGTGAACTCAACATCAACCCAAATCTGACTCCAGGAGGAGCTTTCATGGTTCATTTAAGTGACCACTGATGGACATTCAGGTTTAAGCAAGGGGCTCACACCCTTGCAGTATATGCTGCTTGTTGCTTTTTCCCACCTTATTGTTCCCAGAAAGAACAAACTCCAGACTGTTCATAAAATTTACCAAAACACGTTTCAAGTTCTGTTGGGGCTTTTTGGAAAGACCACAAATCATCTAAAAGCCTCCAGCTTGAAAGCCGCATTTAGTAAGCGGCAGAAAGCTATGGCATGAGTTAGAGAAGTTGCATATAAAATCACAGAAGAATCAAACTCCATATTCCTCCTGTGGAAGAGCATTGTCACTGCTTCTCCAATCTCGTTCCCCTCATCTCAAGAGCCACAAAACCAGCGCAGAACATAGCCACAAACTCTAAAGACACACAGCTATTTCTAAGAACACACCAAAAACAGATCCTACAGCTTCCTGGTGGTTTTCCCCAGACCTCACCAACTCGGCCCAGACACCAGCATGGAGACCCTCTCTGCAACCCCCACTTCGCACCCGCGGGAGGCCTGCATGACAAGAATGAGAGGAGCTGAATACAGCTGCACATGGGTTAGTGACATTGGTGAGAGCAGATATGCCCATTCCTGCAGTGCAAGCTGATAGCAAGACTTCCTGGGATCCTCAGACCAGCTGGGCACAGCGTTATGTCTGCTCAGAGGCTGAACGACTGCTTTTAACTGGGCTATTTACTCGGCTTTAAAATGCCTGGGGCATCCTGTGCTTGGCTGGCAACTTTGGGGAAGAGTTCAGTCTTGGGAAGCAGGGGAAGTGTTCAATGCTGCTGAACTGAGCAATGAGTGAGAGGGAGAAAAAAACACCACTTAAAGATGGGTAATCTGAGCAAAACACATTTATATGCAGAATCCACACTTCCCTCCGGGGATTCATTAGAGAAGGCAAGGAAATTTGCTGCTGTTTGTTTGGAAAGGCGGATTTATTAATGGCTGTGAAAAAACAGGGAATTGCCAACATTTCCCCAGGTAACTAATGTATTTGTTGCAGACCAAGTTGGATCTTAGTTTAAAGGGCAAAGAGCTGATCTTCATAATTCAAAGTGAGAGAGGGATGAGACAAGATTCAGGTGGACCCTAACCCTGTTTCTAAAGGGGCTGTAGGCCACCACAGGACAGTACCACCACTATTAAAGGGAGCTTACATCATGTGTGATTTGTTTGTTTTCTAACCAAAATATGCTTAAACTATGACTCTTGGGGCTCAGTCTAGTTCTGAATGTGAATTTCCAAAGATCCTGAATGGCTATACATTCCTCCAAGAGAGGAGGATTTAAGCCAATACTCAATTTCCCATTTACTAAAAGATACCCGATTTGATTCACAGCTTCAGGTTCATGTCCCCCAGACCCTTGGGACATCTGTGCCTTTTCCCTGCAGTTATGGGTTTTATGGACTGCAATACAGTTGCTTATTCCTGAGACGAGAGCAGCACATTTTTCAGCCTGTGATAACTAGTGCTTTCCCCAGGTTTGTCTCTCAGGGCAGCACTGACCTTCTCTTGCCAGGGCTGTTGCTTACCCCCCAGCTGTGATGAAGCAATGCTCAGACAGCAGTTCAGGTCCAATGGGTGGGAAAGGATGCAGCAATGCATGAAGGCACCACAAGAGACTTATGGCAGAAAGGACAGGCAACAGCTCACTGGGAAAACAAACTCTCCTCCCTCAGGTTGTACCCTTTAAGAAGATTCACAGAAGAAAGAAAAATCACTCTGCCAGAAAGAGGTATGGCCAGCATGGAAATGGGAGCACAGGTTCCGCTCTCACTCTTTCCTCAGGAGAATAACAAGCCCAAGAATTAGAGGTGAATTTACAGCCCTTGACCAGATCCACTTCATTTGGTACTCGATTAACGAGTTTGCTGCTAATTGCCTGCTGCAGATGACACTTGACAGAGGCTGGTAGTGCACCTCATTTCTCCCAAATCCATTTCCCTATTGCTCTCCTATAGACTCATTCTTCCCAGCCCAACCAACAAGAAGGAAAAGAGTCCCATGCATGCTCTCCTCCCCTCACTGAAGAGCCTCAGGGCCTCAGCTTGGTGCCCTGGTTTAACTCCCCTTGTATCTCCCACAGGGTGTTATCCAAAACCTGAAAACACTTCCTTTCTCCAGTAAAGCTGATTGTCTCCATCAAGTATCACAGCAAAGTTTCCCAGTGTTGTGCACCATGTACAATAGCAGCCACAATGCCAACCCCTTAGTTTTGGGCCAAATAACACCCAGCACTTAACCCATAGTTATTTTCCTCAAAGGAAGGACTTACTCATTGATGTTTATTGGCCATTTGAAAAACATAAATAAGCTATTTAATAAGAAATGTTTCCTTTCCACTGCCTCATCATTATCAAATGTCTCATTTTCATTAGATCAGCTTGACTAATGGGAATTTAAATCCTAATTAAGGACTCTAGATGTGACTTTCACACAATATAATAACAAAATTGATGCTAGTCAAAAGGATATTAAAGTGCTTTCCATTGGAAAGTGAAATCTTTCAGCAAGTGTGCCAAGGTTTACTGAAGGAAATTATGTCCCTCCCTTAGGAAGCTTCTGCCAATTTCCTATTTCCAGGTGTGCACCTGATTTGTTCTCTTCTGTGGACCCATAGCTACATCTGCTACTGCTGTTACAGGATACTGTGCCAATAGATTAGGATTTCTGGAGTTCACACGAATTATTCCACTTCCCAATGTGTGCAGAGTTTTTGCTCCACTGGTTTTGACAATGATCCCCATTTCTTTTAAACTGGTTACTATTAAATCTTATAAATAATTCTGCTTCTGTTCAGACGAGTTTACCTGCGAGAAGCCAATAAAGGCCATAGCTGCAGTGTAGTAGTGAATTTATAAACTAAAGTTTGCTTTGCCCTTGAGCCAGAGCAATTAGCATCACACAATCCGCTTGCAGAGCGGTCAGGTGAAACTTCTCAGGAGCTGCTTACTGTCAATGCAGTCAATAGCTTAACACTTGGGACTCCATTGTGCACTACGAGCAGCAGTTTAGACAAGTCATGCAGCAGTCAGTGTGAGTAATATGACTTTGGTTAACCTGGTTTTGAGGCTCTGACAGAAGCAGCAGTTTAACACCTTCAAAGACCTGTAAGCAAGGACAAGTTGGGAAATGCTGTACAGCAGAGCCATGAGCAAGGACAGTTTAGCAGGGGCAGTGCAGCAGAGCAGCCCATATTCCAGCACTCACGTTCTGCTGCAGATTTCAGGTTCCTCTTTCCAAATATATCTTCATGAAATTGTCCAAAGTACCAGTGTCACCTCTAGCTTTGACTGTCCCCATGGTTCACAATTAGCACAAGAAGTGACAAGTTACATCATGGCAGCCTAATTCATGGGAGTTTATATAGAGATCTGACAACATCCTCCTCTGTGCTCATCAACAGCTAACAATAAAGGCACTCTTATCAACTCCCATAATGTCTGTTACCCTTCATTTCTTTCACAGTCTACATATTTTTCTAGCACAAACACAGAACATTGTTCTGGGACATTTGCTGTTACCCATTTAGTTTTCCCTATTACAAGGGCAAAGAGGCAAGCAGAGTATGACACACCACAGACGGCAAGACACTGACATTGGTATAAACCAAAAGAGGACCTATTGCACCAACAAAAAATGCTGAGCAACAGGAAACTAAACAGATGCTGTGTTTGAATCCCCTTCCAGAATAGGGGATTCCACTGTTGCTACTGGAGAGAAAGTGAAGTTAACATCAGGATCATTTGAGAGGTGTGACTGCACAAGCCCACAAGAAAACAAGACTAGCAGAGAAAGTCCTCCAGCCACCCCCATTATGCCTCCAAGTCAAATGCCTACTAACCTGCATGTCTCCATGTGAGGCTCCTGCATGTCAGTAGATACCACTGATAGTCAAGCACTGCTTAGGGCTGTAGTGACACAGACCAGGGCAGGGAGATGAAGCCACAGAAGTCAAATGAGGATTGCAAAAGCTCTTCTGCTCACAGAGAAGGAAAAACCCAAAAGAAACTGGGATATAAACTGCACAGCAGTGACACAAACTCTCCAAAAGGCATAGTCTGAACCTGGGAGATTTAAAAATCAGAATCGATCAGACCTCAAGAAGGAAATATTATTAAAACAAACACCTGCAGATCTAGACAGAAAGTGGCTTGACTCCTGACTGAATCCCAACCTTTTCTGGATGGTAACAGGAGAGTAGATGACTGGGGAGGACACTGGGGTTTTCCAAGTCTGACTGTGGTCAGCTTCATGCCAGGACTACAAGAAACGAGTTTCTAATACCTACTGGAATATAAAGAAGTTAAATGTAGAACTGTTCGTAGCACTGGTGGTGAGGGTAGCAGTAGACCTAGACGTGTTTCTGCAGTCCCTAGGGTTACCCAGCCCCAACAGTGACAAGCCCTATTTTTTGCACAGGCAGACAAGACATGAACCAGACAGCACCCGCAGTGCTCTGCTGAAGCTGCATTCTTTGCCTGTGCTACATTATGGAATTCCATTCTGCATAACAACACAGATACAGAGATTATTTCACAGAAAGGTGTCATGGAATCAATTGCTTTAAGACTAGAAAAACAACAGTTCCTCCCCCCCCCCTTTATTATTTGCTGCTAAACTTCATCACATCAACACATTTTTTTGTCAAAATGAGCATTTTTGCAAGTCTGCACCTCCGATTACCACACAATAGCCAGGACTAATTGCAACGTTCCCACATACATTATAAACTTGGGAAGCACTCATCTTGCTGTGCTGCTTTAAAGCACACTACTTAGAGCGCTGTTCTCTGCCTGCATTACTAGAGGAACATAAAAGCTCGTTTTATCTTCCAGGTTTGACCTTGTTCATGCCTAGAAACAGTTTTATGTTACAGTAAGAGTCAAAAGTGGTTCTCCAAAATTCTAGGGAAATAAGCGCTGTTGGAGAGTTCATAATTGAGTGAGGACAAAGCACAGCTTTAAATGTATTTTGGGTTTTTTCTCCTCAGATGGACAATGCACACAAGCACGTGTACATATTCAGCAAGCACATATCATGTGGAGGTATAATGCTTTCAGAATAAAATCCAGGCTTTTTACTGTAGGATCGGTGCCTGATTGGAGTCAATGCAAAATAGGACTCGCCAATCTTGTATCAGCTCAAATGCTCTAGGAAGCCTCAGCATGAAACACTCACCAAGAAATGTATTTATAATGACTCCTGATCTATGTCCAAAAGGATCCTTTACCTCCTTTCGCACTCAAAATGAAATATGGCTATGGCTATAGTAGCACAGCAATTAGTTAAGAGTTTTCTCTATTCGTTCTCCCTCATCTAACACCCAAATTGTCAGTAATGACCCATCAGAAGTCCCAAAAGGGTATCAGATCAAGTGGTGGATCCCGGCACTTGAACTCAGTCACCTCTACGAGAGCCCTAAGGCTGAAGGAGTAAGGCTGAACTAATACAGGATGTACGAATTAAACAAGCAATCCTCCCCTCAGCTTGCATCAAGTTTATTCTAGCTGAGACCAGGACACAGCATAGATATGAAAACATTTAATAAACCCCCTCATGGTCTCTTCAGGTTAAGCAAAAGTCTCTACCAAATAAAGAACCACTACCACATTCTTTAAATATTATCTTCTCCTTGTTTCTCTTTCATCCTTTCTAAGCAATAAGTACAGTTTGGGGCTTATAAACAATTAATACAACTATCCCATTTGATGCTTTGGAGCAAAGCATTTTTATCTCTAAATATTTTGCCCATCTGATACATTTTCTAGGGTAAAACCAGAAACATTCTGGCTGTGTTGTTTTGACTTGAAATAAGGCCATTAGCGTAGTTTTCAAAATGCCTGTGTATACAGCTCCACATTCACAACAGTCACAGTAGTCTTTGCAGAAGTTCTTTCACGTCTGCATGGCACTAGCTCTTTTTCAACCTCTTCCAGTCAAAAATCAAACAAAAAGAATCCAGCTTTTCATACACTTTCTTTTACGCTTTAGATTGCTGATAAATATGGAATGCCACATCCAGAGACCATTTCACAGCCCCTATTACAAAAAGGGCGTTCTGAAAGTCCATCAGAAGAGTTCAGTGACAGAAAAGCTCCAACAAAACTGAACCCTGAGCAAGTTTTTCCCCTGAATTAGTTTCCAACTTCCTGAAATAAAAATGAAATCCTCAGTTTTTAAGAAGTGATGCTTCCAAGCAGGTGACTTTCGAGATAACTTCCCCACAACAACACAGTAATGGGAACCCCAACAGCTGGGACTCCATTTCTAGAGTGAGATTAACATATCACAAGCCTTCAATACTTCTGATTCTAATGGAGTCATACAAAAGGAGAAAGAAGAAGGGTACATTTCAGGAAAGCTCCTAAGGTCACTGGAGCTTGGTTGTTAATAGAATTCTGTTTGTTCACTAAGCATATGTCCTACTTGCATCCAAGAAAATCACTAAAGATAGGTCTAAGAACACCCACTGAATGAGGCTGTTGGTCCTCTCAAAACCAGCTACATATAGGCTGGGTTTTACAAGACAGCTGAAGAAAGCTTGCAGCCTAAATCTCATGGGTACCAAACTTACTAACATAGGTTTCTTTGAGATAGCCTAGATTTCTTACACCATACATCCATTCTAGTCCCAGGTGTTTTCAAAGCATGCATACTTCTAGGGAAGAAAAACTCTTTTGTTCCCATTCAGCAAGATTCTTGAAATGCTGGAAATAAATAAATCAGTTCTGCTTTTTCAGAATAAACCCAAGTGCTAAATCAGGCTCTATTTCTCCCGAGTTTGCATGGGGGGAGGAGGAGCGCATGCAGGAGACCATGCTTTTTTTCAGTGCTCTCACGGCTCAAAGCATATTCCTCCCTCTAATAAAGACTAAGAGGTAGCAACAACTAAATATATATTCAATACTAGGTCTTTTTCCCACCACCCCTTTTCACCCACACAAGATCCCCTACATAAGCTAGGTAATTGTTTCCCAAAATGGCAACATATGCTCTGCAATTATCATTAGAGTTAATTAAAGCCTCTATGCAGTAGGTAGCTTTGAATTGCTGTTTACAATCACAGTCTCTGAATATGCTGCAGGTAATTGAAAGAGAATCATCAACTTGGTATTGTTGGATTTTTTTGCATTGGCAAAGGTGTGATAATTTCATTTTGGTCATCACGTATTCCTAAAAATGAAAAATTAATTTCCTCTACAGGCCTGATTCTCCCCATTGCTCATTATTTACTCCACTCCATTATTTTCATGTTTTGGTGGCCCTTACTGTACTGATACTTGGAATTCCGATGTTAATAGGGTCCAAAATGAGACAATATACCAAAGAGGTCTCGTCTGTATAGAAGTGAAAAGGCCTTTCATCTTTTCAGACCACTGGCAGCACGTATCTACACAAGACACATGCAACCCAGGACATGGGCCAGAATGGGAGGAAGGCACAGAACTTGGCAAGTCACTTGCACAGAGTTCACAGAGCCACTGCAAAACCTCTACGGTTGGAATGATTTGCCATCACTTGCTAGATAGGAAGTAAGATGCACCCCAGTTCTTCTGCATCTGCCTGTCTGATGGGCATAGTGAGCTCTGTGTCTGCACTGTACGGCTGGGACTTCAGCCTCTTGTAAAGGCTGCAGTTCTCAAGTACCAGGCCCTTTTCCCCTCTTACTCTATAGAGAAGTATTTAGCAGAAGATATACCTGGCTGGTACTAACAATAACATTTCCTTGATAATATTCCCCCTTTTCTTTCTTGAGGCTCCTCGGAGATTCAGTTCCCAGCCACGAGTCCTAAATATGCAGCCGAGTGGACCTCTAGGAGAACAGAGTCTTTATTTGTTGCGCTCCCACTTTGGACAATCAACTGGAGGCAATTTTTGCAAGTCCCAAATATCCTGTTCCTGTTTAAGCAGAGAAGTGTTTGGCAAGTCTAGCCATCAGGGTAAAATATTTATCATGGACACTTAGAGAAGCAAGATTTGCCTAAAAATAGGCAACCAGAATCTCCATCCTACAGTGAGGACTGACAGCTCTGGTTTCTGATATGTCCCTGAAACCAGACCATTGACTCCCTTCTGCTTCCCCGGGTATGTGCTCATGACTCTAACCTATGACAATTAGTGATCTGGTTCATGGGGTGATGTAGGTTAGAAGAGGGAGCCCCAGTCATCTAACTTCCGCTCTGGTCCCTGTTCTGCCTTGGATTTCCCACCCCAGGAGCTGAGAAATACAGTCAAAGTTGATGTAAAGATACCTCCACAGCCTACCTGCCCAGCTGTGGTTTTCAAAAGCCAACTAAACTAAAAGGACACTTTCAAGTTTTGACACACAACTTCAAAACCTGTTCTAGTCGTATAGAGGAAGGAAGAATACTTGCAAAGCATCACTTGAGAGCACTTACATTTGTCTTCTCTGGGGATTCCATCTTGGCTCACTTCTATCTTTGGCTCCTTTCCTCCCATTGTCCCCAGAGAGCGCATTTAAGAGCTTAGCAAAAAAAACCCTTCAACGCTCCTCAGGGACAGAACTGTCTCTGACAATTAACCCTTTCTTTAATTCATCTTGATAAACTTTATAGAGATGCCATGCTACCCAAGTTATTAATTTTATGCCCCCTTTCCCAAAGAAAAACTATTACCTCTCTTGTCTCTTGGTAAAGCAGCAGAAAGGTTATATTTACACCAGAATTTTGCTACCAGCAATGGAAACACGAGATGGTCCTGCAAAACCATTCAAGGTCAGTCAGCTGGCAAGGAACAGAGCTGCTGGCTGCTCTGAGTTTTAAAGCACACTCTTTGAAGGTTGATGATGCTGATCTGCTACTGACCACACATCTATTTTTGTGCTGAAAGGGATCCTGCCAAAAGAGAACAACAGTCACTTCACGAATGTATAACTCGAACCCTCTGATTCCACCAAAGTTCATCTCTTCTGGACACCCTGCCTTAACCTCCTGAGAATTCAAGCTTAGAAGTGCACAAGGAATCCACACTGTGATGTATCTGTACTATTCAGCCTGAAGAGACAGAATTACTGATGGCAGCCTCACCGCTGCCACACAAACCAAATATTTCAAAGGCAGTTTTAACTAAATCCAGAGATCTGGATTTAGATCCGCAAGACTGGTATCACCACCTTATGATGAGATTAAGAACAGTTAACAAAGAGTGATCTCGGAACATACTTAGAATACTCTCACCTCGTCCTGAAAGTTTCTGCGGTAGAACACACACAAAACCAGAGCTCTGAAGTGCTCATGGGGGGTTAAGCACTGTTCTTCCAAGCCCAAGGCAGAGACACAAGGAAGGTCCAGGTGCTTGGTTCAGGCTGGCCTCATGGCTGGAGCTCCAGCATGTGGGAAACCATCAGGAAGAGTTTTGCCAGTGCAAAAACAGGAGGTCAAAAGACAGAGCACCCTGGCCAGAAAGGTCTGGCCAACCACAAGCACATGAGTTCCTCTGAGAGCTCCTCAGTAACCCACTGCTTTAGAAATACACAGCTGAGGACTAAACACACAAAATTCACCCAGCCTTTTTCAACTTGAAAAAGAAGGGGGGAAACTTTACATTAACTCTGCTTCAGCCATTAAGAGAACAAAAGATCTAAATGTTCTCCATGTACCTATTCATTTTCTCCTCAGCCACAAAGCTGATTTCCTACAGAGAAGCTGTAGGGAGGGACATAAAAAGCACAGATGAAACATCACCTGGACACAAGAAAAGGCACTCCTCCAGGAAGACCAAACCCCAGATGCTACTGAAAACCAAATGGGTTTTAATGAATGGCAGATCTTAGTAGATAATCAGAGAGATTAGTAGAAAACTGGTTAGATCAAAGCCCCCCAACATGGCTTAGTGACCGCCACATCTGGGGGTGGTCACTGAAACCTGAAGGCTAAATTCCCTGTTAACAGGAGATCTTTCCCCCCACTGTGTGCCCTTAATCAAAGGAGGAAGAAAAGCTGTTTGGAAAGTGCTTTGACAGGTGTGAGGAAGATAAGCAAGAGGCAGATCACAAAGACAACAGTGTTTAGAAAAGAGAAGACTGTGGATAATCACCACAAATATGCATAAGCTCCATTCTGTATAGTAGAGCATGTCATTATTAATAATACTACTCATCTCTCTTATAGCACTTTAAGCTTTCGAAGTGCTATACAAATACTAATCACCAACAGAGGTGCCAAAGAATCCCTTCCACATCCTGCTGATTGCACAGGCTGAAAGCACAATAAGTAGAACATGTACAATGGCAAACACAGGCCTGAACAATCACCGTAGTTAATAATATGACAAAAAAGATTGTGTTCTAAAGGAAAAAAGATATTAGTGTGAATCCATTAGGAAACTATTCTTACCTAGTGCTGTGGAGGCAGAAGCAGACCGAGGGAGCAACAGATGCTGCTGGAAGGAAGACGGAGCACAGAGGGGACATGGAAACATCTGCAGGAGATGAGGACAAGGACATCCACAAGACAAGATCTGGGAAAACTTTGCACATAGACAGGGAGCGAAAGGTGAAGCTAGGGCAAAGGTTCCAGAGTAAAAGTAATGACATTAAATCAGCCAAGAAGGAAGGAATCTTAGCAGTTTCGCTTTATCAGGAATGGGGGAAATCAAATAAGCACCCACAGTCAGAAGGGCTGATAGGACCCAGGCTCATTCCTTGGCAATAGGAATGAGGAACAAATTACGTCAATTTTAGGTAATGATGGGAAACTATAGCCAAACTTCATGAATGCTGGTGAGAAAGCTTCCATGAATTAATCCTGTCTAGTCCTTGAATACTCAGGCTGTCAGGCAGTGCTTTCTGTGGAAGTGCTCAGCAGAATGCATAAAAAGGCAAAGTCTGTAATTGTACAGTGATTTTCATACAGCAACACAGAGAATAATGAGAATAACAACAACAGAGAGTAACACTGCACAAATGGTCATTACTGCAGCTGCTGAACAGAGCCACCCAGGAAGGGCTGCAGAATCCACCCACTCTGCTCAGGGCCACTCTGTGCTTTTAAGTGCAGGTGCACCAAGGCAAGCTCTGCCCTAAGCACCTGCCCTTAGAAATGCTTCACCATCTCAAACCATCTCTTCTACTATGAGGGCACCATAAAACTTAGCTTTCTGACCTCAGCTTTTAGTAAAATATAAAGAGAAAACCTACTTATTGACAAACATATGTCTATTTCTGATGCAGGAAGGACACAGAGAACCACTGCTGTGTTCCTAGGACAGAAGCTGTATAAACTACTTGAAAGGTGCAGTACAGAAACTCAAGTGTGCTTTTCAGGCAAATCCTATATGGCCCATTCACGTCCCTGCTAGATAATAGCTGTGTTGTCTCCAAGGCGACAGAGGAGGCAGATCTCAGCAGAGTGTTAAATGGAATTATCTCATTAATGCTTATTTCCTGGGTTACTGTTTCACTGGTTAATACAGAAGATGCTACAGCCACCAGAAAAAAAGCAAAGATCCTCTGGTCCACTCTGAACATCAAGCAGCAAGGAAGAGGGTGCAAACTTTTCTTCCCTGAAGGTCTGGCATAGCATCCTAGCCTGCAGTGAAGAAAGATTAATGCTATCTGCATTAAAAATGTAGAAAACACAATTCACCATAAGGCATCAAGATTTTCATACCCATTCAGTGATTCTCAGTGCTTTTTAAGCACTCACAATGTCTATTTAAGTAGTTTGAGTTTTAAAAACTATCAGAGGTTCTCAATGTGTCCGATCTCAGGGACACCCCAGTGGGTAAAACTTAATGAGATTTGTATCTGTGGCTCCTACTGAAAGTTTCTACCCTTTTCACCTGAATAAATTAAGCAGATCCTAGCGAGAGGAAGGAGAAAGACATGAAAGATTTGCTCCAGGGGTCCACATCCAACACACATCAATGTCACCAGGAACACTCATACGATTGCCGGCAGAACCTGGTGATGCTTCAGCTCCTTTTCCCATGTCATACTTGACATGAACAATGCATGGCAGAAACAGCTTGCGCTGTGAAGGAAAGTCAAAGCAAATACATCATAGGCAGCTACCTTTGCCTTTCACTCTGCAGGAAACTTGGGCAAAGGCTGACACATTTTACCCAATAAGTATTGCTTTCTTTTCTATCTCTTTTGCTCAAGTGTTTGATCATAATTGCTGCCTCTGGTAATTTATTGTTGTTATTTCTTATTCTTAAAGCTGATAATAAGTTTCCACATCCCTTTTCATCAGATAGCTGGCATCTACATATATTGCTATGTCTTCTCTGGGGTTGCAGAAATAAACTTCCTCCTCTCAAAAAGCTAAATGCTTCTTAGCAACAGGCAGCACCACCATCAGATTCCTCCATTGCCCTTGGATGCATTTAGAATGTTTAATATTCAAGGCAACAGCTGTCAAGCGAGATGAGAATTTTGCTGTCAGTGTAGCCAAAGAGAATTAGTGAAATTACCTGTTAATAAATGTATGCTACATAATCTCTTAAGTAAAAAAATAGGTTTCCTTATCACATAGAAATGGAGAGAAGATCTGAATTAAGTAATATTCACCTGAAATAAATGCTATCTGAAAGATATAGTGAAGTAAATGCATTGCTGGAAGCTATGATAAGAGGTTCAGATTGAAGAGAGACAGCTGAGGCTATCTGATACCATGGCAGCACAGTGGCATCATTTCCAGAGCATTTCAGAAAGACTCAGGGGAGCAACTTTGCTCTCTGAAGAGCTTGTGGCATTGAAAGTCCCACCAAAAAGGAGCTGGCTTGTATCAATACCTTTCTGAATTGCAGCATGCGGAAGAAGGACCAACAGTTCATCCTAACCAACCACAAGTGGGATGCAGCAGTGACTGCCACAAGCAAGATGAGCTAGGGAAACCCCACATTTTCTGCCTGCTCAGTATTATGACAAGGAAAGGGAATCCAATAGCCTGTGCTCCTGGTGGCTGGAGCCACCTTTACTTCAGGAGCAAAGCTCTCCAGCATGTGCAAATACCAGAAGTACAAACATCTAAATGTTGTGCTTCCAGCCTGCCTGCTCCAATACGTGCTACGTTAGTGCCCTGCAACTTCAGAATGACATTGTAGAGACATGCACATCTATTAAGCTGAGAACTGTGTACTGTTAGACTCTTGCCCCTTTCTTTTCTAATCTAAGTTACTTGGTACAAAGTCATCCTGGTCAATAAGGGGTCATACCATGTTCAGGTAATACCATAACACAACAAGAATCCAAACCACTCAGTTGCATTGAAAGCTTGGGGACTGACCTCTCAAGCAACATCTTGAAGGACACATCCACATTCAGGAACACTCCTGAGCAGCTGTAGCAGAGATGAGCAAGGAATTTCTGATTCCCACAAGATGGACATGGCACTGAGCCAGCGTGACTGAAATAAGATAAGGATCACAGCAACCCATTAAAAGGTAAACTACTCAAACAGGCAAATGTTCTGCACCACAGTCCAGCTTCAAATAAGTGATTTACCAGCCCCAACTGGAAAAAATCAACAGCAATTTTCATATTTTATAGAAAACCTTAATCAGGCAGAAATGAGAAAAGCATAAAAATCGGGCAATGGTGTGTGAAATGGCTGCATTTGTCCTGTGGATTTTCCAATGGCATTTGTACAGAGCCAAATGCTCCCATTGCCAACCCAAGATGAAAGCCCCCCAGGCCCCAGGGCAACTGTCACACTGATAAATTCCTCATTATTTCTCCTAACACAAAGGCAGAAATCAAGCCTTTCCTTTCAGTTATTAAACAATCATGAATTGTGATTTCTGCTGCATTTCCATTGCTTCCACTCCCATTAAAACCATTGACCTGAAGAATAATTCTGTCTCCTCATCACAACTAATCAGTAATGGGACAATAGCAACCTAGAGACTCTGCAAGCTCACATGTTTCCATGGTTTTCCAAGATGCACAAGGTCTCAGGAGAGAACATCAAAAGGTCTGGTGCATGCTAGATACATGGAATTCAGAATAGAAAGAAACACCTCCTTCCATCGATGGACACACAGACTGGCCATTGGACAAGGGGACAAACTGCAAGTTAAAAACAGGAGCCAGAATGAGAAACAGCAAAACTAGACAGAAACTTTCCTTCTGTCTAACCCTAGCTATAAATAACACACACCTAATTCAGTGCTAAGTGAGAAGAGGTGGCTGTCTTTTCATTATTTCTGGCAGGTGACAGCTAACGTCAGAGCTACATGCTGAAAAGCAGAGTCAGAACAAGGAGTCTTACACAGTCCAAATGTCACTGCCTTCATTTAGCCACAACTTGTATGACACAGAGTTTTGTGCAGAGTTAGACATGAAGCTTGAGCTTACAACAGCTTTTGCTATCGCAATGAAAATAAGGCTACCTATGTTTTTTGGCAAACCTGCCTTTTGCTAGGGAGTTGAGTTGAATCCAGTTGATCACACACATGATGATGCCTGCACTTGGTTGAAAACCTGCGGTTTCTTATTGTGGTTTTTGGAAAACATCAACTCTTCCAGCCAGGAAAAGGGTAAGGAGGAAGGGAAAAAAAAAAAAATTAAATCATTTTCCAATCAGCACTAAAGCAGTAAACCAAAAGGCAGTAAGTAAACAGCTTGGTAATGAAGAATTAGGTATTCCTAAACCAAGTGTTGTGCCATGGGCTGCCACAGACTGTGAGTCCTACAATCCCACCTGCTCTTCTGTTAGGGGTAAGCCATATTCACAGGCTAGTAAAAGGTTTTGAGTCTCTGCAAACTATCTGCTCTCCTGAGCAAGTGTGTCTGTGCAGCACATACAGGAGGCAGAAAAAGCTATAACGAGATCCAGAGCATCTTTATAAATTCACAAGCTTTTCTCCCTCTTATAGACAGGTCCAAAACTCCTCAGACACCTGAAGCTACATCACAGTGGTGTGCTCATTCCCTATATAACCAAGTAATCTACATATTCAGTAATTTATACCTGTGGAATTTTCCCAAGATATTCCTGTGCCCAGTACTATCAATGCTGCTCCATAACTGCTCCTGGTTGGGTTGGAGTCACAGAGCACAAAGGCAGATACCAGAGTCTTAACTCCAAAGGCTGATCTACCCAGCATTTCTTCTGTTGCTCCCTCCGTTTTGTTCTCCAGCTCCTCTTTGGAGAGGCAACTTAGTTTACCTCACCCCCTTTGAACACAGTGTTTGAGAGCAGTAGCTGTTCTGAAGTACTTAACTTACTCTGCATCAGCTCAGTGGTACTGACTGGCACAGCAAATTAGAATGTATGTCACCTAAGCAATTGACCTCCTAAACAAATATTTTAGCTGAATTACTAACAAGATCATTTTGTTTCTCCAAAACATTATTCTTTGGTCTGTTATCAGGGCCATTTTCCTAATCAAAGTTTCATGCAGCACAGCTATGCTGCTCCATAAAGACAGGGTTTGGTGCTATATCATGAATAAGTATCACATTCACAGAGCTGCTCTTCTATCAGCTCAGCTGCAGTTGCCAGTATCTTTTGCTGCCTTATGAATTAGATTTTTTCAACAGGTCTTTCCATTCAGTAGAATTCATTTCAAAGACTCTTGCAATAATACTGTGCACTTTGAGATTCTGAAGCATGGAAAATATTTCATCTTTGCAAGTCTGATCTTTTACCAAAAGCACCTTGTAGACAAAAGACAGAAAAACTGGCAGATGAATAAAATACAACGGACAAAGGAAATGGCTCTGTGGATATAGCTTATTCCCAAGTAAAAATCCCTTTAAAGCTTGGGCAGATTAATTACCCTATTGTAGTCAGCAATAACTTTCCATTCATTTTTACAGTCTTTCAGTCTAAGACTTAGTCTAAGTCTTACAGTCCAAGACAACCGTTATAAAAACCTATAGAAGGAAAGCACACAACATTAAGATCCCTTTTTATTGCCATTCCTATAGAATAAGAGAAAGGAGGATAGAGAGGCCAGACAGATACCACAGGAATGCTATGTTAAAGCACACACTCTTAAATTTATCCCAGGAAGCCAAACAGCCTAAAGAACGGATATATCCAGACAAACAGGTGCCCAGGAGGATTTGCAGAAATGCCTTCACAAATAAAATATTTGTAAAGCCAAAAGGTACTTTTCCACCTTTGGAAATGGCTCCACTGTCTTCCCACCAGACCCAGAAGGGAGGGGAATCACTGCAGAAAACCCAGATCCTCACCAGGAAAGAAGAAAATATTTCCAACTGTCTTTGGAGCAGTGTGTGCTGATGGTCACACATCAGCTGGAGACCAACCAACAAGGGGAAGAGTCTCTGTGGCTGGATTCTCTCTTAGCCAGAGTTACTTAGATTTGAAGCTTATACTGCTGAAAGGAACATATTTCTCTAATTTATCTGACCATTTCTGCAGGAAGATTGGGTTGCAGTTTTCAAATTCATCATTCTGCTCCAGTTTTCCTCTTCCCTCTTCCATATTGCTGCTCACTATAGATGTCCAAACAGGTAGCGTTACAAATGGAAGTTTGCAGTCTTTCATGTACAGGACTACCTGGCCAGGGAAAAGCAATCTTAGAAGAATTTATTACTCCTGTCCCTTATCAGTGGAAAGCAGGTGCAAGAGAATCATTCATGGTCACAGCAGGAACCTCAATCTGGAAAACTACTGTTTCTCTCAAAACACAGCTGATCACCCTTATGTCATAGATTTGGTCACTCAAACTACTCAAATACATTTAGGGTGTTCCAGCTGTATAAAAGCAGAAATTGCATATATCTGTGTCCACATGCACATCTGTGGACATACATACATACATATGCAGACTTCCTCAGGAGATTTCTAGGCCAAGCATTAGATCTGTACATTTAATTGAGAATTTGATTTGTGGTATCTACTCCATAATGTGAAAAAATATATTTATGACTGTCTGAAGCATATACATAAGATGGAGAGCCCTGCAAGAGTTGCTGGAACTGAGGAAGTCTTTTTACCAGGATTCAGGGAAAAGCCTCACTGTTAAAAGCACCAGGGACCTCCCACCCCAAAACTTGCTGAGAACAGGCAGGATAAAGCACTGGAGGGAGATAAGAGCTGGCTCTTACAGGGGTCTTTTCCCAGTGCCTGACAAGATAAACAAGTGCTTTGGAGGGCAGCCCTGTGCTTTGGATAAGATGCTGTCATAGGTTTTACTAATGCTCAAAGCCACAGACATTTTCTTCCTAACCCAAACCTCATTTGTAATTGTTCTTTGCTATGTCATCCCATAGTATTCCGACAGCAAAAAAAGTTCCCTGCTTTTAGCAGGAGAAACTGCTGATGTTAAAAATACATGGCTCATTCTGAAGTCTTTACAAGCCCTCGCTGTCAGATGGATCTTTGTTCTCCATCAATAAAATCAAAGCACTTTCTTTTCAAATCAGTCTTTCCCCTTATTTTCCCTCCCCTCCATGCAGTTTGGCTGCTGCTGGCACCAGTCTTTAGCAAGGAAGAGAGCTACTTATGTAAAGTAACTACCACCATCTTTCTGTAGCATATCCTAAAGGTCCTCTCTGTTGGACATCTTCAAATACACACCCAGTCCCATTGCACAGAAGTTGGAGCTACAAATTATTTGAATACACATACCCAGAATTAGAGTAGTCTTTCATCATCATCATCATCTTGTGCCTGATTCCTTTTCCATGTGATTTGCATTTCCCATTACCATTTTATCATGGAGCACAGAGAGAGCATTTGAGCAGATGAAGCCAGACAAAAAGTATGTGCATTCCAGCCAGAGAAGATGGATCATACTTTAGCATAAGGAATTGCATAACCACAATATGATTACATTTAAATACCCCTCATGTTATTATAAAAGTACTTTGACTGGCCAACAGAGCTCTCCCACACTGAATGCGGGCACAGAGATCTGCATATCATGGGACATAAGAACCACCACCATATGGCTATTAAAGCAGTTGCAGAGCTGCAGAATAAGGGGGGAAAGGAAAACCCATCACCTTTATGGTTATTCTCCAGCAGCCACACAATAATCTTGTTCTCTAGTTAGCATACAATTCAACCTCAGTAACGAACAATATAACACTTCAGATACAGTCTTCTTGTTCTCCCAGCAGGGAGCCTCCAGCCTCCAGGAATTGTAGATTAAATTCATAACTGAAGATAAAGGAAACAAACAGTGGCAAACTGGAGGACATCCAGGAAAGAGACTGAAGACCGAACCTGACAGGAGAACAAACAAAAACACCTGGCAGATCTAAGGAGGAGATTTGAAAAGGAAAGCAAAGTGTTCAGATGGCAGAGAAGCTTAATGGATTAGATGCTCCTTCTAGGAACACGAGCTTTAGCCTGATCAGATACTGAACTTTACCCACAGCTTCATTAAAGCCAGAACTGAGCCTTTAGAGGAACAAAGGAAATAAAAATATTTAACAACAGGAAACCAATAAAGCAACAAACTACAAGAAATCCCTATTTGTTTTCCAGTCCCAGCTGACTTTCTTCCCAAAGCATCTCCACAGGAAGCTCCTCATCCCATTCAAGTCAACAACAGTGCTTTCAACACACATCAAGACCCTTTGGACACTCAGCTTTATGGAGGCAGATGATCCCTGAAGTAAAGCTCAGAAGTTCCTGTATTGTGGCAAAGCATCAAAGCACAGGCTGGGACTTGCTATATCTGTAAGCTACCATCATCAGGGGAATGAGGAAACCTGATTCTGGGAGTAAACAGGATCAATTTTGCAGTGATGGATTCCAGCTGGAAGAAAGTGGTTAAGTATTGGGTTATTTTATTAAACGGAATACACAGAAGAGAGCCATGCAACAGAACATTACCACAGGAATGAAAAAGAAAAACACAAAGTGTCCTCCACACCCTAATGTTACTTTAAGAGTGAAAGGTTTAAGAAAATATTAAAACAGATGTGAAAAAAAGACTCTGAAAAAAGCTCCATTGCAGATTAAGCATTGATGCACAAGAATGAATAAACCAATATCAACCGTGTAAAAATCTGCAACCTCTTCTAGGATTAATGAACTATTCCATTAATGGAAGACCCCAGATACAAAGCAGCTTGCAGACCACATGAAATCCAACCAACAGCAACAGATTTATATGAAGTCACCCCCAAACTTTCTTTCTGATATGCTAGGATGGCTCTCATCACTCTTATTCCAGTATCTGGTGGCACAGGACTATATCTGTGCCATCAGAAATATATATATATTAAACATAACTACAACGGAGTGACTGAACGTCATACTATAAACCTCCTATCACCCAAGTTCCACATATTTATCCTTTTCCCTGCAGAATATGGAGAAAATAGGAACTTCAGAGCATAGCTTGAACATTAACAAACTTGGGCTACAATGGACTGAAGGAAAATACACAACTAGCAGCCTCTATTTTCTCAGTTCTTCATGCCCTTCACACCATATTTTGTTGCTACAGAACTGAAACCAAAGAGGACCACGGGGCCAGAAGGAGGAACAGTACCTGGGGGAGGCTTCAAGGGGACCTGCAAAACCAGTAAAGAGATAAGGGACTTGCGGGTGAGCCTCTCAGCAGAGGCCTGGGGTAAGCAACAGTTCTATGAACTGAGCTGAGCTTCCCCTCTTTATTCTCCCTACTTAAAACCAGCTGAGATAGGGATTCAAACATGGCCCATCTCTGGGCTGGGCAGGGGAAGGTGGTGGTGATCGCTGATCAGTATCTAAGCATAGCAAAAGTAACAATTTCCTGTTTTTATTGCAGATCCTCTTACCAATAGGAAACGTGTTTACCCTGGTAGTCTACACATCTTGCTGTTCTGGTTTTTTAATGCACAAAACTGCCTGCAAGAGCTGGGCTTCATTTTCCCATTCATCATTGGAGGGCTGCTCAGAAATGCCAGACTGCTGGCAGTGTTTGGTTTTGTTGTTAAGAGAAAGCAACACATCATTTGTTCTGGAGGAACAAAACACTGTCACAGAGACTTTCTGGCTGCAATAGGTGCCCATAAAGCTGTCAGAAGCAACCTTTTGTCCCTTAGTTAATCTGCAACAGGAAACAGGGAAGGGAGGCCAGAGTGATGAACTTGTTGCTAATAGATGAGTATCTGCCTCTCTGCAGCTGAGAAATCCTTCCATTCACATGTGCAGCCCAGGGCAGCATGCTGGTCCCCAGCCTGCCCTGATTAACACCAACCCACTGCTGCAGGTGCCCCACACTGTGATTAATTTGGCATATGCAGGTTGAACTCCTGGTGCACACTTGAGAGGGCATTAGCTGGCATCAACTGTTAAGCTCTCAGCTGGGTCCCTATCTCCTAATAGAGCCTCTTCTGTTCTTAGCAGCCCAGCTATCAGGAATCAGAATATGCTGTAATTGTTCAGGTTCCAATCAGCAGGAAAATTTCATCAGTTACATAGATGCAGAATGTGAACTTTGCAGAGGCCAGGAGAGAAAAAAAATATCCCCGGGATTAAGGAATATCTAAATGTTCCTCAGACACCTCCCTGAAAGGCCTTTTTGACCCAGCTCTGCGATTCATAGATATCAAGATCATTAACTCCTTCCTAAGAAGGCTTCCCATAAATAAACAGCATGGGAATTCAGGGGCTTAGATTAAAGGCTTTTCCTAAGAGGCTGCAACAGGAGTCTGGGCACCCGATTGCTTCTGCAGAGCAGGACAGAAGGGTTTTATGTGATGGGTGCCTCCAAAGGAACATGACCAGTGGGTAAAGCCATGAGGCTGCCTGTTTGCAAGCAAGCGGAGATGCTGCCAGAAGACCTTGTGTCCTGTAGCAGCGAGAGGTTTGGATAGAGAGCCTCCCTGCCTCAGTTTCCTTCATTTCTAAAACAAAGCTAAATATATTTCTCTGCATTTAGAAAATTTGCTGATATCCATAAAGAAGAGGTCTTAAATTTAAAGGGATGTATCTCTCCTGAAGTTTTTATCTCATATTTCTTGTAGAGCATTTTCACATCCTACTCTTGCAAGAGACTTACAAAACTCTCTCTCTGTAACTAGGTAAGACGCCCTCTAACACGTCAAGCTCTCCTGCTCTGTCACATCTGTTATTTTTCTATGCATGAAAATAGTATTTTCCATGTTTCCTCCATCTATCCCTGTTCTCTGACCAGAGGGATGGGGTTTCACTAATTCTTTTGAATTTGTTCATTTTATTTTACTCTTCTACTCTGCTTCAGGGCTGATGGGGTCACTCGGAGCTTTAAACCGCCCCTTCCTTGTTCCTGTCTCACACTAACAGGTACCACTCCCAAACTTGCATTTTCTTATTCTTCCCCATCACACCACTCAGACTCACATGGCAGCTCCCTGTTAACCTGCTCTTACTTCTGTTACTGATATAAATGACAGGTTCACTGTTTCACTTGGTTTGTGCCCAGGAACTGCAGCCGGATCCATTTCTCCATGGAGATGCCTGATATGGTACGAAACCCTGGTGGATGCTCCCACACCCTTCTCTAGCTCTTTTCAAGCTGCACTGAAAAACACTCCTGGACAGGGTACAAATCTGGAAGACATCTGGTTGCCTTTTAACAGCCTAACTGCTTGCCACTACTAAGTTCACTGGCAGAATTTTGCAAAGCATTTTAAAAACCCAGTAAGTCACTTTATGAGGAGATATGCCATTTTAGACTCCTAAGCTTTTTATTACCTATAAGCTGCTCAAGAAATAAAGTCACACTAGTCCCTTAAAGGAGTTTATATCATGAAAATTTAAGCCTGTAACAAGAGAAGAAAGGAAGCCAATTTGAATTACCAATTTCTCCCGTTCATACTTTCATCCTTTACTGTCCCCCAACTTAAGAGTAATTGCTCTCTCCACCAGCTTGTCAAAACCCTTCCTATTTCCTCTTGCAATCAGTGATGTATGCTTTAACAACTCTTTCTTCTAAGCAAATTGGAGGCCTTGAGCTATTCATGCTCTGACATCTTGCGAGTTCTGCGTGGGAACAGGATGCATATTCCTAAGAAGGGAAGCTCTCAGCAAGCAGCACCGTGGCAATGTGCCGCAAGGAACGTGATCCACATGCAGTGCAGTGCTGCACCCCGCTGCTGATGGCCAGCTAGGAACTCGGGGCCATTCTAAGTAGAGCACACCAGTAGTTTGTCCTCAGTGTAAGCAGGACAGTTAGCAGATAAAGATGGTCAGATGAGTCAGATGGTCTGACTCAGAATTAAGAGGCAGCAAAACTTGCTATTCTAGTAGCTTTGTGTTGCAAAGAACTGTGGGAAATGGACTTAATTCCTCTCTGACTGGAAATAGAAACCAGTGGGGCAGGGTTCCTTGTCCCACCACAAGTATCAGCACCCTAATTCCTCAAGGACAGCGTAAGCTAACAGGATGAATGCTTTTCCACAACACTAACAGTCCGATTTCGAGCCAGCATTGACAGGTTTTGGCCATGTGGCAACTGCCACAGATATTCACCATGAGCTTTATTGTTCTGCATCTGGGAAGTCCTGACTAAGGAAGGGGACTAGTGAGAAGAATTCATATTTTCAGCGGGTTATCAAGTTACTTGGGCATACATGCAGCAACATTATTGCAGCACACTGGAATTTTTAGGTCTCCTGCTAAGTTCAGCCCTGGCTGGGTTTTGTGTTACTTTTGAGTTTAAAAAACATCCCAGCTGATTAGAGGCAAAGGTGGAGAGCAGAGGGCAGCTCAAAGCCAGGACACTAAAATCCCTTCCAGCGGAAAAAGAAATAGGTCAGCCAGTCAAACACAAACAAGCAAACAAACCCAAAACAAACCATACCACACTTTCCTTCAACTTTTCTTCATTTTTGTTCAATAAAGAAATACTCCTGCTTCAGTATGAAATACTATAATAATCAAATACTGTTCCATCCTTGACCAGGGTAAATGACATCTAGTAATGAAGGTACATCCTTATGCTGTTTGAGACAGCAAACAATTTGCAGGTAGCACAGCCTGATTATTCAGGTTAGTCTCACAAGTGCTGTCCCAGATCACACACTTCATAAAGAGTGTGCTATCATGCTCTTTTCAGTACCAGGAAACTGGGCTATACAATGCCACTTGCTGGGGATCCGTCCACAGGACTGATGATGGAGCTCAAGGTCCTGCCCAGGGAATGCTGTGTAAATGCAGATGAGAGGGGGAGCAAATAACTCCCTCTGCCCCCATACCTAAAGGTGATTACAGCTCCTCTGGTGGGTTCAGCCACAGGGACAAAAGCAGAGAGCATCCATCCCAGCTGTGCCATAGGGATGCAGCAGGGGCCCGTGGAGGAGGCTCTGACCCTGGCTGCAGACAGTGCTGGCATGAATGGCTGCATCCTGCCACACATGCTACTCAACTGTCTGCTCCTTTGGAAGAAGGCACAGAGACAGAGTTCCACCAGCAGTAGAGGATCTTTCTGAGTAAAAATGAAGAGCATTTAAACTGTACATTAGAACTAAAGATACTCTTATATCACAAGATATAAATACTTTGACATGGGAGCAGCAGACAACAGTACAAACAGAGGGTAGATGGCAGGATATGCTAGCAAGCACACATGTATTTTTATTTAGGTTTTGCTGTGAAAAAAAAAGCCAGACAAATATAATTTTCCCCACATGGTTTCACCTGCTTTAAAAACAAGACAGGAAAGCAGCTGATGGACCTGGGCAGCCATCCACACCCAAACTGTGGGTTGCTCTCTGGCATCATTTGTTTGATTTGGGTGTATTGCAGTCCCCAGCCAGAGTGTTGGGTGCCAGAGTAAGGCTGATGGATGTAACATCACCAGAGTCAAGAAATAAGCGTGGGAGAACCACCCACAGGCTGCCCCCTCCAAAACCACTGTGACCTAAGACGACTCCAATGGGTTAAAAGGAGCTGCAGCTTTCAGCCCTGTACTGATAAATAACAGAGGGCCAAGGCCTGAGCCCTAACACCAAATTAGCACCTACTGCCCCAAGCCCCTGCTGCTTGGGGTTATCCCCTCCAACAGAAGACTTGTTCTGGGGAGTTCCAGGTCAGGATATCCAGAAAGGCACCTGAATGTGAAATGACAACTGATCTGTACCCACAGATGTACTTGCAAAACTAAACGCACCAAAGAGAGCTGCTGGAGATGGCTGATGCTGCGAGGGGAAAGGCACAAGGCAGGAATACAGTGGTTTTGGTATGTGGTGCAGCGATGACTTCTGCTTAGGCTTTGGCCAAGTCACTTCACCACTTTGTTCCCCCAAATATAAAATGGGACAAAAAAAAAAAAGCCGTTTCCTGCTCACACAGGGAAGCCATCAAGAAAAACGGAACAATTATTATAAGGCTGAATACTACAGAGTTTGGAAACATGTCATTATTTCAAAAAGCGTATTTTTTGAGCCTGAATTGGGTTTTCAGAAATATTAGTGTGGAAAAGAAAAGAGCCTCTGAATGCCACTATTTTAGTCTACTTCTCAGCTTGGGGTGATGCCAATGTACCTCCCAATAGCACCGCCCTAGCACACAGCAGTTCACCTTCACTATGGCAGGTTCCTTTCGGACCCCGTTAGGTCACCCTCATCATCTGCTCGTCATTGTAAACATGCATAGAAACTGCAGTGTTTGTTTGCAAAAAGGCTGCTGAAAAGGGAAGAATATACAAACAGAACGCACTGCCACGTCAGCCTGTGTGTAGAAAGTGTTAACCCCAAGGCTTTTAGAAAGAAGCAGAGAAAAAGCAAGAGTTGGTCCAAGGGAACGCCCTGCGGCTCAGGTGGTCACTCAGAGACCACAAGTAACTGTCGGCACAGTCCAAGGAGCACCATCTGCAAAAGCAGCTTCTCCACAGGTCTCTGGCAGAACCACCAGGGTAAAACCTGCCAGAGCAGATCCTCACCTTGCCAAGCCTGAGTCACTGCTGTGAGTGAGCCCCCTCCAGCCTCTTGGACACAGAGGTCACCCAAACACTAAAGAGCAAAGTGCCAGGTCCAAAGCTGTGACATATTTCATTTTGTTAAATGGAATGTTTTTAACTTGGGGCTTTTTATGGGGTTTGTTGTGAATCAGAACAGAATCGAATTAAAAAAAAAGAGCAAATACATCAAGCCCTGCTTTAAAGTTGACTAATGGGACCACCTCGAAATGTTGTGCATCAGCCTAAAATGGGGACTTCCTATGGAATGAGTCGTTTTAATTAAATACGGTGATTTCAGTATTCTCATTTAACACCTGGGTTTATTTTTACTACTAAGAAACACACTTCTTTTTGAAATTAACATCCGGGTGACAGCCTTTGGCTAACATTTACTATCTGGTACATTGGTGACCATGCACTGGAGGGAGCCTTCCTCACCAGCAGCAGCTCTGGAAAGCATGGGGAGGTGACGAATTCAGCTTTACCCAACATAGGTCACCTTCTACACCTGATCCATGGACACTTTTCCTAGAACCAAACATGGCTGATTTCAGTGGCTGCAAAAATGATCCCTGATTCTTGCTATCTCCATTTTGAGGCTGGTCCTGCCCATGTGCATGTCTGATGAGGGACAGAAGACTCCATGGAAACTCCCCCAGTCAGATACACTGATATCAGGACATCTGGAGTATTTGCGGAAGATAATGAGAAAAGGTAAAGATCAGTGACAGATACCCAATAGAAACCATCAACAGCTGATGTCTCTTCACCCTGAAGCATATTTTACTGCCTTATTTGCAGGCTTCTCTAATGCAAGAAGAATTTTACTAAGAAACCAGAAGTTTGTTTCAAAGTGATAAACTGTCCCAACTGCTTCTGACAGATGACTTGTGACACTTAGCATTTTCTCACGTTGAAATAAACTCTATTTAAAAAGCTCTGTGCTAACTATCAATCAGGAAACAAACTGAATGAAAATCAAAGCAGCGTGCAAGAATCTCCTCATCTTCCAGGAGCTTCCAGCCCCATGAGGCCACACAGAGAGGAAGCTGATGCTGCAGCAAAGTTATAAACAGAAGCTGCAGCCAGTCATCCAGAAACACATTATATCACTGTGGTTTGTGAGCCAAGAGTCTGGGGTAAGGCTCGATCATGCCTTGCCTAGCTGAGGAGCATAAAGACTCTCCCTGGCTCATGCCCTTCTTAATAAAGTACCTGTCCAAAAGCAGGCATAGCTGCTATATGTATCCTTCATAGAGAGGATCATTCTTTTATTAAATGACTGCTACTGCATTTGACAGATCATAGAATCATAGAATACTTAGGGTTGGAAAGGACCTTCAGATCATCAAGTTCCAACCCCCCTGCCATGGGCAGGGACACCTCACACTAAATCATATCACCCAAGGCTTCATCCAGCCTGGTCTTGAACACGTCCAGGGATGGAGCATTCACAACCTCCCTGGGCAACCGATTCCAGTGCCTCACCACCCTAACAGGAAAGAATTTCCTCCTTATATCCAATCTAAACTTCCCCTGTTTCAGTTTGAACCCGTTACCCCTTGTCCTCTCACTACAGTCCCTAATGAAGGGTCCCTCCCCAGTAGCCCCCTTCAGACACTGAAAGCTGCTGTGAGGTCTCCACGCAGCTTCTCTTCTCCAGGCTGAACAGCCCCAACTTTCTCAGCCTATCTTCATACAGGAGGTGCTCCAGCCCCGATCATCCTCATGGCCTCCTCTGGACTTGTTCCAACAGTTCCATGTCCTTTTTATTTTGAGGACACCAGAACTGCACACAATACTCCAAGTGAGGTCTCACAAGAGCAGAGTAGAGGGGCAGGATCACCTCCTTCGACCTGCTGGTCACGCTCCTTTTGATGCAGCCAGGATATGGTTGCTTTCTGCACTGCGAGCGCACACTGCCTGCTCATGTTCATTTTCTCATCAACCAACACCCCAAAGTCCTTCTCCTTGGGCTGCTCTGAATCTCTTCTCTGCCCAACCTGTAGCTGTGCCTGGGATTGCTCCAACCCAGGTGTAGGACCTTGCACTTGACATGCATTATGCCAAGCAACAGTAAAAGATGGGGAAGCCTTTTACAAAATAAATAACAACATCCTCCATCACCACCCCCAAAATTCAGGGAAAACATAAAGGCCCAAAGAACATTTAATTCCTTGAAAGCACTCCACCATACAGCTGCTGTAGAGCAAGAGGGTTTTGATTAAAAACAGAAATTTCCAGGAAAGACAAACATTTAAAGACATCTTAGAATTATTTTGTTAGGAAACAAGACACCCAAACCTGGAAATGACGTTGATTTGGGGTCAGACGTTGTAACTATACGTCACTTGGATCTACTCTTTCCAAATAGCTCTGATTTATTCTTTTTTCCTGAGTGCAAGTGGTCAGCTCACAGATCAGCAAAGACCAGCAGAATGGCTTCAGGAGCTGGTGTCAACAGGGATGGAGGTAGAAATTTAGGACTTCAATTTGCTATGCATGAAGAACAAGAAATAAGAAAGATAAAATACATTGTTTCTATATTTCTATTGCTTTTATATTGCTTCAACGTTATCCTCCTTTACTGTCCTTGTGCCTGTTCCACTCAATCTCCTTGTGGTGCTCTCCCCAGCAGCTCTGTGGAGATGCTGGTGTGATACTAACACCAGCCCTTGCCCAGAACAGATAAGGTCTCTTTGCAGCTTGTATTGACTATAGCTGCACAAGAGACATTGGAGATAAGTGGTTCTGAATTGAGTGGGTAGGGAACCATCCAGAGTGGAGCAAAACCATGCCTGAATTCCCAGACAGCTCTGAATGGTCACAAATCAAAGCAGAGATGAATTACATCTTCACCCATAGCAGAAAAGTAATTTTGAGCAAAACCAAAAGCAAACAACCCCTCCACCCCCATTTCTAGCAAAGTCATTTGGGCACAAAGACTTCTCAGCTGCTCCTCTAGCACTTGAAAGCACTTAAGATTGTGCCCAAATGCACCAGAGACCCCCAGAAATCACTGAAGTCTTGCAGCACAGGAATGGAAACAACTGCCTCAAACTCACTGCAGAAAGCTCTTCCACTGCTTGAATCAACATCCGCCAGAAGGAAAGCGATTTAACGCAAACAGGAGAGAACCACCACAACTTTGGGACTGCGAGGAGCTAAACCACAGCTATGGAGCTACAGAAGAAAAAGAGCAAAGGAAAGAGGTAGCTTCTGGCAAAGTACCTGCCTCTCCCTCCACACCAGCAGTCTCCACTCCCTGAGAAAGCAAGACATCGGCAGACTGTGGACTTCCTCCTGGCTGCCCACTCCAGCCTAACCCACCCAGTTTAAGTAGGTTTTAAGGCCAGAAAGATGGTGTTTTCATGGCAACGTAACTGCTGGGCAATAGCAAACTTGCTATTAAATCCTAGTGAAGTGAAGGCAGCTGGAGAGGCTTTCATGTCCTGCTTTGTCAGTAAACACCAGTATCTTATTTCCAATCATATAGGGGCTTTAAGACGGACTTGCCATTCTGGACCCTTTTTTTTCCCCAGAGTTGAATGCAAACCTGCAGAGCAACTGCTTTTTGACAGGTAGCACAGAGGCATAAGAATAAGAAGGTTTTCAGAAGAAGAGTTAAAGTAACACTCACTCATTTGGCAACCCCAGCAATCACATTCCTTCATACCTGTGAGTTCCCTTCTCCCAACCCCATGCTCATTCCTTCCAGCCACATCCCCTCCTCTTGCCACCATTGAAGTCGATGTTATTAACATGAAGGCAAATGCAGGGCACATGTGAAACCCAAACTCCTGAAAACATAGACCCTGCCTTAGTTCCAGTGTTGATGATGAAGGTGATTTTACTAATAGTCCACAGCAGGGACATTCAGTAGGAGTATTCATTTATAAGCTTAGATAAGAGAAAATTGCACTCTGCTCATATAGCACACGTGGCCATAAAGAAAAGTGGCAATACTTACAGGTAATAAAACTCACTCACTATTTGAAAACAGCTGCACAAACCGCTATTTCAACTATTTCTCTTCAAGTATTTTTCCTCCTATGGAAATAATTTTGCCTCTGATGGTAATGGCTCTCTTCTAGATTATTACATTTCAAGGCTTTGCAAGCTGAAAGAAATACCTGCCTCTTTCACCCTTCTCCCGCACCCACTGCACCAGCTAGAGCCCTACACAGGTATGTAACAGACCAGGTTAGTGCTTTTGTCCACCCCGCACAAAAGAGGTGACTTCAGTGGGCACAAGCCCTAAAGTAAGATGGTCCAGAGAGATGTCAGAAGTACCAGCAGCTCTGGGGAAAACTCAGTATCTGTGACCTGCGTTAAGCAGGAAAGCAGCAGAGGCTACATGAAGCAACTTCAGATGCCCAGATGAGAGGATCTCAGAAACTCATAGTATTAAACTCAACTCAGCCAAGGAATCCATTCGCCCATACAAATATGGTAGTGTATTTTGCTAGTCTGTACCATGTCTAGCCTCCAGCATGCCTATGAACACACAGTATTTTTGAGGAAGCCTAACCTTGACATTCAGCAAACCAAGTGAGTGATTGTAACACCCTCCCAACCTCCCTGCTCAGATTCATCTCTCCCTCTTCCCCAAATAAAGACTTTTCTCATCACCCCCTTTCTCCTGAGTTAACAATGACACTCAGTGGCCAGGAGGATTCCCTGCAGTCTATACTCAAGCTACAGCATCCAACAGCTAATATTCATTATACATTACAGACAGCAAGTGCCTTCAATGAGTTTTACAATCCTCAGACAGGGTTCAAATGATACGCAAAGATCATGGAAGGAAAAGCTTAAGAGAAAGGTGAAGGAAAACCATGATATTTTTTCCAGTTGTGCAGTGACCTGGGAAATATTTTCCATCAATCCACATCCAGGCTACAAAAAAAGCAGACCAGAGGGGGCGAAGGCAGCTCTAGGTCAAATTATTGAACAGACACATTCTGAGAACATGCAGCCCAAGCAAATGACACTGGTAACAGATAAACCCAGATGACAAGCTGAAAAGACAAGTGTTTATAACAGAAAACTTTCATTCTGTTATCCTCTCCCACCTCCAAGGATGGATGCGTAACAACTGCAAGAAGCACAACATGGAAGTCTGCCTCTGGAGCTTTGTCCTTTTGCTTTCTTGACACAACAGAATTTTTCTCAGTTCTGAGAAGATGGAACGTGATGGGTAACTGAAAGAGAATCAAATGAAAACACTACTGTGTGTGGACAAATCAGTGACAAATAATTTGAAACCATTCCCAAACAGCACTCAATCAGAAGGTTTGAAGGATTCTTGTTATGTTTCTCCAGCAATACAAATCACACTGGTATGATGCCTTTCAGTTTGACCTAGACATAACAATCCTCTTTCAATGAAATAAACATTTGATCTACAGCATTCCTGTTCTGAAAGGAAAGCAAGTAATTAGGTATCACACTTCAGCCATTGTAACATTAGGCATTTCCTAGAGTCTGTCTGCCATAGCAATCTTCCCTAAAGGGTTGTCCTTATTATTTTTCAGGAAAGAGTTTGACACTTTAATCAATATATCCATTCGGGCCTGAAGCAGAAAAGCAGGAATTATTCTTCCCAATTTACAATGTAAAACACGTCACTTTAAGTGCATACAGTGATAGAATATTAAACCATGGATTTTACTCCTTCTAACAATAACAATTCCCCTCATTTAAGATCCCTCACTTCTCTTAAGACTAGAACATTAATGCATCACAAAGGGTTTCCATCCTATTCACTTGCAAAAGAAATTCATTTAAATGTCACGCAGGGTTTTGGTTTTGTTCTTATCATGGTGGCATAACTGTGTTTTCCATCACTTCAGAGGGAGCACTAATAAGATACACCTTATTATTAAACATTATTACAGCTGCCAAGTCAAGCACTCAAAACACAGGAAATGTAAGAATTCAGGTTTAGCTCCCAGCAGGTATAGATATATGATTTTAACTTTACAATAAGGTCTGCCTCTGAGTTCTCTGGACTTTTTACCCTCAGAACTGCACCCACTAGAGCATAATTTAGGCACCCTGAATGAGCCCCTGATGATGGCCACGTCTCAAGATGTGAATAAGAAGGTTCAGAGACCAATCTGACTGCATTGAGTATTTGGCAATGTCCACCACATACTACTGCTAAAGGAACATCAGTAAATGAGACACTGGAACACCAGAGTACTCAAATAAGGAATACATCACTGAAAACCATTTGGAAAAGCCATCATTTAGGCAACTTTCTCAGAATCACAGCAGTCACTAAAATTTGGAGGGGAACTGAACAGGCACAGAGGCTCCTCGCAGTGAAGCATCCTCAAGTCACCATACAGAGACATCCCATTTGCCATCTAGCCCATGAAAAGAGCTACAAAAACGCACACATTGAAGGACAGAATTTGAGAGGCATTAATGGCTGGATGGCTCATCTAGGTTGTACATACTTAGAACAAACTAACACAGTCCAGCACTGATAAGCACATTGAATTCCCTGAAAGCCACCATCTTTCTTAGTGCTAAAGGCAGTCTGTAATTATCTCCATCTCTTTAACATGAATTGCAGGCTAGAAAGTAACATCCTTAATCCTCACCCTTCCTTTCCATTTACCATTCCAATGATGGAAAGGTAAACTAAAATGTTCCAGTGTAAAGAAGCACGAGAGAAACAGGGGATTCTACATCCCATCAAATTTTGACTCACTGACAAAAACTCCAAAACATTTCTGATTATTAAACAGACATTTAAATTACAACTCAGAATGACTCCAGCTGCCAAAATAAGAGAACTCAATGTTTCAAAGCTCTAATACATTAACATCATGTATGGACCAGATGACTTGATGACTTTTAAAGGTGTCTTCTGTACTGCTGACAGACAGGGTACACCACAAAGTGATCACACACTAGCTGTATAATATGCAGAGTTTATTAAACCAGCACACTAAAGCAAGCACACTGATGTGAATTAGGTAAATATCTCTCTATATATAGTGAATAAGTACAATCAAGCAAATCAGAGGTATAGGTATATAAGTAAAGTACCAAAAAAAATGTTAGCAATGAATTAAATTATCACTGTATAGAGAGAACAGAGTTTAAGAAGAAATACATCACCAGTTACCGTTGAATCATCATCCAGGCCCACATTTCCAGCTGGGAAGCCCCATTGCAGCCAATGCCAGGAGTCTTAGGTAACTGGAATATTACTACTCCCATAGGTGAGGCTTCTCTCATGGCCACAAGAGGGTCTCCCTTTTATACCCTTAGAAACACAACCGGCTTTGTTAGATGCCGGTTAGACATGCCAGATCTCTAATAATTTACTCGTGGGCCTGTGCAGTTTCTCATGATCTCACCATTGTTCACTCTGAGAGCATTGGCATTGCACCCCAGTGCAGCCAAGTAGGAAGGTCATAAAGCAGCTGCACACCTATGTTTTCCTGTCTCTTTCCAACAGTCCTGATGAACATAAACATACATATTCTACCAAATACACTGTGACAAACAACATACTCTTATGTCTCTCAGTCATGAGGGAATCAACTCTCAGCTAGGTTCCCATCCATTATATTTTCCAACCCAAACCATTATGAGTCTATAAATCCCTGCCAGATTAATGAACTAGGAAAACCATCAAAAATGACCTCAAGTGAGAAATTTTGCCCACAGTACTCAGCTTCCCTAGTAAGACTCGTGCAGGATTTACACCGGGCAGGAATTCAGCTTAGGAAGGAACTCAGCGCTCCACAAACATTTGCTGATGGAATGCACTGCATATAAGCCTACTGCCTCAGTTACACAGGACATATTAGCCAAGCAGGTCAGTTTATTTCCAAGGCACGTGCTGAGCATGTAATTGCACAGAAAGCCCATGCCATCCAGTAGTTATAACCAACCTGCCAATTAATTTTCTCTTTCCCCCTTCCTCAAGCCTGCAGCTGCTACATAACAGTGATCACACTCTGCCTCTATTCAAACAACCTACAATAAATACACAGTTAACCAACAAGTCTTTTTAGCAAGTAATAGCTGCTATTCATATTAATGGCAACTACACAGGCATATTGCTAGGAAAATTAGTGTATGGGTCTTACTTACTAAGAGCTGGGAGGCTGTTGGAAAGCAAATGAAGGTCAGAGATTAAACTTGTTACTCAGGCCTTGCTTAGCTTAGATAAGCCAGCAAATATCTTCTCAAGCTTGGAAGGCTCTTGTGCAGGTGTCCCATGAGGTTTCTTTAAAAAAAAGTAAGTTGTTCTATTGGAATAAGAGAAGCAGGGGCCCTCCCAAATCTCTTGATCTCTTCCCCCACCAGCCCTGATGCACAACAGGCACCCCATGGAACTGTGCAAGCAGGACGTGTGGAAGTTCTCTCCTTTCCCACCCCAGCTTTCAGAGGCCAAATCTTTGTCTTGAAAATGTATCAATCAAACCCCCTGCCTTCTGAATTGTCTACAAAAATCACACCTTAGGATCTTGCACTGCATCCGAGTGAAAATAAAGGACAAGCAGAATATCAAAAGAGGAACTACAGGTGATGAACAGGTAAGAGGGGCATGCTGTGTAACAGCATCATAAAGAGTTTATTCCTAGCATTTTACCTGTGGAAAACAAAGCACTTCACAACAGTGGCAAACATTATAATCTATTTACAGCAGACAGAGACTGAGGCATAGCAAAGATTTTAGCAAAAATCCAGCAAACCAGTAACGGCATCAGGAATTGCATCCACCTCCCAGCAGCCGCTCCAGTGCTCCACACCCGACCTGGCATTGCTGGGGGATGCCAAACAACTGACAGGTGACTGGGGAAAATGAAACACCAGGAATGAAGAGGAATAAAAGAGAGATTTGTATTGTTCAGTTACCCTGAATGACATTCAACTGTACTAGCTTTAAATAACTGTGGTACATACGTCTTCATCAGACCTATTCAGAATGAGATGAATCAAGTCCAAGAAGTGCCTTTCCCCTGCTTTCATTTCCACTGCAGGTTACCTGAACGGCCACACTGACACAGACATTGACACTGCAAGTGCTTAAACTTTACTGAGAGTTTTGTGCCAGAACTCTGTGTATTTCCCTGTGCAAGAATAATACCAAGACAATGAATACACCTCTCAAAGTCATCCCTATTGAGACAGGGAAATGGGCAAGTATTTATCTAAGCTCTAACTCCAAAATGTTCCTATTAGATCCAACACATAACCCTTTCATATGAATAATTTCATCACTGTAGATGAAAAAAACAAAAAAAACTTACTTTTCTGGTTCCGATCAGCCAAAGTTACTTTTGGAAATAAAGCACTGAAAATAGACACTTTTCAGCCAAATCCTACAAAAGTTCATGTTTGGCCAAGGATAGCTTGCTCTCAGTTCTCTGAGAAGCAGCTAGAAGGGTTTGGGGATATAGATTATTTTCAAAACTAAACAAAAATCCAGCATTCCATCAGAAGCTGCCAACAGCCCTAACTCAGGTGAGTAAGTGCCATGTGCTGCCTTGCCACAGTGGGAAGGAGAGTGGGACAAAGATGAGCTGGAGATAGCCCTCACAATGGCTCCTACCACATCTAGGCAGGACACATGCTTGCCTGAGGTCCAGAGCCTGTCCACGGGTACAAAGAAACTTCACCATCTTCTCCATAGGCAACCATCTGTTCTGCAGTCTTTCTTCTCAGTGCAAATATGCAGCAACATGGACATTTAAAAAATTAAAACACACAATATCCTTTAAGTAGTAAAAGCTCTTTGTTTTGCAGTGTGAACACAAAGCTGTGCTGAGCACTGTGAGCTTCAGCAAGCCAAAGCGCTAGTGGCCCCAGGCATCCTAAAGCACGCTGGTGCTGTCCTGCCAGCCAGTGTCACTGAGGAGTCAGAAACACCGAGACTCCGACAAACAAGTGACTCATCTCTCAGGCATCACCGAGCTTCAGCTGCTCCAACATCCTCACCAGAGAGCATGCCAGAGCATGCAAACTACCCTAATACACAGACGATTTCAAGACATTTCTCCATCCAAGACTAGAAGAGCAGAGGCTCTGTAAAGTATCGCTTTACTTTTTCCTTGGAATCACATTGATCAAACTGCTTTAAGCCCATTCATGGCGAAAGGCCGTTCATACAAACAATTCCAGGTGCAGCAGCCACCCAGATGATTATTTCACTTGGGCACTGAGGTTGACCGGACACTGCAGGCGCAGTCCAGCCTGACCCAAACTCAGCAGCACATCCAGCTGCCACAAGCCTTCCCCAGCTCTGCTTCCTCCAGAGGCACTGGCAGCAACATCCATATTCTGTCAGGTTGAGACCTAGGCTGATTATTCCTGAACACCCCGACCCTGTTTGGACAAAGAGTGTGGCAGATTTTTTACAATCTGTAGGAGAGTCCTTCGTGAAATTGCAGTGATTTGAGGCTACAAATACAATTTAAGCAAAGACTCAGTAGGGAAGCAAACACCAACACAGCTTTATGGTCAAAACAACAACTTTTGCTATGGAACAACCATTAAGCCCAGAAAGAGTTAAACACAAATCACTGTCCCAAAAACCTGTAAATAAATAGCAGAGATTTCTAGGCTGAAGCAAGGTCCTCTTATCAGCCTGGAGGGAATTTATATCCATGAGTTAAGCCATAAGAAGATATGCTTATGTAACAGAAGAGTTTATACAGCACCAAAGGGCTCCAGGCACTGCTTTAATGCCTCATAACCTTCCAGGCTCTGAAGCACTTTATATTTATACTCCCCCCTTCACTACCTTCAAGATTTCCTGGTATTTTAGCATAGCACTGTTGTATTTTATTTTACAAAATTGAAATGTGGTTTCATGCCATGTTGGCATATGACTTCATTGCTTTGTCAAAATGAAAAAGAAATAAAGCACCAAGTTCCCATTCACCACCTGTGTCACATACATGAAGTTTATTGCGTTAATGTCGTGGTTTAAACCCAGTCAGGTAACTCATTCACTCACTCCCCCCTTTCTTTCCCTCCCCCTACTCCCAGAGGGATGGAGAGGAGAATCGAAAAGAATGCAACTCCCACGGGTTGAGATAAGAACAGTTTAGTAACTAAGGTATAACACAAATCACTACTGCTACCACCAATAATAACAATGATAAAGGAAATAACAAGGGAAGAGAATACAACACCTCAGCACCAGCTGACCCATAACTCACCCCAACAAGCCCGACCAAGCTCCAACCCCGCAGTCTCCCAGCCCTTCCGGCTAACTCCCAGTTACCTCCTGGGCATGACGTGCTGTGGTATGGAATACCTCTTTGGTCAGTTTGTGTCAGGTGTCCTGTCTCTGCTTCCTCCCGGCTTCCCCTCCTCCCTGGCAGAGTGTGAGGCTCACAAAGTCCTTGGCCAAACCAAAACATCCTTGTTATCAGCTCTGTTCCCAAGCTGAAAGTCAAAACACTGCACTGCACCAGCTACCAACAAGGAGAAACATGACTGCTACTGCTGAACCCAGGACAGTTAAATAATACTAAGAGCTGAAATTAACAGTGGTCCAGCACCTGCTACAGGGCCAGCCACACAGCCATGTGATGTTCCCTCAATCACCCTGGGATGTTTTGTCATTTCATTTATTCAGAGAAGCAGAAAACACAAGGCATAGCTGGTGCAGCACCTCTCAGGCAAACTGCTCCTGGCTGGCAGTACATCAGTGCTTGCTCGAAGAGCATCTACCAAAACACCTCAGAAAGCTTCTTTGTTGTTAATGATGGACTGCTTTTGGAAACGAAGCGCTTTCAAATGAATGAACAGCTAAAGAACTGTACCCTAATAAAGCTGAATTACATGATTATGGGCAGCTGCTTAATCAGCCAAAGACCAACATCAACAGGGTCAACCTTTAGGGTATTTGGTTTCTGTGACTGTTCCATCTTTGACCTCTCTCCACCCAGTTTTCTCTCTATATCCCACAAATCTTGTGCTATATAGAGATATACTACCAGAATAACAGATCTGCAGCCATTTTCTTGACCATCAGGTGGCGAGTGATGAGCAAGGGGTGCCCACTCTGCCTCATGCTTCTCCTCTGCACTGACTGCCCAAGGGTTAAGTGGCACCCATGTGGCAGCAAGCAACACTAGATGAGCTCTAGGTGTTTACAAACCTACATCAGTCATTTGGGGGAAGGATCTCCAAGGGCTAAATGTCATAATGAAAAATTATTTGGTTTTCACCCAAACCCAAAACAAATCAGTCTCACTCAAGCCAGAACACCTCACCCTTGAATCCCCTCCAGGCAAGATCAACAGCAGATGACAGTGTCATGCTTTATAAATGTCACACAGAGGGCCAAAACTGCTTCTGCCTTCACCGATTATAAGGGATGAGGGACTGTTGTGCTCATCTGCTTTGGCCTCCTGTGTTACCTGAGCCAGGGAGCTCAGCAGGAATCACTCTAGTTTGAAATTGTCAGGAATCATCCCGTTACTACTCTGAAAACACATTTTTTTCAAGCTATTTTCTTTTGGGAAAAGGAAAGGGTTTAGCTACTATGGTTTTATGTAAATTGTATGTATGTGAAAAGGTACTTGTATGATATTACCCAAAATAGAGTACCATCCTATTATGTTCAACTACATGTATATACACCTCAATGCCTCTATGCTAAAAGGTCCACAAAAAACTTAGTTTTATATTAAGAAAAGCAACAGAGGTTCAGAGTGGCATGTGCAGAGTTTTATACCAGTGCTATTCATAGAATCAGAATGATTTGGGTTGGAAGGGACCTTAAAACTCATCCAGTCCCAACCCCTGCCACAGGCAGGGACACCTTCCACTAGAGCAGCTTGCTCCAAGCCCCTGTGTCCAACCTGCCCTTGAACACTGCCAGGGATGGGGCAGCCACAGCTTCTCTGGGCACCCTGTGCCAGCACCTCAGCACCTTCACAGGGAAGAGCTTCTGCCTAAGAGCTCGTCTCAATCTCCCCTCTGTCAGTTTAAAGCCATTCCCCCTTGTCCTGTCACTACCTGCTCTTACATAAAGCCCCTCTCCAGCTTCCTTGTTGGCCCCTTTAGGCACTGGAAACTGCTCTAATGTCTCCACTGAGCCTTCTCTTCTCCAGGATGAACCAGCTGAGCTTCTTCAGCCTGGCTCCAGAGCAGAACTGCTGAAGCCCTCACAGCATTTCCGTGGCCTTCTCTGGACCCACTCCAACAGCTCCATATCCTTCTTATGTTGGAGGCCCCAGAGCTGCACACAGGACTGGGGGGGGGGGAGGGAGGGTCTCAAAAGAGTGGAGGGGGATAATGCCCTCCTCGACCTGCTGGTCACCTTTCTTTTGTTGCAATACAGGATACTGTTTTCTGGCTTTCTGGGCTGCAAGCACACATTACCAGGTCAAACTAGGTAAGAGTGGGATGGACCGATCTTCCCTTCTCCAGCAACTCTGAAGTCCTCTTATTATGTTAAAATAAAAAAGAAAAAAAGAGAGAGAAAATAAGATGGTGTGTGTTTTTAAATTTAAGAAAAAACAGGGAAACTGTGAAGTGGTTTCTTTTTTTTTAGGGTCAAAACCAACCATAATGACATACTTTATATTTATAAATGCACATGACTCATTCGGGCATCTCTGTTGAAGTGGTGGATTCCTTTCCAGTAATTTAATAGCTGAATGAGTTTATCAAGAAAAGCAAACCACCATCACTGATATGCACACTGAGAAGCTGGAGAGACATTACAAAATCCAATTGCATTTGACACTTCTCCCGGCTCCAAACAGCGAGTACACAATTCCACAGGACTCTCTGTTCCTGGAAGATGCAGCCCCAGCTCAACTTCATATATCAGCTTGCCTAGAACAAACATTTTGTACTTACAAACAGCATCTTAATTGACTAGATGAAAAAAGCAGAGCATTTACTCCACATAACAAATAAGCATGTATTTTCTATGCCTTCTGCCACATTTCCAAGCATGTACATCAGGATAAGAATAAACACCTGAGCACATCAACAAATCCCATGTGCCAAAACTGTAAAGTAGTCACAGTTTTCATGCCTGGATCTCTACCCAGGTACCAATGAAACCTGACAGCTCTTCCAGCATGAAGAAAAGAGTGCGTGTCTAGACAGACACACACTGTGAATAAGATGCTGTCACTTGACTCATAGGACTCTCCAAACTGAGTTATGATCTATTTGTATATCTCTGACTTCTTGCATACCCCTTAACCCTTCAATATCTTTGTCATGCAAACCACAGCATGAAGCATATTATGCAATTAATACTCCAAATGTCTTTAATGCTTTAGGCAAGTCTTAAAATTTTCTGTAACTCAGAATTTTCAGAGACTGTGAATGAGTTTCCAATGATGAGGGCAAAATGATTGCTTCCCATGCCAGAAATTGTAAGTAGCTCTTATTTACTTACATCTCCCAGCAGATGTCACAGATGTTTGAATTCATTTTTGGTAGGGATTAACAGAAGATACAAAGCTTCATTATTAAGTAGTCAAACCAATTCAATTACAACAGCCTGGAAAATAATTCCAGATTTGCAGTACAGAAAAGTTAATTCCCAAAGATGCCATTCTCAGTCCTGACCTGGCTTCTTTAAGCTGAAATGGCAGAGGGCGGGAGCATTTACTTCAATAACTTTTACAGTGAAAATGAGTGCGGAAGTGAAGTCCCAAGCAATTGGGCACATGAAATGAACACTCCAATTCAAAGTGGGTGCAACAGCAGGAGCCACCTCATTCAGCAGGACAGCGTGTAGCTGAGCCCTGAAGTCAGCAATGATGCACGGAACTGGGAGCCCACTCAGATTAGTTTAGAAACATTCAAGGCAAAAGAAAGAGTATTTCCACAGTCTGACTTACACAACTATTTTGTTTTCAAACAAGAAGATCCATTAAGATGAGACTTCCTTGAATGAGTATGTTTTCTGTCCCTTGCCTGGCATTTTCAGCAGACCTGCGATGCTCAGTTGGACTGGGACTGGTCAAGAAGAGCTCTCTAGCAAAGCCATGCAAGCTTTCTCCATCACCACCTACCATTTGTTTCTTCCTGACCTATGCAGGATAGCAGCTGAGACCCAAAGTCATTCCCAGAGCTCTCAGTCCCCGGGGCCACATTGCCAAGAGGAAGCAAACTGCATCAGCACCACTGATGGAAGTGTCCCTGGAGCCATCTCTGCCGTCTAACAGAGCAACTGGAGATGGCTTAACAGAACCATACTAGAAATAGGGTCTTGTATGGAGCCTCCCTGCTTCTTCTCTGCCTTGGCTTTATCTTTGCGACACCCCCCCCAAAACCCAAATTATGCAAGACTGACACAGACCCCTCTTTTTCCTGACACTCAACTCACTTTTTTATACATGCACAGTCACACACACTCAGACTACATTTCAACCCCTCTGGCACATCAAATTCTGATAAAATTTATTAATCAGGTGAAACAACAGCCTCCAGGAGCCTATTCTTGTTTATGTTGAAGCACCAACACTGCCACATCCAGAGGACTGCAGTGTCCAAACTAGCAGTTATTTTGGCAGTGTGTAGAACTACATGTGATGTATCCAGCACAACAGCAAACCCTCTAGCAGCTTTTTCTGATCTTTTTTGAATGGAACAGGAGGTATTTTTCTTAAGTGCAAATCATTTAATATTGCAATAGTCACAAACTTCATTAAGCCAGCCCAGATAATGATCACACCATCATTATAATTCCATTTAAAGCACTTGCCTCTTTCAAGAGGACCAACACAATACAATCATCAGAACATTTTCCTGGCAGTTAGCACCCTTATTTGTTGTGAGGGTGAGAAGTGAATTGAAGCTTCCTCTTTTTCTTTTGTTAAGGTCCCAATTAGAAAATCAGTGACTTCCTAAGGCTGCCACAACATTTCAATGTCCCAATTTTTCCACTGGAGACCACAGACTTCATTGCACTTCACAAGCTGAGCAAACTGAGCTCCTTGGTTGTGAGCCAGTACCAGTATGACCTTTACTAATCATCTCCTCCTATTTAGAGTAAAATTCATGTTTTGAATTGTGGGTGTTTTGCAAATGCAGTAAGAGAATAACAGCATGGTTTCTACAGGATGAGAACGCAACATGTGAGAAGAGATAATCCCTCACCACATCTCACAAGCCCACATGCTTGCAGGAAAGCAGAATATTCCCTAAAAACCAGCATGCTAAGGAGATGGACTGCAAAAATCCTGTTATATAGCACTGAGTGCCAGAAAGCCACGCCTACTGCTGCTGCCCTCGCATCCCACCCTGCGCATGCAGGGAAGAAGTTGCTATGTAGGTGATGAGAGACACAAATCTTTTCTGACTGCCTGACAGCAGGCTAAAGCTACCCAAATCTGAAAATGACTGTTTAAGAACAGGCTGGTTGCCATCTACCCAGTATCAGCTGAACCTTGCATTCATTTCTGAGCTACAAAGATGCTATGTAGTAACTTAATCCATTAAGGACTGAGTGCTTTCACATTTTAAAGCTGACAGGTGAAAGATACAGATAGAATAACTTCATGTCAGTGGGCTAAGGAGTTTCCCCATCAACCTTGCCCAACCATTCACCATTTCCTGCAGTTCATGAACTAGAGAACACCAAGTGAAACTACAAGGCAGCAGGTTTTAAACAAACACACAGAAATAGGGTCTAACCACAACTGTGTAATTAAACTGGGGAACAGTCTGCCCCAGCATGATATGGCCACAAGCCAGTGAGGAGCCAACACGGCTCATGTCCCCATGACCCCCTTTCTGATGATCACCATCCACAGAGATTTTTTTTCTCTCTTACTCCTGAAGATGCATATAAGGAGATCATTATTAGCTTGACCTGGTTTCCTCAGAGATCCTACAGCAGTAAATCCAGGGACAGGATGAACTTTATTAATATGAGATGTCCCAGTTTTCATTCCTTATAAATTGTTTCATGTTCGTGATTTTTCTTTCCTCTCGCACAAAAGTCAGGGCAAGAAATAAAGACTACAGCTAGAGCTAACATGGCTCAAATCAGCTCACAGTCACAGAGAGAGAAAAAGCTGTCAAGCTCTCCCATGCATAGCTATAACACACATCTTACAAGTTGTAGCAATGCATGTGGGCAAACGTTTTTGAATATCATAAAGAGCTAAAGCAAGTCTTTAATCACATGCATGCTTACACTTCCTGGATTTCAGACCGCTGGAGCTTAGATTCAGGTTGACATAGAAAATCCAATCAATAGCATGGGAAGAAATGCAATTAGGGAGCTGGACAGGCACTGGGAGAAGCATGAGTGAAGGGCTAATGAAGGAATGTAGTCCTAAAATCAGGAGAAAAGACTAAGCAAAAAAAAATAAAAGTACTGTCTGGAGAATAAATTATCTGTACTGTTGCAGTAAGTATTTCCAGTGTTGTCACAAACTGAAAGTCCTCATTTGCAATGGACCTGCAAGTCATATCTGACAACGTTCATACAGAATTCTGCTGCAGCTGCTGTGTCAGGGTCCTTCTTACTGCACACCGGAGAATCCAAAGAGAAATAAGTCCCTACCTTGTGGGAGAAAGCATTTCATTTCTTCTGCTGCAACAAATTCCTACTGCAGTTTTTCCCGTATCTGGGGGTTTCCTAACACCTCCACCCTTCGTAGATTCCTGAAAGCCTAGTAAAAGCCTGGACGTGCACCTTCTTCCCCTCCATGGCTCCTCTAATTGGGTTTTCCTCAACTGCTGTCTATTTTTACAAACCTTGCATTCTTGCACTTCTGAAACTTTAGTTTGTTTTAGCTGCAATTGGCCAGGACACTCAAAATTTACATGGGGACTCTCAGCAAGGCTGGTGTGCACAGAGGATACAATCATAACAGGTTTGGTTTCTTAGTTAAGAAAAAAAAGCTGAAATATGCCATTTTCCTGGAAGTTGTGAGTATATTTCATTTCAAGGAAGAGATGCACAATTGATGATCAGAACACTTTGATATTCTACATTCTGGTTCTTTTCCTTCTGGGCTGCAAATCTGGATAGCTTCAGCCACATAGAGGGAAAGCTGTGATAATGAATAATGTGTGCAGGGTGTGCTGCCTCCTGCCTGCACCAGCAATCTGGGAGCATTTGCTGCCAGAGCTATTCTTTTTTACTAGTAATTTATTATCTTTTTTAAGAAATAAGAATCCCTAAACTTGTGCCAGAATACACAAAGCTCTAGTTTGCATCACTTCTCACCAAAAAATCTTCCCCCCATCCTGCCATCCCAGCTGTAAATTTAGGGTTGTAGTTATAGTGGGACTGTCAGTAAGTGAAACACAGACTGTCATAGACCACCTTCAAAGAACCAAAAAGTACTGATATTTCTCCATACTCTCAAGTAAGATATTTTTATCCTGAAACATCATAAGAACAAAAATTATACTAGGAACAACTCAGGCACCAGGGAAACGTGGGAGTTTCTTACCTTAGTCATTATGCATAGATGAACATTTATTTAGCAACCAAGATATGCGTCAGCAGCAACAAGGGAGATAAGGGAAATCGCAATTTGTGCAAAAACTGAGGTCTTATTACATGAGGAACATGCAAAAGGATTGCAGGGCATTTTACAGGCTTGGGCAGGTATTACTCCCACACCTCAGTGCTCCTGCTTGCTTGTGTCCTACCTTAAACCAAGCCAAGTTAGTCTTTACCCAGAGCCTGTACTTAAGTTTCCCAGGGGAAAAGTGTTTGCACCACAATGGCACACTGAGATTCTGGGCTTTCTGTACAGAAAAAGGAATGGAGAACTTTTTCTCCAGTTCAGAGTGAATTTTAATGCAGGATGAAGCAATGAGCTACGTAACTCCTGCTTGCTTCCCTGCAAGGGTCCTCCAAATGGAGTAATTTCTGAAAGATGTTTTGTTACCCAAACAGGAGTGCAAAACTACTGGAAGAGAGAAAAGCAGGTGAATTTAAAACAAAAGAACCTAGGGCACAGATCTTACTCTTCCATCTCCTGCAGAACAGCAGGACAAGGGAACAGACAGCTCTGCACACTGCAGTAGATGAGGGCAATCACAGTGACCTCAGGTACAAAAAGCAAAGCTGTGCTCTTGCATAAATCTCAAAGCATTCAGAAAAGCAGCATTTCGGCAAAATACGGACTTACTGGCTTTGGTATTTATAGTCCTTTCCCTGGCCAATCTTGTCTTCATGGTACCCTATTGGAGTTCCTCAAAATGCAACACAGACACCCACTAATATTTAAGTGACAATCTAATGATGTAGCTAACAAAACCAGCTGGCTTTCACCATGAAGTATTACTGACAGTCCTCAGTATATGCCTTAAGTTTTTGATGACTAGTTTGGAATCTCTGTTAAAATGAGGCATTTCTAAATGTCAGCACTGCACAGTTTCTGATGACACCCCTTTAAATTCAGACTAGCCAGAAATACAGGCTTTCAGCCTTAGTTAACTGCTAAGTTAATTCTCCTGAACTGGCACAAGGCAGGGGGGAAGCAATATTTTAACTTTCCTAAAGAGAGTTTTACTTTGAAATTTTGGTCTTAATGTCATGATTTCTTGCTAGCACATGAGATCAAAATGATGTTGTCTAAACTAACTGCCCTGAAGAATTCCCAGCGAAATCTCAGATGGAAATTAATGATCCTCAAAATACATTGATTTTTCCGAGACCATTTCCTGAAAGAAAACAGATTCTTCAGAGAATTTTCAAGTTCTTTCAAATTCACCACCTAGAAACAAGAATGCAAAAACCTCCAGACAATTTGTTTTATATTTGGGCACCGAAGCACACAGACAAGGAGTGGCATTTACCAAACTTTCCTGTCTTATTGATCCTGTCACTACCTTAAAAGCTGCTACAGAGTGAAAAAATTAATCCAGGCAAATCTGGTAAGTGAATTGAAACTAAACTGAATAAGATTTCTCAGAAGAACAAAACTTAAATCTATTCTTCCACTAATTAAAAATCAGATTAAAGACAATGATGTTGCAGTATAATGTCTGTCTTCATTCAGCATCTTTATGTGATCAGTAAAGAGACAATTTAACCCATCTCCCAACAATCTCACTGCCTGGAATGGGAGCACAAGAAAATATGTGACTCTTTTAGCTGTTAAAAAAAAAGAACACATCCATCAAAAATAGACCATTAGGTCAGAGGGAGAACTGGATTTAAGGGATTATCAGTGTATTGACATGTTATGCTTGTAGTATTTCCACTACAATAAGCAGTACTTTAAATAAATCGTGAGAATTACATGTGTCATTTCAATTATTCCTACAGTGAATTTCTTGCTGAGCAAACTTGCTCATCCTAGTGAAGGACTGGTGAGCACAATCAACCACAGTCTCCATAGGGTTGCCACCTTGCCCCAACTCATCTTATGTAGTCAGGAGACCCAAGGACCTGGCCTAGTACAGCCTAAAGCCTGAAATTTAGTTCTTGGCCTCATCTGCAATAGAAAAGCTTTCCTGCTGCTGCTTTAAATACACATCAAACTCTCTTCCTGCAGAGACAGCATATGGCAGTACATGATGACTGATACCAGGGTGCCAAATAAAATCTGTCAGGCTCAAGAAATTATTGTTGCCACTGCAGCCACATGGAGCGTTTGTTAACCTCCAGCTGGTTCTGAGCAACTCTGCTCTTCCAACTCCCAACAGGCATACTCACACCAACAAACTTTACTCCTGGTAAAGTCAGTGTGCTCCTGGCACGACTTTTTTTATCCCTCCTTTAAGATTTCCTACCAGAGCAACCCTACCATGTTCCATCACAATACATCTTCCTCCCCCAGAAAACTCCCCATTTGATCATCATGTCAGATTTCTTGACACTGATGCCTAGAAACAGAACATATAACACCCACTTCCAAAACATCTGTTAAAATTCCAAGCACAGCACATATACCACAGTACACAGAGATCAAGAACAAAGAACTAGAAAGAAAAAGAAAACTAAAGATCATGACACTTTCAGACGCATCAGTGGTGGTGACCATGTAGGGTACTAACTCATCTATGTGCACCACTGTGCAACGACAGCTGAGCTCTCTACAGACCTTCAAAATAATTAACATGGGCTTTTATCCATGAAATATGCATCGTATTTCTCAGGAAAAAAAACTCCTAAGGAGCTATAACCTAAAAAGGATCACATTTCTCTGCAACTGGCACCCTCTTTTGCTGACAGGGAAAAACATAATCAGTGCTAACATTTTGTTTCCGAAACACAGCTCCTATTGTCATCACATTTTGACTCACCAGCACACAGTATCAGCCTGTGGTTGGCAGGTTTAATTTCCTGCTAGTGCAAATACGTGGCCTGTTCAAGCCCACAACTTATCCACCAATGTAAACACGTGAAGTGTCATAAACTACATTTCAGTGAAATGAGTAGTCTAAATTCTCTACTTTCAAGAGCCATAAAAAAGGCAATAGCCCCGAATTCATCAGCCCAGTAGAACTAACTTGCAGTGACAGCTGCTAGCAGCTTGAGGAATCATCAACACTTCTCCATCAGAGCACTCACAGTGCTAATGGTTAAATTTCAAAACAATTGGCTAAATTGCTAGAAGCTTATGCTAACATCACCAACATAAAGTCCTGATACCTCAAAGCCTGGTCTAATTAGTGCAGACAGAGAGCAGGGAGAAGGTCAGAGTGGACAAGATCACCTCCTACTGACAGAAAGAATGGACCAGGTTTGTGTGTCAGTGAGATGTTTAAGTTGTTTTTTTATACTTCCAGGTATTATTTGTTGCATTTCCCACAACACTACTGTGGCCTCTGCACAATCACCAGCCAGCAGGACAGCATCTGGTTTGAGACCTACCTTCAGTTTTGGGAGACTCCTCATGAACTGCAGGTAAAAATGGGTTGACATGAAACTTTCTGCATCACCTAAAACTTTGATGTTTGTAACCAGCCCTCCAAGAAAGCTTTCTGCTGTGCTAAAGCAGGTATTTCCCTCTTGGTGCTGCTAGGAGATTTTCCTTGCTTTTAAATCTTGAGGAATGGGTTGCAGGAGAGAGCACGAGATCTGTGCAAAAGAGGCTCTTCCTTTTCTGGCTTTGTACATCACGCAACACACTGCAGTCCCGGTTTGAGATAAGCTCTCTAAATTGTATGGTGGGGCAGGGACAGCAGGTTAAAGGCAGGCTGATGTCTTTATAACCACACTTCAGGCTCTACTTTGGCCTTTGGCGACATGGCCCTGGAAGAAAACTTCCTATTTTCTCTCTCCTCAGTACTGTTTTCTGCAAAACAAATAACATCTCTGCAGAAGAGGAACTATTTGTGCTCATACATCAAAAGGCAGCGCATTGAGATGAAGGACTTCTCACACTGTTGTGCAAACCACAACTCCTCTGTGCCTAGAGCTGCTTGAAGCATCACTCCAGGAACCCAAAATGCATTAAAAAAATGTTTTTTATCATCAGTTAATGTTCTTCCTAGTGATCTATACAAATCTGGTAAGATCTGGAAGGTTGAGCTTTTTAATCATAATATACACAGGAGGGCTGGGAGCAGAAGGGGGCATGCTAGGATTACCCCTTCAAATACCAAGAAAATGAAGATGTTTTTCACCCTTTTTTCTTTCCTCCTGGAAGTCTCTGTAAGAGTTCAAGCAGTTAAAGAGGTAAACATTTTGTTCTCAAAGAAGGATGAAGTAATATTTAATCAGTAAAAGACTTTCTCTTTACTACAGATCGATTCAATCTATTGATTTTTAAATCTATTTTACTGGGGATCTGCATGTAGTCTAATTAAAACCACTTTCTTCCTCAGTTACTTAACACAATGCCCCAGGATAGGTCAACACCACTTGGAAAGCGTTTGCAAAGCTGCCACAGACTGGGCATTGTGCCTGAAGAGCAATAAAAATTATGCTTTTTTACATATATTGGATAATTCAGTTATTTCATAATCAGCTGCACTGTGTCAGTTTAGTTTATTCACCTGTTCTGCTGTTTAAAAATGCAAAGGACACAGCATTTCAGTGTCATTTCATAGGCTGCCACCAAATCAGCTGCAGAATCATTTCCCATCTTCTGAGAGATGCCACCCCCTCTCCGCTATTGTGGTCACACTAAGGGTTTGACACAGGAACAGAGCAGACCTGCGCTCACACAGGAACACCTTGCATGCCTGTCACTGAGCAGTGCATCACAAATACATGCTTTGTGTTAACAATGGCTGTAAGGGGAAAAAACTAGGAGCAAAAGAGGAAGTGGGTACTCCTTTGTATTCACAGTGGTGTAGGAAAACAAGTGAGAGACCAAGAGACTCCTGCAATCTGAGAAAGGATTTTGTGCCTCAGAAAGGGTGACAGTCATTCCAGGGAGGAAGAGGGAGGCACAGAGTGTGCAGGAGGAAGCAAGTTATATCCAGACAACTAAGAGATAAGAGGTGTATCCTTACATGTGGTTCTCATTACTTTTTCTTTCTAATCCTTCTCAATAATGTTTTGGCTTTCACTGTGCTGTCTGGTTCTTTGCAATAGACCCCTGAAATGAGGGGCCTTGTTGAAGAGAACTAAGGGATTTGATAGCCTAATTTAATATATGAGGGGCAATTTCTAAATGTTTTTCCAGGAGAGGGAGGTTAAAACCTTGCTAGCCCTGTAATAAAACAACCTATCAGCTCAGATTGGATTTGAGCTGGACTGCAAGAGAAGCAAGACCTTGTACCCCCTTAACAGCACATCTCCCTCTTGTCTTCCACACAAACCAGCAAAAAGTAATTTCCAAATATATTTTCGTTGTTGTTCTTTCCTTCCAAAGGAAAATGCTTTCTCAAAGAATTTTGAGAGTCAAAGGACATAACAACCCAGCAAGCTGGTTTCAGAGCTTTTACTACAGCCTCTTTATGCCCCTTTGCAGTCAGTGCTCTGGAAACCTGCAGTGAGGGAGATTGGCTCCCAAGACTCGAGTTCTAAAATTCCCCAATTCAGACCACCACTGAGCTGCATTATCTAATAACAAGCAACTACAAACTACAGTTTAGCTGTCTAGGGGCAGTTTGCCACCAAACCTTAGCAAGCTTTTACCTAGCTGTCACTGCTCCTTTACTCAATCAATTAAAAACTGAACACACCCATGTTTTATAGTTAAACATTAATATTTCTATGATTCAGAACACCACAGTAAGGCTCTAGTGCATGACATTTCCATACCTTAGTTAAAGTTAATCTTACAATTAATTAACTTCAGTTAAAATGAGGAATTTAACCAGTAATCTCCAATTGCTTTACTCCATAAAATCGTAGCTGCACCACAGACACATTTCTATACTAAAGCTACTAGACAGTGGCTGACTTCTTTTAATGCCCAGACATTTTTCCATCAGAAAGATGTGGCTTTAGTAAAATAAATATTTTTACATGGAAAATATCATTTGAAAGGATACTAAAACTGTATTTTTAATAAATTAACCTTCACAGAAAATTGAACTGACTTCTGGTTTTAATCTGAGAACATAAGCACTCCCTTGGGGAAAAGGGAAGAAACTTAAAGGTGAAAGGAAACAAAATCCAGAGAAGGAAAATGGAAAACTGAATACTTGCATTGCCAAAGTGGCACTGGAAAATTATAGCAAGCATGCTTTTGCTTAGGAAGTGAAGAAGGTGGAAGCAGTTGGTCCAAGTTTATACAGTAAGTCAGAGGATGAAAACCTAGGAAGGCTCCCCTCCTCTGGCAACAGCCACCAGAAGGAATCTGCTTCAGAACAGCAAAGGTTGGAGCCAGAAGTGGTTTACTTACTCTGTGCAGGACTGTTTCACATCAAAACCTGTAGTCACAGACTCTGTCATCATAGTGGTATCATGTACATTCCCCAGCTGCAAACACTCATTCACTTGTGCAAGTTGGTTAAGTAATTTCAAGTTGGTTTAAAACCCCAAATGAAAGGCGAGTGAGCAAAGTGCTCCGACACCAGCCTTTAGTCACAGAAGAGTTAGAGTTGCAAAGGACCTTAAGATCATCCAGTTCCAATCCCCTCCATGGGCCAGGACACCTCAAACTACACCATGTCACCCAAGGCTCTGTCCAGCCTGGCCTTGAACACTGCCAGGGATGGGGCAGCCACAGCTTCTCTGGGCAACCCATACCAGTGTCTCATCACCCTCACAGTAAAGAGCTTCTTCCTTATATCCAACCTGAACTTCCCCTGTTTCAGTTTGAACCCATCACCTCTTGTCCTACCACTACAATCCCAGAAGAGTCCCTCCCCAGCATCCTTGTACCCTTCACATACTGGAAGCTGCCCTGAGGTCACCATGCAGCCTTCTCTTCTGCAGGCTGAACAGCCCTAATTCTCTGAGCGTGTCTTCTCACAGGAGGTGTTCCAGCCCCTGATCATCCTTGTGGCCTCCTCTGGACTTGCTCCAAAACTTCTTAATGCTCAGAGGTAGCAATACAGAAATATTCAGACCCAGGCTGCAGGTTTTTTTTTTTCTTACTCATTTTTGGGGGGATCATTTATGCTGGATACCATTAATGAGCTTGATTCATGAAGACTCAAGCTTTTGGCTCCAATCTAGACTACACACATTGCTAAGACAGTTCCTGGAACAGTCTGCTTCAGAGCAAGAAGGTACTTTGAAAAGCATCAGAATACAAAGCATCTCCACAGGCTCCCTTTGTTTATCACCTCTCATGGGCTCCAGAACATAGTGGCTGAGTAAACAAGAGAGTGTTACAAGCAACAGCCTTTTTCTTTCAGCTCCGACATCTCTGTGGCATCTATAACCCACACTCGGTCCTCCCTTGTTCTTAGAATAAAGCTGCAAGAGGGACAAGATCCATTCTTAAACACACCTTCATTAACATTAAAATCCAACCTTGTGAGGGCAACTCTACTCCCAATGAAAATAAATTAGCCAGATTTCCTCAGTTTGCAAGCCAGCCAATTAGAAGACAATTCTTATTTGTACACAGCAAAACAGTAGCAGCAGTCAAGCACAACTGTTGAACTACCATCACTCCATCCAAGGCAAAACCACACAGATTTCTACATGATGATGATTCTTCCATTCATGGGAGCTCACAAATCCCACGTGGCAGTGTTGAGAATAACTGTAAATCTTGATGCTTCTCCCAGAAATGACTATGCTTACAGAGAGCATGCTGAAGTGAAAGGATATCGTATTTTTTCTCCTTTTCTTAGGATTCTTTCTGGCTCATCCCTTCCAGGACTCAGTTTCAACAAATCCAAGAATTTCTGACACTGCAATACCTCATTTTCTAGCCCTGCCCTCAGGATCCTGATGAGGATTTCATTACAAGCTCAGCCCCACAGCCTTACTGCTCAAGTTTCAAGACTTTGAATGGAGGTGTAGAAATACAAGTTTTTGGGAGGGGAGAGAGGGAAGGAATCCAAATAAAAAAGGGGTTATCTGCTCTACCATTTCATTTCATTCAGAGACACTTCGCAAGAGATAATGAATTCTGAGTATCAGTAAATTTACATAATCCAGCCACCCACTATCAGGCTGGTTAGCTTAAATTTGGCTATATATTTTCCCTTGCCAAACTGTTCCTGCAGCAGGCCCCTTACTTGGCAGGATTGCTGCTGCTATTCTGGCTGTAGAACACATTTAAGGGGAACACTCTGTTCCAGTGTGTTGAATTTATCCTCGGCAAACTCTTCCTTCCTCCTCCCTGTGCCACCAACACCAGAGCAGCCCCAGCCTCCACCCTGGCTCATCCATCCTCCAATTCCACAGCTCCAAGACTCCATCTTTCCTTGGGAGTCTTCAACGACTGCCAGAGTCCTGTCAATGGAATCACATACGCTGAAATAACTCGACGGGCAGCATGAAAACGTTTAGTGCAGGACTTACTTTACGTAAAGTGGAGTGACGGGAGCTGTATTTAGAGGCTGATCTCCAGCCTAAATTTGGGTTTCTTTAAAACTGTGATGAAGTTACATGCCTTTCTTCTGCCTCAGTTCCCTCAATACAAACCACATACAATAAAAATCCCTATGAAAAAGGCTGCTGGACAGAATTAATGCAGAGTTTCTTCTCCCTCCCCAGCTCATCAGGCCTGGAGACTGCTGTAACAACCTACTCTTCTCTTTGTCCAAGTTACCATCATCTTCATTGAGACATGGTGATAAAAAGGCAGTGGGACATGTTGCCTGTAAAACCAAAACCCTAAAAGGGACAGAATCAGGATTTTGGTGGTTTGGGCTTTCTTTTAAATTTGTGAGAGGTACCCATTATTTCCCCCTAGGAATCACCAAGGTTGCTTATTATTGCTCCTGAAACAAAGCTAGAAAACAAAAGCTTAAATACATAAGTGCTAGTACCAGGTTGCAGGTCTTTAAAACATCCAGCAGAAAAGTACAGTCAAGTACTCTGCTCAGAGCTCCTTTACAAGACAAACGCACTGAAATGAAAGAACCAGATGTGTGTCGCCACAGAAAGAGGAATAACACAACTTGTGACTTGCTTATACCTAACTTTGCCTTAAAATCATTAACATGTTAGAGCTTGGTTTGTGGCTGAGCACTTTCTATTACACATGATATTATTCTAGACAGAAAAGCACTCTGAAGTGAATTTAGCCTAATGAGAGAAGCCCGTGATGACACTTAAAAAATCACTCATTTATCTTTTGAAAAGAAACAGCATAAGAAAATTCACCATACTCACAAATTTCCTTCAGGTTTGCTCTCTATGACAAGTTTAATCCCAGGCCAGTTCCATTAGCTCTGACTTTGGTAGCTTTATATAGTGTTTGGTTGTTCCCTGGGAATCAGTTTGAGATGCAACAACAGCTTGCACCTGAGAGCCATCGGAAAGTAATTAACTCAGAGTTAACATCAGCTGTGTTCACAAATGAACAAGTGATTCAAAGGTTAAAGGCTTCACATTCAATTCTCCAGATATATCCACATAGAGACTGCCTTAAAGTAATTTGCAATGATTAATACATGTTATGAGCTGGCAGTACCTAATACAGGCATGTGCCAGATTTATGCTTGGATGGGAGAAAGAAAGGACACTGCTGTCAGGAAGAGACCTGCCTGCTTGACCCATATAAAAATATAACTCTTACTACATCATTACTATGTTATCTGAGCCTGGCAGAATGCAGCCAGCCAGCCTGGTGTCTCTAAACCAAAAACCTACTGAGGATGCAGTCTGGCTTCTGCAGCTAGTCAACTATTTTAACACCTGCATGATTTCTACATCTCTGTTTCTTAAGTGAAGGTTACACTTGTTGTACCACTCAAACTGGATTTTGTTCAGAGCTATCTAAACTGAACTTTCAATAAAATGGCATTTTTTCTTGTTAATATAGAGCAATAAATATTGCTGTTGGGAATAACAAATTTGTCTTTCTCAGCTAGGAAATAACACAACCAGGAAAGCAAATAACATCAAACCAAATATCTAGCCTTCATATGCCCAGTTATTAGGGGAAAAAAAACAACCAACAAACCAACTTCAAAGGAAGGCATTCTGCCAAACAACTGTCTTCACTTGAAAAAAAACAGAATAATTACTAGCACTCTCTTACCTTGTGGATGAAGTCTCAAGTGAGCTTCAGGCCTAAATGGTCTTGTAAATGCAGCATAGCTTGAGCTCAGACAAGCACCTTAGGAGAACACTTTGAGAAGTGCTTGAACTTAGTTGCATTACTTATCACTGAAGATGATTTGGGTTGATTGGTTTCTAAATGAAACCAAATGAGCTGAAACCATCCATTTAAAGCATCACCAGCTCCAGAAATTAAAGGTAAAGACCCTGAAAATCAATGAGCCTGATTCCTAAAAGTGAGGATGAACAAGGTAAGCAGAAAAGTGGAAAGTGAAAAATCCAACTATCCTGATGCTGGAATCCTTAAACGGTGCAAACAGTAACTAGAGAAGTTACAGGCACTTTAAAAAATGTGATAGTTTTGCAAAGCACTAATGTACATATTCCTAATGAGTTTCAGCCCAAATCTGGGTTGTTTGGAGACATTTCTAGTGTGAACAATTATGTCAGGACTTCGTAACTACTAAAAACAAAGAAGTATTAAAGCAATGTCCATATATACACCAGAGGCTGTGGGAAAACCCTTAATTCTGTCCCTAACTTTTGACTTGGAAACTCATAGAATTTATATAAAGCATTTCTGCTACATTATTTCTTAGAATCATGGAGTGGTCTGGGTTGGAAAGGACCCAGTTCCAACCCCCTGCCATGGGCAGGGATGCCTCACACTAGACCATGTCTCCCAACACTCCGTCCAACCTGGCCTTGAACACTGCCAGGGATGGGGCAGCCACAGCTTCTCTGGGCACCCTGTGCCAGAGCCTCAGCACCCTCACAGGGAAGAGCTTCTGCCTTAGATCTAACCTGAACTTCCCCTGTTGAAGTTTGAACTCATCACCCCTTGTCCTGTTGCTACAGTCCCTGATGAAGAGCCCCTCTCCAGCATCCTTATAGCCCCCTTCAGACACTGGAAGCTGCTCTGAGGTCTCCACACAGCTTTTCTTCTCCAGGCTGAACAGCCCCAACTCTCTGAGCCCGTTTCCATACAGGAGGTGCTCCAGCCCCTGATCATCCTCATGGCCTCCTCTGGACTTGCTCCCACAGCTCCATGTCCTTCTCATGCTGAGGACACCAGAACTGCACACAGAGGTGCAGGTGGGGTCTCACGAGAGCAAAGCAGAGCGGCAGGATCACCCCCCTCAACCTGCTGCTCACACCCCTTCTGATGCAGCCCAGGCAAGGGGTGGTTTCTGGGCTTTGAGCACACATTACTGGGTCACGTTCACACACCTCCCTCGAGAGTGGGTCAGACCAACAGACTGTCTTTCAAGACAGAATCTCCTACTACTATCACCACCACTTTCTCTTGACTGCACCGGCATTTGTCCTCTTTGTTGGTGCTGCAACTGGTTGTTCCCTTGTGGTGGTGTTGCCTGGTCAGCCCCCACAGAGCTGTGAAGTGGTTCTGGGTGGGGATGTCAGGCACTGGAGGAAGGCCGTTGCCTTTGTTTGTCCTCTTTTCGTTGTTTCTCGTGACAAGTTCCAACCCCTGCATTAATGCACTCTTTCCTTTCCCTGTGCGTGCCACTTGCGCCTCCTCACAGTGGCTGCAGGTGCCCCGCACTCCCGCTCCCACTCAGCTTCCTGATCTCCCTCGGGTTTGTGCCTGCTTCCCTCAGCTCAGCCACCCGCCGCAGGAGCTCCTGCACTGGGGCACACCGCGTACAGCCCGGTCCGTTGTTCACCCTTGCCTCCAGAGCAATGGGGAGGCTCCTCCGGCACTGAGCTCTGCGCTGCAGCCTCCCCTGTCACCGGCTCCTCTGGGTGCCACCACTGCGGGCAGGCGGCGCCGAGCTCCCAGGGCGGCCCCGGCTCCGGCCTGAGGCGGCACGCGCCGTTCCCGCCCAAGCCGCCATCCACCGCGGGGATCCCCATCCCGGTTGCCTGCAGGACCCAGGTCCCCCCATCCCCGCTCTGGGAAGCTCCGGTTGAAGCCCAGGGAGCCCAGGGTTAACCACATCCCTGCAGGCGGCCACCAGCTGCCGTCTGCGAAGGCCAAAAGGAAGAGGGGAGGCTCTTTTCCAGAGGGTTTTGCAGCTGTTTATGGACAAGTGCCAAAAGCAGGGATCCTGAAGTCTGGGGTTAGAAGCCTGTGGGGGTGAACATGCCTTAGGAGCAGCAGACCCTTTCTGTTGAGAGAGCTGTTGGGGTAGGTAGTAATGGCACCCCAGACCTCATCCCCCCATTCCCACCTGCACAGCGCACCAGTCGATGTCTCACACATTCCTCCTGCTCTTCCTCCATGTGCCCCGGTCCCCAGGACCTCAGCTGGCTTCACCCTCCTTTCTGTTGGGGACAGCAGAGGCACACCAAGAGCCTGACACTAGAGCTGCTCCTGTGTGAGTGAGGTGGGGCGATATGGGGAGCTTCCTAGGTGGGTGTCAGCCCCAGTCCTGGCCTCAGTGCCAGAAACTTGCCTGGTGTGTATGATGGAGGTGCCCACCGTGGTGGAGCTCAGCACGGACAAGCAGGTGCAGGAGCAGGGATACACCTCCTGCACCACAGGGTGTCCTGGACAAATCCTGCCTGACCAAAGCAGCTCCTTCATTAGCCCGTTTTTTCATGGAGGAAATGGCTTCTAAGGCAAAACGCCATCAAAAGCAAACACCCAGCACAGAAAAGTCTGTAAATACCCTCACAAGCCAAACCCCAGATCTCATGGGAGGTGCTGAGCCGTCTCACCCCCACCTGCAGCTACTCTCCTCTCTGCTTCTCCACTTCCACAACTTCATCATGCTGCTGCCCTCTGCTACCCTGGGCGCCCTTAGCACAGGAGGACACACACGTTGCCCTCAGTCCTTAGTGAGCACAGCCACTGCTGTGCAAGTTTGGCTGCTGTAAGGGTGACCAAGGACATCTGCACTTCAGTGCCCTTCTTGGCCATGCACTACCAGCCTTTTACTTTGCTCATTATCAGTTTACAGTAGGCAGCAGCCAGCATCTTAAGCTAACTTAGCTTGGGCTTGTCCCCCGCAGGCCTCCAACGCAACTCTAAATTGAAGCAGAAACTTATCCCTGAAATAGAGTGCAGAAAAGCCTAAGTCCTTTTCTGGCACCAGAAACTTTGAATGTTTCTTAAATCAGAAGCATCAAATGCTCTCAGCTCTATGTAGACTTTGATTCTCTTCCACAGCATTTCTGAAGCCTGCAGATAAAGCAATATTAAGATACCTGCCAGAGCCATAAAGCTTCAAACTATACAAAGAAAGATGACTGGTTTTCAGCAGCCTATCTGGATTGCCTGGCTGGATTAAGCGTGAGTAAACCCTTCTACCTTGCAGTGTAAAAACTTCATGGATTTGCACATTTTCTGATGGCTGAAACACGAGCCAGTCCAGCGTGACCAGCTGGAAGCATTAACGTGCAACAGTGTAAAAGCAGTCAAATACCTTATTATCATGACTGTCACTCAGCAATAGCTGTGGAACATGAATAAGGAACACATCGAATCTGTTCTAAATAATTGGCAGTATGCATTTATATAGGACTAGGGTTGCATATTAAAACACACCTGATTTATTCTTCATAAGCAATGAGTATTTACTACTACATCTGTGTCAGCTGTATAGATTCAAATCTCATTTTTTTAAATGATTAATTGGTGTTTAATTAGCATGTATTACCATACTAGTTATATACATCCTAGTTGTGAATGCAAATATAATTCTAATAATTATATAACTAGTTATGCTTTCAAGAGCCTAGTACATAATGCAGTGCAGACAGCTTCCCTTGCCAGAGAAAAACAGCATGTTACACACACACAGTAACATTTTAGAACTGCTTAAATCCTCTTTTCAAAATTGATTTTGGTCTAAAGAATTTTTTGGCTTCCCAGTGCTTGAGTGCAAAATTTATTGTGCCACTGCCCTTCTAAAACCCTGTTACACAACCCCACCAGCATTTTGATTCCTGCTGTTTAGCACATACAAAGCCACATAAGACCATCAGACCACTAAACAGACTGGCTGGTGCTGTACCTCCGTGCGGATCCATGAGGATCCAAGGTGGGATTATCCCTCCTAGCAGAGAATACCTATGTTTTACCTACCTCTCAAGCTATTTAGGGTACAATGTAAGACTCTTTTCCAGCAGTCAAATCTCCCCTGATGCTGCTAGTGTCCTCATGTATTCCCCCTCTAAGCACTGAAGAATACAGACAAACCCCAGCCCCTTTTCTGCACTTCAGAAAAAAAATGCACCCGCTTATTGGTAGCTGTGAGGAAAAAACATCAGGCCCAATTCTTTGCTCCAACACCACCTCCCCTCTTCTCTTTCCCAAGCCCCTCAAATACACAGGCTGCTGGCCCCATTTTTGCCAACTTAGAGATATTTCTATTTCTAGCTGTAGCTCGGGGTACAAGGAACTCTGTTGCAACTCTTCATAGGACTCAGCAACAATCCTGCTTCCAAGTCCAGGTACATCTTTTAAGAGGAATACACCCTGTGTGTCTCTAGAAGCCTACAAAACCATATTTCTGTAGCTGAGGCCAAAGGCCTACAACTTCCTAGCTGTTAGGTGTGAGCTTGCAGCTCAGTGAGAGGCAGAGGGTACCAGAGCCACTGGCCTCAGGGCACACCAGAGCATCCCCCAGCTGTAGTTAATGGGGAAGAGATGGCTGCATTTGTCAGTCTGATGCAAACAACCCCAAGATGCAGCATTTTCTCTGAGTTCAGTGACTCCCCGCACAGACCATCCTCTCTCCTGAGCAGCACTCCTGCAGCCCTTTATCCAGATCTCTTTGCTTCCCATCAGCAGGAACAAAAAGCCTGAAGCTATTCAGCTGCACTGACCAAGCTTTTCCTCCTCAGACTCTGTGTGAGTGATGTTTATCTTTCATTTCTCCTGTTGAGCCCAGTGCAGGAAAATCCCCCTGAAGATAAATCCCCTCTTTTTAAATGTTAGATTTTAATGGAAATAGGTTTTAGTCAAAGATTTGCTGATCGCTCATGGTGAATAAAAAAGCCTTTGGTTTATAAACAATCGCGCTTGTATTACCTGGTCTCTCTTTTTGTCATGCCTCGCTCTTTATCTCTTTATCTTGTAGAGGTTACTAAAGTGGCTTCTGTCAGTTATTGCTCAAAAAGAACCATTTGATTGTCCTTGTACAATGCAGCCACACAACTCTGTAACATCACTGCTGGAGTCATCCTGATAGTTATGATCAAATAAACGCCTGATTTACAGAGGGAAGGATGACAGAAGGTAGGAGAGCTCTTTGTGGGTCCCACACTAGTACTGTACCAGTCACCCAAATGGGAAAAAGGATGTTTCAAACTATTTTGGCATGGCTACGTGAATGCAACTGACTGCAAATACCAATCTACCTTAGAGACACCTTCTTCACATGAAGCCCACTGCCTGGGGAAGCTGCATCAACAGAGGGTCTCTTCTGGAGATGCCTGAACAACAGCAGTGCCCAGGGCTACCAAACACACACACATACCCCCTTTTGCCAATCCTAGGTAAATTTTATATTTAAGGGAAGCATTAACATTTCATGTTTTGAGAGCAAATACATACAAATCATTGCAGACAGTTAAAGCAAAGGCACAAATTCCCACCAGGAAGCAAGGGACAGTTTTATGGCTGTGAAGCTTTGTGGAGCCAGGAACATGCCCACTGCCATGTGAGCTGATCATATGGCACAGCAGATTTTGATGTTCTCTTTGCCATATGTCACGTACTTCAGAGCACTTGTGCAAGCTGCCAGGAGACAAGAAAAACATACTATTAGTGGGGGGAAGATCACATATTCCATTTCCAGGCAAACTGTAGGGGCCTAAGTGCTGGGCTGTCTTCAGTAATAAAAGTATTAGTGCTTTTACATAAATATGCTGGTCTAGCCCTAGGCTGATTAGTGAAGAATTGTAAATGCAGCTGGCTATCCTCAGCCTGCAATAACTATGCTCCTAGTGAGTAGTTCTTAAATCTTTGAGTTTCTGAACACTGATGTTCTAACTGATAGTGTGCAAGTTGCCATGAAAGGAAAAAAAGGGTCCAAACCCCTCTGCAATAAACAAACAGATCTCTGTGGTTCCACTGTTCCTCTCCAGTGTTCCTGTTGATCCTCATCATCTACCAGCCGCCATGGTGCCCAGCAGGTGAGTCCCTGGGGAACAAACCTCTCTGGGTCAGTGTGACTGAGGAGCCAGCAGCAGCTGGTGGACTTGGCCATGGCACTGTGCAGCTTCTCCAGGCACTGAACAAACATCTCTGCCCAGGGCAACCCACAGGAGCTCAGGCATCACATCAGTATAGCAGCCCAGGATGGAAAAATTACTGTTGCAGTGCTGTTCTGAAGAGAATTTCAGGACTGGAAATAGAGCACTCAGAGTAAATCCTCTGCTCCGTTTGGTCAGAGCTTTTAAAATCAAGTTTAACATGGATCTAAAGAGCGACAAAGTCTGGGAAAAACTAGAACAAAGAGGACTTCATTGCTTTTACTAAAGCCTATGGAAGTACCCACCCAGCTGGAGATTTCACTGGCTGAAATCCCCTTTCAGCAGCAATGCCTGACAGTGATAGACTCTGACACATACCCTCAAATAATTAAGCTAGAAAACCATTAGAATAAAAATATAACAAATGGTTCTCAGCTTCCCCAAAAGAACTAAAATCTGGAGGCAAAAGTCAGCTTACAGATGAAACTGGAGGCAGTCAGAGTCCCTGCCTGGTGCTGCAGGGCTTCTGCATGGTCTCCTTGCATGCATAACACACACACTTGCAACAAGAGCCTCTTGGAGGACTTCAGGAGGAAGAAACCCATAGGAGGAGGTAGATAATGATGATGAAAATGGCGAAGTGGAGGCAAGACGGTTTTAGTCACATACATGGCTATCTCCTCACCCTGACAGCTGTGCCAAGAGGCAGAGCAAGAGCTCCCAGCACTGCTTTGTAATGCCCCGACTGTGGCTGCTGCTGGAAGAGTTTTAAATAATCCACCTCAAAACAGATGCTGTGATGCCAACCTCCAAGGCAGAATCACCAGCTCAGTTCAAACATCCCCAAAGCTCTGAACCTCTGTTCGGAGGAAAGGATATTAGTTCTTGTTTAGTTTTTAATCACTGGCTTCCTCCAAAACCCATCGAAATCTAAGGAAAACTCCCTGTGACTCAAGTGAGCTCTAACCCAGACACTAATATGATGCTTGACTGGGAATTGTTTCTTTGACAAAAGGAGAGTCTTTGTGCTTCCACCTTTTTCTCACATCTGTCAAGAGTTTTTATATAATTTTTATGAAACCAAGATGAAAAAAAAACATCCGTTTTCCTTTTAACAGGTCCTCCAAAGCAGGGCGGGAGTTTCCCTCTCCACCATCCTGGCAGCAGCTGGCTGCTGCCCAGCAGCTCCTCTTGTGGTCGCTCGTGCAAAATGCAGACTATTCACCTGAAGGTAATTTTTCTGTGTAGACAAAGAAATATGACAGAAGTCAGGAAATACAGGACAGTTTCTAATATAAAGCCCTTTATTAACAAAAGGCTGAACGGCTGGGATGAAAGCATGCTGTAGGTTTTGCATACTCCTCCAAGTGGAGTTTAGACCGTAGAAGGAGATGATCCATCTTTGGGGGAGAAATTTGCAGATATAAATGCTATAATTTTTCCATCAGTAGAGTGGGATATTTAATGGTACTTAAAGCCTTCCTACCTTGAAGAAAAAATAAATCAAGTACCGAAAGCAACACTGCACTGAGCATGCTACTTCCAGAGCTTCTTCAGCCACATAAAAAGTACCCCAGATTGCCAAATCAGAGCCGCTGCTGTCCCTGGTAGTACCTGTGCTCTTTGGGTCAGATCTCTGCCAGCTGTTTGGCACCAACCCTGCAACATGTGGGAGTGTGCACGTGCTGTGTTGTGTAACAGCAAAAAGCCTTTCCAGGAGCCAGTACCGTCTCCTTTCTACTCATGTGCATGGAGAAGAAGGATATTGGGGTTTGGGGTTATTTTGTTTTTCAGTGTACAATTCTGCATTTTAGGTGGGGAAGAAAGAGTTCAAATCTAAGAGTAACACTGGTTTGAGTTTCCACAGGAAATGACTTGGGGTTATTAACATGTATTTTTTTCCATTGTAAAATGATCTCAAATGCTCTAACGCAAGAAGATCCTAAAAACCCTGCCAGAGCCCTTACTGATGAAAGTTACTGTAATAGCCCACAATTTACACTGTTCCTCTATTGCACAAACCAAGGACAAAGCCTTTGATCTCTTGCTTGCAATTATATGGAATTGGACTCAGCAAGCCTGATGGTGCCTTCCTATAGTAAGCATGCAGTGTGCCACTGGCCAGATTCTCCACGGGTGCAAATCCATGTGGCGTCTCAGACCTTGTGCTGGCATTGACTCTACTCTTCACACATGGTAACAGGAACAAGAGAGCAATGCACTTGCTCATGAACGCTGTGATTAAGAGGTACCAAAACAGGTCCCTCCTATGTTATTTATATCTGGGAGGGCTTTTAAAAACCCGCTCAATTACATTCCTGAAATAACACTGCTTGAAACCTGTTACACAGTCTTCCGTAGAGATTTTGGAGAGCATTCAGATTCTCTCAAGTCACTCCTCCAGTGCTAGGATGCTTGCCTCTTAAACTTCTGAGTGGGGAGGGAGAGCTCGAACTTTAAATTACAGTGTAAATGTAAAGTCAAATTGAAGGACATATTCAACTGTGTAAGATAGATATAAACATATGTATTAACAAAAAGCTTTCGGAAGTGGTGGATCAAATTTGCTTTTGCTTCTAGCTTTTTCAGATTGAAGCTGTTCCACTGAGATTGGTGGGTTATGCTGTGCACAGTCCATGGTTTTAAATAAACCTTTGCACTAAGTGACCCTTGTTTAGAAACGATTTTGAAGAGAGATGAAGGCCTCTGCATATTATTGCAGGGCACAAACATTGTTCCAATGAGATTCAGTTGCCAAGCTGTAGAGATTATATATTAGTGTGTTAGTAACCCGAGAAAAGGTTCTATACGGCACATGCTATTAAGTTAAGCAATGCAGCCAAACCAGTTTCTGGGCATCCCATGGGATATTATACTGCAGTTGCTTTCGATACCTCTTTGTCATCCACTTCCACTACAACATTACATTCCATTTACAGGCTCTGAACTAACAGATGATAACTTTGATCCTCTAAGTTTAGGCTTAAGAAATAAATGCATGGATCTCATCTGACAGCACGTGTTTGGTATCTAACAAACCTCACCCTTGTGCTTCTCAGTCTCTGCCTTTCTCACGTGGATGCTGTATCAAGGCCTTTCTGAACTTGGCAAAAGCTGAATACTTTCCTGATGCTTTGCCAAGTGATCAGTCAAGTCTTTTCACTTCCTGCCGAGTAGGAACCCAACAGGAAAAGCATTGGCCACACAGTGACAGGGCACAAGAACATCACAAGAAACAGTAGTGCTCACCTGGGCAGGCAGAGCAGCACGACTAAAAGCAATCTCATCCAAAGGCTGGATGCGTATGTCAGTGTGCTCTCAGCTGAGATATGCTGAAGGACACAAAGGCGGCAATTTCACATGTTCCCTACCTTGAACTGCAAAATTCACTCTCGACAATGATATTCCACACTGAAGGCACTCCAGGAGGACAACAGCTTACAATGACAAACCCTAACAGGGAGGCTCTGCCTCTGCACACCCACTGCCTCTCTTCCACCCAGCCAGCACTTCAGTTTTGAAGCCTGTCACAGCTGAGCAGAGCAATGAGAGCTGTCTTTCAATTTGCCAAGACAACAGCTTTCAGCTGCCCACCACAGATACTCTGACCTTCATAACGAAACAATAGAGTACCAGCTATTCACTGAGGAAACCAAGGGCCTTATAAAATAGACATTGGACATGGCTACTCAAACAGCCCTCATCATGTGGACTCTTATTATCTACTTCCTAATAAGCAGACAATTTTGTTAGAAAATTCTAAAATTAGGCACTAAGCACCTGAAAAAAAAAATCCTATTCCAAACAGACAATAAAATGCAAATTGGAGCTATATTTTAAGATGGCTGGGCATGGTTTTGTGCATTAGTATGAATGCCTCTGGGGGGGAAATTCTACACAGGAAGTACATTATTAATCATTTTCATATCAATATTTTTCTGCTATTACAAGAAAAAACACACAGGGACTAACAGATTTTGATGTTCATAAAAGACAGTTTGATCCTTGATGACTTGGGTTTGTATGCCGTATGCCCCTGAGGTCTTATTCTGACAGTAATTCTGCAGTGAGCTCCATATTTCTATTTGATTAAAATACATCTTCCAAAAAGGCACTTTCAGCTTTTACTTAGACATCTGGAGAAATGGAAAATTCACCACTTCTTCTGGAAGCTTTCACCCACACTATTGAAAAATGTGTATCTTGTGTACACAGACAAATGGGAAACATCAGTATTCTGGACTCCTGCATCTCCTCCTTTCTAATTCTGATTGATCTTGGCTGTCATAAGCTCCAGGCCAAATTCCACCAGGCACCAAGTGCTATGTCAGTTCTTGCGGGTGTATGGAAGAAGCTCCGTGCATGGCAAGAGCAGAGCATTGGAGGGGAGAAGTGTTTCTTGCTCAGAGAACAATCTTTGCTCTGCTGTAAAACGACTCCAGGCAGCAAACTATCTTTTAAGAGTTTAATAGGAGTAAGTTCCCATGGATACGTGTCCTACATGCTTAAGAAAACAAGTGTCTTGTGGACTCACTAATGCTAACAGTTGCCCATTTAAAAGCTCTTCTGCTGGAAGGAAGGAAGGGAAGTTGAAATTAGGTATTCACTAAACAAATTAAGTCATTCTCTGTTCAGAACTATCACACTGCTTATCTCTATCAAGTCGTGTAATCACCCAAAACAAAGCAGGTACCATGACAAACAACAAATTTACTTATTCTGTTCTCTTTTGCCCTCTGTCCTGGCTGGTAAATGATGACAGAAAACAAAGCAGCACAGAGAACAAGTTCAAAACAAAAAGGAGACAGGACTGCAAAAGTTGCGTGCAACCCAGTTCTCAGAGATGAGCTACTTATGCCAAGCCCGGATCTCACTCGAAGTCTGTGGCAGTCAATCCCCTTGACTGCCATGCAGGCAGGATTTGGCCCTGGTAAAGTATCCGCCTGCATTCCCAGCTGCTTGGTCCAGCTGCTGTGAAGGAATGCGGGGCTGCCAGCTGAAAAACATTTCCAGCTCAGCGCCTGCATCTAAACTTTGTCAGTGCTGAATCTGATAAAGCAGGTCCCTGCCTGACAATAATTCAATTTAGCTTCTTCTCCCTCCCCAGCATTCACAGTATGCTTGAGCCAGCCACTCAAATAAATCTAGCCTTCAGTATTTGGAAGAGACACGGAAGGAAAGCAGAGTTACACATGTGTGCCTGTTAAAGTTATGGCAAATTACAGCCCAGTATCCAATACAATACCTTTATAGGGCTGTATCCTGCTCCTGTGAGCCAACAAGAGTTTCAGCACTTTGTAACATGCTACAGAGAATTAGATGACAGTTTGCACAAAAGCACTTTGAGGAGGGATTAAAACAAGCAAATAAACACATCGCAGTCGTTTTAGCACTCTGGTTTAAGCAGAAATGTTTGAAGGTGGAAAAGCCAGTTAATTCCTATTGGAAATCAATAAGAGCTGGGGAAATTCAGCGCTCTGTCCTTTGACTATGGGCTGGCTTAATCTCTGCTTTCTCTGAAATAAGATTGAAATATAAGGTGCTCATTGATTTTGCAACTGCCCCCAAATTTCCCACCTAACTGGAAAAGCTGTCTCTGTAGGAACCTCATTCATCACACTCTGAACTTCCCCCTCTCCAGGCGAATCATCTGTCACTAAAGCTCAAATGTAAATCTCCCTAGAACATCGCCACCCTTTTCAAGGTAAAATTCAAGAGAAGAGCTATTTCCACGAAAATAAAAGAAAAAGCGCGTCTCTTTCAGCCCCGGTTTTGCATCCTTCTCCGGCTCGCTGTATCCCCGGTTGTGTTTGACACAATGCGTGCTGTCTTGCCCGAGAAACCCAGGGGCACACTGGCTCTGCCTGTTGGCCACAGCGATTTCTGACTGATGACTTGAAGCGGAGCCGCGGGTCCTGTCGCCAGCGCCGTAAACCCGGCAGGGAACAGCCGAATTATAGCAGAGCGGCCGGGAAAACTTTCGAGGAAGCTCCCGCAGCCTGCATCTGCCGGGCGGCTTTTGAGAGACACCCGGGAGAACGGGGCGCTCCCGGTGTGCCCCCAGCGCCGGCTCCCCACCGGGGCTGAGGGTGGATCGGCGGCGGTCCCCGATCGCTCCGCAGCCTCCGCGCGGTCCCCGGACAGCACCTGCCCGCTGCGCTCCGCGCTGCAGGAGCCCCGGCGGGGCGGGGGGCGGCCCTTCCCCGTGGGGCAGCCCGGTACCGCCCTACCTCCCGCGGGGGGCGGAGCGGCCGCCGCCGGGGCTGGGAGCTCTGGGGCTGGTGCGAGGCTGACGGGGCCGCCGCCGCCGCCCATGGAGCCCAACGGGACGGCGGCGGCGGGGGGCAACTCCTCGGCGGGCGGCGGCGGCCCCGGGAGCGGCCCCCTGCTCATCCCCTCGGCCTTCGGGACGGTGCTGTCGGTGATGTACGTGGCCGGCGTGGCGGGCAACGTGTACACGCTGGTGGTGATGTGCCACTCGGCGCGCTGCGCCGCCCCCATGTACAGCTCCATCGTCAGCCTGGCCCTGGCAGACCTGCTCTACCTCTCCACTATCCCCTTCATCGTCTGTACCTACCTGGCTCAGGACTGGTACTTCGGGGACCTGGGGTGCCGCATCCTGCTCAGCCTGGACCTGCTCACCATGCACGCCAGCATCTTCACCCTGACTCTGATGTGCACCGAGCGCTACCTGGCCGTCACGCGGCCCCTGGACACGCTGAAGAGGTCACGGGGCTACCGGAAGGTCACAGCAGGGGCTGTCTGGTCTGTCTCACTGCTCCTTACTCTGCCCATGATGCTGATGGTCACCCTGACCGAGGGGGGAAAGGCAGAGGGCAAGGTGAAGAGGATGTGTGCGCCTACCTGGAGCGTGGACGCCTACAGGACCTACCTGACAGTGCTCTTCAGCACTAGCATCATGGCCCCAGGAATCATCATTGGATTCCTCTACACGCGCCTGGCCAGGACCTACCTAGAGTCCCAGAAGAACCCCCCCCACAAAGAGAAGAGCAAGAGATCCCCCCGACAGAAGGTCCTCATCATGATTTTCAGCATCGTGCTGGTCTTCTGGGCCTGTTTCCTGCCATTTTGGATCTGGCAACTGGTGCGACTCTACAGCAGCTCCCTCCAGCTCACCACCCAAACCCAAAAGTGCATTAATTACCTGGTGACCTGCCTGACCTACAGCAACAGCTGCATCAACCCCTTCCTCTACACCCTGCTCACCAAAAACTACCGGGAGTACCTGCGCAACAGGCACCGCAACTTCTACAGGTTCACATCCTCCTTCCGCAAAAGGGGCTCCAACCTGCAGTGCTCCTGGGGACGGTCCATGTCCTCCAGCAACCAGTACGACTACAGCTCGGAGGCCCTGGGCATGGCAACACTGAAGGACAAGTGAGGAAGAGAAGGTGCTTCAGAGACACCAGGACCAGCAGAGCGTCTGGCCAAGGTAGGGCTTTGGGACCCCTTAGTCCTGAAGGGTCCTAAAACTTCATTTCTGGCAGTCACTTCAGTTAGGTGCAAGAAGTTGTGTGAACCCAAGTACTATGAGATGCATCCAAATTTCCATCTGACTTAGGGCTGTAAGGGGGGTCCTGTCGGGAGCCAGCAACCACCCAGGACTTTGGTTTTGGGTGCAGAAGATGAGGTGGATACCTTGTTGGGTTCTGTCACAAACTCTTTCCACTCTTTGCTGAGTTTTGCCCAACTCCAGCTCTGCACACCCTTCCTCTTGCGTGGCTTCTCAGTGCTGTCTTTGAGCTACAGCTGGGTCAGATCTGCAAAGGTCTGAAATTGTCATGGTATTGCTTAATTCAGCTGCAAGCCTTGGATTTGCCCTATCTATTGCCATTATTTCTTTTTTGAGTGTGTAAAGAGACCTTTAAGCTCCTTTTCCTATTACTTTATACTGCGCTACAGTTTCATCAAGCTTAAAGTCTCTATTTTAAAACTCATTGCAGCACTACTTCAAACTCCAAGCATTCAAAACCCACAAGGTAAGCTCTCAGAAACCACAGGATTACATTAAAAGAAAACAAAAAAGCCTTGTACTTTTTTTAGGGTTTCTGCCTAAGGTGATTTGAATTTGCCACTGATTTTCTTTAAGTTGGTCCCTTTCTTAACAGTACAACAGGGCTTGAAAAACTGAAAATTTGCCTTGAAAAGAAAGAAAAATGTCTTATAATCCTATCACTCAAAGACCTGAGGCTCAAAGAAAATTGGCTGAATCCTGTATCATGGGAGTCATCATAAAAGGGATAAATTTATTCATGACATTTGATCAGAAACATTTTGCCTCAGTGTATTCTGCTCATTTTCTCCCCATAGAAAGTCCTCACCAGATACTGGAGATGCCTGTAAGCATCTAAACAATTGTAAACCCTCAGTTGATAAAATAAAGGCTGATTAAAAACTGGACCATCATCAGGTTTCCCCTTGCATGGGCTCTTCCCCCAGGCTGGGTGGTATATTTACCTGGGGAGAGGCTGCTGTTCAAAGCTGTTCTCTGCAGAGCTCATGCACGTTAAGGATGAAGTTGTGTTCAGTATTCCTCTTTCATGTTCAGGGACAGGCTCTGGGGGTAGGTGAAGCACGATAGGAGTTGCATAAACTATTGTTGGCAGCTACTGATACCCAGGGACTACTGGCAATTGCCTAAGGAACAGTCATTTCCACTTTCTTATGGCTTACTCCAACCCCTGTGTGCTTTAGAGAGTCCCATTCCAGCTCTGCAGTATTAATGTGTTCCTGTGTCCTTGGGTGATCTTCTTGTGTCACACACCAAACTTCAGGATATGTTCGTGCTAAAGCAGAGACACAAAGTGCCAACTGCACAGCCTGGGATTGGGAGCAGAGAACACAGCCCAGCAACATGCTGGATTTTATGCACTCAACTAACAGCGGAAAAATAAAGCCTTCAGGGCACATGTTGGATGAAGACCAGGGACACACGTTCCTGTGCCAGGAGTCAGGCATTCTTCTTCTAGATGCAGATGTTGGGGTGTGTTTTGGGGAGAGGGGAATAAGTAACTCACCTTGCTTTTATTACTTGTGATCATGGGACTGTCTTTGAAACACTGGTGACCGCTTTGTCATGTTCCAGCATTGGAACTGGGAAGAATAAATAGGCCTAATGGAGCCCATTTCCTTATGTGAAAGACAGGGACTAACACACAGTTCATGCTGGGAATTGGCAGGGAACTCAGGCTTCAGCAGTTTTTAGGAACAACTTCTCAGGAACTAATTCATTCTTTAATTCTGAATTCTGAAGTCATTGTTACTTTTCCTTTGCTTCCCATTTCTGAGGCTGGAAGTCACTCCCATATAAGAATAACAAAGATAAGGCTTAACTCAAAAGGTGGCGTGGGAAGGTTGGAGCACATGCGTCATCTGTGAGGTGTGCTGTGCCATCCTGCTCTTGGGAAGCATGCTGGTGAGGCTGGACAGACATCCTGGCTGCAGCCCTTCCAGATCGCACATGCCATTTGCCCACATCTGAGAGAGAAAATTGTATTTCCTTATGGCTATAGGAAGAAAAACCCACCCTGATGTACATCCTGCCCTGACACAGTGCTGATTTGTCTTGAGTTCTATTGCTCAGGCCAAGGCCCCTGAAAGGTCCTTGGAAGCCCACATAGCCACCACAGTGTTACAAGGCCACTGTAGTATGCATGATTACCATATATGAAATAGTTGCAAGGCATATCAGGTATCTGTTAACAGGTATGGAAGGGGTAGCAAATGATGAAAGAGCTGTATATGTATCAAAAAGAGTATTAGGGAATACGCTTTCTGCTTTAATAAAAAACATAGTTATTAGTAAGAAGAGCAAGCAGAAAACAAGTCGTGAAAAAAGGCATGAAAACGCAGAGTAGGTGAGATCTATACTTGTAACCTAAGTTGTGTATAAACAAACAGAAGAATTTGATTCGGGGTATGCTTCCCAAGACATCAGCCCCCAGAAGTGATTCTGCTACCCTGCTCACCATCACAGTGTGTATGGGATGTGCTTTCCATGCCACATCATCAGAGCATTAAACATCAAAGGGTTGATGGAGAAGCATCCAGATGAAAGGCAAAATGTTAGGTATTTGTCACTCATAAGGTTTTTCAGCCAGTATGTGCTGCATCCTAGTCCTGTCTCAGCACTGGTCCTCTCTCCTATCCTACAGGGTTACTATGGTGAGAGAACCAGTAAATCTGACAAGCCCCCAAAGAGGCTGGGCAGAGGAGAGCCTGTTTAACTGGCCAGCAAGCAGAAGATGCTTTTGTGTGTAATGAATGATGGCTCTTCAGCAGCCTGTGGAGAATGTCACAGTGCAGACCTTCGCAAACATGACTCCTCAGGAGCCACTCATACTCCCGGGGATCAGAGCTCAATTTAAAATAAGAATTACATAAACAACATCCCTCTTATTGTCCCATCAGACCAGTTAAACTGCCAAAAGTCAGTAGGTTTGACCCACTCCATAAATATCCCGCAGGAGCAGATGTTTTAACTGAGCTCCTGTTGTCTGTAATTGGGCCTTGACTCTTCTTGGTGTGCTCATGTTTTGGAGATGAGGACACAGACTTTGTGTCTTCCTTTAGCAACAAACCCAAATCAATTTAAATCAAACAAATTAGGTGGCTTTGGAAGGGGACTGCTGCAGGCTTTCTAGAGCACAGAGTCCTCTCCAGTCACCTGTAATGGGTAGCATTGCCCACTGCTCACCCAGAGTATTTTGGGGAGGGTGTTGGTTTGGTAGGATTCAGTATTCATAAGCACATCTCCTTGTGTGCAGGCCATGCAAAACTGCTGTAAAGCAGCTCAGACTATTTCCTATGTGAGGGAGAGGTTTTACCTGTCCCCAACACTAAAAAGGATAAATAAACTCCCAAAATAATAAGACTAAAACCACATCTTGTCTCCTCAACCACAGAGGCCACAGAAGTGTATGCAAATTGAGATAGACACACAACCAGATGGGACTTCGCATAATCCCCATGTCTTGTCACTTACGGTAAATCCAAAGCATCCCAGGCCAGGAGGCTGAAGTAACAACAGGAAAATCTGTCAGGCTGTAACTGAGCAAAATGTGTGGATTTCATTGTAAATAATGTTACTTTGGCTGTTACCTGGTCTAGTGGAAGGTGTCCCTGCCAATGGCAGGAGGGTGGAAGTAGCTGAACTTTAAGGTCCCTTCCAACCCAAACTACCCTATGGTTCTGTTCTTCTACATTCCAAGAATTCAAGCTTTATGTACCCTAGGATCATTTATCATACCCAAATCACTGTAATCCTGTGGTTCATAATGCTTTTATAAAACTTACTATATATGATACTTTGCTGAAGGATTCAGCAAAACGGAAATGGTAATTTTAGGCAAGGCAACAGCATTGTTCTTGTTGGGCCAGAGCTTGTAACTTCAAAACTCCACATGTGCTTTACAAGAAAGAAATTAGTTTAATCACTAGATAATCTTTTCCAGCACCCCTGAGGGTTGAGGGGTTTATGATTAAGAAAAGAGAAGAAGGCAACTCAGACTGTGAAAGAAATGCAGTTTCATCCTGAGTGCTCTTTGCGTCCTTTAACCTAAGGTAGTATCTGCTGCAGCAGTGGCAATTTTTCCTCTTTCACTTGAAAAGAGAACACCAGTCCTTTGTGGGACAAGCGTGAATGGTTGTTTTCACCAGACACAGGAGAATCCATTTAAACCTGACTGAATTTTTGCAGACTTCACCTTAAGTCACACCATTTTTTAACCATCTTTCTCCCCACTTTTTTAAACCAAATTTGCAACAAACGCTCGAAAGCCCCACATTACAATATAAGCACGAGTGCAAGCACATCCTTAATATTCTAACTCTTATTCCAACCGCCATTTTTGGTGTGTGATTGAATACCAGGGAAGCCAGTGAAAAAGGGGTGATTTTAGGAGTGTTTTGTACCTTGTGCACTACATAACTCACATCTTGCTGCCCAATTGCATTAACCAAGGAGAACAGGCAGGATGACTAAATTCATAATCTACTCCATTAGCATGATGAGAGGAGAAAGTGCGTAAACCTCTTACCCCCGTCATGGGAGCAGATAACACAGCACCTGAGAAGTCCTCAAGACAGCCCCAAAAGGTCAGATGTCTTTGCTGGGAATTTTGGCTGGTTCGGGGATGCTCGGCTCCTACCGTTGTATTCCTGAGTCCCTCTGGTGGCAGCAGCAATCTTCCATCCTGAGGTCTGGGGAAGAAAACTGGCTTTCTATTTTAGGTTTTGTAACATAGGGGTTCCACACTGTCAGGGCACAACCTAACTACAGAATAGCACTTAATATCTTTGAAGTATAACATTACTACAACATCTGAAAAGCAAAAGCCTGTTTTGAAGAGAAAGCTCACTCCCAAGTGCTAACTTCCCTCTCCCACGTTTTCTTTCCATGCTGAATCCAGACTAACTTTATTCCTGTCATTTTGCACAGCATCCACACTGCCAGCACCCACAGAAACACCCAGAGCTGGTGACTAAATACAGCTTAGCCTAGCTGCAGGGGTTTCTGCCTTATAATATTGGTTGTTGCTGTTAGTTTCAAGTTTTTCTAGGGAATAGGAGAGACACGGAGTTAATTCCTGTGGCTTATAAGAAATATATTGCTTTATCTTCAAAATCATAACTGCAGCTTCACAGGATATAAGTAGCCTTTAAAATTATTGCTATTATCATTATACAAGCTTTTTTGCCCTTGTTTGGGAATGTATCTAAAACACACCAGGCAGAAAGGATGTGCCAGTCGGTAGCAAAGTACTGGGGGGTGGATAGCCCAGGCTGGGTTTTGTGAGAGCTGATGGAGGAGCTCGCTGCCGGCTCGCTCAGCCAAACCTTTAGGATGCCACAAGGTTCTGTCAGAGACCTAACACTGAAAGAAGTGACTGAGGTATATTAAAGAAAGGGACATACATTTAAGGGCTTTTTCTAAACGTAAATATTTCTGCTCAACAATCCAGCTTTCTGCCCACACCGAGTTTCTAGTGTGGGGTTTATAACCTTTGGGGGAGACGAACGTCATCTCAGCAGGTTCTGAATAGTCAGAACTCAGCTTTGTGATCTGTGGTCCCAGCTAGAGCTGTCTTGTGCCCCTCAAAACAGGTTCCCCAATGGGATATACCAAAGCAGAAAAAACCCTGCTGTAACATTTTCCCTTTTTTCCCCATCCAAGACAATTAAAAGAGAAAAGGGGGGAAAAAATCCCAAAGAATCCTCCTGGCATTTGGGCTCTGTTTTTCTGGTTCTCTCAATTTCTAATTTAAATGAAACTTTTTTTTTTTTTAACCACTAGGAATGCTTCTGCAGTGAGAAACAAGGTGAAGAGTTAGGAAGCATTTGTTGAAATTACTAGAGAAGGCTGAACTTGCAGAAGGTCCCACCCCAACCCCTCCATCAAGGTACCTGGAGGGAAAGTAATAAATAAGCTTGTGCAAAATCAAACATCCAGCAATAACAGCCTATAACAGTGCTTGGCAGAGGATACAATTCTAAACCCAGAGTGGTGTTAATGCTGGAGAAGTAAAATCTGCTCAGTTTGTTTCAGCTTGTTTAGGCCAGTGTGTCTCTGTGTTGTCATTAGCCTTTCCTTGTGCATTCCCCTTAGGATCTTGAATTCGGCTCCTGAATTCTTAGCTGAAGCCAAACATGATTTCATCCAAACAAAGCAAGGGAGATTCCTAAGGCTAAATGTGGTGTGTCTATAAACACAGCCGTTTGGAGACAGTTCCCACTTCATATATGCACCCCTGCAAACCTCACCAGGGACATCCATCAAATTCACACCAATTCTATGCCTTTTATGTTTTTAAATATCAGCTTGACATTTGAGAAGCACAGTGTTGGCTCTTGCAAGCAGCCTCCTAGGAAAAGGCACTACATAGCAATGGCTTCTCAGGCTCCACTGGATTTAAAATCCAGAAGAATGAATGCAGTAAATTAACTGCAATGAAGTAATGCTAAAAGGGGAGAGACAGCGACACTCTCAAAGACACTTGTAGAGGGAGGACACCTAAACCTCCAGGGACATGCAGGTCCCACCAGACAAGCTGTGCATAGCAGTGGGCACTGGTGCTGAGTCCTGCAGAATCCTCCCTTCGGGGAGCACGGGCTGGCAGCTCCCAACTATCCCTGTAACCCTAGAGTTAAATGGAGTTTCTGCTTTTTCTTTGTAACAGATTTGTTATTTTCTTTCACTTAATGCTGTAGAAGGGGAAATGGGAATGGCATTACTCTAAAATCAGCTGGAGCCCTAGTTACTTCTAATCCCCGCATTCTGAAAGCACCTTTCTGACCCTGGACAATGTTCAGATAAAGGGGCAGTAGCAGGAGTACACAGGAGTCCACAGCACTTGCCTGTATCATGCCTCGCAGTAGCAGCAGTTATCTGATCCCATTCAAGTGTATATATCTCTTTCTTCACATCCTCTGTTGGTGGGGATTTAGAGGCCGTTCATCCCCAGAGCACTAGTACTGTTGATAAGTAACCCAGGCAGGCTAAGGGCAAGAGAGCTAATAAAATCCAGAAATTTCTAAGGGAGTTGATGCTGGAGATGCCTATTGAGATAGCACTCACCATCAGAGCTGAAGAGAGAGATTAGTTTAACCCAGGAGAGGCCAGAAGTCCTGGCTTCTCGTAGAAAATCACCACTAACTTACACTGTGACCTTGGAGAACTCGTTTATTCCTGTGTCACTGTTCACTGAGTGCCTAGAAAACAGCAACACCATTTCCATCACAAGCACAAGAGTTTTAAAATATCACTGATGTGTATGAAATGGTCTGAGATCTTTGGATGAGAGGTGCTAAAGGCATAGAAGGAGAAAGGACTATCTGTAGGGATAACTTAGGGTTCAGGTTAGCTATTAGTGGTCAAACAGAAGAAACGTGGGTGTACAAGAACTTCTCCATTTTTCATTAATGGTAGTTGGCTGGTTTCTAATTAATGGCAAAGATAATCACTTACCCCACAGCAGTGGCAGCTGTGCTCAGCTGGCTTCACTGGGAACACAGCTGAAATGAACCTCCTGATAAAAGCATCATTTTAATGCATCCATACCCTCTCTAAAGCCCCTCCTCAAGCAAGAAAACGATATCAGGAGATACAGTAGGAAAGCAAAATCTTTCTTCTTTACCTCCTGGGGGCCTCTTCTTCCCCAGATTATGGGTTGGGTACTACCAGCAGGATTGTGGTGCAGAGGAGGCTGAACAGAAAGAATTATCCCAACGCTCATCAGTGATTGCTGAACACAGCAGAGCTTCCCTGACATTTTGTTGTTGGCATCTTTTTAGAATGATTAAATCTGTCGAGGAACCTCCGCCTGAGGCACAGCACGAGTAATTCTCAACAACAGAAGCAGAGGAAATAGCAACCCCCTAACTTTGCCTGGCTGTTTTCATTTGTTTGTTTGGTTTAATACAAAGGCAAGTCTATTATGGCAAACACGTCTCAAACTTCAAAGCGTCTCCTCGACCTTTGCAGCAGCTTCTTCTAAGCAGGATGAGAAAGTGAAACCCTACAGTGTGCAGTGCCCAGTGGTAGGGGGAAAACTCCTTGCAGGTCTGGTTTAAATGGGGGCGACTATAGTGGAGGGATTGGGGACATTGCTGGAGCATCATTTGATCTTTTACCTCCATCCATATAAAGTAAATGTTTTCTGTAAGAGGCACTGCGTGTTCTGGGTATTCGGTATCTATCTCTGTTACTCAGAAGAAAAAACAACCCTCAAACCTGTAAGAAGTCTTGGGTTTAGTCCAATAAAGACAAGAAAAAACTAAAACTGTAACTTCACAGCTTTGGGAAACTGTGTCCTCCCAACTCTATGCCTCATGTTCACAGTCCCAGCAGGGCCCATGGGAGACAGGCCTCGGGTGTGGGGAGAAGGGCTTTGAGAAGTGCCCTGCCTCAAAATGCAAAAGGCAAACAGTTAATGTGTCGTACTGAATTATTCATTAATCTTAATGAGAGCACAGAGAAATTGCTTTAGGCTGAGAGGAGGCTCAGGATGGCAATACTACATCACCATCATGCTGCCTCTGGTAATAAGGCTTTACACCTGGCATGAAAATAGGACAGGGATGAGATAGGCACCCAAGGGGGCTCCAGAGCAGGCAGTGGCAGGAACTTAGCAGTGTGTTGAAAGCTCACCTCCCGGCATGATCCTGGTGCAGAACCAGAGGCTGATGTGACAACCAGGTGTCCTGTTCAAGGTGCAGCCAACTCCCAGCTTAAATTCCTTGTAGTCCTCCTCCCTTCTTGCCCTATTCGTTGTGCTCACAAGCAAACCCAGTGTGGGAGGCTCCGAACTCCACTACAAGCACTAAGCTCTCATGATGCAGAGTGAGGAATTACAGAGGCAGCATGGAGCAATCAGGAGCAGAGGGTCTCTGCCCTTCTGATGGACACAGAAAGAAACAGAGAAACTCATTGGCAAGAGCACATTAGCTTAGATCTCAAAGCATCTTAACAGGCGTTTTTATCTTCTAACACGTTTTTCAGTAAATGTTTATCTTGGAGCTGTGTGCCATTCAGGCTCAGTCTGTGGAGGGTCTATGTATAATTACAGACTTCATTCCAGGACCTGCCTTAACAATGTGCATTCCCATTGCCTGCCATAGACAGACTCTCCTGCCCACACTGAAGAGATGTTCAACAGAAAGATAATGGATCAAATGTGACCCTTTAGGTTAATTGTGCAGTAGAAACGTGGTTGGTTTTAGCATGCTTTTATCTTTGGTGTTCTTACTTTAATCTCATGATTTCTTGTTCTGTCTTTGCATGTTCTGTCCTTTGAGTTATATTTCCTTCTCAGCAACAAGTTGCAGCCTCCCCCAGGGACTCTGCTTCCACCCTCAATTTGCTCCATAGCTAAAACTACCACCTGTCAGACTCTTTAATACTCCACTGAGAGTTGCAAGGCATTGGGGAAATTTCCTACCTCTTTAATTTCAAATCTCTCATTTCAGGCGGTCTGCAAGGAAGGCAAAAGTCCCTATTGATTTCCAGAACCTAATCAGCAATCAGGTGTGCTTCTGCAAGCGTGATTGCTATAAGCAAATCCTTCAACTACATTACAGAAGTTATGTTTGCATAGCTAGGAGAATAATTTGACAAGCTTTACTGTTGCTCCAGCCTCAGCCTCCTCTGTCCCCTCATTTAGGTTGGTACATCTGGTTTTGCAGTCTTGTGGGTTTAAAGGATTAAGCCATTTTTCCAATCAAGCCAAAAATAATTATTTCTTGTCCCATCAGCTTCACTATCCACCCCAGGCAAATAAACCAATACAGGTACAGGCCCTGAAAAGTAGCACTTGTGAAATGACATCTTCAAACCTGTTGTTAAAATCTTGGGTGAAAAACTTCAATGCACTTGAGCTTGTTCTTGTTTAAAATACCATTCAGACCAGTAAATGGCTGAATTCACAACCCAACAACTTTTACCCCACTGCAGCTAGAAATACCTTTAAGACTTGTGATCTCAGAGCGTTTGGGCTCTACCTTCAGTTTTCTCCTTTCTGGTCAGTGAGTAAGGCAGCAGCTTCCCTCTTCAGAGATATGCATTAGCCCCCAGGCAGGCTTTGTAAAGCCTTGTGAAGCAGAATAACCATTGGGAACCATTGTATCTTTTGCCAGAGCACCCATGAAAACAGTACTTCAATCCACACTAACAGTTTTTATGATGGATCTTCAGCAGGGAAGGCACTACACACTTAATGGCTCAGCACGAGGGAGCAGTTTTCCTTACCCTGCCTCTGAAGCTGTGGGGTTTTTTCCTGTTCAGTTTTCAGTTACTTGCCTCACACTTCATGGACTTCATTTCCCAGCACATGAACAGCTGGTGGTTTCTGAGGCTGCAGTTGGCAAGGGCAGAGCCTACAATGGATGGTAATTACTTGCTGAGCTCATTGTAATTGTTCAGTTATTGAATCATTTGGGAAGGCAGGGAGTATTTGGTTAATTAAGAGCTCCTTTAATCACTGCTAAATTTAGCCTTCCAAAACAGTGCTCTCCTTTCCTGGATTTGAAAGCCTCTGCTTACCCACACTGCCTGGGAAGCAGGAATTGCTTTCTCTTTACTCTTGGACTTCAGACATCAAGATGGCACTCGCTCTTCACCGTGTGCTGTCATGGGTTTGGTCCTTATTCCCCAATAGCTCTGACCCTCCCACAATTGGCTTCATAGGCATTAAGATCCCCCTGAAGCTGACAACAGTCTCCAGCGAGATGTTTAATTAAAACCAACTTCCCTGTAAGTGCTCAGGCACTTTGGGGACCAAATTCTCATCTGATTCAAAAAATGCCATTACAGACAGAATAGCAAAGTATGAGCATTTAATAGAGCCCAGGAAGCGTCAGCAGGAGGAAAGCTTCTGAGCCGTGGTCATTTCTCTGTTGCTCTGATCTAACAGAGTTGCTGGGCACATGCTTCTTCTGTTTGAGGTTTGTGATAATTTAAGTCTCAGGAAGCAAGTTTATCACCCAGAGGATGCTTTCTGGAGCCTGGACTAGCTCCCAGAGGCTCTGGGGAGTCTGCAAGGCGGTGCTCAGGACAAAAAAGCATTTACAGCTTATAGTCACATCTTCACTGGTGCATCAAGAACGTCCAGTATCTGCATGTGAATCCAGTCAGGCTTGTAACTGAAGGCATTTTGTTTGAGCACTTCTGGGGAGAGTTTTGAGGGAAAGACTCAAATGGGAGGTATCATTTGACTCAAGCTGAGTACAACTTCATTTTAAACAATGAGCTAATAGATTTTAAATAATTATTTTCCTTTGGGCTTTTTAAAGTGATTTCATCCTTTGCCGTAGATTAATTCAACACATCATATTCCTCATGCCCAGTATCAGTCAGGTGTAACTACTTCTGCAGATACACCCATGGGATTTGGCTGTGCAAGGGTTTCAAGGCTTTGCTTTGCCTTTTTTTCCCCTCCTTTCTGAACACCTGCAGTTGACTCCCACGCTGAAACAAGTGTTCACTAGCATGTGCCAGCTGACAGAATTATCCCCTTTGGGCTTCCAAAGTGAAAATGTGTAGAGCCTCCAAGAGGTAGCAGCTCCTGCAGTCCTGCCTGTGGTACACACAAAGTAAAGAGGGGGAAGAATCTGTGCTGAAGCTCATCCTCCACAATATGCTTCAGAACAAAGGAAACATTTTTTTCTGTTAGGAAGACATTAGAATTAAGAATTATTATTATAATATCAGCATATTAGAATAAGCCAGATCTCTCCTGTCTGGGGACACACCAGTCTTTTGCAAAGGCAACCATGAACTTCTTGTATGCTGCTTTTCATGTCAATGCTGCAAAAAAGGAACATAATTTTTTAACAGCTTTTGTAAGCAAACTCTGCAAAACAGAAGAGCTGCCAAAGCAGGTTGATTTTAAAACCTGACAGCCTTGACAGGGTCCTTGCAGCAGCACGAAGCCACAGCATTGCTGCAGTTAGCTGTGGTTAGGAAACTGTTGAACGCAATGGAATCCAAACCTTGTAACTCTCACATGGGCAGGATAAATGATCAGGAATGATAACTAACTGACTGCTCTCCACTGGGTCCTTCCTTGGATATTTTGCCAAACTGCTCCAAATTAATGGAGCTCATCCACTCCGAGCCTGGGCTGCTGAGGAGATGAGGAAGCTCATGGTGGGATCTTAGATTTTCAATATTCCTCTTTATGTTTAACCACAAGGAGAAGGCAGAGGCCCATCTTCAAGAGCTCCTCTGATTTCAACCAGAGAAGTGTTCTGGCATATTCCCTTCCTTCTCAGTTAGTATTTTTTTCTAAATTAGTAAGTCTGAGACATCTACTTTAGCAGACCAAATAGTCCATCTATGCAGTAGCTGCCTTAAACCAGGCAAGTGACTTTGCTTCATTTGTCCCCTTAGCTTCATCAGCACTACATGTATGATGTCCTGGAAGGTTAATGTCTGTGTTTGGGGCCACTTCTAGGGCAGTGATGAAGCTGCAGCAAACTAATCTCAACCCTCAATAGGAAGTTAAATGTCTCTAAAAAACTATTTCAGTCTCTTCTTGTGAAGGGATCCCATACTCTGCTGTTCTCACTGGGCCATCAGGTAGCTTTACCTTTCCCCGCCACATGTACCTGCAAGGTATCAATCCCCATCAAGTGTCATTTGGGATGTGAGACCTTGCTGTTCAGCACTCACCATTACCCAGATTTAGCATTTGCTACTTCTCAGCACCTCTTCAGCAGCAGGAGGTCTCGCCCTTCCCATCACCTGTAATGTCTTGCTGAGCCCTACAAAAAAGCCCAAGTATTATTTCCCATTCCCCCATAGAGTCGTTCCTGATGCCACCACCTCCTTAGAGTCTCCAGATGTGTCCTCCTCATCCCAGCTGCTGACTGCAGTTTGGACTTGACAGCCCGATCACACCATCCAGCCCTTACCATATCCTTAACCTCCTCCTGGGGTGGTCTCTACCACCCACCATGAGCAGAGCCAAGGGCCACAATGGTTTTCTTGGCTTCCTGCACAGGAGTGTGTGCAGTCAGAATTCTTGTAAGCATCAGTTTTACTGCCTCCTCCCAGCATAAACTGGACAAATTGATGGGAGCCCTGGCCCAGGGATAAACACCATCTCCACTGTTTAGAGAAACTGTCTCCTGGATGGATCATGCAGCTGAGCTGACACCCCTGCTGCTGGGGAGCTCCTTCAGGGTATGGGAGATGCCTGCAGGCAGGCAGAACCCTTCCCCCGTGATCAGACATGAACAGGAGCAGTCCCTAAGGAGGATTAAGACTAGAAAAGGTCTGCAGTTAACTCAGATCCCATCAGAACAATCTAAAACTTATTTTGCAGAAATACAGAGAATAGCAATTTTCATCTAAGTCACTCGTAAAAATGCCGAGGGCTGATTTAAGCCTGTGCCAATGCAGAGCATGGCTTTAGTCACAATACACCAATATTGCAAAATGCTCAGTTTTATGAAGTTTCCATATTTCAGATCAGTTTCAGCTTTTCAGCTGTTGAGAAATAGTAAATCCTCATGTGGTTAGGAAGCATTCTTGGCTATTATCCCTAAAAAGAACTACCTTCAGTATTGTCAGGCTAGTACTCCGGAAGCAGACTGAGATTAGATAAGCTCATTAAGTCAGGCATTATTTCCACACCTGTATTCTTCCCAACAAAATAGTATTTCTCAGTGTCAAGGCAGCTAATTTAGAGGGAGATTTACTTGTCACACTGACACTAAACCTGAACTACTGGCTTGCTTCATGAATAAAGCTGACTTAGATGTACACATGCTGTCCTCCCCTTGAAGGCCTGGAACACAACTGGAAAATACTTGTCTCTTAAGTGATCCAGTCTGGTGCAGCTGGAGTACTCAGAATGCATTTATCAAGCATGCCATCACTAATAGAGAACTAAAATCGTATTCATCTAAAGCATTTTGCAATATCCTAGTCCTGCTCCCACCTTTGCCTCCTCCATACCAGGAATGAGCCCTCACCAGTGCCTAGGAAATAGCCACGGATGTCTTAGAGGAAGGAGTGACTGCAGCCTCAGGAGGTAGGCTAATATCCAAGCTGAGTCTTCTTCCCTGCTGCACACCCGTCCCCTGCACATCCATCCACAACTAGAAGGAAAGAAAAGTGAGGTTCAATAACCCTGTTCAGCTGATGAGCAGGGGAGAGGCAGACAATGAGATTTAAGGTAATTGAGCCACTTACTCAATTAAAACCAAGGCTTTAAAGCTCAATTCAGTCAAATAGCCTAATAAAAGGATATTACTGTTCCCCATGACCCTTGCCATCTTTATAACTTTAATATATGAGTTATAAGCATCCACACAATTACAGTCCTATTACACTCCCCACTCCAGCGGAGTCAGGTGAACAGCACAGCTACTCTCAAACCCCTTTGCCTCTGCCCTGCTCAGGATCCTGCAACCCACAAAGCTGGCCTGACCAGAGGACAGAGTAATTAATTTAGACCCAAACATCTCAAAAGTATCTTCTTGTACAGTTCACCTATGGAAAGGCTTTTGATTCCTGCCCTTCCGTGCATGCCGTATGGCTGAAGTATTTAATTTAAGGAGAATGATTAGAAGAGGAGGAGTTTTAATGGCCTGCTCCTAAGCCTAGATAAAAATCTTAGCTACAGAGTGGAAACGTGTTGAACTTGTATTGAAAGTGATACTTTCTGCAGCACACCAGCATTCAGTGACTCACAAGCCAACTGGAGGTGCTGAAAGCATTTAGAAAACAAAGTCAAGAGGTATCAAGTCCCAGCTGTAGAGATGAAAATACCAAGGCTCAAAGGCAGTGGGCAGTCAGCTGTGAAGATGGAAGACTTCAAGGCTCTTGGCACTAATAAATGTGACATGAGTGAGTGCCTTCATCACCTCCTGAGCCATGTGCTTTCAGGTGGGCACGCTTCGAGATGAGAACAGCCTTCCTGAGAAATCCACATGCGTTTATTTCCTGCCTGTGCTGAGGCAGAGGAATGAGATTCTCCCTGCCTGCATGTGGTCTGAATGGATGAAGATCTCAAAAAACGGGTCTAACTAGAAAGGGAAAAAGCAGGGAGAGGACTAGATGTACAGAGACTGTGCAAGCGTGAAAAAGCAGAGTAGATTCTCAATGGAGAGTATCAAGGAGCAGGTATGCATCCCCTACTCCTCAACTAAAGGATTGCAAAATGAATGAAACTTTGCTCTTTTTACGCTTCAAGAAAGTCTGAATTTTTCAAACCCTCTTATTTTCTTTTTCCAAGGGAAAAAATTCTGTATAGATCTGTATATTTACAGATTGAGTCTTCTTCTTAGATTGTTTCTTATTTACAAGACTAGAGTCCACCTAGTGCCAGAAAAGGTACAACAGACAGATGTCATACACAGAGGACACTATCACCTAGAAAAGGCCCAGCTGATACACAAGATAGATGGAAAGATTAATTTACCATTTTTAAAAAGGATGGATGCAGCATGGCTTGTTTCAGCCTACTCAACATTCACCATTAATTCAAACAGAATATGGACACTAAATGGTACCAAGGAAGAGGTCCCACTGAAAGGTCTCTGAAGGGTTTTAACAGCAAGAGCTGTGCTGCCTGAAAACACAGCTACCAGTTGTGTGTTTGACCTTCTAGTGAAACAATAAAGTAGACCGAGGAGGGGGAAAAACATCAGCTCAATGTCAATGCAGATGTTTCAGTGTGGGAGAAGGCTCCTTCAGCTGTCTAACACCATCTTAAACTTAGCTTACCCCTCTGCTTGACTGACTTGTCTTGTATTTCTTTTTTCATACTAGTAAACGACAGTTCATTTTGATCATGTTCCTCCCTGCGGAAAGGAATTCCTAACTAATTCCTATCTCCCTTTAAAATAAAGGGACAAATGAGAAAAACACTTTTTTTCCCACAGAACGGCCATAGTGAAGTAGAAATAATGCAAGTACAAGATCACTTTTCTCACTTATTTTGTGCTGAGAAGTGTAAGGACTAAATGGGCTTAGAGTTTGTCTGTTTTACAGCAGCTTTTAAGTTTTGCATCACCTGGCAAAATGTGGCCTTTTTCTATGGGGTTATTCAGTGAATCATTTAAATCCCTAATATGCAGAGAGCACTTCCAGAACATACGTAAATCAGTAGCATAAATCAGAAATGATATTTGCCTGCTAGAGGGAATGGAAGAAACCAGCATCCAGAGCCAACACAGGCAAAATGACTCCATTAGGAACTGCTGTTGTTTATTCCCCCCAGATTTTATGGTCTGGCTGGCGAGTCTGATGCCAAGGAGGTCACCTCTGAGGGGTTAATCCTCCCAGAGGCCTTACCCAGGCACTGAGAAACAGTCTCAAAAGGAAACATTAAGGTATTTTTCTGTGGGGTGAGCAGCAAAGTGTGCAGGCACCTGCATATACAGCTTAATGTAATTGTATAAACTGAGGAACAAGGAAGAGACAAATTCTCAAGGTGTCTGTCTACAAAAATCATGCCTTAGTACCCTAGTTGGCTTTTTGTGGTGGTGGAGTTAGCAGCAGAATGGGAAGGATATCAATTTCTAAAATGAACTTTCTGAACACTGGAGGCCTATTCCAAGAAATTTCCCAAAGCAAGTAACAGGAATGCTCCAAAAATCTCAGCTTTTCCCTACAAATAAACTGTTTCCTTCAAGAAGAGGCACTATGGTTTCAGGTACATACTCCTTCAGTACATCTACACTGAGTCATCAGCTTGAAGTCTCCAGTGAAGTTCTCAGTGAAGTTCATTATTAACAATATATCTGACCTGGCAGCTCATAGATTCAATCCGTACAGATTGCTTGGACAGCCTCAAGATTATCCAGCTGTAAATCGAAGTATTTTGAGGGTTTTGCTTTGTTTGGATGCATCTAGAGGTTACAAAAACAAAAGAGATGGTACTTCCAGGCTGCTTTATTGATTGCACAATAAGAACTAACCAAGCAAAGCATTTCTTGTTGTGATGCAGCCTGATCTGCCCATGCAGCATCCTGTTAAAGTCAATGAGGGTTCACAAAGGAGCAGTTCCACCATCACTACAAAACAGTCACTGACAAAGAACAAAAGGAAAAGAAGTAAGTTTCTATAGGACCTGTTTCAAAATTCAGTGCTCACCATGCACAAGTCATCATGACAGACAAGAATGCTCAACGGCAGACAGCACTGATCCCTACCTTGTCGTTACTTCAGCTATATGAGGAAACAGGCAAGATGGAAAGAAGTCTCTCTGAAATAAAGGGTGTTATTTCAAATACAGACAATGCCTGTAAAGGATCAAAATAAAGAATATTTGGAAAAAATAAATGCTAAGAAAAATCTCAAAAGTTGATCAACATTTGACAGTCCCAGCACTGTTAGAAATTCTTCTCAAAGATTAATACACTTCATGGGTGAAAGGGAAAAGCTCGCTCCTTTTCCGTTCCAGCAGCCTGTGAATAAATAATGCACTGAGCTTACATACCCTATGCAATATATGCTACAGGTAAAGATTATACGTGCTGGGACAGAATTGAGTGCTTAAATAAGTGGTTTGAGGGGAGATGAAGGACAATGAAAGATAGATGTGCAGTTTGGAAACAGGACAGTTATTTTGTTTGGACAGTCCATCCTAAAAGCTTTAGTACAAGCCTCCAGCACTCACATGGAAGATTAAAAAATGCCTATGCAGATACTTTAGGCATAAATTGATGATCATTGAAAGAGCTGAGCAGCAGGTCTCAGCAAACAAGATGTAAAATTAGCTTTCAGCTTCCTAAGATTTTCAAACACAGAGATAAGGCAGAGTATGCGCTAGTTCCGCATGGTATTTTACAGGCAGCATCACACACTCAGCAGAGAACTACCCAGCACTTTACAACAGCTGTCCTAGCCTGATTTCCCAAGAAGACTGCCTTTCTGAACGAGGCTAAACCACTCCATGCATGCCAGAGCCATCTGTAGCTCCGAAAAGAAGTAACTCTTCAGCTACTCTTGGAATGTTTCGTTGGATTTCCACACAAGAGACTCAATGAGGAGACAGGAGTTGGGATTGGTTTCTTTTTTGCTTGGGGGAGGGGAAGGGAGGAGGGTGCCTGCTTGCATTTCCCTTCCCCTCCAAGGAGCCCTGGCCTCCAGCAGCAGTTCCTGGGCTTATTCCTAGAATTTAGACAAGAGAAAAATATTGCACAAGGCTACACATGAGTGTATCAGAGATCACATGTGAACACTGTGTAAGGACATCTAGAAGTAGAAGGAGGAACTCTGTATTAAAAACAGTCATCGTTATTTACCAGGGAAAGGAAAGCTATAAGGAAGTTCAAATGTGCTAAGAATTCCAACAGCAGAAACGAAACCGGATTTTCTTGACAGCATAGTCATTATCAATGTCATTTCCACTATACTTTCATTGTAAAGTGCACATCATTATGTGCTACAGCCTTGAAGACTACCCTATTGAGGACTGAAAGCTGCCTTACACTACAGACCTCATCTGATTACATACCTGTTCATTTTACAGAGGTTCCCAATATTCCCCCAAAGCTTTGAATGGAAAGAGAGTTTCAGAAGTCCCACCATATCTCAGAAGTCCTCAGGAAGCTTCACTCTTAGTATGGATTCAAAGTCTGGCTTGCTCCTGTACTTTCTATTTCACCCTTTGACGTCTCTCAAGCAGGCTTTGCCTTTCAGCACCAATAGTTTTCTTTCAAAATACAAATCAACATTCCCACATCCTTGTAACAAGTATGCTTCCGGGTACAAGGCTGTACATTTAACGTCAGGACTTCGCCCCAGTTCCCTCTGAACACGTACTCCTGACTTGACTTCTTCTTTACAAAGGTTCTCACACAACTGGGAAACATCAAGGCAAATCCTGCTGTTGCTGTGTGTTTAATTAAGAGCACCTGTCTGCAGCAGCTTGGCATCAGATTTACGCTGGTTTAACAGAACAAACCCTGACATCAGCATAATCAGGGTTCTAAGAAGCAGAGCACGGCATTTCCCAGTAGCCACAGGCAGGCTGAACCTGGCAGAGAGCCATAGAAATGAAAGTATTTCAAATGCAGAATTATCTGTCAAGAACTTAGAAGAGATACCCTTAATCAAAAGTTACTCAGGGTATTTAAGGGGACTACAGTAAATTAAACCAAGTTTGATCATTAAATTCTGCAAATTCCACTCTGCCCCAGGATCATCAGCCTTTCTGCAATTACTGTTTTCCTGCTGGAGGCTTTGACTGCACTGTGCTTCCTCATTTGCTATTTAATTTCTTCATGGAGCTAGATACTGCTTTTAGGAGACCAGATGTTGAAGCTTCAAGTGCAAAAGAATCCCAGTTGGTGCTAAAACATACAGCACCTTGAGTTTTGATGCCTCTTTCAAAAGAATTCTCTTCACAGGTACAGCACACAAGTTCTCCCACAAATTATATCTGACAGGTTTAGTCATCATATTGAACACATCACTGAAGCTTAAACACTCCAAAAGACACATATTAACGTGATTTGATTTCTGAATGTCAGTCAATTCATAGCATGAGATGCACTGTGTCTGAGAGATATTGCAACACACAGGGTCTTCAAAAGATGACAAGCCAGGAGGTTAGCTGAGATTTCCCCCATGGGCTAACATGATTGCTGTGGAGCAGTAGTTTATGGAGGGCAGCCCCAGAAGTGCCATTTTCATTCAGTGCAACCCAAAGCCCACATGAAAGACAGCAGTAACTAACACATGGCAAGCAATTTCTATGACAGTGGTGCAGAGTAGGATTCACAGCGAAGTCTTGGAACATCAGACCTGGAGAATCCCAACCTAAATGCACATAGGTCCCTTAATCTGAATATTCCACTGCTTTCAGGTACTTACCTGTATCTAAATCTCAAGGTAACATTAGGAATTGAGTTTTAACTCAGTAAAGCAGGTGCTGGTGCTCTTGATCTGCCTTTACATAAGACTTACAACTTGGGTGTTATGCAAATTTCTTGGACTTAACAGGCTTTGAGACAAGTATTTAGATATGGAACCCAACATACTTTATTATTTCCATCATCCAGCTATTTTAACAATTACTCCTCGTCAGCACAGACAAGGAAGCCATTTTCAGGTTTGAGAACAAAGAAATGAAATTACAGCAGTCTAATCTTGCTGGTGTACCAAATGAGAACACTCCCAGGAGAACAAGTCCAAGCGTCCTGTCATCAGTCCTCCTTATATTGATCTTCAATGTAATCCCCCCAAAATTTACTATTTTCATGAAAAGGTAGATTAAAAAAGAAAACTGTATGCATAAAAAAAGTTAACCAAAGCACAGATTTTCAAGTTGCTTCACAGAAATGATAGAGACTATTAATGAAACCAATCAACAGCTCTGCTTCAGAACTCCACTGAGACAAAGTTAGGTTTTCCTACCATTTACTTATCAATGTGCTGCGCTGCACGATCTTTGCTTGTAATAGGAAAGCAAGGTAGGTCGCAAGATTACACATTTCTTTGTTACTTTATCTGTACTCCAATGCAATCATCCTCTCGTCCCGAAGCCCTTGTAATTTATTATTCAAGGAAAACCACAGGCTACTGGTCCTAGTTAACAGAAAAAGTCTTTGTACTAAACTGAAAAAGAGAAGGTCAAAAAAGAGCTACTGAGAGACTTTCGGAAATGGATAAAACATTGCTTTGGACAAGAGAAACCACAGCATTTCACAACACAACAGCTGTAGTTGTGTCAACAACTAAAACCTGAATTTCCTTCAGCTTGGTCTTCAGATTACACTTAGGCCCAATGAATACATGCATTCAAAATATTTTACAATCAAGCTCCAGCTTGAGCCTCTATCAATTTAAGGGGTAGGTGGACACCAGCTTCCCTCAGGCCCCACCATGCCACAGCCCGCTGGTTCACATGGTTTTGTTATCCAGCCTTCCAAGCAGCAAGGCAGGGTTTACAGGATTGAGTCCAATGAGATCAGAACAGGCTTATGGCAAGCCACAAAAACGTTCTTTTCTGAGCTCTGCCCCATCCAGGCCCTGCTGCCCTACCTGCAATTCTGTAATGAGGAATGCTCACACAAATCTGATTACCTCTGCCCAGGTCTCCTTTTGAACAGTTACTTCGTGTACAGGGTTACCTGGTCCTTAAAGAGCTTTTAATAATCCCAACACCAAGCTTCCAACCAGGAGACTGATCATTTTCATTAAGACCCCCAAAAAATTGCAATGCATTGGGAATGCTGATCAAAAGGATCTATCGCAGTGACATTCCCTAGCACAAAGCATTTGTAATCCAAAAGGAAGAGGCTTCCTGGCCAACCAGAGAACTGTATTGCAGACTTAGTATTAATTAGTCGCTGTTTGCAGCAGAATAATATTTGTAGCAATGGAATAAAACAGTTCAAGTAAGTCCCAGTAGCCAGAGCACAGGTGTATCCCCCACTAATGCCCATGCTAAGGAGAACACATTCATCAGCAGAAGGTACGTTCAAAAGAATAACACCCCTCTTGCTCTATTAACTTGGCTCAAGCTTCCTACAGTCACCTTAGTAACTGAAGAGACTAAATAATTAAATAGCAGCATGGGAGTCATGTCAAGACATGGTCCAGAAGATTGTTTTCTACCCTTTAAAATGGAGAATTCAAAAATAAGTTAAAGAGCCCACTCTGGAGCTCTTCTTTGTAGCCTTTGCCTTTAGGACATGAAGACAAACCATCTCCAGAATGCACCATATCTAAGATGATCTTTAAGGCACAGTTTGCCATAGCTATGAAAACGGACATGTGAAAACGAAGTGTATTACAATATACTAGTGCAGCTGGGAAAACCTAATTGAATGTGAGGTTACAAGAGATGTAATGTCCCTTTTTCCTCTCCTCTTGCAGGGCTTCTCTCATTCCATTTGACCTCATATTCCATCCCCAGAGGGATTACATCAAGACTGGATCCCCAATGCCATGGTCTGGGTCGCAAGTGAAGGAGATGGTGATGGCATAGCGAGTGCCCCAGTGAACCTTCTCCACCCGATGAAGGTTCTCAGATCCAGAGGTGAAAAAGGAAACCCGGCCTGTAAAGACAAAGTATTTAATCAGTGACATGGAGTTTGCCACTCAGCAACCAGCTCTCTACACAGTTCTGCTGTTGTCTCAGTCCAGCTGTTCCCTAGCTACCTGAGAGCCCGTAAATCATCACAAACTGTTATGAGCTTACGCTGCACCCTGACAGCTTTATGTACTGTTTCAAACGCATTAATCCTTTGTGCCACAAAGCTGGAGACAGAATTCCACCATATCTCATAGTTTATAAAAGGCAAGAGGAAGCCAAGAATATCTGAAGCCAGTTCTTAGTTGCCTCACATTAAAAAAGGCAACTCTGGTGACTGCCAGCAAAGTGTGTTGATTTCCTCCCTCCTCCCCTTCTAGTCTGGGCTCTAACTTTAGACCAAAGAAGGAAGAAGTACTACGAAGGTGCCAAAAAGTCTTCAGTGAAAAAATCCTCAGCAGGTTTACAAGCAGCTGTGGCAGCTTCTCAGCACTGTACCACGTATTTGCTATAGCTTTTTGTGCACAGTCTGATCCCTCGCTATTCAGCCAGGTTAGAAAGTTAGGTATCAGTCATAGACAGATTACTGTTCCTTAGAAGGAGCCACCCCATCAACACATTGACTTGGAAATGGGTCTATAGATGCAAGACCTTACCCCTGTGCTTTCATCCTGTCTGAGCTTTGACCATAATCCTGCCTTGGGGTTCTCCAGGCCTTAAGTGGCATTAAGATGAAATGCAGTTACTTTGATAATGACAGCAGGCATGTATTAGCATCCCACTGATAAAACAGCAGAATGGAGCCCTCTTCGCTTCCACATCATTAAAGTGTTCTGCAAATGTAAAAGTTCGAGGTTTAGCAAGTAACTCAGAACTGATGCAACTCTGTAGGACTGCTCAAGTTCTCCTGAGAAAGCCAGTAACACTCATACACACACCTGTTTCATCCCCATAGTGTGCGATTTCCCTGCTCAGGCCTTTCATCCCACTGTTCAAATGAGATTACAGGTTGCTATAAAGCTTATCATAGGGAACATGACAGACTCTGCCTGAGACCTGTTCACAGGCAGGCAAAATGAAACACATGCCTACTTAAAATTTGCACAAGAAGAAGATAAACACAAACTCCCCTGCAGAAATGGATACCAGGCACATAACTGGTTTTCTCTTCTAGAAGTGACCCAAAGATCCAGAAGTTGCTTTGCTTGCATCCCCCTAAGCAGCACATATGGGAGATCTGAACAAAACTAGACCAGCCTTATGGAGCTTGGTTTACCCACTGATCTAAAGTCTGTCTCAGCAGCCTCTGTGTCCCTTGCACATTCTGTTCCAGTTCACTTTTAATCTTTTATAGTTCAAAGAGTCGTTCATAACTGTCAAGCAGAAGTCATATCATACTCTGCCTGCGGCTGCACATCAATAGTGAGTAAAGCTATATATAATAATAATAAATTCATTCATATACACAGCTCATTTACACCTTGGTGTCCTGCTTTATTGGATGAAAGACTAAATGCAGACAACGTATTCCTACCCTCTGAGTGTTGAATGAACAGTGCTGCCCTCAAGGATTTTATGCAAGTCCCTGTGTCATGTTTCGCGGCAATCAGGTATTATTATTAGTCCCTCACCTACTCACCAAAAGCTTTGCCTTAAACTGATTTTCAAGTTTTATTTGACCTGTTATTAGCAGTAGTAATTCAGAGCTAGGCAAGTTTCAGTGTATGGTTTAAGCCAGTTAACCGGAGGTTTTGGGCTATACAAAATGTCTTGATTCCTTTCTTTAATAAATATGTCTTCATATATATGGTGTCTCACAGCTCCTTGTGCATCTGGTCCTATGTGTCAACTGGGGTCTCCAAGTCACTGAAGAAGCCTACAATCAGTTTCCAAAGGTAAATTCTTCCCAAGTGAGGAGAAAGTCTTTTAAACCTACTTCCTTTGCAAAACTCTCAAGCAAAAGCATACCCTTTCCCTGGTACACTATTCTTAATAGTGTAAATGTTAAAACATCAATAAATATAGGGCAGTATCATTATCCAGAGACTTCTGGGGAAAAACACAAGATAAAATAAAGCTGGCCTATTACCAGGTAGGATGGCTCCCAGGCTTTCAAGCACACCTTGAAGGCTGCACCCCTTTGTAATTTTGCTTCAATACACAGTACATGGAAACCACTTCAGAGATTAAATCACAACGAGAAAGCAAGGAGGCCACAACCAAGGAAGTTCCTTCAGAAGGTGTGGGCCTACTCCTACATTATAACCTGTCCTTGCTTAGCTATTTCTTGATCCATTCTGAATTAAGACTTTTAACCCCTGCAGTTCCAAGCTATGAACCATATTAGCAAGATGGTATGATCACATGTAACATAGATCGGGTTTCAGCTAGGAGCTTGCATTCAAACTATTTCAAGTGCATTTCCTAAAGTGTTACACACTGCCACAACTAAGAAAGCTGTGACAGGGCTTCTCCTTGTGAATGAGAGGAAGACGTGCATACGGAAGTTCCCCTAAGCTCTCCAGACTATGAAACACTGATAGAGTGAATGCTGAGCTTCGTAAGAGATAACCATTGTACTACAAGTGCTAAAGAATGACTATGCCACTATTCATTGCAGGTAAATGTACATCTGTACCTACCATTTCCTGATGAAACATTTTTGAGCAACAAAAGTTCAGGAGAAAGTGTGTAAAATTCTAAATCTCACTTCCTTTGTCCTTTTCTTTCATTGAACAATGGCCTCAGATCTATCTTTTCTCCCCTACTCTGACCTGCCTGCATGGATTTCTTTCCAACATGCTTTTCTGCCCCACAAAAGAAATCTTGACTATTACCTCCCGGAACATAACTGCAGTTTGATTTATGAACACTTACTGCTAAAAGTGTAAGCTTTCTGGAGATCACAAGCCACCACTCAATACAATGTTACAGTGTATTATCTAACCAAAAAAGAGAAAGTGTGGTCCTTAAGGGATGAACTTATGGAGAGCAAGAAACAACAATGGGATCATCTCCTGTTCTGAGGTCAGTGCTTCAAAGCTTTCAGAAATAAGCCAATCTCTGAGCTATGTTCTGAAGAATGAAGATTAGAATGGAGGTGTCATGGGGTTAGAAGTGATGCCAAGGGTGAAAGCCAAATGATTTTTTCTCCACTGAGATAAATCTATAGTCTGAAAAGTATTTCATCCTGACTGTGAACCTCTGACGCATTCTTCCTTATCACAGCAAGATGCCAAAACCTCCTTTCTTGCTTCTTTAGTTTTGTGATACTTTGTACCATCTCCTCCTTCACCTCTATTTCCCATTCCACAAGAAGTCAATCAGGCAGAGCATACCACAGCAATCAGTGCAGCACACCAAGGCATTTAGTACTTTTAATGCTTAGACATACAACCCCATATTAGATAAAACTCACATTTTGTACACCCTTCTATTGATTGTATTTCCTACTTCCTGCCCACAAACACTTACAACTCCTTTATAGCTGTTCCCAACTGGCTTCACCATTTCCATCAGGTTGTCTAGTAACCAGGATTGAGCTATACTCCGGCCTAGTTTCCATGGAAGAGTGCAACAACGGACTGGAGGAAGTTCCCCCAACACAAACACACTTGTTCTTGCCTTTTGTATTTGGAGAGCAAAAAGCCAAAGAATTAGAAAGATCTGTGGTAGCCTCAAGACCAGCAAGAACTTCTTTCTAAATGATCAGCTTGCCTGCATAACTCCATGGGAACAGAGGTAATCAATCCCTGCCTTTGATCTCTATGTGACAATACCCACAATTACAGCTCATTTTCTCTTCCTTTCCATGTTTTCTCTCTTTCCAGCATTAAGTGCTAGAAAGCGTGTTTCAAGACAGATTTAGCCCAATAAAGGTTTAGCTGATGAGCTCCTTGCAGATTGCAGTAAGTGTTAGCATGAAGCTGCTCCCCTTTCTAGGTCACGGATATGCCTCCAGCGCTGCTTCTGTACTAAGAGCAGTCAAGAGTTAACCATGAGTGGAGCTGCTTCTCAGTCCCTTCTTTCTGCGGCTCTTGGGCATCCACACAAGTTTTAAAGGCTTCGAATAAGCACAGAATAAACTGTACTGGGGATAGAAGATTCAGGTGCAAACCCATTTAAATACATGACCCTCTCACAGAGACCTGGGACAAGGAACCTGCAGCAAGCTCAGCACCGCAGCATCCATCAAAATTGAGTCTGGTCTTTGGTGTCACTGACACAATTCAAAATCTTAACACCCTGTCAAGCTTCTGCTGTGAAAAGCAGGAAAGGTTTTGCTCCTCTTACAGGAAGCAAGACCTTAATCGTATCAGAGGTAACCACTTATTCTCCTGATGTTTTGAGGCTCCATTTTTGCACAGGTCCACAGGAATCATTATTTATGAAGACACAGAAATGCCAGTTACAAGCTCCACTGCTATGAATTTTGATGTCATTTAAATGAGGTAACACTTATTTTCCAGACTAATGCTTCACAAGCAGCAAAAGCAACAGCTGTGTCACTATGCAGCGATTATATCCCATTTAATTACTCCAACAAAACTACTAGAGAAACATATTTGTTAATTGTGAGCTTTTGCTTTTCTTTACTTTTGCACTCCCAGGTTTTAATCACATTCATACTGCCCCTTCTTTTTAGATGTACTCAGAAAATAACCACTGCAGGAAGCAGCATACAGGTGGGAAAGAGTTATATATGCATACATTATAGCGAAAACATCAGTATTCTCACAAAGCTGGATCTCAGGAGATGTTATCACTGCTGAATTTTAACATTCAGTTGCACTTCCATAAAAAGCAGCCTACAATTTGCTCTGTAACCCCTGCACTGGGGGGCTCTACAGGTTGGAGGAATATACCAAGGAAACAATTTTCAATTACAACTATGCCCTGGGCACGTAACTGACTTCAGCAAAACCACTTAAGACTGATTTGTTTGCTTGTCTCAAACAAAGGCAATACTGACCTATTCTAACGTAGTTAATGTGAAAATTAATTAGCAAGCACCACTACAATCCTTTGCAGTTAATGCACGTTCTCTTTTACAAGTATTAGAAAAAATATCCTCTGCTGTTCTTATTCTGGCAAGAGAAAGAGTAGTAAGGCACGACACTAAACTGTAACAAGACGTAGGGAGTGCATGGAAGGACTTTGAGAACCATCATATTAACATACCACAGTGCTCTTACAAATTACCACAAGATTATAGTGCCTCTAATATTACAAGTTCCTTGCATAACTTCGGTTGGAAGAGACCTTGGCAGGTCATTGGGTCCAATCCCCTTTCCCAAATCAAGGCCAATTTCTAAATTATATCCAACTCCTGAGTCCCATCAGGTTGCTCGGGGTCATATCATCAGCACAGAGGAGCGCAGCATTCAGAGGCTGACATTTCCCCAGGTATGCCTCAGGCACACATATTTTGCTGCCCCCATGTCTCCTGTGCTTGGTTTTGACCAGTGACTTCCAGAGGTCCTTTCCAGCCTCAATGACTCTGATGACACGTGGAACAGGCCAGTCACGTTCATACCAACCTTGGCAATCATTTTCTGCTTGCAGCATTCCCATTTTGCCACTGGATCCCAATCTCCTTTCATGATCCCACCCTTCACATCAGACTACCCTTTCTGCTTTCTTGGCAGCATCCTTCTAGTTTAATCCACTGCCAAATTTCCTTGTTAACTCTTTGGGTCATGAGAACATCAAGGAGAAACTGCAACTTGTGTTAAGACTGTCTCAGCCAACATGCAATCTTGCAAGCAAACAAGCAAGGGAACAGTAACTGTCCCCTCATGCTTGTCCTTGGTCTGCTTAAACTGAGGCTGAAGACCAGGGAAGGGAGGAGCTACCCCTGTCTGATGCCCCTGACAGGGAAGGGACACAAAGCAGGGCTGGAGGGGGTGTAAGAGGTCTCACCTCCATTCACTGTCCATGGCAGCTGGCTGGGGGCACTGCAAAGACTGAGCTGTTGCTCACAAGGAAATGAAGCAACTCATCTGCCTGATTAAAGGGAAGCAGGAACAGTTTATTTGGAACTACAGATCTATTCAACATCTTTCATCTTAGGCACTGACAGCTTTGACTGCCTGCTTAACATTTATCAGCTCTAAATGTTACTCGGGAAAGCAGGAAAAACTGCATCTCATCTGCTGAGTGACACCAAGACGGAAGCACTGCCGGGGAAACTGCACAAACAAAACCGTGTTCTCATCCTTGTCATCTGTCAAGGATTAACTACTAATTCATTCTCATGGAAAGCATCCAAAAAAACCACCCTACAATTAGGCAAATAATCTGATAATATTTTCTGTAATCACTCAATAAAACTTATAACAGCAATACTTACTCAGTCACTTATAAATAAATGTTGAATGAGGAATGCTTTAAGCAAGTCCTTACCAAAATCCCACATGGAATGACAGCATCTGTGAGTGCCTGATCTGGGATGAAGAGAGGGTGACAGAAGAGAGGGCTCAAGCTTCTCTAAACCGTTCTGCTACATAGATGCTTCTGTGCTTGGCATAAAGAAGCCTACGGCCTAAAATAAGCCAAAAACCATGTATGTAATGAAGCCTAGTTACAAGCCTCTTCCAAATTTATTTACTAGACAGAGTCACTTGTTATAAATGAAATCACTGACCCACCCTCTCCCACAGCCAGCTCGCCAGCTGTGGATTAACAACAGTTTCCAAATGACTTGCTTTTATTTGAAATCCAGAAGCACCTGGACTGAAATTCCAAATCAGTTTTTAAAGAAAATAAGTGACTTTAATTCTTTCCTACTAAAAGTACACGAGCATTTTTAGACTTGAACTGAACCCCTGCCTGCTCCTCTCCTATCAGCACAGTTGGTTGCTCAAAAGAACAGGAGCTTCTGCTCTGTACATTGTATCTGAAGGTGTGACAACCTAGTGAAGTATTTAGAAGTGAAAGCAGTACAGCTGCGCTCTGCCCAAATCACAGTTACCGAGTCCCATCAAGGCCTTCCACTTCTTCTCCCTACAGCCAAGGGATTGACAAGGAGATTACCTCAGCTCTTGCCTTCCAGTTCTCCCCAGCAGTGTTCAACCTCACCCAACCAGTACAGCCAAGTCTGCTTTGTTCTCCCATCTCAGAGCATTCTGGGAAGCTCTAAAGGTTTCTAAAGAAAGGTTTCTAAACTGGACTCCTATAAAAGCTTCCCACCTAAGAAAAAAGCGTTGCAATTTCTATCAGGTCAAATTCCTCTGGATCATCTATTTTGACCTTGCTAAACATTGCATGTTTACTAGAGCTGCAGTCAAACTGCCTGGATTCCAAGTTCCAGGTTTCAGATTCTGATAGAGAAGGAATTCATCCTCACATTTAGGAAATCACTAAAGCATAAACACACAGGTAACTTCTGCTGCTCATTTCTTATTCAAAGAACGGCCGTTGAAGAGAAAGACTTCATGATAGCACCCTGTGGTGTGAGATGCTAACACTCACAAAGTTTAGGAACCAAGAAATGAAACATCATTACTGAACTGTACAGTGTAACACAGCTGAACCTGCAGTTAATCTGGTGTTTTGTTTTACTTTATCTGTTACATTACCTGAATTTCATCAAGTAACTGGTTGAAGCTGATTTTTCTCTGCTCCCTCTTTACACCTTCAGCCCCAATATCATGAAATATTGGCCTGCGTATGTATAACAAAGTCCTGTGCAGCAAGTAAAGCCCAAGTTCCACACTACATGTGTCCATTTACAAGTATTTTATAGTGGGGATAAAGGCTTAGATGCCAATTCTCAACACTGACAGTGCTTTACAACACACCTTGGAGCACTGTAACACATTTAGCTCTCTCTGTACCCCCAACACTCCTCAATCCTTTCAGTGGTCCAGCTAGTGCAGTGACCATTACTACCCTCAGTAACAGAGCCCCCCAACAAGCCAGTGTATTCTGTATGATGTAATTCATGTAAGCACCATGTGAAGTGCAGCTCTGTCCTGCATCTCCCAGGTACCTAGCTTTATGGGTCCAATTAGAATTTCATTTAATGCCATAGAAATCTACCATCAAGCACCACTGGATTACAGAAGCAGAGCCTGGCAGACACTCTCCTGTCAAAAATAAGACAGAAGGCAAAAGAGCCTTCAGAATTCTACAAAGCAGTGAGGAGCTATTGAGCTATTTTCTACGGACTGTAGTGACAGGACAAGGGGTGATGGGTTAAAACTGAAACAGGGGAAGTTTAGATTGGATATAAGGAGGAAATTCTTTCCTGTGAGGGTGGTGAGGCACTGGAATGGGTTGCCCAGGGAAGTTGTGAATGCTCCATCCCTGGTGGTGTTCAAGGCCAGGTTGGACAGAGCCTTGGGTGCCATGGTTTAGTGTGAGGTGTCCCTGCCCATGGCAGGGGGGTTGGAACTGGATGATCTTAAGGTCCTTTCCAACCCTAACTGTTCTATGATTCTATATTTCTATCACAATTGCAACAGACCCTCCTTTTTCTACCGTTTCTCTCTGCAATCATCTCCCCAGTCCCAGGTGCAATTTGTGGTTGGTATTACAAATCAGGAATCGCTGTCCCACAACCCATGAACTTCACATAGCTGGCTGTTGCTGCGGCTGCTAATGTCAGCTCTGTTCATTCATTCATTCATCCATTCAGGACTGACAGCTACTCCTGTGGATTTTAAAATATCACTCTCAACTTCCAGTTGTTACTGCTTTAACACCAAGCTGCGCTCCCGTTTCACTGGTTGGAGCAAAACTGAAGCTAGGAATACCAAGAGATTATCACAGTCTAGACAGAATCTGGATGATGCAGACCAAATGCAGAGAAAGATCAAGCTCTCTCTACTCACTGGAGAAGAAGAAAAGTCCACTGGTTCACAATACAAGATGGATTACTGTCCTGGGTTCGGCAGTAGCAGTCATTTTTCTCCTCCTTGGTAGCTGGTGCAGTGCAGTGTTTTGACTTTCAGCTTGGGAACAGAGCTGATAGTGATGTTTAGGTTTGGCCAAGGACTTTGTGAGCCTCATGCTCTGCCAGGGAGGAGGGGAAGCCGGGAGGAAGCAGAGACAGGACACCTGACCCAAACTGACCAAAGAAGTATTCCATACCACAGCACGTCATGCCCAGGATGCAACTGGGAGTTAGCCGGAAGGGCCGGAGACCGCGGGGTTGGAGGAGGTATCGGTCGGAGCTTGGTCGGGCTGGGGGGGGCGAGTTATCGGTCGGCTGGTGGTGAGATGATGTATTCTCTTCCCTTGTTATTTCCTTTATCATTATTATCATTGGTGGTAGCAGTAGTGATTTGTGTTATACCTTAGTTACTAAACTGTTCTTATCTCAACCCGTGGGAGTTGCACTGTTTTCGATTCTCCTCTCCGTCCCTCCGAGAGCAGGGGGAGGGCAAGAAAGGGGGGGAAGTGAGCGAACGAATTACCTGACTGGGTTTAAACCACGACAGTTCTTTTTGGCGCCCAACGTGGGGCACGAAGGGTTGAGATACCCAGATTTGACTGGATTAATAGTCACTCGTCACAATGCTGATTTATTGGCTCTCAGAGTTGTTTCGCTTGATCTCACAGCTTCAGAATGTTGTAACTTACTTAGAGCCGGTATTTGCTGTGATAGTGTTTATCAAGTGTGGGGCTTGGGCTAAGGTTCTTGTCTCACTGTGCTTTATGGCAATGGCTTGTAATACGGGTGGGCTCCAGCAGCAGGGCGGGACGGACGTGGCCGTGGACTTGTACCTGGCCGTCCGGCTGCTCTTCACCGCCCTGGCCCTCACCCTACTCTCCATCTTCGTGAGGCTGCGGGGAGCTGAGGGGGAGCGGCCCCGGGAGCCGGCGGCTGCTGAACCGGCCCGGGAGAGCGGCCCCGGGGACCAAGCGGCGGCGGGAGCGGGGCCGGAGGCCGCGAGGGGACGGCTGCGGGTGGAGGAGGTCGGGGCGGTCGAGGAGCAGAAGGAGGCGGCTGCCGAGCAGCGGGAGAAGGCGGCGGAGGAGCCGAGCCCCGCGGAGGAGCCGAGCCCCGCGACGGCCGAGAGCGTTTCCCGGAAGCCGCCCGCCGAGCCCCAGGAGGATGCAGGAGACCACGCAGCATTTCCCGGCAAGGCAGAGGAGGAAGAGCCGGACTCAGGAAAAGAGAAGCTGGCGGTGGGAGAGCCGGCAAGCACAGCAGCTACACCAGCCCCAGTGACAAGTACAGCAGCATCAACTGAGAGTTCTGAAGGTTTTGAATGGCCTTTGGGTATCCTTGGGACCTGCCTGCTGATTGTGATGGGGATCAGCATGTTGGCACTCACACAGACTGTGTTCTACCCACCACCATTTTGTCTGATCTCAAAAGTTAAGCAGAGTGGTTTGGGTCTTGTCTGGGGTTAGACGAGGATATAGGGGGACCAAGAGGTTTTCCCCAAGGCTGGGCAGTCATGAGTGGCAGGGTGTGTGGGACTGGGCAAGTATCTAGTCCACTGGGCCCCTCCAGTGCTTTGGAAGCATCGGAGATGGAAGGCAGCTGTATGGAGTCCCCAGCAACAAGCTGCAGAAACTGCTGAAGGGGACAGTGAATTATTTTGAGCCTGGTGGGCCCAATGCACTTCAGGCCATCAGAGCAGAGATGCAACACAGAGATGGACTCATGATCGAGGGGTGGACTTAGCAATGGACACTATTGCCCAGGTTATTCACGAGTGTGAACACTGCACACAGTCTCTCCTGCTCTGGAAGACTGTTACAAGAGATGGAGCCTGACATCATGGACCAGATGGACTCAGCAGCTTTATAGGGACTGGTCCATGCACTGAGATAAGAGTGATGGTATACTGAAAATGTGGGATCTGAGCATGACGTGAATGGTATGGAATAAGGGGTGGATAATGTCCTGGGTTCGGCAGTAGCAGTCATTTTTCTCCTCCTTGGTAGCTGGTGCAGTGCAGTGTTTTGACTTTCAGCTTGGGAACAGAGCTGATAGTGATGTTTAGGTTTGGCCAAGGACTTTGTGAGCCTCATGCTCTGCCAGGGAGGAGGGGAAGCCGGGAGGAAGCAGAGACAGGACACCTGACCCAAACTGACCAAAGAAGTATTCCATACCACAGCACGTCATGCCCAGGATGCAACTGGGAGTTAGCCGGAAGGGCCGGGGACTGCAGGGTTGGAGGAGGTATCGGTCGGAGCTTGGTCGGGCTGGGGGGGGCGAGTTCTCGGTCGGCTGGTGGTGAGATGATGTATTCTCTTCCCTTGTTATTTCCTTTATCATTATTATCATTGGTGGTAGCAGTAGTGATTTGTGTTATACCTTAGTTACTAAACTGTTCTTATCTCAACCCGTGGGAGTTGCACTGTTTTCGAAGAGCAGGGGGAGGGCAAGAAAGGGGGGGAAGTGAGCGAACGAATTACCTGACTGGGTTTAAACCACGACAATTACTAAATATATGCTTTAAGCAGTTTTCACACCTTGTGTTAATGTTGTGCGACTTCTAAATCTGAAAGTCTTACTTTTCATTTCATTGCACTTTCTGTCACTGCTGCATTTCCTCAGCTTTCAGTAGTGAATTCCTCCAAACATGTTCCATTAAAGAGCACAATACAAGATACAAAAAGAACCACTATTTCCCTTAGAGTACTGCACCTATTCTAGAGTCCTGTGATGTCTAACACTGCAGTAAAGCTACATTTATCTCAGTAAGTGTACACACACACACAAGCCCATTTCTGCACTAAGAGGCACCTATGTATGCCGCCTTAATGTATGCTTTTCCTTACCCAGGCAGAACAACTAATGGCTCAGGCTTCGAGCATACACTTTTTTCCTATTCTAAATGAAGAACAATCCAACTTCACACGTTCCCAAATAGCTTAAACCCTCACCTCAAGTATTTTTACACTTTAAGAAGCACACACTTCTGACAGCTGTGAAAATGTGTTAAGTTTGATATTCCAGGAAGAGTCACATTTCACTCACCAATGCACATCACTCATCTTGTGCCATAGATTACTTTCTTCCACTAACACACAGAAGTGATTGCAACCTTTCCTTCTGCCCTTTTATATAAACAACTTACATGTAAAACAAACCTCCTTGCGAGTTGAAGATGAGTGCAAAGCTGACCTTAAAAACAAGAATGCTCATGCAAATAAGGAAGACAACCGGTACTGAGAATCCATTCCAACGGCAGAGTTTCACCTGCACTTTAGGATAAAGTGAAGTCTGATCTGTCCAATATCACCAGTGCTCAAGTTGACACAAGACTCTCCAAAATTAAGAAGTTTCAAATATGGGTGACACCAACAGCTTTAGTAGCAGGAGGAAGTACAATTATTTTAGCACTGAAAAAGGAATGCCTCACAGTCTGCCATTTACTCTTAATCCTCCTCTATCTATTGAAGATTCCTAAAACAGATAGGCCAGCAAAGGAAAAGTAATGTTGAAAGGGTGTGGGTTTCATTTTGAAGTACCTCATTCTAAACGCTGCTCTGTTTCCTTTAGTCTCTTGAACAGAGCTACCCCGGTACAAAGGATGGAAAAAAAATGCCAGTACAACAATTTTGGAACTAGAATTTGCCCAGACATTTAGAAGCAGCAGATACTACTTTAGAACTGTTTCTTTGTCCAAAAAGAAAGTTTTCGTTTCAAAATAGTATTACACTTGGCACTAAGAATCCTCTTATTCATGGTACAGTGAGTTTCTTGCAGCAGGCAGAGGTCCTGACTTCAGTCAGAAGACACATTTATACTTCTGAAGGCCATCGGGACACAAGAAAGATGAGTTCCTTAATGTCACATTTGGTTATGAATTAGCCAAAGGTCTGTACATGTGAATTGGCACCACTGTGGTGACTTGTTCATGTCCATTAAAAAGGAAAAAAGACAAACCTCAAGAGCCTCTAGGTTAATAAATCATCATTCTTAAAGCTAGAGCCGTTTGTTAATAGCTGAACTAGCCAGTATTATAGACCATGCAACAAATCAGATTGAGAGTCTTTCACTCAAACATGTGAGAATTAGGTCTTAGGCTTCTTACACAATCCACAAGTGATGTATACTCAGAGAAGTGATAAGCGTTTTAAATCAAGCTCCGCTTATTACAAAGCAGTTCTCCCTGTCCCAAACTGTCTGGCTAAGACAGACACTTAAACAGTAAGTGCTGGGAAAGCACTGGAAGCAGCAGTGGGACTTGCAAGGGCAGCATTCCCAAACACAGGAAATCCCAGTGGTTTATTTTAAATTGTCTTGTTTTGAACTTCAAATCCCTGCTTTTCTGCTCTGCTGCATCAGTAACAATGCCTTTCTGTTCCCTGCTGTCAAGCCTGACACTAACAGATTCCTGCTCACAGAAAAAGAAATGTGCTCATTTTAGTGCACAGCACCAGGCTCCCAAAATGCAAACTAACTTTCAGACAGTAAGTGCCAGGTTTTAGCACTGAAATGCCATTAGCAATACAGAGAAGGTAAATTGGATGTCAAACACTAAAACCAAACCAGTAATTATGACAGACATCTCTAAAAACACCTGAATCTCCTAAATGGGAAACAACAGCTTGCCAAGACATGGTTTTGAAAGCTGGGTTGGACTGACAAGCACAAAGCATAAAGCAAAACAACCCAAACAAAAAAGAACACAGAAGGAAGGAGAGAAAACACACTGCAGAGGAACGTTCTGAACATAAAAAATACATCAGCTTGTACCAGCGACAGAAAACACCCTGGGGTCATTCCCTCCTTCACGTTCTCTCCCAAGCCACATTTTATTAGCAAGACAAAAACTAAGTGCAATTGCCTTCTCATTGTGCTTCACTCCTACAGCTTTGCTCCTTTGCTCAGAGGATGCTGACAGTTATTTAGAGCACACCATAGGCAGTGACACAACCATGGGATCCCTGACACCTGTGTTTAGGCTGAGGAGTGTGTTACAAAGGTGTAACTCGTATTAAACTTCTCTGTTGCATGCATGTAGCACACCTGATCTTTCAAAGGCCATTCCCTACCAGCTTTGCATTGCTTTAAAAGGTGTTTAACCACTTCTGTGGCACTTTCTACCGGCAACAGATCAGCCTGTAAAAGGGACTGGTCAAACCTAAGTGCTGCTAAAAATCCTTCTGTACTTCATCTGCTCCCCTTCCTCCCCAGAAACATCATCACAAGCAAACACCTTGCAGCAGAGCCTGCAAATGAACCAGATGGGGCTGTTTGGAAGCAATTTCACAGTTGTAGACTTCTTGATATCAAGTCGGGGCACACAGCACACAGAACAGGAATGAGTGCCCCTGCCTTGTGCCAGGCGTTCTCCTGGTTACTTGGAATTTGACTACGATTTCTACAGCTACAAAAACATGTTCATCTTAGAATTGCATCTGGAAATAATACCTCAGGCAGCATTACTGCTGCTAGGTGGATCACTTTATCCTTAAGTTAAAACAAAATCCACTCCCGTTTGCAGGCAGCAATAGTCAGAAGTCAGTTCTGCTTGGGGTGATACCTGTCAGCAGACAATTACTGAGGCTATCTTTAAATGAGTAAATTTCCATCTTTTCTCTTTTAACAAAAACAACAAAAAAGAAGCCAGAACACAGTAGGAATATCAAGTTGGCCTGTTTTTTTTTCCCCCTTGCAAAAGCGTGATCGGTCTTGCATTGTAAAAGGCTCCACTGCTGTAAGCTCAGTACTCACCTACCAGACAGCGAGTTGAGGCTGAGGTATTTCTTTCTAGGCATACTGCCGCAGAGTAATTCAAGATTCAAATAAAGCCACTTATTAAAAATAAATCTTAAACCACCCTTCAAGGCTTTTTGCCTTTTTCCTCCTTTATTTTCTTAAGCTACAAAAGCTATCAGCCACCAGAACGCTCATCCCTGTCAGATCTACTGAAAGCTGAATTGCACTTGGTTATAATCAAGTTACCATGGTTCATGTTACTGCAGGTTAACAGAGCTACAGTAATCAATCATCTTCACATCAAGCCCACAGCAACTACAGGTTGTTAAGCCCCACCATGAACAGCAAAGGAATTTCAAGCCTTTCTAAATGGCTTTACTTTGGGTTTGCTGTAGTCACACAGTTATCTTTGCTCTTGACAAAGTGACCTGCTAAGCTGTCATAACTGGATCGCAGTTGTAAGCCCTGCAGCCTCGAAGGAAGTCACTTTGTGTGGTTTAACTGCAGATATTTCTAACTGTGGCCACACTTTAACCTTTTTTAAGCTTTACTTTGTGTCATCAAACTGAAGACAAAATGTTGCACTATTCCAATTACTGCTGACACAAAACCAAGTCCCAGGACATCCACCACCCCATCCAGTTAGTAACTGGCACTCTTTGGCCTGCCTTAGTGCAGGCAAACCAAGACTCACCTGCTTGGGGCTCTACGGTCTTGTTGGAACCTGCATCCATGAAGACAAATCGGCCACCACCAAAGTCTTCACTGTAGTCAGAGAGATAGAGCAGTGAAGTATAGTCAAAAGAGCCATAAGTTACCTAGAAGAAGACAACATCACCAAAAGTTACCAAATTCTACTCATCTCTGCAAAGCATAAATAATTAAACAGATGGATATGATGGGGTTTTCTAATTTTCCATTTTTCACATACTTAATAGAAGGTCTGGAAGCTGAGAACATTCTTTTCTAGAAGTTACATTTATTAGTCTCTCACATTTACACACATACTGCATACAAGACTGGCACGTTGTGCTTATTATTTCCATTATTAGCTTCCATAATTAAAGTGCTCCTATTAATTTCTACCATAAGTCCACTGAGGTTAGCAAAAAACCACCCAGGGTCAAAAGCTGCACATCTGCATTGCAGCAAGAAAACCAGAAGGGCTCAGATCTGTTTATACTATTTCAAGATACATTTCATCATAAGGTTAATGAGACCCAAGAACAGCCTTTGAGTAATTGATTCCACCCACTAACTACTCATGGTTATAGGTTCCTGGAAACCTCACCTTTTACTCCTTCACCAGCTACCATGCAGGAGCTTCACGGTAACAGTGAATCAGACCTCCCAGATAAGCACACATTTGTTGGAGGAACTTCTACTCTTTCCCCTATAGGTTTGGTTTGAAAACCTTCAAATGTGACTTCCAAAGTCTCTGTTTCTTTTCAACCTGCAGACCAAACACCCCATTTTTAAGTATAACAAGGCGATTTTCCTTCCTTTTAAAGTATTATTTTTGCTCAATATGTATGTTGAAGATGGCAAAAAGAAACACTATGTTTTACTGACCAGAGTGAAGCTATATAAATATTTAACACTGAGTTTAGCTGATTCTGAAAGTATTTCCTTTCCATAGCTACATGTCACCAACAATTACAAATACACTTGGAAAGCAATGGCTGTATTCTCCAACTTCTTTACAGTGCATGACAGCTCGAGTTCTGCATTCCACTGTCAAACAGTGAAATGTGCAGCATGGTAGTACTGTATGAACACACAGCACTGGCAGACTGTTTTGACTGACCTGGTGACTGTTAGAGGTAGGTGCTACTTCCAAACTTAGAAGTTTCCTAAATATTTTCAATTATAAGTTACATTCATTAGTGCCAGTTAAATTTTGGCTCAACAGCAGTTGTACTTCTTATTCCGTAAGGGCAGTGACTAAAGAGAACACAGCAGCAGATGGGACAGGAAGACATTTTCATTCTTACTCAGTTTATTATTTTGACCATAAGGGCTTAAAGGAAAAAAGCCAAATGTGGTGACACGCTGTGCTGCACAGTTTGAATCACAAAAACGAGAGAAACCTTTTGGTGATCCCCTCCTCCCCAGATTTACCCATACCTTAGAAGCAATACAAGGCAATAAATGGGAAGTAATGAGCATGTGGTGCTGCAGCACCTCAAAACAGCCATTCTACAGCCGTCCTCGTGATCAGCTTTGCAGAGATATTTTCACCTTCACTGATTTGATGATAAAACTTCCAGTCAGTTTACGTCTTCCAGCCAGTGAAGGCAGCAGCAAAGTTTACTCAATTCATACTTGCAAGTCTAATGCATTACAACTGCTTTTACGAACTCGAGTGGTGCAGCATTCTTTGCTCTATCAGTGCGCTCTCCATCCTCTGCTAGGTGGCTGCATCAATTCTGAACTGTCACAAGCTGACTACAAACCATTGTAGCCATACCAAACACATCTGACTTCTACAGATAACTAATCTGGGAACAGAGTATGCTTTGGAAAATGGCTTTTCTGTTCCTGTTCTTGTTCATTACTACCTCAGAAGGTAGCCAAGCCTGAGAAACACAACACTATGAAAAGGAGGTACTAAATTATACTCAGTTATTTCAAATTCTAGAAGTCCCTACATATTTCAAATGTATTCATTACCCTGGCAATGATTTCCAATGCCAGAAAGGTTAATAACTGAACCAGAGTTCAAACTGTGAGAAAAGCCATCATTAAAAACAGCCATACAGGCACACTGCAACAAATCAGCTTTCTATAGCTCCTTAGGAAGAATTCAACTGGAAAAAATGCAGGCATTTTCATTCAGTCTGATACTTCATACAGTTCAGTGTGCTCTTTTTGAGCACCCTTTACCCAATTAAGTCAAACATAGCTAATGTTTAATGGTAGATGTTCACAATATTTATGCAATACTTCTTTAAAGACTATTATTATAAATACAGCTGTTTGTCAGAATTAGCCAGGAACGTTTTGCAGTGCAACACCCTTGGGTTTTTTGAGGGACGCAATTTAATATGCAACTACACAGTTGTAGGAATACACAACGGGCTTGTAGTTACTGAGAAAAACATGCAGGACAGCAGCCTCTGCTTTTCACTGCAGAAGAAACTACAAACATGTATTCACTTTCCAATCTGCATAGGCCTAGTATGGTACCTTCCAGAAATGAGGCAAAACTGCTCTTCCTGGGAGCCTCTATCTTTCTCTGTGCAGATAATCACAAAAACAGCCTTGATGCTACTTTCAGTCCTCCATGTATTGGTACTAACTATGTAGCAGTGTAAGCCACCAAAGAGTGTGTCTCAATTATGAGGGGCTGTAGGTGAGCCAAAATAACAGGTTTGAGCACACACAAGAATAAGCTTCCTCAGATTTTAAAGACAATGCTGTCCTCAGGCAGAAGTAAGATACTTGTATGTATTCCATTAAATACCTAACAACATGAGGGGAAGAAAAAGAGTGAAAAGTCTGCTAGAATAGATAGCAACTGCTATCAGCCTCAACAGCCAGAGGAGGGAGGGTTGGGAGAAAGGTTTGGGAGTTGGAGAACACATCACAGGTAGAGAGATTTGAAGGTTTGGCCTGTTCAGCTTGAGAGAAAGAAAGGCTGATAAGAGACATGACTGCTACCTATAAATACATGCAGATGGAGCTGGGAGAAGGGGAAAAAACAGCTGTAAACTGATAAGTTCAGGCTAAAAAGGAAGAAAATACAATAAAACCCAAAACTGATCTTATGGCACACGATCCTGACAATTCTGTGAAGGATGACAGGATCCTTGCCCAGGCAGGGGACTGCAGGTATCTTGAAGTCCCACATCACTTCTATTAGAGAACATTCTAAGACTATACTGCTGTCAGAGTTGAGCATGCAACAGCAATTCCATTATAAATCAGACATTTGAAAAGCTCAGCTCCAAACAAATTCCATCCAGGATGAAACTCCACATCTTCAGCCAACACTCTTTGATTTAGATGCTTATAAATTCAACAAGATTAAATGAGTCATTTGGATGATTTCAGGGTTTCCATTCCTATGGAACTAAAAGCCAAATAAGTTTTAGGGAAGAAAAAAAAAAGCAAAGCCTTATACAGACACGACAGATCTGTGCTGCTCCATTATGCAGTTAAAATCTTCCAAACCAAGAAAATTCAGATTGAGAAATATGATTGCAATGGACTCAGCAATATAGGGAAAAAAGCAAGGGATATTCATGTGCTTCAAGAAGCCTACATCTTGGAACCAATGAAGCAAAAAATGTATCAGATTCTTTTTTCAAAGGCTTAATTTTACCTTTCTTTTGGAAAGGGTCAGGAGAGAAAACTCTGACGTCTTCTAGGAAGAACTTTCACCTTAATTATTATGCAGGAATACATAAAGCAGTTTGTTCAATTCCAAGGGGAAAGGATAAATAGTGTTACACCCCAAAAACATCCAACAAACTGGCACAACGTCTAACATGCTGAGTTTTATTGATCTTTCTTCACTTCCCAGTATTCACACCTGGTTCGGAGTAGAGGGCAAGATGCTCCATCCCTGGCAGTGTTCAGGGCCAGGTAGGACAGAGCCTTGGGCAAGGTATCCCCACATGCCTTGGTGGGTTGGAATTAGATGATCTTAAGGTCCTTTCCAACCCAAACCATTCTACGATTCTATGATTCTATGAAAATCATCTGCACCTCAAAACCATCCCAACTACCTCTGGTCCTCGGTCCACTTCAATTGTTAATCATGGCTTTTTAAACAAGCAGCATCCAGAAGCTGGTCTCCTCTTTGTTATATCAGCGACTGCAAATTCCACCCTGCATTATCTCCTCTCAAACAGTGGCTGTATCGAGTATCACTGTCTCCACAGTGACAGCATTTAAGCTGCTTCTGCCTATATGACAAGAAAGGGCGCAGGAGCTTACGCTAATGTACTGAGCAACAACAGGCCTGATACTTCCCTCAGAGTGACTTTTCCCAGGAAATATTTTAAAGGCAAGGAATATTTCTCCAATTTTTCATCCTAGATGTTTCAGGTCATAGATTTCAAGGCACCCTGCCCACATACAGACTCCAGCACTGAAGCATTACTTAGATTTTGATGGGTTAACTTTTATTTGTTTGCATCTTTGATGATCCATGACTCTGGAGGGACTCAAATGTTTCAATCCTGAAGATGTGAAATGTGGGTATCCTGGTGTGGGGATTTTTGTTTCTTCGGTTTGACTTCTCCATTGTTAGTTTGTACTCTGCTGTGCTGCACAGAACCTCCAAGCCCAGTTAACTTCAGAAATAAACTCACTACCAATCCCCATTGAGAACTGTGAAGTGTTAAGCTATGAGCTTGATGGATAGAAAACTGAATTAAAAGGAAGCCACCACACTTCCATTCTAAGAAAAGAAATATTAAATTACTGAAAGAGGGTATCATACCCCATTAATGTACACATTCACATATAACTGAAACGCAATGGTTAAGAATTTATCAAGAGGCTCAGATCATCAACAGCAACTGATTGACCACTTTAAAATAGATCCTACTAGAGCTGGCTGAAAGAGCAATATCCTAACTGGAAACACAGGTTGGATGGAACTGAAACACCCTGTAGGTGCAGGTCAATTTAATGAATGTTTCTGACAAAAGAGAACCTCAAGTAGTCATTCACACAGTTTAGTAAATCTAGCAGAGCTAACTTAGAGAAAATACAAAGGGATATAATGGCCTATGTTTCTGAAACTCACCCTTCCATTAGGTTCATCCCCAAAAAGATTTCTTACAAGCACCAGTTTTCAAACATGTTTTATCATTTAATATAAAACTGCTTCAAAGTGATCTAATAATAACAGCACACATTTGCATCCCATCTCAGCCTCCTACTTACCTTGTCAACGTGGGGGTGCCAGTATTCATCGTGTGTTGTCTTGGCTTCTGTGCTGTTTATTCTTGAGAAGAAAGTTGGCTTAGTCAGGTACATGGAAGAAGAGTTGATACCAAACGCTTGAGCAATCCTTTGTTGAATTCTCTGTCTCACATCTCTGCAAAGAACACAACACAGCATGCTAAGTGACACCTCTCTTGCTCCTGCATTCTTCATTCACTTTATACACCCACACTCTCTCTTCTTTTGCCTTAAATAAAGGAGATCTGTGACATCAAAAGAGTGTGTTGGGTTGGGGTTGGTTTTAGTTTTTCTAATTCTCAAAAAGAAAAGATTAAAGCCTCTCACATATACATTTTTAACCCAAAGCAGATAACTAGAAAGCTGTATCTTCATAAAGGGTTGTCTCTGAAGACCCTTCAACTATTTTAACACTAATTTTATACTGATTGATGAAGTCCCTAGCACCATGAAACTTGGGGTTCTCTGTCAACATATGCATTGGTGTCAACCAGGTTTTCCTTAAAACTTAATGCAAGGTGTCTTTCCCAACTATTTTCAAGGATTCAGACAAACCACTTCTACCCTACCTATTCCTGTGTTTCTTGTGAGCCAGGAAAAGCAGAACAGGACTGGTTTTGTTTTTAAGAGTATGAAAATAGAAGACAAGCACACATGCATTACTGTACAGAATGGCTTGTATAGCAGCATCCATCCTTCAGGACGGCTACTGGTTCATACAGGGCTAGACCAGGACCATCTAGATCTGCCAGCCTTAGTTCAGCCAACAGCACTTTTAAAGAGAAGGGATTTGTGATTACTGAGTAATAACACTAACAAATCCCACCAATAAATACATACAGCTAGCATTTAGCTTTGAGAAAATTGAAAAACCAGCCAAGACTGCAGTAACACAGTGAGATGAAAGGAAAACATCGGGTGTTTCTTTAAGATGTAATCCTCTGTGCTTAAAATCTTTATATTGTTTTCTCCCAATTTCTACACATTCTTAGCTATTGTATTAGTCTTCCTCCCAAGTGCTTCAAAAGCAGCATATAAATGAGACAGTCTGAGTAAACACACTTCAGGAGCTGTACCTGGAATTACATTAGCAGTTTTGTGCATTTTCAGCATCACACTTTTCTCCAGTGGGTAGTACTGAACTTCAACGTAATGGTCAAGGAAGCTTTTCCCAAGTATTTCTGTAGGGAACTTAAACAACGACTACAAGCAATGACAATATGAAACCCAGACATGCAGTGTTAGGCTGAAAGTCACCTCTTACAAAACTAACTCCACAAGTACTAAACCAATCCAAAACGTTTTGTTCACATCCTGTCCCTCACCAAAAATAAAACCAAGACTATGTACACATTTCATTTTTAACCTCTCGCACTCTACACTTTCAGGGGTCTGAGCTTTAGGGGTGAATTCAAGCTATTTTACATGTGAGGTATCAAAACCATCAAATGAAGTTAGAGCAGAGATTTTCAGGTATTGACGTGGCTGCATGAACTGAGGTTTCAAGTTGAGAGGTATGTAGTGGTAAGTTTGGAAACCTGACATCAGGAAAGGACCTGCAGGTGCTTTGCATGCCTGTGGGAGCCTGATCTTTCTGTCTCATCTCTAAGTAGGCCTTCAGCAGAGGCTGCCTTACATTTCCCAAAAAGCATGAAGTGTAATTACGCATTTCACTTCAGGAATTGGGAGCAGCTGGCACTCTGAACAACCAACACAGGAATTAATAGCTTGCCCCACAAATACTGAAACAGCCCATTCCCTGGCTCTGACAGCAGGCGGCCAGTAGCCACAGCCAGCTGGAATAGATCTACTCTGAAGCAATTAGACATAACTTTAAAGCTCCAGTAGTTGTACTGCTCTCTAAGTAGTGGTGCTTCCTCTTTCAGGCTGATTCCGTTCCCACTTTTACAACCTTTCTAATAGGATCTGCTGTCTGATGTTTATAAGGCTCTGTTGAAGCTCCACTCCTCTTTGAGGCTTACGTGCAATGGCTTCAGCCAAGACAGAATGTTTTACAAACCAAGCAGGAAGCAAAGCTCTACTAAACTCTTCCTGACAGACAAAACAGCAATAGAACATCTACCTGGTTTGGACCAGCCAATGGGTTACCAAAAGAAAAGGAAAATAAACTCAGCAATTTAAGTATGACACAAAGAGAAAACAGGATTTTTCAGCAGGCAGGGGAATTAGTGACTAAGACAGAGTAAAGCAGCAGTGAGGTGACAGGTCTAAAGGTGTGACTGTAGGTGCCATCTGGTCTTTGTGGAAGCAGGTGACTTCAGCAGACCCAGGCAGCTGGTTTTTGGGAGTGTAAGTATACTGCTGGCCTCTTATGTCCCTGTGTGCTACTGACTTCAAGTATTACTTTTAATCCCAGTAGCTTCTTCAAGCGCATGAAGAGAGCTGCCAGCCTTGGACTTCTTCAGTTGATTTGTGTGCTCCTGCCTTTTCGTTCCCTGTGAGCTGTCACCCTGCATATCACAGCATCACCCGAGAACAATCACGACAATGATGGCATATGTAGCAGACTAACATGAATTTTATGCATATAAATAATTTGCCATTCAACAAAACAAATGGCAAACTATAAAAAAGACCCACTGATTGTAACGGAGCTTGGACGAGGCTTCAGAAATCAGGTATTTATCCTTTGCCCTTAAAGCTGTACTAACACGTAATACAGACGCCATCGCATCACACATCCAGAGGGCAAGTTCGTAGCTTTCCTTCAAGAAAGAGATCCACAGGTAAAAGAATACTGACCATTCACATCAAGCTCAAAGAGCAAGAGGGGGTTAACTTGCCTATAACAAGAAGTTGAAAATAAAGCAAAAGTAACTTTACTTGATGTGCAGACTGCAAAGTAATTCAAAGTTAAGACTGAGGGGAAGAGGACACTTAATCTTTCACTTTGCCTTCAGTGCTCTCAAGCATATTTGTGGGAGCTGGGGAATAACCAAATAATGTTTTCAGCATGTGCTGGATTAGGCCCTGAAGTGAGTAGGAAGCAATTTATTAATTTCAATGAACTCCAAATCTAACATGGAAAAAACAAGCAAAGTAACCGAAACTCACATACTGGTCACGGGAAGCAGAACCCCTTTCCAACAAACTGCTCATAAAAAAAAGCCATTCACAGGATGACCTTTCTAAAGGAAAATGGTAGGGACCGAAAAGAAAGAGTCAAGAGTAGATTCACATCCTTGCTCTTGATTTTTCAGCATGAAATACTATCCTGATACACAGACTGCCATCTGATACACCTCCAACAGTGCATTGCACTATTGTAACAACAAGGAAATCTGAACTCCTAGCTAATGTGTAAAAATCACCCATTAACGAGTTTGATGCCAAAGGCAAAGGTGCCTGTGTGCTGCAGGAAGTATGTTTTGCACGCTGCTTTGTGATAATCTTTGTTGCCCTTCAATCCACATTGTCACATTTACCCCACTACAGGAGTCACCAACAGGTTGACCTCTGCTTCAAACTCCATAAGGTATCTCATGTGCCTCTCTCCAATAGCAAATTAAACACTGTACATGGGAATCAAATGTTTACTTTGCAGTAGAACAAAGGAATGACTTCTTTTAGAGATCAAAGTGTTCCCTAGAATCCTGGGAAGCATGTACCTGAACACACACATCTGTACTCCAGCTCATTCTGTGCCCAGGGCATGCCAAATACAGCACGCAGCTGTTCTCAAAGCAAGTATAAAGTCACTTTTTAGCCTATAAAAACTCCTGTACAGCCAGCCTGCTTTCCACTGACCTGGCCATCTCAACATTTATCAATATCATGACTGCAAGTTCTTCTTCCCCTCCCTTAGTATTCAGACACAGCCAATACAGTCTATTGGTAAAATTCTTCAGGACAAACACTCCGTACTTCATGTGTAAATCACATGACAAGGTAAGCCAAACTTTAGCTTAGAAGGTGCTGGCTAGCAAGGAAGGAATGAGCCAGCTTGGATCTGACAGAGCAAGAGCCACATTGTTCCCTCAACCACTTCACGTGCACTCAGAAGCAGCAGGAGCCTTGGGCAGGAGCCTCCGCTCCCTTCTTGATCCTGGCCCAGTCATTCTTCATACTCTTTACTTCATGTCATCCACCTATCAAAAACTCTTGGGAGAGCTCTATTACAAATACTTCTTTCTGCTGGAGATCGTAAGCATTTATTTTCACAAACACAGCAACAACTCTATTATTCAGATTGCTTTGGGCATACGCTGGCTCTGCTCAGATGCATTAAACAGAGCTCTGCTATGGCAATAAATACACAGGTACAGCACCCAGTGAACAACACAAGTAAAATATTAATCCCTCCCAGAATTTCTCACCGAGTCACTGGGTAATATTAAAATGCACAGGGCAGACTCAGGGAAAGGCAGAACAGGAAGCTCTGAACAGAGCACGTGACCACATGCCATAAAAGCAGTTCCTGAAATCCACTTCGGATTCAGGGTGATGAGAGGAAAAAAAAGCCAGTGAAGTAGCCAGAAATCTAAGGAACATAGAGCTTAAGACAAAAGGTGTTCATTAGATTGCAGAGTTGCCAGATCAATGTATCAGCAGCAGCGTAAAGAACCAAGTAAAATTACAAGTGCCACAGAGAAGTTTCTGTGAGATACAAGCTCTGCCAAGCCCGAAGATGCAGTCAGGAGCCACCACAAAGCACAGTTCAAGTACAGTGACAGGGACACTCAAAGCTTTGCAGGACTGTATAGCTTCTCTAGCTCAGTTGTATCACACACAGAGTATCACAGTACACAGTATGCTAGAGATTGGAAGGGACCTCAAAAGATCATCTAGTCCAATCCCCCTGCCGGAGCAGGAACACCTAGATAATGTTACACAGGAATGTGTCCAGGCGGGCTTTGAATGTCTCCAGGGAAGGAGACTCCACAACCTCCCTGGGCAGCCTGTTCCAGTGTTCCGTCACCCTCACTGAGAAGAAGTTTCTTCTCAAGTTTAAGTGGAACCTCTTGTGTTCCAGTTTGTACCCATCACCCCTTGTCCTATCATTGTTTGCCACTGAGTAGAGCCTGGCTCCATCCTCGTGACATTCCCCCTTTATATATTTATAGACACTTATAAGGTCACCCCTCAGTCTCCTCTTCTCCAAACTATAGAGACCCAGCTCCCTCAGTCTTTCCTCATAAGGGAGATGCTCCACTCCCTTAATCATCTTTGTTGTCAGCATCTCTGTGCTGTTCCCAGTGACAAGCCCTAAAGGCAGCAGAAGCAGACAATGCAACGCTCTTCTACAGCCAGAAAGGTTTAACAGAAAACATGAAGAACTTCGCACATGAAGAAGAAATAAAGGGAGAAAGGCAAACTATCAGCTCCTTCCCCTGCTGTTTCTGTAGCTCCACTTCAATTTGCAAGATATTCAGAGTAAATCTTTGACAGCGCCATTTTCTGCTGAAGTCACAACCCTTAAACCAAGCATCGGATTTAAAGGTCTCTCTTCAGGGTAAAGATGCAGCTATTACATGAAACAAGAGGAACTGCTGTAATATGCTTGGCAGATGGTGGTTAAACCATCAGCCTAGAAACCATAACTGATTGAGGCAATGTAATTTTGACAGAGACCATTTAGAAACCAGCCTCCTGGCTCAGAATGCCTGCTCAGATGTGTTATGGTTGCAATCAGTAATACTTAGACATGAATTACACTCAGTTAGGCCTCTCAAGAGTATATTTTTAAATTGACCTTGGTAGGTAACTGAACGTAATGAAGACAAATGCTCCCAAGAACAGCATAAAATCATTCCTTAAGGTCCTACAGCCCATGTTAAAGCACTGCCATTAATATGAAAAGAAGCATTTAATAATACATTTTGTATTAGATTTGTATCCAGCAGACCAAAATGCCTCCTATATTGGCATGAAATACCAATGGAATATTGATATTCCCTAGCAGCTGTCTCATCTCCCAGAATAAGGATCAGAAATCCATAAAAACTGTTGAAAAGCTGAATGTTTCTGTTCATATGAAACAAGTACTCTTTAGGAAGACACTGCCTCCATACAGCCATGGTATTTCTACACATTCTTTGATCTTCTACAGAAAGGAAGGCAAAATAATTACTATCTTTAAAATACCACTATTTTGGTGAGGCAGTAACTACACTGTCTTTATACAGTCAAAGTTCAATAATAATCAAGAAAGCAGCTTGCAACCTGCTCTAGTGGAAGGTGTCCCTGCCTGTGGCAGGGGGCTGGAACTAGATGAGCTTTAAGGTCCCTTCCAACCCAAACCACTCCATGATTCTGTGATTCTGGGGGGCAGAAGTGAACACATTTTAAAAGAAGTTCATCTATAAAGATGACAGCATCTAAACAATAGTTGTTGACTGGAAACAAGCTTTAATTGGTTAATATTTTAAGACAAAATTACTATACTAATGAATCCAATAAACCTATTTTGGCTACTTCATAGCACTTCCACCACTAGAGGGAGGTCATATTCCTTCCCAAAGGCAAAGAGAAAAGGCCAGAAGAGTCAAAATGTTCAAGCCAGGTATATTTTAAATTACGAGAAAGCAACTGAAACACATAACTGAAGATTTACTATGTCTCATCAACGAAGAATGCTTGTACCTAAAGTCTGGCCACACTGCTTCACAGACACAAGAAACTCATTACGTTTGTCAGCTTTGTTAAGTATATGAGCAGGTCCACAGGAAAGCGAGAAGCATCAGATGCTAAAGCTATTACATTACAGAGCCATTTCATAGTCTGGCTTCTTACAGGGAAAGTATGCTCTGCTCCTCTAGCCAGAACATCAGTAATTTGAAGTCCTTCCACTCCCTGCTTTACCATTTTTAATGTTTTGCTACACTTCATCCAAAGAACCCCACAAGCTCCTAACGCGGTAATAGCATGGGATTGTCTGTCATCTAACACAACACCTCTTGGATAGTATGTGTGAAATATGAGTCAGTGGTAAAGGGTTTTACATCCCAGCTATTAACGTTCCAGCAAATGAGCACAAAACCGAGATGAAGCAACTCTCCTTGCTTGCAGGGCTGGCATCAACCTCCTACACAGAAACAAAAAGGTGTGATGCTGCCATTGTTCTGATTACATTTACACCATAATACTGTCCTGACATTGTCATGCAGCTGAACTTAAAGCAGCCAATGTTATTGATCAGGGAGTCACCAAAAGGCCTTTCTACTTATTTTCATCAAGGCATCTTAATTCACAGACATTATTATTTTGAGCTGCAGAATCAATTGGATGTCTGAATCCAAAGGACAATCCCCTCCCAACCTGCAGTGCCCACAAGAAACAAAGCCCCGTTCTGCGGTTCATCCAGCAGCTATTGGGAAGCTTTACCGATATAATGCAAAATCCTCTTCTGTGAAGATGTCTTGAATTTTGTCCCCAAAGTACCTGAAAAATTAAACAAGTCTGAAAGAGGAGTTGCTGAATCAAGAGTGCCTGAGCAGCACCAAGATGCATTCTCAACCCCCAGCTGTGCTTTACCCACAAAGTGAAAACGCAATACAAAAGAATCCTACACATGCTTTTGAACATAAAACGCCAAAGCATTGCTAAATGATTAAATGAAGGATCAAGAGGCAGCAACTGTTAATGGAATACCCCAGACATGAGAAGAGCCTGCCCACACCATGAAATAAGCACTTGGATTCAAATTTAAGGGTTCAAGCTACTTATTTCTTCCACTCCACTGCTGACAAACCAGACTATAACTGTGAAAAAATACTATTATTTACTGGTGTAAGAACTCTGAAAAGAAAGGTAATGGCAGTTCTCAAAGAGCCCACTTCAACACAAGATCAGTTTCCCTGCCACAGAAGCACTATAACCGGTCATGGAAACCGTGGTGACTCTGCCCAGCTCCTGCAGTCTGTCATTTCTAATTCCAGCCCAGAGGGTTTGAGAAACGTGGAAAGGCAATGAGTGCTGAAGGTGCAGGGTAACAAGAGGCAGCAAGCCACAGCCCCCTTTACCTGTACAGATTAACAAAATGCTTCCCCAGGGAAAGAGCTCCGGAGTGCAAGTCCAGAATTGAGGCCTGGGAAAAGAAACAAGAAAACAGGACAAATGAGCATGAAAAGGTTTTATCATTATTTAACTATGACCTTTAATAACTGTCCCCAGCTGGCTCTCACTTTTCACAGCCTCCCAAGTAAAAATATTAGCTTCTAGCATTCAGATTCACATCCTATGCCTACTTTACAATAACAAACCTCCTGCAGTTTGCCAGATTTGCAGTTTGCTTTAGATTGGATCTAAGGAGGAAATTCTTTCCTGTGAGGGTGGTGAGGCACTGGAATGGGTTGCCCAGGGAGGTTGTGAATGCTCCATCCCTGGCAGTGTTCAAGGCCAGGCTGGACAGAGCCTTAGGTGATATGGTTTAGTGTGAGGTGTCCCTGCCCATGGCAGGGGTGTTGGAACTGGATGATCTGAAGGTCCTTTCCAACCCAAACCATTCTATGATTCTGTAAGTGCATGAAATATTAAAGTACTATGAAAAAAGCATAGAACCTCTACTCCTGAGATTCAGATCTGACAGAGAAGTGCCAAAGCCCTCCTCCATGGGCTAGGAGGAAGATGCTGTGTTCCAAGATCCCTCCTTGAAGACACTTCCCTTCCACACAAAGATGACTAATTTTCCAATATTTGTGAGGCACTCAAATAGCAGCACTAATATTTATCTTGCCCAACATTTGTTATTAAAACTTCTCCTTCACCAGGAGTTCCTGTATACTTCTCAGATTTAATACGGACATAAAAGTCTGTTTAAAAGAGCAATTATAATTCTAAGGCTTACTAGAGCCAAACTTCTTCGCCTCAATTTCTAAACCACTGGAAAAGAAAACCAAAGAGTGAAAAGTTTTTACAGATGAAAATTCAATCTATTTCTTCATCCAATTCAAGATAAACACTTCTGCTGAGCTCCAGACCAACCTAAAGAGATTAGTATTCAGATTTGCCAGGAGGGAGAGCTACCTCTCAGGTCTCTAAATCCTCTCTCTAAATCAAGTCAAGTACACTTTTGCATGTCCCTTGCTGTCCACAAAATACATGTTTGTTTTGCCTCACTTAACCAGTACTTAAAAATATGACTGCCTAATAGCTGGCTTATTTACTTATACTGGAAATATCAAGTAGCAACAGTTAATTAACTTGACCAGCACCAAAGTAATGACATCTTTGATACACAATATCCGGGCAAACACACTCATCTTGGATTTTGGCATTTCTTGATGCATGACATACCATTCCCATTATTGTAACAAAATCCAAACAGTAATAATACCAGTAGGTATGCTGCCTGGAAAGAATGATACCTTCCATCTTACCAGCAACAGGAATTTCTGGGCATGGTTAGAAAAGCACTGTTTGAAGCCACTTTGTCTCTATACCCAAATGCAGACAGGCTGGTGAATGAGCAGCAGCAAATCATCGGTCCAGAGGCATGCAAGAGCTGTAGTGCTGGGCTGGCAATACAGCTTCATGCTCACCCTTAGTCTCAAAGCACTTTTCCCCCACCTCCTCTGGATCATGGTGGAAGAAGACACTCATGAGAGTCTCTCAGTAAAAGAAAATTGCTGCAGGCTCAATTGAGCCTCAGAGGTAAAGCAGGAGAACTCCACTAAAGTCCCCTTCTGAAAGGGATATAATAGCTTGCTTTTAATAAACCTACCCAAACAATTCTATCTACCCCTTTAAAAATATACAAGGCAACGGTAGTTCTGGTGTCCTCAACATAAAAAGGACATGGAACTGTTGGAACAAGTCCAGAGGAGGCCACGAGGATGATCAGGGGCTGGAGCACCTCCTGTATGGAGGCAGGCTGAGGAAGTTGGGGCTGTTCAGCCTGGAGAAGAGAAGCTGCGTGGAGACCTCAGAGCAGCTTCCAGTGTCTGAAGGGGGCCTATAGGGATGCTGGGGAGGGACTCTTCATTAGGGACTGTACTGATAGGACAAGGGTTGATGGGTTTGAACTAAAACAGGGGAAGTTCAGGTTGGATATAAGGAAGAAGTTCTTCACTGTGAGGGTGGTGAGGCACTGGAATGGGTTGCCCAGGGAGGCTGTGAATGCTCCATCCCTGGCAGTGTTCAAGGCCAGGTTGGACAGAGCCTTGGGTGACCTGGTTTAGTGTGAGGTGTCCCTACCCATGGCAGGGGGGTGGAACTGGATGATCTTAAGGTCCTTTCCAACCCAAACCATTCTGTGATTCTATGAGCTATTCAAGTGGACATAGCATGAGCTTTTCAGACTCCCTCTTCCCACAGCTCTCCAAAAGCTTCAGAGGACTGTGAAGGAAACAAGTTCTCACACTCCTGCAAGGGCAGTTCTTGTAATAAGCTTGACTCAAGCTTCAGCAGCAAAATGTTCATTTATTGCTTTCTGGTTCTGTGCAATTGTCTAAGCTACAGCTAGAAGCAGTTCAACTGCTCCCAGGTAGCTTCAAATCCATGCTTGTGATCACGCTGAAGTAGATTACACAGAGAAGTAACAGGACATCTGAAAAGATGAATTTAATCTAAAACCAAATTGCCTTTCAAATACTTTCAACGTGCTTCCCAAGCACACACATTTCTTCTCACTTCTCAAGCTCCAGGTGATTACAGTTCCGAAGATGCAAAATAACCAAATGAATCAATAAAAGACACCCCCCAAGAAGGAGTCATAGCTTTAAGGACAGTAACCAAGATGTAAACCTAGAAAAGCCAGAGGAAGACAAGCAAGGGAATCTGAAAAAGAAAGAATATTCTTAAGGGTTGTTTCAGACAGGGGAAACAAGTGAATGTCAAACAGACAAGGACCTGATTAGGCATGAGCACAGAGCTATCTAACAGCCGCCTTGAAAAGAAACAAACATTTATTTTGGCCTCTGCCATTTCAGAACATTAAACATCTGCAGCATTATTTCCTACACTGGGAAAAACACCTTAGTGGAAACCTGAGTCAACACTGTTACTTCCAAGTTCAGCCCTCTGGACAAAGGTCACCCTGCAATTCAGGTGAGTGGTCCCAGGCTGAAAGCTCTATCCAGGTGATATGAAGATGGCAGGAACGCTGCAGACAGACATACCCAAACACCTGTTTCCAAGAGGCTTCTTTAAAGAACTTCTATATAAAGTAAATTGAACTTGCTTCAAAAAAAAAAAAAATCAAGCACAACCATTAAACATATATTCACTTCTACAGCAATTCCTCCACCCTAAAAAAGTTTTAAGTGATACTTCTATAGAAAACAGCAGAAACTGCCCAAAAGAGAAGAACACAAAAGCTTATTTCTGTTTGTGTGGAGGAGCTGGTAGCACCCCAAACCTTCCCACTCCTCCTGCAGGAACATTCACACACTCAGAAGAGGGAAGAGCAATGGAGGTTCCACATGGCCACCAACTCCTGAGCAGCAGCAAACTTACTCTCACTGCAAGGCAGAGAGGCTTTCAAAACAACCCCACCTTGAAATCCCTCTCCAGCTTCCTAAAGTCTAGATAATCCCACCAACACACAGCTGTAAGGAAAGACACTGCCAAGTGCTATCAGGAGACTAATCAAGAAGGAAGAAAACTCTGCAGCCTGTAGTAGAGGTATGAAGTAAGTATTAGGCAGATGCTTTATCTTCTTGCTGGAAAAAGAAACCACAGAGCTGAAAGCATTTTGAGGACTTCAGAGGTTGGCTGGGAGGGCTGAAAGCTGAACAAGGAGGGATACGGTCTGCAGAACCACTGCTCTATGCATGGGTCAGTGGGCCTACACCAGAAGCCTTTGCTTGGCAGTACAGCTATACAGGTTGGTTGCTTCACCCAGTGATTCAGAACTTCAGTTTTCCCCTGCAGAAGGGAGGTTTAGGTGGCTACTCCTGCCAGTTTAGCTCCAACACAGGGAAGAGACTGCTGCTGACCAGCTGCAACAAGGGGCTTCTTTTCTGGGGCTTCTAAATAAATGCCAATAGGTCTGATGATACTAAAGAGTTTCATTTACACTAGAGAGATGTTATGATGGCAGCACCTATAAGAATGTGAACAAATGAGTCATTACCAGGGTGACAATGCAAGCAAGGATAGTGAGCAAGAAAGTACTAGGCAGGGAAAGAATCTTAGAATCATTTAGGTTGGAAAAGGAGATGTCATTATCTTTAAGAAAGATAATTGCACTAAGCTAGTGCAAACATCATGAGAACTAATGTTCTTCATTCAGAGAATGTGGACTGCAGAGTATAAAGCCATTTTACAGAGGCATACAAGGGAAAGCAGTATTCTGGTGGAGAAGATGCTCCTGTATGGCTTCTGTTTTGCTCCTGTATGGCTTCTGTTTAAAGTCAGACTAGAAGATTACAACAGCCTCTTCCAGCCTCACTCCCTGTGTAAGTACAAGTAAATCTAGGAGTAATTAAAAAGGAAGAGCGGAAGCAAGCTCAGCAAGACAACTGGGACATGACTCCTGGGAGGTTTCAATAATTCAGATGTTTGCAGGGACTTCCTCAAAACAAAAGGATGGAAAAGGAAAGGAGTTTTTGTGCTATACTTCACTGCTCCAAGGAAGCCGGAAGAGCAGCAGACAAAAGGAGAAGAGAATTGACAGAGTCACAAACTGCAGGTTTAGGACTTTAATAAATTATATCCAGCACAAGCACAAATCCACTTCTGTGAATTCAAAAGAAGTGTAACAGATAGGGGGAGAGATCAGAAGTGTTGCTTACAAACGGGTGAAGAGGAAATCAGAAAGAGTAAAAAAGCAGCCTGCACCCTAACAGAAATCTGAAGAAGTTTTCTCTGGAATAGTGGAGAGATCAAAGTGGCTCAAGAAAGAATTAAAAAACACAAACAAGGAGTTATTGATCCTTTTCCTTAAAAATTCCTTCAGTCTCAGAACAACAGACATAACTGCACGGAATTATCCAAACACTCTAAAGCCAAAGAAATTTAAAGCAACCATCCAGACCTCATCCAAAAGGCTTGAAGCTTGAGCAGCATACAGGCAAAGCAGCTAGCTGAAGTAAGACTTGAAGTATTTTGCATGTTATGTAGATAAGAGATTTGAAAAGATAAAAGGCTCAAACAAAGAAAGTTTAATCTCTACATCATCAGCACACATCTAACAGTATTTAATGATATCTGGGAGTCAAGATGCACTACTGGGAACATACCATGACATTGAGAATACAAGCACGCACATCCAAAAAGAAACATAACAACAGAACAGGGAGAAAGAGGCATAAAAGAAACCAGGTGAAGGAACTGTATTCAAAGGCTTCCCACAAGCAAGCCCTCCTGGACCACTGGTCAGCCCTTGTTTTTAGCATCTTTCAGTGTTTATACACTGGGTAAGGCCTCAATGCACTATCACACCACTTTCTTCTTGGACCCCTCCCTGAGGACTAACAGCATGCAATGACTTTTTCACATTCACTGATGATGAGCAATGTGACAAGGCTTGGATCAGAGTCCAGACATCTCAATGGACATTGGATTTCTTAAGGAACTTATTTTATTGGAGCAACAGAATCTTCCTCCCCTCCCTCATTTCCCTTCCCTTAAAAAAACCAACAAAACAAAGAACCCGCTCACAATGATGCTTCCAAAATGATATTTACCTCACTTCATGCCTCTTTCAAGCTTTCTCTGCCTCAGTATCCCCAGTTCCCTGATCCCCAGCTGGATGTTAGCTTTCTGTGGTCCAAATCCATAAAGGTCTGTGTTAGGCACTGCCCTTCTAATCCCTCTTTGTGGAAGTCTAATGAAAAATCACAGGTAGGTCCCAAAAGAACAGGATAGGAAGCCCATTTGACAACACTAATGACAGGAGTTAAGCTGCAGGTCCCCACAGGCACAGTAAAATAGGCCAAGCTGCAAATTATGCAACCACAGAACTGAATAGGGATCATCTAAGGGATTCTGACAGAACTGAACAGAGAATTCTACGTATATTGTAGATGGACAGCACTGCTTAAGTTTCTCAGTTACAATTTTTCTGCAGATCTTTCTCAGCAATCACAACAATGACAAAAATTTTTGGTTTCAAAGAAAAACTTCCTCCTAATACATTCCCTAACTCAGGGGAAGTTGATGTGCTCACAAATACTCAAGAAAAGGTCTGGTCATGCACAAAAACATCCTAAGAACAAAGACAGGGGAAGAAATTAGAATAAGCATGCCCATTGAAAATGAAACCAAATCCACTTCTCTTTAAAGAGAGTTGTCTGAGGATATTGCACAGCATTTTTTGTCACTACACAAAACCAGTTTTCACATGATGCTGTGAACCAGTGCAGTTTAGTTTCAGAAGTCAGACTTGTGCAGTTCTGCTATAGTAACCGTTTCCAGATGGAGAAGACAAAACCAGCTCAAGAGAGGCACCAGAAAGAGCAAAACTGAATAATAGGAAATCTCAACTGTATTGCAGAAGTTATGATTACACTGCTAGCAGAAGTATTAATGGGAGATAAAATAACTTCCTGAACAATTTTTATTCCCCCAAATCTGAACACAAGGAAAAATTCTCCACCTCCTTCAGCCCCCAGAATGATTTATAACCTTGCCTTCACAGTAAAAGAATGTAAAAAGTAACAGGACACTGCTCACCCCTCCATCAGATCCTCCCAAGGACAGTCCCCTCTCTGCTATTCTGCAGGCAAAACAATAACCTCAGATGAGAACTGAAGTCTGATTACTTTGTCCTTTAATGTCATTATTTACAACATGTCACTTCAGTAAGTGATATCTGAAGCATCAGGTAACCCAATGGAGTTAAGAGAAGCTGTCATTTATTGGAAAGTGAATCTTGCAGCCTATTACAAAAATTAAGTATCTGAGCTTGTAGCCCCCTTCCATAAGTTCCCAACACCCCCCCAAGTCTTTCAAATTCATTCTGGCCAAGTAAGATTAAACATAAAAACATCCCCATACCTTGATTCTTAGCAGCAGGGCAAATAAACCTGGCCAATACAAAAAACCTGTATCAAAAAAATCAGGATTCCAACTGAATTTGAACTCAGAGTGGCCAGCCCAACTAGGGAGCAAAGCACTTACACAAGCTGCATACCACTTTCAGCATGACAGTGATATTCCCCACTGACATGATTATCAAATGCAAATCACACTCGAGGAAGCTGGTAACTTTTCTAAGTGCATAATTTCACAGTGTCCCCTACGGTTTGATTAAAACTCACCGCTTGATGTTCACAGAGCACTCCATGGTCAGCACCAGCTCATAATTACCCAGGAACTAGCTGAAAGGAGGCTTATGTTGTTCCGGTTTTAAAGGCCAAATGGAACAGAAGGCCGAGTGAAAATCCTTTAAAACATACTTAATTGGTTTTCCTTTCTTCTCTACAACACTCGTGTCCCACAGAGCTCCACAGAGGCAGACTCTATGGAAGAGAACTGCCTCCACTACAGCAAAACCAGAAAAATCACTTGAAACAAAGAATACTACCTGTTTTAACCTCCTCCTTCAGCTAACGTGCTCTGTGCTACACCTTAAACACTGGCACAGTCATTAAAATGCTCCTAAAAGTCTGCAGAGCTAAAAGAAAAATTACCTACGGATCCTTTCAGCTTCTTCCCTGGTAATCACTGCATCGGTCACACCTCTTCCACACTTCCTAGGTGTGCACCCTGGAACACAAGGAGGGGAGAGAGAAAAAAACAGATCATCTTTCAGACAAGGCTCCAACCAAGTCTCTAATGTTGTCCTACTCCCCTTTGGGATTCACAACATTCAGAAGGGACACTGGTGCACTCACAGTATTTCACATCACTTAAACTACAAGAAAGTTACATCTTCACTTTGGTGTGTTCTGCACGCAATGAGAGAAGACAAACCAGCCAATGTCACTGGTGATTCTACATGGATTCAAGTCCCCAGGACTCACCTAAGCCACGTCACTTTCCCTACCATGACTAATGAGTGCAATTCATGGGAATTACAACAAATAAGCTGACAAGTTATTTCCTGCTATGTCCATACCGAAACTCAACAGAACGGAGGTGATCTAAAAGGAATAAATCTCAACACATGAAGTATTACAGCCCTGGAGATGTGGCTGTCACACAGAACCCAGTGCTTCCAGCGCTCTCGTTAAGCAAAATGTACAACTTCTGCCTTTAAAGACAAACTCCTTTTCCTCTTGATCTGAAAATACTTCTTGTAAGCCTTAAGTTTGCTAAAAACCTTTACAAATCTGTTACAAACTTTGGGGTTACAACTGATTTACTGGTGTTCCTTTGCATATCTACCACTTCAAGCTAGACAATATGGCACTAAGAACCACTGTATTTGTCCACTGGAAAAGCAATGTTAACTTGGAAGAACCATACTGCCAAGAGAAAAAAAGCAGTATATTTCAAATCTGCTCAATCCCTTCCCTTCCCAAATACAGATAGAAGCAGATAACATTCTGTATGGGGTGTCCATACAAATATACCTTGAAGAGAAGCTTTTTATGTGAAACTTCACACAGAAGTGTCTTGAAGCACACAGCTTGGACGTATGACAAGAAAGCCTCCTAAAATTCATGGCTAAGACAGCTAACATGGAATTTTAAAAGCTCGTGGAAAAAGCCAGCAGCACATTTCAGGTGAAGAACATATGAAACTTCTCATGAAATTAGAAGACTGGTCCACGGGCCTTCAGGCAAGAAGAAATAAGATCAATACTGAGCCACCACAGACCTTGGGATGTCACACTTGGTACTTTACTGGGGAAGATCCATAAAGAGATGTAAAGCCACAGAAGAGTTGGGATGAGTGCATTACCTGACAGCTGCCAATACCCTTACTGCTGCTGAACTGAGCTCCTCTTCAAGGATTATTTGCTCATCAGAACACAAAAGGGTAGGAGGAAACTCACGGAAAGAAATCAATTCACCCATGCAAGTCAAAAGCATTCATCTGCTCTGATGGAAAGCAATTATGAGAACCATGACCACAGACTGACAGCGAGAGAAATCTTGACACAGCATGAGTACTTTGTAGGAATTTCTGCTCCATCTTCCTGGATATACCTTGGCTCTGCTCAGGTATGCTGCAAAGCCCTCCATTTACACCAGTTTCAAGAAGAAAGAAGCCATGAGGAAGAGGTGTGGGTGAAAAGGTGAGCAGCACCAGCAACCTACCAAATACATACACTGTTTCCTTGCTTGGGAAGAGTCCCTTGTTTGATAGATGCTTCAATTGAGTCAAAGGCACCCAACACCAAGCAGAGTGTTTAAACACAGGTTAAGGTCAGGAAACCAAGTGGGTTACAACACAGGTAATTCATTCCTATCACCCAGTGACATTTCACTATAAAAAAGTAAACTGTCGATATCCAAACTGAGCTTCATAACACTGCGACATCTTTATACCCAACAGAACATCGGGTAGAGTGTGAAGTACGTTATGTGATTTGTGACTGAGCTAAATCACAAATCTTTGAGTGGATCTTATGTTTACCAACAAAATGTTTGGGAAGGGTTTTTTTAGTTCTAGGAACCCACACTGGTCCCTCTCCGGCTGTTATTTTTGCATGCATCCAAGTTTAATTGGGTGCTGGAAGCTGTGACTGCCTCAGCCATCTGTCTCCTGTTCAGTACACAGGAAATAGAATGTAACACAGGGGTCCAAGTGCCTTAACTGCAGCCTTGTCTTCTACTTAAAGTGGCACTCGGCCAAGAACCACATGCTGCCAGGATGATTCACAGGAGTAAAAAGCCTCATCATCATGTTCCCCTAATGCTGTCCACTTCAAAGCAGGATATGAAGGGGGGCAAAGATTTATCAGATGCCATCCCCATAACCACACCAACAGTCCAGATGCTAAACCTTTTCTTCCACTGCTCACAGACTTCTCTGCTTTCCACATCCACTGATCTAGTCTGTGGAAAAGATACTGTCTCCTGGGCAGCGATCATGGATGCTTTGCACACTGACACAATAAATCAAGAGACTACACAGGAGTTGCATCAGACACACTAATTGCCACAGTAGGTTTAAGTAGTTAACCATGTCTCAAAACTGCAGAAAAGGCCAAGATCTGATCACAGGGCTCAGAATGCAGATGAGACTGTGCTTACAGAACACCTTCTGCAAATAAGTTAAGTGCTTGTCCTCTCAAAAATTACACTTTGTCCTGTAATGAAGCATGTCTACTGGCAGGCAGTGCTATGGAAATAAACCCACTGCTCTGTGACACCAACTATCGTATCATTTGAAGCACACTAGAAGCTCAGTTGTAACAGTTCAGTTTGAAGCAGGGACAGGTGCATAAATAAAAAGCTCATCTTAACTGTGGAAACTTCACAGCTGAGCATCAGACACCAAGTGATGACAGGAATGTGCCTCCTTCTGATAAAGAGCCACCAGCTGTGGATGTAAAGACAGAGAATGAAAAGCTATTGAGTGAGAGGAAGTTATTTCCACAGTGACTAAAGCTCCGGGGCTGAATCCGGTTTGGCAGATAAACCGTAATCCACATTTACTGCCCCACTAAGCTGTCAGCAACAGACGTGGAGCAAAGAGCTCAGCTCTGGCAGAACAGGAGGCTCAGCAGCTCACCACCGCCCTCTTGTGGGCACCGAGCAGGAGACGAGAACCGAAAAACGAGAGCAAAGTTTATCACGGCTTCAATTAATTACTTCAAACAGATGCTCACACGTTTCTAATATCACTGATCTCTTTCTGAAAGCATAGTAGAAGGGAACACATGCGATCTGGGTTTTAGTAGACGTTTTTACATTAGTTAATACGCAGTAGCAAGCAAACATCTAATTAGAAAGCCAGAACAAAAACTCTCACAAGACAATGTGCTTTTGCTGCTGTAAGGTTGACACCAGCCATGTCAATCGTTCCCAAACAAAGCCAATAGCGGTCACACTTCACTCTGCAGTTTGTATTTGCAGAGCTTGCTCCCCATAACATCACAAGAATAGAGAACACATTTGTTCCTCTCAAGAGAGAGCATCAGCTTAGCTCAACCATGCAAAATGCAACCTAGACTCCCACTGCTCTTCATCAGAGAAGATGAAACCCTTGCATTCCTCTCAGAGACCCAATATCAACACTCTAAAGAAATAAGTGCCAGAGAATATAAATACCAAATTGACAGAAAACGGGCTCAGCTGAAAGATAGAGAAGCACTTTGCAGGCAGCATCAAAACCTACTACACCGTTACGTATCTCAAAACAAGTGTATTAGAAGCTGGCATTTGTGCCACTACCACATGACAGCAGCACAGACAATAGCCTAAATCAGTTCTATTCCATAGTCTGTATGGCATTTGCTCACAAACTCATCCACAGACCTACTACAAGAATCAAGAGAGTATGAAAAGACACTAGAAGCAGATTGAGCAAAAGATTTGTTTCATAGAACCCAAGCAAAGCATTTTCAGAAGAGAATTACATAGGAATGACAGAAAAACCTCAGAAGCAACAACTGCTGGGATGGCCCAAGAGGCCTGAACACTTAGGGATCTAAACAATACACACAGCAAGCAGGTGTCTGGCAGGAACAGAGAGGGGTTTACGCTGTTAATATGTTTTAACAGACGTCAATCAGCAGCTAACGTCCTCTGGAAACTGCTTCATCCCACCTCAGACAGTCTTATCCAAATACCTTCAAATCTCTTGTGGCTGTCGTAGTCCTCGGAGCAGGGGATCTCGATGAACTTGTCCTGCAGGGTCTCTCTGCGATGGGCCAGCACCTCAGTGACTCCATCCTCAGCACCCAGGTACCTCCAGCTCAGGAGGGCACTGATGGCGGCAGAGGCAAGGAGGAACAATGCCCTCAGCCACCTCCACCGTGACTCCTGCTGGCCTCGGCTCTTCTTGGCACTGGGGAGGCAAACAAGCTCCATGTAAGCAACAGACCCACTCCAGAGGCTGTGATGGACCACTCCAGCCACCCACTACCAGATCCCTGTATTCAGCCCTGGGGAGGCCGCACCTTGAATCCCGTGTTCAGCTCCTGGGCCCCTCACTACAAGAGAGGCATTGAAGTGCTGGAGCAGGCCCAGAGAAGGGAATGGAGCTGGTTCAGGGCCTGGAGCACAAGTGTGATGGGGAAGGGCTGAGGGACCTGGGGGGGTCAGATGGAGAAGAGAAGGCTCAGGGAGGACCTGATGGCTCCCTACAAGTGCCTGAGAGGAGGATGGAGCCAGGAGGGGCTGGGCTCTGCTCCCAAGGAACAAGGGGTGGGACAAGAGGAAACGGCCCCAAGCTGCACCAGGGCAGGTTTAGATGGAGCTGAGGAACAATTCCTGCCCCAGAGGGTGCTCAGGCATTGGAACAGGGCAGGGCTGCAGTCACCGTCCCTGCAGGTGTTCACACCCCGCGGAGACGAGGCCTCAGTGCCACGGGTTAGGGGTGGCCTTGGCAGAGCTGGGGAACGGCTGGACTGGATGAGCTTAAAGGGCTTTTCCAACCTGGCTGACTCCAGGCCTCCATGGCAGGGGAGGACCGACACCCGGCTGGCCCGGCACCCCGAGCGCACACAGACGTTCCCAACCACCCGCCCGGCGCGCCCAAAGCCTACAGCCGCCATCCCGCAGGGGCCGGCGGCCCTGCCACAGGCCGCTCCCCTCAGCCGCCGGCCCCGCGCGCTGCCGCACCCGTGCAGGTGGCAGCTGCCCGCCGCAGACACGCGGTGGGTCCCTCCGGTACCTGCTGCGGCGGCCCCCGCGGCCCTGCCCCGCCACCGTCCCGCCGCTCTCGGGACCCCGCGGCGCCGCCCGCCGCTGCGGAGCCATCGCGCCCGTCGGCACGGAGCGATGCGCTCGGCACTCCCCCGCCTGCCAGGGGAAAGCAATCGGCCGCCGAGCAGCAGCGTCTCAGACAAGCGGGCACCAGAATACGAGGAGCGGCGGAGGGGCCCACAGCGAGGCAGCGACCGGGCAGGGCCGGGACGCAGGGCCGGGACACCGGAGCCGGGACAGACAGCCGCGGCCGAGGGCTCTGTACCAGCGTACCGCGGCGGCGACGGCAGGCCAAAGCAATCGATGCGGACCGGCTGTGCGGCGTCCAACGCGCAGTCCGGAGCAATCGAGGGCGGAGCGGCGGCATGCGGCGGGCATGGCGGCGGGCGGGCCGGGTCCGCGGCGCCTGGTGCACCTGGACATGAAGGGCGCCGCTCCCCGCGCAGGGTACCTGGCGGAGGTGAGGCGGGGAGCCGGCGGTGGGGCTCGGGGGAGCCCGGCCCGGCACCACCCGCCGCTGTCCCCTCCTGCCCCTCAGGTGCTGCCGCTGCTTCGCGCCCTGGGCGCCACCGGGCTGCTGCTGGAGTACGAGGACACCTTCCCGTACACGGGGCCGCTGGGGCCGCTGCGGGCCCCGCACGCATACAGGTACCGACGGGCGGGCCCCGATCCTGGTCCCGACCGCGGGCTCTGCCCTGACCTCCCGCTCTTCCCGCAGCCCTGGGGAGGTGCGGGCCGTGCTGAGCCAGGCGAGAGCGCAGGGGCTGGAGGTGGTGCCGCTGGTGCAGACCTTCGGGCACATGGAGGTGAGCGCCGGCCCCGGCAGCGCGGTTGAGAGCCCTGGGAGCGCGGGGCTGGCTGAGCAGGGTGATGGCGGAGGGGGGCGGCTTTGCTGGGGAGTCACCATCACTGCCTGCGTTGCAGCCATCCGGCGCTGCGGGCACTGGGCTGGGTGATGCTGCACTGCCCGCCCTGCTTCCTGCGCCCCGGAGGGTGCTTCGTGGTCAGAGACCCCCACGACAGCCCGAAGCAGCAGCCGTGCCCCTCCTGCCTGTAGTCGTGCTGTGCCCCGAGCTCACAGGCAGCCGAGCCCCAGGTTTTAGCAGGACCAGTGTTAGCAGAGCCCAGGTGGCACAGGGGGACGCCGCTGTCCCTTGCGCGTTGCGGTTGTTCCCCGAGCTCTCCTTTCTCTTGCAGTTTGTGCTGAAGCACAAAGAGTTTGCTCATCTCCGGGAGGTGAAGGCCTTTCCCAACGCCCTCAACCCGCACAAGGAGGAGTCGCGGGCACTGGTCAAAGCCATGATTGACCAGGTCATGGCACTGCATGGAGACATAAAATGGTTTCACATCGGATGTGATGAGGTGGGGCTTGTCTTGAGCTAGGAATGCTTTCCTTGTCAGGAATGATGGTGAGGGCCAGGGCTTCTGCATTTCAGTGGTGACATTGGGGTAGGATTTTGGGGATGGAAAACACCAGCTCAAGCCTGTCTAGAAAAGCCTTTTTGAGAATAAGTAATTCCAGTAGCACAGGACATCATCTCTACCCTATTTAGGTAGAATAAACATAGTTTACATAAAACCTGCTCTAAACCAGCAGGCAGTTTAAATGCTTATCCAGCTTAAGAGGCCCAAATCCACTCTATGTGTAGGACAAGGATGCTGGGGCTGCTCTTGGACGTGCCTCCAAGTCAGTTCTAGATTCACATAGAGAAGTCTCTTTCACCAATACAAGAGATTCATTTCATATAATTCAGGACCTAAGGGTTGCTAGATTTGAACTGATTAAGTCTGATGGAAGCTACTCCCAAAGACAAACACAGCATTCATTAATTATTCTTTAAATATTTTAGTTTCTATGTTGCCTTATATGATGCATTAGTCATGGCTGCAGTCTCCTGCAGACTGATAGAAATGCTTGCAGTGTCTTCAACACTGAGAGATGCTTTTAAATACATGCACTCAATGTGTCACATCTGTGCAATAGGTTTTGAATGCTGTATGATTTCATGATACTGTGTCAAACTGTTCCACTTATTCCTGTACACGAAGTCAGGATTATTTGCTTCATGTTTCAGGTCTACTACCTCGGCGAAGGAGAGGAGTCAAAGCAGTGGCTGCAGCAACAGGACAACACTCCAGAGAAGCTGTGCTTATCCCACATAAAAGCAGTAGCGAGTTGTGTGGCCTCATCTTACCCCACTGTGACACCCATCGTGTGGGATGACATGCTCCGAGGGATAAGTGAGGAGACACTGGCAGGTGTGTGGCCATTGATGGGGTGAGGCAGGTTTTGTAGCATACAGAAAATGCTCACACAACCAGTTAAAACAACACATCTGAGAATAGCTGAGATAGGGCACAGTGACAGACTAGAGAGAAGAGACACTCAGTCTTGGCTACATCACAGACTTTCTGCATTACAGTAGGTAAGTCTCAACACATATACTTTAGTTTTGCAGCTGGTAATACACAGTGACAAATGAAAACACAGCGGTTGCCATCAATTCTGCTTTCTTTATACATTAAAAACCCCAAAACTATTAGCATTTGTGATCTCAGTCTAAATTTCTGTGCCTCTCACCATCTGCTCATGTTAATTGTTGCTCATGTTAGATGTGCAGCATCTGGTTCCCACAGAGAAGCTGCAACCCTGTAAGCATCTTTGACAGTGTATGTGATCACAGTGCACATCATGAGGAACTCTGATACAGAACTGTGGGATAGCTCCAAGAACTTGACATCATGAGTCTTGCTGCTTGAAAAATAGGAAACTACTGCTAAACTGTGAGGAGCCCCAGCACAGATGGAGTCCCAGCATTTTCAGAGCCACCTTACATGTCTGCTCTAAACAGGTTTAGACAATACCAGAGGAGCTGTGCAGCTCCTCCAGCAGTGACTGACCTGTTCATGGCTGTAACATTGGGAAGTGATCCCAAAAAATGCAAATGAGATTCATGGAGTTTCCACAAACGCAGCACAGCTTCTAGGAAAGTGCACTCTACTGCCACAGGCAAAACCAGACTAAACAAGCTAAAAGGGATGCAGTTAAAATACTGAGTTTCTGTGCAGTTTACTGCAGTTTCTCTAGGGGTTGGTTTCTCATGTTTAAAACTAGTCAGGGGTTGATTATTATAAGATTTGAAACTAAATCTGTATCTTTACTTGTACTTTAAAGGCATCTTGAAAAGTGAAGTTCTGTGCAAACACAGCTCAGACAATCTTTGACTTAAAGGCTGAATACTTCCTTTGAATTTAGCTGAAATCTTGTGTGTACAGTTTGTAGCTCGGCTAGTTCAACCAGCAGGTATACAGATAGATGCAAGGGACTAAGAATGAGATGAGTTTGGGATGATGAGGCTCTCCCATGAATTGTCACTGCCGATCCATATTAGTGACTTCAAAACATCTGAGGACTTAGTGGCCCCTGGCACATGAAAATCACATGTCCAAATTCCGGCCAGGCTGAATAAAGGCCAGGGGCACTTCAGCTGTAATTGAAGGGTCCTGGTGACAAGCCATAGTTCATTCAGTCATGTGCTGATACACCAGTAATACATACCTAGTTCTCGCTTTTAACTGGCTGTTTTCAGTGACTTAACTTTCTTTCAGAATCTGGGGTGCCACAGCTTGTGCAGCCGATGATCTGGGACTACGCAGCAGACCTGGATGTGGAAGGCAAAGGTTTGTACATCTCTGCTGAGCTGCATAGAAGTAATTCTGATGCTTTAATATCATAAACATAGCCCTTGCTTGGTTTCTCCTAATAGTTGCTACTATTTATTTTCTTTCAACAATCAGTTGTCAGATGATGTGCATTCTCATTACATGCGTACAGTTCGTGGCATTGCAGCCAATTTAGCAATTCAGGGGAATGGAATATAGTAGCCAGGCACATGAAACCAGGAGGGCAGTCACCAGAGCAGGTTGCTTAGAGAAGATGTCAAATCTCCCTCCTTGCTGATGCTCAAAACTTGGTGGGACAAGCCTGTTATAACTGGCCCTGCGTCCCCTTTAACCGGAACATTACAAGTCAAGGCTGAAAACAGGGAAAAACTTGTCCTGTAAGTGTTCTTTTGTGTCTTACTGCAGTGCATCTCATAGAGAAGTATCGTAGATGTGGCTTCTCCAAGGTGTGGTTTGCTAGTGCTTTTAAAGGAGCTACAGGAGTGAATCAGTCTCTAATCCTTATTGGACACCACTTAAAAAACCATCTTCAGTGGCTGAAAGTGGCACGCAAAAGCCCTGCAGATGTCCTCGAAGGTATCGCACTGACCGGCTGGCAGAGGTAAGGAACATCCTTTTAAATGGTTCTAAGGATCACTTGGAAGCAAACTTCCACCCAAAAACTCCTTAAGAGGTCCAAGGAGGTTGGGGATTTAGAAGGGAACTTTGCAACCCTGCAGTCCTTGCTGTTGGTTAGTGCTGGACTTTAGCCACTGTCTACAAAGGGTGGATCTCAGAGTTCCAGCTAACCAGTACAGCATTAGTCAGCGGGAGTGATTGTTTTGGCAGACACCAACAACAGCAGATTCAATCTGAAGGCTTGAATGTACTTTGTGCCACCTTAAACTGCTTATAGACAGCATAGTTAATACACGGTGTATACCTAAACATCTAATGTGGATTAAAATAGAATGAAGTTGCATAAGAGAGAAAAACTTGTTAATTCAATGAAGGAGAAAAAGGAGTTTATGCAAGTCAGGAGATCTGAAAGTATACCAGAGAGCTGTAATTCCAATTTCTATTCCTAATTTGGCTTGAGAAAATAAATTGGTTTGGAGCAGTTCTTGTTAGTAAAATAAGAACACTTGGTGTTTCAGAGATAGAAGGTTCCTTCTTGGAGACAGAAATCAATGTTTCTAGAGCTCTTAGAATTTTAGTGATTGAAATATTAGGAATTCCCACTTGTTTAGTGTGTTCTAACCATAGAATGCCTAATTAATTAATGTTTTCTTATCTAGGTATGATCACTTCTCTGTTTTGTGTGAGCTTCTCCCAGTGGCAATTCCATGCTTGGCTGTATGTCTGCAAACACTAAAGAATGGTACAATGGCAACTTTATTCTCTCAGCTTATGCCTAGCACAAGGGTGAAGTGACACTGCCCCAAGGTTGACACAGGCTTATCTTTCGAGGTGGTTTGACTATCTGATCATGGTCTGCATTATGAACAATAAATGACACATGTTGCATGTTTGTGATATGGAAGCAGAGAAAGCTCTTAGCTTAGCTATTTAAAGATAGCCATAGTATACTAATCATTTATTATGTTCTCACCTGCAAAGGGTCACAAACTTCTTCATGCTCCTACTAAAAATAATTTAGGCAGCTGAATTGCTTTCAGAACTTTGAAGCACAATTGCTATACAAATGAGGTGCTTTTAGATATAAATTAGATTAATGAGACTAAATGAGATTTAGATCTTGTTTACATGTAAAAGTCATTGTAACTAATCCAGTTCCATCTAGGAAGTACACTGTCAAGTAAAATACTTCCTTTAGTTTCTGGTTTCTTCACAGGCAGTTGCCAACAGAACTTTTGTCTTAACTGCATTTCTTATTTTCAACCTAAAAAAAACCACAACCTACTGGTTTTTAACTAAGGCACTAAAAATATGCAGTGCTCATAGCTAGGAAGCGCTTTACCTAGTATGAGGCAACTGTGTGAAACACAGCTTACTCCTCCCACCCCTTCTTCTGTCTCTGTTTTACCTTCTAAAAAACATCTTCACCCAAGGAGAACTAAGCCAATGTAGAGTACTCCTGAAAAGCCCTTTCATGAAGATTCTGGTTATTTAAGCTCCTTTATGTATTTCCACTGTCTTCTGCCAGGTGGTTATTCTGACAAGGTTAAAGAAAATGTGGAAGAGCTCCTGGGAATGTCTAACCTGGAGATTGATACTTTCATGAGGTAAAATTCCAGCTGTAGGATTCGGATGCTTCTCATGGTGTGGTGAGTTCAGAAACTCATGGATCTTTTTTGGGCAGCACAAGTCTGGGAACCTTTCCTGGGAGCAATATCCTCATGCTTGTGACCGAAATTAGTTTCTACCTCAAGTCATCAGTGGATGAACTTCTTGAAAGGAACAGGTAATGAGATTTATGTTGATTCTCTGCTGTCTGCAGGAGTGTTGGAGCTGTATCCTCTCAAGACAGGGCATAACTCCAGCAAAGTGATTTAAACATGAAGCTCTGTTTCAGGCATTGCATCCCTGTGTATTGACACCTCAGCAGAACATAGCATTTTGATTCAAATTTGAAGTATTTCAGCAGGACTCCTAAATGGTATGTGCTGCCTTATCTCAAGAAACTAGTTCTTCCCTGAATTACAGCTGTTATTTAAAGTTAAAATTCTTTTTAATGGTGTGGTTACAAAAAATGGAGCTTGAAATAAAACTTAAATTGCAACACATGATCAGTTATTCTTATCTGCCAAGAACAGTCTTTTACAACCCTGATACAAAGACTTCAGTTTACTTACTCCATAAGCATTGTCTCTGCTTATGCAGAAGTAGTTCAGCTAAAGCCCTATCACCTCCCTGTCAGCCTACAGACGGGTGCATTGCTGCTGTGTCAAAACCTGCTCATGCTAACATCTGTTTTCAGGTATGTCACAGGCTGGTTCAGCCCCTACCACAGGAAAAGGAAGATTATCCATCCCATAATAATGCATCACTTTCAGCCAGATGCAGTAAGGTAACACCACTGACTTTGCATTATAGGGGAAACAAAATCTGTCATATTTTGGCATTCAGGTACATACAGTTTTGAGTCCTTGCCTTCTGAACTGTTACAGAAGCATCAGTGGAAACCAAACAGCATGAAGTATTCATGTTACGGTTTTAAGCATGTTTGTCTTCCACTGAAAAAATATTTTGAATACAAGAACGAAATTGGTCTCTGACAAACTCTAACTTGTCCATGGAGTTACTCCTGTACAGACCTGCTGCCTCTTACAGCAGTTACTCACCTCCATGCAGGAGCTCCCTGTGGGCCAGGTTCCAGGCAGGGGAAACAAAGCCAGACCACTCCACCTTGCTCCCTGCCACTATGAGCTTTCCAGAGCTTGTCCTAGGCATCATGCTGGTTTGTGCTGAATACGTAATTAGTACTTATTTTTTTTGCTGTGGTAAGGTGAATACCCAGCTGCATCCACTCTTCCTGATTAGAAAACAGAATTAAATTCCCAAGTCTCACAGTAAGTTTTAGTTAGACTTAAAATGCGTCTAATGCTTTGAGTTCATATTTCAGTACTGAAAAAGTCATTGCTTACAGGAAGCGCCAAGATTAATGGTACTCAAAACACAAACCTTGTGCATCTGCACAAAGTCAAGTCCTTCGAGCTCTTTTAATAGATGCTCCTTTCCTGTTAAGGCATTTTAAGGCCTGTACTCCCTTTAGAAGGTCCAGTAAGCCAAGCCTCCCTTGGGGCAGAGCTCACCTGCAAATGTGATTGTTTCTCTCTTATGATTCCTGCTTAGTCTTCTCTCCAAGTGGAATGGTGTGGTGCAAGACCTCCAAGCAGCCATGGAGCAAGTCTTCCACAAATGTACTGTAGAGGAGTGGATGGAGGAGAATGTCTACCCCAGCCTCCAGAAGCTGCAGCAAGTGGTGGATGATTTAGACGAAGCGATAAAGGCACAAAATTAGGGACACATCAGTGAGTCTGTCTTACTCCATGGGAAAACACAACTAGTAGAGATCAGCAGCTAGTCACTGAGCTAGTTTGTCATCTTGAGAGTTGAAGCAAGAACTATGATGAAAGTGACCTGAAGGCATCAAAGAACTTGGTAGTGTATTAGGCTGCAGCTCTGTTTTAATTTTCCTGTCTTAATGCATTGCTGAGCCTTGAATCACCTGCCCTGTGAAGGAGATTTGCTCCCCTTGCATAAAAGAGCACAAGAGTCACAACTTGGCTCTTTTACAAGGCAGGAGAAAAACCCAGTTTCTTCCAATTCCACTATTAGTAGTAGTAAGACTTTCTTACATAACAATGACCTGGAAGAGTTCTATGAGTTCTACTCTAGTCAGTAGCCAATGTGTTCTCCTTTTACAGTTTCTAGAAAATGCAAGATTTAGGATACTTCAGACATGCTTTGGGTCCTTACATTCTGTACTGTGACTCAGTCTTTCAGCTGCATTGAAATGTCCTACCATGCCATCATGACAAGCCCTTCCATAGCATGTAGCAGTTGATTTGTTCCAGATTCTGTTTTGGACTTTTCCATTCTTTGAAATACATGAAACATCAGTTTTGAATCCAGCTTTGGTGAACTTGAGATCAGGAAACTGACCTCCAGCCTTTTGCAGAAGTCTGAGCAAGGAACTGCTGTTGATCTGCTCACGAGGCTACAGCAGATGTAAGAGATGCACTATCATAGTACAGAGCAACAGGGAGCTCTGGAAAAGGAGCTTGTTACCAGCAGTGACAGTGACACCTGGCTGTGAGGGAAAGCTGCCTTAACATGCTGGTCTTCTAAACTTACCAAAGCATCAAAGCTAAGCATCATCCCAACACCACAGAAAAGCACCATCCCAGTCACTTTAAGATATCCATTTCACCTGAGAGACTGCAGACTCATTCACGCTTGAAGCATGGCTGAAGTCTACTGAATATGAGGGGGAAATGCTGTTATGTTACATTCTGCTTTAATGTTGAACTTGTAATCGTGTATAGCAATATATTTTCTGGACTTAACTACAGCATTCAGATAATCACCACAATGGAAAATCAGTTCAAAAGCCTGGTAGTTAAGTAAGTATGCTACTTTACCATGAGTATTCAGAATATTCCTGTTTGCTTCATTTATTGCTTTCTTGAAAGTCTTATTTTGGAAGCACAGGTATTGACATCTACTTGGAACAATCTATTCTAAAGACCACAGCTCTAGCTACAGGATGTACAAGTACAGCATGAGACAAATCTAACTTATTTAATGACAGCTACAGGAGTTAAGTCCATATGCAGATTTTTAGCTATAGAATCAATGGCTATGTAAACCGTAATTACCAAAGCCACATACCTTGAACTAAACAAGATCTTAATTTATTTTACTTTAATAAATCCTTTGATACTCAAGAAGTTTGTGGAAACTTCCTTTTTTTTTTTTTGCATGTGGCATGTTGGTTTGGTTTAAAGGAGGGGAATAGAAATACATTCACCTGTGGAGAGTTGGATATATCAGCTTAGATGAAATTGAAAGCTGGACTGCTGCAAAAGTGAAAACGGAGTCAGTAAAGAGCTAGGTATTTGGGCTTCCTTTACCCCGTCCTCCAGCCACTGTCTCCTTCTGTAACTCTGTGCCAAGCAGTAATTCAGACAGCCATTAATATTTTAGTCCATTTTAATAAAAAAAACAATCTAAAATGCTACAGTGACACAAAAATTATCAAAGTTGATTTTCTCAATGCACAGGTTTTTATAAAAAGACACTATAGAAGGCCCTGCAATTTTGAAGTATTCTAAACATTTTCCTAACATTTTTGCCTCTCAGCAGTCTGCTACAGTGTTAGAACTAGCATGATTTACTATGTAAGGCAGCTTAGTTTTTGGTGTATGTGTAACTTCATAAATACAGCACAAGAGGCAGATATCAGTGATACAGGATAAATACTTCCATTTCCTTTGAGGAATTGATCCCACTTACTGGAATACCTCAATTTGTGAAATACCAGCATATTAGATTCTAGCTTAAATACAGCTTTTCCCTCTGTAGAACATGCAGTCTAAGGCCATGATCCACCCGACCACATGCATGCAAGAAACTCCAAATGCGCTCTTCAAGCTGAAGATGAAGCATGTGCTAAGTGGCACTTCCCATACAGTTATATTAAAGGATAGAAGAGAAAGTGTAAGTTTTATGGGCCAGAGCTTTAGATCTAACCTAAGGGCCATTACATAGGTTTTCAAGTCATTTATAAGTCATATGATCTACAGCTGTCCAGGCTCTAGCTACCAGGCAGCCTGAGAAGCAAAAAGTGAATACATCCCTGTAATATTCTTCTAGGAGTTTGTAATTTTCCTAATCCAAACTAGTCATTCCCATCATTCCGTTTAGTACAAGCCACCTTACACCAGGCACACATAAGGCTATGTTTACTGGGCCTTTTTATTTGCTAGGCCCAAAAGAATTGAGGAAAAGCATCCAAAAAAGCCTTCAGCAAAATAGTGGAGTGGCAAGATCAGAGAGGACTAGTGGACAGAGGTAAGAAAAGAACTTGTTCTGGGTTAGCATCTGCTGCTCTCAGCAGTTCCTTCAACTTGAGGAGTCCACAGGCATCGCCGTAACCAAATCCACATTAATGGCAATTTGCAAGTTAATTTTCCATGCACAGAGTTATTGCAAAACATGAAAATCTGGCTGTTCTAACTATAAGAAACAAGGCTTTTGAAGACAGGAAGCTCAAAACCTGGATCAAGAGAAAACACATCAGCCTGTGATACACATACACATAAAGCATCATCCAATTACCAAGACAAGACATTCTTAACCTGCTCCTAGTTACATTCATCAGCCAGCAGTGCCCTACATACAGCCCACAGGCAGAACCTTCAGCATTCGAAGACTTTACTCAGTCTCCCTTCATGTATAGAACTCGGGTTCCCAGTTGAAACTGGCAGTTTGTACAGCAACAGAGCTGCCACAGCAAAGTGGAAGAGAGGATTACATCAGCTGTGTCAAGTGACAGGCTGAGGAGTCAAAATACTCCTCAACACAGTGCATGCCAGCAGGCACCCCTCTCCTGCCTACCACCAATCAGAGGACTGAGGTGTGAGGGGGACACTACAGAACATCTTCAGAGATGATCACTGGACATCAACTCAAAATGCAACTTACTACTCAGATGTACTTCAAGCAATGTTCTATCTTGCTATAGGTCATCCCCCTTTCCAGGGATTCAGAATTTTCCTTACACTGTTTTAGTTTTTGCATAGTCCATAAGTATATACATTACTAACACAAGATGCACAAAAGAGCTCAGCAGCAGCAGGGCACACAATGCAGCACAGGTTTAGATCAATAGAAATACCTTTCTAAAGCAGATTTTTAACTGGAAAACAATGGTGGTTTCTATCTTCCACAGAATGTTAGCTCTCATGGAAATACAGAAGAAACCCAGTATAGCCACGATCAAACGTGGGTAGTTTTGTCACTTTCATCCATGATCAAATCTGCAGGCTCAGAATTTAAGTGCACTGCACATCTCTACAATGTACTCCCTCTAAATGCCCCTGCTCAAAGCAGTGGTTATCTGCAGGTTGAGCCCTTTTGCTTATATTATGCCATTAAATACTCTAGTTTCTTCACTATTTCTTACTGGAAGTCCTTATAAAATCCAATATTCTCATTCTACACTGTAGTTCAAAAGCTCCGTATTTCCAATCTCATTCTCCTCTCTAAGGCAAGGATGTATATACATACTTAGGGTATATTTCACAGTGGATTTAAATGGAGAATTCCTGTTTCACTTTTATTACCCATTCAAACTGGCAGTAAGAGCATCTTTTTCTCACAGCTGACATACTAGCTCTAAGTACCTGGACATGAATTCTTGGTACCACCTGTTCTTTGGTCAGATAAGCATGCCCTTAGTTTCAGATATAGCTGAAACACTATAAAACTATAGCTGACAGGACATAGCTTCTGCTGAAAACTTTTCATAGCTTTTTCTTCCATAGAGGTAGAGTGCTTAGAAACAAGAACTCAGTTCTTTTAAGCTCTGAAGAAACTGCTGCCCAAAGACATTTGCGCAGGCCAAACATGAAGTCAGACCATGCAGTTACCTTGTACCTCATTCAGATCTCCTAGAAGTAACCATGTAAGTATTTTCTAATTCAGGTCTTAAGATCCCACAATTCCTAAATAAAACCTAGTGAACTTTAGTACCACCAGTTTCAGCATGCTGAAGGAACCTTCAGTTCTTTGCAGAAGGTTCCTTTCTTCTTGTACTGACATGTTGATATAGGCATGGTGAAGTTTTAGCTCTAGACAGAAGATGTGGACTAACAGAGGTAGCTTTAACTTCAAAAAGTATCTTGGAAGATTTGTATTTTATCTACTTGTGAAACCGCTGGTCAGAAGAGAAGACACTACACACCTGGAGCAAAACAGGGGTGCAAAACAAACATTAAATCTATCCCAGCTATCATAAAAAAAATAATACTGGTATCATTTCAAGTGGGCAAATACTAAACAAAACTAGATCATGTTTCACATCAGTTTCTTCCCTCCCTCAAGTAACAGATGTGTTCTTCCTTTCTAAATACACAGCTAAAATAGTAAATGTTTAAGTTTAGAAAAAGGTTATTCTGCCTTGGGCTAGACTACGCCCAGAAGAGAAGTAAAACAGGATTAAGCTACAACATCCTGAAGATGTTGAAACATCACCATGATCATTTTTTGTTTCCTATTTGCAGCTCCTTGGAAAGTGCAGAAGAGAGAATGTAACAAGGTCAAACTGATGTTTCCAATTCCAAGACAATCACTCAGACTTTAATTTCCACTAGTATCTAATAGCAAGTCAGTAGTAGAGACTATGAAAGTGCCACTATTCTGCATCACCTAACTGCATATATGAAGCTGCCTAAAACCAATTCAGCAATACATTCAGTCATCTGCAACATTTCAGTATCAACCTCACAGCACTGTGTTATGAGTTACAAATTCAGCTCTTCTACATTTCATGTACTGTACCTGCAGCAGATGTTTGCACTAAGTCAAAGTTTACATCTGCATCTCCACTTCATCAGTGGGAAAGTAATACATGATTTCAAACCAACCCATTAATAAATTACTCCTAGACAAGTTTGAGCTCAAAAGCCAGCAGTGTCCATGAGCAGGAACTAAGGCAAAGGAGCACATAAAACACAATTTGCTTTGGACTCTCCAACAGCAGTACTGGGAGTGCAGATCTCAAAGCAGTTTAGCACTAATGAGGTACCCCTAAGACAGATTCCTCCCATTGTAAATGCACATGTAGAGAAATGCCCAGGTCAAAGTTGAGGGATTTTTTTTTTCCTGAAGAAAAATCAGTATATTTTCCAGATGTTCAAAAGCCTCTGTTTTCTTCAGCTCATGATGACTATTAATAGGTATCCTGTGGTTCATCTGCATCACTAGCCTCTGTTTCGCTGCTCTGAGAGAGATCTTGTTGGCTCTCTACTCTGTCCAGTTCCAGAAAACTAGTAATGAGTTTGGCAATGGCTTCCACATCACTGTGGAATAGAAGAAACAATGTAAAAGTTAGTGGAACTGTGTTGTAGACAAAACAAGAACAGGCATGCTAATTCCTGAGAGTAACTGCTTGAAGGGACAGTCAACATACGACATAAAGCATGACTGACATAATCTCAATAGTGAAGGCATATCAAGCCACACCATTACTTCCATATCAGAACAAATCAATCCTTTTCCCCACAGCTCCTGCTGCAAGATTCCTATTATCAATACTTAAAATAAATTCTATGTTAACTGATAAATACACTGAATAGAATTGAAGAGAATTAATCCCCTCTGCAACTGCACAGCTGAGGTAGTGAGGTTAGCTGCAGCAGACATGCAGCACCAGAGGGATCTTGGATATCTAAATACAATCAGTCTCCTGATGGGAGACAGTGGTACCCAAAAGTCTGCAACTGAAAGCATTAAAGGGTTTAAAAAAGTTAGAATTGAATAACGCAAAGTCACATCAGCAAGTATGAAAACTGAGCTAGATGAGTCTCATTAGCTGGCAATTACTGACCCATGTGACTGGTACTTCCCACCTCACACATTCCCATTAAAGAAAAGTCCCCAGCGCACCTTCTGCAGCCCAACACTGCGCTCTGAGTCAGTGGGTGTGAGAATCCAGTGCCAAAGCGGAGCACAACGACGTAGCCCTTCCCGAAATACCGCACCGTCTCCTCTTCCACGTTCACATCTCGGATCTCATTCAGTGCAGCCACTACTGTAAACACATGTGGAAAACAAAATAGTCTATCAGCATGACAGTAAGTCCTCAGCACTGCTGCTAGCAAGTTGCACCACTGGGACTACATGCTCTTGAGTGCTATTGCTCTGATCTCATACAACCAGGGCAGTCCTGCAAGAGCAAGCAATTGCTGATCTATTCAGGCAAAACAAACACTGCTATCACACATATCAGCATCAGGAGATGCTACAGCACATATTAGCTAGTATAGACCCTAGAACAAGATATACTGCCTCTCAGGAACTGGAGACCATTAGTTTATTACCTATGCTTCCCATTTTGATGACAGTTTAACCATGTTTCTATACAGAGCAGGTAAATATGCATTCAGTTTACTGAGGCTGAACAAATACTGGAATATTTAACTGTGAAGAGCATCTGCTGATCTCTGCATCCCTACATTAATGGTACTTGAAACATATTACCAAATAACCTCTCAGGAAGAGATATACTTAAAAGCATACCCTAAAGAAAAATATACCCTAAAGAAAAGTTCAGAAACATTAAACATCCTTTTTTCCCCATCTCTTATCTTCCATCTCTTAGTTTAAAAGCCAATTCAGGTTACGGACACTGCAAATTTTGCCAGTTTTCTGAGAGTTGGTTTGATTTAGACTAGCAAGTAGGATCAAAAAAATCTGACACTGAAGAAGATCTTACTTCAGTTTGCAATGGAGCTCCTGTCTCACAGTGACTCAACCAAGTCACACACATTAGACTTCAACATATGTTACTCCAACAGGAAGCTCAAGAGAAGATACTGCATTAAGCTGAACCTACTTAATATGATGTTTTAAATGCATATTTTATACCTGCAGGATATAACATGACTGCTTGCATATGATCTCTAAAGATTTGTCTGCTATCAAAACCAGATCAGATGACAGAAATCTCAATTCCTAGATCCAAATTTTAAGTTTTTCCACCAGACCCACCTGCAAAGCAGGCTAGCCAAGGGAAAAGCAAACCTGCACATTAACATCCCAAAGGAATGGCTAAGACTATTATGGAAAGCAATGTGGAAGCCTTGGATTAAAATAACAGGATGCATTCAGCACCCTAACCTGAAAAAGCATTTGGGTCCACACAGGCTTATGATAACATCTGCTGCTTATGAACAAAGCAGATCTGGAAACAGATGTGACTAATTTGAGTACAGAACTCCAGAGCAGCTTACTGAAGAGACATGTATGCATTTCTTCTGTCTGCTCATCACACTTGCTACCACATACTGCTTTCTCACCTTGTTCATGGCCTCCTTTGGAGAAGGTCAGTATTTTTTTGTAAAGATTGAATGTTTTTAAGCACACAGTTCCCCTGTTCTTATCAAATACAGCTTCCTGTAAAAATGAAAAATAAAGAAGTCAAGATATTCTTAAAAACACCAGCAGCAGCTATGCTTCAAAGTAAAACAATAACAGCTATATGTGAAAATAATCTTGGAAACAGAAAAGTACATAGCTATTTTAGAGACATTCCTCAATTAGACTGAAAACCACAGCCTTGCTCTTGGTTTTAACAGACTTCAGCATATCTCCTGTGTTACCTCTAGAAGGAAATTGAAGCTGGTTTCATTGTCCCTCCTGACACCTTCCTTATGTAATAAGAACATTGCCTGGAATCAAATTTGAACACTAACTTGGAGATCTTTCTCCATGAGCTTTATGGTGAACGCGTTTGGCCTATAGTATAAGCACCCAGTGAATGAAAGTTCCAGTTACACCTTTCACTAACATAGTGACTAAGTCCACCAAAATTCCAGTGTTGTGCTATAATGGCCAGGTTCACACCAGATTTAAAACATCCCTGACAGATAATGAAAAAAGGATGCCTCATATCTGTGGGTTGATTATTCTAATGACAACTCAGGTCAGCAAGGTGACAAGCCTACATGATGGGTTATTGCTCTCAGTCCAGCTCCCAACAAATCAACCACCAGATAAATCAGCTTCACAAACACTCTCTTCCCAGTGGAAAACAGCTGAGTATTCTGGAAGGTTAGATCTATCCTATTTAGTGGTCATTCTGTCATTAGCTGGAAAGAAAGTAAGCACAAAATAATGTTTTAGCAGCCAACTGTGCTATTTTTTCTGTCTCTTCTATATAAGATGAAGAAAAGGCCACAAAACTGTTTGCGGCAACCCTCACCTTATAAAAAAACTCTTATTTTTAGCTTTTCATGTTCATGCTTGTGTAGTGAAAGAATTATTGCTCTAATTCTAATTCTAGTATAGCAACCCCAAAGGGTTTCACCAAAACCAAAAGCACAACTTGTCTGTTTGAACAGAGCAAGAGCACAGAGCTGCTGGAATCACCATCTGCCAAATGCTTCTAAACTTGCACAACCTCATATTTCACGAGTTCAACATCTTACCTCCCACTGCTCCAGATTCTGCGCTGCCACAAAGAAACACCCAGCCATATAAAAGAGCTTCCAGGCCAAGCTGTCTGAACAATGCAAAAAAAAGCACTAATTTAGGGTTTTTGTCCTTCTTTGGTATTCAAGCAGTCAGTTTTAAGATCAACATGCTCCCTTTAAATGCAGCAAAAGAAAAAAGGGTTTCTCTGATGCAACATTTGTGCCTTTAGTTGTAAGGTAAAATGTTTAACAGCTCTCTCCCAGGATAAAAACATTCATATTTTTCCAAAGACTCCAAGCACACGTATTGCTGGCAAGGCTGTAACATCACTAAACATCTTTCTCTTCTCTAAAAGCAAAGGCATCTACAAAACTCTCAACCTGCTGTCAACCATCAAATATTTGTGCTGCAGACAACAAGGGTAAGAGAGGCAAACGTTTATTCATAAAAGGAAGCAGTCAAGCCCCTTGGCAAACAAACATCTGCATTTTACGTCCTGGAAACATGGACATAAAACATGTAGCAACCTAAACAATTTGTTTACTCAGGCTTTTACTGAAGACAGTAGAACGCTGCTGAGTATTGTTTCAGAAACCTTTGTTGCAATGTCTTTAAAAAAGGCTGATCTAGCTGGTGTCTCAAGCAGCTTTCACTGGACTTTGCTCTTTAAATAATAATACATTAATTATATTGGTAGCATATTCCTACACACTATTAAGTTTTAAATTTTGATGTCAACAGGATGGAGCAAAAGAATCACAGGACAGCCTGCAGGACAAATTCCATCAACAGAAGGATACCTGGCATTCAGTGCAGCCTGCTCTTGCAGGGGGTGCAGGGTGAAGCAATAGTGTCTGCTCTCTAAAGGTGTTTGTATGAGTAATCTCTGCTAGTGATGATTTAACAGTTTCCAGAGAAACAGAGCACTTCCACCAAAGGCAAGGTAATCATTTCATTATGGTGGCAGACAATCATTATATGTCTTCCCAGGAGAGCTGTGAGGACCAGCTAATCACATTTACAAAACACACTGAAAGTACAAAATGCCACAGAGTGCTAAATATCATCATTAAAAATACTCTTGCAAATGGAAAGGGAGACCAAGAAAGAAATAGAGCACTGAAGTACGGTAAGCCACACACAGGCAACAGTTAGTATTGGATTTTAATATTCACACCACAAAATGCAATAGGTACCTCTACTGCCTCTGAGGCGAGACAGAAGCTGCAGAGATGAGACATCAGCATGAAAAACAGATCAACAGGAAACAATTCTTTAAAATAAAATTATAGGCCATTACCTGCACTATAATAAGCAGCAGCCAAACCTATGGAGGCTATTCCTAGGATGAGAGGAGAGAGAGTTAGGACAAACAAGCAGCTCAAACCATCTAAAATTTCCCAATAAAATTATGAATATTCATGAATTCATCACTTCTCAAAATAGGGACAAATGTGATTGCTACATCCATCACTATATGAAAGAGTCAGTTTGGGTTTTTTTTGCTCTGAACCTCCTGTTCTGCAACACACTAAAAGCACATGGGCTGAGGTCAGAATTAAAAAGGTGGTGACAGAATTGGGAACAGCACATCAGAGGGATCTCAATCTACCCATTACACCACACTTCCTCTCGAGTGCAGTACAACTCAGCGTGCTGACCAACACTGCAATGTTTATTTTTCCCCTCTATGTGCTCTGTGGAGCTGAAAGAAAACTTGTGTGATCAAGCTGTGTCAGAAGCTGCCAGCTCCTTTCTCCCACTGAGGAGGAAGCAGTGAAAGAGTACCTCGCACCCCAGAGGGCTGCTGCAACTGCAAAGATCTTGTCTCAGTGACAAGTCTGACAAGATGACATAATTGAAAGCAATGACAAGGTTGGAGTGTTACTGCAATGAGCTCTGGTCTGTTGGAAAACACAACATGCCACCTTTTCCACACCAGTTCTCTCAGTGCAGCCTAAGTACGTTGTACTAAGTCCATTTTCCTTTCTGCATTTTCAGTAGTGTTTTAAGACGCCTTTCACAACATCCTGTCTGACTTCCTATTACATACAGTGCTGTTAATCACACACAAGATCTAGCCACAGCATTGCTGCACTGCAGGTTTTTCCATTTCTGAAGCCTAGATGTTTCTCAGTGTAAGTACGCATCCCCTTCAGAAGCTTCACATTTACACTGCTATATGATATATAATAAACTTTCTTTTCCTGATCTTCCAGAACTGCCTGAAAATTCTCTCCATGAGCCTCTGAGGTTCTGCAGATGACAGAGTGAAAAACTCTCACAGTGAAACTACCATGCAGAGAAGACTACAGACTCATTCAGTGGCTACACTAGTGGAAAGTTCAAAGTGTGGTGATGCCTCTTCTTGAAAGAAAGATGCCTGAAAGACAGGCATCTCTTCTTAGAAGCTCTTCGAGGAATTTATTATGATCCCCTTCCCTTACGGCAAGCTCCGAAATAAACTGAGGAACCTTAGGGTCTTACCAACAAAGAGAGACCAAGAGCGGATGCCAGGGGACCTCTTCAGATGAAGATAGGAACTCGTGCGGCTTTCAACCAACATGTACATCTTCAGAAAATGCTCCCGGCAGTCCAGACTGACTCATGAAACCTGGCTGGACAGAAAAAAATCACAAGTGAGACTTCAAAATGACTGCTGACTCCAACACTCCATTCCCAACATTTTTCAAGACTTACCAAGTCTTAATCTAGACTATAAAAGATGTCCAGGGTAAGAACATTTTATTCCTCCAGTGACCTTGCTGTTCTTAGATCCTACATGACACTCTGCAACTCTGTACTGACCACCTAGTTTAGATATAAAGTTCCAGGGGATTTTCTTTTTCTTCCATTTAATAAATCAAACTTAGCCCAGTCTTTTCAGCTAAATAAAAAGCACAGATGACTTTATTTTAATCCCATAGCAACACATCCGAGAGAATCTGAAACCGAAAGAGACAAAAACCACTTATAACATAAGACACACTCCATCTCCTCCGGATGCCAAGCATCAGGCTTTAATTACCAAATGATTCCTGAAGTTGACCTCAATATACTGGAAAATATTTCCGCCCATACAAAGCCTTCTCCTGCCTGCAACCTAAAAATCCATCAACAAGTTATCAAATAAGATCACTGCAGAAATCTGGGAGTATTTCAGGAACAACACATCCTACTTAAAACACAATTTGCATGCCAAATAAATCCATTAATGCAAACGTTGATATAACATCTCTTCCCCAAATTCATTCAGCAAAGTGCAATCATGCAAATGCCAATATTGGCTTAAAGTTGGCCCCTCAAAGTCAACGGCATCATCTCGCAGAGGCTGCTGCTTGCACAGAAGGTGCCTCAGGGGATAAAAATCATAGAATCCCAGACTGGTTTGGGTTGGAAGGGGCCTTTAAACCTCATCCAGTTCCAACCCCTGCCATGGAGAGGGACACCTTCCACTTAGAGCAGGTTGTTCAAAGCACCTTCTGAAAAGTTACACTTAAAATAAGTCACAAACGCACCTTTAAGTGAACGCATAAATTCTACCAGCCAATTTTACAGTATTTAGGTATTTTTAGGTATCTGGGGGCTGCTAACTTCACTTGACTTTATTTGGTGTGACACTGCACTGCTCTTCAACGCCAAACCAAACATTCACACACTTCCTCCGAGCCCCCGATTGATGATGATTTAGCAAAAGCACCCAAACGAGTACCTTGACAGCTTCCCTACAAGCACCCACCACGTCAGGACGATGCACGGGGCTTTCCACACCCGCCTCCCCGCAGCGAGAGCCGTGCCCTCACAGGTCTCCGCACCCCCGGGTACTCACAGTGCCTGCACCGTGCTGCCAAATCCAGAGCGAACCTCGGGCTTAACCCCCGCAAGGGACAAACCGGGACCCTCGGCTGAGGCTCGCCCGTACGAGCCGCATCCCAGCCAGGCCGAGGGGGCAGCCGCTCCCGCAGCCCACCCCTCCGGTGCTCTCCTCAGCACACCAGGGGGGCAGCCGATGGCTCCCTGTTGGGGTGATGCAGCGCGGCTCTCCACAGCCCCCATTACCGCATCTCCTTGTGACAGACCCCACCAGCCAGGCTACCCCTCAGCCCGCCCCGGGGCGGGCGGACCCCTTCGCCCCCCTCAGCACCCCCGCCGGCGGTACCTGCCCGGGCCGCGCGGCAGCACACCCGCATGGACGCCCTTTGAATGGAGCACCCGGACGGCTCCGCTTCCTGCTGCTGCCCCAAACCATAAAGCAGTTTTAGAGCAAGCTCAGGCGCGCCGGCGCGCCGCCCGCCTTAAGGAGGATCGGAAGCGCCAGTGGCCATTTTGGATGAGGGCAAAGCGGATAAATCGGCCTTCGCCCGGGGTGCTTCCCTTGGGCCTTGTGTGTGAGTGGAGCAAGGAGAACCTCGCCCAAGATGGCGGCTCGCTGCCCGCATTCAAGATGGTGGCCAGGCTGGTGGGTGCCGGTTGAGTAAGAGTGTTGATGTTTTCTTACTTTGTGTGATGTTAATTGCGATAAAAATAGGCGAAGAATAAAAATAACAGTGATGATCGTACAAGATTAATGTGAAGGGAATTAGTTTCTCTGAATCGTGTGTTGGCTGAAGGCTTGGGTTTGGAAAATTTGTGGAGGAAAGTTTCTAATTCACTTGAAATATTGAGTGATTCTCCTGAAATGTCGACTGATTTTACTGGTATGGATAATAGGGGACATTGGAAAAATCTGTTGTGTTTCTGGTCCGGTTAGGTATCATTTGCATGTGAACGTTGTTTCTGTTCAATCTATTAGAGCAACTGCTCATGTTATCTTGGGGGACAATGTGTGAACTGCAGGCATCTGGAGTTTAGCTTAATTTCTTAAATTCTCTTTGCCTAAATAAACTTATAGTTTTATCTACAAGTCACATATTCAAAGGTGCCCCTGTGCATGGCAGGGGGACTGGCACTAGATGATCTTTAAGGACCCTTCCAACCTAAGCCATTCTATGGCCCTCTCTCAGTTGCACAGGAATGTGGTTCTTTCTGAATGACGTCCTCAGTTTTTGGTTTTAATTTCTAGTAAGAATCTAGCTATCCCAGAGTGTTTGTGCAAGACCGTAACTCATAAAAAGCTTATAATAAACCCATAACCTGGTATGAGTTTGTTCCACTGTTCTGAGCACCACTGTTGGTGAACAGTGACTCAAGTACTGAGCAGTGGGTTTGTAACAATCCAGAGGGAACTATTTGGAGATGAGGGGGAAGAATCCAAGCTGACAACAACAAAACCCCAGAACCTCAGAGTCCATGCTATAGACTTAACAGGCTTGAAGTAGTAGAAAATACAAAACTGCTCTGTAATTTTTCTTTAACTATCTTAATGGGAAAAGGCTATGAGGAACTGCAAGGATGAATTGGCTTATGAGTCATGGGGTACCAGCTGCTGGATTTGAATGAAATAGAGGAAGCAGTATCACATGTTCTCGAGGCAAAAAGGCAGCTGCCTGAGGCTCCTGGGAGGGAAGAGATACATATAGAAGCATTTGTCAGCTTTTATAAGCAACTGGCTTCTCCAGAAACTGAATGTGAAGCCCTTCTGAGTGATAGGAGGCAAAAGATTGCTTGTATCAATAATAAAGTGAAATAAGCAAGAAACTCATTTGTCCCCTCCACCCAATATAAACCACATAAATATCACTATTATATTTCTGTGTCACTCACTGCAAAAATACTAGCAGCTGCATACTTCCCTGGTTCTGCAGCACTCTGAAGTAGGTGAGTGGTGTCCTGCCTTGCAGTAAAAAAGGAAGAAGGAAGCATGTTTAAAAGCCTCGGATTTAAGGAACAGCATGAATTCCAAAGCATGTTGCTGCAGAAACAAAAGCTGTTTGCCAAAAGAAACAGTCAGAAATATGTAATTGACTATTTGTAGGCTTCTTGCTTGGTAATACAGATTGATTGTAAGACATTATAGGGTAAATACACTTGTAACTTTTAAGTTATTCTCTAAAACCAAGAACATCTAAATAGAACTGGCTTTTATTTTGTTTGTTTGACACTAGTTAGATTTCTGTTTTCTAGTTTCTTATACTTCTCCACCCCCAAGGTCTTAAACTTAGAAATTCAGCTGTGTAATAAGCATGTGATCTTATTAGCATGCCAGGATAGAATTCCTAGTGTGCCTGATTTTAAACGGTTGGAAAGAGTCACCAGCCCAGTGTTGTTTTGCAGTGGGACTGAATTGGCTGCAAGTCCTGGTTGTAAATGAGCTCATCCCACGGAGCAATGTGTGGTGCCCCACTGACCCCTATGGAAACTGTGTATAAAGCCCAGGGGGTACTAATTTCATGGAATACATGTTTACCAGCTGTAACTAAGATTTATTACAGCTAATTTGGACAGCTGTTGAGGGGCATATGCTGTCACTAGCTTGAGGCATTTACAGCTTGTGATGCCTTGCAGGGCTCATGCATAACCTCTTAAAGCTTTCTGAAGTCGTGCAGTGTACTGTTGTCATGAGGGAATACTTAAGTTTTCTATCTCATTCTTGGTGTTAATGCTTTAGGCACAGGTATAAATGTTAAATAGAGCAGTAGAGGCCAAACAGATAGAGGCCGTAAAAGCCAGTAATGCTCTGAAGTGCTACCTGCTGTTGACATAGGAAAGCTTTTTAATATTGTGAGGATTTTTGGAAGTGGCCTTGCAAAGGTAAGAACTGTTACAGATGAAACCTGGATGGTGCTTTGTGCTCCCAGGTTGTCAGGCAGGGTGTGATGGTGATTGATCCCATGTTCTAGGGGAAAATGGCATCAACAGCTAATGGAAAGCAGAAATTGCTTTTGGCAGTGAAATAAATGGGACATCTAAGTATCTAATGATTGCACGAGTAGAGTCTTGTACTGTGCTTTGAAACATTCATTCCTTGCACGCTTTTGTGTTTGCATAGGTTTTTTTCTCTCTTTTAAATCCTTAAATTGAAATTAATTCAGTCCAGGTATTTCCTTAGGATGAAGTAGGTGCGCTTAAGATGCGTACCTAAAATGTCCTTAGTGTTTCTGCAGATGTTTCAGTTTTCATGTAGTTCTCTATTTTTCATTGTGAATATAAAGAAAAATGAAGGGAAACAAATATTTAAAATATTATTTGTGCAGAGTTACAGAAATATTCCGAAGTGTTGTGTCTTTTGATGAATTGCTGTATCAGTTTTGGATAACAAATGTAAGCATAATCATCAAAGTGTGAAACAAGGATTTTAGCTGTGCCTTTAAGTGCAAATCTCAACACATTCCTAATTTAGAGCTCTCGTCTGTGCCAGCACTGCATTTGTCAGTGGAACTATATCTATTGTATCCTTGTGGAGTATGTTGCGAGATTGGGATAGCTTTTTGGGATGAAAATGTTCATCCAAAGGAAGGGAAACAAGATGTCAGAGCACACTGCATTCCTGCAACTCTGCAGGAAATGCAAGTTCTTAAATTGCTTGGGGATTGCTCTAGTGATCACAGTGCTTTTAAGAGAACTGGTGTTAATATGGTAATGGCTAATGTGAAAGCATTTTGACTGAAGACAGCTGAAGCACAGAAAATGATGACTGAAGCTATCACAGTTTTTACCTGAAGCTAGGATTAGTGATTATTTTTCCAGGATATGTCCAAAGCAGTGTCAGATTATTTTCCTTTAAATGGGCAGTGAGAAAGTGTTTCTGTTTGCTTTCGTTATGGTAAAGCAAAGGAATTCCTGATTTCCATGACTTCAGTGACAATTCACCTGTAGTCTGTAAATGAAAATCAAAGAAAAAGCATTATTTTTACGTCCTGCTCTGGAGTGATCTCTAAAACACTGATTAATGTGACAGTGAAATCTTGAACAACTAAATCCACAGACATTTGAATCTCTGGGTTGTGGTATCTCTTACAGAGAGTTGCAGTGGAACAAGTGGTTATTTGAAGTTCTGTGTTTGGGGGCAAACTTCTGCAACGGGGGCTGTGGCTTGCTCTGTCCTCCCGCTGCCGTGGGCATGAACAGAAGTGGTGCCTGCGGGTTAAAGCATGAGACGAGTGACAGGAGGGGATTTACTCAGTGCACTTAATAAAGAAAAATCACAGTTTAGACAGGAAATCGCATGTTTGTTGGGAGTCCTGTGGTTTAATTTCTAAAATGTCATTTCATCCTTGCAAACCCCTGTGCAGCTGGAGGTGTGTGGTTGACGTTGCTGTTTGGATGGGCTCGGCGTAAAAGAGGGGCAAAAGGTGATTGAACCTTTCTGTTCAAATGTCACGAGCCGTGGTTTGGGAAGACAAGCGCTGTGACATGGACCAGAAGCATCCTACGTGATGCTCTGGGGCCTCCGAGGTTGTGGGAGGGTGGTGCGTGCGTGTGTGTTGAACGATGCTGTATGTTAGGAGGTGCGATTCCTGCCTGCGAACGGCATCGCTAAGCCTTGTGTTTTGTCACAGGAGACGACAGCGTAGCGGTTAAACCAACCGGTAATGAAGTTGTTTAGAAACGTCCGTAGCGTTGTTTCATTTTAAAGGAATTGAGGGAAAACAAAAACGGGGGAGGGGGGGGAACCCATTTCTGTAACCGCAAAATTACGTTTATAAAAATACACACAGAGGGACGTTTTAAGAACACGTGAAGCGGCTCCAGCGCCGCAGCACCGCTCCGGGGACGGCGTCCGGAGGGCAGCGGCGACGCTGGGGGCCGCCGTGCGCCCACAGCAGCGCAGTGCAGGGCAGCGGCCGCGGGGTGCGGTGCCCGGCGGGTCACAGGCGCGCTCCCGCCCGGCTGGGACTGAGCGGCCCCGGGGGGCTCCCGGCCGGGCAGAGGTTGTATCGCGGACGCGCGGCGGCGCGCTACCGGCGGCGGCTACGTGCCGCTGCTCAGGTCCACAATGAGCCCCGCCGCGTGGGGGGGCGGGGAGGCGGCGGGCCCAGCCGGGAACCTGCCGGCGACAAGGCGGAGGGCGAGGCGGTGCCGGCCCCGCCCGCCGCTGCGGCCAGCCTCCGCCCGCCGGGGACGCGACCGACGCGGCGGCGAGGTATGGTGTGCGGGTCCGCGGCCTTGCACCCCTCCTCCGTGGGGGGGTTTAGGGGCTTGGGCTCTTGGGTTCCCTCTCCCCCCCGTGGAGCTGATGAGCTGTCCTTCCGTGTCGGCGGCGGGGTGCCAGGAGCCGAGGGGGCAGCAGGGAGGGTGTTGCGGTGGCAGAGCCCCGTTCTGTTGGCGGAGACAGGGCCGTGCTGCGGGGCGGCTGCCGCGACCCCTTCCCCCGGGGGTGGGCGTTCCGGTCGCCGAGCGGGTTTTGCCCTGCGTGTGTTCCACGAGGGCTGCGGGCAGAGCTCGGTGCCCGCTGGCACCACGTAACGGGCTGGGGCAGCGGGGGGGACGGGACGGCGGCGCTCGGGGCTTAATGACGGGTCAGGAAATTGCGGAGCACGTGAGGGGCGCGGCGGGGCCGCCCCGGGGGCTGCATTGGCTGCGGACGCAGGGCCCGCCCGGCGGGGGCGATACGGGGCAGGAGGCGGGCACGGCAACAAAGGGCGGTGGGGACGGGCGGGCGCTGGCGGTGCTTGGGGCTCACCGGCCTGCCCCGCTCTGCTCCTGTCCTGCAGCCCCGGCGGCGAGGACCGCTCGGCAGCCGCGGCACGACCGGGGGGCGCCGGCGCAAATGAAGTGCGAGAACTGCACCAAAAAGGTGAGCGCGGCGGGGGCTGTCGTGTTCTCCCTTCTCCCTCGAGGCTGTGGTAGTTGGCTGTCAGCTCCAAGGTCACCGGCCCCTCCGGCGCGTAGCCCCGAGCCCCTTCCCTCGTCCGCGGCTCGGAGGAGCGCGTAGTGCGGCGGGAGGCACTGGTCAGCTAGTGCCGTGCTCGGCTTAAGCCCCCTTGGGACTAAAAGCCTTGTAAATACGGTGGAGACAGTGAATTCTGAGTTCTTTCCCCTGTAGCAGATGCACTTTGGTGACAAGGCGTTGCGTATAAAGGGGTAGGTTTAACGTGGTGAAAAACTACGAATGAACTAGGTCAGTTTTTAAGGATACATGCAGTTCAGCAAAGATGTTCTGACTGAATGGTGAACGTATTTTGCATAATACAGGGATTTTATGTTTCGTTTCAGGAATGCAGTAAAAAGCAGAAAAATGATGATACACAGAGTACATCTGTTGATGCACTGAGTTCAAGTGATGGTTTTGAAGAGGTAATGGTCCTTCTAAAAATCATAATAGACTTCTGTTTGTGTTCCTTTTTTGTTATGTGCCTCAAATGAGATTGTAAGTAGAGAACTTTCAAGTACTAAGTATAACATGACTCAAGAACCAGTTGTAAGCAATTATGGGCACTTCTAGACCTCTCATAACATGAGAATCAAGAATCCTTAGGAAAGGTGACATACAGACCCCTTTACTATGCAAACACAAACTTACATCAAGTCTTCAAGGCAGAGACAGAGCTTGCAAGGCGAAAAGAGGAGTTTTGGTAGTACAGATGCACAAAATGTTTCCTTAGTCTTTACATTAGACAGACTTAGGTCACCTCCTGTTCTTCACCATAGAACTGTGTCCCTGGGAGCAGTTTCTTCGTAGGGGGATTAGTTATGTTGTAATTAAAAGCTGACTGGTTATGTTGCTCCTCTACCTAAGAACTGCTTCTCGGAGATGAGATGTCAGTGTATCGTAGCCAGAAGTATGAAACTCCTGCTCTTACAGTATGTGTTCAGTGTAGTTGTAGTGCTGCATTCTGATTGTTTTGCCTCGTGGTAAAGAGCCAAAGCCCTTTTGCTGTTAGGGAGGCACCTGGCTGTTAAAGGTGTTTAATAGGACAAGTAAAAGTTTTCTCAGTTGCTTGGGAAGTTGATTTGGAAGCTGACAGCTTTGAAATGTAATGCAAATCGAGTTACTAGAACACAGAGCAGGGGCCTAAATTTAGATCTGTGTTTACACTTAAACATTTTTCAGTTTTGGCGTAATAACAGGAGCAGATCCATGAGGAAGGATAGGACAAATAACTTTGATTACTTCTAAATAATCTTGGTTGTTATGCAGGTGTCATGGATTGTCTTGTTTGAAAGCAGTGACAGCACGTTTGCCCTTCAGCTGGGTCATTGCAGAGATCTTGAAAATTGGTTGATCACTGTTAAATACTTGTTTCCTTTTTTTTTTTTTGTCCCCAGAAAAATGAGTTTCCTACATTGGCTAATGCTAAAATACTCCTTAGTGACTGCCTAGCATGTGACAGTTGTATGACATCGGAGGAAGGAGCCAGAGTTTTCCAGCAGAATCAGAAGGAGCTCTTTCGTATTCTTAACCTTAATAAGGTAAAGTGACACAAACACTAACATGCTGCTTCCCGTGAGGAGGTGGCAATTACAGAATGACTAAGCAGCTTGCTTTCCCAAGGCACAGAATGTGAACATTTGCAGGATAGGCTTTTTGCAGGGAGGAAGTGAAAACTGCAGGCAAGATGATTATGGAAGTGCTTAAAATAATTTTGCACTAGAGATGCAAGATCACAGCACTTAACCTAAGTCACAGAATCCCAGCCTGCTTTGGGTTGGAAGGGAACTTAAAGCTCATCCAGTTCCAACCCCTGCCATGGGCAGGGACACCTTTCACTAGAGCAGGTAGCTCCAAGGCATATCCAACCTGGCCTATGGGAAAGCTGCAGCACCTGCAGTAGTAAAGTTTTTGGAAAGCAGCTACCTCATTGCTATAATAATAAATTAGCCTGTGGCTCAGTGGGTATAAATACTCATACCTTCATCACTGGGACTGCTCTGGGTAGTTATCAAGCTGTGTTACTGCAAGTAGAATTGGTTTTAGTATATGTGCAAGTGGAACATATTTGGAACAGAAGTTCTTGTCCATATTCTCAGCAAACTCACACAAATATTCTGTTGCTCTCTTATTTTCTGCTGAGTTCTGGATTTCCTGGAACCTGGTTGCTATGTATGGTGCTCAGATGTTTAGATCTTAATACTGAATTATTTTAGTTGTGCTCCAGGCTTCTTTGTTCTTACTTAGTAAGCAAAAGCTACCAGAATTGATGATTTTTCTTAATCTGGACAAAAGTGTTAGAAATAAGAGGATTCCTTACATAGGGATTCAAGTTTCTCACAACTAGTTTAACTCTCGATGCAGTATGATAATTGCCATACATGATCTTCTCGTGTAAGAAGGGGAAGAAAATGGGGAGGAAAACAAATCTTTCGGGTTACATGGATGAAGGCCTGAAGTCTAGAGGCAGCCAGGTGCCTTCATCTGAACTTCAGGGGTCCAGAAGAGGACAGTGAGCAAGGAAAAGGCTTTCTGGGCAGTCACAAGCTCTACTTGAAGGGTCATTTCAGAGCATTTAGGGTGTGTATGTACAGACTATGGTCTGTAACCTTTTTAGGGTGAGATTTGTCTGTGGCATAGTTCTAGTTTGTTTTCCAAGGTTTTCACTGATGCGGAAAACATCCCAACTAAAAGATTAGTCTTCAAGTAAATGTCACAGTCATCAGAGCTGTACAATGGCGCACCTATTGTCAGAGGGTTCTTCAGAGCCTACAGGCACTGTTTTGTTGAAGGTCCTGCCTTGCCAGTTTCCCTCAACAGCTTCAGTGATGGAGACACAGGAACTTTAACAAAGGATCAGGTCTGTAATTTGCTGGGTTGGATTTGTATCTCCAGATGCCCATGCTCCTGTCAACATCAGTTATTCTAGCTGTTAATGTCTAAACATAGAGGGTGTTTTTTTTGTCTTTGCCAGAAGATTTCATGTCACTAGAATGTCATAGGTGCTGAATGTCTCTTAACTTTCCTTATGCCATTAGGAGACGAAGCCCAGAATTGACTGGGGGGGGGTTGTGTGTGTGAATTTCCCCAAGTTATATGAAAGAAACATCTACCCATGGTCACAGATGAACACTGACAGGATCTGAGGAGCTGCCAGGAACTGACAGGATCAGAGGAACTGGCTTGCCCTCAGGAGCCTTGATAGTTATTTCAGAGGTTTTGATGATACAGCTCACTTGAAGCATAAGATGCTGAGGAAAAACAACAGGAAAAGGGAGGAAAAGTTGGGAGCCATACCCTGTTGTAATCACAAACCTTGTTTTCTTTGTTTTATTTACTAGAAATGTGATACCTCAAAACACAAAGTGTTGGCAGTGTCTATATGCCCTCAGTCATTGCCTTATTTTGCTGCTAAGTTCAATCTCTCTGTGAATGATGCAGCCAAGAGACTCTGTGGTTTCCTCAAAAGTCTCGGTAAGTTTGGGTTTATGATGGTGGAGCAGAAAGGGGAGATGACCAGGGTTTTGCTTCCTCAGCAGAACTGCTTCTTACACAGTCAGAAAGTGCTGTTTCACAATCTAGAGTTTGAAATACATACTCTGTGATAGTAATGACAGTGCACAGCATGACATAACACCGGTTTCAGAAGCAGATTTACCTTGTTGATAGGAAAGGTCACAGAATAGAAGGACACAATAGAGCTGTCTTTGAAATCTTCACTACCAAGAAGTTGGGGATGGGTTGGTCATGAGCTTCAGTAAGATTTCCCCTTATTTTGTAACTTGAGGGAGGAGGGAATTCTTATCCTAAATGCCTTCCAGTCCTTTTGACACATTATATCTGTAGAAGAGTCTCAGTTCCTTTCCAGTAATTTGAAATTACATACAAGAACTTTTGTACCTGCCTGTTCTATGTTAAAGCTATGCTTCCTTTGCTCTTTACATACAAAGCTTTATTTAAAAAGCCCCAAAATCTTGCATATAGGTTTGTGGGGTTTTTAATGTAGTTGAGGGAGGAAGGAAAAGGATAGCAGTAAAACTATAAATTGCTTCCTCATATATATATAAATTTTTCATAGTTCTCATGCATCTGTACCCAGTATATTTTTCTTCATATAAAGGGAATGCAGAGTCCTGGTGGGCCCCATTTTTCTTAAGGGCATTGATTATCTGTGCTCACTTGCTGCTGGGCTACGCTCAGTGTTACATAGGCATGTGGGGAGGGTATTGCTAAACAAGCAGACAGAAGGGCTCTGCAGTGGTGGTGATATGCTCCTGTTCCTTTGCAGGCAACTCCAGCAATGGGAGGTACGCCTCATAAGTGGATGTATTTTTGTGGATAATGATAACAAGACTTCAGTATGTCTTGTAAAGAGTGCTCCTTTTCAGGAGTCGCTGCATATAGCCCAGGAGTGGCAAAATCCCATTCAATTGAACAAAAAGCAAGTATATGTTGAAAGGCAGGCTTCTCCTAAGGAAGCAGACCACCATTTGGCATGTTGCTAGTCAGCAAGTTGGTGGTCCTTTTAAATTCATGACATAGAAACCATGCATTGAAAAGCTATCTTCTCTTTTAGACATTACTACTTGTGAAAGTTTGAAGAGGGAAAAGACTATACGCAGTGATTCTTCAAGATTTTTTGTAGATCTGGTGCTTGAAAAGAAGCCTGTGAGATGGAAAACACTCTAGTAATTCACTTTTCCTTCCTGCGTTTCTTCGTAGGGGTGCATTATGTATTTGACACCACTATAGCTGCCGATTTCAGTCTCCTGGAGAGCCAGAGGGAGTTTGTGCAGCGATATCAACGGAGGAACCAGGAGGAGCATGCCTTACCAATGTTTGCCTCTGCTTGCCCTGGTGAGAACTGGTTTCTCTGACCTTCCTGTGCTTCAGCCTAGTCTCATGGCAACTACTAAGGGCCTAAGAGAAGTCATTTGGGAGCTTTATCTAAATTACATCATTTTGGCTTTGCTTTTCAGTTACAGCAAATACCACACTCAGTACTTGTTATGGGTAGTGCTGATCATCTGTAGTGCATTTCAGTGCATTGCTAGAGGGGCCTGTTTTGGGGGGCTGTTGGGAGAACAGAGTTAGTTTCCAATGAGCTTTCTTATATGTTAGTTACCATAAATGTAAACCATGCAAAGAACAGGTGGGATCTGGTGCTGGATAAGGCATGTGCCAATTCAGTGTAGGCACTTACAGTCAGATACAAAGGTTGCAACAAATTCTCTGTCTGCATCTTCTGCGGGAGCTCTGTAAAAGGTGAGGAGTGTAAATTCTATTGTTGCTCTTCAAAAAAACACCAAATCCCCAACTCTGCTGTAGTCCACAGCCTCTGATAATGCAATGAACCTGAACTATGGATTTTCTATGCTAGTGTTTATATGTGGTATTTATTAGTCAGTTGTATTTCTTACCACTTCTGTAGAAGAAGCATGTATTACATGTGAATCTCTGGGTAATGAAACTGAGGTGCAGAAGCACTGAGGTTTTTAGTGCTTTGTGTAAGACCTTAGGAGAAATTAATCAGAACTGGAGCTGAGGAGTTGGTGGCTGCTGCTGTTGCGTTCAGGCCAGGGTTGAACAGGGCATTTCCTTACAGAAAAGAATCTTTAAGGAAATTTGTGAGCTGCTATACTTAAACCACAACCTCTGTTTTCTCAGGCAAAGTTTTGAACTTGCTGCTTAAGCCTAGGGGAATGTAGCACGTGACTTTACTGACTGTGAGATGATTATGTGTAATACTACCAAAATAATTCCCACTTGAAATGTCACAGACCTGGCTCAATAAATGCCTCACTCCTGAGAATTTTGCACCTGAAATGTAGTTGTTATAAAAGGAACCTGTATTTATCACAACTGAAAAGATGTGGAACATTGAGGCACTGTTTACTTTTCCATTTTTCATCTTTTTTTACATCGTTTTACATTTTCCATCATTTCAATTTGAGTCACTTTCCTAAAGAAGTATCAAAAAGAGAGGTAAAAGTAACATCTTTGCCTATCCCCCAACTCCACATTAAGGTTCGTGGTGTTGCTTTTCAAAAGGCAAATAAAAATACAAAAATACTTCTTTCTACCTTTCATAGAATCATAGAATGGTTTGGGGTTCAAAGGGACTTTCAAGATCATATGGTTGCAGTACAAATTGCCCAGAGAACAGCTTTGAAATAACCTAAGTGGGTTGCATTCTTTAAAGCAGTGTCAGGGTGACCAGAGAGTGAGTAAGAGCCACCTTTGGTGATGCCCAGAATCTGCTGTTGTCACTGTTTTAAAGTTTAAATACTGCTATTTGAATCATACTTGTACTTTTCCCCTCCCCCCCTCTGCTACTGTTATCTTAGTGTTATCTCCTATCTTCAGAAGCAGACATACTGTGTTGGGTTTTCATGCAAAAGCTGTGAAGTTGAACCAGCCCCCCGTTACTTAGCTTTCTCTTGTACATGTTTCATTGAAAATTCAGAACCTCAGGATTTCTTTTAGAACTTCTGAGCTAATCTTTATTTTCTTCATCTAGAAACTCAGCTCAGATGATCTGCTGCTTTTATTGGAAATATTCTGAAGTAGTGGAGCACTTCTCTTGTCTCTTCTACAAAGGCTTGTTTCTGTTTGCAGTGCTAGTTCTGGTGTTGGCTATCTGCTCTGCTGTAGGTGTTAGCAGAAGCACAGGTTCTTTCTATTTGTGGAAAACTGAACCAAAATACCACTGTGAACCCAGTCTGAAAGCATATGGTGTTTCATTCCCATTGACAGCAATTAGAGGGAAAAACCCACCCCATGATCAGTCATCTTTAAGCTTGTTCACTGCGTTCCCTGACTTCAATTGTCTGGGTGCATTTGCTGTTCCTCATTCTCCTTCCTTTCTCTACCCCCAGATCACGTAAATTTGTTCCAGAAATGATGTCTACTGGGTGTGTTTATCACAAAATGGTTTTTATATAGTTGTGTAGATAGAAGGTCAATGTGAACTCAAGTGTAACTGCTTTACTCTTACTTGTCTTCGGGTGAAGCTTTTCACAGAAATATCATCCTCTGCAGGAGTGGTCTGTCATGTAAAATCTACTGTGAACGAAAGAGCATAGCTGTATAGTCCCAGAGCCTGATAAAAGGGCTTTTTATCTCTGCTTATTTGTTTGCCTCCTCCTCCTGCTCGCAAAGTGAGCTATTGGGGCAGGGGGAGAGTCCTGTTGAAAGTATAGTGTAGCTACTGATTGTATATGTAATATTCCAGAAGTTATCTTCCTTAACTTACTGAATAGGTAAGCAAGATGAAGCACTTCCTCTGTGAACCAGCCAGCATTCTTAATGCATTGCCAACCTCTGAACCCTAGAACAGGTTAACAGAGCAGGCTTACAGCAGAAGTAGGAAGAGTAACTGTTGAGGATTTGCATGCTTTTGTCCCAGTCAATGAAACGAATTTCCTTTTACAGGACCAGTGTTTTACAGTAGCAAAAGTAGTCTTAGTTTTTCTGCACTTCATACTGATGAATGGATATTTATAGTGTGCATCTGTGATCTGCTCATGATAAACCACTAAAAATAATGTCTTCTGAAGTGCATCACAGTACATAAGAATTTATAGTGATTTGTAGGTTTTTTTTTGTTCTTTGATGCTAACACTAACAAATGGCTGAGAATCTGAATGAGTTTCTGAAGGGTATAGGTCTGTATGGGTACAGAGGTACACTGATAAAAGAACTGGGTATCTTTGGCTTCCTGTAACCACGGCTCTGGAATTCAGCCTGGTTCATGAGTAGGCAGAAACAGTGTGTACATGAAGTGCTGATAAATGCCTTATGCTCTCATTCACCGAGGCTGCTTGTATAACGACACTGTGACTAATGGTCACTGTGGAGCCAGAACTACAAAGCAGTTGTTCCATCTGTTGCAAAGAAAGAAGCAATTTAAGATTTAAAAAATGGCTTTGGACAACACTTGCCAGAAGTCTGCTGGGAATTACAAAGATGTCCGTATAGTTCATGACTACAATACCTAAACCATCCCAGTTAAAACCAGCCTCAGAGCAGGAGTGCTGTGGTAGTTAATGGTGATCATAGTTGCCATACAAGGAAGGACCTTCCAGGAATGCTACTGAAGTGCAAGGCAGATATTTTAAAAAAACTTACTTTTGATTTCATTTTGTTTGAAGCTGGTTTTGCTCTCTTTTGACAGCACTTGAGACTAAAGCCATTTAAGAAATAGAATATACATGTCATGCAGTATGTGCTAATACGGCCTTTGTACCAAGCACCAAGAAATTAAGTCCTTTGTTGCGAGTAGTATCTTGGACTTAAAGTCCCAGTTAAAGTTGGACATTAAGCAGACTTCCTGTCAGAGTCTAGCAATTCAGCACAGTCATGATTTGTAAGTCTATACTCCCTCGCTTTTTCTACAACAGAAATGAATGGTTGTTGAAGATACGTCTTTGAGATTTCACATGGAGGTCAGTATCTGTTCATCTTGAAGTCTGTACCTTAACAAGAATTGGCAATATCTAACCGCTGGAGGATCCTTATGTTTCCCTAATACAACTTTCTCATTTTCATCAGTAAAACTTTATTACACTTGGAAAATAACTACTCTGCTTTAGAGAGACAAACCATCTGGATAGCAGTTTTGTGCTGCTGTTGGTCTTTGTGTCAGTGTTCTGAGCTAAATGTTACTGAGCGTTTATACATATGTGTTAATTTCAAACTTAAGAATTAACCTACAGGTTTTACCTTTCCTGGCAGCATGCACTTCACAGAACTTCTTCTCTTTTATGTAAGCACTAGTTTGTCTGAAGATGAAAGACTTTAAGTGTGATATTTTTCAGTGTCAGCGTCAAAAGCGGCACGTGTCCCTACAAGGCTGGGCCTGACACTTCTGCACAGTTCAGGTGTTTGATTGTCAGACTGAGCTGTTGTTGCCAGTAAGAGTTACAGTGCCTTAGATAGAATTGCATACCCTAAATAAGTATCTTCATTTGCTCATTTGTTGGTTCCTGTCCTGGGAGATGGGGAATAATAGAACTTCTCTGCATATTGGGGGTGGTGTGAATGAATATACATAGCTTGTCATAGCCTGCATGCTGAAGGACTAGGGTGAAAGGGAGAGGAAACTCTTGAGTAACTAAGAATGTTTAATACAGAGAGATTTCAGTGTGTCATTGAGTGTGTGGGTGTTTCAGAAGGTGTGGCTACTCTAACAATAGTAAAAGAAGCCTTTTTTTTTCCAGCCATAATCCATCTGCATGTTATGATAATGCTTTCATGTGACTGCTGCTCTAGAGGAGGCAGGCTGGGTGCATGGGTATTAAATCTCAGGATACAGAAGGTTTACAGTTAAGCTGCTGAACGGTGTACATTTGTTGTATCTCGAGATCCAAGGTCTGAGGTCTAGAGGGCTAACCTGCGCTTTGTTAGCTGGAGTACAGTTCTTTCTTCTTTGCTAAATGTATGCATTAGGAAGGGTGTAATAGGTCATGAAGTTCAGTGGCTTTTAGGTCTAGAATTCACACAGTGAATTCTTGATAGCCAACTGTAAAGCATTATTAACAGAGCCTTGAGGGTTCCTGCAGTTCCCAAGGTGGAGCTTCCAGCCTACACAGCTATGTCTCACCTACTGTGAAGGTGTCTTCATTTTTAAGAGCTGTTCTATGACTGCTACCACTTTGCCACGCTTGTGTGTCACTTCTAACTGTGAGTCTCTGTTGTTCAAGGTTGGATCCGGTATGCTGAAAGGGTACTAACCAATCTTGTGACCTCTCACATTTGCACTGCAAAGTCTCCACAGCAGATCATGGGCTCCCTGGTGAAGGGTTACTTTGCCAGGCAGCAGGTAAGTAATTCTGATTAATTTTTACCACATTACTCTTCTAAAAAGAAGGCCTAGTGAGGTTTAATGCCTAATATAGATCTCACAGAATCACAGAGTGGTTTGGGTTGGAAAGAACCGTAAGATTATCTAGTGCTAACCCCCTGCCATAGACAGGGACATCTCCCTCTAGACCAGGTTGCTCAAGGCCATGTCCAGCCTGGCCTTGAACACTGCCAGGGATGGCGATTCACAATTTCCTTGGGCAGCCTGTTCAGTGCCGCACCACTCTCACAGTAATGGTATTATGAAGTGATAAAGTATCTTCCTGAATAGTTTGTCCTTTACTTGAAGAATAAATGGTGCTCTGCTGCTATACCAGTGCCTGTGATAATAAGAATGTACACGGAACTTCATTTTGTGTAATGCAGTGTGAACTAGCAGCAGTCCTCAAGCTCCCAGTGCAACATGGATTTAGATACTTAGAGATAAAATTAAATCCAGGGTAGCTAAAGAGATTCTTGTTCAGTATTGCCTGTGTAGTTCTATAGCACAGCCAAAACAGGAGTGAAAGACAATAATGCAGAAATTACCCTGTTGCCTGGGATCAATAAAAGCATTATATCCCAGCAACTACCCTTGTTATCCTCATTTTCTGTATTGAAAAAAGTTGCTGTCCTTTTTATGTGTCCTGTTTGACTCCACATTATATAGGAAAGTACTGCTACCTCTCCCCACAGAGAGAAGTATTGATGGGCTTGCTGTGGATGAGAGTGAATGGCAGGTAGAAACAGAATTCTGAAGTCCTGACTTGCATTCACTCTCTAAGGCACTCAAAAGCTGCAGAAAATGTGGCCTGAGGAATAAGTAAAAGTTTCAGCCAGAAGACTGACTTTGGCTGCTTCTTGCTGTGCTTTGTGCCTTCTGGCAAATCGCTTCAACTGTATGCAGCAGTCTGTACATTTAATTGCTTGGGACTGATCACTAGTGTTACCTGCAGAGAGCTTATGCTGGTATTTTTGTCCCTGTCCTTCTTCAAAAGCTGCTTTTCTCTTCATGAAGATCACATGTGCTCTCTTCTGTGTTCCACAGAACTTGTCTCCTGATAAAATTTTCCATGTAATTGTGGCGCCCTGTTATGACAAAAAACTGGAAGCCTTGAGGGAAGATTTCTACACTGCCTTGTATAATTCACAAGAAGTTGATTGTGTCCTGACATCAGGTTAAAACTTCTTTGAACTTACTATTTATAAAGATACAAATGAATCACCACTGTTAGAATAGCCTTTATGCCAGGCTTTGCTTTTTTCAAGTCCGCTTTAGTTGTAAGGTTGGCTGGTTTTCTGCTGTGAAAATAAGCACATGTTTTTGTGGTACTGGTAGTACAGGTATTGCATAGGGAAGACAAAGTGAAAAAATGCTGTCCTTCTAAGTTGGTATTCAACTGAAAACAAGATTCAGGTATTTGGTTTTGTCAGCCTCATGAGAAGGTTAAGAGTTATGCAAATCCATATTTAAAACCATTGTCTTGCTTGTTTGTAGTTACTATTTAATCTCTACTGAGGCTATTCTTAACATTCCAAGTGCACAGCATCAGTGGCTTTTTGATGTGGCTCTTGTCTTTGGGCTTCATGTCCAAACTACATACCCACTTTTTCCTCCTACAGTGGAGAAACATCTTCCAAACTTCACCTAACAGGCTCAAGTATAGCTTTATGCAAAGTTTGGAGCAAGCTGAAGGCCTTTTTTATTCAGGGCTGGAAGTGTCAGGCTTCTTAATTACTAGAGAGAACTGACTCTAGTAAGAATTGCAGAAGATGACTATAAGCACATATAAATGTTAGGATACTGATGTCTTAAACAGAGGCATAGCATGTGCATTTTGCTTTATCTTGAAAGTAAAATGTGGTATGTTTCCCTACAGGTGAAATTGTCCAAATAATGGAACAGAAAAATGTGTCTATGAAAGATGTGACTGAAGTATCTGTAGATACTTTGTAAGTAGTTCTGTAATGGGTTGATTCCTTATTCTGGTGACAGATAGCACCACCTTTGAGCATATTCAACATAAATGTAAAACTACTCAAAAGAATACTTTTTTAAAGAAAAAAAGGCCTGCATCAAAACCTGAGTGTACTAAAGCCTCATCCTTTATATAGTGACCAAAAAGCTCCAAAGTATTCTTACATATTCATTGCTATATATAAAATTAATATGGAACAGAGAATATAGAACTGTGTATACTGGGTAAATACAGAGCAGTTAATTTGAGGTTATGACCCCTATCTAGTGACTCCTTTAAAATTTGTGATTTTTGAAGACTTGGGTAGTTCCTTATTTCTGTTTTGATGCAGTAATATTATACTGGACACTATCAAGTTCCCAGCTTGCTCCTAAATGTTACTGGGGGGTGCTGACCTCATTCAGTGCTCTCCTGGGCTTGAGCTTGTGTAGAGCTGGGCAGTCTTGCCTGCCCTCTCCAACTGCTGGGCCTCACACAAAGATGCTGGGATGCAGCCATGGGGCTGACCATCTGTTCTGTGTTTTCCCTCTCGTTCAGAGCAGCATCTTGACAGTAAATTTCCACTTTCCCTGATACGTTCATGTAGAATTGATTCCTTTCAGGAAATTATTATTTTTTTTTTTTTTACTGAAGACAGCAGATTTTCAAGATTAGATAAAATTGAGACGTGCTTTAGATGAAAATCACACAAAGCCCTGAAGAGATTCTGTTTACTTCATGACTGACTCACCACAAAGCAGCTTGCATGTTTTAATTCTCAGGCTTAGTTACAAAGGCTGGTCTCGCTACTCGCTGATCTTTGTTCAAGTGTGACAGATGTTACTTGGTATCTTTCCAAGGTGATGGTAGTGGAGCAGTCAGCATGATTTCTTGCACAAAATAGCCCTGGAAATGTAAAAAAACAAATATCCTTTTCACTTTGCCTTGCTTGGAGCTGATCTGGACTGGAGAAGTTTAAGTGGTACTGTGGTAACATTTTCAGAGCTATGTTTGTAGTGTAGCTCCTATGATCACTTCTACCAGAGACTGCTACATAGAATTACATAAATAAAGTTCTTACAGACATAATTACATAGAGATAGTAATTTATTTCTAAATCAGCCTGTCCAATGAAAGAACAAGCTCTCATTCAGAATACACCTGTTTTATTGGATCAGTTCCTGTTGGAAAGTAATGTTAATTTTTAGAAGGATAATCTGGTAATACTGGTTGATGCTGTGAGACCTGATGATGTGAATATTTGCTCTTCTGGGGTCTTAAAAGTCGATTGTGCAGAGAAAATTATATAACTTGAACTCTTTCTCTTAAGACAAGTCCCAGCACAGTAGCAATTTGTGGTAAGGTGTTTGGTGTTAAAAAGTAGCATGAACTAAGTAACTCGAGTTTGAGTTCTCAACTCACTTTTGTAGTTAGAGAATGCAAGCAAATAACAGTTGGCTAAAATTAGGAGATGTGTCATGAAACAAAATCACTCAAGGTTATTAAACAAAAGTTGGAGTAGATGCAGTGGCATGGCATAGGGGGGACAGACTGCATTTTACACTGCATTTGTAAACTTTGGCTCATTAGTGATTAAAATAGTTCCCCATCATTACTAAAACTTCAGCATTTTCTGTGAGGTGTTTGCTGGGGTAATTTTCCCTTTGGTTTTGTGGTTAATGCTGTACTCAGAGTGCTGCTCAGGCACTGGCTAGTGGTGTGGGCCAGGAAAGGTCATGTCTGGATGTTCTGGGAAGAAGGTAATTATATCTAGAGAGGCTCTTACATGTAAGAGCAAAGGACATAATCTGTTTGCTAAGATGAAGACGAATATCCATTCCTGAAACAGGCATTGCCACACACCCCTATTGATTTCTCCCTTGTGAGCCTTCAGAGCAGCAGCCTTTGGCCACCACCAGCACACATACCAGTGCAGTTTGTAATCCAGCCACTTGAGCTCACCAGTGCTGGATTAAACAGAGGAAGAAGTGGACCTCCAGGTGGATAGTATGCCCACTGGATATGATCTCACCAAATTTCTTTCCTGAACCATAGTGTAGCGCTGGCCATAAAGGTAGAGTCTTCTCACCTGGTTATAACTGTACTGATTAGTACACTATGCATAGATAATAGATGCATAACACTATGACAAGCAGCTCCTGGAGCAGGAGGATTGTGAACAAAGGCTGGTAACTTCTGAAGTACTTTTATATTTTCACAAGCTAAAAATGATTTAGTTTTTTTCCCCAGAAATGTTTCATGAGCAGTGAATGGCTGTCGGTTACCAAGTCTTTAGAGTGTGTCAAATGTGCATTCTTATAAACTACTGTTTGAGGTTTGTGAACATGGAGTCCTGCAGCCCTTTATTAGGGTTTTTTCTTTCATCATATTACTGCTGTCCTGAATAGTTGTTTGTTTTTTTAAGCTGTAACAAATAAAAATGTTAATATATTCTCATTGCTGTACAACTCTTTGGTGAGGGAGACAGAGAAAGGGGAAAATGTATTACTTTGTTGAAGTGAAAGAATGACATTTTGGAGCTGATCTTTCTTTCTGTTGTTTTCTAAGGTTTGATGACATGAAGGAGGGAGATGTAGTAAGGCATGATGGGAAGAGATCTGATGGTTACCTGGAGCACATTTTTAAATATGCTGCAAAGGAGCTTTTTGGCATGGAGGTCAAGGAAATCACTTACAAAGCATTAAAGTAAGATTGAGTTTTGTATTCTTGTTGTGTAGGATGGACTAGTAAGAATAGGATAGAATACTTGCAGTTGGAAGGGACCTGCAATGATCATCTAGTTCAGCCTGACCAAGTTAAAGCAAGTTAAGGGCATTGTCCAAATGCTTTCTTGAACACTGCCAGGTTTGGGGGCATTGATTACCTCTCTAGAAAGCCTATTCCAGTGTTTGGCCATTCTCTCTGTAAAGAAATGGTTCCTGATGTCCAGTCTGAACCTCTCCTGGTTTACTTAGTGCTACTTGAACTGTAACACAGTTTTGCTCATCTGACTCTTTTGCTTATAGGCAGTTACATGTTACCTGTAAATCTGTTGCCATCAAGTAGCTCCTGCTAGCTTTAATTTTATTAAGTTACCTATGCTTAAAAATAAAGTATAATTCTATTCTAAAATTTCAACTCCAACTTCTGCTAACTCAGTTTCTAAACTGGAAGAGTTGACCTTAATCTCACCGTTACACTTGTTCTGCTGTCTCTAGGATATCCAAATACAACAATGTTAGATCATGCTTTTGGTGATACAAGGGTTTAAAATGTTCTCTGTGTATCTTTATAGGAACAAGGACTTCCAAGAAGTTACCCTTGAAAAGGATGGTGAGACAGTGCTGCGTTTCGCAGCAGCTTATGGCTTTAGAAATATCCAAAACATGGTTCTGAAGATGAAAAAAGGAAAGTTTTTATACCATTTTGTAGAAGTCCTTGCCTGCCCGGGAGGTAAGAATAATTATGGATTCACAATTGTTCCACACATGTATCTTGAATCCCTAAAGGGAAGTTATTTTACAGGCAGGCACTTAATCTCTTAATTCTTCTCTTAATAATGTAAAGCTGATTATTGAATGAAGGCTCCAGGATACCAATTACATGGGTAGGGTTGGCTCAGAAATTGATGGGAGTTTCTAAAGTGAACCACAATGTTATTTACTCTCTTCTGACCTATAAATGACAGCATGGCTCTTATGATTACTTAAAACCTCAGAGGAAATACTCTGAAATGGTCATTGTCAAGGGCAAGAAAAGACAAGGAAAATAATTAAGATCATAAAACCATGGAAAGGCTGATAAAGATTGTTGATATGGAAACCTCATTTACATTAAGATGACGTTGATATTGGAGTTGCTCCACGTAAATACAAATTCTAACAGGATGGGCAGTAGTTTATGTAAAGAGACAACTTTTTTTCCAACAAGCTGGGGAGCGGGGAATCCAGGTTAACAAACTTCCTTTTCATACCAAATCTCCATCAACCTTATGGCTTCTTTTCTTTCCTTTTTGCTAAGGGTGTCTAAATGGAAAAGGCCAGGCACAAACTGAAGATGGAAAACCAGATAAAGCACTGCTGAACCAGATGGAAGAAGTGTATGCTGCAATACCTGTCAGACTTCCAGAAACCAACGTGCATGTACAAAAGATGTACCAGGACTGGCTGGAAGGCATGGACTCTAAAAAGGTCCAGGAGACTTTGCACACCACATATAGTGCAGTCAATCAAACAGCAAGTAGTTTGGATATCAAATGGTAATAAATCCAAGTAGTAAAAGATTTGCTTAGGTTAGTTACAAATTCAGCACTGGAAACATTCTATGCAATCGCAGATGCTATGCACTAGCCGAGTGTACGAATGAGATGCTTCCCAATTGTGGATTATTACTTGTGAAGAGCAATTGGTTTTTAAAACCAGAAAGAGCAGTCTCCAAAAGCCCTGGTTCCTGCCATTGCCATTTAATTCTTCCTGTGTATAATCTCATATATATAATGGATTTCTTTATTCAAAAGTGTGACCCTGTAAGGTACTTCGCACTCTCTGCCAGGGGCACAGAGTGTAATTCCTGATGAAGTTACTCCCAGAATTGAAGGGTTCCCTTCACAAAATGGGCTCCCCTGGGAAGGCGAGATTATTCTACTCGTCTTCCTGGGGATGCAGTTCCTTTCATAATAGGGAAAACAGTCCTGAATTTCAGAATTGCAGTTGTTGTGAAGTAACTTGGGATTTACTTGCCTTGTTAACAACACCTTTACAGGGATAAATGTGTATATGGAGAAGTGGTATGAATTAATAAATGCCCTGTCTCCATAGTTAACAAAAACTGCTCAGTTGCAGACTTGTCACCATTCCTTACCAAGGCGTTGTTTTTTGTAAGGAACAAAATGCTTCATCCACACTTAACTTGGGGAAACTAATGCTAAATTGTTACAGTGCAATCCTTCATTCAGAATAGTTCCAAATAGGTTGGGTGGTACAAAAAGAGAACTTTTCTTTCCTTGTAAGTTTTCTTAGAAACTTGCAGCTAGGAAGAGTGGTGCTGCTTGCTTTGGCAGGCTTTGTTCGAAGAGTGAAACATGCATATGCACTGTCATGTGAGCACATGCATACTGCAGCTTTGCCAGGTTTGCTGAGCCAGGCTTCCAGCACTTTTTACTCTCTTGTGTTTTGGTACACAGAATACCAGATTGTTCTTCCATTTATCTCCATGTTGACAGACTTCTGTAAAAATAACTTTATGGAGTGCCTGAAAAAAGCCACTTAGCCATGCTTGTGAGCTCCTCAAAGTTACTATAAGTCAGCATCATAAATTTTGGTGTGCTTACTTTAGGTACGCTGTAGAGGTTTCATTCAACGAAGTGGTATTTGCATGCAAGTTTTTCCTGCAACCTCAGGAGTTGTCAGAGGGTCATTCAAGAATGTAATGGACAAAAAGATACCCTACTGCCACACTTCCTTAGATTTTCCTAGTAGCAATGGATTTGCTCAGGATTTGCTGTTTGAAGCTGGCAAAGTTTCAGCTTTCCTTTTCCAGTCTGAAAGTGGGGATGGGCTTTTTTAATCATTTCAGACAGTTTGAATGAATATTCTTGTAAACTTTGTAATGTCACAACTGCTTGTATGAGTAAGACCTAATACTGCAAAACCCCATGTGTATTTGAAATCCTCATTTAACTTGAACACAGTAGATGGGATAAAGGCATCAGTGAAGTCAGTGCAAGTTCTTGCATTGGCTAAACGTCAGACAACATGTTGAGTCAAAAGGAGAGAGCCAGACCTAAGTGCGTTACCCTGATGACAAGAGAGTTCTCTTAATGTGAAGCTGTTGATAGAATTGCAGCTTTCAATTGGACCGCCACCTAAATAACATCTCACTTGGAGGGATGTTTTCTTTCAAGTATAAATGAATTTGATTACTGTGCTACCCAAATGCACACAATGAGATTACACTCATAAATTAGCCTTTGTAAATTGTTCCGTGTAATAATAAAAACATTATGCTTATGTGGTGCAATATCAGAACATCTCCAGAAATCTACCTCTGTACAGGAAGGGAGTCCAGAAATCGAGGAAAGACCTATGTATAGGCAGAACTGTAGTAAATATTGCCTAAATAACGATGGTGGTGTTGCATGAAATTTCTGAACAGATGACAATTTCTGAACAGATTACTTCTAGAAGCAACATCCAGCTCTTTTGGTCTGAATTTCTTTGTTATGATTTCCTCCAAAAACTTAAACAGAATTATCTTGCTAAAAAAAAAGAAAAAAGTGGTCTTGTTCTGTTTGTATACGCATATGTTTCTATGTATATATGATGGCATGTTTAAATTATATTGCTTCAGTTCTCTGTATAGTACGCTTATTTTTTTTTACGTGCATATACTGATGGAATGGTGTGAAAAAGTTGTTTGCTGTTCTGATGGAATCTTTACAAAACTACACAAGAGCTGCCTTGCAATTCTGAAAGGATGCCCTTGAACTGATTGTACAACTTGGAAATGTTCCTCTTGTGTAGGTGGTGCTGCCACCTGTGTTCTGCCATTGTGCTTGCCTGGGGCACTGAAGGGCCTTGCTTCTCGTGGTAGTGGGAGTCACTAGGAATGGGCCAGTAGGTGAAATAAATCTGTCTATGATGTGCTGTGCTCTCATAACAAGGGAAACCGGTGGCTAAATCAGTGCATAAAATAAACTTCTTCAGTTTAATTCACCATTTCTTCCATTTACTCAAGGGTTTCAACCTATTGAGACGGTAGCAATGTAAAACTACTAGATGATTTGTCTGCTACAGTATGTGTTTAAAGACAAGACATCTAACTGCAGCTTTTATTGGCTAGGTGGAATGTGTGTATAATAGCTAGTGACTGATAATAGTATTTTATTTGGTCAGCTTTTGTTTTATAAGACTTGGAAGTAAAATTGATTTTAAGTTTTTTAAGAGCTTTTCTTAAAGTGCCAGTTGAAAAGAAAAAGATTTCTCCGTTAACTGTAGTGAATATTCCTCCCTCTACCTTGCTTCACTGAAATTTTAGCATGTATCAGAAAACCTTGTTTTGACAATTCGCATACAGTGAAATACTTAAGGTTAAATTCTGGCTTTTAAGTCTACAGTTGGGAAGTTTGTTGTTCTTGACAACATGTGTTTCTAGCCACATTTTGAAAATAAAGCATTATTTAGTTCCCTAGTATGATTTTGGCAACTAATAATTTCCATTGCTACTGCCTTTTCAGCAATAGGAAAAGTTCCTCGTGGCCACAGCTTCTGAGCTGAATGTTGTGCTGACACAGTCTTGCCTCTACATGATTTTTAGAAAACCCTAAATTGGAGGCATTGCAGGAAAGTAACTGGAAATGCTGAATTAATTTTGAAATTGTCTTGGTAATTTTGAAATTGTCTTGGGGTATTACTGACTTGAGCATACCAAGTGCTTGATACCTTGCATTATATCACTTTATTCTGAGACTGCTATATCAAGGGGTATGTGTCGAGAAGCCCTCTTGCTATGCCTTCTCCAGTCAGTTTTTGCCTCAGCACCTCATGTTTGTCCACTACAGCTATGGAACACAGACAGACATGGGCTATGTTATCACTTAGAGTAATATATCTGTATATAGATATATCTGTAGGCAGCAGTCTCAGCTGGAATATATTTGGATAATGTTCAGTTACCTAAATTTTGGTGCTTTGTATTCAAATAGAGCATGACCATGAATAGTCCTAAATAAATCTTGGTACTGAATTATTTACTGATTCTGTCTCATTCCATGTAAAAGCTTAACTTCTGAAGTACACCTGATTTTAGCATATGTGCTTGTCTGGTGAATTCGGCATGAATAGTCTGTAACAGTAATACTGTATCAGCTATTTATGAGTATTCTGGATTACAGCTGGACTTCAGACTGTGGTAAGTGGAAGGAGAAAGTTGCTGGGTAGCAGTATGAAATGGTAATGTTCTCTAGAATGAGTTTACAAATAATGTGTTGAATCATACCAAGGCAGACAAACATCTAGTGGCTTTAAAGCTCCCTTACCTGGGAGGAGTGATGGTCCTGGAGTCAGGTCAAAGGGGCTGATAACCCTATACTATATACACTTACTTGAAACACTGGTGCACATGAACAGTAAAGATAATTGTGTATAGTCTGATATTTAGAAACACAGTTGGGGAAAGGATGAAAATTGGCCCAGACATAGAAGAGAGAGATTTTTTTTATCAACAGGTTATGTGTTAACAGATTTGGCAAACATTTCCATATATTTCTTTATAGAGTGTTAGTACCCTGGCTTCCACAGAACAGCCTCTAGACCCTGAAGGTTCCTCAAAATAATAACTAATCCTGAAGGTGATCTAAATTTTTTTAAAGGGATAGTAAGGAGTGGTTACGTGCTCAGAGAAAAGGCAAGAGGAGTTCATGTCCAGTCTGGTGTAGAACAGGGCTGTTGCTGTGTAAACAATCAGCAACAACAGGATGTGAGGAGGGGAGCCAAGGTGTTTGGATGTCTTTAACTACTCTTGAAATGAAAAAATTATTTGTGTCAGCAAAGAAAAGGTAATTTCTATTTGAACTCTGCACAATTTAACTGGTGAGATTATATTTACTCTGAAATCTCTCTGCTTTTCTGTGAATAATTAGGTACACTTGGAAAATAATGTCCTAATTTGCACATTTACAGAATCTGAAAATCAGATTTTCCTTAGTGTTAAATGCCCTTTCTTTTTTTTAAGACAATATAAAACAATGGTAGCATATAATGAAAGACCTAATAAAACTGTAGTAATAACTATTTAAAGTCTTGATTTTTTTTTTTTGCACAGCTGTGCAATTTAAGGAAATTTTTATAGTGCGATACAGTTACGATCAAGGAAAGCCACTTGCCATTCAGCTTCCCGGGTCTCACCCATGTTTTGGCCAGCACCCAGCTGTGCTGCGCACTGGCGTTGCAGCTGGTTTGTCGGCGCTCATTATCTAGGCTGTCGTGCGAAGCCTCCTCCTTTTAGGTCGCTGTGAACGAGCTGCGCCGGCGAGGGGCCACCAAGGGCGGGTAAAAGTGCAGTCTGCGTCGTAGGTTCTACCGAGATTTGAACTCGGATCGCTGGATTCAAAGTCCAGAGTGCTAACCATTACACCATAGAACCGGGCGGTGGCACTCGCCTCCGCCAGCCCGGGGAATAACCGCACAGTGACCGACTCCCATCCCCCTCCTGCCTGGAGGCTGGAACGATGGGCAGGGAATTCAGTGCCACTGAAGTCATAACCTTGCAGAGCTTTCGACAATATTCATTGTCTTCGTGGTATAACGACCGCTAAGATGCAAGGTCAGACAGCAAACACGAGCAGTGGAACAGCATCTTTCAGATACACAAACGGAACCCTCACACGTGCACTGGGGTTCACAGAGAGCCTCGTGCTTTTCTAATGCACGAGCTGGAGTTAGAACAAACCACACAGGTTGTTTACGGCGTAGAGCTAAAATGAATCCCTTATGTTTCAGTGTACTATGGCATGTCTGAATTTTTTCAGATAATAGATGTAAGAATGTCCTAACCTACCTACAACAAATAGAGGGGGTGGGAAGGGGAAATTGGTAAAACTCTATGGTTTGCTTCTCCTTGTTTTTAAATCCGTTTTCCAGGTAGCACGAGGTGTCGGCAATTTATGGCGTTCCAACTGCCCGTGAAAAACACTGCTTTCCCTAAACTCATTTTCCGTGACAATGGGCAGCAAGAAAAACTTCACCCGCACTCAAAAACTATCAGGTTCCACCGAGATTTGAACTCGGATCGCTGGATTCAGAGTCCAGAGTGCTAACCATTACACCATGGAACCGTTGAAACCGACCCCCGGAGCACTCCTTTTGAGGGGATCTCACTTACATGCATTCTGCATGTGTAAATTCTATGTAACAATCCACTGTTCATACATTTAGAAGCAACTTAGCATTAAACCATCAGTAAGCTATTTCTTAGATAATTCAATTTAAAGCTCGATTATAGACTTCCAATACTGCATGCACTGATTCTTACTTGACATTTGTATACTCGTTTTGCTTTCATGCAAATTTGAGTATTTGCTTGCTATATCTGAAAAGAACCAGGCTTCCTTGTCTCAACTATTGTTTTAGTTTGCCAGATTATTTCCTCTCTTGCTATTAACTGACCAGTGTATATAGGTAACAGAATGTTTCATTTAAACAGACAAGACATGGAAAAGCTACAAACAGATGCAACAAGCTTTTTACACATAATTAAAGACATGAAACTGTTGGAGCAACTCCAGATGAGGACACAAAGATACTCCAAGGGCTGGAGCATCTCTGCTATGGAGCCAGGCTGAGAGAGCTGGTCTTGTTCAGCCTGGAAAAAAGGCGGCTCCGGGGAGACCTTAGAGCAGCTCCAGTGCCTGAAGGGGCCCAAAAGAAAGCTGGAGAGGGGCTTTTGACAAAGGCCTGTAGGGACAGGGCAAGGGGGAATGGCTTTAAACTGACAGGGGAGTTTGAGATGAGATCCCTGTGAGGGTGCTGAGGTGCTGGCACAGGGTGCCCAAAGAAGCTGTGGCTGCCTCATCCCTGGCAGTGTTCAAGGCCAGGTTGGACGGGGCTTGGAGCAAGCTGCTCTAGCGGAAGGTGTCCCTGCCCATAGCAGGCGGTTGCAACTGGATGAGCTTTAAGGTCCCTTCCAGCTCAAAGAAGCCTGTGGTTCTATTAAATCATCAAACAGTGCTAGAAGAAAAGGTTGTAATCCTTTACTCGCACCCACTACATTACATGTCAAGATGGTTTCGGGAAAAACAACTGTACTCACACCACCAACTCCACGCCCATAAACAAGCGAAAATAACAGTAAAAAGCCAGCGATCACGGACACACCGGTTGCCGAGTTTCACGCCATGCTATGGAACGGCCTACAAAGCAGCCTGGCCTGCTCGCTCACCACAGATCGCTCCGCCGGAAAAAGGACGAAAACAAACACCAGCTAGCAGAGGATGGTTTCGATCCATCGACCTCTGGGTTATGGGCCCAGCACGCTTCCGCTGCGCCACTCTGCTCCTTGTTATAGCCTTGCCCCGTTTTGGCTTAGAACTGACTAGCCGCCGCGATCGCTCCCACGCAACCATGGAGACCTCCATGCTCCCGCCGCTGCTCCGGCGGGCACCAGCAGCCCCTGCCCGGTACAGGTAAAAGCGTTCCCCACTAGTGCGGGAGCCCCTACTACAGCCCCTATGTGCTTAAAGACACCTGAAATAACAGCAAATGGTTTAAATGTGCTGTAAGTTACCGGAGACGATTGATATTAAACTACTTTAAGTAAGAACTACAATGTATTTACTATAGAAAGTCGATATTCAACTAATTTAAGAACGACGATAGATTACCATAGAAAGCTCGTATTACACTAATTTAAGTGAAATCAACGATATATTACCACAAAATAAAAAAGGTATTAAACTAATATAAGCGAAAACGACGTTATATTACCACAGAAAATTGATAAGCTAATCGAAGTAAAATTGACGATATTTTACCACAGAAAATATCAATATTGCTAACTGTAAAGAACTGAACTCCACCGCCTTTAGCGTACTCCGAACGCTACTCCTCACGTACCGGTTCCCCAGTCCACCACCCTCTGCGGGTGCCGGTACCGCCCCTCCCCAGTGTGCTTTGCGCTCATTTGAATAGAGAACGGCACCGAACGCAGCCGCTGTCCCCCGCGTCCGCGGTCCCCCGTGCAGGCCAAGCCCGGGCGCGGCCCCTCGGCTGTTGCTACCGAGGGTGCTCGGCCCGGCACCGGCTGCTGCCGCACACCCACGCTCGCCCTGTTCTTGCGGGGCCCTAACTCCAAGGCTAGAAATAGCTAAGGGGAGGAACTGCAGATCGTGCTCGCTTCGGCAGCACATATACTAAAATTGGAACGATACAGAGAAGATTAGCATGGCCCCTGCGCAAGGATGACACGCAAATTCGTGAAGCGTTCCATATTTTTTTCCCCCTATCTGTAGCCCACCGCCCTGCACAGGAACTCAGCCGGGTCCTGACAATGACAGGGACAGCCTCCAGTTACCACATTCTTTTTTCACACTGCTTCCTCTCCCCAAAGAGCCACTGACCTCAAAGGCACAAGGATGGGAACCAATGCCTGAATGTCCCTGTGAGGAAACCTTACCTGGGTCAGGCTCCTCCTGCACTGTGTGGGGCTGGTTCTCCTCAGGCACAACAACCTGGATCCACACATTTTCCTTAGCACTTGCGCTAATACTGCTTATCCAATTTACTGTTGTTGATACAGAAAAAAATGACTTGCAAAATTAGAAAGTCTGTCATGAGGTTTATGGCCCTCCGGGCACTTGCCTGAGGACTCACAGCACAGTGTCAGTGACTGGTGCCTTTTTGTGTTTTATCTGCTTTATCAAGTTGTTTTTTCCCACATTTCATCTGCAACTCATTTTCTCTGGACGCAGTGGGGGCTCTGGCACTGGAAAGGCTCCCCTTGACCACTGTTTATCACACGTTTAAGTGAGGAGTATGCTCTATTTCACACTCTTGGTCATTACAGTCCTTCGCCCGATTCGGATCTGACTCAGCCCATGCTGCCAATGAGGAAAACCGAGTTGCTCCCCACGTCAACTCTGCACACATGCTCCGCTTTTATTTCTCACAATACTTTTTTGGTCAACAACTGAAGGCCTCTTCCCAACTGCCACACTGAACGACTTCGGGCACGGAGTAGGAAGGCACATCCCTACCGCTGAATTACCTCGGCAAAACTCACGCCCGTCGCTCCTGCCCTGCCCTCTCTTCCCCTGCTCCATTCGCGGTGAGAGCCGTGTGGGGAAAACCCGCTTCGAGTCAGCGGGCGCCGGCCCCCGCCTCAGCCCCGCCAGGGAACGGCGGCTCCCGCCTCAGGCAGCGCTGTGCCTGCTCCGGGCTCCCGTGGCGAGAGCGGCTCCGTGAGCGCGGGAAGCGCCGGCCCTGAGGTGGATGCAATGGCGGCCGCTGGTGCCGTCGCGTCCTCTCCCGTCCCTGGCCATACCACTCTGCCACGGTGTCGGCGGGGGCCGCAGGGAGCAGGCCCCGGTGCGAGGCTGGTGCCCCTGGGGCTTGCAGGGGCTTCACTGGTGAAGCTGTGGCCTCCTCCAGCTCCACTGAGTGTCCATGTGAGGATTTTCTCCTCAAAGTGCTTTTATTTTCATGCAGGTCTTCTTAGGGAAAGCAGACTTTCTAGCATAAATTTTTCATCAGAAAGTTGTGGTAGTTCAATGTAGTTAACCGAGTAATCACCACTCATGTTTTGGTGTGAGAGGGATTCTATTCCATGCAGCCAGTGGTGTGAGCATTAAGACATGTGAGTATTGGGTTAGTGCAGTAAATACTACACATTTAGTTAGAGCTGTTACAAAACCAGCGAAATGTGTACTTGCACTTGAGCTGCTTGCAGGTAGATGAATGGATGATAATTGTCCTGACAGGATTTGTTGGGCCCGGATCACTCTGACCCTGCACCGGGGCTCTGGCAGTTCCCCACTGTCCTGACCAGTGCTAGTGCTGCCTCAGAGCCATCTGTCACTGGATCAGAAATGCTCTTCAGCTGCAGCCTCCCAGGGAGAATGGGGACTCACAAGGAGCTCTGCTGCAAGTGTTGCTGCCTCTCAAGGAGCTCATGTGTTCTGAGTTTTCCTAGAGAAAACCAGCAGTCCTTCTGAGTATTGCTTACATGGCTTCCATAAGGAAGTACTTTCTATTGCTGAAGGATACTGAAAGTAGCTGGAATTCTTGTTTGTTGGCAAGGTGGTAGCTCACCACCTTTCTCCAGGCAACAGTATCTCACTCTTGTGGCATTCAGTACTGGCCACCAAGAGAACAGGGGAAGATTGGACCAGGTTGGATGGAGCCTTGGGTGCCATGGTTTAGTGTGTGGTGTCCCTGCCCACTGCAGGGGGGTTGGAACTGGATAATCTTAGGGTCCTTTCCAACCCAAACCATTCTGTGATTCTATAAAATAGCAGTACTGAAGGCAGAGGTACACCCCAGAGGTACTGGTGACCAAACCCCTCAACTTTATTTAGAGGGTGTGCATAACAAAGAATTGAATCAATATGGACTGTTTCTCTTAGAGATCTAAAATCACTATAAGAAAAACAAGAGTTGTTTTTAGAAGGCCTTTTATGAACAGGTAGTGTTTTTTTGGCTTTGGCATTGGGAATTTTGTTCCTGTTCAGTCTGAATTCTGTGATGGGGTACTGAAGCTAAGCAAGGTAGATGCTTTTTGGAAGAAAAAGCAGAACAGATGCAGATGGTGATGGGAAGAAAGTAAAAATAGGAAGCATGAAGCAACTATATTGTTAGATGGAGACACGAGCTCTGAGAAGGGAGGTACAGAATCATTTATTAAGCATACAGCGCGCTATTACATACTTTGAGTATGCCGTAGGCATTTGCCACACATAACCTATCAAAACCCAACACACACATTCCACCCCAAAGGTTGCTCAACCATGTTTTCAACTATCATTTTCTTGTTCTTGTATCTAACTAACATTTGCTTCAGATTAGTGAACTACACTATCATCTGAGAAATCATCATTCTTGCACAGGATACATTGTTTTATGTTTTAACTGTGGTTAATCACAAGATATCAGCTGTTCTCATAACATCCCATTCAAAACAGTCCTTGGAGAGGAACATTAGCTGTTTGTTCTCTTCGGCCTGCTCATGCCAGCATTTTGTGATCTGTTGAGCCCACTCAGCTGCACCGTGTTTTTCAGGTTGTCCTCCACAGTTAGAGATGCTCTTTTTCTCTAGTTAAAATGCAGTAGCTTATTGGTCTGATGACTCTGCGTGTTTGACTGTTCCTCTCAACTTGGTTTTTACTTCACGTCTTCCACATGAAAGTTTTTTATTGTATGTTAGGTACTACACAGCATAATTTAACTGCTTTTAAATATAAGAATATGTTATTCTTTCTAGATATAATAACTTAGATGAAAGACTGAAGATACAAAGCTTGTTTGAAAGAATTTAAATGTGATGAATCACTCTCAGCAGTGATCAATAAAGGTAAGAAACTCTACTTTTGTGTTACTTAGTTTACACGGTTCAAGATGCAATGAGAATTCAGGTCTTGCTAGATTTCTGTACAGCTAATTTTTCTTAAAATCTCTTAGAATATAGTAGTTCCTCTCTTGTTTCATAAAGCCCTGAAGGACCGAAAGCTCAACTTTGAAAATGAGCCTGCTTTCTGAAAGTCTACAACTTAAACCTTCAAGTCAGTTGATCTTTTGCATGCTGTTTTTCATAAATTGAGTTGTTCTGAAAGCATTAAGGATTTGAACACAAGCAAAGACTTGCTGCCGTGAGTTATATGGTGATAAACCTGGTGGTTTTCAACTTTTTTCTTAGTTCTCTTTATTAAATTGTTGTAATTGATTCACTGTTTCAGGTTAGAAGAGAAACAGACAGATTAAAGCTGTTGATGATGAGAGAGTTGGTCTTTGTGAATAATTAATTAATACCAGTGCTGTATTTTTTCATGTGGTATCAGTATTGCACTGGAACATGGAAATACTTTGTGATAGTGTCGTAAATCACTTTTTGTCTAGGAATAACACTTGTAACAAAGAGCAAAGGGAAGAACCACTGCAGCAGGATATTACAAAGCCCGGTCTAAAAGGATTCAGTTCATGGAGTATAGGTCTTTCCATGCCAGCTTAACATAATGGTTTGGATTGACCCTCTTTGTCTTCAAAGTCCTTTAATTGATGATAACTGGAGAATATACCAGATAAAGGATCAGCATCCCCATGCTTTCTGGAAACTTAGATAGATAAACCAGATCTCTGTATGGTTTTAATTCTATTACATAGATAAATTACTATATGAAGTTTACATTGGCATATCCAGGGAGCAGTTTCTCAATCCCATCTCACAAATATACATAAACCATGAAATAAACAAGAATATTTAAACATACTGCTGGGTTTACTGATTGCTCTTGTAGCAGCATAGGGCATTTTATATCCAAAATCACATGCTTCAGGAGACAGGAAGCTTCATAAGTTTGTAAGGTGTGTAACTGGTGTGCTTACATTTGGAAGCTACATATACGGAGCTCAGAGATAGGATGTTTGCTCTGGAAACTAATGAAACATAGTGAAATATTTATCAGTGGAAAGGTGATAGTGTAGCTGGGATTTTCAGTGAGAACTTGATGGTAAGAGGAGAAGAGTGAGTTTAAGTAATGTAGTAGAGACTGCTATGAACTATATAAACCTCTGGAATTCTTTCCTGCACAGCTGCAGTGGCTGTTTGAGAGGAGGCAGAGTGCTGCACCTGGTGTCCTCAGTTACGTTTCTTTGCATTTGCTGGGGAGAAAAATGAACCTTAACCTTTGCTGAGCCTGGGGTATGGGCTTTGAAATTTCATTCCTAAGTGGCAGCTGCTGCTGCTGTATAATAACATACACTCCATTGTACCAGGAACGCGTGTTTATTAAAGAACTCGTATGAAACAGTTCAGGAGCAAAATATTAACATCACTGGCATGGACATCCAAGTGGTAAAGTCAACATTAATATAATATTGTTGGAGTTAAAAGCATTCCCTTGCTGTGTCTGCCACACAGCCAGGATTGGCTAAAGCTGGAGAAATCAATACTGGCTCATAGACCTCCTTAAAACCCCACAAGTATGGCCAGATACATTAACTTAAAAGCTTTGGTTTTTTTTTTCTTATCTATTAATTCATCATTGGGAACACAGGCATACATCTTAATTTCTTAAATGCTATTTTTAATTTTGCTACTATGCATGACAGCAGGATCTTGTTTAATATACTGAAAAGGCAAGTGGCTGCATATTTGCTTTTGTTTCAAAGTTACTTGATGTAAGTAAATGTTGTTAGTAACCCTTTACTTCTCCCAGCAGCTCTGTAATTTCAGGATAACCAGGAAGCTGTAAGCAAACAACAGCTTTTAGTGGTTAACATGGTTAACAAGTTACTTGGAATGTGAATGTGTTTATACAGACTACACTTGTGAAGGCCGTCGTAAGAAATAAGTACAAAAAGCCTCTTAAACAGTAATATTTAATTGGAAACACTATCACCAAATATCTATTTTGCAGAAATAATGGGGACAGAGAAGGAATTCTCTCATATTTAAGAAAAGGTTAAAATGCAAGGGATTATCCTTAGATACAAGTACCACTGAGAATTTGTGCTATTTTGAGAGAGCCTATAATTATACCAAGATAATTCTTCTTTGCTTCTTTTTTCATTCCTCTTCTATTAACTCACACACTGTGTCATGAAAATCTGCTTGTGTACTGTTGTAAATGATGACATAGTGAAATGGATTTCAGGACGTGGTGGCTTTTTTTCTTCAGTTTATTTTCAAGTTGTGTGAAAGTTGGACAAAACCCAAACAAAATATTTTTGTTTCTGTTATTCAGCTGATTCAGCAGCTGCAAATGTTTCTATGAGCCTTCAGTCAGTTCTTGAGGTAACTTGTTTGACTTGTTACTGTGAGTCTACCAACACTGACAGTAGAAATAATAATAAATTGGCAGGTATGATTGTCCCTCTCTTTGGTTAAAATTATCCATAAGTACTGCTGGCTAACTTGGTCTGTGGATTTAGTGATTTTAAAATGCAGTATGTGTAAATAGAAGTGTGTGGAGGTGCCAAGAAACTGGTGGAACATGTACTGTGTTTGGCTGCAGCTGGAATAGTTTGTGACAGCGTGGATTTTGAGTTTAGATGCATTTTCTTTTTCCTGGTGTCACTGATTTAGTATTTCCCTTTCAACAAGCAAGTCAAATGTCACATATCCTCTGCTCCATAGAGGATGTGTCTGATTTTGTCTCTGAATCTGGCCTTTAGGAGGTAAAATAATAATACACTGTGGTGGTAAAATAATAATACCCTCTGCAGTATTATACTGTATTATTAAAGAAGATTTTTTTTTCAATTTGGACTGGGAACACTGCCTGGAAAACCTGTGTTTTCTATCTTTTGTACCACATTTACTTAAGTTATTAAACGAGTATTTAAAGATCTATTTTGTTATGGTACCTGCTCCCTCTTTGCACCAATAACTTGCAGATGCCAGTTTTTATCTCAGGGGCACGCAGTGCTTTCACTGTGACTGTCGTTAGCTGCACGTTTTAATGTTTAAAAAAGGCTTTAAATCAGTTTCCTTAAAACTGGTACTCGACCTCTGCAAGCACTCTTCTCCCGCACCGCGGAAAGCGGCGCTGTCCGAGGCCTTCTCTCGCAGGGACAGCAGCCGCACGACACAAGTAACCTCATCTGGAGGCACCCGGCTTAACCCGGGAGCAGCCCAGCAGTGCCCGGGGGGTCCTGACCCTTGCCACGCCTCCCGCTCCGGGAGCGGTCGCTCGATCCCCGTGAGGCTCCGCCATGATCGCCCCCGGCGGCTGCAGAGCAGCGGGCGCTGCCCCGCTCTCACGTGACGTGCGCGTCATCAACGCGCGCCTCTGATCACGTGCCTCATGTTTATGTCGGTCGGTGCTGGCGCTGTTGTGTTTATGTCCGTGGCGGTGAGTGACTGACTGACCCTCCCTAGCGGCTTCCACCGGCGGGGCGTGAGGAGGCGGCGAGGCGCTGCAGGCTCGGGACGCGGCAGGGAATGGGTATTCCCTTAGGGGCGGCCTTAGGTGGGGTTGTCCCGGGGCCCGTCGCCGTGGCCTGGCTGGAAACGGCCGGGTTCGTCGGAGAGACCGGGTGGGCGTGTGCCGCCGCCCCTTTCTTCCCCGTGTGGGCTGCGCGCCACGGCGGCTGCGTCTGCTGAGAGCCGTGCTCGTTTGTAGTGGTTTATGTGCTTAACTTCATAGGAGTAGAAGGGTTACCGTGGTTGTCTTATCAGTTTGCGCTACAATGACTCGGAACACAGAGGTACAATCTGTTAGTCCGAGCTCTCACTCACTAGTCTTTTCTTTATACCTAGGCTCACAATGTCGCCACCACCAAAGAGATGTGGAAGGCCCCCAGTGCTGTCTTTTCTGGAAAAGAAAAAGAGAAAGCAAAGTCTTGATAGAAGAAGGGGGAAAACAAGGATTTATGTGGGAAATCATATTGACCGATGGTTGGCACTTAAGGAAAAGTTAGATTTCAGAAATGATGCAGAAGTTGCAGGGTTTTTACTGGACTTGTAAGTAGACTGTCCCAGTATTCCTCTATTTATTTAATACCAAGTAAATAATTTTTGACATTAATAGCAACTGCTTATTTTCTTTCTAGGTATGACAGCCGTGACCCCTTGTCAAAAGCTCCAGTCCGTTCCCTCTCTCAGGGTATGAGAAGAATTACTGTGAAAGAAGCAGCAGCATTGCCAGGAAGCGCTTCATTAATAGCAGCTGATAGAATGTTAGTAGTGTACTCTTTATACATGTGAAGGGTGGATGACATATTTTTCATGATAGTAATTGAAAAATGCAGTGGAGTTTATGTAAGAAAAAGGGAAGCGTGCAGCTAATTTTACTAAAATGGAAGATGTTTTTATATCCTTTGTAGAACAGCTTATGTATGCCTTTTGTTGTTTGTATTGTTGAGCACATAATATCAGTCTAGACAAAACAAATAAAATTATTGCAGAAAAAATGTCTCAGTTAACAGCTTGGGTTGTATTTGCAGGTATGACAATGACGATCAGTTGTCTGAAGAATCTGCTTGTTCTGGACTTGAAGATGTGAGAATTGTAACTGTGAAAGAAGAGGGGGAGATGCTGCTTGACTGCTCCTCCACAGAGAAGGATGACACGTTAGTGATGTTATGTTTTTTTTTTTTTTTGAATGTTTTGCATTTGAAAATATTTTGCGTTGGTTTTATTACCACAGTTAATTTTGTTCATTAGAAACTCTTGTCATTCATGCTTTATTAGCTAAAACCATGTTGGTACACAAGGGTTGGTCCAGTGCTTCTGAGGCAAGAACCTAAGAGAGACTTTGGAAAAGTTGTAAAGCTTTTAAGTGTACACACAGCAAACCTGCTTGTTCCGTGACTTACTGCCTTAATTGCATACAAGATTCACGACTGGGACAGGACAAGAAAATAGCCAGTACTTTGCATGTATCTTAGTCACTTGTATAAGCAGCTAGGTTTTTACAGTAGTACAGTCTCCAGGCAAGTGCAATTGTGTGTGCTTTAACTTTTCTCAGAAATGTTTCATTGTTGACCGAGTGATATGACATACAAAGTGACATGTTAACCTATCTAAAACTAGTGCCGTGCTCAAGAGGCAACCACATCATCAGTCGACTGCTGATTTCTTTTACCACAGTGTCATCAGTAACTGAGACATTCACATTTGAAATCAGAGGAGCCTCAAATAGGTATGCTTGTCCATTACTCTTTATTTAGGTTTCAGTTATCCACAACAATGTTACTGAATAATTGTAATTTCATCCATGATTTTAGTTATCTGACCTTTATTAAAATGCATTTTTCCATGTGTGCAGGGGTCCACTGAGAACGTGGGACATGACGCTGGCATTGCATGGTGTGTTCAAACCCCTCACTAACATGGTGAAGTACGTAACATATGCAGCGTGTTTGTCTGATTCTTGTTTTCTCTGTGGTTTTGCCTGTGACTTTCCTAATTCTTCTTACTTTTGATTTTAGTAGGTGAGCAAGTTGGGGTTTTGAATGCAGTTCTGTGGCACAGAAGAATTTATGAAGCTAGGTCAGGAGAAAATAAAGTGTTGATGAAGCTGGCAAACTCAAGTACATTCTTCAAAATGCCATTTTTCTCTGGCAATATAATGTTAGTTTGGAGTACAGCAATAATTGAATTCCTGGGACTGATTTGATACAGGTGAGACAGGGTTTGTTCTTAACTGATCGCTTATTTCAGCCTTCTGAGACATGAGAAATACTGTGAAAAGTTGTTTGGTATAAGAAAAACTTCTGTTTAACCTAAAAGGTAAGATATATGAGGCTTTGTTACAGTCTCATGATATCTATGTGAAGATGTTGAATAACACTGAGTATATAAAATGCTGGACAAATGATCAGGCAAGTATGCAGTCATAATTGTATAATGCTAAGAAATGACAGCTGCCTAAGAAGAGATTAAAAAATAAGAATGGAGTTTTATGGGACAGACATCCTAGGTCACACTGTGTTATTCTAGGGAATATTTACCTACCAGGAGTTGTTGAATGGCCTCTGTAAGGGTATTGTTTTGTTTCAGTGTCTAAACACTACATTACTGGTGATGTGTCTGGGTTTGGTTTTCATTGACAGTGTAGTATTGAGGTAGTTTCATGTTATTGAGGGTTTCTTACAATCTGTGGGATATCCATACTGGTGACTTGCCCAAAGTCATGTTGGTAGGTGAACTTGGGCCTTTAGAGTAAGACTAAATTCAGATGCTGACTTGGTGGTTTTAGATGGGTGGCCAAAGTTTTTACTTGTTGTAGAAAATAGTGACTTTCCTTTGGAAAGGAACAGTGGTTATGTTAATGTATACTTTTTTTTTTCTTCTTGTTTTTAAAGGTGTGGTACTGGACTTCCTGTTGAAGGGTGGAGATGAAGGCAGGTACTTCCTGCTTTCCAGGCATTTGGGTGTCATGTTTTCCTGTTGCTGTTATTGGTTTTGGCCTTACAGAGTATACTTCTTGTTCTATGCTGCTAGGTTTAGGTTGGCTGCACACTAACTGTAAGGAACTGGAAATATCAGAGATAATGGGGCAAGAACACAAAACTTGCCTGCTTCATTGGTGGCTTTAATGTTTGGTTTCTGTCTTGGTTTTGTACTCTTGCCTTATGATGCTAGCTTTCAGAGATTGCTGTTGTAGGGAATTAAGTTCATGGAGTAGCACTGAGAGAGTCAAGCATCAGGATGTCAAGGTTCTTGCCAGGTGAAATGGTATGGGTTTTCTGAGTTGTGGCTGTTGTGAAGAGTTAAAATAACACAGGAAGAGGAGTATGTTCAGAAATCTGATTTAAAGTATTATTGGCAGGGCATAGCTAAAGGAAAGTGTCACTGAGCCATGTCCAGTTAGATTCTTGGGTACATCCAGTTCTCTAATGCTTCTTCTGTTGTGAATATCCAACTTTAACATTTAGAATATTAACCAGTCTAGATGCAAATGATTTTTCTGGTTTGCATGTAACAAGTGTCAAAGCAGATAATAAATGATTCATTGGTTTTCCTTTAATGTTTATTATTTACTCTGACATTAAGATTGGAGAATGATGAATCAAAGTACTTGAACAGGATTTTTTGAGGAAACTTTGAAGAATTTGGGATTCTTCTGCAATATTTGAGTGATAGCAGTTCATTTGTTTCCTTTGCCTATTCTTTTATTGATGAGACAGTTTCTCATGGTAGAACTGACTGTCCTAGGACTTGATTCTGGGAAGTATCTAAGAACAGAAATGGAATACAAATACAAAATAAATACTTGAAAGTGTCACAGCAGTCTGGCGAGGAAAACTGAAGCCTGTAGGATGAGTTGTTGTCAGTCAGGAGTAACTGATAAGTTGGGAAGACCTGACTTTGAAGGCAGGCTTCAGCTCCAGTTCCTGTCTCTCCTAAAATGGTAGTGGCAACTCCTTTCATAATGATCTTTTGCTGAATGGCTTTCCTCAGAATCCTGGGATCTGGCATGAGTCTGCATTGCAGAATTTCTCTTTATCTGAAGTAACCTGTTGTCTGAAAAGTTGCATGGTTACTGTTCAGACAAAGCACTTGTAAAGTGTTAATTCCTTCCCTCAAAAAGAAACTGAACAACCATGAGGAAGAGTCTAGCAAGCTGTTAATGCTGAAGACTTAGCATGACACCATGTGAGGTGAGCAGCTGAGGACTTTCTTAGCAAGCAGGAAAGAAAATCTTAAATTACATTTCAAAGAAAGAGGGGGAAAAAAAAAAAACAAACCAAACCCACATGATTAAAGTAACCTGCTTAGTAGGACAGTTTCCTGTGCTCTACCAACAAGTTCATTTTTGATGCTTTGAGTAGTCTGCATTTTCAGACTCTCCAAGTTGGCCAAAGTATAAAATAACAATTCTTAATTGAACCAAAAGGTTCTGCAGGTACTGCTTTTGGTCTTTAGTGTTCATAGGTAGTTTTTACTTCAAAAAAAAAAACCCCAAACCAACAACCAACCAAACACACCTCCCCACCCCAAACCACAGCCTGTGATTATTTCGCTAATGTAACTTGAAAGCGCATGTGTAATCTGGCTCTTCCTTACAGAAAATTAAGATTGAGTGGTTAGTGTGACAGTTAGTTTAATGCTAAGTGTTGATCTGTGTTTCACGATAGTAAAATCTCTGTATATATGTCATAAAAATATGTTGGTCTGATTATAGGTATTGCACATACAAAACCACTAATGGAATTATTGTAATATTTTCCATTATTTTAAAGTCAGAATATTCTGTGAGGGGAATGTACTTGCCTAGACAGACACTGTGAAACAATGCAAACGTATTTCCTATTTAGATATTTGAATGGCATATTGTAACTTGTCATTATGTTACTTTCCAGGGTGAGCAGCAAGAAGAAAATCAAGCTCTTGTATAAGACTACTGGGGCAGTTTTGGGCCATTTTGATTTTGCTGTGAGGGTATTGTGAACTGTAAAGGATTACTGTAAGTTGTAGTATGAAATCCCATGTTACTTGTTGAATAGCACATTAAACTTAATTACCTAAAGTTTTATTGTGTTATGCTAGCATTAATAAAGTGTGTGGAGTGGATTATTTCACTGCGAGAGTCTGTACATAGATCTCTGAAGGGCAGCAAGAAACAACAAGCCAAAATGCTGGTAGGTATTGCTCAAGCTTATTCAGAATTTATTAACTTCTGTAGGTTTTGTTTATGAAAAAGTTCCTCCCATTTTATTTAAAACTCATAGGGTTAAAACAGAAGCAACATTCTGGTAGCAGTTGAAGCATCAAGCATGCTTCCATCCCAAATGTGTTTCTTGGAATGCTTTTTTTAGGGAGCAAATTTAACATATCCCACACCCTGGAAGGTATTCTTGCAGTTTATTGGTGCACTTAATGATGGGTAAAAATATTGAACTACATAGTGTGTTGTGTTAGTGCCTTCTGAAAAATGAATACTCAATATCAGCTACTACTTCAGTTATCTAAATATATTTCATTATTGACTAATTTGATCTCTTGATTTGGCTTTTGATGCTACGAAAGCTGATATATGATGCTTCTTAATTATTTCCTTCTCTTAACAAAGATGCAATGAGTGTGGAGAACTTTTAGTAACTCAAGTTCAACAGAATAGTGATGGCAGTTCTGAACTTGTTTCATAGTTACCAAGTATGGGTAATCCTGGCAAGTTTTTAACCGAGCAATTGTGAAATGAGCATGACTGTATTCAATATGTGTTTGTCAGAAAGTCAGAAACTCCCAGGCTTCTGATTTTTGTTGTCTTTAACCACACATGTTCGATAAGCATTTAGGTCTTGATCTTACAGTATTCAAACCAGCTGGGTTTTCCCATAAACTTATATTAGAACAGCCTCTCTCTGTGAAGAAATTCCCCTGATTAGGTCAACATTCAGTTTCTTCAATGAGCTACTTCAGCTGCTATAAGAAACTGCTGCTTTGAACTATTCTTTTGTTGCTTTTGAAGTATCAAGATTTAGTGTTGCCATGCTAACAATTTATCTTCTGCCAAATGTTGTACAGATAGCTCTTTAAAATAAAGCAGAGAAGATGATTTGAAGCTTTCTCAAAACGAAAATGCTACTTCCAGTATCCTTCTGTGTTCTCTTTTGCTATGTACCTTTCAGATTTTTCTTTGACTACTAAGCAGTCATTCATGTCTGTGACTCACTTTGGCTCACAGAGAGACTACAACTAGTGGCACTAGTTGTCAGTGAAGTGTCTTTCGGTGCTCTCAGATCTATTTATTTATTGTCAGTGACCTCAAGGGAAGAGGACTGAGCCTTCAGGAATGTCAGTTCAGTTTTCCTCCAAAGTATACAAGATCATAGAAGAATCTGCAACTGCAGTAGCTTATTTCAATAAGGAGCTCTGCCCTTCTGTGGCATTTAAGCACCATCTTGTCAGCCTCTTTTAACCTAGTTCTTGTGCCTTTGTAAATGCACACTAAAAATATTTAGATTTAATGACTTATTTTTGTCAAAGTAAACTTAATACTGTGAATACATGATGCATTGAGGTGCACTCACTATCTAGAATTACAAGTAGAACAATTATTTGGTGTGTAGTACTTGAGTGTAGTATGATTCAGCCCATACTGATGTTTTCCCCCAAAAGCTCCCATAAGACTAGCACTTCATGCAGAAGTCAAGAGAAAAGCAGACTCTGAAAAAATTCCTTTTGTAATGATATAATATGCACAAATGTTATATTTTGAGTTGTTATATCAATATATGCTCTTGAACATCTAAGTTCAGTAGAACATTAGTTCTATTTTAGTATTAGTATTTTCCAGTCAATGTTGCATACTAGCGAACTGATGATTCAGAAACAAGATTATTTCTGCCACAAATATGGCAAGAGCAATGGCTATGCTCATGTCAAAACAGCTGAGGAAGTTTTTCTGCACTTATGGAAATTGCTGAACTTGGATAAATTCAAATGTCAGAACTAAATCAATAGAAATTTGCACTGTTGTTCCAATGATATGTTAAGAATACACAGATAGAATTACTCTAAGCAAAACAGTTGGCTTCTTGGCAATACTGAGTATAGGTTTCTGACCTAAGTGATATGAAAATAAGGACATTTTTTGTATGCGTGTATAGTGAAAGACAAACAGTGGCTGTAAAAACACAGAACTCTTTGTGTGTGTTTTTAATGTGACTTCATTGTCCCAGTTGGTTTCTTTAGAACTGTAGATCTATGAAATCTTTTGAAATGTGAGTATCTAAGTATGTAAACAGAGAAACTTCCATCCAAATAGGGATAGGTTTTGTGGTGGAACTCAAATTTCAAACCATTACCTAAACAACTTAAGTTACCATGCACCAGTTTTCATACTATTAATTTTGTATTCTATTTTGCCTTTACAAGAAGTAGTGTAGTAAATCACAATAATTACTGTTGTGCTCAACTCAGTATTACACAAAAGCTTCATAGTTTTGTTTTTTTTGGGGGGGGGGAAAGGGGGCTCTATATTATGATTTACTTTTGTAGTAAAACCCTGACAAAACATGAAAGAAATTTAAACCAGCTCTTGCAGCTTTCTTTGTGAAATAAGTAGTTTTGTCAATTGTCACAGACACCACCTGGGAGGAGGGACAGAACTGAGGTGAGAGGCTGTAGTAAGTTACTCTAGAAAACAGTATTTCAGTGCCCTGTTTACTGTTTAGAATGGCTGTTTAATTCCTTAGCTCTTGTCTTACTCTGAATGCCTGTCTGTAAGGCTTGATCATGCAGTCAGAAGTTCAGGAGGCAGAATGCTGCACCTAGGCAAATTATTTAAGAATATAACAGGGATGTAGCAATCTGGTTTTATTCTGAATTTTTCAGATGTAGTAGATCATCTTGTTCAAGTTACTTATCTTCCTTCTTTTTTTATCTTGTGGTAAAATAGGAGTGAATTTCAAATGTAACTTTTATGAGGCATGATATGTAAGAAAGATTTATTAGTATAAAATACTATCTTAAGTGTAATGATACCTGTCATCATTTTTTCAAGATATTCTCACATCGTGTATCTTTTGGGCTTCCAAATCAAGGCTCCCAAATGAGTTTCAACAACGTGTCATGTTAAGCACATTCTCATGAGTCACTGCTGAAAGTACTGATCAGTAGATGGTAGAAGGGAAAATGCATCAAAGGAGGAATTCTAAAGGTGGGAGTAGTGGAGTTTCAGTTTGAGATTTGTAAATGAAGTGTGGGTTAGAAAGGAATGGTGAACCTGAACATGTTTTGTGGGTTGAGTGGTTACCTGTCTCAGGACAAGCCTGCTTCCTCTCTTTTCTGATGGCTCAGCAGAAGCAGTTAATACTTCATCCCATTATAATTCTAGAGAGACTCCTCACCACTACAGGAGTCAAAGCTGTGGGTAGTGAGGATTCAACAGATAAATTGGACGCTTCTGAGATCAGATAGAGCTGATAGGTGTGAGAAGTCTGGCATCTCTGCCGCCTCACTTAGATCATAAACCAATACTTTCTTCTGTACTTCCTGTGTTTATATGTAAAATTGATTGTATTTAAGATACCAAAATCAGTCTGCCTCTCAGTGATGTTTGTAATCACGCTTTACATGCAGTACTCAGTGTAGTTTTTTTCTGTAGACTTGGCTTCAGGTATCTAGACAAGAAGTGTGTTTGTATGAATGTGTCTGTATTACTATTATGTATGGTGTTTATAATAATATTATGTTTGTAACAGTAAAAAAAAAACCAAACCCCCAAACTCTGGTGAATGTGCCCTGAATTTGCAATAGGTAGAGACATTGATCAACCAGGGTATCTCATGTTGATTTATTTGATTGCTACGATTTTCTTAACATGCCTTTTGACAGACCCAACTTAAAGTGTGCATTATTATCAAGACTGTTTTGCATCATAAATTGCCAACATCCCTATGTGTTTGAGCAGCCAGAATCACCGTGAGTCAGTTATTCTGGACAGATGTGTACACTCCCCCAAAGTCATTTGTGTTGTTCCAGGGCAAAGTAGAGGAGGTAAGAGCAAAGGAGAGAATAAAGTTTGAATGGTGTTTAAATGACTGGAAACCTTCTGATGCTTTTAAATCGGTTTTTCTTACTCTTCATGGTTCTTTGCTATCCTATATGCTCCTTCTTGGATGGTCAGCCTTGTTGTAGACTTGTGTTTGTGAGCTTTGCTTAAACAATCACTTCAAAGCAGTTCAAGTGACCTGTTTTTCAAATGAAAATGTTCTGTAACACTGAGACAAGAAGTGCCATCTTCAGTAGCAAAAAATAAGATAAAAACCTATTGTGGTAAGATCTTACTGTCGTTTTAAAAATTCATCATATGATAAACTAAACCTAGTTTTGAGTGTAGTGCAGTAGTGCTTGTGATTCAGCTGTTGATCTGGGATGACAAACTGAATCTGTACAGAGCAGCTGGGATGCTTCTTGTGCTGTTTCTAATCCCAAAACAGATAAAACTACTTGTGGATAGTGAGAGCAATATAGTTAATATATACAAATGACTTGTCCTTTTCAAAAAGGCAGGCAAAAGTGCAGGTTGCAGTAGGTGGTTCTCACAGGTGACAATGTTTCTTGTCTTTTAAGGTGCTGCTGTGTGATCTCACCACTAGGAGCTTGGACGAGATTTGAGCACCAATATCTCAACAGACAGCACTTTGGTTGTGAACTATTATACACATTAAGGCAGCTGTGGAGGTAGCAGCAGGAGTGGTTTTATGTATGTGCAGAAAATGTCACCGTTCCTGTAATTCATGTAGCTCTTATCTACCTGTACCTAAAGCAGTCCTAAATCAGCATTTTTAAAAGGCTGGTCTTACGATAAAGATTTGCGTAACTTTATCTCAAGATTTATGAATGTGGTGTAAATCGACATACAGAAATAAGGGTGGGGGTTTGGGGATTTTGTATTTTCTTTTTAAAGCTAGCTTCCAAAAGCCATAGCCAGAAGAAGATCCTTAATCAAAATCTAAAAATGCTCTAGTGAATGTACACAGTGTTCCTGTAAGCTTTTCATAGCAAGACCGTGTGCTTATTGCGAGGTTGTGTTTCAGGGTAACAGGAACACCGGGGAGTCTGATGTGTGTTTGTAACGGGAGGCCAGGGTTCACATTTCAGCAGCACTGCTCGTGCAGCTGCTCTGCTCCCCTGTGCTCCCTCCGCATTGATTCCAGTCTCGCCACGGCCTCTGATAGCACACAGAGTACTGGGTGAGTCCAGGTGGTAAACTGGACATGGGAATTCATCACCTTCAAAATGGTGTTGTCATTTTTCTTAATTCCTGTCACTTCTTTCATCTGGTTTATCTCTTTGTCATACAGACATCTGCTGGCACAACAGGAGGTGCTGTCAGGATGGGTGCTGGTGGTGATCACAGAAAGGACACTACCACTGCAAACTTGCTATTCAACTGTTGGCTAAATATCTGTGATGTGAAATACCTTTTAACCTTCTAGTAATGCATAAAAGCATTCAGGGAAAAGCTGATCCGGTTATTTAAACTATTATGTCAAATTATACTGGGATTTTAGGCAAATAATACTTACTTTCAGTGACAAAATTAGGAATTAGAAATAGGATATTAAGGGTATAACTTAAAATTATGAGCTTGAGTTTTTAAGAACTCAAACTAGAACAAAGAAGAAAAAAAAAAGTTTTAAACTCCCTTATTTCCAATTCTGATGTCTTTTTGGTATCAGGTCTTTGTTGTGTAAGATGGGAGAGGTGAGTTCCACAATACAGTGCAGTGTTGATGCATTTAATGCTCCAGTGAAACCATGAATTCCCAAAGAGGGGAAGTCTTGTATTTAAAAATCTGTATTGAGGATTGGAGTGTGTGTGTGTGTGTGTGTGTGTGTGTGTGAACGATTATTAGATACAAATGTGTTCCTGTTTTGGATGTCCAGTGATTCCTTCTTCTCTCCTGCCTACCTCTACTCTAATCTTGTTATATTCAGTTATGGTTTCTGGGTGATGAATACACTGTGTGCATCTTTCTTGTGTACTAAACGCCAGCCTCAGGAATTACTGTAACTCTTCTATTGCAAATAACAGCCTTTTTGTCTTTCCTTACAAAGGAAGAAAATTACCAGAGTGAGGTTTTCAGCTGTGTTTACACTTTCAGGTTTGTGGAAAGATGGACAGAATCACAGATGTCTGATGTTCAGAAGAAGTTGAAAATCTGTGAATGGAAAATGCTATCTGTAGGAGTAATTGTAGACTGTTACTGGTGTTAATTATAGGAAGCATGTCCTTATCTGCATTTGCTTCTTTGTTTAATCAAACTAGAGGAGAAATGCAAGAATTAGAATGTGTGTATCATGTGACATTACAGAAACATGCTTTGGTTGTACAGGGGCTATTAGAATAAGAGACTTAAAAAGCCTCTGTGATGGTATGTCACCAAATGGAGTACATGTGGGTATTGTCATACTAAAGCAAACTAAATTGATAATGCTGCCTTCCAAGCTTGTCCAACCTGAGTGGCCAAAGATCCCTCCTTTGGAATTAAAAAAGATCAATATTTTTTATTAAAAGTTAGAAGTAAAACACACAAGGAAACCCCAACCTGCCCAAAGGTCAATCACTGAGCCAAATGTGCAAATAAAATCATTACTGGAGAGCTCTGTAACAGTAAATGACAAAGTAAATGTGTTACTTGTCATGGGTCAGTCTGCATAATTGTGCTTACATCAGTTTGGTTCCATCAAATAGCTTCTTGCTAAGTGTTTTCTGGGGAGGAAAAAAAAAAAGCCTTTATTAAGCAAAATAAAGGCAATTTGAATGAAAAGTGCCATTAGGGATGTGATGGGGAAAATACAAATGGTCCCTTGAAACTGCTTAGTTGGAAGTTAAAAATTCAGCTGAATCCGTGGAGCCTGCCAACACACTAATTAAACCACTGAGTTGTTGGCTTTGTATTAACTGAACTCTTCAAGTCATCTACCAGCACAGCCACAAGGAAATGAAAGCCGTCTGCAGTGCAGGTTTTGTGTGGCAGTTCCATTTACAGACATGCTCTAAAATTAATATTTTTATGGAGAAAAGTATCTTGCAAAATTATTTTGAATTAAAAATGTTGATGGTGATGTGTGAAAACCATCTGATTTCAAGTTGGTGCCCTTGGGAGTTGCAGCCTACTGATATTTCAACTCTGCATCTACTCACATTTTTTAGCTTTGTCTGTATCTCAGGATCCTGTTAGAAATGGCTAGATTTGTTTTTCCTTCCCCATATTTAGTTTTTATGGATGCTATATTAGCATCTTGTATTTCCAGTAGTAAACGGCAATGCTTTTGTTCTCAGTGAGCTTCAGGTTGCATAAGCAAGTTATGAATAGGTTGTAAGACCAAAAAGGTTGATGCTGTGGTACACACTATGTAGTTGATGCATGTTACAGTGTTTTCTCTAGGGCTGTAGTCCTTCCTCAGAAAGGCTGTTTTTATAATTTTATTATTGTGGGGATATATATTGCCTGTATATAAATGCTTCTGTTCAGGTTAGCATTCTGTGACTTCTGCTGAGGCAACGCTATCCTTCTGTTGTTTTGTTTTTTTTTCACAAGTAACTTCATTTTCCCTGACCCATCTTTGCATCTTTCTTAGTTATTTAATACCAAGCAATGCAGAACTACATGTTGCTAACAGAAGCAACTGTACAAATTACAGTTTGTTTCAGATCCCTGTTCGGTTTTGTTATAATCCAAACAGGCAGTTCTTGTTCCCTCACAAAGTGCTCTATAATAAACATCACTTGAGAACATAGGTAAGAAACTTCAAATCCTGGCCACGACACGGCTCTTCGCTATTTTGAATATAGTCTGTTGCACCATTCATTTTCTGAAAATTAAATAAAAGAGTGTCATCAAATTAATTATACACTAATCCAGTTAGCAAAGCAAACAGAAGTAGAGATGAGCTTTGAAGAATTTAGAGTCCTCGGAGGAGAGATTCATTCCTCTGTCAGTTGGATGTCTGTCTGTAGTTACCATCTCTGAGCATTCGTGGCTTTCTGAACACAGACTTGGGTGGCTGTTCTCTAACATACCTTCTGTCGTGGTCCTGACTGGTGAGACTGGACTTCAGTTTTCTGCTCTGGATCTTGCTATTTCAATGACTCTGTGTTGGCATTCCAACAGAAGGGGAACTGTTCTCCTTGTGTTGTTCTGGTTTTCCCTTAGGGACTAACCTTTACAGTGATTATTATGCATGACCAAGGTGAAAGTTTAGAAGTGACATCTTTCTGCCTCAGTCTTCTATTTATAGTAGGTCTAAATTGTTTTTTGTTGGTGATTCATTGGAAGTTTCACTGGTTCTCAGTGTCAAAAAGATTTTGGCATTCATATTTGGACAATTTTTTTATTCCTTTTTTTTTCCTTAAAGGTAATCTCAGAGCAGGCTGTGCTGTCCCTTCTGTAGTGCCAGACATGTGAAGATGACTCTGAATCTTGATAAGACTCCTGTGCTGTCCTGTTAGAGATGGCTCTAGTTCTGCCCCACTTTTGGAGGTTGCTTCAACACCTCGTGGTTTGCACAGGACTCAAACACACTCAAGTCCAGAACATTTGTTTGCTTCCCCCCCCCCCCCCAAATTATTCTGAAGTGCTTTTTGTTGTTGTTCATATCATTGATGTAGTCTTTTAATCTTATTCTCAACATCCAGTTTGGGAGAAAATAATCAGTTAATTCGTCCCCATCCACCTTTCTGCAGGTATGTTTTTTTTTTCTCTGGCTGCCCACAGAGAAATTGGTTTACAAGAAGAAACTGTTCACATCTTCCCCTGCCCCGAGGAAGTTAATGGTGTGGCTTTCCTCTCTCTCAATCTTTGAATGCTTTGATTTGTTTTGGGGAGTATATGTAAACTTATGTCAGTTTCACAGAAAAAGCAATTAAATATGACAACCCTTCTGAATATTTTGAGATACATTAGGGATATAAGAAAATCTTTTGGGCCAGAACTGGGGCTTACTTTGTTATCTTGTCTCTGTATTCAGGAAAGAGAGATTCGCAGCCAGCTCCATCTTATGTCAGTTTTACAAATGCAACTACAGGCAAGACCAGTTTTTGCTAGCTTCGGTATAAGCACAGAAAAGAGGTGGCCATTGTACTATAGGACTTCTAATAGGGATAGAAAATTTACTATTTTAACTTGTTCAGGCTTTGGCTACGTAATCAAAAATTATAGTGCTAAATACTTTATATGGATATGAAAAATAGGTCTGCTCTCCTTTTCCTTACAGGATTGTTCTTTGTGTGCTTTGAATTCTCCCAGTTTTCTCACAGAAATCTTAAAATATCTGTTATGGAACATGAGGTTGTTCCCAATGTGCTTTTGCCTTGTTACTTTGATAACTTTTGTCTCTACTGAAAATAATTGCAATTTCTTAACCTTTGTGTAATAGTGTTTTCATACCTCACCATCTCAGCAACTCGTCTCTGAACTTTGCTGTACTTATCCTTTTGAACAGAGTAAGAAGTATTTCAGAGAAGATATCATAAAGAAAAATACATTTTTTTTTTTTTGTTCTTGTTGTTTTGGGTTTGGGTGGGTTTTTTTTGCATATTATTGGCTGGGGGAATGGCATTGATTTTAAAAAAAACTAAACCAAAAAGCCCAAACCAAAACCAAGCTGCTTTTGATAAGTTTAATTTCTCTCCTCATGAAACAACAACTCTAAATTAGAATGCTCTGTCATGAAGAAAATATTTTAGAGTTTGATTTTCTTACTGATGATTATTAGTTTATACTTGGTACTGGGTTTAATTTGCCTTTGGTTATCTATTTCATTTAGGTTATTCACATTTCTCTCATTCCTGTCTGGTTTTGATTAATATAAATCATTTTGTCATTTACTCAGTGCCTACCCTATCTTACACTTTCCACTCCCACTTGCCTGCTGTTTTCTGCCAACCAAACTACAACTCCTGTTTTTATTGAAGTGGCATCTGCTGTGTATAATGGTACCACAGCCGTTACCTCCTTCGGATGCCTGGAACATCTCTTCCAGATAAGCTGGACCTTGGCAGCTTGAGCTGCCTCTTTTCCTTTGCAAGGTTTAGTTTATGATACCGTATCATAACGGTATGTGATGTGGGATTGCAAAAAGGAGACTAAAACATAATTACTCTCAAAGTTAATTAAGAGTAAAACCTTTCTGTCTTGGTGAATCCACCCGGTATGTTCTAGTGGGGCTGTTTCTCTACAAGAGGAGTGCTAGCCCTTGGTTTTGTGGAAGAATGAACCTCTAATGGCAAAAACCCAGGCAAATTTACTTGAAGACAAATCTTACCATAGAACTGTGCTTAAATAGGGTCATAAGTGATAGCAGTAAGTACTGATTAGCAATAAAACCAGAAAGTGTTGCACCCGGTAAGGTTCAGTTTCTCTCATTATGCTTCAGGACTTCATAGTGGTAGAACTGTAGACATGGGTAACAAAACATTAAAAGTGCTTTTGAATCATCAGGTTAAGATTTTAAAACAGAAGCGTGAGGAATAATCATCAACTTACTTGGCAAAGCTCAGACTGCAGGCAGGGCTGAATTGTGAAGTAATGGGGGGTTGCGTTTCCAGTTAACACAGTAGTGCTGCTGTGGCTTCTGAATATCCTTGTGTGCGACGGGGTTTAGCGCCGCTTGAGGAGCAGGCTCCTGAGGGCTTCACTTGAAGGCGAGAAGTTGTACTTTCGGTGCCTGCTGTTGCTTGAAGCAAACCCCTGCCGGCTGGAGCCCTCGGTCCCTAACCGAGCCCGAGCCCCAGCCCCAGCCCCGCCGCAGGGCGAAGGCCTCTCCTCACACAGCTGCCTGTGCAGCCCAGGAAGCGTGCGTTCATCCCGGCACCGCGGGGTGCTGGAGCAGTCCCGGCAGCACGCCATGCACCCTCTGTTCCTCACAGGAGCCGCTGCGGCCTCGCCGTGTTCACAGACACGCGTCGGAGGGAGCGCGGCCGCCATTACCCGCGGGGAGCGCTGGGTAAAGGGCGGGAAGCGCGCGGCTCCCCTCAGGCGGGCCGCCATCACCTGAGGCGAGCCGGCCGGAGTCGATGTCGGCGGCTCCTGCAGCACTGACTTCTTTTGTCTCCGAGGTCAATAGGCCGCTGACAAGTGGCTGCTCGAGGTCAGGTAGTTTTGCCTTTCCCAGTTCCTCCTCCATTTGGATGTGTTAGGCAGCCTTAGGAGTATTACACTTTCCGGCCTTTCAATAGAAAAAAAGAAAAAAAGCCTATAAAAAATTGACTTTTGAGGTACAGCTCTTTCTTTTCTCCTATTAATTTTAAAGTCACTTCAGGAATTGGCTGGGTCTGTAACTAGAGAGCTGCACACCATCCCAATAACTTCCAGTTAATACTTTGAAGTAGTTATGTGATGCTTTTCTAACACTTCCCCTTGACCAAAATGCATTTTCGAGAAAACAAGTAAGTCCCAGTAAGAATTCCACTACGTTTTACACACATCATGAAAATTAAGCATGTAAAGAGCTCCAGTATGGTTTTGTAGATAACCTAAAAACGTGGTTGTATATGGCAGCATTTTTGAGGCTGTGTTGGAGGAAGTTAGTGCTTACGAGGGGCTTCTCACCTATTAAATAGGAAAAGATGTGTGCTTGTCAGGTGCTGGGATATTGATAGGCGAGATCTTCATTTGCCTGTGCAGGTTTTGGGATTTGAAGTGCTTATCTTGGTAAATTGTGTCTGAATGTTACTGAGAAGTGGTTTTGCCAATGAACTTTGTAGGGTTTTGTTTAACAAAAATCAAATCACACTGGAGGCTTGTGACGCTGCAATAAAAAGATTAGGGATAGCTTCTAATGGCTTTTAAAAGCTGTTTAATGCTGGTTGTGTCAAAGTAAGCAATTAGGGTCACTTAATCTACTTGATGATTCATCAATTTCCTCTAGTAGTATTCCATGCTTTTGGATATGGGAAAATGTGCGTCTTGAGTAGGCTGCCTCACCACTTCATAGCCCTTGGTACAGAGCACATATATGTAATAAGAAAACCAAATAAAGAAAACTTGATTATATGACAGTTCACGGCACAAGCGGGCTGTAAATGAACACCCTTGTGTTGCTATAGCTTCAAGAAAAAAAGAACATGTCTAAAAATACATAGTCATTTAAAGCAAATTGGTCAAATAAAGTAGTATTAATGGATTAGACCTTACACAGTCCTTATGCATTTGTGTTTAAACTAGGTCAGATTGTTTTAAGTTTAGATGATGTGCATGAGGTTTGCTTATTCTTCATTTCTGTGATGCTGCATAATTCCATGTGGAGTGGTAACAGTGGGCTGCTTAGTTCAGATGTGGAGGGGTGCAGTGGGTGCTTTGAGACCTCATACAGTGTCAGTGGCAACTGCAGCAACTGGGTGCCTCAGGTTGTTTTGGTTGGTATCCTGAAGCCCTAGTTCTGTCCTGAGTTGTTATGGTGGATGCACTGTAGGCTTAGCTTGTAGGGAAGAAAAATGTGTGGAAGAGTAGGTATGTGCTGTGCAGCTCAAAGATCAGGAACAGGGTATGTCCAAGGAATGATTTCGGGGGAACCAAGACACCCAGAACAGTGTGGGAGAGCTGTGTGTAAGTTGTTCTGCCACATCTACCTGCTCTGTCTCCTTTGCCCAGCACAGAATGGCAAGTGGGCAGGTCATAATGACCCATGACTGCACAATTTGGTGTGGTCACCAAGTGACTAAATCCACACCAATTTAGAAAAACATAGGCAGAAAGATCTCAGCTGCCCTCTTAAAAGGGATATAGTTTCTGACAATGGAATTTGGTGTTTGCTCTATGGTGTTGGCAACAGAAAAGTCAACAGACTTTCTGATGGTGTTCAGTCACTTTTTTTAGAGTAGCATACTGACGGTTGGACACTTGAAGAGTAATTTCAGTCTGTACTGCAAAGCTGTTCAGCATTCTGTGTCAATAGCTGTGTTCTCTTATGCTGTTCCATCATGAAAAGAACAGGAAGGTGTACCAGCTTCATGCATTTAGTACTGGATGTTATTAATATATTAACACAAATTAACAAAGTTGTGATTCACATAATGTAAAATGTTATGGTCGCGTTAATACCTTGAACTTCTGCAAACTGAGCAGCCATGAGAGTGGTGGGAAGTGCTGCTGGCCAGATGGGAATTCACCTGGATGCTCTCCCAATCTGCTGCTTTCTCTCTCCCTGCAGGCGCAGGGAGGTTTTACAAGATGGAAATCCATGGGTAACTTTCAGCTGGTGTAACCTTCAGGATCCCGAACTGGTTGATAGCGAAGCAGGCACAACATTTCTATAGTTGCGGTGGAGCCAAGGGATAAAAAAAAGCTGCGAATCAGGGAGTCATAACTAGCTTTCTGATGCTCCACATTTTCTGTGCCAAACATATGTTGGGATAGAAGAAAGTCTGATTCTAAATACCAAAGTGTGGGCAAGATTTAACTAAAGTTTTCTGTAAAAGCAACCAAAGCTCTAAACTGTTGCTATATTTTGCTGCATGCAGTGTGCATATGTGATTGTATAAATGGACTTACCCAGTACAGAATTGTGTTGTAGCTGCTGCTAAGACGTGCTGTTACAAACCCAAGGGTAGAAATCTGGTTTGCCATAACTCTGCAGGTAGCAGGCATCGTGTTCTGTTCTTAGGCATACATAAAATATTTCTACAGATCTGCTGACTCAAATGTGCAAAACCAAAGGTTTGAATTCTAAATGTACTACTGGATCTTTGCTGGCAAGTTGATTGGTTTTGTGTGAAGCATAAAAATGGTTTTAAAGATGATCTTCAGTTCCTGCAGAGCACTGAATAAAAGATTTAAATGTATTCTGAATTACTAAATAACAGCTTCAGTGCTGTAAAAAAGCCCATATTAGCAACAAATAACCCTTCTAAACATAAAGTGTTTAAGAATACAGTAAGGCTATCTGGGCCTTTGAAGTGTTTGCAGGTTTTATATTTGTATATATATATATATATACAAAAAAGTGTTTTAGCACCATCTCCACACTTTATAGCCAGAAGTGTTTCTCAGTTTTTACCTCTCCCTTCTGACAGGATGCCTGGTCCTTGTGACAGCCAGAGTGGGGCACGGAGGCAGTGCGGGGAGGCTTGGAGCAGGTAAAGTGTTCTGCTTCTGAATGCTACGTTTGACAGCTGAGTACAGTACACGTGTTTTGTGGCAGCGTGTTCAGGTGGAAGGCAGGGGTGTGGGTTCTGACCGGTTTTCCCGCGGTGCTTTCTCTTGTGACTGGGGGCAGAGGGCTGGGTGGCCGCACCACGGAGTGCCGGTTAGTTTTCCTTGCTCTTTGTGCCCCAGTTCCTGTGAGGAAGCGAGAACTAAAGCCAAGTGAGGTGTGAGCACTGACTTACCTGAAACTTCTAAATGTAAAGATTAGTACTTGTTTTACGGATGTTGCAAATCTAGCTGGGGAGTCACCTCCAGCTTTTAGCTAAACCGTGGGAGTCTATCCCATGCTTATGATGTGTCAGAACTCTTTTATTCTCCTGCGGTGTTTGGCGGCTATACTTGAGCAGTTATCAAGCGTTTTCCGGGTTCATCTCACCCCAGCCCTGTACGGACACCCCCAGTTACTGTATGCGGCCATTCCCGGGCCCTGCTTCGCGCCGTTCCCGCGGGCGCTGCTCCGCAGGGGAGGGCTGGTGCCCTCACCGCCCGGTGACAAACCCCTACGGGCGCGCGTGAGGCGCCGCCAGCACTGCTCAGGGCCCCAAGACGGGGATGCACCTCAGCCCGTCCCAGGGGACCGCGAAGAAGCGGGCGGCAGTAGCCCGGCCTCTTGCAGGTGCCAGAGGCGCGGAGCCCGCCCTGGTCCCGAGAAGGGAAGGGACTACTGGAGGAAGATGGCAGGCGGGCCAGCACCGCCCTGTGCCGCCCCCCACCCTCCCGGCCGGCCGGCTGGGGAGGGGCTGCCCTGCCGCTCCGTCGGGCCGCCAGCGCCGCGGCAGGCCCCGGAGCTTAGCGCAGCGCTTCTCCGGGCGCCGCCGCCTCCGCCGGGGCGGAAGGGCCGCTCCGCTCCCCCGCGAGCAGATCTGCTCCGTGTTTTCCGGGCCTTTCCCTTGCTCTCGGGCCCCAACACTCGAACGTGCTGCGCGGGGCTGGCCCCGGCGCAGTTCTCCATTGGCCGCGCCGCCATAGCCCCATGGGCGTGCGGGCCGCGCATTGGCCCGGCGTCGCCGTCCATCAGGCAGCGGCGGACTGCGTCAGGTTGGGTTGAGCGGCGTCCCCTTCCCTGCCTGTGTCTGGCGGCGGCTGCGGCTGCGGGGCCGGTGCGGGCGGAGGGGCGCAGCGGAGGGCGGCCCGCTCCCTCGCTCGCTAAGATGGCGGCGGCGGCGGCGGCGGCCGTGGCGCGGCTGGAGGGCCGGGAGTTCGAGTACCTCATGAAGAAGCGCTCGGTGACCATCGGCCGCAACTCGTCGCAGGGCTCGGTGGACGTGAGCATGGGCCACTCCAGCTTCATCTCCCGGCGCCACCTGGAGATCTTCACCGCCGCTCCCCCGCCGCCGCCACCGGCCGGCGCGGACGGACCGCCGCCTCCGCCTCAAGGGGACCCCGCAGCTGCTACCGGTGGCGGCGGAGGGGACTTCTACCTGCGCTGCCTCGGCAAGAACGGCGTCTTCGTGGACGGCGTGTTCCAGAGGCGGGGGGCGCCGCCGCTGCAGCTGCCCCGAGTGTGAGTAAACCGGGGGCCGGGCCTGCTGTCCTTCCTCGGCACACCGGGGCCGGCCCTGGCCCACCCGCCGGCGCCCCGCCGCGCCGGGCTGCCCTGTCCTCCCAGGGAGGGCTGGCTGTCGCGGCTTGGGTGGTGCTGCTGCTCATCCGCGCCGGTTCTCTCCGTTGCCGTTTGGCTGGCGCATGGTGCTTGACAGGCGGGGAACCGGCCTCGTCCGGGTGATACACGCGAGCGGTGCCCTAGGCCTCCTTCCCGCCAGTCTCCCTCCCCGCCGCCCGGCACCACCCGGGCACCGGCGCCTCCGCATGCTGCCCTCGAATATGTCCTTCCTCAGGCGGCACGTCCAGCTCCCTCTCCAGCCCCATCGACAGCCGGTGGTACAGGTGGGAAGCGTGAAACCCAGGCAGTGTTGGGGCTGGGGGTTGACAAATGGTCACCCTACTCCCGTGCCATGTCTAGCACGTAGCATAATCTGAGTTTGGGAGCAAACCCATCTGCAGCAGTGCTTGGAGGTATTGTAATTAACAAACAGAATTGGATATACCCTTGAGTATTGTTTACGTGCTTCAAAGGAAACCATTCAAGTGGTTGTCCACATATCTGGGATTTCTGAATTTCAGATCAGTGCCGAGTACACCTTGTAACACCTTCGGTGCATTTGGAGAGTATGGGGTGACTGTTTTATGCCTGTGAATTTGTGGTATCTTTTGCCTCTTTACCTAATTGTAACGTTTATTTATCTATGGGTAGACTGAATCATCCACGTGAAATACTTCTGCTAGTTTCAGTGTTTAACATGTGTTTCCTTACATGAAAACAAATGCATTAAGAGTTTTTAAATGGTAATACATTCCTTTAGCATTACAAAGCATTAACTCATTTTCTAGGGGTATATGCAAGGCCTACCTACTACATTTACTGTAAATGAGTAATCTGTGTTTTGGGGAGTTTCATGTAGGAAAAGTGAAAGTGTCTTGGTTTAGTATATTTTAGCTGTCTTGACTTAGGAATACTTAAAAGGTTATGAGTGCTTTACCTTTATAAAACATACACCATTAGTGGCTTACAAGTTCTTAAACTGTATTTAGCATATTGATGGTGGATATTTTCCACTTCGATGTCTTAATGTTAGTTTCCCCACTTGGTACCTCTGTGCAAATCAAATTGTCTACCTTTCTGCTTTCTAGGAAATGCTCCTTCTGAAAGGGTTTACAAGTGCCAGTACATGTAGAGTTGTATAATCATGAATGCAGTTGGAGGACTTGTTTGGCCTTTAAATTGAACTTCTAATTTTGCTTTCTGCTTTTTAATATTAATAATTATTTGCCATGTGGTTAATCTGTATTTTAATCTAAAGCGTGTATGAAATATCAAATGTTTCCTTTTTAAACAGTTTGGTATAAGACATTAATTGCAAGCAAGTAATTGAGCATTATATAGGTTGATTGCAAGAAGCCTAGAATTAGTTTGAGTAATGTAGTCACTAGCATTCTGTTAAATACTTAAGACCTCAAGAAAAGAAAAATGAGCACTGCTTCTCCATGCTGGCTATGTATTTGTTCACTTGTAATTTATTTTATTTCTTTATACCAGTTTTGCTTTTTTAAATGGGAAGAAAATTCTGAAGGATTTTTATGTGTCACCTTTGTATTGAACAATGATGAAAACTTGTGTGCGGTTAACATTTCTTCATGAGTGCATGTGGGTGGTGTTACCAGCACTTGCTTGAAACTGACTGTTCAGTGATTACACCATTTCTTAGACTGCACACTGCTAGTCTTCAGTTTCAAGATCTATAAGCTGGCTGAAGTACTTATCTCCTGGTTACAAAATGTAGGTGTGATCTTCCACCAAGTCTTGTAAATAAAAGGTGGCATACCTTCAGTCCTGGCTGGGAACAATGGAGCGGTGTGTACGCTGGCTTTCTTGAGTCAACAAGCAAAGGGTGTTATCTTGAAGGGCAGGCAAAACCTCCAGGGTCATAGTTAAGACTGCTGATTAAGATCAAATACTGCTTTATTAAAAAAAAATATTTATAAAAGGAAAGTCTGACTGGAGTTGTGTAGGGAAATAGTAGTTTCATTATTTGCAAAGCTTTTTTTGTTTGTTTTAAACACGGGAGTCTTCAGGCAAATTCAAAGCAGACGTTATCTGCTTATAGCAAGTCATTACTGTGAATTACACATGACTAATATTGTTGGTAGCCGTGTTCTTGAGTTTCATTGTAGATTTAGCTAGTCACACTGAAGATGATCTCCTGGATTTTTCAGATTCAAACTGTGTCACTCCAGTATAATGTAAACAGTAATTAACAGTTGAAATATGATTGGAAAGAAAGTAGTTTTGGTGTCAGTTCAAGACTGATGATTGCTAACGTCCAGCTCAAGTAATCACTAGATCTGTTTTTGTTGTTTAATCCTGCTGTGTTGCCAGTAATATGCTTTGCCTATGACTACATTATTATTTGAAATTTTAATGGCAGGTGAAGTTTAAAAAAATCAGGGAGGCCTGTTCCTTGGTTTGTTTTCAAGTCATCTTGGAAACCAAGAATGGAGGGTTCGTTTCTGGTTTGTCTAATTAATAGTGACTTTCAGATGACTTCAAGTAAAATATTGTAACAGACTTGAAATGTCTGATTTGTCACTAATAATTTTTGCAGTTCCAGTGCAATGGTAAAGTATTGCTTTATGCTGTTGAACTTTCTGTTTTTGGAATGAAAAAAACAGAAATACAACTTTGTAATCTATGCAAAACACATTTTTAACACCTGGAGAAGTTAAATTATTGATGTTAGAGTATACTTTTACCTGTAAGAAAGGCATCTTTGTTTCTACAGATACAAATGCCATGAAATGTGGAATTACTGTGCATTAAGATAACTGTTCTGGTTGTTATTTTTAATACTTCCATGGAAGTCTTGCTCACAATTCAAATGTTTTAAGTTCTCAAGCAGGAGGTAACAGCAGTGGGAAGTGTGTTTTTTGTTTTTCCAATTCTTGACAGACTCACCTACCTACTTGTGCATATACAAACCAGCTGTCGTCTTGTTAGAGAAATAAAATGGGGGCTGGAGGGAAAATAGCAATGTTTTTGTTCATGTCCAGTAAGCAGGTCTCCTGTCAGTGTCATGACACAGAGGCGTGGGATGAAAGAGGTTTTAGTCTCCTGTTACAAATCAAAGCAGCTCAATTAGTCTTTTACAATTACCTTTAAGATGCACAGACTGTTACTCTCCAGTTCATAAAGTTCATAGTTTTTAATTGGTTTAATTTGGTGCTTGTCAAATGTTCCTGGACTTCAGTGAAAGCACTGTTAGGATATATTGCTAGGTAAATAATAACATCAGTATTTGACTTTTGAGGTACTTGGCCTGAAAAATACCTTTTGTACTGGGCCTGGCAGCAGTTGTTGACAGAGCTTTTGTATACAGCTTTTGGAGAGGCAGGGTTCCAGACAGATGTAACTGATACAGCTGGAAAGGCAGACTGACTTCTGGGTACATTTTAGCTCTGAAGAAGTTCTGTTTTGTTTTTATTTTTGTTTCTTGGCTGTGTTCTTGTACGTTAGTGTTTGAATGCATGAAGATCCGACATCTTGGGTTTGACTGTTCCAAGACAGTGTCTTGTTCATTTTGACAAAACTATAGATTTTGTCTATTAGTAATTACTTTTAGTTTTGTGGAAGTACATTTTTGAATCATAAGCAAGATACCACTAACACAGGAACAGCATTTCAAAGTCAGAGTGAAGATGCAGCTAGTCCATTGCCTGCCTCCAAGAGTAGTCAATAGCAGTACCTAGGGAGGAGCGGAAAAATGGATAAAGGTAAATGGATGGGTTTCTCTTTTTTTTTCAGTTTGGATTTCAGAGTCAGAGTTGATTTCTTTTTGAGTTAAAGCCACTTACTGTGGCTGCATTTTCTTCTCTCTTCTTAAAAAAAAAAATAAAAAAAATTTGATTTTGTGTGTGGTTTTTTTTTTGTTTTTATCCCTGTAAACCTCTTGTATCCACAGCATCCTTGGGCAGTGAGTTCCACAACCTCACTGGAGCCCAAACTGGAAAAAAAACCAACCCTTTTTTTGCTGAGTTTTTTGAACTTGACACCTGGTAATTTCATTTGATGCAACTTTAGTTAGCTCTTTTTTATGAGAAACGGTAAATAATTCTCCATTCTGTCATTCATTTTGTAGACATCTTTACGTCACTAAGTATGGCAGCTCTTACAGTAAACCACGTCAAATACGTTTTCCTTTAGCTTAACATTTACTAACTAAGTCAACCATATACGGCTGCAATTAAAAATGTACTTAATTATGTTCTCTTGTTTTTCCCCGTACTGCACAAGTATATCTATTCACTAAGTAAACTCCTTGGAAAAGTTTGTATTCAGCCATACTTGAGCAGGAAATAGTGCAGCAGATTGCAGAGAACCTCTGATGCACCAGTGCACTTTTTTATATTGTCTTACTGCTGTTACTTAAGTTCTGTGCAGGGTTTGATTGCTGTAGGAGTTCCAGCTGTGGCTGCACACATGCTTGATCTCACTGGAAACAACTGAGGTTTGGCTTCACAGTTGAGGTGAATGGGTCATAACGTCTCCTTTGGTATTGCTGCTTGATAGCTTAGGAAGAATGTTGTTTGGTTTTTAGCTTACAGTTTATGTTTTAAAGATTTTTCTCATGAATATAAGTATTAGATTCCTTAGGAAAACAAAACACTTTTTCAGGGAATGTATTTGTAAGTGTAGATTAATACTCAGACTGGTTTGGCATGTGTGTTTTACCTTTCTTGACAATACTTTGGGTAGATACAGTTGCTCCTAAGGAAGATAGCTGGCTGAAATGTTTTTGAGACCTTCTCAGTGATACGTGTTCAGAAGAGTATTTTGAATCTCCGTACTGGTTTTATTTAAACTATGAATTACTTAGAGGTTATCTCTAAGCACAAAACTAAGAACTGTTGGACTTGGCTGTGACTTATGAATCAGTCTCCAGAAACTTTTATTTGCTTTCTTTAGCAGATGCTGTGTCCGTGCCATAATGACTAATAAGGTTAACTGGGCCATGTTTATAGGTGGGTTTTTGGCTACTCTCAAGGAGGATTTGCAAATGTCAAGCTCAGTAGCAGTAGTGTTCTCACATAAGCAGATCTGATTGAAAAGGAACGTGGGAGGAAGAAGGTAGAGCACATGTTATTTGAAAGAAAAATAGAGATGAGTGTGAAGTTTCTATAGTCATAATTTGTGTTACAGTTTGTTCTGTCATTTCATTTTTTTTATATTTCCCTCTCAGCTGCATACATCTTATGAGTGATTTTTTTATTTTTTATTTTTGTTACTGAAGCAGCATTGCAAATTGTCATACACCAGTCAGGTAGCTGAGGTAAAGCTTAAACAGTTTTGTATTTAGATTAATTCATACTGCCTTGCTTTTCCTATTGGTATGGTATGTAGGATGAATCTTCCTTGACAGATTCTACAGTTTTACTGACCTTACAAACCTCTGTAGCCAGCTATGGGAGTAAGTACATTCTTTGTACATGAAATACTGTAAACTGGGAAGTCATCAAAAAAATTAATGGTTTCTTTATTGTCTGTAAGTTCCAGTTCTATGACACAAGCAAGATTAGCATTGTTTTGGTTTAAAGATGCAAAGTCAGTATTAAAACTGTTCCAAGAATCTGTAGGTGAAAGAGAGTTTTGGGATTCTTACCCGCAGTTATAATGAAGTAAGATAGATGTAAATAAAACTCATTCTTTGCTTTGCATTGATTAAATTGGACTGCAGTACTGATCCTCAGCTGTGAAATGCACCATGTTTGTGTAGGAAGAGTCAACTTTTGCTATTAGATTGTGAGTTAAATAAATTAATAAAGAAAATAAGTTGATCTTTCATCCTTGCATTTAAAAATAAATGCGTATAATTAATTTGCTTATAATTGGGAAATGGCATTGTCATGTAAATATCAGTCCTTCATGAAGGTAGATGTGTTATAATGGATAATTCTGGTATGGAGGAATTCTGCTGCTGTTGAGTTTGGTTGTTTTGTTTGTTTTGGGTTTTTTTAAGCATGTGTAATTCTTCTGCAGAAAGCAAAGGATTTTTTTTCAGTCACGCCTGAGCTCTTCAAAATGAGATTATTGTGCATCTGATCCGCTGTATTTTTCAGTAAATACAGCAGTGCCTTCAAGATCTCTCAAGTCCTATTAACTCATGTAAAATTATGTAAAACCAAAGGGAAAAAAACGATTTCAAAGGATACAACAAATTTGTCATGTGGTAGCGCGTGTGAGGCCAGTTCTCTTGTAGCCTATCAGGAGTTTTCATAACACTTTCGTGTTTACTAAAAAGTTCATGTCTTTCATGGAACTTCATACTGAAATACTGGGAAGGTGGTGGTTTCATCTACTGTCTCTCTTGTTTTCATGATAAAAAGTTGATGTGTAGTGACATTTGTTTCCTGCGACTTCCTGCCTTTAAGGAGTTTTTTGACCTAGATAAAGCAGTCAGAGGAGAGGAACCGTATTTATTCTGCAGCTATTCCACACTGGGTGGCATAGAAAATAAATGGTATATTCTTAAAATTTCATCACTGCTGTGTTATTGTTGAAGGCTGCTGAGGTTACTTGAAGGGGTAGTGCAAATCTTTGTAATTTTGTAATACATCATTTTTTAAAGGGCTAAAGAAGCTCTGTACATGATGGGAGTATCTTTGCGTTTGTGTGTGTGATTCTGCTGCAGCTATTGCTTGTGCTTCTGTGTTCTTCTGTCCTTCATGTTAGTACTGCAAATCAGAGACTTTGACACAGCATCATCTTCAGGTCTGTACAGTTCAGTGTGTGTGGGAGTAGAATCTTCAATACTCAAAATTTCAGAATGCCTTGAGTGTTTGTATTTGAAGATACCACCTTTTTGTTTGTCCATGTGCACCAAACAAAATAAAAACCATGAGCAGATTGACAGTTATGTCTGTGCTAAACTAAACATGCCTGTTGACTTCAGCAAGATGGTTCACATGGATAAAGATGCATATGGAGTTGAGCATTTGTAAAATCAGAGCTGTAAAGTAAAGAGGCCAGAGATATGTCATTATCACAGCTTTATGAAGCATAATAACATTAGTATTAAGTTGTCTGGAAGTAATAATATATTAGTGTTAATTTAAGGTTTTACATTAAGAATTGTGGAAGAGGCCTTTAGCCAAACCCCTGCTGAAAGGAGAATTAACTTCAGCATTAGATCAGACTGCTTAGCACCATGTCTGTTTGAATTCCAAGTATCTCTAGGGATGGCAATAACTGTAACTATGAAAGATGCTTTATGTAATTACAAAATACCTGTGTTTTCAATTTAGCAGAATTTTGGGAATACATGGGCTGGTTTGCATAACTGTGCAGCTTAGCACTAACTCATGAGAAAAATAATCGGTTACTGCTTGGTATTGCTACTTGTTAGTGCTGTTGGTGATCTGAAGTAAATGCAGTTGCTGGCAGATATTTACAGATGATACCAATGTTGATAAATACTGTCCTCACAAATCATGAAGACAAAATGGATTTGGTCAATCCATTAAAAAAAGAGGCATCTCAAAAGGTATCAGGCCAGATCTCCAGGGTAGGAAACTGCTCTGAAAAGTAGTAGTAGAGTGTATTTGAAAGTCATGACTGAAGAGAAATCGTTAGATGCCTGTACTGAAATAATGTGTCAAAGCCGAGTGATGTGATGATTGTGTGGAAACAGAGGAGCTGTATCAGGGAGTACTGAGACATGCTGGAATTTCATATGGTTCTGGAATTAAAAGCTGTTCTAAAGAATCTTTCAAAACTGCAATGGTTTAAGGGGGTGATTGCTAAAAAGAATCGAAAGCTGGAGGAAATCCCTAATAGGGACTTAAGGTGTTCTGTATGTTTGTCTCCTCAAAAAGGAGTGCAGAGTGCCTGGGTTGGTGTATATATGCTTTTATGGGGGTGATTTAGACTACTGAAAAGCTCAGGTATAAGAACCCAGAGGCTGTAAACTTAAACTCTCAGGGTTTGAAGTAAGCAGATATTTTTAGTACTAGTGGAACAGCTTATTAAGAGTAGTGGTGTCTCTATTGCACCATCTTCTGCTGGTCAAAAATCAACACCTTTTCTTTGAAAAGGTGCTTAAAAAAAATAAACCTTGCTGTGCTCAGGTGAGTATAGGTGCACCTGTGAGGCCATTTCACAGCTTAGGGCTGGAAGAAGTACAGGTAGGTGAAGCTTCTCAGCTGTTCAGCCTTTACTTCCACTGCAGGTCCTTTTTTCAATATTCTCCCATTGGGTTATATCAAGAGACTTCTTTATTATGTGTTTTAACAAGGAGTCAGTGCTTGGCTGGGTTTTTAATTAAAAGTGCTTCTGAAGCATCAAACACATAGTTGGGCATTTGTTTGTTTACGCTTGCCAGCACTTTTCTCATGCAAATGATTCTGATGCTTTTGTTCATGATCCTCTTGAGTCTTCCTGTTGGAGTGCACTGGAATGTTTCAAAGATAATTTTCATACAATACACAGTGATTCTTGGAAAATTCTTTTTTAAGTAAGTCTTGGATACAGCTCATGAGGTATAAGCCTCTTAGTTCTTATGTTGGTAATAAGTCAGGTTAGCATGTAATATAACAAGTATTTACACCTTGTACTGAAATTAAATTCAGGTTTTCTAAATCACTTAAATGAAGATGAATGTGTGGGTTTGATTCAGACATGGACGAACTAGTTGATGTAAGTTGCTTTTAAATTCTGTTTGCAACATTTGGCATGTTGCAGTATGGGCGCAGGTAATTTGCTGACCCTTTTCCTTCTTTCTTTTTCTGTTGTTTTTTTCCCCCATCACATCTGGGAGAAAGTACTTTGACTTCCATTGAAGCATGAATCACCTCAAAAAAGTATACCTGAAATGTTCCTGTATGAGTGGTGATTTTACTACATGTAAGGTAGTCTGTTAATTATGCATTTGTGTCTTCATAAATATCTGGGGTTTATTTTTTCTTTTTAGAACAAGAATATGAAGAAAAAAGTTGATATATCACTTTGTCCTGTGGACATATTTGGGGTGTTCTAGGCAGAATATAATTTGAGTAGACAAGGCATATACACAAAGTTTACATACTTTACTAGTAGGCAGGCTTGTTGGTTACAGTATCAGTGCAGTAAACACACAAGGAAAGCAGTTGGAAAGTATAAACATTGACTCTTAAAGAAAAGAATTTCCCTCCTTAGGTGGTACTGCTCTCTTCTGGCCTGTCTAGCTAGAAGGCCTGTGTAGCAGGGAGGGGAGACAGATTTAAGATTAGAAAGACCAAGGCTTAGACAAGAGAAGGGTGAAGGTACTCCTGCAGAATTCTGCGTGGGGATAAGTTCAGATTTGAACCAGGACAAGCTGATTGTTTACTCAAGAAGAAAAAAAAGAATAAAGAGCATCATGGCATGTACAGGTTAAAAAAATGGAAGAGAAGAATACATTTGCTGCATAGGAGAAAATGAGGATATAGGCCAATGTGTTTTGCTTTAGGCTGTAGAGAGGATATTAGAGGAGTTTGGAGTTCTGTGACGAGGAGTGAAAAGGTTTGGTGGGAGACTTGAAAAAAGATGGGAAATAAGTTGAAGATCATCTCAAGTTTAAGCAGTGAGACTGAGAAGCAATACAGTTGTTATCCTTAGAGAATGCGAGGAGGCTCTGACTTTGTTATTTAATTTGTGATATGTGATTCAGAAGAATGTGAGGTCTCGCTTTTTAGAAACAGGCTGTGCTTTCAGGAGCATGTGAGCTAATCTGGTGTTTCAGTGCTGTTGAAATAAAGCATGGGAGGAGAAGGTCTTGTTTTCTGCAGTGCTCACAGCTGCAGGTTGCTCTGGCCTTGAAGCTCATCAGATGTTCCGTGAGCCGCTGCTGGCTGCTTTTTTTGGCTATTTTTGGGTGGTTTGCATTGAAGTGGCTCACAGAGAGGTCTGGCAAGCAGTGGAGCTGGCACAAAGTATGTGGCGGGGCTGCACTGACTTTCAGCAGCAGTCAGCTTGCTGTGTCTTGTGGAATCGTACGTTAAGGAATTACAGTTATAAGAAACATTTTGGTCTATGAAATAAAACTGGAAGGGAAAAGAACTAAAACAGTAGAAGAGCAAAAATTATTTTCGTGTATTAAGAAAACACTTGCAATGTAATATAAAAATGTTTAAATCTTAAAAGTTCCTGAGACAGCATGCTTTTTTGAGAAAGGGCTATACTAGGTATGTGCTTAAAGTTAAAAAGGTAAGTTAAAGGAATTTTTGCAGGATATCTGTAAATTTGCTGAAGTTGATGATGCAGGTAGATCTGGATTTCCTGTGTTGTCTTCTGAAGGTCTCTGCTTGCTAGAATGCAGAAACAAAGTTGTCATTTGAGTTGTCATTCCTTTCCCTCTTAATGCAGGACAGTAAAACAAGGCTGCCGTTTGAGACAAGTGTGTTCATAGTCAATAAAGAAGTGCAGTTGAGCCAGGCTTCCCAAACTGCTTAGGTAGCAGGCTTGTGAGTAGCTCTGCATCTGCTTCATGTTCTGATGTGACTGACTTTTCACTGTCACTCTGAGACATCCTTCAAAGGAAGTGAGGTGAAGCATTTAAATAAAATAATCGTGTGGAGGAGGAGCAGAACATAGCAAAAAGTGCCCTTCATTTCCAGTGTGGTATCCAGTGGACTTGGGTGCTGAGGAAAGTTAGTAGGCATGAATTACATGAACTGTCATCAATCACAGTCCTGTTTTGAACTTCCACACATGTAAGCATCAAATAAGGTATTGAGCAAAGATGTGTTAAAGGAAGCAAGTTACTTCCTTCTACATGTGAATGTTCTGGGTGTGGCTGGGTTAGGTTCAGATCAGATTCCTACTAGGTACTCTCTCTGCTCTGTCTTTCATTATATGCTTGTTTTTGGGTAACCAACAGAAGCACTTTCAATTGTGTGCGTTCAGATCTGTGCCAGGATGTTCTTTCAGTGGGTGGAGGGGGTTGATGGCTTTGTCCTTTTCTGCCCTTTCATCTTACTAAACCTATTTGCTTTTTAGTAGCATTAGGGGCTGCAAGTCAAAGGATGAACTGTTGTGCTTTTCGAATTATATGAAAACACTGCTTTGAGGAGTGTGCAGTCTATTCTTAAGTAATTTTACTAAAATTGCTAGGTTGGGTAATAACATTATCAAGGAGTCCTACTTCCAGTGATACTCTCAAGAGTTAGAGTGTAGCCTTTTTCCTGGCAAAACTCTCATAGCTACATCACTGAGTTGAATAAATGCAATAGTTAAAGGTGGTTACCCTGTGCTATGAATGTGGGTTCTGAAATGAATGCAGGACTAAATTCAGAGTTTAGGGTGGGCTCAACTGTTTGTGCTTCTTTGTAGTAGTATTCATTCAGCTTTCTAGATATTGATAATTGATACAAACATTTCGGACCTGGAAACCACAGTGAGTATGTCAGTTGAAATGTTCAGATGCCAGGCACATTTAGCAACACAGGAAAGATGCAATAGGTGAAAACCACAGTAGAACTTCAGTTTGTTTATCCTCTTGAATTGAAATTCAAGCCTGTGTTTTTAAAACCTTTTCCTGGTATTGGTCTGTCCATAAAGCTGAGAAATGCATCTAGTGTGTATTATCAGCAAATACCAGAACAATTTAACAGTGCTCAAATGCCTTGTGAACCCTGGCAAGACAGAATAACCTGCAGTAAATGGCACAAAGCTGTATCATTTCTTGCCTGTTTCATTACTTAGTTCTCAACTGGCTGCATCCCTTCTCTTTTTTTTTTTCCTCTTCAAGGGCTGTGGCCTCTGAGGAGCGCTCTTGTTTGAGTAGAATCACATAGTGACTTGCGAAGTTAATGGGAGCTGATGAACTGTACAAGTCGTGAGTGGTTTAGCAGAGTAATGGGGTGAGATGAAGGTAACAGTGAGCAGCAAGCTGACAACAGAACAGGCTTTTCTGGAAGTGTTTCATTGTTACTTGTCATCTTGGCTTGAATATCCAATTCTATCAATGTCCAGGTTTTCTGTAACAAAACTTTCTTCGTTATAACTGAAATTCTGCCAGGATTCTGTTGGAACTTGAAACCAATTTAATTTTCTTAGCTGTTTTCTGTTTTGAAACTTTTTCTGTGGGCTAATGTGCTTGTTTCTCATATAGTATTTTTTCCTTAATTGCGTGATAGCATATACAAGAGTATTACCTGTTCCAGATGAAAAAAATCAGCACTAAAGGAATGTTAAACTTGTCCAAAGATGAAATGAGAAACTCAATTCACAGTTGGGGGAAGAATTTAGCTCCTTCCACCTGTCTCTGTTTTAAAGATGCAAGTTAAATTCTGAAAGCAGTTAGTGATCATGATTTTAAATTTCCTTCATGAATTTTGGCCTGTTGTGAATAGCTTTTACTGTGTGCTTCAGCACCAGCAGCCAGAGCAATCAGCAGCAAACACACCCTAGTACACAAATGTTTACTTTCCTGTCAGTAGTGAAATAACCCAGCTTGGTTTATGGTGTGGTTATTTGAGGCTGGAAGATTGTTGAGCCTGGAAGAGATCACTAACCCCAGCTTGTTACTTAGCTATAAATAAGTTTGGTCTGCTGTGGGCTAGTAAGCACTCAAGATTCTTATGTGAGGTTATTCAATATTATCTAAGGCTGTGAGCAAAATGGGTGTCTGTAAGCCTTTCAAGAAAAGAAGCATGCAAACCATGAAAACAAAAAAAGAAAAACAGAAAAAGAACAGAAAAAGAATAAAAGCAGCATGTGAATGTAGATAATTCAGCCCTCAGTCAGAAGGATACAATCAAATTCTGCAAAAGTTTTAAGTTTGGGGTTAATGTGTCAAAGTTACTTTGGCTTAGTAGTAGCTGAAGAAAACATTACTCATATGTGTGTCTCTGTGTTGTTTGTGTTAGTTGGACTGCAGCTGACTAGTGTGCCATAAAATAATTGTACTTCACCTAAAAAGCTTAAAAGCATGGTTATATCGAATACAAAATAACCACAATGTCTGAGTGTGTGATTTTTGAATAGGAGAAGTAATAGGATGGTGGACATGGAGAGGAGACTGATGAAGGTGTTTTTGAGGAATTGAATGTGGTAGTTTAATCGGAAATGTTAGTTGTAAAAAATAGGCTTTTCTACAGTTTTTGGAATTAAGAAAAAAACACTGCAGTTGTGGAAATGAATATGGGAGATGGCAATGTAGAAATGTGCTGCCCAAGTCTCTTTCGGGAGGCTTGGGAAGGCAGGATGTGGTTTTGTTTTCCATAATCCTCTTGATTCCATTCTTGTACTGCAGCGTGTTTGTGCTTTATCTCCAAGGTGAACTGTTGAGTCTACAGCTGCTTCTTTTTGCAACAACGTTTGATATTAGTAGGATTCAGTGGTGGTTCTTCCAGTTAAATTTCTTTATCTTGAAGGTCTAAGTAGTTGAGGGTTAACTACTTTCAGAGAAATAGGTGAGTACCAGGGGGTTTGGGTGCCTGTTGCAGTGATGCATTGCATTTCAGCCTGGACATCCCTGGGCTCTGATTAAGGAAGTGTTGGGTACTGGATGTGTTACACTAATGCAGTTTTGTCTTGCTTAAGACTGTTTTGCCTTTGTGGTAGCTGCTTGTTTGAACTTTCCCCAGGAGATTGAAAGAAGAGAATATGTGTGACTGCCTTATGCTTTTATAGGGATGTTCTGTGGTAAATGAATTGCTGACTGAGAACATACTGACGGTGTCTGGTACAGAGAGAGCAAGAAGTTGGGCTGGTAAAGTTCTTCACTGAGTGAGACTTTTATTTTTAAATCTGAAAGGTCCTTAGATAGATGCTTCATGCCATCACAGTCATTAGAATAACCCTCTTAAAGATGTTTCAAATGGAGACAGGATTTGACTTGTGCAGGTAATGATTTAATGCAAAAATAAAAAGGAAAGAGAAATCGCTCTAGGGGATTTCAAATTGAAATACTACAGGATGGGTATTTAAAAGGAAGTGAATAGATCTAATCATAGCCACTTGTTTGAATGCAGCAGGGGTTGGTACCAGGCATTAGCATACAGTAGGGAGATGGTGATCCTTTCTTAACAGTCTGTGTCAGCACTAGAAGCAACTTCCTTGGTACAGGTTTCACAGGAAAAGAAATGACTGTACAGTTGGGAGGCAGAGCTGTTACAGAAGAGAGATACTTGAAATTTGTTGTTTGAACACCAACTGAATTTGGTTTTCCCCTGTATGTTTTGGAGTCTTAAACTATACCATTGCATTTCATCATCATCTGGGCAAGGGGCTGCATCATACATATATATGTGTGTGTGTGTGTGTGTGTGAGAGACTCTGATAGTCTCCAAGTTGCCTCTAAGAATCACAGATACTACAACAGTCATTTTACATAATCTTACATAAACTGAGTCTACTAGTTTTAAAAGTTACTTCACACTACCACTGGTTATATTTAATGTAAGCTCTTCAAATGAGTTAGTGCCAAGCAAAGCATTGTTTGCAGTATGGAGAAATAACCTGCAAGCCAAAATGAGCATGTATTCATTTTGAGTGGTGTGTGTTTCATGAGAGCTGCCCAAATCATGTCATCCCTGAAGGCAGCACATTTCAAATTTAAATGTTTGAGCTATTACAACACGGAACATGCTGGTGAATGGTGCCAATAACATACGCTGAACATATGACCAGCACATGCCCCCACTTCAGCACAGACCATGAATTACTTAGTTTGTGTTCCAAGCTGTTTATTTTTGCAAGGTTTTTCTTCCCTCTGTCAGTGTCAAGCACTGAGCCTTTTGTTTCCTTTTTTCCTTCTGTTTTTTTCCTCTTGCTGTTGATTCTTTATTTCTAGTTTTCTGCTGTGTTACCAGCACCCAGTCTCTGTTTTGTGCTGGTACTTCCACGCTTGGTGTCTCGTGGTTGCACTGTTGAAACTTTGGAGACTAGTCTGATTATTTTCAACTTGAAATTGAGAGAGAAAATGACCTTATACTTAATCTTTTGGGACTTGGTCTATATTCGTTAGCTAGCTGTGATACTTCTTCTCTGTGTATATTATTTTACCATTATGTAAATTGCTGTTTCTTACCCCCCCCCCCCCCATGTTACCTTTAGTAGGTAAATGGTAAGCATCCACTCCATACGCCTGTTCTAATCTTTAAAACCACTTTTAATCACAGCTCAAGTTCACAGACTGCTTGTGATTTTTCACTTGCAGCAACTTTGTGCTGTGGATTCTGCTACAAAATGAGGAATACTGGAGAGCAACAGTAAATAAAACTTAGATGTACATACAAGTACGTTGCATGTTTGCAGTGTGTTTTATAACATATTGGACAGTTTTGTCTCTCTGAGGGGGTCAGGCTTGGCACGATTCATTTGATTTGGTGAGCTTTTCAGAATGTTACAATTATTTAAGTGTGCCATAGGCAGCAGGTTTAACAGATATATATATATATATATGTATAATTGCTATAATCTATATACTTCTTTATATAGAGTATTCTTTTAAATTCTCATCTTTCCTGAGAGAGTGCACTGAGTTAAAGGATGCACTGTTACAGAAGGCTTTTGCTTCTCAAGTGTATTGGTATTTTTCAAGCATTTGCAGTAATTTAAAGTATCTTTCTCATTGAAGAGGGTGGGTGGGTTTGTTTTAATGTTCACATTCAATTTATATAGTAGTACAGTTTTATTAAAACATGGGTAGCACTTTCATCTCATTCTAAGCATAGCTGTGTGTAAGATTCAGTTTGTGAAGATAAACTGTAACTAACCCTTTGGTTTCAAGGTTAGCTAAAAGAAGCTAATTGGGAGTTACAGCCAAAAGAGTCATCCTGTTCCATCCGGTATGTTAGCTCTGGTGTTCACATTGTGTGATCAAGACAGATTAGCTTACTGGTAGGCCTGAAAAACAATCCCTTGGAAGAGGAGGAGAGAAGCAGGCTCAGGATTAGTTTTCTGTCAAGTCAGGAGTGCAGTTTTTTCCGTTACCAGATGGGAAGAAATTAATAAGATTGATAAAGTGTCTTCACAGTATCTTACATAGCAGTTTGGTCAACATTTGAGCTGCTGTAGAGGTTTTCTGCTCTTGCAGGGCCTTAGTGATTCTTTCAGATTCTAGATCCTGGCTCCAGAGCCTAGCTGGCTCTGGCACCACTAGGTCCTGTGCTGGCCAGTTCTTGCACTAGCCCCAGAGAGTACTATTTTCCTCTTAAAATACTTGCTTCACTGGGTTAACTGGTGATGCATTAGTAAGTTGAATCGGCTCGCTGAGGGGCCTGACGAGTCCTGCGCTTAGCAAAGAAGTCCCTCGGACTCTGCAGGCAAGAGGGCTCCGTAATGTTTCTGGACACTGTTTCTCCTTCTGTGAGGAGTGTAGGTCATAGAGGTACTATCCACATACGGAAGTAGAAGAAGAGGAAAAAGCAAGTAAAAGGTGACCACTGTGGATTATGAACTTGGACTGGAAAAGCAACAAAACTGTGCTTGTGCTATTTTAGTAGTTTCCCAAGTGTTCGTGTGATTGATGGTCTCATTTTGCACTTCACCACAGAAATATCTTCAAATACAGATAGTTGATAACTAGTTTCTGGTAGTCTCTGTTAAGCTTTATGTGTTGTTTTTTTTTGAGCAGTGAGGTTTAAGGGTTTCATATTGCATTTCAAGCTTTCTGCACCAAGTGATGGTGTCCTGTCTCATATAAACTGACTGTTGTTTCCTCAGGAGAGGGAGCAAAACTGATTGTAAGATATAATTTTGTAACTGAACTAATTAGTGCTCTTAAGGTTTTCCCAGTGTGATTCCCAGTGATGATTAAAGCAGTGTTAGCTTAAAAATATCTAGCAAACCTTTTTGGCTTTTTCTAAAAGCCATGGCAAACAAACTTGTGCGTTAACATTTAGTGAAAAATTTGTAGTATGTGAGGTAGAAGTCTTGGCTCTTTCTTTTTGGGGGGGAAGGATGTTAGATGTAGTTTTATAGAGATTGTTTTTAATCATCTGTGGTGTCTGTTATCTTAGTTTTTAGCTTTTCTGACTTAAAGCCTGTGCATTGTTCTCTGTATACTGGAAAAGTCTGTGTATTAGAGTGCAGGCTAAGGCTGTGGTCATGCCCTCCAGAATTGTTAAAATAACTCTTAGATCTTCATATTTTAATCCTTCTTCATTTTTGCTTTGATTTTTTTTTTTTTAATAGGCTTTAGACCCAGGAGTATCAGTCTTTTACTTTTCCAGATGGATGTTTCTAAGATCATAAAATAATTTGACATATGAATTAAAAATGAAGGAAATGGGCTCCTAATACATTAATAGTATTTACTGCTTCTTCTGTATTTATGATAACTTGAGCTTAAGGGCCACCTTATATAAGGTGTATATATACCTTATACCATGTTGGTATATTATTATACCATAATATAATATAATACCATTAAATTATGGTATAATATCAACCATAATATGTTTGGATATTATGATATATGTCATGGTATTTATATGGTGCTTCCTCTGCTAACAGGGATTTTTAAAAAGATTTGTTCTCAGTATAAAAGTGTTTTTATCATTATTGAAGGAAGTATAGTATAATGCTTTATACACACATGGAAATGACGAAAGGCTTTCTGTAGCTAAGGATTAACATTTCATTTGAACATAATATATCTTTCTGAAAATCTGAATCTTTCAAATATTGGTTGATTTTCAAGTCTAAATGGAAAAATGTTAATTTAGGTACTGTGAAAATTAGTGTTTGCGGTTCTTTTTTGATGCAGTAGCATGTGCATGGAACTCATTTGCATCTTTTCAGCCTTGCTGTACAAGTGGATGCTGCAGTGAAATTTGGAAGGAATCACATGACTGATGAAATTGTTCTGAAATATGCCATCCTACATTCAGATCTCACTACAGAAATGTCTGATTTTATAGCAATCAATATTTGTGCATGACAGAAATGAAATAGTAACAGCAAAATGGTCTTCTGAGATAGGGGAGGGTCCAGCAGATAGATGGTATATGGGGAGGGGAGGATGGAGAGTTCTTGATAATTTGAGGATTTTTGATATGTCAGTTTTCACAGTCCCATTCAGGGAAGAATGATGCTCAGTTGATAAGCTGGGGAAGCTGGACTTGAACAAGCATCACTTGTTTCATCGGGGGGTGTGTGTGTGTGTGTGTGTGTGTGTGTGTGTGTGTGTGTGTGTGTGAAAGGGAAGACATATTGCTTTACGTAAATCTAGGAGAGCCTTGCAAATGTCTGCCCATTGAGGGAAGTTTGTTGGAGCAGTTCAGCAAAATGTTCGTCTGTGTACAAGAACCTCTTTGGAGCTGATTGCATCTTGCTTTTTTCCAGCATTTCAAAGCATTTCATGAACTTTGGTTCATCAGTCTGGTTGCACAAGAGAAGACTCTGCTCTGTTAATCTATGTTCTGGAAGACTTTAATGTTGTGTCAGTTGCTACGTACAGAGTTGGTTTGGCTCTAGCGTTTCTCAGAAGAAGACTCTCTTCACACTCACCAGAGTGTGAAGAAAGTGATGTACTGTGGGATAGAAAAGCTCTTCCCTGTGAGAGTGCTGAGGTGCTGGCACAGGCTGTCCAGAGAAGCTGTGGCTGCCCCATCCCTGACAGTGTTCAAGGCCACTGGTACAAGTAACAGACATGAGCTTGACAACTATTCATTGTCTTGAATGAGCTCCACTTTGTTATTAAAGGAAAGGGAATGAAGAGTCCTTCTTCCCCAGATATTTTTCAATATTCAGGATATAAATTTCACCTTTTTTTTTTCTTAATTGCTTGAAATACTATGTTTTTTTTTTCTTTTTGACAATGGAAAAGAAAAAATCCTGTTTCTCGTAGGTACATAGGAGATGAAGTTAGTGTAGCTTATCATCTTCAAATTCTTCAGTATATAGCTGTCTATATTTTAATTAGAACATATGCATTTAATGTGCAGTTTGTATGGTGTAATAGTAAAGGACTGGTGAAATGAAAACACCTCTAGCTCTGTTTTGGAGGATGTGATGTATTCCTTGAGATACACGTGCATGAGTTACTTTCTGCTGTGTAGGCTTCATAGCCACCACTTGTTTTTGCTCCTTCAGCAGCTGCTCCTGTGCAACAAGCTGGGATTGAAATATTTCAGTCTTAATTGAACAGTCTCCCTTTCTCTGAAGATGTGTGTTTCACTGGTGCTCTGCCTCTTGAAGTGGTTGTCAGAGAAGGAAGATTTAAGGTATGATCCAGTCAGTGGTTTAAACAAAGATTGGGTGTTGAGGAAAAATATGTTCTGTTCCCAGCTCTATTGCACGCTTGCCAAAAGGACTTGGCTAATTCACAAATCTGTTTAATCTGTTTTTAAAAATGGGGATAATACTTCATGGGTGGAGGCAGGGGGATGATGAAATTCCAGTGCTCTTTTCTAGCACTTTGTATCAAGAGCTATTCTTTGCCTTTTAAAATTGATTCCTTGGGGTTTGAAGTGGCTTACTTTGTCTGCAGTGCAGACACCCTGCTCCTCTCCCTTTCCACTTGCCTCCCTTTCCCTGATTTTGAGGTCTGTTGATTCTGGTTTTGTCAGTGCTCCAGACTTTCTTGCATACACTCTTCCGGTCTGAGTGCTGCTATCTCTAACCTTTGGTGTGTCTTGAGTGCAAAGAGCACTGGATCCTGAAGTGTTATGCTGCAGCGTGTGCAGTGCTTCAGTGTTTTCTAATGAAGGATGTTACAGAAATGCAGAGCAGTGTGTTTATTCAATTCTAGTTGTGACCTTGAAAGTAGTAAATACATAGGAACATATAAATGCCTTAGTTATTTACTAATACATAATACATGCCATGACTCTGAGAAATTTTATTCCTAGTGTAGCTTCTAGTATGTCACGTCTTTAGAGCAGTAGAAATGTTGCGAGGAATGCTTGACTTAAGTGGCCATTATCCATCCTATTAACAGTGTCTGCAGTCCAGATACTGACTTTCTTGGTCAAGCTAGAAGGTCCCAAGTTAACCAAATTTTATTCTCTAAGTCTTGAATATGCACTTGTGTTCACAAGCAGAGTTCTGCACTTGCTCTTATGACCAGTGTCTTCTGGAAGCTTACTTTTCTGTATTAGTTCAAATTTCAGTCTTTTAAAGGGAATGGTTGAAACAGTTGCATAATAAAACATTTTCTTACATAGTGAGAAATACTTACAATAGTGCTTTTAAATTAAGGTGTCATGGTGGTTTTACTTGACATTTTTGAGGCGAGGTTAGACTGTGAGATGACTTAAATTTACTAAAGCATCATCAAACTTCTGTATTTGGGCTAAAGCAGTTTTCTGCTGGGTTAGTAAATCAGGTGAAGGTGCTCCTGGTAACATAAATGGAGTAAGCCTGTGGCTGGGAACAGAAGTAGTGCAAGAGGCAGGGAAGAGCCTGCCTTGTTTGGCAGTGCTGAGCTCTTACATCGCTGTATCCCAAGAAACCATCCCCAAGATGAAGCTTTTATTGTTAAGCCTGGTTGGTACCTTCCTGGCTTCAGGAATCTTGGCTTACAGTTTTCATTACTTCACTAGATGTTTGGAGTGAGTTTCATTTTGCTTAATACTGGGCAGTGTGTGACTGAATGAGAGTGTATGTGTGTGTCTACACATACACTCCCTTTAAATTAAAAATAACCATCCCTAGACCTGATTTCTCCAAACGGTTTCAGCTTTTCCCTTCTCTGGGCTGTACACCATGAAGTGTCTGTTCATTTTCATTCACTAGAAAGCTAAATGACTAACACAGGTACAGGTTTATGCTTGGAGAAATTAATCCCATGCTTCATGTTTGTATGCTATACCCTTTCCTTCTTTGTACTGTTGTTCTTTTATCAGTACAGTGACAATGGTTAACAGATTCTCATGAACACTTTTTAGTTTATTTTGTTATACCTGGACAGATTTCTACTGACATGACTATCTGACGTGTTAAATCATGTCTGTTAGTTTAAATTGGTTTTATCCTTCTGTACTTCACTGCTGCCCCTTACAGCAGCCCATGGTTTGAGAGCTTAGCATGATCTGAGAACAGCTCAGGAGCAGTGCTTCTTGAGGAATATTTTCTAATAACGTGTTTGTTGTCGATTAAATGGTTTCTTTACTTTGCAGTCTTTCAGACTCTTTGGAGTCTTGATTGGTCCTTGAGTGCCCACAGAAGTGATTAAGGATAAAGTAAGTTTATGTAACGCTGTGGAGCAGGCCACGCATATAAGCTCTATAGAGCGTCTGCACCTTCACTAGAAACATTTTAGGAATTTGCACATAGAAGAAGAATTGGGAAGTGGTTTGAACAGACATTCTGCCGAGTGCAGTTGGTTAAAAAACCCATCTTGGAATACAATACAAAATCTTGATTCCTTTTGAGATACCCAGCCCAGCAGTATCCCCAAGGTGAAACAAGTATGGAGTGGCCCTTGCGCATCAAACACCTTTAGGTTGGTAATTGTGAAGTTTAATAAATGCCTGTAGCTTTTAGAGAGCAGCCTGAAAAAAGTCTGTTCTTTGACCAGGCAGGCATATATAAGGGGGAAATGAAACACTACTGTGTACTCAAAATTAGCGTTGGTAGGAAGCAGTTTTTGTCACTCTTCAATGGCCTGAGTTAGTCATGGATTTCTGTGTGAAATAAAGGACTATTCTGCTCTTGGAAGCAGAATTCTGTCTTGAAAAGCCTGTCTAAAATAAACTTTGCTTCCTTGACTCAGGAATAATGATTTTTTTTTTTCTCTGCGGCCTTGCCCCTGTGGGTAGCTGTTCTTTGGGTAATGATTAGGGAGGTTTGGCATCATTTTGCAGTAGAATGCAGGTCTCTGATGTAATAAATGAAGTCTTTTGCTGCTAAAGTAACGTGTGAGTCATAAATGCTTTTTTTATGATTATGCTTGCGTCAAAACACATCATGACGGCACTTGTTCACTGTACTTCCCCCTACTGTTTTAATTGGAAGGAATAGTAAAATGCCAAATGCTGTAGGCTTGGCTCTGAGCAGTTATGTTTAGTTTGCTGAGAGCTTTTTATTTAGCACTGCTTCCGCCTGAATTTTTGCTTGCCTTTGAATCCCCTGCAACTGAGGGGGAGATGCCAGGCACCTCTGAAACCACCTAACTTGCTGCTAAAGGGTAGAGCGGGTTTGGTTTATCTCCTTCAGCTCAGCTATAATTGTCAGTCATGTTTTACAGAAAGTTGTGAATGGTATTTACTGTTGTGAAAGTTTGAGTTTGCATGTTTGATAACAGGAAAGTATTGTTAAATGCAGTTACCTAGTAGGAAGAAGAAATGATGATTGATCTTTTTACTTTCCCGTTGTTGTTTAGTTTCTGTTTTTTTTTTAAACAGGAAGCTGTTGTATTATAGTTATGTATGCTCTGTGGGGACTTGAAATAGCTCTTTGAAATTTGGCAAAGACAGAGGCACACAATCTTTTGGACAAATTTTGTTTTGATAGTTTAGAATGAAATTTAAGTGTAGAGACCACACAACCTGACTGCATACAGCTTTTGTGTACGGAGATGCTAAATACCCGAAAACGCAGTGTTTCCATAGGCGGAGTTTCTTTTGTATTCACAGGCTGGGGAGCCTCAAATTCCAGAGGCATTACATGAGCAGTTTTAATGAATTAGTGTCTGGTTTTCCTGCAGCAGATGTGACAAGCAGCTTTATAAGCTGCTTCCCATCGATCGCTGTTTTCCAGCTCCTTTTGTGTCTTTCTTTTGCTTAGAGAAAAGCAACGAAGAGCTTGGTTTCTACAGTAACTGCTGCCTACATTCTTGCCTGCAGGCCAATTTCTTTCTCAGTTCCTGCAGCCTGTGTAGGGCTACTGTATTGAATTTCTTAGGTTTTGTTTGGTTTTTTTTTTTCCCCATTTCTTGCTGGTTTAAATATTTTACCCTTTAAGAAAGGAGAGTGCAGTGGGAATTTGTGAGTTTGAGATATGTATTTGTAATTAACTGTAGCACATTTCCAGTATTGTAGGATAACCTAAATGTTTTTGCTGCTGATCAATAGCAGTGTTTGTGTGGTTGGTATATAAAGAAAATGCAATGTTTGACTGCTAAAACAAGAACTTCTGAAAATCTGTAATAGCACTTTGATTAATGCTTGTTTCAGTAGCATCATAGTGCAGGGGAGGGGTGAGATCAGCATTAAGTTAATAGAATAATTTACATTTGCAGCAAAAGCTGTTGAACATCCTCAGGACACATCTTTTCAAGTCTCAGCTCTTAAATGCCTGTGAAAAATTATTGTGAACATAGGGTTAAAAATGGGTTATTTATTGTTAGCCTTCTGAGTGGGAAAGAAGAATTGGACACCATTTCAGACAGGAGCATGTGTTTATTACTCAGTTTGTATTTGCTGCTAGTGGTTCAGGAATGTTCCGGTTGTCGTCATCAATACTCTGTTGTCACAGGATCATTTTTTGACGCAGACAGGATTGTTCCAGATCCTTCCCCAAGCGGGTTAGCTCCATTCCTGTAATGAATACTGACAACTTTACATACGACTTATGCACTTGCTAAAACATGAGTAGGGAAATACGTAACCTAGTTTTCCTACAGGGGAGCCATTTACAACTATATCATATATTCAGCCTTTGCTTAGAATTTGGTGAAAGCATTTTGTTGGCCAACTTGAATTAACATGAGGCTACAGCAGTATTTCATCACTTCTGATGATGCATTCATCTTTGCTTTTGAATCTTAACACATCTGAGTGTGTAGATCAGTGATCTTCAGGGCTTTTTTTCATGCTGCTTTATGTCACTCTGGAGACAGTGATGGCACACCTGAAAAAAACTACAGATAATTGTGACAAGCATGCCCAGGGCTCAGAATAGAAAGTCTAATTGCTGGTTTAAAAATCTGAGTGTGTTTTGTTCCTTATGGTATTAGAGGTTCAGTTTTCTGCAGAGCCCTCACATCCTCTGTTTGTGGAGGGCATTCTTTGCAACTATTGATCTTTGGTCAACAGAAATCAATTGCAAAGGATGCAGAGAATTAAGGGGAACACGTGTGAGGTTGTGATTCACACACACACACACACACACACCCCCCGAGGAAAAAGCTGCCACTTTTAAAAGGGTGTTTGCTTTTTTGGTAACCTCTAGAAGTGTCCTGACTAGTAATGGGCAAGTGTAATTGTGTTTAAATTTATGGTAAATTAGCCAAGTCAGGACTTAGTTTAAAATCATGGAATCAGGAACGAGGAGGAATCCATCCTAACACAGTGTGTGTGTGTACATGTACATGTGGGCAGTCCTGCTGTTTCTGCTGGGGTAGTTTCTCACATTGCTTCACAGGGTGTGGCCAAGAAGAGCATTAAAAACCTCCGTTCTTAAAAAGCCACTGGAGGAGTTGGGCTTTGTTTCTTTAATACAGATTTTAGAAATTGGCTGGTTTTAGACCATCTCGCCGTGTCAGTAGAGAAAACTGGACACTCCTTTCTTCTCTTACCAGCAATGTAGAAAGCTTTACAATTGTTAAGCTAAAATTCTTGATAGGAATCCTTGATAGGGTTGTACCTCATGGAGATGGACATGGACCTGTACTAAAAAATTGCTCATTAAAAAAGTTCTCTCTCTTTTGGATGATGATGATAATAATCTGATTAATATTATGGCATACTGGATAACCCTTTTTCAGAGTATTCATTATAAAAGTTCCTGTTGTCATTTCTCACACTATGGATAGTTTTACAGCAGCACTTCTTTCTGTAATCCTAGAAAACTCTTGTAAAGCAAATCTCTAAGCAGTTACTTGTGCTTAAGAGTCAAGGAAAAGCTTTACCACAAGAATTTGTGTAAATTTTTTTTCGTAATCTATACTTTATTAGTAATAATTAAGTTCTGGAGTTTGCAGGCAGCTACTTAATATTGTGACTCTTTGGATGGATTTAAGTATCTACCTTCATTAGTAGTTTTTAAATATTGGGTACATTAAGCTTATCATGAAATTCTGACTCTGCTTTAAAGTGGCCCTGTTTTTTAAAAAAGTTTTGGGTTTGTTGATTCTGTTCAGGTCTAAAGATGATAACTGTACTCTGGAAGGGGACTGCAGTATTGACTTCCAGTTCAGTTAAACACAGCCCAAAGTCTTAAAAATCAATTCTGGAGAGGAATAATTTAAGCTGACTGCTCTTGGTGTTGAATAGTGAGAAAACTTTGGGATAAAATTCAGAAGATGAGGAAGTTACAAAATTAAATTCAATTTTTTTTGGAAAGGGGTAGGCTGAGTAAAGCAGCCACTTTTTCCTTGACGTGGGGACTGTTGCTTTTCTCCAAGTTAACAGAAGTTACTTCTTTCAGGTATCTCAAAGACATGGATTTGCATCTCTCCTGACAGGTTTCCTAGAGTTGTGTGTGTAAGATTAACCCGTGAGAGGAGCTGAGCTCAGGTCTCTCTTTAGAGATTCACCTTTTTCCCAGGACATGAAAGCATAATACACAGACTTTGCAAAGACTGAAATTATATGTAATTATACTTCGACTTTTTGAGCTTTTTTTTTACCTCTGTGGTATTTCTAGTTGCTTTTGCGAAGACTCGTCTTTTAAGCCTTGCTTTGTCAAAACTTGGTTAAACCCAATCACTGGATCTAGTTTCTGATTCACTTCTTAATAATCCATTGTGGTGAAATCAATAAGAAATGAAGCAGCAAACTGAGAAGAGATGAAATTGTTGTCCTTGTTGTTTCATACTGAAATTCACCCATTATGAGGAAGTCATAAAAATTGTGTCCTTTTTTTAAGTACCCTGTTCTACAGACACTTGAATGCCTCCCAGTTTTACATGATAGCCTGAGATTTACAGACAGTGCAGAGAAAGTGGTACCTAACCTTGTGCAACCTTCTGTCCTTGTAGAACTGGGGTCAGTGCCGTTACTCATCGGTGACTTGGGATATAGGACAGAGAGTATCTGTTGCAGGTACAGATAATGCTGAATTCAGGGTGGGGGATGGTTTATATGGTGCTGGAGTGCAGAGCTGTCATCTAGAGGGACACTGACAGACTGGGCTGAAGGGAACCTTGTGAAGTTTAGCAAAGACAAATGGAAAATCTTGTATCTGAGGTGGGTAAAGGCTGGGAATGGCTGACTGGGGAGCAGCTCTGCAGAGGATGAGTAAGATCCTGGGGGAGAGGAGGTGGTATGTGCTTCAGCAGTACACCTTGTCATGACGGAGGCTAGGCTCATATGGGCAGTAACAATTTTGGGCCCTCAGCGCAAAATGGAGGGCTGCTGGGACGCTTGTTGGATCTGGCACGCATGGGGAGAGGCTGAAAGACCTCAGGTTTGTTATTTTCTCTCCTGTAGAAGCTCAGAGGTGGATCTGGGTGCAGCCTTTCCCTGCCTAAACAGGTGTTATAGAAAAGATGGAACCAGGCTGTGTTGAGAAGCTCACAGTTTGAAGATGAGCAGCTGTGGCAAGTTGCAATAGAAATTATACCTGGACAAATGAGAAACCCTTCACCACTAGAGTGGCTCATTACAAGAATTAATTGTCCAACTCTGTCCCTGGAAAGCTTTAAATTTGATTAGACTAAGGCCATGAGCAGCCTAGTCTGACTTGGAAATTAGCCCTTCTGTGAACAGGAGATTGGGCTAGAGACCTTCAGAGGTCCCTTGCAAGCTCACTTTCTCTGTGGTTCTATCTGAGTGATATGCAAACCCAATTTTTGCTTGACTTCTAAATTAGAACTGAACCAAAAGTGTGTCTGGAAATATGCACTGCAGTATCTTCCTGGTGACTTAAGCTTCAGAGTGTGCGTATCTTCCACCAGAAGTATAAATATCCTAATTGGCTGTGGGGATTGCTTTTACTGGAGTGATGGGGAAAGACCCAACTGGGATGCAAATCATAAGCAGCTAGGCAAGAGGAACTAGAAAAGGGATTAGTTTTGAATCTCCCTTCTATGGAGGAGGGGCCAGATCTGGAAGTACAGTGATTCACGTGTTTTTTTTTTTTTTGCTAGTTCACTGATCAAAATAGGGGAGGAGAAGGAAGTACCAATGACATTGCTTTTGCCTACTGTACTGGCAGAGAAAACCAGGCTGAAAAAGGTCTGTTGGGTGGTTCAGGTGGTAATTACCTCAGTTTTTCCTTGAGGTGAGTTATACTGTTGTCCATGCTTGTATGTAAAGTATTTGAAGTCAAAAAATGACACAGGCAATCTCTCAGATGCTGCCTGGATTCTTCCTTGTGGATCTTGCTTTTTTAATGTAAAAAGTTGATGATCTTGGCTCTCAGTAAATCAACAGGAGTTTGAAAACTCTCACCTTGTTATTCTTTTAGATGTATTTAAAATACAGGGGCATCCCCAAGTTAAGTGGTGTTCAGTGTCATAGTGTGAAGAGTTGAATTGTACAGTTGGAGCTACCATGATTTAGTGGGTTATTAGTGCCAAACTCCTATAATCTATTTGAATGTAAAATCTGGAGATGCTGATAAAAGAACAGCAGGTTGGCAGCTTCTCTCCAATTTTGGGCCTGGTTCTTAAAAGAAAATTAAAAAAATGGAATAATTCAAAGGATACTGAGGCACTGAATGTCATAGCAGGGTACAGGGAGGAATTGAATTCCTACTTCTATAGTTTGGTTCCCCAGGTAGACAGGAGGGAATTCCTCGTTTTCAGTCAGATTATATTTTCATATAGGCAGAATTACAAGTATATTATCATCTTTTCCTTGCAGTACAGGCAGGATCACTGAGGGGAAGTGAGAAAATATTAGAAATACAGGTGTGACAAAACAAGACTTTGCACATTTTCCCTCAAGACGCTTTACCTGGCACCCTGCGAAGTTGTTCACCTCCTTAGAGATAGTGCCTAAATCAACATCTCTCCATCCTGCTGGGAGCTCTAGAAATAGCAAGAGTTTTCTAGCAAATAGTTTGAAATGATTTGATGCTTCTTGTCTGTTCTCCAGTACTCAACCCAGAGAGAACTTTTAAATAACTAGGCTGGTGAGTTGCATTTTAGTTGTGACACCTCTGCTGCAGTTTCCTGGCATTGCCCACTGTCCTTTGTGATGCTCTGTAAAAGCACAAGGCGAGTACTTATCGTAATCAATAAATGTACAAAATTATTCAAATGTGGATCGTGTGAACAGTTGTTTAAAATACATAAAATACAGTGCTGGCACATCAGCTAAATACTGCTACTTGTTTCCATCACATAGATACCTAATACACTTTACATGATAGGCTGTTTAAACATGGATGTCTGTAAACATTTGTTTGTAGGAATCTGTTGAATCCGTTTTGGTGGCTCTGTTGGATGTCCTACTCCAAATGGCATCATCCTGTTAAGAATGGTAGTTGAGTAGATGAGGTGCAAGGTGCCAGCTTACGAATATACTATTTTTTTCTTTCCATTTTTAAGTGGGTTATATAGATGAGTGTCTTCTACAGCAACCAACCTATGGTAGTACATTGTGAACCTATTGTAAATGCTTTAAATAGTAAAATCAACTTCAGCTTGCTGTAGACTAAGTGCTTGATGAGGTCTTTCACTGTAGGTGTGCTGTGGTTTTTTAGTTCATTATGTAACTAAAGAATATGCCAAAAACAGCTTGATTCTCATCAAATTAGAACATGTTCCTTACTTTGATTTTGGAAATAAATGTACAGTCATGTTAATGCAGCTTACTCAGAAAAACTGTTGGCTGGTACATGCTCTTTATTCTGCTTTTTGGATAAATTTTGCTATCTAAAAATATGCTTCTATTAAAACCCCTCTATTTACAAATAGAAATCAATGGACAGATGTGGTCTTTCGTGGTTATATTTAGGTGTTTGCGTGTTCTAACCAGGTGGTGTTTTGTGAGTTTGTTGTGTCTTCCTTAATAAGGTCATTCCTTCAAGCTCAGCATGGGAAGTGCTGTAAACTGTAACACCTTTGGGTCTGAATATAGCTCCTGACTGTAAGTTCACGTTTGTTTGGCGCATTTGTAACCTATCCCATACCCTTGATTAGTCAGAGCTCCTGGGTTTTGGGTGGTTTTTGGTTTTGTTTTCCAAACTTGATCAACATTTGGGAGCACCATTTCTCTGCTGTACTTTGAAATCTGTACTTTAGTCTTACCTGAGTAAGCTGTCCTTACCTTTTTTGCAAAAGATGCCCAGAGGGAAAACAGTGTATTAAGGGATTGCAGTAGTGTAAGAAGGGAGGTGGTTTAATATGCTTACATGAAATATTGAAGGAATTTTCGAGTATACATTTTATATTTCCATATTTCTGATATTTGTGCCTAAGTTGTGAAGGTTACCTTCTCCCCGTCCTTACCCCACCCCAGCACTAAAACTGTGGTTGCTCATTGTTATGTGCTGAGTTTTTTAACTGGGCAGTAAGAAATCCACCAGTGAAAGAGCGTCTAAAGCTATGTCCAATTACTCCCACATTTTACTGAAGTTGAAATAAGTTTGGTCTGAAAAGCATTCAGTTATATTTTCAGGTATGCAATAGCCTTGTGTCGAGGTTTAGATTTACGATTAGACACACTCTGGTCAGATTTGTTGGTATTTCAAATCTTTGTGCCCCATATTGGGTGCCAAAAAGAACTGCTGTGGTTTAAGCCCACCTGGTAACTCTGAACCACACAGCCGCTCACTCACTCTCCTTTTTTTTACCCCCTACTCCCACAGGGATGGGGAGGAGAATCGAAAGAACGTAAATCCCAGGGGTTGAGATAAGAACAGTCCAGTAACTAAGGTATAACACAAACCCATTACTGCTACCACCAGCAAGAGGAGAGAATACAATTGTTCACCACCTGCCCACTGATACCCAAATGGACCCAAGCAATGATCTGGGCCTTCTGGGTAACTCCCCCCAGTTTCTGTAGTGGGAATGCCATGCTGTGGTTTGGAATACCCCTTTGGGTACTTTGGGTCAGGTGTCCTGTCTCTGCTTCCTCCTGGCTTCCCATGCCCCTCCTCACCAGCAGAGCATGAGACTGAAAAGTCCTTGATTGGAGTAAACATTACTTAGCAGCAACTAAAAACATCAGTATTACCAGCATTGTTCTCAGGTGAAAGTGGAAAAACACAGCACTGCACCAACTACTAAGGAGGAGAAAAATGGCTGCTACAGCTGAACCCAGGACACCTTGTAAAACATAGAGAACAGGTGACTAAAGTTTAAATCTGTCTCTGTATCAAAACAGATGGTGGTGATCACTTACAGGGATTTTTATTTAATCTTCAGCAAAAGGGTGTCTGTAGCTATCCTCTGCATGCACTTGAGCAGTGTTGTCAGGAGCAGTCCATTAACTGAAATGTTCAGGAAGCATTTTTATTAGCAAAACAGCGGAGACCTCATTCAAACTAAAGCAGTATAAGCAAAGAAATAAGTTGTTACTGAAGATACTAGAAAACCCTAAACCACAAAACCCAACCCAGAAATTGGTCCATTTAACTTTCTTGCTGAAATGCATGTGCAGTTTTTTGGCATAGATTCTGTTCCTAATTTAGTACCTGGAGCATGTTTCAGAAATAGGTCGGCTGTTAAATTCGGACGTGGTCCATACTGAGAAGTAAGACTGAGAGAAAAGGAAGGTCATTGTCAATTCTTTCTTTTTCCTGATCCTTGGGTGTACATTGTAGGAAAAAAGAATCACTATGGTGCACGTGGCAGGAGATGTCACAGAAATCAAATGCTGCCTTTGTTCTATAAACACCTTCAGATTGATTTGAAGAAATGCTTTAAGGCTACTCCACAACTGAGTGTTCCAATTCTTACATCACTTTTCTCTGGAAAAATATAATAAGCATAAGTAATCACTTCTGTTTATGGTCTGTATCTTGCATTCATACCTGTGTTTCTTAGGCATGCTGTTGTTTCCTATCTTTATAAAACTAGATCTACCTAGAATCACCTTAACCTTAGAAAATGTTATGGGTTTCTTTGGTATTGTGCTGGTGGAAAGTTCTTTTCATCATGTGGAAGAGGTGCGTGAATATAGTTGTGGGTTTAATGCTGGGTGCAGTCTAACGGCTTAAGGGAAGATATTAGAGTTGTTGAATTGCATTTTTATAGATGCTTTTTTGAGAGAAATTTAGGTTTTTCTTGTTCAGTCTGTTTATTTACTGCGAAGTTGTAAACAGTCTGTTTAACTGGGTTAAGTTCTAAATGCTATATACAGAGATGCAGAACGAAAAATACCTGAAAGTGCATTCATTGTGTTTTGTTTTCCAAATTTTTAGACAATTGCACATTGTTAATTTATCATTAATCTTTAAATTTGGCATGTAGCCTTTAATAGGATAGGAAGAAGGGCTCTTAAATTCAGCTCTGAGAAAAAATACTTGAATGTAGTGTTACAACAGCAATATACTCCTTAAATGACCAGAATTAGGATTGCTAGTTATTTAATAAGTATTTTAAGAGAAATCTTATCTTCTAGGTAGACCACTCTGTGAAACTGGGTAGACCTCAAACTGGTCAAAATGTATGCTCCCAACTACTTGTGACTTGTTTATTTACTGAAACTGTTCTTTGGCATCATAAAACAGTCTTCAAAGTAGGACTTGTTTTAGGGATAGTTGCAAGATCAGGGTGACCCTCAAGAAATTTAGAGGCAACACATAAACTGCGCTTGTTATAAAGAATTACATTTGCTTGTATTTCTTTCCCAGTTTTCAACCTGCTTACTTGTGGGTCTTTTTCTGGCCACATTGCTTTTTCTGTATGAGCTATAAAACGAAGATGGTTACAAGTGATTTACTGAACCTTTTGATTTTTAAATTAGGTTGGGTGATAGGTGCAAGTTATGCAGAAAATCTGACATTCTGTAAAAAGTGGCTTATATATTTGTGTTTTATTTTTCAGCTGTACTTTCAGGTTTCCCAGCACAAACATCAAGATAACATTCACAGCTCTGTCCAATGAAAAGAGAGAAAAACAGGAGGCCCCGGAGTCCCCAGTGAAGCCTGTGCAACCCCAGATCTCTCCCTTAACAATAAACATTCCAGACAACATGGCTCACCTGATCAGCCCTCTCCCTTCTCCCACAGGAACTATCAGGTATTTAAACCCTGCACATTGGATATGGGGCAATGTATGGTTAGCAATATGAGGCAGCTTTCTAATTCATTTTAAGTATTTTGTGTTTGTGGTAAAAGTTTAGTTGAAGCTCAGCATTACCTGCCTTGGAGACAACCACCATTCTGCTAAGTAATAAGATAATTACATGAGTAGCCTTTACTATTCAACAGTAATATGTGTAACAGTTTGCTCAGGAGCCTGGCATTCTTAGTACAGCAAAGGAGGGTATCTTTGTCTTACATTCCAAATGATTTGGATTGCTTTTTATTCTTGCATGCTTATGGCAAGACTTTAAATGAGATAAGTCTAAATAATACCATTTTAAAACATTCTGCTCAGTCACTGTCCCCTGAAGTTGATAATCAGAAAAAAGGTGGATTTTTTGGTTATTTCGTGGTTTGAGCCCAGCTGGCATCTAAGTACCAACCAGCCACTTGCTCTCTCCTCTGCCTTCCCAATGGGATGGGGAAGAGAACTGGAAAAAGTAAAATATAAAATATAATAATACAACAACAGTTATGGTAGGAGGGAGAGAGAGGAAGGAATAAACCCGCCCCCTGAAAAAAAAACAAGTGATGCAGTTACAGTTGCTCAGCACCCACTGACTCATGGCCAACTTATCCCCAAGCAGTGATTGGCCCCTCCTGGCTGACTCTCCTCAGTTTATATTCTGGGGGTGATGTTCTGTGGTGTGGAATATCCCTTTGGGTCAGTTGCCATGGCTGTGTGTCCCCTGGCTCCTTGTGCCTGTTCTCACTGGCAGAGCATGAGAGACTGAAAAGTCCTTGATCAGGGGAAGCACAACTGAGCAGCAACTAAAACTTCAGTGTGTTATCAGCTTTATTCTCATACTAAATCCAAACCACAGCACTGCACCAGCCACTGGGAAGAAAGACAACTGTTACAGCTGAAACCAGGCCAGGTTATCATTAGTGTGCAAAACAGACTGATCTCTTACTCCAGAAGATTTGTGATTAAGTATTGGTGGAAGTAAACAGACATTTTACTAAAAATACAATGAAAGAAGTGGAGCTTAGTGTAGGGAAGTGTGCAGGGGAGGTTCCTGTATGTTTTTAACTTGCTATGCTGCTTCATTTGGTAATTGTAGCTGTTGTCTTACTTGTTCTTCAGACCCGACTGACCATAAGCAAGCTGTCCTCCTAAACTGGTAAAATCAGTTTAGATACAAATTTTAAAATTCATAGAAAGTTCAGGAGCACAAATTTCATGTAAAGGCACTGAAAGTTGTGTTTCAAAGTCACTTATGTGCTGTTGAAAGCTTTTTTCTTCCCCCCTCACTTCCTGTATCTCCACTTGAGTGAAGGACTGTTAATGCTTGATTTTTCAAACTGTAGATCTTGTTAATGAAATTTGAATATAAGGATAATTGACTTCTTTCATGCCTGCCAAGAGCTTGATCTCAATATTGTAGTGTTTAATGAGATCTGTATAAATGGTGGAAGTAGAGAGAAAAGAGATCTGGACTCAACTGTGTAACAGGTTTGCTTTCTTATTAAATTCAGGAAAAACACATCTTGTCCAAGGAATGACAGAACAGCTCACAGATATTTCAGATAATATCCATATACCACCACAGTCTTTTCCTCACTATGAATTTTGTACTTCTCTTCAGGGCTTTCATGCACCTGTTGAATATAGTTTATTACGAAGAAAACCCAACCCCAAAACAACCGTTCTATTTTGAGAGCAAAGCTTGACAGTTTCTCTTCATATCTGCCTGTTTTGTAGAAGACTTGTAAATGTGCTTTGATTATACCTTATGTGTTGCTTTGTCAATACATGCTAAAGGGAGAGGGATGTTGTCGGTTGATATGTGAAAACAGCAGTGACCTATATTTAAAAAGTGAATTAGTGGCACATTTTGGCTTTAATGGAGGATTCTTCCATGCAACGTTTAAAAAACCCAGACTCCTTTCTATAGTATATCATTAGTACGGAATTGTTGGTGGATTTCTCCTGATGAGAAACTTGAAGGGTATTTTCATTTCTATATATTGCCCCATCTACAGTGTCTCCCTTGTTTCTATACATAAAAAAGGAGGTAGCAAAAAACCTGAGAGGCCAGGCAGACAAACCAAACTCGACAGATGTAAATATGTTAAAGCTTTATCCTGTAACTCTAAGTAACGCTTCCTGGCTAAATTTGTTACTTGATGTTTTGAAGCATAGATGGGAGTTAGGTTAAAGAGTGCCTTTGGCGATAAGGCTGGTTCTGAGGCCACAGCAGGCTTTGTCATTCTGGTTTCTAGTTAACTTCTTTTGGAGTTTTTGAGGACTGTGTTGAAATCAGTTACAGTATGAACTGCTGGGAAGTAAGTACTTGTCCTCATGGAGAACTGCCAAAGTTTTTTTTGGGGGAAGAGGACAGACCTCACCCACCAACTATCTCTTTCCTGTTGGCTAAATGGAAATTCTGGAAGAAAACAGGCTTTGTGCAGTGGTGGTTCCCGTGACTCTACAAGGCAGGGGACAACCGTGAGAAAGATGTTACAGTAGGATAAGAGAGAATATATCTTTATTTTTCTGTGATAGCAAAAAGGGAGGTATCAAGAGATGCTGCTTTCGTTTGGCACTATCGTTCACTTCGTAGCAGTGTAACTGCTCTGTTTTCCTAATACTGTGTTAAATTAGATGAGTCAGTGTTGTTGCATCCCATGTATAGAGAAGTTTATGATGTTTATACATATATATGTGTGTGTATGTGCATATACTTGTAAACAGTTAATGTTGGGTTAGATTTAAATAAGAATCAGAACTTTTTTCCTAACTGCTTGCTATATTTTCTCAAATGTTCAAAAATACTGTGCAGGAGAGATGATCTTTTCTGTGCAGACTGAATACAAGCATATGGCAGAAATTTCATGCAAGATGTGTTTCTTATTTCAAATGAATGTCTTAAAATTTGTGGTTGCCTATTTAGTTACAGTGGACTTTTCTGTTGGCAAATCCCACCCAAATTACAGCACAGCCTAATAAATCAGTTAATCTTTTTCCCTTTGAGGAGGAAAACCTGAGCTTCATTTGACAGGTTTCTTCCTGCAGTGATTTTTAATTCCCATGGATGAGTTAGAAAGGCTTGGAAGATGGGGTTTATAATGGAAATACTGACAGACCCTTAACTGTAGCCTAGATGCTCTGGCAGTGGGCTTTTTCACAGTGAAAGCTTTTTGATTAGATATAATGTGGTGATATACTGTATAACAAAATAGTAGGATCTTCTTTTTGTGCTCTACAGTGCTGCAAATTCCTGCCCATCTAGCCCCCGTGGTGCAGGCTCTTCAGGGTACAAAATGAGTCGTGTAATACCGTCTGACCTACATTTAATGGCTGATAATTCACAGTCAGAGAATGACAAGGAAGCATCGGGTGGAGATAGCCCAAAGGTAAACACGGTTTGAAATCAATCCCATAAATTACATTGTGAGTGAATGTAAGACTTCAGAAATTTTGTTTGCTAAAGTAGATGCAGTGTGTCATAATTTAATATTGCAGACTTTAAAAACGGTAGATTTTTGTGATTAGAGACGAGATTTGTTTATGTATCTATTTATTGATTTCCCTCTCTTTCCCTTTGGGGGAGGGTGTGTATGTATTTTATCCGTGGGTCTGTAGGCTGTTGAAAATTCTTTGCTGTTGAAAATCCTTTACTGTGGTATGTGTCTCCAAATTTTTAATGTTCCTTTTTTATTGTTATCTTTTAATCGGAAGAGCAAAATCATCTTAGCTTCTTTTCTGCCTTAAGATTTTGACCATTCAAAAATGCCTTAAATTAATTGTATTTTGTAACTTTTGATTTAGAAAGGGGGGGGTATATTTTCAAAGTTTATTGATGCAGACTTTTCTTTTTGTTATACAGGATGACTCTAAGCCACCTTACTCCTATGCACAGTTAATAGTACAAGCAATTACAATGGCACCTGATAAGCAGCTTACACTAAATGGAATTTATACGCACATAACTAAAAACTATCCGTACTACCGGACAGCAGACAAGGGCTGGCAGGTAAATTTGCTTTCTGGAATTTCTGTAATACTGGCAGCTGTAAATGCTCATAAGCAGTCAGTTGGTGAGCCCAGCACCCCTTCGTAAATAGAACCTGTCAAATGAGTGTGTTGTCTCTTTCCTGATGCAGGTTCTCCAGCCACATAGCCACTTTACATGATTTGGTATTTGAAATGTTGCTTTAGTCATGGAATGGTATCTGTAAACCTCTAGGAGCGATGAATACAGACTTTTGGGGAAGAAAAGTCCAGTTGGCACTGGGGATTTGAAACTACGTATGCTATCTAGGCATGTAACTATATTCTGTAACTTACAATTGTGTAAACATCCGGATTATTATCTTGAGATAAAATTAAGATGTTAAATGTTACAAGTTCAGGTTTATTTGAAAGCCATGATCTTAACCATGCACTACAGTGAAGGAACAAGCATGTATTATCTGTCCTCATCTTGCACTGTTGTGTGACCCAGGCTGTTTGTGAACTTAATCTGCACGGAGTTACACCAAGTCTTTCCATTCTGCAGAATTAATTTCTGCTTTCTTTTCATTTTTCAAAGAGACCAGCCTCAGCATTTGCCAGGATGACTAACAGAGTATGAATCAGTCTGGCACAGACTTCCCAGATACACATAAGGGTTCGGTGCCTTTGCTGCCGTTTTTAGTTTCAGCAAAGGACAGAAGAGCACAAGTATCAGGACTGGCCCGTTTGCCCGTGTAACATTCAGACTGCACTGTCAGTCATGGGGTATCAGTTTCACTGTGTTGCTGGTTAGTTCAGTCATGATCTGCAGCAGAGAGGCATGCTCTGAAGTTATTTTCAGGGAAGTAAAATTTGGAGAGACTGGGGGAGGGGAAGAGTGCTGTGCAAGTAGAAGACTGGAGAATACATGCCTGCTCGGGAGAGGAATAGGTTTTTAATCTATTAATCAGATACATATTTGTCATAGGGCATAGATGAAAGTTGAATCGCTCTTAGAGGAATTCCAAAGTTAGTGGGGAATGTAACTGTTCCCAGCTTTTTGCTAATGGTTTTGGTAGTAAAAGGGCATAGCTGTTGTGGCTACGAAGTGTCTTCTGTTTCCCTTTCACACATAAACCATGCAGAATCCTGGCTGCAGTCACACTAACAGCTTTGTTTTAGCGAGAAGATTCTGTTTATAAAATGTTGGTGTGGTTTTTGCTTCCTGTTCTGAAATACCTGGTGTATCTGTGTGCGTAGTGCTCCTTGATATAAGCATTGTAGAATCAAACATGCACATACATTATAATGAATGGTTAAAGAGTTCTGCCTTAAAACAGTGTATGTGTTTAGATGTATCATACTTCATAAAACCAAGGTGATAGACACAGCAGACATGGAATGTTATAAAATAATAAATTAACACCTATTTGTAAAAGCAGTTGGAAAAACTGAAAATCAGATGCTGTTCAGTCACTTGTCATACAGAGCACTGCTCTAACACCCACAGGCATACCTCATGCAGGAGTAGCTTTGCTACCTTTTATCCATCAGGTGTTAGATTATGCTTACGGTGAGTTATAGATGTTTTAAATAATAACTGAAGTTATATATGTGTGTATTATTCAAAACATAGAGTACAAACGTGTATAGTATCCAAATCCTATACTTTAATAAATAGTACTGAGGTATTTATAGCCTTTAATATATAGAGGTCTCATTTTGTTTGGCACTTGAAGGCTCCTCTTTGTGAACTTATTTTAGCAGGTACTTTTGGATCTACTATTTCATTCTCGCATATGGAGAAATAAATACAATTTATAAACATGTTCTTGGCAACTTTCTAGTTCTGTTTCAGTTTTTGGCAGGGTAAACCATTTCTGGTTTCATCAGTTTGCATTTAGGAAACCATACATGGTTATCATTGCTTTAAGTTTTCCAAACTTGCCGTCAGGGTCATGGATTCAGACATTTGAGCAAGATTTGTATTTGCTTTTGCAAATTTGTAAGAGCTTTTGTTAACTTAAAGCTTCTTCTCTGTGTTCCCCTTCAGGTGTTTCAGTATGTATGCTTATTGTTACTTGCTTTTTGTTCAGTGATAATGTTTAGAGAGATTTGGGGGTTTATGTATCTTTAAAGGGAATTTATGTGTGCAAAGCTAAGCATAGATACAGCCACTTCAGGGTGTTCAAAGTTCTCTGCATCTCTCTGATCAAAGAGTTGTGTGTGCTACAGCAAAGTGAGGATGAAGTAATGTGCAAACTGGAGTGCAGTTACAAAGATCTCAATAAGAGCTGTTTTAGGACCTCCTGCCATTTGTTGTTTTTCTAGAAGCACTAAATCCTTGGCTCCTCTGGTGAGGCAGACTGGACTGTGGGTGAACTCCCACCAATCTAGCTGCATTTGGAACTTGCCTTTAACCTTTTCTTTCTGTGTTGTGGAGCAGTAAGATTATCACATAAGATCAGAATCAGTGTATGCTGTATTTTACTGCCCCTCCTAGAATGAACTGACATTGACACCTGGGGAAGGGTGGTGTATGAAGACTGATACTTTTTTTCATGCTGCATTATGCACAAGTATTTGTAGTGTTCTAACAGCTCATCGCAATCACTGTGTTTCTCATCAGAGAATTAAATGGGATTCCTGTTATTGCCTCATTAGCGTACTGGGGTTTTAACTGTTGGGAAAGGTTTGAAAAATGCAAGAGTCCTTTCAGATTTATGGCACTGCCTTTGTAGTGCTCTGAGTTCTGTTGAATTAAGAGCTGAACCCCGAGTCTCCTGTAGTACAGACTGCTGCAGTAGGCCACATTCTGACTTGGAAAAGTTATATGAATTCTACATATTTTTTTATGTTCCATAGAATTCAATACGTCACAATCTCTCTCTGAATCGTTATTTCATCAAAGTACCACGTTCCCAGGAAGAACCAGGCAAAGGCTCATTCTGGAGGATAGACCCTGCCTCTGAAAGCAAATTAATAGAGCAGGCTTTTAGGAAAAGGCGGCCTAGGGGAGTACCTTGCTTTAGAACCCCTCTGGGACCACTCTCTTCTAGGTAAGGAAAAACAGATGAACAAAAAGACTATGGCTGTTGTTTAATCTTCAGGCTGATACAGACTTGATAGTTTTGGATACAGTCACAAGTTTAGTAATTTAATTAAAAGCAGACTCAGTGTTTGAATTCTGTATGATTGACTAGGAGGCTGCCTCATACACTAGGCTTGTTTTTATTGCTTACTTTTTGTGTTAAAGAAGTGACTCGATTTGCATAACTGTCAGATTGTTAATGTAAGCAAACCTTGCTGTACCTTTGGTTTTTGACAGAATTCCTAGTTCTAATTTCTGACTGCCATCTACTGCATTTTAAAACTGTTTGCAAAGAAAATTACCAAATACTGGCTACCATGTTATTGAACTTAGAGATGACAATTATGTATTTAGATTGATAATGTTTGAGCAGAATCATGATGGGGAAATAGGTGGGTTTAAATTATTCCCTCTGTGAAGTTACAGCCTTTCTGCTAGTGCAGATCTTGTATTACTTGCCCTTAGACCGAGATTTGCTTATCGCTCTTCTCCATCAGAAGAAACGTTCATGTTTCACACATTGTTGAGTCTTCCTAAGAAGGCATCCAGCCACTTCTTCTCCGTTAACTGTACCTGAAGTTTGCTTTTAAATTCTGTCCCTGTTTAACAAAGGCTTTATAAATGCTCATCAGAACTGCTTTGGGTTGTAACTGTACTTGCCAGAAGGCAGAGGTGCCCTCCTGTGGCCAGTGTGTGTTATGGTCTCTTTAGAGGAAGGTCACTGTCTGTCTCAGTTCAGAAGTTAAAACACATCAGCTGCTGCTTTCATTTTTAAATACAGAAGTGCCCCAGCTTCTCCTAATCACTCTGGAGTGTTGTCTGCACACTCCAGTGGAGTCCAGACCCCCGAGAGTCTGTCCAGGGAAGGATCTCCAGTCCCAATGGAACCTGAGCCTAGTGCTATCCAGCCAAAACTAGCGGTAATACAAGAAGCACGATTTGCACAGAGCGCCCCAGGTGAGGAATCCTGAAATAAGTGTTGGCGTTGGAGGTGGGAGAGGGCTAATACATAAATACTACCAAGGCTTCACATGTACACCAAAAAAGGGTAGATATTAAACCTGTTCACATTCGGAGCAAGTCCTCAATAGACACATAGACATGCCAGGGAAGTTCTGTTTGCATACATAAAACTGTTACCTGTATGCTGTTCCAGCAACCTTGACCACTTTGTTACTAAGCAGAGATTGCGCTTCTGTCCTGTGCAGGACTGCACTGTCGTGTAACAGTTGTCACTTCCTTTCAAAACATATTCTTTCTGGTTTAGAAAAAAAACAAACCCAAAAACTTTGTTACATGGGTTAAGAAATAAGCGTATGTATTGCATGCATATGTGGTCATGTCACCCTTTCAAAGGTGGGGATAAAAGGAGTTGAAAGGATAAAGGACAAACTTGGGTGGTAAGAAAATTGCCATTAAAAAAAAAACCAAAAAAAACATAACAAAAAACAAATGACTCACTGTGAGGCATGATGGCATAAGGATGTATTTGTTTAATTGCCTTAGTATATACTCTTGCCATCCATCCATTTTCTTGGTGCTGTTGTGGTAGTACAGAAGTGTCAGTGACCATTCTGTGGTGAAGGCAGACATGTTCCTAAGCAGAGACACCAGCCTTTCCCCAGCCTAGGAAGCTGAGAGTTTTACCCATGCAGACATACTCCACACAACATCTGAAGCACTTGTTTCCACCTAGGGAAGGCAGTTTTACTAAGTGAGTATTAAACATAGCTTTGGTAGTACAGCTGTATGTGGGGAGAGGTGGGAGCTTTTGCTCAAACAGGGTCTTGCTGGGTGAATGCAGCACTTAAATGTGTGGCTTGGAATAGCCAGGTGTAACTGGACAATGAAGATTATCACATCTTTTGGATCATTTGGGCTTTAGTGAAGGCAGTTGTTAATCCTCTGAGGCCTTAGTGTTAAGTTTAAAAGAATGACTGGCTTAAAAGCAGTGATTAAAATTGACAGCCTAATTTTTCTCTCTTTCTTGGTAGGATCACCTCTTTCTAGCCAACCAGTTTTAATTACTGTACAACGGCAGCTACCACAAACTATTAAACCCGTCACCTACACTGTTGCAACTCCTGTGACAACATCAACTTCCCAGCAGCCTGTAGTTCAGACAGTTCATGTTGTCCACCAGATACCAGCTGTGTCTGTCACAAACGTGACTGGATTAGCACCAGCAAACACTTACACTGTAGCTGGACAGGCAGTAGTCACGCAAGCTGCGATGGTAACCCAGCCCAAGGTAGAACCTCAAGAGAATGGAGACCACAAGGAAGTAAAAGGTAAGAAGCTGTGGCGTTAGTTGTTTTGCTGGCTGTTAATACTGAAGGATGATTATTTGAAACTTCCTTCCAGATAAACGCTTGAAACATTTAGCTAAAACTGATGATTTTGCATCATAATTTCTCAGATATTTTGAGCTTGTAATAAAATATTTTTTCACTGAAGGTTGAGTAAAACCAAATGGTTCTTTAACTCTTTCTTGTTTTTAACAATGTTTTGTCTTGTGTTTTTCAGTTAAAGTGGAGCCTATACCTGCTATTACTCATGCTACAATTGGAGCTGCTAGTCGTATCATTCAGACATCTCAGACAACCCCCTTACAGACAGTTACTATAGTGCAACAGGCACCTCTAGGTCAACACCAGCTACCAATAAAAACTGTAACACAGAACGGAACGCACATAGTACCCATCACCACTGCGATACAAGGACAGGGCAATGCTGGTATGTATGCTGTGGAGATGCTCTATTGCTTTGTCTGTGTTAAAAACTTAATAACAGCACTGGTTATGTGTAGTTCTGTTCTCATTACTTAAGTTTTAAAAATATATAGATTACAGCCTTGTAAGGGATTGTTCCCTCCCTGTCAGTAAGAGCTAGTGATTCTCTTAATTGATTACTTGAACAGCTATTTATTCTCTTTGTGGTCATTAAAGGGATGTACTTAGTGACAACCTGTTCTCCCTCGTCATTAAACCCAGTATACAAGTAAGGTTTAAAAGAAGTTCCTGTAAAACAGTGCTATTAAAATAATAACTGCTCCCAGATGATTTGTCAAGATCCAACCAACAGGGAAACAAGACAGAACTTGCTTGTGGGTTGGCTTTTTGAACTGTTACTTTTTACTCTCTTTTTGTTGAACCTGCACTAAAAATGACAAAAAGTTCTGCGGGATTTAGAGATTCCTCTTGTCGGAATTCACCTTTCCCCTCACAGGCTCCATGGTCTGAGTGGGTAACAGTACCTCTTCATAATTTTCATCCAGTCACACTTGTTCACAGGGCTTTCAGTTTTGGTTTACTTTGCAGAGTGTGCAGTTTATTCTGACAGTTTCACTTTGTGATGTTATCTGGTACTAATAGGAGCTTTTTTATCATAAAATATATTTACAGAAATAGTGTTAGGCTACCTTATATCAACTTACTACATGCATTTATGCTCTAAAGTGTTTCTAATGGAGTGAATTATCTGCTTTATTTCCTTTTTATTCTTCCATTGCTGGCATTTATAGGTCAGTGTTCTGTCTGCTTCCACTTCATTTCCAGCTTAAGTAAAGCAAAAGTAGTTGCTGTCAGACTTTACAGGCTTTTCTTTGTCAGAAGGGATGTATAACTTGAGCCAGTAGTCATGTGAAATAGATAGAAAAGTTATTTTTAAAAGCAGGAAATAATGCTTTTTGTTTTTTTTTTCCTGGACTCTGTAATTTCAACTGATTTCAGCATGTTTTCCTTGGTAGAGAAGCCCAGTGCCTTCTAGGCCTGTCTAAGAAATGTGGCCTACCATAGGAGTAGAATTGTGGTGCTTTTCTATAGTAAAAAGGTGCTTTCAGACCTTATTCTCAGCAAAACAGTTTGGCAGTGCTTTTGTACTAACCGTCAGTTTAACATAAAGACGTGAAGTTCAAAGTAAATTCAGTTTTCTTACTGCAGAAGAAAATAATGTAACTTGATATTTTTTTGTTTCATCTTTCAGTGTAGATATCAAACATCATTGTTCTTTTGTGCATCTCATACTTCCACATATGGGTTATGGCAGCAGCCAGCAAGTCACTTTCTACTAAACAGACCCTGGAGTGAATCAATGCATTTATTAATGCATGTTTGAAGATGAGGGTTAACTGTTTTTATTTAAACAACAATAAATTTGCAGTAAGGCATTTTATTCAGAAACAACTATCTCTAAGGTACCTATGCCAGAATTATACAAGGAGTAGCTTTTCTCGTAGAAGCTGAATGACTGTTGAGATACAAGAACCATTATTTTGTTATTTTACAAGTTACATGTTGTTTTACAGTTGGAGCAAAGGTTTTTGCATCAGGTAAATATTTTCTCAAGTCTACTGGTAAAACTAAATACCAACCAGTTTGGTTACATGCAGAGGTGATATTGCAGATATGCTAGGATAACTTACTGGAACAAATACAACAAATACAGAAATGAGAGTTCCTTATGGACTTCATGTTTTAGGACAATACTGTAATAAGGGCAGCAGAGCTGAGGAAAGGGAGTGTGGGTGTAAAAAGGAGGCCGCTTGATAATGGTTCGATAATTTTTCATGAAGTGCAGTAAACAAATATATCATTAGTATTTTGCATTATTTGCAAAGACATTGGAATTGTTGATTTAAGAAAAGGTTGATATTGAGGAGCAGACTGCTGACAAGTAGAGGGAGGGAACTTTTGGATGTCTTGGAAGGGTTAAAGGACTGGTCTTGCCCATTAATAGTGACTTTCACTATCTCACCATGGAGCGAGAAAGATGAAAATCTTGTATAGGGTGTTTGACATATATACACTGTTGATCTAATTTAGTTGTGCTCTTGAATCTAATCAAATGGGTCATTTCTTAACACTCATACTTTTTGAAGTGCTGCCTTTTCCTTACATGGTAGGTCAGGGCCTCATTATCTGTCAGCGAGGAATCACTGGGTGATGTGACTTGTGTAGCTTGTGTTAAATAACTGATGGCCACAGATGGCTATGTCACAGTGGTGCACTCCTTCAGGCTTGGTAATGAGTTCTGCAGTGATCTACAGCCTCAGCCAGAACCTATGAAAAGGGGATCTTGTCTTCCCAGTTCTGTTACAAATTACAGGGTAGCTGTGGCTGTACAGTGTAGCTTTCAGCCATTTAACCCCTCTGTGTCTTCAGCTGCCCATAGGCAAACCAGAGATATATCCCCATTCTCCTACCTTTGTCCAAATCTGTGTGAATGTGATTTGGGCAAATGCCCTTCAGGCCTGTACAAAGATCAAACAATTGGACCTGAATCTCAGCTGGGATTGCAAATACCCCACGTAGCACCAATAAAGGAATTCATGGTTGTACTGAAAACAGGTTTGCTTTCAGCATCTTGTGTTTGAGGGGGATTAGCGTGCTCAAGTTCTTCATTGTGTTTTCACAGCTGCTGCGAGTCCTTTGCATATGTTGGCGACCCATGCATCTGCCTCGGCCTCCCTCCCAACCAAGCGTCAGAATGGAGACCAGTCAGAACAGCAGGAACTCAAGCGTATCAAAACAGAAGATGGAGAGAGCATAGTCATAGCTGTTAACGTGGACACCCCACCTGTGGCAGTGAGTGATAAAGGCAGCCAGAACTAGAAACTTAGGGGAGTTTTCTTTTTTTTTTTTTCCGTTCTTTTCTTTTCTTTTTTTTCTTTTTTTTTTCTTTTTTTTAAGAAAAAAAAAAAAAAACAAAACAAAACTCCATGGTGCCAAAAGGAGACACTTAAATATAACACCTAAAATGTTGGAACATGTTCTCACGCAGTGGGGAAAGGGGCCCTGTGATCAGACTTCAACTTTCAGCACTGAAAAAAAACCCAACACAGGTGGCCTTAAAACTTGGTAATTTAAAGTCAAACTGCAAACCATCTTGTTCCAGAGGCTGTGACCCCCGCTCCTCCCTGCCCCTACCGAACTGTGCACACTGAGAAATACAGTGTTGGGGAGGGCTGCAGCTTTAAAAAAATCTCTATCAGATTATTTTAAGGACTGAGTATCTCAGTGTAACGGCAGCATGATAAGCGCTTAGTGTGAACTGGTTTCAAACGATTGTATATTCCTCAAAGGGAACAGAGGCAAGGAGCCATTTCCTACATCTTGGCAGCTAGCCTTTCATAATGACCTACCCGATGCAGTTGTTGGTAGATATGCAGTATTTTGTTGTTCACATGTGGAATTAGAAATTTTTGAGGTGTATTTTCATTTCTTTGCAAAACAATGGGGTCTTTGACATTTCAAATCACTCCATTTCTACTCCGGAAACTTTCGAATCACACAATACTTTTCATGTGAAATTTTGTTTGGTAAAAACTGAATGTAGGGTTTTTTTAACCAATGGAATGATTTACTTTTGTCTGTCCTGTTCAAGTTCAGATAAAGCTACTTTATTACATCTGCAAATTTTCATATTTTAGCAGTTGCCTGATAAATTTAATCAAATTTTATTACCATGTGTAGTGATCAAATGCTTCTTTGGGCTTGCATGTAACTGATTAGAAATTACGATGTAAATGAGCCGTTAACTGACGTAAAGAACTGCTATGAATTTGACCAGAGCTGCACTTACCTGTTTCTCTTTCTGCTACCTTTTGCTGTTTGTTACTTTGTGTTGACTTTGACTGTCCCTGGCATATTTTTCCAGTCTAAAGTAAAACAAGAGTCTCGCTTAATATTGTGTATGTTTAAGATAACAGACTGTTCTTCATTTAGAAAGATGAAATTCTTTATCACAAGTCCTTTTAAAAAGAGTAAAAATTATCTTGTCAGAGGTATATTCGATATTTTTAAGCTTAAGCACCCATCAGTAGAATTTAATCTGACCAGTCTCTCCATCACACTTTTGATGTCCTACACTGACCCCTCAGGGTCTCCAGTGAGCGTAGCTGTTGTGGTTTTCTAACAGTGGCTACCATGTTATTCTAATATTTTATTTTTTTTTTTAAGTGTGTGTTCTGCAGTTGAACATTTAAAGCTGTATTGGTAATTTCTCACTTTAATCGTGGTAATAGATTCCACTTTACATTTCAAAATTAAATTGCAACGTAAGGCTGCTGTTCAGTCTTTAATTCACATTAACGTCTTATCTCCTCATGCAGTCAGGTGAGTGGAAGCTGCATCGCTGGCTTCAGTTGAATCTGATTCTTGTCATTTTCTGTACTAATGATGCATTATTTATATTTTCCTTTCCCTGTACGAAAGGAAAGATTGTGTTCTCATGCTGGACTGAACAGTTTGAAGTGGTTTATTTAGGCAGCTTTTGGGAACTATTTACCTGAAGACCAAATATGAGAAATCTGTACAAGTTTTGTGTTCATCCACAAAATGGAACTGTTACAATGTCTCTGCAGATAATACATATTAAAAAACTATGAAAAAAAACCACCAACTCTACACAAGCTGAATTTATAACAGGCATTGAAAAAAAAAAACGCATAACCTGGAAAAGAAACATTTCTGTAAAACTGCAACGTTTTCTTTAGAGGTTTTAAAAATAAAAAAGTAAAGTTTTAACATACTTTTTTTAAGAAAAAAAATCCAGTACTAGTAATTTAATTTGGTGTTGAATGAATTGACTAGAATGTGGTTTATTTTCAGAAGTGAGAATCTGTTCACAACTAGGGCTAGGTGAATAATAGTGTATAAGATTTTTTAAATAAAATTAAATTTTATTCAGCAAACTAACTAAGTTGACATTACTGCACCAGTGTGTTTGAAGTATTTATGTGTATTTTGGGGCAATTAATCCAATTTATGTTGGCAGTGCCACAGGAAAAGCCATCAGACCAAACAAGCCAAGGTGTCCTCACTGTCAGGTAATGATAGGCAACATCCTTGGGGCATAGGGGGAGGTGGGAGTATGCTGTGGCCTGACTCTGAGTCCTGGTTTTGGCTGGGATGGAGTGAAGTTTCTTCCTAGTAGCTGGTAGAGTGCCAGGCTTTTGCTTTAGTCCAAGAATGATGTTGAATAATGTTGCAGTGCGGTGGGGTTTGATGCTTCTTTGTGCATGTGGAGTTTGGCACAAGAATGTGTACACTGTTCAGGTGGATGAGCCCTTTGGGAAAGCTGCGTGATGGGAGAAAACTGCTTATGCTCTTCTGTAAGAATCACATCCACTGACCCATGCTTTGGGTGGTGCTAAGGATACTTTTACAGGACCATCCCCAGTGCTTTTGATGAGTGCAGGGTTCTGTCCTGCTCTGTCCTGACTAAATTGAATCGTTGGGTCGTTAAGACAAGCCTGTTCCCTAGTTTGTCAGTGTAGTGATGAGCCTCCCACCACCAGTCCAGCGGTGGTGAGCACAGGATGGCAGAGGCAGAATGAGACTCTGGTTGTGCTTCTGCTTCTGAAGTGATGCTGGTGACCTTTCTTTAAGTGGTGTGAGTGTGCTGCTCGTCCTGGACACCTGCAGTCAACAGGATCTTTCTTTTGCAAATGGAAAATTTCTTCAGGTGATTCATGTACGTAGAGATTTGACCTCTCTTTAGGAACTGATACAACCTTCGCAGTTACCTTTGGTGTTTGTTGATGCAAGGTATTACTCCCTTTCGTGCTCCTTCTCAGCTGCCTGTTTTGTGTTCTTTCTGTTAAGAGTCAGCTTTTGTGTCATCTTTAAAATGACTTTGAGAAAGACTCAGAATTACAATGTACGGAAGACCCAGTGCTCGTGTCTAGTGACAGAAGTGTTTGTCTCTCCACTACCAGCATGTGCTGTCCTTACACAGACCCCTCTCCCTGCCTGAGCCAGCTGTGTGTAGCTGGTTTGGGAGGGTGGCAGCATGGCCAGTGGGCTGCTTCTGCCTTTGGACACCACAGTTCTGCCATCGTGCTGGGTGCTGTAACAGCAGCTGAGGGCATTGTACGACCTGGAATGGTGACAGTCTGCAGAGCAGAGGTGGGCTGCAGGTGGAGTGATGTCAAAGGCTGGTTTCTCTGGGTCACCAGGGTTAGTCTCAGTTCTGAGCCACTGCCACACCATGCTGTGGTGTATTTACCCTGATGCCACCAGCTGGTGTTGTGCCATTTTAAACTGTGCTGTTTCATGTAAGTACCTTGTGCCATGCTGACCCCAAAAGCCACAAAAGCACTTCTGCTCCCTGAGCCACTGCCCCAGGCTGATGGCTGCGCAGAGGCAGCACAGGGCAGTGCTGCTTTTCTGGCTTTTAACATGCAGAGTCATGTGGAAATGTTGGGGTTGAGAATGACTTAAATCCAAAAGTGGAATTTGATGTTTCAGCTGTCAATTTCGGATCTGTGGTTTGTGTCTTGGTTTAATTTCCCCCAAAAGATAAATTTTGATTGGTTGGTTGCCATTAATACAGATTGGGTTGGGATTTATATAGTTGTGATTTTGTATATATATGTTTGTTAGAGATAAATATATAGGGTATATTATATCTCATTTACAGTAAACTGAGTGCTGCTTTCTAATAACCTGGCTGACCCCTTTCTGTACCTGATACAGTTCTACATTCTGAGAATTCTGTGTTGGGCCTAGCCCAAAATGAGTTGAAAAAGGGAATGGCTGCAGTTTGGAAGTACATGGGCTGTTTTTAATCATCAGGTTCTTCTTGATCATATTTGTGGACTGGCAGATGAAAACAAGCTTTGCTCCTGCTTCTTTTCTTTCCCAACTATTAATCAATTAAGAATTATTTTTTCTATCAGAGAGTCTCATTCTTCTGGAAGTTGTGTTGCATTTGAGGCTGATCTCAGGTACGTGGCAAGGGAGTTCAGTGATTTAACAAAACGCTGGTCACAAGTGCAGTGATGGAGCCCAGGTTGCCACACACTTAACAGATTATTGGTTTTTTAGAAATCACTCTAGTGAGAGCCGCACTGTCTGGACTCATTTCCATGAGTGGTGGTTTGGTTTCTGAGCCTCTTTGTACCTTAGTTACATGCTTTTTGTTTCTCGTTGTTGGGGAAATGCTTCTGTCTGAAGTACCAGAAAGCCTTGCTGCATGCTGGGTCTTGCTTTTAATGTCAAGACTTCCAAGAGCTGAGGAGAAATCAAAGGTGTGCTCCAAAACTCCTGCAGAGGGTTGGAATATTTGAAGCTGAAAGAGCATAACCTGTTCCTTTAAAAAGAACAGCCTGTTGTGTGAAATCCCACAGGATCTCTTGCAGCCAGGCCTGAGGCACTGCCTTGTTTGAACACATACAACCTTTGGGAAAGAAGGGGAAAAACAGCAAAATGGGGGTACTGAAATGCTCAGCAAGACAGAGGTCACAACCTGTGGGCCTGGAGTAGGACTCACTCCCAAGTGGTCGCTGCTCCGGAGCTGCTGTATCCAGGTCAGTGGTGTCTGCCATGGACACAAGCACTAGTCTTGTGTCTTATGTATTATACCTTTAACAATTAATCTTGTATTTTCTACTTTAAATACATAGAGGTCCTGAAGGAAACACTGTGGCTCCTGCCAGGGAGTACGTGGTTGGTATTACCAGTTGATTCAGTCCTCTGGCTGATCCATTAGTTTTCCCTTCAGTATTTTGAACTGTGGCACAGGTACTGTGGAAAGAGGCAGCAAAACGGGGAGAGAAGGCATTTAGTTATTTTTAAATAAAAATAAATTAATGGTTCATATACTTAACTAGCTGATGCTGATGGAAAGACTTTTTCAAGAATTGTCCGATTTAGACTTGTATTGCAAATTCTGCCAGCTCCTCATGGTGGGCAGATGAACCCAGTGGCACCATGGGCCTGTTTCCCTCCCAGTCTACAGGGACAACGTATGTCTAGCCACATGTTAAACCAGCTGTACTTACAGGAGGAAAGGCTAGTGGAACCCTGGACTGGAACACTTGTGTTAAGCCAAGATTTTGATATTTAAAAACCTATTTAATCCTCTTTTAGTTGCACAGAGCAGACTTGTACCAGCTTACTGTGCTTTCTTTCTATGCTGCAGCTTCCTGTAGAGCGGGGCAACGTTTGAAAGGTGATGGTTGCTCATTCTGGCCTTGCAGACTTGATCTGTATTAAGCCTATGCCTGCCTGGGTTGTGATTTGCTGGTGCCCTGCCCGGGAGCGAGTATACATTCCTGCTGTGTGGGTGAGCTTCACAGTGCACTGACCCTGCAGCCAAATCAGTCCCTCTACATGGTGGATACATGGTCCATCTAATACATGAAGTACAACTTTCCAAACAGGTGATTAAAGTACCAGATGAAGATATGTAAAACCTTCAAAGCACCCTGCAGAAGCCTTGATGGTTTAGGTAGTTTCCCTGCTATTTAAAGCGAGTACAGCTGACTGGATCGTACACAGCTACAACTGTGCCAGCGAGAGGACATCTGTCAGCCTCAGAGGATCGTCTCTTGTGTTGTCCTGCTCTGGGGAGATGCAGCCACCTCCAGCTGGTGGTTGTGCTGGTGTAGCTGTGACCAGGGTGGAGCAGCAGAGCAGCCGTGTGGTGGTGCAGATGTTGGTGTCAGTACCAAGGTACGTGTCCCAGGCAGCGGTTCGTAGCTTTACTGTCCTCTGTTTACATCCAGCTTCTGTCCTTCAGCAGTGATCACTACTCTCTGTTACCTACTTATCCCCCACACCTCCGGCATTAGGGACCTTGGCTGTGGGCATCAGCGAGTACAGCAAAATTAGTCACTTTTATTTAAAAGAAATAACATTACAAATAAGTGTGCAAAACAATTTCTGTGATTATACACATAAAAGCAACATGCAACTTTGACATCAAAGTCTGTGTAGAAGTTAGTCCTTAGTATGTTACATGACACTAAACGAAACTTGTCAAATTTAGTGTGCAGCTAAACAACCTTAGAGGGACCTAGCGTGTGTGAAATGGGATTCTGAAGAGGAGGCCTCCCCTTCCCTAGGCATTCTGTGCTCAGAGCAGAGCTTGTATCTATCTTGGCTTCTTGTTTAGCATCTCCTGCCTTAGTTCAGCAGTAAATACGTGTTGGCCATGTAACAAGTTTTGGGAAGGAGTTTACATGTCAGTGGGTTTAGTCTCACCTGACTGTCCCTAGGCCAGCAGAACTTGGTATATACAACATCCCACGTGGAAAGAAAAAAAGGAAGGGTGGCAGGTTTAAAGCCACCGCAGACAGATGCTTCATGCCCCCTGGTTCAGTGACCATGCTGGAGATGATGTACCCCATCACAGCATTCCAGAAGCATCAGAACAGGTTGTGCACTGGTACAAGTGTGGCACTTAATCCTGGAGCGGCTGTTCTGTTGCAGGAGGAATCACTCACCTCCACCGCTCCAGGAGCTCCCAGTGTCTGAACACCCTGTGTGCCTGCTCTGTACCCTGGGGGGTCAGCTAGTACCTAAACCCCCCTTCAGCCTTCCTGTGCAGTTTGGCATCTTCCATAGTTGGTACTGATCACTTGACTCGCCCATGGGCATACAGGAGCAGTGGTCTGGGGCTGTGCAGCTGCCACCCCCTTCCCTCCCCAGACCAGGTCAGGTCAGGCCAAGCCTGGCTGAGGCTACAGCCAGCTCTGGCCACACACTTGTCCCCCCTTTCCTCTCTTCCCCTTGGGTGTGGTCAGGCACCACCCTGCTCCCTGCTGGGCTGCCAGAGGTTTATCTGCACATGATTCAGTGTTCCCCCCACTCCCAGCCATTTATAACTCCCCTACTGGCACTTCCCTCTCTCTGAGGCCAGGTGTAGGTCTGTACACCCCTGCAGCTCTTCAGTGTGGCAGGCACTCAACGTTCAATTGAAAGTCGTTTCACAGTTTAGAGCAAGAGAAACCCAGTAGGCACAAGCTTGTTGAAAGCCACATCTTGAAAACTTGAGTTGATGACAGTAACCCAAAGAGATTTTAATGATGAATACTTGCAGAAATGAGAAAAAACATACGTAGTCCACTACTTCAGAGCCTCCTGTGATTGTGCTCGGCCAGGCTTCTTAGTAAGGTCTGCTAGACTTCTTGATCAGTACTGGCCACTCGTATACTGTCCTTCCAAAGGTGTGGAATAGCCAGGGCAGTGCTTTGACCCGTGCACTCCCCTCAGCCCCATCAGAGCTTGTCATCAGTCATTTCTAGAAACTGAGCATAGACATCCCTTGAGCATTCCCCTTTTTGGTTGAACAAGAACTTGTAGTAGCTGCCATCTGCGCATATTGCTGAAACAGAGACAAAGAGGGTCAGTTCAGCTGGGCAGAGGGATAGGTTTGCTCCCCAACTCCCGGCCACTGTAGCCCAAAACCTGGTTCTCCAGACAGAACCTAGAGAAGCCTCCACTGCTTACCTAGGACAGCGTTTGGCTCTGTTCCAAAGGCACAGATGCATGGAGAGCCTGAGGGAACCTGAAATTTGGAAAAACTCCATTTGGAACTGAAGTATTTGGGGAGGAAGGTGGCAGAGGCCAAACTGAAAGAGAGAGAGGGGGAAAAAAGGCATAACAACTTAGTAAGGTGTTGACTCAAGTCGATCTAGAACTGCTCGTGTGTCTGCACATGTCATCGGGTTCACGCTAATGGCTGGTTTTGATGGGCCTTTTGTTTTCTTCCACAAAGTATCCAATAACAGGTATGATTCCCCTTGGGGGGGGACACCCTGCCACTAACTACATTTCTGCTTTTACATTCTTAAGCAACTGCAAAAACTGCCAAAAAGCTTGATTTTTAGTCAGAGTTTAGAGACTGCTTTATGTGAAATAGCCACAAATTATGTGGTGAGATGGCCACAAAAGCAACACCCTGACCTGCTGCTGGAATCCTGCTGCTTACCCTCCCAAATCCACAGCTTCACTCAAGCACAGCAGACTGGTCTTACCACCTCCATAGTGCAGGTACTTGGTACTGCCTGACAAGACCCGTATTTTTGAACTCTTGTTAAAGCCCCTCCACAGCCCCCGAAGTCTTGAATGCCTCTGGCCCTACCTTGACTGCTTATTTCTTTTGGGGTCCTCTGCAGCAAAGATGTGCACTGTGCCGTGGTCGCTGGACACGCAGATCAGGGAAGCATCCTGATTGAAGTTAATACTGTAGAGAACACAGGCAGTTGCAGTCTTGCTACTGAACATAACCCCCACAGCTCCCAGTGTGCACAGCAATGGTGCTGTTGCCGCTGGCTGGAGCAACTGCAGGGCAGGGAGCAATGGCTCCGCTCTGCAGGTGCTGCTCCTTTGCTGACAGGATGGAAAGCCCCTCAGGGGTGAGTATGTGCCCTCAAGTAGAGGGCCTGGTGTATCAGCAGCCATGCTGCAGGGTGCCTGGGCACAGCCAACATCTGTGTGGGACATTCAGCCACTGCTGGGAGAACACACCCACTATGCTCTGAGGAGGTACTGGATTCAGTGGGCAACACTCACACCTGGAGTGGTGCTCAGTAAAAGAAGGGAAGTTGCCCCACTCCTGGGAAAATGCTTCCAGCAGTGGATTAGGGTTAAACCTCTGCCGGGGTTCTCGCATGCAGAGTGGCACTGTGTGAGAATAAACCTCCCCTTGTCCCAGGGTGCCCACCCCAGCCTCTCTGGGCACTGTTAAACTGTGGCATTGCCTTCCCCATATTCAGTGTGGAGGTGAAGTATCCCCCCAGCTCCCCTTTACTCGACACACAGCTCGATTATCAGTACATAATCCATGCTGGGCTTCGCCAGCTACTGCTTTCTCCTCACCAGCATGGAGCAGAGAAGAGGCAGCACAGGCCCAATGTACCCCTGTGCCTGCAGCACTGTCACTTCCCTCTGCTTTCTGGAGATGACTTGTGTGCTATTGCCACAAGGGTGCCTCAGCACAACACCACCCACAAGAGACAGCAATTAAACGTACCAGTAGATGTTGGCTGCCTGTGATCCTCTGCGTAGCTCCTGGATTAAATGCCCTGATGAAGTATCAAATATTCTTATGAGGGTCCCCTTGAAAAGGAATCAAGCATTACATTAGCAAAGACAGAGGCTTCTCTTTGCATCTGTGAATGCATCCGAGACTTCCACCTGATCAGCATGCCCTACATACACCGTTTTTCAACTCCCATAGGTCTGGGAGAACCTCTAACTTTTGGGAACTTCTGGGAAGGATTATCAAATTTCACACACACCCCACAATATTACAGTGTTTTGGTTCTTGTTCCTTAGCTACTCAACTCAGGAAGTTTCTCCCAGGTTATGTTGCAAAGCACTAGTACAGCCCTGGCCTTAGTTTGCAAACACTGGAGCAGACTTGTGTATAGCTTTTTGGGCTGGCGTTCTGCATATAACTTCTTTCTTGTTCCCCACATTCACTATTCTGCTTTGGTTGCTACTGTGGAATTTCTTTTTCCCACTAAATACATTCAGGCTGTGGCTGGACTCACAATTAGTTCAGTTGAAGTAATGTAGAAGAATTAGTTACCTGTCACATGCTTATTATCTGTATTGATCCAACCCTGAGGGATCCCAGAGTCAGGTTACAGACAGTGCTGTGTTGGAGAACAGCACTTCGGTTAAACCAAGCTGACACCAGAGACGCAGAACAAGTCAGTGATACCAAATAAAGGGACTTTCACCTGATTCAAAGAGGGTCTGCCTCATCCCCCACAACTCCTGCCATACACCTGGTTAACAAAAGCATCTTTCTGGTCACACACCAGTAACTATCAGAACCCAGCAGAGAGAAGTAAGTATCAGCTGAGTTCTGATTTAAGACTCAAGCTGGAGATGTCCACTTGCACCCTGCTCACAATGGCAGTTTGCCCATCCTCCTATTTCAGGCTGAAAACACTGAACCTTTTCTCTATACCAAGAGAGGAATGTGTCAAGACAAATTCAGCAGATGACTGTTCTATTTAGCAATGGAGTTGGCAGCTTTAAGAGCTTTGTTTAGCAGATCTGTAGTAGTTAAGCTCAGTTAAGAAAGCCTATGGCTGCACTTTCTGTTTTTAAGCTTTTCGAGCTATAGGCTGTGCAGTAGAAACTCTTCTAAGCAGAGACTGGATGGATTAATTTAGCTTCTCCTTGAGCAAGTCATTTCAGCTGAGTGCAAGAAGGTAGCAAGGGCTTGGCTACCTCAGCCCCAGTGCTCCTCAGGAGCCACATCTCACAAGCCAACTTCCCACACATCCCATGGAGAGAGAGGGCAGCTCCACAGCTTTGCCTCCTGTCTGGTGCTCCTTTCAGCACCAGCCCAGAGGGTTTTGCATTACACACAGTAACTTCAGATTTTTGTCAGCATAATTTAAGCAGAATTAATGAAGGTGAAAGAATGCAAATAAGCCTCCCCCCACCCCTTTGTTTTTAAAATCAATAGTATCTGATAGAAGAACGTGACACTTGTGCACTGCTTGGGCCAGATCTCATTCAAATGCCACTGAAGAGCCACTGGGGCAGTGAGTGCTCAAACACAAACATGACCTCTGGGTCACTGTGGTGTATCCTACCCCAGAGGAGCAGTGGAGATCCAGACTGACACTGTGTACGGCAGTGACAAATCTTCCAGGTAGTTACTGCCAGCCTTTCCTACAGAAAGGATGCTACTTCAGGATAACTCACTGCACTGGAGCACACCGTACACCAGAGGTGGGAGGATGTAGGACTTACTTTTTCTGATGCTGTTGCAATCCTTGTTCCCTGCAGGTTCAAAGCGATGCAGCTCAAGACTCCTTCATGGGCTGGTATGTCTACAGGAGGCTTTTCTGTATTGGCAAGATCCACTATCTGCACGTGCCCAGTGTGTGTTCCAGGAAATGCAAGAAGAGAATTATTACTATTCGGACAGAGGACACAGAGACCTAGAAGACAAGGAAAAAAGAGAGCAACAGTGTAGTTTCCGTAAGAAAGTTCTCAAACATAAGTTTCCAAAATATTGGTAATTTCAGAACGAACAAACATGTAGGAAATCAGAATTTCATTTTAATGGCTACTGCAGCATCCCAAAACATGATCTGTCCGTAAGTGCAAAGCACAGAGAAGTAAGGGAGTAACATAGTTTCAACTTGCTCTCATCATTTCAAGAGTAAGCTAGTGGTGGTTACCCAAAACCTGCATGTTCTCAGAGGTCAGCTCCATCAGTCTGCAACAGCAAAGGTGTTTAAATAAGAAATAAAGTCTCCTTAGGAGCTTAGAAAGGGTGAGAGTTTATAACAGGTGATAGTTTAGCTTCTCTACACAAACATGGAGTTTAGAGGGTCTTCACAGAAAGAGCATATAGCTCCTTCTTATAGAAACCAAATCTATATTGTAACAGGAGTACACGAAAAAGCTTTTCTGTGCTTTTTTTTGTACATGAAAAAGCTTTTCTGTGCCAAGTATCAGCCTGGAGAAGAGAAGGCTCTGGGGAGACCTTAGAGCACTTCCCAGTGCCTAAAGGGGCCAAAAGAAAGCTGGAGAGGGCTGCCCCATCCCTGGCAGTATTCAAGGCCAGGTTGGACGCAGGGGCTTGGAACTGGATGAGCTTTAAGGTCCCTTCCAACACAAACCATTCCATGAAGTAGTATTAAATGTTAATATCCATTTATAAATACAAAAGCATCTCCACAGGGCATGACTACAGTGCACTAAGTAACCTGTTCAATGACTTACTAACCAACCCATTCATGCAGGCGCAGATGAACAGAACAAACCTGCAGGCATTCCCCAGCCCACACACACACAACTGACCTTTAGGGTTGTAGCAGGTTTCAAAGACGTGCAGCTGGTGGGGATTGTGTGTGAACGTGAAAACTTTGATCATCGAGTCCAAGACTACCACAATCCTGAAAGAGACAAAGCGTTCCTGTGACTTGGGGTGGGTGAAACCGGGACACAGGTACCAACTCAGATCTGCAGAGGCTTTCAACTGATTTAATGGCTGTGTTCTCCTGTCCGTCCCCCTGTCCGTCCCCCCCTCCTCACAGCATTGCATCTATGAGCCTGCAAAGCCCTTTTATCCAACCCCTCCACCCACAGAGACTCCAGCTGTTAAGAGATGCTCTTGCTCTAGCTCTGCTGAATCCCTTTCACACTCCTCTGTACCTGGAAAAGCAGCAGCCATGTGAGAACACTTCCTGACATTAGGGCGCCAGAAAATCTTACAGCCTTTTCACCAAGGTTGCAGGTACCAGTTCACAGCCCAAGTACACTGCTAACACCTAACGCCTGCCCTTGAAAAGCAGGTTTAATTCCTGGAGTTAAAGCAGGATCTTTTTCTTGCTACAAACAGCTAGAAATGAGTAAGAACAGCGTAGAGAACCAAACCATGTTTGGAACACTGTCATACCCACCTGTCTCTTCGCAGCTTAACGGCTTTGACTTCTGTTGAAAACTCTATCTCAATGACAGTTTTCTTCTTCAGGTCATCCCAGATCATTACTAGAACAGTGCAGAGATCGTGTTAGAAGAGCCTGAAGAGCCACATCCCTTGCAACAGCTTCTGGTGTCTGAGAAGGCTAATCAGAGCTGCATCCAATAGTAAGCAGTTACAGGCTGGCATCCTGCTAACCAGAATGTATTTAGCCACCACACACCAACCTGCTCTCTCATGCTGTGACTCGCGCAGGTAGGAGCTTGTAAACTACAACCACAAAAGCTGACAATACAAATAAGTACATTTTTCTAAACACAATCTGGGGTTTTTTGTTCTGCTCCAAGAGTTACAAATGAGGCAGCAGTAAAAAAAGAGTGTTGTATTTTCTCACAAAGCTTGCCAACAGGGAGCTTTTCCACCCTCAGGCTGCTGAGCCTGTGCATAGCTAACTGTGAGGAGCACAGCCTTTGCCACCGGGTCGCGGAGCCTGGGCACTGCAGTTAACACCACAGTGCTGCAACTTACCTCACTGCTCCCGCTGCACCATCCCCTTCACCCAGCCTTCGGGATGCCAGACCCCAGCTCAAGGAGGTCTGGTTTGTTTTGAGTTCCCCAGGCAGTTACACACAGAACAAAGCAACCCTTTCCAAGACCCCTCAGACTCACCTTTGTTAGGGGGGTACTTGGGCTTTTTTCCTCCACCTACCAGTGCTAAATAGTTGCAACGAAACAACATCTCAACGTGGCCAACGCCACCTTCTAGGAATTCTGCAAGACAAATGAATGTTATTTAAGTGTCAGACCCCATTACATTGACATCTCTTCCTCACCCCACTGTTAGAATAAAAGCTTGTGTTCTCCAGCACATCTCTCAGGCATCAGAGAAGACTGGTGTCTTCTTACCCTGGCTGACCCTAAAAAACAGAGAATCCTCTTGGTGACAGCAAGAAACCTTCACTAAAAGGGTGGGGGTTTGGGGGTTTTGTTTGATTTGTTCTGGTTTTGGTGCTTGTTTAAGATCAGAATTCTCCGCACAATTGCTTTATTTTTCACAGCAATCAAGACCACCCCTGCTGCTGTCACACAGCTGGGACAGGCTTTATCCTGATCTATAGAAAAAAAAACAGCAAAGTTTAAAACATGCTGCGTGAGAGGAGATGAAGCAACATCATCTTGGCAGCTCAGTAATGCCTGTTACACAGCCGGCTTGGAAATAACCTGAGAAAGATTTCGTCAGCTCAGATGCATTCCTCACACACATTTCAAGTCTGGTGTTGCTCTATTATGCTACTGCCACGCATTTAGAAAGATGCCAGCAGCATTCATTAGTCATAACCTTTTTTATGTGCAAGGGGATGTGTCTTAATAGACTTGGGTTTGAGGGAAGAAGGGAAACACACAGCGATGAACTAGAAGCTCTAGTGCTGTTCTCTGGAGCACACCTGTAGCTGCTGGAACAGGTAAGTGCAGTCTGGCTCCAGCAAGCCTCAACTTGGTGATGCAGAAAAGCTGGTGCAGACAGCTTCTCCTTCGGAGAGCAAGAAAAAGAGGTTTCTTTTTACTGCAGAGAAAGTAGAGTACACCATGCTCGTGGTGCAAGGGGAGGAACAAAGATAACCAGAGGGGTTTATAATAAAAGAATTGTTCTATTTAATGACATTTGAGGGGGGGCTTGGCTTTGTTTATGTAGCTTAGAGGGATGGTTGGCATTCCATTGAGGAGAGGGAACTGAACTGTCGGGAGGAGGCTGGCTGTGGCCTTCAAGGTAGATGAGCAGAGTTAATAATAAACTTCCAAAGACTGTCCAGTACCTCCATACACTGGTAGGCTGGAGCAGGAAATGCAGATGAAACCAGTGAACTGCTTCAAAGCTAAAGAAGCACCTGAAATTTCACAAGGACGAGAGAGAGAGAGACCTACTGTCAGAAATAGGGATGGGAGAAACCAGCAACAATGCCTGAGGAGCAGGGAGCCCTACAACAGGAAGATGGAGACGTATGCATGAAGGAGAGGACAAAAGAGATTCAGTCAGATGCTAAGCAGCGTGGCAGTACATCTGGATGAGGAACTGATGCTGGGCCTTTGACCATACAATGCTGAAAGTAGATGCCTGGAAAGATAACCACACTGGAGCAGTAATGCCTTGGATTTCATACAAGTCCTTGTGGTTTCTTCACACCATTTTTAAGTTTCCTTCCTGAACAGCTGCATTTGGACATTACCCCCTTCTGCACCAGATTCTCCTCTTAACTCCATTAAAGCATTCAAAGCACGACAGCACATTTTACTATGAAGAGGTATTATCACCAGGACAAAAAGTCTTAAAATACTTACAAATGCTAGCCCAAGACAGTTTAAGAACATGCAGCGTGTTCTGGATCTGTTAGAACACTTTAATCATTCTCTTTACAGTTCTGACACTTGATAACTGGATGAGGAACTTCATGGAACTCCTGGCTATAAGACAGACAAGGCAGGGTGGAACAGGTAAGACCTGGCTTCATACTGGGTTACAGGAATCAATCAAATAGACAAGTTCCACCTGGGAATATTCTTAGGTAGGTGTAAAAATACACAGAAGATGACCAAGGTTTCTCTGTGCACCTATGCAGCCGGTACAGCCTGACCTCTCAGAATCCACAGGGAAAAGGCAATCCAACTTGGAAGGAGCATTGTGCCAGAGGAGTCCTGAAGTATGTCCAGAACCACTGGCAGGGAGAGTTCTGACACGGAACTCAACAGGACTTCAAGCTTCACTCTGATCCTTTGAGCACGCTATCACAGATGACAGTCCCAAGACATGTTACTTATGGAAGAATTTGCTATTAAGAATAGAAATAGTTTGTCAGCTTTGGTCACATGAATAGTGACTAAAATCCCTAACAGCACTAGAAAGTGAAAGCATGCCTGGTTTCATAGGAACTGCTCTGTTAAATACATTTTTCCACTTATTAAATCCTTCCTATCACCACAGGCTGCAAACACTGGGTGACATGGTCAGCATGGCAGCTTTCTGCCTATATTTAGGGTTAGAATCAATGGCTAGGTTTCATTTTCCCTTATTTCTGCTGAGTTAGGTTTGCTTTCTGATGAAAAGCCCCACTGCCTGTTAATGTGGTTCATTTGGTCATTTCTGGAAAGACATGATTACTGCTTTGAGATCCTTTCTTAAGCATACAGAGAATGTAAGATTTCAAGTATTAGAGGTGGGTGCTCACAGCGCTCTTGCAAGCAATACTCTTTAAGTATGAGAAATGTTATGTTCAGAACTCCAGTAGAAAGGCAGCTGTGTCATTGCTGCACTAGATCATTCAGATTACTGCATAAGAACACAACAACTTCTCCTGATGGTACATGACACCGCTGCAGCAAGCAACTCCTCTCCCACTTGTGAACAACCAGGCAACTTATCTCCCACTCAGGACTACAGACATTAGCAATAGCTACACAATTCAGCCGTTGCAAGAATGTGAGACAAACACATCATCAGCCAGCTTTATGCAAAGTAATAGCATTTAAACATTTGAGTAAGTGAGAGTCCCTTCAGGACAAGCATGGACTTCCTTCCTTGAGGCTTTATTCAAAGCCTTCCAGTGATGGAACAGTGAAAGCTAAGCAGGAACCTTACAGAAAACACAAGAGTAGGATAAGCTTCCAAGGCAGAATTAGCACAATATAATAAGTAAGCATTTTACCTTGTTTCTCTTTTTCTTTGAGGGGATCTGCATTATATACTCTGAATCCATTTTCCATTCCACATGCAAAGCATCCTGTAGTAAAAAGCACATATATATACACGTATATAGTAACTGCGAGATAGATACACTCAAAAACTAAGCAAGAGCCAGAGGGTTAGGAGCATGACTTGGTAACTGCATTGTGTTAAACTCAGGCTGAAGACCACTTGCAGCTTTGTTAGTCATTGCAAGTGAAAACCCTTTAGACCAGTTGTCTTCCACTTTGCGTAGAGACCAGTGGAAAGTTCTCAGTATTCTTTTTTAGACAGGTGAGAAAACAATGGAAGGAAAGGAAAGCAATTCCCACCCCATCTGTATCCTATGCCAGGCACTGCAGAGGGAAGGAAACCTGTATTTTACTTCTTATGGCCCAGCAGTCATTATGAAGCAAACCCCCTCCTTTCTTATTAAATCCAAATTTACACTGCGGTTACAACTACAGGAGTATGATCCATTGCTCATGTTGCCACAGAAGAAAGTTTCTCAAACATAGCTTTAAAGAAAGCTCTAAGAGAGGTACTGCTGTCAGGTGTCAGTAATTGCATGCCAGTAGCTCAAGTCTAAACCAGGGAATTATTAGAAGATAAATTAAAATACTCTGGAAAATAATTTCAATTACTTTTATGCAGTTACTAACATAAAGAAGTGCCCACATGACGTTAGAGCAATTACAAGTCATTAAGAAGCAGCTACTGTTGCTGAAGGCAGACTGACAGAACATTAGCTACTCCATTATGTATGTGCACTGCATCAAAAACCCAGTTCAAGACGAAGGTACTGGAACAAAGATACTCAGATTAGCCTGATTTTACTTTTACCCACTGCAGTGACTGCAAGGGTATGACCCCCCACAAATAAAATTGAGGAGCTGTGTCTAAAGGCACCCCTTCTCCAAACTCAAACCCCAAAATCACAGGGTGGTGGGGAAGGAAGGGAAGCCTTCACTCTTAACGCATGGTCTCCAAACCATCTGCTCACTGCCAGGTCACCCATGACTTCCTGCACACAGACTCTACCGGTTTATTGAGCAAAGGCTCAGAAGCTGGCAAAAAGGCTCAGAGTGCAAGAGGCTGCTTCAGGTATTCCTGGTGTTAAAGCTCACAAAGAGCCAGCAACATTCGCCCAACACACACCGCTCACTGCCTGTGCTCTGCACACTGTGAGCATAATACAAGCTCAACTGGAAAATTGGCATATGCTCACTGAAGAGCAAGGGAGCAACATTCAAGCCACATCTCCCACTGCTCCTATCCTGATGGAGGTTAAGATGTCACAGGAAACAATACAACCAGTGCCATCTTTTGTTGTTGTTGTTGTTGTCATAAACCAGACAAAAAATGTCAATGTTCTTGCATAACAACATAAAAACTTACAAGAAACTTGATCTTGGCAACAGCATTACTTTAAAAACTGTAATTTGGTAAAAATACATTGAATTTGAGATTCATTTTTAATACTTCAAGAGTTTAATTCCACGTAGCACCACTTAAAAAACAACCACCAACCAAACTCAACTAAAGCCAACCAACCAAAGCCAACAGCAACATAAAAAAGAGACACCCCACACCTCCACCCCCCCCACTTTTGGGACAGGTATCCTACAGGGCGTGGGGAGCGTTCGGCAGCATCCTTCGAGTTCCCATTCAATGAACTCGCACATGCAAAGGAATAATTACTACAAGATCCATCTCTGCACCCTTTAGTTAGGAAGGAAATCAATTAACCCTCTTATTGTACACATAGTCACCACCAGCAGAGCCACAGGCCCAACATACTGAACTGTTCTAACACTACCAGTTAGCTAACCAGAGAAGAAAATAACACACACAAACTTACCTCCCCAGCCCGAAAGACTCACAGGCACAACTTCACCTGTCCAAGATTTTGTACCAAGTGCAAAAAGCTCTTATTTACACGTGTAAATACACACAGTGAGCAACAAGAATAATTATAGACAATTAGTAAATATATTGAAATAGATGATTTTAAATTGACCATATTAATTTTACCTCCTCCCTTCTCCATGCATCATTCATTAGTCTGCTGCCAACTGGACACACAGGAATGCACTGTGCTGAAACCACAGCACCAACAAGCTGCTGCCTCCTGCAGTCTGCTTCCAGCAGATACACTGTACTTTACTGGGACAACTTGAAAGTAAATGACAATGGAAACGTGTCTCTACGTAAAACAATACCGTACTTCCGGTACCTGTAGTGTGTATCCATGTCATTATTTTTCCAACAACATTTTTATAACAGAGCATTGTGTTTCTAGGAGACTGAAGCTGAAATGTCTGACAGTAAAAGAGCGCTGTAAAGTTCTACTTGGATTAGTATCAGCAGCTTACAACAAACCCAAATGGAACATTGCTGATGCAATAAAATGCAGACATGATGTTTCCTGTAGCACCACTACAGCTATTCTGCAGGAGTAACCTCGTGACTAAGACGTGGGCTGCTTTTGATGTCTTCGGAATCATCTATATTTTAACTGGAGACAGCACACCAGAATTGGCAACTGTGAGTAACAGTGAGATTCCCCACGCAGTGATCACTGCTGACAGAGATAGGAAGATCTCAAGTCACAGCAACTCCAAGGCAAATAAGAGGGAAAAAAACAACATACAGGAAGATTACCACTACTCATTCAATTCCAGGTTACAGGAACAGTTTTGGAGCCTGGTGTTTCCTATCTGACTGAGCCCAGTGTTAACCAGTGGGATCCCAAATTCAGCAGCTATGGCTTATAAGCTTTTCTGTATGAGAGAGCTGGAGCAGGGCTGCCAGAAGAGGGAATTGCTGCAATAATAGATATGTTCTCTTCCATGGGAAGTTCACATCTCATTTTAAGAGGAGCCAGACATGCTGTCAAAGAGCCACTGACAGAAGACAACTCAGATACTTACAGAAATAACTAAAACATTAATTACTGCAGAATTATCAGCTTAACCCCTTATTCCTACAGTAAAAATGCCATTTACCAACACTTCCAGTGAGGCCACAAGCGAGTTTTGTTTTTCCAAAACCAAAGACAAAGGAAGGTTTAACCTCATGACTGCCCTAGAAGATGCCACAAGCTGAAAGGGGCATGAGGACATAAAGAAATCCGCAGGCTTTAGGGCTTAAGATCCAGAAACTGCCACAGTGAAGTCAAGGGAAGCAACAGGTTCCTGACCACAGCAAATTCTGTCTACAGCCATAAGAGAGAGCACAGAACCCTACTAACATTTCTAGGTTCATACAGCAAAGCATTTCAGTCCACTAAAGGAGATCACACGAGGAAGCCAAGTGTTTCAACACGAAAACAAGTCCACACCTTGGTTTTCAAACTAGCTTTAGACTACAACAGTGACAAAAGAGAAACTTGACAGCAATTCATGTGTAGACTTTCTGGTGTGGTAATTTATGAGGAGGTTTTGCCTATTCATTGCTGTAAAGCAGTTTACTGTCCTGAAAGCATCAGAAGAGTGCCTGAAATAAGGCATCTATCAGCTGAAGTCAGAGTATTCTATTATAGAACACCTCAGAATGCCTTGCAATATGGGCCTTAATTTTGGGGCATTACACTATTTAATTTAAAACCAGAAAGTGGTAAAGACACCCAGTATGAAAGCAGTCTCACTCAAAAGAGAGCAAGGGAAGCACACCTCGGGAAGACAGCAGGTGCTTTATCACTTGTCAGCCAAAGACGATCATACTTGGACTAACTTACTAGCTCGTTCCTCCCACCCTTCCACCATGATGGGACTGGCTAGTTTTAAAGTACTAGGAAATTAGGTTATTGTGACAATAAACGCAGACACCCACAGGAGTGAGCTTCAGCACTTCAGTGACTCATACTTCTATTTTTGGTAGAAGCAACAAGGAAGAAGTGAGCTTTTCCTCTTACCCACTCTTCTCTGAGCAGCCACAGAACTACCTATGCTTTAAAAGGCCCTAGTAAAGTGTTAGCATGTTCCCTACAGTTCAAAAGTCATCATCCGCAACAGGAAGAGCTCCAGGAGCCTGCACATGAGACCCAAACATGGTTTGTTCCTGAAGTTCTTTGTTGTTACTCAGTTGGCTAGCCAGGCTAGGTAGGATGGGACCTGAATGCTGTCAGCTCACCAGTTCCCAAGATAAGTTCCTGAACTTTGGATGTGACCTTATCAAAAATAGTGTTTATTCTGCATTTACTGCTGCAGAATTTAAGGAAGCCTTTACAACAAAGAATAAGTTTTACACGATGAAACGATGCTCTAATGGCATTTTGTAATAAGAGAGAAACTTCTCACACAGTTCTTATAACCCAGCCCCACCAAGGCTGCACATTCAGTGTTACCGCTTCCTCACAGACCCCTGCAGATCTGAAATGAAGCTCATGCTCACAAACCTCTTTTTCCATCTCTTTGCAAATGCAAGATGGAAACAAGTGTGGAGCTGCTGAAAACCTGACTTGTTTTCAAGTCAGCAGGAGAGCATGAAGAGAGCTACCAAGCAGCTCAGTCCATGAACACCTTGATACACCGCTGACAAAGCTTCTTCAGAGACATGAGACCAAATTCAACAGAATAATCCATTTCAACAGCACCAGCAACAGGTACATGAACCACAACTGAAACAACAGCAGCTGCAAGACTGTCTTAGGCAAGAATACTACTTGTCAAGATAAAAGGATGCTACAAAATGATGACCTGGTAGTCCTTATTCCACAAAAATTACTCTTACTCATAAGACCGGTGCTATTTTTATATTACACAAGCAAGACGTGGCCCATGCAACCCCTTTCTGGAACAGCTCTTCCACTTTCTAGCAAAGAAAAAGCAATAAATTGAGCATAAGGTGAAGCTTTTCAGTGGTTCATGCACCTGCGCTTGTCTGCCAGCGCAATCAGTAGCCTTAACTGTAATTTTTTGGAATAAGAATGAGGGAAAGAAAAGGAAAGAAAACCAGGTTACACCACAATCTTGAACACAAAGTACTTCCACCGCGAAAGTGGCTTTTTGCGAGATACCTTTGCAGGATGCGTTTTCAAGTTTAAGTGCACTTAAAACCCTTTCAGGTCGGGGTTTAACGCTGACTTACACAACTCCCCAAGAAACGCTAGCCGGCTTTAAACAGTGCAACTCGCAAGCCCCAAACCACCATGCGAGAGGAAGACGCATTCAGACACACGTTATCACACACCGTTCCTCCTCCCCTCCACACGCAGCTCCCTCCGAAGCGGCTGGGCGCACACACACCGGCACCAGCGAGCGGTGCAGCCGCCCCTCTGTGAACGCGGCCTTCCCGCTCCTTCCGGCGGGGCAACACCTTCCGCAGCAGCAGCAGCGCCCAGCCCTCAGCACCTCAGCAGCCCGGGCAGCCCCGCCCGCCTTCCCGCACCGCGCTCCGGTTCCTCACCGCTGCCGGCAGCCCCGGCAGGCCCCGGCCCAGCGCCGCGCTCCCCTCACGGGCTCCGGGCGGTTTCCTCCGCCACCGTCCTGCGGCACAACCGCTGCACAGAGCCGGCCCCGGGAGCCCTCCGCACCGGGCGGGGCCCGCTCCCCTCACAGCGCCGCGCCCCGCCACCCGCGCACGGCCCGGCCCGGCCCGGCCCGGCCACCTCACCGTGGTCCTGGTTGAAGCCGGCATAGAGCAGCCCATTGCCGTGCGGGTTGGCCGGGAGCAGGTTCATGGCTCCTGCCCGTTCGCGTCCGCCCGCCGCCCTTTAAACCATGGCGGCGCCCGCCCGCCTCAGCCCCGCCGCGGGAGCCCGCCGAGCCGAGCCGAGCCGAGCGGAACCGAAGCGGACAGGCCGACGGCTGCTTCCGACGCCAGCAGGCAGCGCCGCCGAGCGCAGAGGACATCCACCGGCAGCGTGAGGAGCGCCGAGCGATCGAGCGGCGCCCCGCCCCGCCCCGCCCCGTCCCTGCGGCCGGGCGCGGAATGGCGGCGGGGGCGCCTGAGGCCTCCTCCGGTTGTGTGCGGAGCCCTGCTCCGTACCGGGAGCATCCCCCTCACCCCGCGGGCTTCTCAACCCAGGGCTGCAGCCTTGGAGCCGGGGTGGGGAGCCCAGGTTGGTACCACCGCACAGGACCCATGGGCTCCCTCCAGCCCTAGAGGGGCAGGTGGTAAGGAAGCTGTCCCATGAAGGGCACACCGGGTATGTCACCGGTAAAAACAAACACAGCGAGAACATGCGAAAATAGGGGATGCTTTAACTTGGAAACGCAACTTGAGGGGAAGTCAGTAGTGAAGTTCCTTTAATCAAGATGATGGACCCAACGGCCTGTTGAGGTCCCTTCAAACTTAAGTTACCTCACGGCTTTGTGTGTGCTTGCCAGTGTGTGCCAGTGATTCCATGTCCTAATATATATAAATATATATATAAAATATATAATGATGCATATTACATTGTATATATACTATTTATATATGTAAAGCATATATTTTTATATATAGAAATAAAATAATGGCACTGCATCACCAGCATTGAGGAGTGCTGCTCCAGCCTCTCCTTGCTCTGCCTTTATACTGGCTGGCAGAAGGAATAGAGAGAACCTGACCTTGAGAACACACACATCCGTATTAACATTCTCTCTCCCCAGGCATTCTTGCTGCATATCACATACAGAAAGGAAGGAAACCAATGACCCGGTGACTGAAGTGGCCAAGATCATAACGTGGAAGAAACCTGGCACAGCATAGCCACAGGCACGGAGAGAGCTCTTCATCCTGCATGCAGCCCCTTGTCACACACACATAACCAGCCTGCTCCCGCCGTTTGGAGGTCCTGATGCTGGTTTAACCTCTTGGAGCCGGAGGCTGGTACACACACGTTTCCTCGAGGTGTGGAGATGCAACCGCTGCGGTCTGACAGCTTCCCCCGGGAGCTGCTGCGCTCCCCTGCAGCCCACTCGCCGCAGGCAGACCAGGAGGTGGAGCCTGCTGCTCGCCGAGAGAGCCCCGAGAGGGATTCCTCCACCGCGCTTTGCCGCTTAAGCCTTCAACTACGAGAAGCCTTGTTCCCCATTGCGCTTTTAAAGCGGTGATGCACGGACTGGTCCCGGTCCTGGCGTGACTGGCACATTAATGGCTTGAATCTTCCCTACTCGCCTACAGAGGCTGATCCTGAAGGAGTAATAGCTCCATGTATCGCACAGTAGTGAAGACACCCAGGGGAAACTGGGATGAAGCTACACCATCACCTCAAAAGCCTTGCTACTAAGGAGAACAAATCACACAGTTCCTTCACAAGTGGAAGACTTAACAGAAATAGGGAAGAATAAGGTACGTTAACATTACTGAAGGCAGATTTGTATGAAAAGCATTACATGAGGCTTTTAGGATGACTTCACAGTCCTGGTGTCTAGTTCAGGCATATTGTTCTTCAAATTCTTCTAAAGGGACATAAAGACACCCCCCCACCCCCCCCCCAATTACAGACAGCATTATAGGATTTCTTTTCCAGAACCATTTATTTACTTTTTAAATATTATTCTTTCCCTATAAAGCAGCTCCTTGAGTCATGTTCTTTTTTACCACAGTCTTTGGCATTTTCCTCCTAGAACCTTCTTGGAGAATGGTATAAAATGTAAATTTTAATTCTTTTTTTTTTACAGAAAAATAAACCACAAATTAATCCCCCAAAATATTAAATAACATACCAAAAACTTTATCAAATCTATTACATACACTAATGGGACAAAACCTGGTTGTGTATGTGCATAATAATTATATGTACACTTTTACCTTAGTTAAGTTAGTGCTTCAAAGTTATCAAGGAAGCTATACAAAAAATCCAAATGCACCACTGCAGCACTACTGGAATTTGTCACACCATGTGAAGAACTGAACAATGTATGCAATACATTGCCTTTAAAAACCTCTGCCTAGGTATGCAGGTGACTCATCCTTACATTTCTGAACAGTTTGCAAAGACAGGGTTCTATACAATTACACAGTCACTTTCCAGATCTCATGGAATTAAGAACTGAATGATGATGATAATTATCCCCTCTACGAAAACGCATCTACTAGTAAAAACAATGGCATCATGCACATCAGAAACTCAAATGCAGTATGAAAATCCAACAGCAAAATGTCACATCCTTTCAGGTGCACTGAACATGTCACTTATTCCAAAGCAGCATTACTGCAGTGAGCAAGCTCTAAAATAAGACTTATTCTTCTCATTTTTTTGTCTATGTAGTGAGATACGTACATAGAATGTGCTCAGCCATTAAGCAAGGAGTCTTTGTGTCTTGTGTTCAATGCTTCACACAAGGAGACTCCATCCAGGTTCCCTTTTTCCACAGAGAGATTAAGAGATTTTACAGCTGTTCCTTGTACAGTTTTTTGGTGGGCTCTGTGGTGGACGGATGATTTTGGCTTTCTTTAAGCTGTTCCTCTTATTGATGTTGCTGGATGTGAGGGAGTATGAGCGTCCATGCATCATCCTGGCATTAAGGCCATTTGCCATGGAGAAAGATTTGAGATGGCTTCTTAAGGCAACAGGGAGAGGGAGCTTGTCAACAAGATGCACAGGGGTACAGGAAACTACGGCACGGCAACAAAGGTCTTGCAGGCTCAGTACTTAAAAACAGACACAAAACTTGCATTATAATAGCATGCTTTTGTCAGCCATGAGGCAGTAGCACACCCAGCACTCTGCATGCACTCTGTACTTCCAGGATGAATTCTCATCTCTCCTCCCACACCCTTTCCCACATATACATTATCCCAAATACCTCCTGCTTCAGTTTCCTACTTATGTCTTAATACCAAGCTGACTGAACATGTCAGTTCTAGGAACAATACGTTATTCCCTACAAAGGCAGAACAGGTTGTGCCTGCAGATATGTATTTTCTGTTTAGTACAGGATTCCCAATTCTTCTTTCATGTTTCTGCATCTGGGTTAAAGTTTCTGAAAATGCTTTCATATTAGTGCACCATAAACCTTAGCTTGGACTAAATGTATACATCTTCAGTGTACGTGGCTTACCCTTGTTTGGCCTCCAGAGCCTGTCCATTCCATGTCTCATCAACACTGTTCTTGCTAGCTCAGTAAAGGACTCTGTAATATTGAAATTACAAAGTGGACTGACTTCAAAAAAAGTCATGCCCAGCCTCTCAGCATAGGCTTGTGCTTGTTCAGTGGCCACCTGGCGCTTGAAGGCTAAGTGAAGGCGATTTCCAACCAGGATTTTTGGTACACCAGGAGCATGCTGAGCAAAGAGAAGAAAGAAAAAATTAACAGTTTGGCTTCCATTTCCACCTTCAATTAAAACAAGCCAAAGCTCTGTCAAGACTAAATACTAAGGTCTAGTCTAAGACCTAAAGAACTGGTCTTAGATCTCTAGGGGTCCTTTCCAGCTTATTCTATGATTCTCTGATCTAAAAACATCCCTTCCTTGGAGAAGACAGGCTGGCACAGATGATGCGGCAAATCTATAGCAAGAGTGGGACTACAATATGAATTCTTTGCCCTCCATATGCTTTCCATCAACACCTTTAAAGAAATCAGACAATCTAGCTGTTATGTTTCCAACTTTTTAGAATTATAAACATAGAATTGTAAACTTGGCATCCTGGATAGCTCTGTAGTAAGCACTGCCTGCAAATGCCAGTAAAAACAGTAGAAAATATCATAAGCAGTTTTAGTCATCTGTACCTTACCTCGTCTATTTCTTTTATCCATCGATCGATTCCACCAAATGACCAACGATTTGTAATATCATATACTAGTATAACTCCCTGTATTAAAAAGAATGAGTTAAAACTGTCAGTTTAACAGAGGCACAACAAGATAAACACATATCTGTAAATTCTTCTGTGCTGAAATAATCTTGTAAGAGGCTGCTGAGCTTTTCAGTGGAGCAGAACCTCAGCATCCTGTGAAACCGAGCCCCCTCTCTGTGTAGATTACACATCAGCCAAGGGGCAGAAACCCTGACTTAGCTGTAGGGTCTAATGTAATGGTAAGCATTTGTTTTTATAGTGGATAAGTTTGGTGGATCACACACACATCACAAGTCATAGCAAAAATGTACTTTTGGTCACATTCAGAAACTTGAAGATTCAATGCTCCATGCAATTCTGGAACATAAGATGCAACTCAGCAGAACCAGTACGTGTCATGAACTACTGCAATACTTTAAACTCTGATGCTGTGGGCACTTTTGGTGTGTCTGTCCTTTTTTCTTCTTTTTCTTTTTAAAGTAATTTCCTTACAAATCATTGCATTTCATGGTATTTTAGACTATGTTTGTCTTTTTCACATTACTCTTGCCAGTCTTATGGTATGTTTCTTTTACTTGGCACCCAGTTTTAAACAGTAGTGTTAGCACAGCTTTCACATGATCCAAGTACAATATGTGCTAAGTTATTGAGGTAACCAACAAGAAGGCATAAGAATATGTACTGCTGTATTTTAGTGATTCAACTTCAATCTCATGTATTTCCCCTCCCCAAACTAAAGTTTCATGCCTTATTATTCCCCATGTTCCATGTTATCTTCAGAGCATTACTGCACCTGCATGCAATCTGCAAATGAGTTACAGCAGCCATCAGCATGGTTCTCCAGCTCTTTCACTCGCCCAACAACCATTACTCAGCACTGAGAAAGGTGTGTTTTGCTTACCTGAGCACCTCGTGAGTAAGACCGAAATATGGTGCAGAATCTCCCTTGCCCTGATGTATCCCTAAACAAAATAGATTAGATATATTTTTAAAAGAAGAGGTGGCCTCCTGTGTTAAGAGTGAGCTACAGTAACTCATCCCTACCAGTCACTATCAGCTCTTCTTCCATGAGTCAGGCAGCAGCAGTCACTCATGCACAAAGAGCTCCTCTCCCTCTCAGCAGTTTTTCCCCACTGGCATTCTGCCCTTTCCTCTACATTTCCCAGATTTCCCAACATAAGAGGACAAGAACTTCAAACTTTACTCTTGTGATTGCCCTTGGAACCCAAAGGCTGTTGCACTAGTGTTCATATGCCACTACACTTTGTCTTTAGTTCGGCTAGATGAGAGATTCGGTTTTCACAGCAAAGTGGGAGGAAACAATACTTATCACCAAGGAAACTAATGGAAAACTCAGTAAATTCTTGGTTACAGCAGCTATTGTTCATCACGAATCTAGTATGACGAAGGTATCCCTACAGAGTCATAGACAGCACAGGGTTTTAAAAAAGCATGCACACACACACACACACACAAAATAATCTCTATATAAAGGGTTTGGAAGCAAAGTCAAGTTTATAGTGAAGAACATGGTAAGAAGCAAAATTCCATAGACTTTTTGTGATAGATTACAGATCTTCAAATGCAGGGCCCATATTTCTGTATATGGTCAACAGCAGAAACATTTGCAGTCTGTTATTTTAAGAAGCTCAAAGAACATCCCTGCCCTTCAGAAAAAGAATAAAACCATCTCCTTACTGGCTGCTTCTCAGCAAAAAGTACCACACAAAGCTTATCTAAGCTATATAAAGTGGAAGACAGAAGAAGGAAATAAAGTAGGTGAACAAAATATCAAGTAATGGAGATAGCATATGGCAAAGCATTATTATCCATTATTGCATTTAACACTTGAAACATTACTTTGAAAATCATAAAGGCAGAAGCAACCAATGAAAAATAAATTTACAATAGCTTAGTTTTGACACACAGGTGTTTAACTGCAATAACTAAAACCAAAGATAAACACCAGAACTAAATTCAAGATGGAAATGGCCCGGGATTATATCTTTCTAGGAGGAGAAGGATATAGTCATCATAATTCATTTTCACCTCCAATTCTCTATCTGAACACTGCTTGTTCCTAGAACCTGTCTCTCTGATTTATCTAGATTATGGTTCCTCAAAAATCACACTCCATCTCCTTCTCCCTCTGTTATGCCATGAATTTAAGGAAAGAGGAAAACGATGTCTATTTAAGAGGCAGCAACGCTGCTGCATACTTCAAGTTGTATCACTTGCTGTTTTTTGCTGAATCAGAAGATGCCATCTTCAAATGACCTGATGCAAAAGCACCCTGCCACACCAAACATTTGACCCTACAGGAAACACGTGCTGTAAAAGAATATTATTCATTATCAACATGTTTTGTGAGGATTCAATCACATCAGACTGCATATCAATTCCACTATGAGCAATAATGCTGCTTTTTATTGATAGTGAATGTATTTTAATACTACTATGGTTATTTAGTTGACTGTTACTACTAATAGTCTGAGCAAAGGGATGCTGCTGTATAACACTGTGTGCTGAGGTACTGTCATGGTTCTTATTACCAGAGTATGGAGGTCAAGACGAAGTGTGACTTACTCAAAGGGCTACCTGCCTGGCTTATTCTTCCATGGTTGACTTATTTCTGAAGCATAAAGGAGAACTCCCGCTTGAAGAGTTGCATTTTGGTGTCTTTGGACTATAAATGCTGAGGGAAGGTAGAGCACACACTTACCAGAGCTGCAGCTTGATTCGTCGGCCATCTAGAAGTATCATTGTAGTCTTATAATCTATACCTGTGGGGAAAGACAGTCATGCAAATCTCAGGGCAGCTTGCAGGTGTACAGTATACACACAGTTACAGATTTCAAAGCAGCTGACCTTAAACAAAAGGGATTTGTCATTAGTACCCTGTGAAGTGCATATGGATGAGAACAATTTGTAAGGTTACAAAGACCTTTCATATTACTTAAGCTTGGTCCATTCAGAGCAGATGTCTCAGGCTCCCTTCAGGTTGATTAAATGGTCTGTTTTATTCATTATCATGACAATACAGATGCTTAAAGAGTTTTCCTTCTTCAACAAAAGAAGGCAGAAGTAGGATTTTTTGCCTTTTCTCTCATACATCACAGACTAAATGCTGTTCTCTTCCTCTGTTCCCTAGCTTTACTGCCTCTATTATTTCTTCCTTCCTTATCATCTCTGACTCATAGACAGCTCTTGTATCAGATACACGTCCCCCTCTTATATAAAGCAGCAGATGGTGCAAGAATTGGCTGATCTTTTGTCTTCCAGCCTCTTCCAACTGATAACAGCCTTCTCTCCCCAGACCACTTACACAGTCAGCGTCCACCAGAATGCAGGCAGGTCCCATTCATTCCTTCCCATAACATGGCCAGGCCTTGTGATTGAGTTACAATATCTGCTTTACATGAGCTGAAGAAGCACTGCAGTGTTTAAGGGAAGTATGTGTTGTAGGTATACTTAGACATGTATACACATGCACACATGTAACTTAGCTCACATCTTTATTGCACCTTTTGTAGTTTTTGCAAACAACCTTCCATGCTACCTAATTTCTACTGCTAAGCTGACCTGCCCCAGGGAGTAACTCAACTGTGTAATAGGAAGATCCAGTCTAGCATTAGTGTTTTCTTGGTCAAAAAGTTTCAATTAGGTTTGGTAAAACCCAAAACCGGAGGCAGTTATGTAGCTGCAGCTGACCCCTGGAAATGCCCACCACGATGTTAGGATCATTGGCTTACGGCCGCTGTGCTTCAGTTCTGCACCCACAAATTGTATAATTATAAACATTAAAAGAAAGAAAGGCTTTTCTTTTGTTCACTGTTATTTTAAAGTGCGCATTCAGCAGTCACACCATGCAGCCAAGCAACAGTTTCACTGGTAAATGTGTTTTTCTCATGTTTTCTTTGCTGTGTCATAGTCAGCTTCTTGAACTGAGCATTTAGTCACAGAGTCCTCCAGTAAAGTGTAAAAAGCATGGAAACTACCTCTGAAAAACGTTCTGAAATGTAGTGAGTATTGTACTTTGAAAGACAGAGACATGCTCTATTTTCTGAGCATAAGCAAAACAAGGGAGTAAGAAAACCACATTGACATGGAAAACCAAGTGCATGCAGAAGCGGGCCCTAACTGCTACTGCAGATTTCAGCACAGCTTTACCAGAGAAACAGGGATGACAGTGCTGACGATGCTCCTGTGTCAGGCTCTTATTGTGGAAAGACACACAGACAATACCCCTACCCCAGTGCATTACCACCAGTTTTGGAAGACTTATTTTAGTTTATCATCCAGAGCGTTCCAGTTCTCCATCAGTCTTAGGAAATACTCAAATCTACAAACCACAAATTACAGTAAGTATTAATAACAATTAAAAAAAAACAAATAAACACACAACACAGCCACCCAAACCTATAGACGAAGTCCTGGGACACTGAGCAGATGATACTGAAACTGGTTTTGTGCTGAAAGAACAAGTTGCATCATTTCAGAAATTCTTGGAAACGTAAAACATGCAGAACAAACCCTGCCTAACATCACATAACTCATTCCCGCATCCTGTGCTACCACTGCTATTTCCCATAGGGTGAAATACCTCCACTAGCTTATCTGGAGTTCATGAAGAGGCACAGACCATGTTTAGCAAACACTGACACATCCCACACAGCAAATGGACATCCATCATCCTGTTAAAAGACATACCAAGCATAGAAAATGAGCATTGCATAGCTAGAGGATACACAGCTGAATAAACCTGCTACTGTGCTTTGCACCACAGACCATAAACTACTGCAAATTTAGCTACACACATAATGCAAAATACTACTTTTATATGACATGCACAAGATAAATCTGACAAATACACTACTACCAGCTGCTGTTTATGAAAGCATCTTATGGGTTTCTCAAAAGAATTTTGAAGAGATGGATTCAGAAACTTCCTTATTCGTCAGCTGCCATGCAGATAGAAGCAGTTGATAAGATAACCTGAACACCTCTGCAATTAGCATTTGCTATGATTAAGAATCAAAACAAAAAGTCTTTTGCCATGACTCATCAGGAACAGCATGAAACCGTAACAATGAGACCAACAGATGTGAATTGTGCTGTTGTAGAAATCAAATGTCCTTCCAGAACATTATTCACTCATTTAGTAAGACAGAATAGCTTTGTTTGGATACACAACTAAAATGTATCCCTATACAAGAAAGAGAAGAAAAAGGCTGCTAAATACATAAAAATTCAACTTAGAAGTAAACCAGAAAAACCTCCCAGCGTTTAATGCTTTCACATGGATGCTTTTAAGTAACAATCATTTACCTAAAGCCACAAATTGAAATGAAAGCACCTGGAACAAGTCACTATCCTTGCTGAAGGGTTCGGATTGCTTGAATCAAACTGGTTTGTAATAGATTTTGTCCTTCTCAAACACAAAAGTAACAGGTAGAAAACAGAGAGAAATATTATTGAACCCAGGAATGTAGCAAGATTCCAAAAAAAGCATTCAGCTGTTTGGTAACAACTGCAGTTAAGCAGGATGCCATCCTCTCTGCATCGATGCTGTGCAGCCACTACCACACTATTATCCCTTATGCCTCACTGACCATGCTGCAGCCATGTAACACTGGTCATTTTAAGGCTTCCTATGAATTTCTGTTTCTCTTACAGTAGTGTATCGAAGTTTCTGGGTTTTCTGATGGGTCTCTCTAGGGCAGAATCCTTCAGTCATTTAAGTTGCTCGTTTTGTGTTCCACCAAAGGCAACATTATTTACACCAAAAATCTTTTCAGTTTAATAATTGAGATTCAATGATCTACAGTGCGACTAACAGGCATTTAGGTTTGCAGCAGTGAAAACACTCTGACTCACTTAAACCAAATCTGAAGCACTGGACTGCAGACCAAACACCAGTCATACCCTGGTAATACGACAGAGAATAAAATCCTCATTTTTTTCTCAGGAATTGGATGCTAGCCCAATATTTTAATGATCTGGAGGTTGTTCTGCATTTGTTTTGGGTGTGTATTTCAACTTCAATACGTTACAGCAGAGGGGAGAAGGAAAAACAGGGGGAAAATAACCAAGAATGGTAAAACTAGATTCTTCGGTGCTGTGCTTTACCAACTCGGCACTGAAAGATTTTATTCAGTAGCACATTTGTCTTAGAAATGCTCCAAACCCCAACCCTTTTTATACCTGAGAAAGTGCAGAATACACGACTTCATTTTTGAACCTAGGGTACTTATTTTAGCTCATAAACACCACAAGAACTGGTTTCATTGATTTTACTTATTCTCCTTGATGTGTCCTTTCTTTACATTTTGAGGCATGTTGCTCCTTGTAGGTAATTCATGCTAGATTAGCAGCTTTCACATTTAATTAAAACAGAATCTAACTACTTCAAAATAAACACTACTAATAATAGTACATTCCAGCTCCCTACCTCCATAGCCTGACTGCTTTCCAGACATTTCAAGGCTAAAGCCTTCTCCAGCAGTCATTCACTCCACCAATTTGCCCATATTAAAAATTCAGTAATACTTTTCTATGCCAATAACTAAGTGTCTAAAAATAAATATATAAATATATATTCAGTCGGATTCTGGGCCTGTGTTCAACAAAGTCCACCAAAACCATCCTTCAGGTTCAAAGGCTGTTGACTACACCTTGAAAAAAGCAGTTTTCAGTTTCAGAGAGTGCTTAAAACCATTTTCTTGTGTGCATGATGAGAACTCAATGGTCTCACCACTTCCCACTTTAGGCTTTTTCAGCTATCTAGCTTTTCATATAGACATTAAAATCAGGGTTTAGAACTGTTTGCAAATGTTTCCAGAATATTTGACAAGTGCCATGACTTCCAGTTCCATTCATTTATTGTTCACAGCGAACAAATCCAAGGCATGCTTTTGACTCAAAATCCAACTAAGCTTCAAAAACTAAGCCCTGTGTTTTCAACATCATGCTGTGAAGATACAACCTCTTGGCAATAAAACTGGACTATACCTTTTGATACATAACCTGACCTTCATGCTTATATGACAGTCATATTTGCCTTCTGGTTGCTGTTTCAGAATAATCATGATTTTCCAAATTGCAGTCTTTTCCATCACACTCAATTACTGCAATAAAAGCCATCTGTTTCTAAAGCACTATTCAGATTGAAATAGATACTAAAATTTTAGATCTAGGCTGTATTCTTCACCTCATTAATGAAGCCATAAGCCACAATTACAAAGTCTCACAGATAATTCACTTAGTTGAATGCTGTGACAATTTTCCTGCTTTAAGCTATTTGTATCAGAAAGTCCAGCTTTATAGGAAGCTTTGGTTCTGGTCACAGACACATGCCAGTATCACAGTCTATCCTTCAGTACAGCTGTTTTCCTTTAAATGGTCAAAGAAATTAAGTTTACAAGAAATCCATCCTTAAAAAAACCCAGAAGTGCTCTTTAACAATTACACAGAAGCTTTTCATAGGTACAAAATATAGGGCACCCAGTTAAAACCTGAAGGTCTTGGAGCACTTCTGGTTGGCTCTAGTCCAGCCGGTTGTTCTTTGAACCAAAGCAACTGGTATGGGATTAAGAAGTTTGACACAACCTTATGGCATACCTCTAACACCAATCTAAAACCAAGATTTAACAACTGAAACTCCAAATGTATAAGCCCCCCCCCCCAATGTAATTAGTCAGGTTGCTAATTTACAGAACAGTAATTGAATAAGTTCCTGTTTGTACTCATTATGGGCATTAGTAAGTAAATAAGCCAGTACTTTGCATATTAGATTCACACCCTGCCCCAAAAGAACATGGAAACAACTTGTGAAGTACAGGGTGTTTTAAATCATGCCTTAGCTTGCAGTATTTCTGCTAAAGTGGCTAAACAAAAACTAAACCTTCAAGGCAGACACCCATTTGCAAAGAAGAGAAAGCTATTTGAGACCAGCTAATAATTTTAACCAGAGCTAATGAACCATCCATTTCCATTCACATTAAGAGGAAAGGAAACAAAGATCCTGAGATCATATTGATTCTCCTCTGTCTTAACATTTACAACAATAAAACAGCCTCTTTACAATGTAAGGCTTTAGAAAGAAAGAGGACTGCTCCCACTCCCAGGTCAAGAAGAAGCAGGTACATTTGAGTGTTGAACTCGAGTTCATCATTTCCTTTCTTCTTCTCCAGAAGGAAAGGTTATCGGAGGCACACAGTAAGCTTGTCAGCTCCAATGTTTACTACGAGTTGCAGCTAACATTCTCAGATGAAAGCTGCTATATATAAACATGTTATTGTTTGTAAGTAGTAGCACTGCAGGAAAGGGGAAGGTTATTATTAGCGTTACTCACACACAGAAGTTCTTCCTTTATTTCAGTATATTTTATCAATAAATTTGAAATAGAGTAGATTAATGTACAGGTCTCAGTAATGAGGTGGGTTCTTTTTCCTCAACCCTTTCTTCCACAGATGGGAAATAACTAAGTGAAACAAAGAGCCCTGGGTGCTCAGTGACTACAGAACACCTATGGTGCCTTACATATCTAGAAGCTCCTGCATCCAGATCCAACTGCTCACACACAACACTGCAACTCATGCTTCTGACTAGAAAATTCACAATAAAAGACAAGATTCCCCAGACTCCTCACAGCTCTGGAGATGGACTGAGGTAGGATTGTTATTGGTAGGTAGCAACTATTTGCAAAGGGGGTTTCATAGTTATTTAAAGCCAGGAACATCAGATTATGATTTAAGACTGAATGTGGATCACTCAGTTCCCTGCACTGGGAAAGGAACATACTCTTGGCAGAAGACAACAAACATCAGCTTTATGATTTCCCTGCTTGTCTCTCCAAATTCTTTGCACCAGAGCTCAACATAAGAAATGTAACATCAGAGTTTCCAGTTTATAGTCACTGTTATAAAACAGCAACAGTATTTGAAACCAGCTCTTTTCTACTTAAGAGTTGCATTTTCTAAAAAGAATTGCCCTCAACTTTTCCACCACTTAATATCAAAGTAAAGATAACCATAACTAGAACCAGAATTTGATTTAGAAATCAAGCTCTATTATAACAGCAGAGGGAAAAAATATATATTCTTCTCTCATACCATCTTCTCACTGCTGCTGTTCATCAATTCCTATAGATAAGAGCTGGACTGCAAGGGTTCCTTTGCATGAATCAGGCATGTTTTTAACAAACATCCTATCTGTTTAAAAACCCTGTGTTCAGGCCTATCAGCTCTCAAGGGCAGCCTCTCATTCACAATCCCACTTCTTCACTCCTTGCAATTAAATAAAGCCTCCAACATGATTCTTTGTTTCATCTTCTTTGAGATACACATGTACCCCAAGCTATAGCTGGGATGTGGTGCTCTGGGTATCCATGTCTATGAGGAAGCTTGGCCAGCTTAAGCCAATTTACCCCCAGAATGTGGAATAAGTTTTATATAACAGCTGATTGTCCACAATTTTCAATGCTTGTGGTTCTATTATACCATTCTATCTTTGTGGCATAACAATTCTTTCTCAAAGGGTCAAATCATCCTGGTGCATGAGGGAGACCAGAAGGCACGTTATGTATCTTAAAATCCTACACACAAACTTGCACTTACTTACGTCTTAAACAATAGGCTTGAAATATGGCCAGGATCTGGGAGAACAGCGTCAAACCTACCATAAAATATTAAAAACAGATGCAGTATTTCACATTTTACAACATTTTCCAAATGAGAACAATGACCTTTTATGTCTTGACACTTCATTAGCAGAAAACCAGCTCAAAAATACTTGGCATGAGAAGAATCACCAGAACCTCCAGCCACTGATACTCTCAGCTACAGGCCTAAAGGCTCACTGAGAACAGTTGCAGACCCCTCCAGAACTTCCCTGGGCTTTCAGTCAAGTCTCAAATGAATGATCCTAAAGGGTTAAACCACCACTTTCAGTCAAGCATATAAATATCACATAACAATTAGAAAAATCACAATTGTTTCATAAGCATATTCCCGTATAGTATGAAATTGTAGAGAAAATCTTCTGACAAATGGCAAGATATAACCAAGGCTCACAGAAAACAGTCCAAAAAGCCTACTTCAGGATGCTCTCGATACTCCCAGAAGTCCTAGCAGTATCTGTCACCAATCATTTTGCTTTAAAGATGCCAGAGAGCAAAATTCATATCATTATTATGAAATTACTATGGCTTAAAAGTTAACATCCAGAAAAATATGCAGTCATCATTCCCAAAGCACAGCTACTTGAAGAGCTTTCAAAATAACCTCCAAACCAAGCAATGGAAGATGAAGTGCACGTCTGAAATTTGGAATTCCAAGTGAAACTCATACTGCAGTAAAGATGGGCTTTCTAGGTAATGTTTACCATTAACTCAAGAAATTCCCAAGCCATGAGGTATCTTCAGGATGTATACTTCTATAAGAAAAATTAAGGAAATGGTCTGACTTGGCTCATGCTTCCACTTCTCCTCAGCTATTCCAGCAGAAGAGCTGCCACAGTTATAACTTTATAATTCCAGGATCAAAAAAATCCACACAAAATCCTATCAAGCAATGTTTGTTAGGATTTAAAGGAGAAAGTCTGTATATTACTGACACAAAGCTCTTGTTCCATTCATCATTTAGTTGGTTTCAGTTTTCCAAGAAATTAAACCGAACTGATTTCAAGTGAATAGGATCAAAGGAAATTTCAGGTTGGAGCAGTCTCAGAGGTCATCTAGATCAACCTGCTCTAAACAGGATCAGATAGGAGGTCTGGGGACAGCACAAACTCCCTGGGTAACCTGTTCCATAGCTCAACTGTCTGGATGGGAAAGAAGCTTTTCCACTTATCCATTCCAAACCTCCCTTGGTTCAACTTAAAACTGTTGTCTCCTACCCTCCCACCATGTAAAAGAACCTCACTCTTCCCCTTGATGACCTCCTCAGGAAGCTGCTCTTAGGTTACTCACCCAAAGGTCTTTCTTCTCCAGAGAGGTGACTCATTAGTCTGTGGCCAAGCTTCATTTAAGCTGTTAGAATTCCAGACTTTTCTTCACTTAAAAACTACATTTAAAGCACTTTTCATGTAGTCTTCTGCATTGAACTGTCTTGCAGATGTTGAGGACAAATACAGTGTGGATTGATAAGTGAGTCTGCCCATAAAACCATAGTTTTCAAACAGTACAGGATTAAACTCCTGTTCGCAGACAAACCCCAGAATTTATATGGAAAAATTATTACACCAGATGTATTCTTGGACTCTGTATCTTCTTGCTCCAAGACTAACATCATTCTAAAAGGATTTTTGTTTCCTGTCTGAGCTGAAAGAGAAGATTACAAACTTCACAGGTTATGAACTTGTTTAAAATTCCATTTATCATGCTTCTGTTTGATAAAGTCTGTGTTAAAATTAGACCCCAATCCACTAATTCTGAAGTGGCTTGAAACGTCAAGGTTATGCTTTTACACAGACTTCACTTGGTGTATTTGCTGAAGCAAACAGAAAGATTAGAAGCAGTGTCGTGACTGACTGAGATCATGCACTGTGTTCAGGGATTGCTGAAAGAGTTTGAGAAGAGATGTATGTATCCATATATCGTGTTAAAAATTCTGCACCACAAGACTTTCTGTACACTGAGTCAATGATTCCATTGAATGCATCAGCTACGTGAGCCTCTTTTCCTTACTCTGGTCTTCAGAGAGTATTACAAGGCTGCCAGACCTGCTGGGTCTCTTCTGGGTTTTCCAGCTGGCAGGTTCATATTTCATGCACTTAAATATTCCATTTTAAGGCATTGCATAAAGTCAACTTGCAAACAAAGCATAAGGGCACAGGAGATATATTAACACATCGTGGTCCCTAAAGATTTGAAGGAATAATTTTGATTTGAAAACCTATGACTAAAATATCCTAATGCCTTTTTTCTTTCTTTTAATTAAACTGTTTAAGTAGTTTCTGTTTCATCCAAACATCTGTAATGGCTCATTCTCTATGAAAATGGCAAATTAAACATTCAATCCTCAGATACACTTACGACTGCTCCTTCAATATATTCTTTCAGAGTACATAAGCATTCTTTGCAATTTCAGCTTTTCTGATGTAGGTTTACAAGGAACCATGTACTGGTAAGGTCAGGATAGGGCTGTTTGCATGAAGTTGTGGCCCAAAGGAAAAATGAGAGCAACAGCAGGAGCCTAACAGTGAGTTTCTAACTGCAGGATGTGCTCAACATGCCTGATCTAAAACCAGAGGGAAATCAAGAGGTATAATCTGAATCATGAGCCTGGAACACACCACACAGTAAACAAATTATAGTTATTAAATACAAGTGATTGGACTGCATTTGGAAGTGTGAAAGCTCAGCTGCAATTCATCTGGTACAAATATGTTACTCATGGACCAGAGCTTACTTCTAAATGGTGTCACATATTCAGTCTCCTCTACATTTTCATCTGCACACACATAGGACATTAGCCATATATTAACTGGAACTTTTTAATGAATTGGTTATCCTCTTTTGATCCAAGACTGAAAGTATTTTCACAAAACGTTTCTCCAGAGTTTTGTGCATTAAAGCACACTTCAAAGATATGCACTATTCTAAGAGAACCAATTAAACCAGGCATTTACAGCATTGGGAGTTTATGATCTATGAACATGAAACTGGGATCCAAAAATAATTTATTGGGGGAAACTCTAAATAGTTTGATTTTTCATCAGTCAACGTCTTCTTTTAAAGCTGCATCTTTTGGAGGGCTCATGTATGTCTACACTAATCAGTATTGAGTGTTTCTAAGGAAGTCCTGGAATCCCACTTACTCCAGCGTAAGAGAAGAGCACAGCAAAATAGTTTTTTTGTATAAATTGGGAAGAAAGTTGCAACTATAATTCTTAATTAAAAAAGAGCCCACAGATTACACATCTTCACAAGTAGCTGCAAAGAACTCGTAAATCTCCAAATAAATACTGGATTAGGAAGGTTGGCAGGCACATGAGGGAAGCAGATCTCAGAAAAGCAGACAGGTTTGCGTGTTCTTCCTAAATAGCATCTCTCTTACCATTTTTAAGAGAGTGCTAGGCTAAATGAGCTCAAGGTGACACTTCTCATGTTCTTAACTTAGAAGACAGTTACTTTTTAAAACACATACAAACCTCCATTCCAGAAATTCTCATCATAGTTACTCCACCTCTGCATATCAAACTACCAGTTTCTACTTGAAATCCAACATTGCACAAATAAGCTTCATGTCCATGGTAACCCTGGAGTAACAGCCGTGGCTTTTCTAGCTTCCTTGTACCCACCAGCTATTGCTTCATCATTTCCATCTTCTGACAGCACTTGCTGATTTCACATCGTGCTGTCACATCAGCACCCTTCAGTGGCAAATCCCACAGCACAAATTAAAATAGCAAAGCTGTTTTATTGGGTTTCAGCTTTGCACAGGACTACATCTCATGAACAATAAATAGCTCTTCTTGCTTCTGACAACAAACATGGTCCCAAAATACTTCATCCTCACTCTTTATATGCCTATAAAACCATAAAAACAGTCACTGACTTGACAGTAAATGTGTATAAAAGTGTCTTCACTGCTTGGTCCTACTTGCCCTTCCCTCACTTGGAGAAGAATTACTTTTCTGCTCTAGAGAGGATTCTCACCCCAGCTTGAGCACAGTTCAGAGGTTCAACTGGTCTGAACGCTGTATGAACCAGAACACATTCCACTTCTGTAGAGATTTATATTTTTTAGGGTTCAAAAACCCCAGGCCTCCTGTAAGGAATCATCGACCAGATCCAGTGGGTTTCAGCTGAACGCAGCATGTACATTCCTCTTACCAATACTCAGATAGAGTAAGATATCAAACATGAATGTAATTATACCAAAAGCAGATATGCAGTCCATTAAAGCCTTAATGAACAACAGTTCAACACACTTTGTCACATAGCACAGCTCATTATTATCTTTTCCACTTATCGCACCCAACTGAAAGAGGCTTACAACAAACTCCTGGTTAATTTCTGGACCTTTAAACCCCCTCCATTCCTGGACAGAAATGATATTCTGACTTCATGGTAATTAGCTTTCTAACTTCCCATAGACTGGAGTGACAATTTAGATACATAAACAGCTGTTGTGAACGCCAGTATTTTTGTGGACTTTACCCTGAGTAGGCACTAAATTACAGTTAATACTGACAGATGATTTTATCTTACCTTTCTGAAAGGCTGGACATTAAATATACAGTATATGTTGATAAAACAGTGTTTGATCTGTAACAGCTTCACTCACTTACTAACTTGCAGCTCTAATTCAAGTATCTGACTACTTACCTTGCCCAGTTCATGCTTCCATATTACAACATGTCAAGACATAAAAGAAACAATGATTTGCACAGATGTATTCCACAATATCAACAGATTTAGAGGTGGATAAAAAGGAACAGCAAGTTCAAACTAAACATGTTCAGTGTATTACATTTGAGATGTTCTTTAAATAAAACCAGCATGACAAACATTAGCCCATGTCGAGTATTATGTGTAAATATTGCATTAGTTTCCTACTTTCAGTCTCATACTGAACAAAATCCAGAAGAGCTAAATAAAATGGGGTACTAATACAATTTTTAATGTTAGCTGATTTATATTCTTAATCCCATTTTCCATTCTTGTTTAGCTCCCAGAACGAAAACAAACTTACAGCAATATGTAAATGTAATTTAAGCATCAAATTGCATAAAATGTAATCCTGGCACAGGCAAGCACAATTTTGGTTAGGCCTAAGCAGCTTAAAAGGACTCAATTATCTTTAAGTCTGACCACCTTTCAAAGCAGCCTGCACTCTGCCTTTCATGTTGCACACCTGTCTGGGAGCCTCAGGGTCATTTTGGTTTTAGAGCCACTTTCCCACTCTCTCATATTTATGAGAAAAAGGGGAGAGGGGGGAAAACACCAGTAGCCCAAGAGAAACTGAGACATGAGACACAGTGCTACTGAATGAATGCACATGATGAAGAGAAGAAGGAAGTTATTGCTGTGGTCTTTTCTGCCACAACCACCTAAAGCACTACTTGTAGCAACAGCAGATACTAAATTCTAACAAGTGTGTGCAGGTCAGTTGTACGCAGGAATCTGAAAAACAGTTGGATGAGGTTAAGCTTGCAAGGCTGCTTAATTCTGAAACTGTACAGTAACATGCTTGACCCAAACGTAGGTGTTTTCTTTGCTTGGTCTTTTGTTGTTGAACAGGCCTTGCTAAGAAGCATGAAGACCAGTTATTAGATAAGAACAAGAACTACAACAACCTGGTTTCCCTTCAATATGGTTGGGTGAAGAGAGATGTAGGAAGAGAAATAAATGGATTAAATGGGTTTCAAAACCTCACTGTACAATGACCCAGCTTCTGACCTTCATGAAATAGTAATTAAGTAACACTTTTTGTCCATGAGATGGATGACCCTTGAGGTGCAATATTACAAAAGAAATATTTTTAATATACAAAACCAAAGAAAAAGGGCCAAGGAGAAGAAAGCGTGCAATAAAGAAAAAATAAGTTATGAAAGGTTTGAAAAACACATAAAGGACCATACATTGCCAAGCAGGCCTGGGATTTCTGCTGCCCCATTAATCACACAAAGCGAATGAATATTTATTGTTTTGACAGATGTGCAAGATCAGCTAACAAACACCAACACTGACTGATGGACCTCACTATCATAGCAAATGCTAACATACCCTTTACCACGTTGTTTATGAATATGGGAAACCAGGTAAACAAGGGGCCACTCGGACATGCTGCCATGTATCAGGGAAGAAAATATGATGTGGTCTCGTGAGGGAGGCAGTTCTTAGCATGACAAAGTTCCAAACAAGGAACTTAGCATGATAAGACTCCAAACTTGAGATCTGGAGGCATCTGTCATAAGTAAGGCAAAAATAAAGGGAATTGGGTAAAACCAGGATCCACATTTTCTACTAACATACACCTTTCTTAACTGACTGCCTATTAAGAATTGCTCCTCCACAGTGTTATCACCTGGAAGAGACAAAATGCAGTTCTAGGTGGTAGAAAAGGGGGAAATTATTTCCATTTTTCTCTTTTAAACACAGTGAAAAGGGAAGAGCAAGTACAGAGTGGGTAGCAATTTCTGTTTACTGAACTTTCTTCACATGCAATATATAATACAATTTAAAATGAATGTGGTCTTTCAGCAATAAGCAGAGCTCTTGTAAGACAACACATTAAAGGGGCAGTCATAACTAACATATTTAGAGTAGGATCTATTAGTGCTCTACAGACTTGTCCCAAAATAGTTTAGATGCCCTATCTGAAGCAACTATTTCTTTCCATCCATGCCACAGAAGCCTACAGTAATAAGATAAGAGGCAAGGTGTCTTCTAGGCACTTGAACTTGGTGTATGAAATCAAACCTCACCTGCTTTCCCTCTACAAGAATGCAGTTTAAATCCCTTTAAACTGAGATCAATGGGTGTACAACAGAACTCAAGGAGGGAAAACAATTCATGCCTATTCACATTTTAGGAAAAGATACTTCATGAAAGCTAAGAGTGACCAATTTTTTGCTCTCCTTGTGCTGTGAATTGAAGTCAAGTCTATTTATAGGCAAGCATAATGAACCTCTAAAGGTGTTTATTTACCCTTAGACAGTCGTGCTCAGCAAGTTTAAATAACACTGAAGAAATCCTAAGAGAATGGACTGAAGATTGTCCCTAACAGCTGGTGCTACGTGCAAAGAAATATGGAAGTTTCCTGATGTTGCCACAGTTTCTATTGCAATCATGTTGTGCTTAGGAAAACATAACGACTTCAAAACAAGTCAGTGATAAGCAATCCATCCTATTCATTCTTATACTGGTGGGAAAACAAAACAATTTTATTTCCCCTTCCCTTCAGCCAACTAACATTTTCAAAACCACAGTTTTCTGAAGACAGAACAGAGACTTTACATCAGACCTTCGTGGTAGGACTTCTACCACTATTAGTTCTGTATTTGGTCTTGTTGGGGGTGAGAGGAGGAAACCCTGGTCAACTCATAAATCTAGGTCCTTTAATTTCTCATGGTAACAATATTTCCTTTCATTTCCTTATTTAGTTAGGGCCCTTTCCCTTCTATTCACACCAGCTTTAAACCAAAGAATGGCTTTAATCTGTGTAGTAAGTTATCAGGGAAGAGCCATCACGAACTCTTTTGTCTGCTGGCATGCAACCAGTTTACAACTATCCCCATCTAAATACTCCCCATGTATAAGGATAACCTGGCTGTTCCAAAGCTCTGTCTGAGGTTGGGCCATCCAAGCTCCTGACCTGTGTTCTAACCACTTCGTGATCAAGACAACTACTTACTAACTCCCACAGCTATAACACAGCAGGATCTTTTCAAGCATCCAGGTAAAACAACCAGCACCTCAGTGAAGTTCTCAATCTAAGGACAGACAGCATTCATGGGAAGACAAACAACTGTCATATGAACTCAAGAGGATATAAAAAGGTTGCTAGGTGAGAAAGGATGAGAGACAGTTTGTCAGTTTAAACCTGATGTTCCTGAAAGAAAAGGAGTAGGAGTACATAGGTTTGAATAATCTTTCAGTCCCAGTGTTAAGCAGTCACACTGCAAGCAGATGTTAGCATGAAAGCAAAAACAGAATCCAGCTGAACAAAAATCTGTTAATGCCAAACATCCAAATATTTGTCTACCCAGTGACAGCACATCTAAGGTTTTATTTGGTAGCCTAGAAGCAGTGATTGCCTCTGAATTTATTCTGATAAGAAATCAACAATGCTTAAAAGCAAAGTTTCTGCAGCTGTCTATAAACTCATTTTTGTGCAGTTTTTCTTACCAGGTTAGAGACCAAGCATGTCCAATCTATTGTCATGTCAGTTTTGAGCAAGATGTGAGAGAACTTTAAAGGCAGGTTACCCAGACAACTAGCCTACCTGTCCATCTCCAGGATAAAACTGCTTTCTAAATTATCTCTAAGAATCATGTTCACCAATGCATCTTCCATGCAATCCTTACTTTGTTATGTTAATAAAGCCTCTTTCCCTGTGGGCATTAAGAAAAAAATTAGAGACCAAGAGATTTTACACCCTCTTAACAGCAGAACTATGCCAAATGCTTTCAAACCACGCCTTTTGGACCAGTGGCAGCTTGCATAGACTCGGCTGATCACACACTGCTGGCTTTCCTTCCCATCTCCAGGCTTCATATCATTCTTGTGTACTGACAAAAAATTGCAAGACCTAAGGTTGCCATATTTCCCTGGGAATGAGAAAGATGGCAGGTTCATTTCTGAATAGTTAATAAAGTGCCTGTGAAAAATTAGTTTGTGGCTTATGCAATTCAAAGTTGAGCCCATAAAGTTTTGATGAGATGGTTACAGAGCAGCACATAAATCCTTCAGGAATCTTATGGCTTAAAAAAAGCCACCAAACCCCCCCTCAAATCAAACCATACAAAACACCCTCCCCCCCATTCTAGTCACCTCCAGGTTCTATTTTACCTTTCCTGCTCCAATAAACTTCAAATTCCATTTCACCTGCATTTGCAAATTCAAACAACTGCCCAAATTCCCAAGCTTCATCACATGAACTTGTTTGTTTTCATCTTCGAGGCCCTTCAGTGCTCTTCTTCTCTCCTTAATTGCTCTTGTCTTTACTACATCATCTCTTTCCTCTCCTATTGTAGTCTCAAAGCTATTTCTATTCACCAAGCTCCACAACAAAGTTTTGTAATTTCAAAGTTAATACACTTGGCACATTTTGACACAATCTGTCATACCACTGGACTTTCCAATTCAGAGACCTCACTGACATTATGGTAGATCCCAGCTAACTAAGGACTTGAAAACGGTGGAAAAGACAGTGTTTATCAAGCTTTTTAATCAAGTTAAATTAGAAAATGAGTCATAATACCAACAGGATGTTTAGCTCCATCCCTCTCCCTGCATCTCTATTTTCATAGCCCTCAAGCCTGCAGAGATTCCTCACAGCTGCATCCTACGCAGCCACACTCTAAAGCATCATTAAAGGCTGAGGGGATAGAGGAAGAGAGGGATATTGGATAAAGACCATCAAAGAAACAGGGCAGCTTACATGCAGTTTGATGCATTCAAGAACATTATAAATGGAAGAGTGAGAAAATACGTTTATGAATTTTCAGAGTTAAAATCCTTTCTTCAGTGAGATCAGGCAGTACACTGTCACTGGGTAAGCACCCAGCTCAGCTTGTATAAAAATTCTGAATTATGACACTAGTTGCATAAAACTAAAAATCAGATGATGTTCCTTCCACATTTTGCTACCACACCATCTGTTATATCCACCCGCCCCTTGTAACTCACACACTCATCTTCTAGGGGCTAAGAACTTCTTCCAGCCTCTGTAAAAATGAATGTTGCATAGCAAAGTTTGTGAGGTCCTGAATTCCTACATCTGCTTAACATCGTATAGTTCAGATTGATAACCACCCTGGTGAAGAGACAACAATTCATGAAATAGCACGTAAGACAACCCTGTAGGTAGATGTTTTGAAGTTAACAGTAGTAAGGAAGAATTTCCAAGCTGCACGTAAAGTACTTGGAAAGTAATTCAAAAAGAGTATTTGTATTTCTTGGCTGTCAAGAAAAGTATTCACAGAGTTACAGCTTTAGCCACACAACTTAAATATTTTTTTAAGAGCAAAACACAAGCATCACACGGTTTACATGCACAAGTCTGAAGTAAGACTGATGAGCTCGGGAGCTAGTTGAACATTCCCTCTCAGTGACATCAAGATACATTGGAGACTAAAGTGCTCCTTCAGCATAAGAATGTATAGACTGGATGGTGTGTACAGAATACAGCCAGACTAGGCATGCTCTCCCTGAGCTTTCTGCCCTTTTTTCTTCAACCACCTGAACAGCATAAGCAGTAAATACACTGCAACACCCCAAGGAGCAATTTAGCAAAACTATTAAGCAAACATCATAAAATGTACACCAATGCCTTCAAGGTACAGTCTGACTCATAAGCAGTGGTACAGAGAACACTCCTCCCTCCCTCCAGCTCTTCCCTCTGAATCAGTACAAGGAACTCAACAACAGATCCTAAGTTAGTATAAAGCCTCCCAGTGAATTAACTAGTCACAGACTGGCAGTAAATTAAAGCAATGGGTAATTTGACAAGATAATTTGCTTTTTAATATGCCACATGACAGATTTGCATGAGGGAAAAAAAAAAAACGCCGAGTATGTTCTATACAAACGAGACTGGGGGAGTGAAAAGAGGAGAACAGGAAGGAAAGAAAAGAGAAATCCCCTTTTCCTCAAGCCAGTAGCTTAAAGTCAGTCTGCAATGTTCTCAACTCCCTGTTCTGCAGACAGTATCTATCTGGCATGGATGAGGCTCTTCAGTTCTGCCCTTTAAAAAGCTTAAGTGAAAGAACACACTACAAACATGAACCTTGATCTTAAAGGGCTACTGCTCTGATATGGAGAACATGATGAACATGACAGTGAAAAAAATAAAGTGGGGAACAAAATAAATCTCCTTTTCTGCTCTTTCACTGACAGCAGTTTCATAGCAGATACATCTGCTATAAAAACATTTATATTAGTATTTCCCTTTACTTATTTATATTAGTATTTCTGATGACAACAGAAAATTAACTGCTTAGGAAGATAAATCCAATCACCTTGATCAATACTTCTGTTTATTAAGATATTTCTCTTAAACTTGAGCTCCAAGTTTTGCAGATGAAATCACCTGCCTAAGATTTTAAACCCTGACATTCCACCTCCTTTCTGACAACTACACACAGCAAGACAAAATCATGGACTGGTTTGGGTTGGAAGAGACCTGAATCTAGTTCCAACCCCCTGCCACAGGCAGGGATACCTTCCACTAGAGCAGATTGCTCCAAGCCTTGTCCAGCCTGGCCTTGAACACTGCCAGGGATGGGGCAGCCACAGCTCCTCTGGGCACCCTGTGCCTCAGCACCCTCATAGTGAAGAATGTCTTCCTAAAGTCTCATCTTAATCTCTTGTCAGTTTAAGGCCATTCCTCCTTGTCCTGTCACTACCTGTTCTTGTCAAAAATCCCTCTTCAGCTTTCTTGACGGCCCCTTTGGGTACTGGGAGGCTCCATCATTCAGCCTGTCTTTGCCTGTACCGTTTTTCTCCTTCGGTGCGGAGAGCTCAGGGTCCCGAGAGCCACGCTCCGCCCGTGCCTATGCGGAGGGAGCAGCGGGACGTCCCGGGGGCGCAGCTTACCCAGGTTGTACCCGTAGGGCGACTCGGTGGCTCCGTCCTGCAGGCTGGCCAGGATCTCTCCCTTGCCCACGTCGCTGTCTCCCACCAGCAGGAATTTCAGCAAGAAATCGTAGGCTCTCGCCGGGCTTCCCGCGTAGCTCATCCTCCCCGCCGTTCCCCCGAGCCTCCTGGACGGATCAGCTCCCGCGGCCCATCCAGGGGCCCGGCGGGGCCAGGGCACGGCGGCGGGCAGCGGCGTGGGACGGCAGCGGCGTGGGACGGCAGCGGCATACCCGGCTCTGGCGGGAATAGGGACCCGTGAGGCAGCGGCGCGGTCCCGTCACGGCAGCAGCGCCCGCCGCGCCATCCCTCGCCGGGCAACAGCAGCGTCAGCGGCGGGGAACGGCGGCAGCGGGCGTCGCGCTAGGACAGAGCAGCCGCCTCTCCCCTCGGAGTGCCTGACCCCCTCCGCGCAGAGCGCCCAGCACGGCCAGGGAACGGGCGGAGCTGCGGGGACCCCGTCCTGCTCCTCCACCGGCCGCCCCAGCGCGCTCTGTCAGCGGGCTGCCGCCTCCCGCCGCCGCGGCGCTCTGACAGAGCTGCGAGCTCCGCCCCCGAGCCCCACTATTGGAAGATGCGTTTCTCCCTCCCCGCCCTGCTCAGCTTTCATTGGGCTGCGAAACTTTAGTCCCACCCCTCGCCCGCTTCTACGAGGGCGCGACAACGCCTCGCCTTCGCCTATTGGTGCACGAAGAAGCACTAGCCCCGCCCTCCTCGGCTTCCATTGGAGGAAGGCAAACCTCGGCCATCCCCGTCCTCGTGGTCCTGGCGGGACACAGCGGCTCAGTTGCTAGGGGACTCCAGGGCGGCCATTGGTTCTTTCCCCCATCAATCACGCTCAATTGCACCGCCCCGCTGGAGGGGAGCAGGGAAGCACCAGTTCGAGCCCCAAGCCCTCCTGACCGCACGCGGCGGGTTTGCCGTAGCTGCCGCGAATGCAGGCAGAGCATCGGGGCCGGACTCGGGTAGGGTGGTGGAGAAACGCTGGGGGGAAGCCTGTGCAAAGTAATAGCCCTTTGTGGGGAAGGACCACCACCCAAACGGCAGCACACAACCCTCCTGCAGAAGAAACCCCTCAGCTGTAGCCGTAAACCCTAGAAGTCACTCTGCACACCTGAGTCGGGTTTTTAGGATATTCATAGCCAGAAGAGATATGTTTAAGAGATATGTTCTTTTTTTTCATCATATCCTCGCCTGAGTTGGATGGATTTGTCCTCTCGCTATCACATTCAAGCACCACTCTGTATTTGTACAGAATGGGGATGCAGCTCTGATGGGATGGCAGTAAACCCAAGCTCTCAGCCAGGGCTGGTAATCCAGCTTGATGGTGCAAGCTTGCAGACCCAATGCCTACCCTTAACAACAGCGCCAAACACATACTGAAATGCAGCACGTAGGGAGCTGGGGGAAAGGGGTCACTCTTTCACTCTTCATGTGCCACTATAATAAATTCAGTGAGTTTCTAAACCAAGGTGCAGCTCCTCTAACCCCAGGTGTTGGGCCAGTGAGGAAAACTAAGTGACTGAACAAAGACCTACAGGAAAATCTCTTAAATCTTACCCTAATGTATATGTGTACTGCTTAAGCTCTAAATGAGACCCTTTATGACCTTGTAAAAAAAAATCTTTTAAGAAAATCTTGTTCACCCTGAGTAACTCCTAAACCTGAAGAGAAAATTTAGTAGTGTCAAACTGGTATAATAACATTTATATAAAGCAGACAGAAACAAACTTCAAAACTAACACTGTATGCACAAAGTATCCCTTCACATAACAATTACAACCTCATGAAAGGTTTATGTCCTCTCTCTACGGAACCCCACTCCATACACAAACTTTACCAAAAGTCCATCTAATCAGAGGGAACAAAATCACCATATACATGGGACTTTGCATTATCTGCAACAAAACGCAAGACCTAAATTGAAAAAGGTATGTCTATACTTTATACTTCAACTCAAAAGAAAAACAAAGAAGTCCTTGACTAATAAGGTCTGTTTGGATGCGCATGATGTGATGCCAATTTACTGCTTCCTTAAAAAAAAACTCAAACCTCTTCACATGCTTATTTTTATTTCAGCGTTGCAAGGGCAGGCGTGAACTCAGGAATATCACTGGATCATTCCTTGGTAATTTTAATCTGTGCAAACAGAGGAGTACAAAGTGTCCCACAGCACTCACCCGTGGACATCGGAGCACCACATTCCCAGTGTCAGACAGGCAATTTTCCCTCTGGCATACTCGTGCATCCAGTAACTGCACCTCTCTATAATCCAGTCATCACTTTATGGAATCAAAGTCCTGTTGGAGATGGGATAATAAATCTGCAGCAATGAACTACAGTTTTACTGCTGAAGGTCTACATACAAACAGAGAGAGATGTTCTTTATCCAGATGTGTCACCTGTCAGAGCTTCTAGTTTGGTTTTGAATTTTGGACAGTCTAAATGCAGTTACAGTAGTCATCTGTACTCCTCCTGTGGTAGCAACTTTTAGACAGCTGGAGCAAACCCTTGGGCACCAGGAAACATGAGCTCTAATCCTAGTTCTAACACAGACTTCCTTTACAAACTTGGCCAGTTTACTCAGATTCTTTCTGCTGCAGGTTTCCAACCTATCAAAGCCATTTGCTCCATCTATTACAAAGGAGTGTCACAGGATTTTAACCACAAATTTCAGTGGAGTGCTTTGAGATGCCACGAGAAAAAAAAAAGATGAAATACAAACTAATTCTATCTTGCTCTACTGAAACTGCGCATGTTTGATTTTTCCTAAAGTTCACTAAGGATGAGTTGAGAAAAACCTCGGTATTTTCACGCCAATGCACCTGGCAATTAAAGGTCATTTGCCCTTGTTTTTTAATAATAATAATATATACATAAAGAGTTTTTCAGTTGTTGAAAATGAAGAACTGATACTTTTCAAATGTCTGTTTTGATGCCATAAATAGCAGAATGCTGGAATGTTTCCACTTTCCCGAGTGTTTCCACTTATCTGACATTTGGATGTAATCAGGTTTAGAACAAAGCTGTGCCAAGCCCAGGTTTATTTTGAGGTCAGCTCATGGTTATACTTTACACAGGAACTAGTGAGCTAGGATACACCCACAAATCTTTAACCCATCACCTGTCTGAATATAAGAAAAGAAAATGCATTTGCTAAAACACTTTTGAGCCCCAACCCACCTTGTTAAAGGAGAAATAACAACATGTATTTGCTCTTTTACTGTGCCATACAGAATTAGGCTAAACTAAAATCAGAACTGTAAATAACAACACCACCACCACCAACACTTTTCTGACCAAGGTAAAAAAGACTCTTAAACAGCTATATTTGTGGACACCTCTCCCCCGCCCCCCCTTTTATCTTCACAAAGAGCACAGTTTCTTATTCATTAGCACCAGAATGATCCAAAACTTCAAACATTCTCCCTGAACTTCTTGCTGATGAGCAGAAATTTGTGAACAACAAAACCCACTGGCAACCTGGCATAGTCTATATCAAAAACTTACGAAGATAAAGCCTAACCAGTAACCTCTGGAAAAATGTTCTCACTTGTTGCAGAAACAGAAATCAGAGAACAAGTCCTTTGGCTTTGGTCACACTTTCATACAGATGCTGCCTAAATCACGGCCCTGAAATCACTACAGAAGCTGTTGAAAAGTAATCCATGAAGGCATTAACTCAGCAAATGAACAAAAACACCCATGACTCTGATTCCAACATCCCTATATAATCAGAACAGTGGCCAAAATGTGTTATTTTTGTAATGGATTTTATCATTTTATTTCCATTTATCTGCTCATACAGGTGACCCGAGTAATTAAAAAAAAACAAAAACAAATCAAAAAGCCAATGTATTTTTTTCTCTCTTAGGCATATTATGTTGAAGAGAGAGAAAAACAAGCACTAACACCAAATAGCAATGAGTGTCTTGTAAATCATTCCTTTCCACAATGGAAAGTCCTACATGCTTCCTGATCCACCCTCTTGGCCTAGCCATGGATGTGGGAGAGGAAAAAAAGACAAAAAGCCCACGGCACATTTCTCATACATTCACACAAATAGCAGCTTGGAGCCTGAAAAGCCCTAATGCGTATCTTCCATTTTATATATATATATATATATATATATATACGCATATAAAGCAGCCAATAAAAGGCTACACATAGCAATTACCTTTTCCCTTCTTGTACATACTGTCAAGCAGTAAACAGAAATTAGCAGCTGCAATGCTTTTTTATTCAGGATGTGTATATTAACTGATGACTCACCAAATAACTCCCAGCCCAGCATGCCAGTTGTCTTCTCCTCCACAGAAAGAAACACTATTTTAAACAGAGAGTTAACCACTGTGGATCTTACAGGCAAGCCAGTGTGCATTAGAACTAGATAAATATTGCTGGTGAACCCCAAGAGGGCAGAGGAAGGGGGTGGTTCCAACAACAGACTGCAAGCTTTTTAAACTCTTCAAATAGAAGTTAAACTACATGGAGGGAAAGAGTGGAGGCAGGAAGAAAATATTATCTCATAATCAACCCACACTGCCTTTTGTGGTACACATTGCCTTCACACAGCAGGCAAGACCTGCACTGCATGAACTGCTTCAGCATATGGTTACATTTCTTTATGTAGTGCTCTGTATGCACATTTGGAGCTTGACTCAAGCATTTATTTCAAATGGGGAACAGCAATCTATGGCACAAAGGGCAAAGATGGCATGCAGCAGGATTAGGGAGGGCTTGGAGCTGGGACTTGTGCTGGAAAGGGCGTCTGTGAAGAAGCAGTTCCCAAATCCTCTCTCTCTCTCCAGTGCCTGCAAGAGTTGGGAGCCCCAAAGCTCCAGCAAAAGAATGCTCTGCAATGTCTTTAGGAATACAATGTCTTGTGGGTCTTGCTAAGTTTCTTCTAGAAGACTTAACCTCTAATTTGGAAAGCAAGCTGACACTTCCTCCTTCAGATCACCATGTAATTAATTGTCCACCATGTAATTAATTGTCCACCATGTAATTAATGAGCTTGACATTACAATTTTGGCCAAACTTCTGTTACACCCTATCTGATCAGATGTTATCAGAAAGAAGTAAAATCCAATTAAATTCTAGAGAAATAAAGGCAATTGCTCTGTAACCCTACAACATTTACTATGTTATTCTTTAGTGCAGCATGAAAAATTTATTTACTGAGAGTACAGAATATCCTACTACAACTTAGTATTTGAAGACCGAACCATACATTTCATTCCATTTCAACTCCATTTAATCTACTTAAATTCTGATTCGTTTCTTATTGCTTTGTCAAAAGATGAAATAAGTAACTGGATATGGAGTTTTCCAAAAGTTGCATAAGTGTCATTTAATAAAAATGTGGGGTGTGGATTCTTCCGAATATTGTAGTTCTTTAAAAACTACAAAATGAGAGAGCAAGTGTCCTTTGTGTCCAAATGGACATTATTCCTTTGCTCTCCAAAGAAGAAAGAAGGTGCAAGAAAAACTGACAGCATTAATTTCCACAGCACCTGCTGCTGATTCCTAAACTCCAAATGCAGAATTAAAGTCTCCTTCAGCATAATCTCAATTACTCTTCACCAACCATTGCAGACACTTGAATCCAGCCTTTGCAACATGGGTTTAAGCCTAATTGTACACAAATAGTCAGGAGAGCCAATATGTAGCAGAAAACACATTCCAGCATACAAAACATACTCTTATTTGTGTTTCCATACTAATTTATGCCTGGTTCTCAACAAGACACAAGTCCTTGGGGCTTAGGCTCTCACTTACATCCAGAAATTATAACAGCCTCTACAGCCAACACTGTTAAGTGAAATCCCTTCTCTGCTACTCAAAAAGGCAAGATAATAAATAGCATCCAACCAGCATTCTGCAAGCAAGATTTAGCACACTCATGACATATTTACAGGGGCTAAAAGCCAAAGCTGCAGGTATCATGTGTCAGCTAAGGATTTTGTAGACTGACAATGAGTGTGTACTTCTAAAAAGCACTGATTCTGTTACAAATCTGCTATGTGAATAGTCCTGGTACCTGCACTAAACAAAATCTGACAATTCTGAGACAAATCTGAGAAGTGAAGTTTTTTGTGTACAAGATGTGGAACTCGCTGGTTCCTGACAGTATGTTCCATCAAGTGCTTTCCAAGAAAGTAAATACATCATGCACACACACTGTTTGTGTGACACATCTCTGAAGTCTAATATATCCTACCAGTTGCGTAATGTGGTGCAAACACAGCACACTGATGGTTTGCCCAGGCTCTGCAGAAATGGCCAGAGGCCTATCAAAAATACTCATGGTAAGTCTACCTGGATTGCCATAAGTCCAGAAATCCTGCCAAATTCAAAATAACAGCTTCTACATGAACAAAACCCAGATAATACAAAATCAAAGCTGTATGGGACCTCTGCGAATTGAAAGGTACATAGACGTCTAGAAATAAAGAACTTCAGTCTTTTCACCACTTGCTATTTTGGTGCTGCACAGGCATTATTAGAGGCCTCTGAGCTGTAACCCTCCTGCACTAGAGCCCCGAAAGAAATTTCCAAAGCAAAATCTGGTTTAAAATTTGAAAGCACACACCAAGAAGTCTAAATTCATCCTAACTGTGGTTTGTGTAAACTACTATATAAAACCAAATATATATCCCTAAGTATCTTAACTGCTCAGGCAGCAGTGTAATACTCATAAAAAAACACAAGCAAGGCAAATCAGTACAGTGAGCAGGGAGGTAGTCAGAAATAATTTAAGATGAACTGGTGATTGTAACCAGTGAGACCACAGATGTTGAAAGAAACTGCAAAAACATGAAGCTACACAATCTGGTGTTAATAAAGAAAATAAGAAAATATCAGTGGGAACTTCTTGCAGCTTCTACAGTTAGAAATCTGGATTTTAAATACAAAGTTCCTTGCTAAATAACTAGCAAAACTGTAAAAAACATTTATCTACTTCAGACCTACACAGGCCAGTGTCCAATAACAGCAAGCTGTTCTTGTTATTGTTGAACAGAATGTATTTGAGTATGTACTTTTATAATGACCAGAAAGCACCTTAAATCCACGTATTTTAAAATTCCAGCCATTCCCTTTGTTATACAGCCCTACTGCAACATCTTTTCCTTGACAACGTGCATCTCTAAATCTATACTGTAGCAGGAAAGAATCCACCACAAACCCCAGGGAAATGAGTTCCAATAAAAGCATTTTTATGTGCTCTCTGCGGTACAAACGTGCTCCAGGCGCACTGGGATTTTGGCCAACGCTATTTAACACCCTGCCCACCTCACCGGGCCAAGGGGCAATCCCGAGTCCAGCAGTGGGCTGTAACGCAGAGGGGAGGCCCCGTCACCTCAGCCGCTTCACTCAGATCAGGCCGCAGCAGCTCCTCCTCGTCAGTTTCTGAGAAGCGATTTTCTCCTTCTCCCTCCCCCAGCCGGGAAAAGGCGGCTCCTTCCAAGTCACTCCCCACCGCCTCCAACCAAGCCCTCACCCTCGGGCAGTCCCTACCGCCGGCTATACCCACAGCAACGCCCGGGCCACCGGCCAACCTCTCCACCTCAGCCTCCGCCGCCATTTTGCCATCCCCGCCCACCGCGCGTCGTTTGCGGCGCATGCGCAGAAGCGCGCAGTGCCCGGCGGGCAGCATGGAGGCAGCGCTGAGGCGGGAGCTGGGCACTGAGTTACTGCGGCCAACGGGGCACTTGGGGGGCGGCTGCATCAGCCAGGGCCAGAGCTATGACACGGACCATGGCCGGGTGTTCGTGAAGAGCAACGCCAAGGCGGAGGTGTGGGGGATGCAGGGGTCGAGGGTGCGGTGCGTGTGGTGGCCCCCGAACCAAGAGCGGCCGCGCTGAGGAGATGCGCGGTGGGCTGGCCTCCGGTCTCTTCTTGGTGGAGGGAGGTTCGCCGGCTGGCCTTGGGGAGGTGTCCTGCGGCGGGGTTAGAGGTCGGTTTCTGCCCTTTGAGGGTCTGGCTGGCGGCTGCTGTGGGTCTGGGGCCTGGTGTGAGGCGGGGAGTGCCCGGGGATGGGGAGGCCGCTGGGGTGAGAAGCATCCATGGAAGCAGCACTTCTGGAGGGGTGGTGATGTATCAGTGCTGTATGCCCCGGGTGTGCGGTACAATGCGGTGATGCTGTGTGATGTGCCTGGGGTAGCGGTGGCGTGGCTGCGGCTGCATATGCTGTGAAAGCGTCAAGCAACCCAGAGGGTATAAAATTATCCCCTGAGGGTATGCATCTTTCTTTGTTGTAACAAAACCAGTAGTTCCCTGCACATAAGGAGGTTTTCCCAAGAAATTACGCTTTTTCAGAATTGTTGTCCAAGATTGCCTGCTTTGTCCTTTCACTACTTGGTGCCAACTACTCTAGGAAGTAGGTTTCTGCACTTTATAGAGATAACAGCTATGTGACATACCCGTATGGCATCCTTATTTGCCAAAGCAGAGATCGGGTGGAATTTACTTTTTAAACTCCACACTTGTGTCCATCAAATAAACAGCTTCACAAGTGCAAGCATGTATGCAACCGTATCTGTTCCAAATTTGTTCATGCTTTCTGATCATGGATGCACTGAGGTGGCAAAATGGGGAAATACAGAATAGTTATCCTGCTTTAAGTTAGACTGAAAATAATTAGAATTGATACCAACAGAGACTTTCCGCTTAGACCTTTGTTAATTGTGTTTGTAGGTACACAGTCTAGCTAGGTACAAGATAAGACTTGGGGGAAAAAAAGGTCTGGATAGATTTTCTATTCAGTAATCATTTGATTTTCTATGCTTTTGTCTCAGTGTGGATTCTGAGTGCTGCATAAGCAAACTTTGCCAAACTGTGTTATAACATTATGCTGTGTGTGCAGCAGTGGGTGTTTATCAGCAGTTTCTTTAGAAAAACAGAATTATTTAGAAAACACTGGTTTTTACTGTGTTAAAGTTAACAGCTGACTTTAACCTTGCATGAGGCTTTACACAAAGATACAGCATTTACTGATTTCCTCTGAACAAAGCTTGTTCCAGAGGCTATGTAATTCAGCAGTTCTTTTTCTTGATTGCCTGTGGGCTTTGGAACTTTAGTCAATATCTATTGCAAATTGTCCTTGGTTTTTCATGTGTCATTACTAGAGGGCTAATATTCTGTTTCTATTTTATTATATTCTTTTGCTTTTAGCTTTAGCAGAGTTTCAGTATAGATTTCCCACATACCCTTTTTCAGCAACCTTTGCCTGGCTTCTAGAGTTGCATTTCTTCATGTGGTTAGTGTCACTGATCACAGCGGAGCAGCTCAAGAGAATAGATTTTGCTTGGTGTGGTTACAGTTGCAGCATATGTTCTAAATTCAGAATGTCTTCAAAGCAAATGCAGTTGGTAGTGGCCTGGCTTCTAACGGCTTCTGTGTGCAAGTCCTGTAAGAAGCATTTGGCAGCTATCATTGATATTTATTTATTTATTTCTCCCCATGAGGCAAAAGAAATAGGCCAGGGAAAATCATGCTGTGACTGCAAATTAAACTGTTTTGAAGATCAGCTACATTACTGAGCAGTCTTTCACCAAAGTCATGAAGATTATGAATGTTGGTACCATTCTTCTAGTCTCTCAACTGATGATGTATATAGGCCATAATTTTCTAGACATTTGTTGCATAATCCATGAACAAAATACTTACCTTTTATATGTGCATGCAGTTTGAACTCCTTCAGTTGTAAAGGCTTTCTGTTTTTATAATGTTAGAACCTAAATCACTTCCATGGAGTTGGTTTATGAAGTGAAATTTCTATAATGGTAAAATTATTATGAAGTCTGGTGGTGTGGATCTATCTGTAACTGTAAATGCAGTAACCACTTGCTCAAAGCTTTTTATTTAACATTGGCAACCTTGGTTGGCTTTGTGAAAAGTTTTGTTTACCTGGGATTGATGTTCATGGAGATTAATGCTTTCCTTTAATATTTGGCAGGCCAGAAGAATGTTTGAGGGAGAAATGGCAAGTCTGGAAGCCATCCTGAAAACACAGACAATAAAAGTGCCTAAACCCATCAAAGTTATAGACTTGTCTGGGGGCACTACTCTGTTTGTGATGGAACATTTGGAAATGAGAGGCTTAAACAGGTAAACCACAGTATTATCTCTGCATCCTTTAACCAGAAATCTTGAGTATTATGGCAATCAAGTCACCTGGTTTCAAAAGGAGAAACTTGTTCTAATATTTTTTTAAAGCAAGTCAAGCTTCATTCTGGGAAGCTGTACAGCAGAGAACTCTCTAACTTACTTCATAATGCTTTACTGAGCAAATTGGTCATGCATGAAGAAGTGAGTTTGGGTTTTGTCCAGTTTTGGTTTTGTTTGGTGTTTTTTGTTTCTTTTTTAGGTAATTGGTGATTTTTAAAGTAAGGCTGCTTTTTACAATAAGGAACATTACCTGCCTGATCACCTCTTTTGTGTACTTGCCTTTGGTATAAGAACCGGTGTTTAATATTGCTTGTCATGAGTATGAAGAGGCACTTCCCCAAATGAATGAGTTCTGATTTCAATATTTTTATAACTCTCACCTTGGTTTTGATAGTTTCAAATTTTAGGCCCTTCTCTGTGGCAAACCCTTCAGTAAATTAAAATATGATGAATACATGTGTCTGATTCCATTAGGTAGGTGGGCACAAACTATTTCTCATCCCAGTCTTAGAACTTTTACAGCCAGCTTGAAGTCTTACCCTTCAACCTGTTCATCTGCAGAGTTTCTAATTCATGGTGAGCCCTTATTGAGCTTCAGGAGAAAGAGCAGAAATAGTATTGGGTTTGGACTGACTGAGATGAAACGTGTGCAAATGCAGCCTTTGGCAGACAGGTTTCAGGGGACAGCTACAATCTGTGTTAACAGGACCAAATGGAGGAATAACTTTGCCTTAAATGACAGTGCCTTGAGAACATGAAAGATATGAGAGGTCAAAGACAGTAAAAGGAACATACTTTTGTTAACATGGGAGGTGACTGGTTGGAGGACTTGTAATTACTGCAAGACTTTTCTGAACTGCAGAGGATAAGCTTTTATTAAAAATAGATAAATAAATAAGGCCCAGCTGACTCTTCCATCTTTTAGGCCTTTTAGAGAGAAGAAGCAGGAGACAGATAAAGAAGATAAGTTTTGTTTGGCTGTATTTCCCCAAGACAGTTCACCAAAATAAAAAACCCCACCCCACCCCAAAGCTTACCAGGTTGTGCACGCTCTTCTCACAGATCTCTTACTGAAAATTCATATGCAAGTGATTTTGCACAGAAATTAGAATTGAGTTTCTCATTGTTATTAAATGTATGTTTGCTGCTCACTTTCGCTTTTAACAGTATTGTCAGACCATGTATGTACATTTTGTTCTGTGGTAATCTTTGTATAACCAGAATATCTTGAAAATGTACTTTGTTAGAGATGCAGAATTCTTTTTACTTGCTTTTTAAATCTTTTCAACAAACTCCTGGAATACCAAGAACTGGATTCATTCCTGTGTCAGTGTTGCTAAGAATATTTTTGTTTTTTAGACATTCAGCAAAGCTTGGAACACAACTGGCAGACCTCCACCTTCATAACCAGCAACTTGGAGAGAAGCTGAAGAAAGAAGAGAGCACAGTTGGTACAGTACACAGCTGTTTGCAAATTTAACCTAGTTCATAAGAATCTGCAAATACTTAAAACAGCTTTTGTTATTTCAGGTTAAGTTTGTCTTCTTCCACTAAAGATATTATGAAAATAGATTTCGATGAAACGCCCAGGCAGGGAGTCTTCAGTTTGATTTTTCTTTGCTCTATTTGTATCTGTAAGCAAATAATTTATTTAATGTGGGACCCTTATGGTCCCAAACCACATTTTCTGCAAGGACATAACGCTATCTAAAAATATGATTATGGAGTTTGTAATTAATCTGCTTTTACATCAAGATTTACACTTGAAAACCAACAGCAGCAACCATTGTAACAAAAACAGTATTTAGGTGCAATTGTTTGATGCTCAGTAGAAGCAGCATTGTACCCTTGCCTAGTTTTTAAGGTCCATTTGCATTGGAGATACTCAGAACCTTGTCATTAGTATTGGATTTTTGTCTTTGGTTTGAAAGGTAAAGGTCAAGGGCAAATGGAAGTCCAGTTTGTGGATCAATTTGGCTTTCATACAGTTACCTGCTGTGGCTATCTTCCACAGGTAGGTTGTACTTCATCAGACTGATAGAATTTTAAGTTTTTATTTTCCTTTCAGGGACACAAACGAACCAAATTATCATAATGGAAATAAATTTATTTTTGTGGAGTCATAAAAATCAAAAAACATTGTTTAGCCTTCAGCCTGCTAGGGAAAGCCATGCTTTGGATAGCACTTCCAGCTGCATCGGGCGTTCATAGCTCTTCAATTTCTTGGGTTTTATCACTTACAGAAAATTATTTATTTCCCTAATGTAGTGTTTTAAGATAATATTCCATTAAATGGTAGCATTTACTGTCCTGGGTGGTAGCAGCACAAAGGCTGTATAATCCTCAAAAGCTTTATGTGCAAAAGAAGAAAATCTGTCTTTTGTGTGGTGTAGAACGAATATCTGCAGTCCTGTTTCTTCAGGTGAATGAGTGGCAGAATGACTGGGTGACTTTCTTTGCCAAGCAAAGAATCCAGCCCCAGATGGACATGATCGAAAAGAATTCAGGAGACAGGGAAGCAAGAGAACTTTGGGCACAACTGCAGGTAGGAGGAACTCTCTCAGTTATCTGTATAGTAATAGCTATGTATCAGTTGTTTAGATTTTGTTTTTCATAAAAAAAAGTTCCTGTTTGTTGGTATGCTTCAGGTTCTGTTGGTAAGACACTTCAGCTTTAGGGGTTAAAATGCCCTTTATTCTAAGTTATAATAGCTTTTGCACATTATGATAATAACCCACACTGAATGTGTGAAAAATAGCACTTTGCCTTTCTGTTTGGGAAATACTAGATTGATTCACATTTCGCATTCTCTCATAACGTGTTCATAATGAGAAATGTATATAAGGAGTTCTGTTCTGCACATAATCCCTTCATGTAAGGTTTGCACATGGTTAAGTGACTGCGGTATTAGTGATTTGTGTACTGCTTTGCAGAAATCTCTTCAAGGTTGGTGAGATATTCCTGAGCCTTCTAATCATGAAGTGAGTGGTGGTGGTTGTTATTAAAGCTGGTCAATATTATGCATTGAAAACAGCACTGAATGTAGTTTTAAATTTTGTGTTTTCTTGCTAAAAAAAAACATTTAGATCACTATTCTTCAGCTGCTGGCTTTTAGGAACAATAGAAATCCTCTTGATTTTCTCAGCATCACTGTTGACTAGGTCCTGTGCTGTTTCAAGTTATGTTTTTTTTTAAACTGACTTAAGTTTCAACTGATGCTTTGCATCTGTACAGATAAAAGTCTGCAGTCATTCACCTTAACATGTAGTACTTACACGTCTTGCTTTTTTCCCCCTGCAGCTGAAGATACCCAGTTTATTCTGTGATGTAGAAATTGTTCCTGCTCTTCTGCATGGAGATCTTTGGGGCGGAAATGTAGCCGAGGATGATTCTGGTCCAGTTATCTTCGATCCAGCTTCTTTCTATGGCCATTCAGAGTATGAGCTTGCAATAGCTGGAATGTTTGGTGGTTTCAGCAGTTCTTTTTACTCTGCTTATCACAGTAAAATTCCCAAAGCTGCAGGGTTTGAGAAACGCCTAAAGCTGTATCAGCTTTTTCACTACATGAACCATTGGAACCATTTTGGTACAGGGTACAGAGGGTCCTCTCTAAACATTATGAGAAACCTTATAAAGTGACTTGCAGCTTAAACAGAATACTTTGTTGTTTGGAAACCCCCATACTTTGTGGTAAAACTACAGGAGTAGTATTACTAAAGAAATCTACTAGACCCTTGACCTTGTTGCACCGCTAAAGACCTAGAATCAGTGAGTGTAACATAGTTATCCCTTTTTAGGATAGTTGGGAGTAACTTATGAGGGCAGTTTCCAAGGAAGGAGTTTATTCAGTTGCACAAAGATCTGTTTGTGTCATGAAAGCATTATGTGCTCAAGACTAGGCGAGGGTATACAGATAATACACTGAGGAGATGACTAAGAATGTTGAAGAGCATTGCTCATTGCTTTTTGCTGTTCCCCTTCCACCTTTATGATAGATTGCTCAGACTCTTTCAGCTCTTCATGTCTAGTTATGTGCATGAGAACAATGTTAACAAAATACTTTGAAAATCAACAAGAAAATGATATAATGGCAACTGTGAAAGGTGATTTGGACTTGCTATTTGTTATGCTGATATGATTCTATTGGATGGAGACTGCTTCCTGTTTTGTAACAAAGCTGTGTGAAAATGCTGGTAGTTTTTTCTGCATTTTGGTGCCTCATGACATTCCTGTGAGCTGTTCTGTGCTTACTGTTCAGTGGGCTCTTATCTCCAGCAATTTTGTTTTCACCAGAACTAGCTCTCCTTTTTTGGATTATGCTTTTGTCCAATAGTGTGTATTCTGAAAGGTCTTTTCAGGTAAGGCACTTTACATGTACATATCCTGTGAAGATGTTTTCTCTCACTAATACAAACAGAAGATGTACTTTTTGACCGTTGACATTGCCCACAGGACAATGCCATGTGGTCATGGTGCAAGCTTCACACACATTTTCTGTAATTTAGACTACAGGTGCCATGAGCAATCATTCTTCAGTCCCTCCTAAGTGCACTTTGTAGCTTTTGGGATAAGAGACATGAAACCAAAGGAAGTTAAAATTTAACTCTCAGAACAGCAGCTCTACCCCAGTAGTGGAAGTTCTCTAAGGACAGCTCTGCAGATTATTTCTTGCACCTGCAAGGTGGTAATGCTAAAATTGTGTTGTTCTTGATGTAGGCTCATCCTGATATTTCAATGCAAGTGAATCAGGTAGGTGAGACAGATGCATGATTCCTAACGGGCATTTTGAGTGTTTGGGAATTACTTTAATTAACTAAAAATGTTTTTCACTGGGTATTAGCAGAATATTGAGTGTTTTTTAGTTGCTGGTTTTGCAGTTATTTATACAAATTGGAAGCAAATATTGGAAGAGAAGACCATCACTTGATATGACTTTCCTTAATTCTACTACTCTTCTCACTGGCTGTTTAACTTTTCCTGCAGAAAGTTTGAAAGCCTTGCTTGGTAGAGTAGCTTTTCCTTTTACTTTGTTGCTTAAATAAAAAGCTTCCCAGTTGATTATTGTTGTCTCTTCTTTGAATTAAAACCTTACAGTTTGTGTTCACTCTTGGAGAGCTTCCTGCTCCAACCTGTTCAAAGTCCTGCATTTGTTAGATCATTATGGTCATCAGAGGTGTTAATGGGCATGTGGTCATTGATTTTAATCTGGAGCAGTGTGTCACTGAAGAGAATTTACGTGTTGTTCCGTTGCTTTGGCATTTGAGGTCCTATCTGCCTTCAACTTGATGTATTGTACCAGTTGTTTGGTGGTTGTTGATGAAAAGTTCTGTCCATGCCTGTATTCTTATCCCATTTTTTGGTTGTTTTGTAGTTGTTGATGAAAAGTTCTGTCCATGCCTATATCCTTGTCCCATTCACCCAAACATAACACCACTTAGTGCAGCTGATTGGAGAGATGCTGGGGAATTTTTGCCAGCAGTCAGACCCTTTCACTGTTTATTTCCATATGCCTTCATGACAAAGTCAGAAGTTATTTCCCAAGATCGTTCTGTTTACAAATCTTCAACAAATCATAAATAATCATAAAATACCTAAATACTTTTTATCATTAGAAGGTGAGAAGTGATATGAAGGTGGATTTTCTGTCAGTCATAGACCTAAGTGATAAATGGTAAGTCTTCAAAGGTCACCTTTTCCTAATAGAACTGAATCAAAATATTCTTGTGATTGAAAGAGAACTGTGTTTTGTACAAGTTATGTAAATAGCAACAAATGTATTTAGACTTATATTTTAAGGGATATTATGCTTATTTTTTCAAAACTATTTCATGCTACAATTAAAAGTGATAGAGAGGAATGCAAATGGAATATAACAGCAAGCTCTTCTGTGCCATGGATCCCTTCATTTGGCTTTCTGATAGACAGCAGGTCAATTAGGGGATGGAACCTTCTCTTCTGAAGGCAGGATGCTGATGAACCCTTAGGAAGAAATTGCTGCAGTTCTATCAGGTAGCTTTTGTTTGTTTTTTTTCATTACCTATTGTATAGTTCTCACTGCTCTTTGAATTGTCCCCTTTGATCATTCTGTTTCATTGTGTTTTAGCCATGCTTTTGTTATTATTTATTTATTTATTTTGTGGTTTAAAGCTAATGTGTCCTGTTTTTCCTTCTCATCTATTCCTCCCTCTTTGCTCCCTCTGTACATTCTAAATCTGTCAGGCGTGTTTCCTTGTACCCGTGCTCTCATTCCGCATTTCTACTTTTGTGTCATCATTTTGCTGACTTTCTGTTCTTGTTTGTACAAGGAAAAAGGATGAAGTATGCTCAGTATATAAACCGGGGAGAGTTACCTGGAAGGCCCAGATCGCTTCTTGGGTCCAGCTGGGTGGTGAGCAATTGCATTGTGCATTGCTTGTGTTTATTCTTTTCCCCTTTCAGTTTTATTATCTCTCCCCTTGTTATTTCCCTTATCATTATTATTATTGGTGGTGGTAGTAGTCATTTTGTGTTATACCTTAACTACTGGACTGTTCTTACCTCAGCCTGTGGGATTTACATTCTTTTGATTCTCCTCCCCATCCCTCTGGGAACAGGAGGGAAAAAGGCGGGGAATGAGCGAGCGGCTGCGTGGTTCTGAGTTACTGGCTGGGCTTAAACCGTGACACCAACTTTGCAAGGCTTGACTGTCCTAAGTGTGAAAATAGTTCCAGTTTGAACCTCTCTGCAAGAACCTGTAGTTTTGCTGAATTTCCCGTAGTTCCTCTGTACCCTGCATTTCAGTGTGATTCATTCATTTTCATTCTCATGGACTGCTGCCATCTGCACAAACTGCCTGCAGGGATGAATGTGTTACTCTGCTTTTCATCTTGGCTGCTGTTCCAAAATAGATTTGGTGATATTAAATCATGCTGGACTGTTCTAGCAGAAGTAAAAGCGGACAGGAAGTGATACATAATTAGCTTGTCCTGCACTGATTATGACAGATTTGAAGGGGAAATGTATTTCTGGTAACTTAAGCCACACCAGACTCACGATAGCTTTATTATTTGTCTTTGCAAAATAATATTCAGTTACTTTTCAACACATTTTTCAATGAAATCTTAAAATAATTCACTGAAATCTCCCATGACATGGTGGTATGCAGAGCTACAGCCTCTGCAGTACTGAGGAACAGTAGCTTCTGTCAGAGGAAGGGAGGTTTTTATGATAGAAAGGCTTTTCTTGCTCTTAGCTTAATGTAGCTTCTTTGTTTTCCTGTGATTCTTCAGATGCTGTTACTCCCAAAGAACATGAAAACAATCTTTTTCTTCATTTCTATGGAGGGGGGTATCCGTCTTCTGGACAATCTTTGAAAACAAACATATTAGAAGCAGTTGTGTGCAAAAGAATAAAATAGCTGGGAAACTGAATAGTTACAAGGTCCGCTACCAGCATAACCCAGAGGACAGGGCTCAAACCAGGAGCCTGACAACACTCAGGTGAATAATCCTGTATAGTTAACCTGTGCCATCTCCTCTCACCTCACCAGTGCAGTTGGGGTTTCTTTGGGGATCTAGCCGTGGTGCTGAACCGGTGCTGTTCGCTTTTGTGGCCCTCTGGTCCTTCCAGCCCATCTGGGATGCTCTGGAGTTGTTCTGGTGTTTGGAATGATACTGTTTGAAGTTGCTTGACTGGAACAAAAATGTTAGGAAACGAGGCCTGTCACCTGTGTGTTACTAGTTAAATACAGATCCAGCGTGGAAGCAAACAAGGCTTTCCTGTCTATTGGCTGCTGTGTAAGTGATGCAGTATATTTGGATTAATACAGTCCTGTTTCTGTTTTAACCAAAAACGAAATTCAAAGAATGTTGGAAGAAATGTTGCAGTCAGTAACTATTGGTGTCTTCAGTGGAAGCTGTAGGAGAGAAGTCCATGGCATTCTAGACTGCAAAAATACTGGGTTCAGCAGTAATACTGTGGATGAAGATGGATAGTGCAACAGTGGTAACAGAATTCAGAAATTTCCTGCAGAGGTTGGTGGTAGACATTGCTGCTCCAAGAACAGCCTTTCCCATGGATTGGAATGTGTCAGGAGTCAAACCAAAAAGGTTGTCTTTATGAAGGCATATTAAAGCAAATACTGCAGTGTCTGGCTTGCAGCATGTTTTCAAAGTTTATGATAACATGTTTTAAAGGTTTGACATATAACTGAAGGTATCAGCACATTTTGCAAGCAGGAATTGATTAAATTCAGTAGTACATAAGGGATCTTATTTCTGTGTGTTAGGTTGTGAAAGGAGATGAAAAGGTGAAATGAAGTCTAAAGATCATGTTAAATCTGGAGGAGTATATAGGAACAGTGTCTAAACTTCTTTATTACCAGCTTGATGCTTTTATTGTGAATTTTCAACAGATAATGTCCAGCCCTGAGCACTTTGCTATGTCACTGACTTGAGAATGCTTTCAGGCAGTGAAAATCTTCTGTTTCTTACAAGAGATGGAATTCCGTCCCAAGAAGGGAAAGCATTCTAAAGATCTCCGTGATGACAACAAAACTTCACACAAAGCAACTACAAACAGAGAAAATACCTACCAACCTTTGCACATATTTCTGGTGGCTGAAATTACACCCTTATGGGCTGGAACTTCGTTTTTCATGTAAATACCCACAGCACAGCACACGTGCGCAATTTGTATTGTTGCATTGAGCCTCCCTCTAGCGGCTTGGTTTAGCAGTGCCTCCCCAGTGCGAGCAGAGCGCTTAAAAAGGAAAAACGGGTCCAAACTACAAATACCAGCAGCTCAGCACAGTCGAGAGAGGACCCAGGACACACCTCCCCGATTTATTCTAGCAAATATTTCTAAATATTTTTATTTTTCATGTAATTACAGCCCACGGGAAAGAGCATTTTGAAACATTATCTATGCATTTGCCTTTTGTTTTTTTCCTTTGGCTGCTGGTTTGTTTTGTTTTATTTGGTGGGCAGCCCTTTCTACCTCATAGCTGAGTGACACTGAAAGAAGGACCCAAACCTTAATCCTGTTTCGCAGTGGATTTAGCAGAAAGCAGCTGCAGCAGCCTGGAAACAACCATGGAAAAGATCCTGAAGACAGAATTGAAAACATCCGTCCTGAAGGCATTTGGAAGCTCAGGAGGAGGATACATTAGCCAAGGCCAAGCCTATGAAACTGACAGTGGACGAGTATTTGTTAAAGTCAACCACAAATCTCAGGTTAATGCAGATATTTAACTACTAATATTACTGCGTGTAGAGAGCTTTTTATTTTAAAAGTGCCTGATTGTTAATGATTTAGTCAGCATTTTCAGGCTGACTTTGAATTATTCCAGTTTTCATTTCTATTTTCTTTTAAAAGTTGTTGTCTATTTTATGTGAAATATTAATGTGCAGTAGGTTTGGTTAATGCAGAATGAGATGGAATGCAGTGTGATGACCCTCAACAACAGGAATTGGCATTGCAACATGTAAAAGGGAGGCAAAGTACAGAGCTGTTGTTGTAGTACTTACAATTTGGAAAAGCCTAGAGCTGAGTTTGCATTCACTGCATTCCTTTTTGTGTTTCAGTTGGGAATAGTGGGAGGGAGGGAACAGGGTGCCAGTGCTAAAACCCATGCTTTATGTTTAAAGCTGCAGAGTTTCAACCTTCCCCATTGCTTTCTTTATATCTACCAGTAAGATTCTTGCAATTTTTAAGGCGAAGCTCTTCACTTTTCTATTAGTAAATGAATACTGAATTGATTTTATAACACCACAATGCATCAGAAATTTGCTTTATCAATATCAAAACAATCCTAAAACAGCTGTGAGGAAGAGCATATTTATCTCAAAAACATGGAGTACAGGCCTAGTATTTGTGCTGCCATCTCTCCACCTAGTGGCCATTGACTTACATGGAGAGGGGAACCAGATTAAGGATTCAGTCTTTGACTTCATTTTATAGTGGTAATCTGTGGTTTTGAAGAAAGTGGTCTTGGGTGTTACCCTCACAGGTACTGCTATGTCTCTGTAGTTTGGTATCTCCATATGCAACTGGAAATCATGGTGAAATGTGATGTATCCTACCACACTGGAATGAATTTGGGGAAAAAAGTTAGAATTAAAGTACTCAAGGCTCCCTGTGTAGAGTGAAACCTTGCTGTAGCTACATTTTTTAACCAAGATAATTTATCTCCTTGTAACTTAGTAAACAGGGCTATTTTTCCAAAGTACTTGTTGCAAACGTCCATAGTTTAGCCCAAGGATATTCTTATTCCCTGACAGGCTAGAAAGATGTTTGAAGGAGAAATGGCGAGTTTGGAAGCTATTCAGAAAACCAATATTGTGAGAGTGCCTCAGCCTATCAAAGTGATTGACCTGCCTGGAGGAGGAGCAATGTTTGTCATGGAATACCTCAAGATGAAGAGCCTCAAAAGGTGTGTCTGGACATCTCTTTTTTTTTTTTTTTCCTACTGTGTTTTGGGGCATGTTTTCAGTGAGAAAACTTTATGACAAGAATCTCTATTCTCTCAGAGACAGAGCTTATATCTGTTATGATCCATGCTTTTTTGTGTGTATATATTTAAAAAAATACATATATGTACCTATGTACATGTGTGTCTACACTACTTCCTCATATTTTGCTGCTCCCTGACCCTCTACCTGCAGCAGAAAGGGCATGCCATTGCTAGCCTAGAGTTTCATGTGCTGGTCCACATGTGCTGAGATGCTACCAAAGTGAATGACATAATGGCTGAGTTTAGTCTGTTAGTCATGATCTCCTGAATATAGGCTTTCAGGAATTAACTGCTTTGTTCTGGGCCTCTATAGGGACATAGTAATGCCTAAGGCTCTTCTGGTGTTGGTTTGGTTTTTCTTTTGGTGTGGTTTGGTTTTTTTCTTTTTTTTTTTTTTTGTTTGTTTGCTTGGTTTTGTTTTTTTGTTTGTTTGTTTGTTTTCCCCAACCTATCTGTTTTTATTTGGAGAATAACAACAGTTCCACAGCCTCCCAAACAGTCCTTTCCAAATCATCCCACTGTTCCCATGAAAGATTTTCTAGTGTTTAACCTCAGTCTTCCTGGTTGCAATGGTAAACCCATTATTTTCTACTCATTCTAGGCATGGAGAAGAAATTAGTTTCCATCCTTGCAGCTTCTGTTCAGCTATCTGTGTAATATTATAACTGCTTTTCACTTGTCTGTCTTCTGCATTAAGCAGCCTCAACTCAATCCTTGTCTGTGGCTTCTTTTTAGACTCACCATACTTACTGCTGTTTGGCTGATCTCAAAGTACAAGGCCCACAAGTAGATACCATGTTCTCTGCTTCATGTGGAGCTGATAAGGAGGTTTACTTGATCCTTCTGCTCTCTATGCGCCTGCTTATACAATGTTGAGTTCTGTTTATCTTTCTTGCAAGAGCTTTGTCTTATGTTCATTTCATTATCCATTACAACCTGTCTCTTAAAGAGTTGTTGTTTGCCCCTCTTTATGCACTTGTGAAATTGTTTAAGGTTCTATATTTGTCAGAAATATACTCAGTAATATTTAACTGAGTGTTTTTTCCCCTGTAATATGTTGTTCACTTGTTTTGTTTGTTTTTTTTTTGATCCTACAGGTACTGTTCAAAGCTTGGAGAGCAGATGGCAGATCTCCATCTTTATAACCAGAAACTTGGAGAGAAATTGAGAAAGGAGGGAAACACAATTGGTAGAGTATTGATATCATGTACTAAGTAAAAAATTAAGTAATTAATTTGGCTGTGGTACAGTATTGCATTATTAGTTTAATGATGATTAAAGTCAGTACTGGGACACTCTTTCATGAGATTTGTCCCCCTTTTCCTTATGCCACACTTCTCAAGTGTGCATTATACACAGGAATTACTATTATAATTTTTAAACATATCATTTTAACCTTGACAAAAGCAAATTATTTTTGATCATTTTGTATGTACTTTGTTGTATATAAGCATGCAGATACTGAAATTTAGTAAGAAGTAGTGCTAAGACTTGTAGTTAGAGCTTCCAGTGTTTCATAAATCAGACGTAAAATTTGGACTTGTTCTCTTTGTCAATAAAACCTTTCAGCCTCATATGCCATCAGTCTCTTGCAATGTGCCTGACCTTACAGAAATCCTCTAGTTTGAGATTTTTTTTTCTTTCTGTTGGTTTAGGCAATTAAATTATTTCAGCAGATGGTCCCAGTTAGTAAACACATAATTAAGTTCCCCTTTAAAGATGCTGGGGATTACATTTTTGAACTTGAATATGTAGTAAAATGTACAACAGTTGCTCCTTGGAGGCAACTGTAATTCAGCAACGTAAGGTCATGATCTGGTTTCTACTGACTTCAGTGAAAACACATCATTAAAAAACATCATTCTTTGGAAAGTGGATTAAGGCATACATAAAATGATTTTAAAAAGGGGAAGGGATACGAAGAATTATTCTTTCAGTGTTGTTAGTATTCAAATCTGAACCACCACGTATGTATCTGTGTCTTTCCCAAGACTTCCATTATTTCTGAGTGAAGGCCAAATTACCTGCCAGGTTACAAGTAGCCCATGAATCAAAAATAAGCTATGTTTAATGATAACATGTTCAAGTGTCAGAACAGTAGATTGCGAACCTGCTATCTGGACTCTGTTCCTGAATGTCTAACTGGTTCATCTAAAGAAAAGTCACTAGACTAATTTGGCCTCCATTTCCATTCAGTATCTTTAATTGTAAGAGAGTTCTTTACATCTTTAGAGAAGGTTTTGACCATGAAAGAAGCATAACTTACTGTTTAAAATTATTTTGTATGCCTATTCTCTGAAATTTATTTCCATATTTTGCAAACTTGACTATGTAAGGATCTCAAAATTGCCAATATTTGTTTTGTTTCTTAGGTAAAGGAGCAGGTCACTCTGAGTCTCAGTACGTGGATAAATTTGGATTCCATACACCCACTTGCTGTGGTTATATAGCCCAGGTATGCTCCCTGACTGTGAAAGCTCACATGTATTCATGTAAGTGTATAAACTCCTTCTAAAAAAACTTGTTCCACTGCTCTTCACCTTTATAATAACAGTTTTGCTCTCACTGCTTCACTCACAGCACAGTGACATGATGGCTGTTCAATGCATGTGGCTTGCTACAATGCGTGTATCACACAGTGGGTTGAATAAGAATTTGAAATTATGTGGTAGTTCTTTAGGTTGGCAGTACTTCATAAAATAAGTATCCCTTCAGATACCATGTCTTGGTTTTGCGTTTTTTCTAAACCCCTACTAGATAGAACTCAAATGGCAAAATCCACTGCTGTTAGAGAGCCTCATCATGCAACACAGAAGACATTGGAAAGGGCTCTGAGAGATAAATCTGTTGCTGCCTCTGCACATGGGCGCATTTCGTTCTGCTGTTTAACTGAATGAACTTTCAATATCTCAAACTCAAGTATAACTTTTCACCAAATTAGAAACACATTATCCAATCAAAATGAATGAATACTTTTGCATTGCCCGAAAGCTTTTGAAATATAATATGGAACAGTTGACATGATCTCACCAGAAACTCTCCATGTGAAATACATAAGAAAATGTCAATAAATGAAAATAGCTAGAACCTCAACTTTCATCTCATGTTAAAGACAGCTGACCTAAACATGGAAGAGAGCATCACTCCCAAAAGAACAATCAACAGAATAGAATCACAGAATGGTTAGGGCTGGAAAGGACCTTAAGATCATCTACTTCCAACCCCCTGCCATGGGCAGGGGTGCCTCACATTAGACCATGTCACCCAAGGCTCTGTCATGCGTAGGTCGTACTAGTACTGTCTTGGCCATTGTGTCAGCATCAAGCATTTTAACTTGATATTTATTTATTACTAATATTGACCACTATTGCTCATGATAAATCTCTCTATCATATCCTGTAGGTGAATGAATGGGAGAGTGATTGGCCTTCCTTTTTTATTCGCCATCGACTCCAAGCTCAGATGGATTTAATTGAAAAAGATTATGGGGACAGAGAAGCCAGAGAACTTTGGTCACAGCTAAAAGTATGAACCATGTCTTAAATCTTTTTCTTTAAATGTTAGAAAATATGTATCAGTGGAATTTTAAAGGTGTTTTTTTTATAAGGGATTTACATAGCTTTTAATGAACAGCAGTAACTGGATTAGCTTCACAGCAGACCTCATATTGTCAGCTGAAAAGGATTCATGTTGCTCTTTCAGGTTTTTAGTAGATAGTTGAAACTGTAATTTGACACTGACATTTATTTCTTAGAATATAGCTAATAATAATAATATGCTAAATCCCATCTAGGATCTTGGTGTTACAAAGTAGGTGAGATTCTGCTGCTCAGGCACATTTTTGATTTTTTATTTTATTTTTTTTTTTTTTAACTGGTCCAAGATCACTGCTGTGTTCAAGTCAACCTCCACGCAGCACTTAGGGAACAGCCAGAAATGTATTCCTCTGCAAGCTCTGCATTACAGATTTGGTCCTTAATTCTGGTTAATCATTACAGATGTTTGTTGCTGCCCTTTTTACCACTGAAACCTTTTAATTAAAATTGATATGATATTTCTTATGATAGCCAATACTATCCATGCCTAGAAACAATACATTAATAGTAGATGCTGTTGCTAGACTGAATTAAATGATTTGCTAAGTTCTGTCAAGAACATTTACTGACTTGCAGTTTAAGTTTGTGCTTGTAGCCATCAATTGCAAAATCACGCCATGAGGACTGAAAATAGACAGTATTTGACCACCTAAGACTCTTATATACTACAGTACTTTATTTTATTTAATATTGTCTTTAAAGCTCTTTAACTGTTCCGTGTTTACTCATGCTTTTTCAGCTAAAGATTCCTGAAATGTTCTGTGACGTAGAAATCATTCCTGCTCTGCTGCACGGGGACCTGTGGGCAGGAAATGTGGCTGAGGACGACTCTGGGCCAATTATCTTTGATCCTGCTTCCTTCTATGGCCATTCAGAATTTGAACTGGCCATTGCTGGAATGTTTGGTGGGTTTAGCAGCTGTTTTTTCTCTGCCTATCACAGTAAAATACCCAAAGCTCCAGGATTTGAGAAACGAAACAAATTGTATCAGCTCTTTAATTACATAAACCACTGGAACCATTTTGGGACGGGGTACAGGGGATCTACCCTAAATGTAATGAGAAAACTCCTAAAGTGACCAGGTAAGTTGAGAAATCCTGATAGAGTTCCTTAATAAGAAACAGCCCCTGCTTATCAGAAGTAATCCAAACTAGGAATTAATGTTGATGGTCAAATACCTGAAAGATAAAAGGCTTAAGTACACTTTTAAGCCTCACTAAACGTTGAGTGACTGTGTAATTTCTAATTTACTAGTTTACTAGCACAGAATCATACCCTGCTGAAGGAAAGACTGCCTTGTTTGTGAAGACTCCACTAGGTTGGAAAAGTAGCATGACAGCTTCACCTAACTCTCCGTAGAGAGTCTCTCTTCACAGCTGCTGTGTTCCATGGTTGCACATTTTGACTCTGCTGCTCCTCTGTCAGCAGCTCATTATGGAGAGCTACTGCTGTGGGACTGCAGAGCTGGGAGTATTGCCTAGTTCCTTGTGTCTCCCCTTTTTTTGTTCTGTTTTTCTGTCTCTCTTTCCATCCCTTTTCCAATTTATATTTCTGTTGTCTTTTCCATGTTAAGTGTTCTAATCCAAAGTTTAACTCCGATTCTATGAATCTGAAAATGAAAACATTCTCTTTTTGATTTAAAGAGTAGCAAGGCCCTTTAGACTACACTTAGCAAGCATATATAATTAATAACATTTTAAATATTTATTTTCATTTAATGTAATTTACTTTATTTAATTGCTATGACAAATTAAATTACAGTGGTATTTTGTAAAAAGGATGTCTCTGTAATTGCTTGGTAATTGCCTGTATGGTCAGAAAGTGGGTTGTTGCCACACAAGTTTGACAATGACATATCAGTTTTGGTACAATATTTTAATGTGTTATATACTATGATAGTAACATATTTAAATAACCTTGTAAAAAGACAGCAAAATGTGGGAGGGAGATTTAGTGTTTTGGTGACAAGAAAGCATCTGTTGCTGCTGTGTTGGCTGTTGCTTGATGGATTTTCAGTTTTAGAAAACAATGTATGGTAGGCAAAGCTTGTCTGTTCTGCTGCTGCTGTATTACTGAAGGAACAATGTCAAATAAGATGACTTTATCAAGTTTTTTAATATTCCTAATTGCTTTATTTTTGCAGAAAACATAGGCAGTGAGAATTTGGGAGATGTGCACCAAAGATACTGGCATACAGTGTGAGCTAGAGTATATTAGCAAATACATGTGTTTTTTAATAGAAGAAAGTGGTAAAGAAAGTAAATGTAAGTACAGTCCAACAAATGTTTATGTGAATCAGAGGATGTGAGTCACAATGACTGAACTCACATATTTAGGCTTCAGGCAGTTGTCATGACTAATGCTTAAACTATTACGTTCAAAAATGTTCAGGTATGTTTAGCCGTTCATCAGCTTTAAAATGGCTGTGCTATAAAGATTTCATAAAATTTAATGTTATATTGTTGTAATTGACACGAATGTTTTAAAAATGCATTTTGTTCTCTGTAAATGTAATACAAATAGTTAAAATGTTGTACTTCCTTTGAATTTGGGCTATAATTACGGCAAGTTGTCATCGTGTGGTTATACCTCTTAATACAATTGTAACAGTGGAAAAGTGGAATAGTGGACTTAGAACACAGTTGAATCTGTAGCTGACAGCTGGATCTAGGTCTGAGCAAACAGCAAAGTGCATGCATACTAGTATTAATGTTAACAAAGATGCATGTATTACAATGGAAAACACATGTGAACTTAGGCTCCTTCTCAAATAAAAGACTTGCCTTGCAGAAGCTAGACGCTTGGTGTGCCTGCTTTTTGTGACTGTGGTTTGCTTTAACAAATTTGAGCCTGAAGATAGGAGATTTGGGTGTGGATGGAGTTGCTGGATACTGGGCAAGAGAAGTTTCCGGTCCTAACATCCTGACCAGATTTAAGTGTTTCTCTCAATTTCCTTTATAATCAAAGGTGAAACGTGTGCCTCAGAAGGAGGCTCGTCTCACCCTGAGCACTCAGTTTAATTTGTTAGCTGGTCTGATCTTCCAAGTTTATTTTCTATTAAGTAAAAAGATAACCTGAGGTGACTTAATGTCTACTTTAGAGCCCAGCTTTAGCTTCCTAGTGTTGGGGATGTATCAAGAGCCAAGCGGAGAAGTGCTGTTACCAGGTAAAATACCCAGTAGCGAGGGGGAAAATGTGTGGGAAGAGTAGGTGATGTTCTGTGTTTAAGGCTGAAATATGACAAAACAGCTTCCTGAGGGGAAAGAGTCTGGTGTGAGACCATTAACTGCAGTGAGGGGACAGACGCTTGGTGTGAGTCTGCCCACTTAATTCCCTTCCCTTTTTTGCTGCAGTTGTAGTTTGCAGCACTCAAACTTTGTTTCCAGAATGTTACGAAGTGAAATAATGAGGTTTTGTTTCCAGAATTTCAAGAGATTTAGATGATAAGTTACGATACTAACCATGGCATTTGATGTTCTGGTATGGATAGGGTACGAAATTAACATGGTCATGGATAACGGCGTAATCCAGTTGCCTTCCACACGCCTTTCGCAACCTACACAAGGTGACTCGGGAGGCGGATTCAGGACGGTTGTTCCCGGTGTCAGCAGTGGGCTCGGTGGGCAGCAGTGGGCAGGAGCATTCGCAGCCAGAGCAAGGTAGAGCCGAGATGGAGGGGGACGTTCCCCAGCCCGCTGATGAAGCCTAAACCAGGCCTGTCCGGGCCGGCAGCCCGCAGGATCGCAATGAACACTGAACAATGAACTGCCGGCCGGCCCCAAGGACTCCCCCTTACCCCTCAGCCCTACGCCTCCGCCTCCCCTCAGCCGCCCGCTCGGCGGGTGGGAGGCGTGGTCTCGCGCGGGCGCGCAGCCGCCCCTGCACCCTTTGGTCCCGCGCGGCGCCCCGTAGGAGCGAGGCTGCGCCGGGCAGCGCGGGCAGGCTGCGGGCAGCGCCGCTGCGGTTGCCAGGGTAATGCGCGGCGGGGCCGGGTCTGAGGCGGGGGGGGGGGGGGGGGGGTAAGCGCGTCCTTCGCACTCCCCGGTGCTGTCGCCGGCGTCTTCGCGGTCCCCGAGAGCGTGGGGAGGCGCGGTAGGGCTGGGCCGGGCCTCCGCTGTGCCCGGGAGGGGCGCGGTGGGCCGCATGGCGGCGGGCGGGGCTGTCGCGGGCCGTGTGTGAGGAGCGGCGGTGTCGCCTGAGGGAGGGACGGCTGAGGGCAGGGGTGGGCTCTGGTGCATTGACCGGCTCTTGCTCTGCCCAGCTGTGGGAGGCAGCGGCGGCGGACATGGCTTTGGGCGAGATGGATGGAGTGGGGTCGGAGCCAGAGGAAGGCAAGAATCAGGAGGCGAGTGTCATCACCACGAGAAGCATCCTGGAGAGCTTCACAGAGAGCCAGGAGGTCAGGGGTCTCATCGGTAACCTGAAGGGAGCCTTCGGGGACCAGGTGACTCGGGAATCGATCGTGGAAAAATTTGTAGGTAAGCACAGCATCCAAAGGGAGCGTGTTCTTTATTGGTTAAAGGAATTTAGTGCCCCAGAAGGACTGAAACACTGATTTTGGGTTAGCAGTAATGCTGGAACTTTATCAACAAGTAGTTTAGGTTTGTTTTTTACTCATTTTGTGTTCCAGGTGTGTATTCCACAGTTTAACTACTGTAAATAAAAACGTTTCAGATTTAAGAAATCTGAATTCTGACCCATGTTTAGCTTCCAGTTTTTCATTCAAATGCAGGCAGTAGCGTAATTAAAGTTTTTACGTCTGTCAAATAAAGCCATTTTTGTGCCTAATCACTTGTTAAAAATGCATACATTTTAAGCTTTAAAGGGATAATATTTTTACTTTCTGTTTCATAGAAAATATGAAGGCCAGCTGAATCCATACAGATCATGTAATTATTTCTGAGAGAGGGCACCTTGGGTGTGACTTAGTAACTGAGCTTTTGTGCCATATCATGAAAGTGATTCTGCTTCTAGACCTCAGCTGAACATAGAAGTGTGTGATTAGGTACATGTAGCAGGGCCTTTGTAATTAGCCTGTTATGATGCACATCTGTGTATTGGATCCGATATTCTGACCAGGTGATTTGCAGAAGTTGATTCCAAGTTTCTTGTATTTACAAGTTGAATTAAGTGAACTACCATTTTGCAAGTGCTTTTGCAAAAATGGTGAAATTGAAAAAAAAAACCAAAAAACTTGCAGTCAAAATATTGATCCAGTGTCTGTATTTTGGACAGAAAGAGACTAGGTAGGCAGGCAATAAACCAGAAAGCCCTAAATTTGGAAATCTGGCCCTGCAGAAGTTACTCAGTAGTATTGTACTTAGTTGACATAACTGTTCTGAGGAGGTTAATGATGAACATGCAACTGTTCAGAAAGAAGTAGCACGAACATTCATATTTGTGTTGATTGTTCTGTATCACAGGTGAAATGGTTGACTTTGATGGGATAGAGAAGCCATTATTGAAGAAATCTGTGTCTGAAAGGCTATCATTATCTCTACCCGATCGATCACCTTGCTATACTTCTCTTTCATATCATGTGTACTGTCTCTGTGTATTTATATTGTATTTATGAACTTTCTGCATGCACATTCTTGCCCATTCAGTTCAGTGTTAATATACATAAAGCTGATAGGTAAAAGTATGTTGGTCAATACTTTGTTATGATATTTAGTGTTGTACCATTTGATCCTTTGATAATTTGCTCTCATTTGGGCAAACTGTCCCAAATATGGTGACAGGCTAAATGTGTGGGATGTCATGTTGAAGCTTAAGGAATAATCTGTATGCAGATACAGCAGGGATCATCACTTACAGGGGATTTTAACTCAGGTCTCTGAAGCATTTACAAAAACATGTGTTGCTCATTTTTTTGGTGGACTGTTAGAAGTTTGGAAGTGTCCTGGGTTCAGCTGTAACAGTTATTTTTGTCCTTCCTAGTAGCTGGTGCAGTGCTGTGTTCTGGCTTTAGTCTGAGAATAATGCTGGTAACACACCAGTGTTGTAGTTGTTGCTCAGTTGTGCTTACCCTGATCAAGGACTTTCCATTCTAATGCTCTGGCAGTGAGGAGGGGCACAAAAAAAGCCAGGAGAGAGCAGAGACAGGACACCTGACCCAAACTAGCCAAAGAGGTATTCCATGCCACAGCGTGTCATGCCCAGGCTATAAAATGGAGGGAGTTACCCAGAAGGGACTGATTGCTGCTCAGGTCAGGCTGGGTATGGGTCAGCGGGTGGTGAGCAATTGTGTTGTGCATCACTTCTGTTTTTTGGTTTTTTTTTTTTTCCTTTCCTCTTTTAGTTTTATATTCTCTCCTCTTGTTATTTCTCTTATCATTTTTATTATTAGTAGTATTATATTATACTTTAGTTATAGGGCTGTTCTTATCTCAACCCATGGGGATTACATTCTTTTGATTCTTCTCTTCATCCCACCTGGGGGTGGAAGGGGGAATGGAAGTGAGTGCATGGGTGCATGGTGCTGAGTTACAAGCTGGGCTTAAACCACATCAGGCACAGCGTTTAATCTGCAACCAGGATTTTGTAGGAAAAATTAGGAACTTTTATTTATTGATTTATTTTTTAAATAACATTTGAAGAATTTTTTTCCAGTTAATTCTCTTCAGCATTTAGATTTAGGGATTTATTTTGGATTGCTGGACTGTGATTTGGGAAAACAAGTTGGAAAGATGTGGAATTTAACAGCAAATTCCTTATCTGCTTGAGAGCTGTAGTTTGGAGTGTTGATGGGATTTCTTGTATTCACTAATTCTGTCATTTGCAGCTTAAGGTATGTTGTGGTTTAAGCCCAGCCTGTAATTCAGAACCACTCAGCCACAATTGCACAGGCTGAGATAACAGTCCAGTAACTAAGGTGTAACGCAAAACTACTACTGCTGCCACCAGTAATAATAATGATAAAAGAAGTAACAAGGGGAGAGAACAGACTTGCTCACAAGCTGCCAACCGATACCCAGCCCGACCTGAGCAGCGATCTGGCCCTTCTGGGTAACTGCCCTCAGTTTCTGTACTGGGCATGATGTGCTGTGGTATGGAATACCCCTTTGGTTAATTTGGGTCAGATGTCCTGTCTCTGCCTCCTCCCGGCTTTCCGTGTCCTTCCTCACTGGCAGAGCATGAGACTGAACAGTCCTTGATCAGAGTAAGCATTACTTAGCAACAACTAAAAACTTCAGTGTGTTATTAGCACTGTTCTCTAACTAAAGTCGAAAACACAGCGCTGCAGCAGCTACTAAAAAGGAGAAAAATAACTGTTACAGTTGAACCCAGAACAAGGTATCATTAACTACAATAGGAAGTTACTGATGATTAGGAGCTCAGGCTTCCCTCTTGATAAAAGGCCAGCACTGTGGTGTCTGGATGGAATTGCACAAATACCTGCCAAGGATACCATTGAAAGTGATTATGCAGTGTCATCCACTGGTCAACTGCAGCACTGTTGAATTTGAATTATATCTTCAGTATAAGTGTTGATGTGACAAGTGGATAAAAGGGATAGGGAGTGAAGCTGTGAGAAACATAAATGCAGGAAAAGGAGGGATTAAGAAAGTATTTTAGTTTTTTAATTGAAAAGCTATTTTCTGACCAAATGTCTACAATGACCCTGGCAGTCTCCAGTGCAATACTGGTTAAGCTGAGATCTCTTCTGAAATCCAGCTCTCGTTTCTGCAGTCACTTTATGTTGATTCTGTGTGTAAATTGAAATGCCTTTGTTTCTAAAAACTGTGGCAAGTTGTTCTTGGGGTTGTTTTTTTTTTTTTTTTTTCAGTATTCAGTTTGTCTTTCCTTAAGTCAGTTCCCAAAAGGAAGATAACATATTACTGCAGCAAGATAAAGTAATGTGAAAAGTCTCGAGGAGCACAGATAGTAATAGCTACAGTTTATATTCGTCCAGGTTAAAATTAATCAAGAATTCTTTGTTCTTTGCTTAACACTTTATTCTAGTTCAAAATGAAAAACTAGCTCTGAGGATTGTGAAGTGCATCTTCACTTTCAAAGTATTACTGTGTTGGTTTTTTTTCCTGCTATAGCAAGGTAGCTCAAAAGAAAGAGATAAGAATTTTGTGGTGCCCATACCCTGTTTCAGTACAGATCCTCAATGGTAGAACTATGTCTTTAAACACGTTCCAGGCATGGGAGGAGAGATAGCCTTGTGGTGAAGCCCAGTGTGTCCTGGGAGAATTTCCCCATGGCTGAATTAGCCTCAGAGTTAGAAAAGAGTCATGCTACTCCAATTCTTGATGTTGAGATATCTTGGTCTGTGTTTTTAAAGGCAATCAGTCATTTGACATGCCAACAAGTAGAAAAGTGTGTAAAAGTAAGTGGGATTCCATATGTTAAGGAAGAAGATGTGAACAGCAGGGCAGAAAGATGTAAAGCAGTGTTCTGGTCCTGTGTGGGTAGGAGTCCACTGTAAAGCTGGTACATCTGGAGCAGCTGCAATCTGTAGTGGTTCAGTGTTGTCCTCTGTTTGCAGTTTCCTTAGAAATGGTGTGTTGGTAAGTGGTGCTTAGGAAAGGAGAGACACAAGGAGCTCTGCAGTGAAGGACATCAGCAAACTGAGTGAGTTCTGTGAGCTTTGTTCACGGTAGTTTGAGAGACTTTTTGGTTCAGTGTAGGTAAATGATTGCACTGTGTAAGGGCACAAACTGTATTTTTACAGTTATTTTTTTGTAGTGTGCTTACTTTTAGACCTTGCTTACAGGTGGTGGCAGCACTTAGCTCAAGGATACAGAAATCTTAAGCTAAAGCTGGATAGAATTGGGGTGTATCTTGCAATTAATGCGTGTGAGAGCCTTTTTTTCAACTAGTTTATTACAGATATCTATCTTCCTTTTCAGGTATAATGGACAAGTACCAGGAGCAACCTCACTTGCTGGATCGTCACTTAGGTACGAATGTCATCTTTAAATATTTTTTGTGTATGTACTTGAAAATCTGTTAAACTAGAAGGTCCATATTTGCATTACAAGATTGCTGTGGTTTATATTATATTATTTATAACACTTATAACACTCTCTTTATTATTAGAAGTATGAGAAACTGTAAGCTAACTGCATGTAGTCTGACTTTTCCCCTTCCCTTTCATTAGAGTGGATGATGACTTTGTTGTTGGATATAGTACGGGACAACGGATCTCCTCCCCAACTTGTTCACCTGGCTTTTAAATTTCTTTACATCATTACAAAGGTAAAAAAACCCAAATGTAACTGAAATATCTGTTTTCAATATATTATTTATTATTTAAAGAAAAAAATCTACATCTTCAAAAATAGTAAAATTAATAAGTAAGTGACTAAGTATTGTGAGAGAGTAGTTCTTCTTTTTTTACCATTTTCCCTGATAGTTTATGTTATTTAATGACCCAGAGTGGTAAAAATCAAGGTCTGCATACAAAAAAAAAAAAAAAAGCCTATAAAGAATTGCAGACTTTGAGATACTGAGTGACAAAACCAGAATCATAATGTTAAAAGGAACGGTAAAGTATGATGAAGAATTGGATGGATTGTGGAATTTCCATCTAAGCATGTGAAAACATGTTTTGACTGTGAGGACTGAACACTGCAGTGGATTGCTTAGGGAAGTTGGGATATCTCCATCCCTAGAGATGCTGAATACCCTACTGGACATGGTCCTGGGCAGCCTGCGGTGGGTGACCATGCTTTGGCAGGAGAGTTGGACTAGGCAGTCTCCCAGCGGCCCCTTGGTTTCAAGTTAAAATATTAGCAATCCATTAATTCTTAGTAAGTTTGTAAACTGCAAAAATGTCAAGGTATTTAAGACCTTAATTCATAACCTACATTCATAGTACATGAGGATCATATACAAGAAGCTCGTTAAAGGGTATTTTACTTTTCCTCAGCACTTGACAATGCCAGATGGTTTATTAAATTTTGAAACTTTCTGTTACAGGTGAGAGGATACAAAGTTTTCCTCCCACTGTTTCCTCATGAAGTTCGTGATCTACAGCCTGTTTTGGATATGCTTGTAGACCAGAATCCAAAAGATCCTGAGGTGAGAACTTGCTTTACTTTTTGTTTAACTTCTGTGTCTCCAGCAGAAAAAGCTAATGAGCAGTGTTCAGAAAAAAATCTGGAAGAAAGTGTATAAAGGAGTGATACATCCTGTCCAGTGTTAACTGAACCATCGGGGTTTTAGTGATAGGACAAGGGGGAATGGCTTCAAGCTGAAAGAGGGTGGATTTAGATGGGCTATTGGGAAGTTCTTTGTGAGGTGCTGGCACAGGGTGCCCAGAGAAGCTGTGGCTGCCCCATCCCTGGCAGTGTTCAAGGCCAGGTTGGACACAGGGGCTTGGAGCAGCCTGCTCTAGTGGAAGGTGTCCCTGCCCATGGCAGGGGTTGGAACTGGATGAGCTTTAAGGTCCCTTCCAACCCAAACTATTCCGTGATTTAGTGTGATAGTCATCTTGTCAGAAGAGAAATTTAGTATTGAAGAAGAGGTTTTATGTTTTTGTTTCATGGAACATGTTCTGAGGATTTAGAAGTGATGGTTGTAGAGGTGCAAGTAAAATCTCTAACCATTCATATAGGGGAAGAAATTAATTGAAACAACAGTAGTAAGAAAGGCAGTGAAGGATACTGAACTTGGAGTAACTGAAAAATCCTCTTCCTGCTATGCAAATCATTAAGGGTCATGTTAATTTACCTTGGGAGTCATAAAAGTAAAATCACAGGAAATGGAGTATTTAAGTTTTATGTATTTATCCGTCTTTATGTTAAGAGGTCGGTTTTAAAACCCTGGGGTTTTGTCAAAGTTGGTATGAGAACTTCTATTTTGATGAGGAAATAAAGATAATAGTTCATTTTCCTTGTTTAATTTCAAAAAACATTTTTTTCTTCCCCAATCCCTGAACATTTATCTTCAGATCTGTGAGGTTTTTTGATTTTTGTTTTGTTTTTCTTCCACTTTTGTTTTGAAAGGAGGGAGGTGAGAAAATGGCACAGTTATGGCATGAGAAGTTTTTGCTTTTTGATAATACATTGAGTCTGAAAAATAACTCTAGAATTTCAGGGTTTTTTCCTACCTCTTTGTAGTTTGAGAAACAGTGTGCCCTCACTTCCTTGTATGTCCTCATTTAAAGTCTTATTTGGCTGGGAATGTTCTGGGCAAGAATTCTGATTTGAAAAATGTATTTAGGCAAATAATTTTTAAGCATGGATTGAGATCATAGAATGGCCTGAGTTGGAAGGGACCCATAAGGGTCCTTCCGTAAGGATCCATATGGATCATCAAGTCCAACATACCATAGTTCATATTCTTCTATCTTTGAATAAAGAAAGGTAAAAATTCCAGAAGGCTTATTACTGCAGATTAATTTTGAGAGATCATAATCTATTACAAGTAACAAATAATGGATCTGAAGGCAATAACTGTATCTCTGTTCTAAGTTAAAATAAATTCATAATAAACATTATCAATTCTGATCACTTTGCTGCTGCTGTAGTAGCTTTAAAGCCTGTAAAAGTTCCTTCATGTCTGTCTGTCTGTCTGACGAAACACATCCGAAGTTCTTTCAGTAAACTCATGACAGCAATACATATGAAATTAGGAAGAAGAACCTATTTCTCTCATATTTGCGACTGGAGGCACAAATGGGCTGAGGGAAGAAGGAGCAAACAGGAAAACAGCAACATGTAGTTTTCCTTTAGGAAGAAACAAACTTGTCTGGATTTCAGATTCAGAGGGAAGGGTCCATTAATTTTGTTACTGTTTTCCTGTTTGGATTTTCTTGTAGTTCTGTCTCCTTTGGTGTTTCAATGTTCAGGTTCAGAGTTTTTACCATCTCACTTCGAAAGTTCCTTGGAGCCAGTGGATAGTTTGTGCGTCAGGCACTTTGTTGGAATATACTGCAGGAAAGGGAGTGCATATTCTGTTTTACTATTCTTTTCCAGACTTGGGAAACTCGTTATATGCTTCTGCTATGGCTCTCCATGATATGCTTGATTCCTTTTGATCTGGCCCGTTTTGATGGCAATATTTCTGAGGAGGGGCACACTCGCGTGCCCACAATGGATCGCATACTTACAGTAGCAAAAGTAAGTATAAAACCTCTTGCAATATTTTCCAACCTGTAGTGTTTTTCTTAGGCTTAATCTTCCAATATGTAATAAATGATTGCCTTTTCAGAATATTGTTTAAAACCATATGTTCTGCATCTGATCTGTAAAGGATTTATCTGTAGTTTTGGAATCTTCAAGATGTTCTTTGCTGCTTTAGTGTTGGATGAGGCTGTTACTTGTTTTCTCACAAGCAGTAAACTGACTTGTTTTACAACTATCTGATATGACTGTATGCCTTAGATTATGTTAACAGCTTTTAGCATTTGAAAACAGTAGCTGGCTTTTTCTGAAAGCTGAGTTTGATGATTTATATTGAAAATCAGCTTTTGGTCAGGATTAGTAACATTGGAAGCTATGACCGCATGATGAATTTTCCACAAAGGTAATAAAGCTTCACTAAGCATAAGCCAAAGTGTTTGACTTATCAGCCTTTTAAGATAAACATAAACATCATGCCCTCCCCACAAATACCTGAACATCTTATGCTTTTGACACTTGCAGCATTTAAGTGGCTTATCTCCTGTAGGTTTGTAGTAGCACCTTTGAAAGACTAGAAGGGAGACCTCATTGTTTGAGATACAGAAAGTGGGAAATTTAATAGTTTTACAATCTTAAGCTTAGTTTATATCATAATTACATAAAATATATGATCATAATATTTGTAATGGTAAGTATTATATTCATGTACAAAGTCATGTAGTTGTTATTAAATCTACATGTGTGCATTGCTTTACAGTTAGTTTTCTTTTACCCTTAGTGTTACTTGGTTGTCAGTGATAAGGCTCGAGATGCAGCTGCTGTGCTGGTTTCAAAGTAAGTCTCTTCTGTGCTTCTTGGCAGAAAGGGAAAAGCTAGTTCCCCTTTCTCCTGCCACACTTTTGTCTGATACTCTGCTAATGATGGCATTGGGAGGACTGGAATTTGCCAGCTGTATGTGGGATGTAAAACTTGCCTGAATCAGATCCAATAGTGTGTTTGTTACTGGACATGCTCTGTTTTTTTTCTGCTTACTAGAGGAACAGGTACCTACCAGAAGTGATACAGATCCTCACTGTTAACAGGATATTCTTCAGTTGCCTTCCAGGGCAATTTACAATGTTTGTACTGCAGTGTTTCAGAAAGATACAGTTTCTTTGTGTTGCTGCTGATTTTTGCAGTGTGTTGCACATGAAACAGAAAACTGGTATGTAGGATTACTGGCTTGATGTTTCCTGTTGGGATTTATGTAAAAGGAAGGAGTAGTGCTAGAATTAATTTTCTTAATATCCATCTTGTCCCTTTCGTCATTCTCTCATCCAGAAAACAGTACTGCTTTCTTAGGTTTATTGTCAATTCATTCATCAAATTAAGCAGGTGTAGGATAACAGAACTTTCTAAATCCAGTTGTTTTACATGGTGGTCTTGACATCCAAAAATTTGTGATAGAGATGCAGTTGTTTTGACGGGTTTTTTGTGTCATTTCAGTGACACTGGTGGTAGGGTTGTTTATAAAATTGAAATAATGAAACTCTGTAGCTGTTCTTTCCTTCTGCATTAGTGAAGATTTCATTTCTGATGCATATGAAAACGAATTAGACCATAAACTGTGCTGGTATGTCCATATCTTTTTCCAGTGTATATCATAGTTCATATTCCAGTATATTCTAGCAGAAGAGGGCTCCAGTCAGCTCAGTTTGTCATTTTGTTTTTTCTTTCATCTTTTTTCTTTCTTTTAAAGCAAGTAAAACCTTTCCAAAAATCTTTACACCAGCATTTACTCTGTCTACACTAGGGGGCTCTGCCAACATAGTTTTACCAGTGTAGCTGTAGGAGCGGAGGCTCTATAGGTGAGTGAACAAGGTGAAATGATGGTAGTGGATGTCTGGTCTGAACAATAAAATCCGCATTAACTTTTTTCTCCAGATTAAGAAGAATTAATTGTATCAAAATAGTTGTTAACAGATCCTGTCTTTTGGGGGGAAATAACTGTTCATGTACTTTAAATTAATTGAGCTTCAGTCACAGGACTTGGTGCTTTAGAAAGGTGTTTTTAGTTGAGTATAATGGTGCAGTTCTGAATATCATGACAAAACAAACACTTTTGGTTTAGAACTGGCAGAGTCATGGAGAAAATTCATGAAGGAGTTTGAGAGCACAGTTCTCTGGTGACTAGTCCTGTACTTTTCTGATTTACTCCAAAATATTTCAGAGCCAAATTTAAGTGAATGCATTAATCATTTGAATTGCCTTCAATAAATAAACTTGACTGTTACATACTTCTTTCCATGTGACAGAATGTAGGTTTCTCTCCTTGTCATAAATAGGTTTTTGCAGTTATTTTGGAATTGAGAACTGGAAGTTGGTTTTCCAGCATTTTTATGTTTGCATTGGTCGTCTGCCTTGTGACAGGTTGTCAGAAGCAGAGGATTTAAGGTGGAAATGTGACACAGAGTGAATTACTCTGAGCATTCATGTGGCCAGATGTGCTTCCTAAAACCCCAGAAAAACATGCAGATCAACAAACTGGGATAGACTCTTGAAGGTACATCCAGTGTCTGGAAGCCTTCTCAAGTAAGGGTGACAGTCATTTAAAAAGACTCTTTCATCCCATTATGGTAATTGAATTTGCGCTTCATTTGTACTCCAGGGTATCTGTAAAACTAAATTACTAGTGGAAGCATATATATAGTCATGTGACTGAATACAGCACTGTATTCAGCAAAGCTCTGTCTTCATGCAGTGCTCAACCCTGGATTTCAGGGGGATTTCATAAGGGCCTAGCATCTGAACACAGGGTACTGGGCAGGTGTGTTATCAGTTGTCTTATGTTCTTTTCACTTCCATTTTATTGGCTGAATTAAGTTTTATTAAAAACATATGCTAATAACAAGTACCAGCTGCATCAAGGTGCATAAGGCTGTAATGGGAGGGAAGTTACTATCTAGGGTACTCGTAAGTATTTAGTTTATTATGAAAACACTATTTTCAAAACAATCTAGTGATTAAAACACTTCACCAGGAATTGGAAGACCTGGGTCCAAAGCATTTTGGCCTTGGTGCGCTTGAATTCACTGCTTTCATATCACAGATCAATTTTTTAATGAATGGGCATAGTTATTCCGAGAAGAGATCACTGCTGCTGCTTCTTAGGAATACAAAAATCCAAGGACAAGGAGAGAGATGAGATACAGGAATCTTAGTAACACACTGAGTAGGGAACTGCTTTGGGAGGAAGTCTGGGTGCTGTTTCCTTCTTTAAGGAGTTAATGAATTTCAAGAGAACCATCAGGATCCTGTTTTCTGAAGTAATTTACTTTTCAGAGGCAGAGGAGCTGGAATTTGTTTCATGAATTCTCCTTTCTGTCTGCTTAGGGACCTGGTTGCAGTAGGTGGGGATGAGGCTTATCTTGCTTCTAGTCTGGAGGTTATGGCACTCCTTTGGGAAAATAAGATTTAAACTCCTTTGGGCTAAGAAAGGGTCTAGGAACCAGTTCATCTACTTTACAGGTTACTTCTCTCCACTTGCACTGTTGTGCAAGAGAAGGCTGTGTCCTTGCTACTTGGTTATAAAGCAAAACACCCTTCCAACTAAGCCCTGCCCCAAATCCTCACTGTTGCTGAACACAACAGATACTGACTTTGAAGACAATTCAAGTGATCACATACATGCTCACTGTTTCCTGTCTTCTCTGTATTTAATATTTCCCGTTAGTTAACTCTTGGCGCAGTTCCTCATTTACTTTGTAGGTGTATAAACCAGTTACAGGCTCTGCATACATCCTTCTTTAAGCACAATGAATTGTACTTTTGGGGCTTTCCCATGTACCTTCTTTCCTTTGACTGCATTAAGAACAAAGTTTCTTAATTTAGTCTGAATCTCTGCTTGTTTGTAAGTGCTAAGAGCACTAAATTATCTAATTGAAGCAGATGCTCTGACTGTAGCTTGCTTGCCACTTATGATTATAGGTTAACAGAAGTAGTTTGACCATAATGTACCTCTTTTGCCCTCAGATAGGTGAAAATGCATCTCTTGACCCATCTAGTGTGTTAAATAACAAGTGTTTGACCTCTTCACATATACAAAACCCCAGTGTAGCACTGATGATTACGCTTTATATGGGCCTGCTTGATAACAGTGCAGCATGGACAACTGTGGATTTGCACCCATTTTCAGATGTGCAAAATAGCTGTTCTTGGTGAGAATGGTGGAGAGAATCCTTGTATTTGCTTGAGCTTTTCACTAATTCTAGTGGACCTTTGGAATGGTTGTTGCTTTACAATTAAGATGAGAAATCTGTAGGATACAAGTTTATAGATTGAAGTGAATGTGGAATTCTGGGTCAAAGCCTTGCTCAGAGACAGAAGGGCTGAATTTATGATAGTCTGGAGTGTTTCCACCCTCAGCAACTTAGCAAAATATGCATTGGAGAGTTGTATTTAGGAACTGCAACCAGTTTGGATAGCAGGAAAAATTATATTTCACTGAAAGTCATAAAGTTAGTAACTGCGGTGTTTGTTTTTCTTGCTGTGACAGATTTATTGTCCGCCCTGATGTCAAGCAGAAAAGGATGGCCGACTTCCTGGACTGGACACTCTCCATGATATCTAAATCCTCCTTTCAGTCTATGGAGGGGACAGTTGTTATGAATGGCATGCTCCAGGCCCTGGTAAATACTTGTCTTCTTTTTAAAGATAGATGATTTTATTTGTGGTCATATGATACTGCCGTGATAGACCTTTAATAGCAAATGCACGGAGAGTTTATGTGTGTTTATTAAAACAGGATAAGATTATGTACTGCTTGAATTTCTTCCACAACAGTTTGCAAGTTGTAACTTCTCATATACATATATTTTTTGGAAGTATTCTTCTCATCACCAAATGAAAGTGAGGTTGCCAGCATAGATACTGATAAATAACTCTCAAAAGTGCTTTTAAATATCTGATTATATATCAGTAATCATTTCATAATTTAGTTTGGGTTGGGGTTGGTTGGTTTGTTTGCTTGTTTTGTTTTTTCTTTGAACAAAACCTTTGAAATACTGAAAAATTGGAACTGTATGAAGTGCAAAGGTTGGGCTTCTGGTATAGCGGTGGTCTCTCCTACACTTCAGAAGTGGTAACCAAAATGCAAGTGACTCTAGCAAGTTGTATGCATTTCTTTGACTTAAATCTTGTTCTCAAGAGTTTTGTTAAGACAAACTAAACTTGTTAGTGTCCTTCAGCGGTCTGAGAAAATGCACTGTTTCCGATGGTTTTGCTTGCTAATTTGAGCAAGTTTTTTGTTTAATGCTCCTTGCCTTGTTAAGTAACAATAGATTAAGACTCCAAAGTGCTAAATTCTTAGTGTGGGTTTTAAAATTTATATACTGTGCATGGGAAAAAATCTGTAATACCTCAGCCACTGCTGTATGATAGCATTCCTCCTGTACATTCAAAGAATATCTTTTTATAAAAGCTTTCTTGTAGTTTTACACCCTTAGAAGTGTTGGTGTGCATTTTGAAACACTTGAATAACAGTTTTGGTATCTGATTTTGATTCTAAATATATTTGGGTAGAATGGGGCAGTTCGTGCAGGTGGAGTTGTTACTCCTCGGTTTTGTTGTTGACCAAAGTGGAGGTGATGACTTGCTCTTGACCAGTCTTTGCACAGTTTTAAGGATTTGCTGGTGTTTGTACAAGTTTCTATCATTTGCATACATTTGCAGCTCTTCTTAACTAATAGCTATGAGGACTCGTACACAGTATGTTACTAAACATCAAAGCAAAGTTCTGGAACAAGTGTGTGCTGTGTGTTTTTTTTGGGGTGTTTTTTTTTTTCATCCCTAGCAGCTCTTCCAAATCAGAAGATACAAGAAATGATCTATATTTAGAATAACTTGGGACGTGCTGCTTAAGCAGGAGGAAGCATTATTTGTATGCATTGCAGTATGTTTCAAAAGACAGAATGATGTTTCATCATTTTATTGTCAGATCTGGAAAGGGAGACTGACTGTTTGCCATTCTAGGTGCATGATGAGACCTGCAGGATGTATAATACATTAGTGTTTTGTCATAATTCCTTTGAGTTTGGCTTTGGCTCTATCCACCTGTTCATTAGTGCATACTAAGCGAAACAGGTGAATACTTAACAAGTAGAATCGAAACTGGAATGTGATACAATATACCTGGAAGCCAGGAGCCTTCTTGCATTTACATTAGTTTTTCCTCCTCTCTGGAATAGGAGAAAGCGTTTCAGGCCAGTTTTATTTGTGTCCTACAGCTCCTAACTCCTGTTCCAGTTGTTAGCTATGAGCAGACTGAGCTTCTAAAACCTTTCTTGCATTCAGTCTTCCATTTTTAATTTTAGTTACTACAATGTAAGCATGAATTAGATCATTAGGGAATAAAGGTTCTCAGAATATGTGTGCAGGTATGTGTGTATGGAGATGTGCTTAAGTGGAGTAGGAAATATTTATTTCAAGAGTTTAATATTAAGAACTTTGTAACATACTTGTAAAGATAACGTTAAACCAAAAATAGCTGAAAATAAAAGGAGTTTTTAAAACAAGTGAACCATTTCTCTTAGACAAAATTCTAACAGTCTGTACAGAAACATAGTAAGTAATTGCCAAGTGTGTGAAGCAGAACACATCCTCATGAGGGACAGCTAAAACTTGTGTCAACAAGCTTCAAAGTTCTTTGCCCTTTGATTCCTCCAGCAATTAATTACTTTAAGAGCCAAACTGTAGTTGCCTGGCCATTTCTTTCTGAACAAGCAGGGGGAAAAAAGACCACTTTTCAGTTTCTGGTCAGTACAGCAAGGCAGGTTTCGGGATGACAGGTTTCGGGAATGTAACCCACCAGGGTGGGAACAAGAAGTCTTTCTGTCCATCAGATCAATTTAGGGCTGCCCCTGACTGGGTGGATTTCAGTTGGATTATGGTATTATGCTGTTTATGACCTGCATGTAGGAAATAGCTTGTAGAGAGATTGGCATGGCAGAACTGTTTTAAAAAGACACGAAACTCTTGCATTTCAATGAACTGAAACTGCAAGTTAGGTACGCAGTGAGTAGTTCGACGTTGCTGCACTTTGATCTGCCTCTTTGTGGCCTTAAGTCTTGGTGATTAGGTATGCTACTGTTTAATCTAACTCAGCGTTATGTGTAGAACAAGTACTACTGTTTCAGGGTTCCTGTTGGAACACGCAGCCTGCATTACATATTTTAATTCCACCAATGCTTTTTCCTTTTTTTCTCTTTCCACCTGTTGTCAGTAATCTATCATTTCACAGCAGGTGTGTACAAATGGGAGTCTCTGCTTATAACATTTCAGATTTAGGTTTTAAAACTGCTCTCTTTAGTTGAAACTGTTGTAACATTAAATTCAGTTCAGTATTGAATTAAATTCACTTTTGTGTTTAGACGCTTGGTGCATTTGAAGGATTATTGATGTTGGATTTGTGTATTGGAGGGATTCTAAATGTTGGATTAATATGACTCAGTTTTTATTATTTTTTTTTAATAACATTTGTTTACTTGAAGGAAACTTCTAACCTGTTTCAAGAATCTGCATTTTAAATTCTCTTGGTCTGGAGGTTTGCTTTTAAACCTACCATTATATCAAACAGCTTTTTAGTTATTGCTGCAGGGTGCAGCACTCCCAGTTCTTGCGTGACAGAGATGTCATCATGTTGAGGTAGCCTTGGGCATTGAAACTTATTAAACCTTATTTGTTTTATAAGTGATTCAGTATACAAGTGTGAGTAATAATTAAAAAAAATAAAACGCCCTACACAGTGATCTGATGAAACTCAAGAGTCTTAAGAACAGGGCATTTCCCTGAGCTGTCTCTAATGCAAAAGTTATTTAGCAATAGCTACATGCTTATGTAAATTTTGCTCCAGGGAAGAAAGAACTCTCTAACTCTATTCTTTCGGACCCAGAGGCACAAAAATAGACTATTTCTAAATAGAATGTTTCCCAAGTCTCTATATTTTTGGCATTCTCAAAGAATTAGCGATGTTAGGATTGTCTGTTGGCGTTGTTTTTTTTGTTCAGAAGTTGTGATTGCTTAGTGTGTTGGTGATAAAGGTTTACAGCAAGCAATGGTGATGTAAGGAGAAGAGGAAAATTCTCGTGTCTGCTGATACCCAGGGCTCTGACCCCTTTCTGGAAGCACTGCGTCTCCTCTCTGAATGGCACTGAGTATTCTAATGGGGCTTTGTCTGATACTTCTTTCTTTCTTTTCACCAGAAGTACTGTAGTTAGTTCAGGGCTTAGGAGCTCTGTTATGCTAAGACTGTTTCTTTTCCTGTTAGGCTCTATTGCTGATTTTAGCTGTCTCTTCTTTTTTTTTTTTTTATATTTCTAAGTAGTTAAAATCTGTGGTTTTAGTCTTGCTAAGGTAGAAAGGAAGGATTCTGTTAGCTTTCTGCATGTTAGTCTAAACTTTTCAGGCTCTCAACTGGTAAATAACTAAAATCTTAAGAAAACAGCTCCTTTTGCCACCCATTTAACTGGGCTCTGTGTTGAAGTTTGTCAGCTTAAGCACCATGTTGATGCCCTGACAAACACGTGTGACTTACAGAAGGAGTAGTATTTTACTGTGTTGAAGACAGTAAGAATAAGGGCTTGAACTAATCTATTTTGCCATTAGCTGCACATATAATGCATGAAATATTCGCTACTTTCAAGTGAATTTATTATTCTGACAGCATGGCCTCCCTCACCTTGTTTACCTCCCCACATCTGGCCTGAAGGCAGGGATGGCTGATAGCTTTCCCTGGACCTGGATGTTGTGTGACTACTAGGGGGTGCTCCAGAGTAATGAAAGATCATTTTCTTCTCTTCCCATAGAGGCTGAAATTATCCTCCCAGTCCTTGACTTGGCTGGTTACGACCAGAGGGTAGATGCAGAGTTGTGTCTCCTGCTTGGCAGGAAGATATACTTGCTACCAAACAGTCAGGCCACCCTTAATGGTGATTTGTGTAGCTTGGGGAACATGTCCTGGAGATGATCCTGATTGATATAGCTCATGGAGGTCGGGCCTGAAGTGGGTTATGCAGACAATTGGAAGGTGTGGTGTGTTTCTCCTGGATTACTAAGAAACTAGGCTTTGTTTTCCTTGCACCATGCTATTTCTAAAGCAAAACCAGACTTGACAGTCGTCACTGCTTGCACACCACTGATTTTCTCTAATTTGTAGGTGGCTTAATTATTTATAAGAGAGGGAGTCACATACTTTTCAACAGTTCAACAGGTTGGGTAAGTTGGTGTATGCTGTATGTCCTCATTAAAGTGAAGAGGCCATGGCGTAACTTTGATTGCCTGGATACTCCAATAGACGGGCTCCTTACTTTGAGTACTGTCAGTTGCTGACACTGAAATGTCTATGCAGGTGGCAAACCAAGCTTATTAATTATTTTGTTTGTATCAGATTTTCTGAAATGGTGCGCCTTGGACATTTTTCTTCCTTCAAGGCAGGAAGTTTAAGCTGGATACTGTAATGCTGATCTCTCCTTTTTTCTGTGTGTTTCTGTTAATGTTTGCTGTTCCTGCAGCATATACTTTTATTTTCAGTATAGTCCTTGTAAGCTGTAGGTTTGCAGGATTTTTGAGACAGTACCTTTGACCTACTGTAGTACATGCTGGAAGAAAATACATACCCCCCTTCCCCAAAGGCTAAAGTTAAAGTGCTCTTTTATTTCCCCTAGAAAACATACATGCTAAGCTCAGAAGTTTGGGAAATTTGGACTTGGGAATGCTTTTGCATACTTTGACTCATAAAGGAGTAATGAAAACTTCTTTTCTTGACATTTCTACAATCAGAACAAGACCCAAACGCTGGATTTCCTGCTGTGTTCCATATCTGAAGAGCTGCTATGATGATTTCAACATCTGAAAGTATATTAGAAATCTTTGCAAGATTTTGCTTGAGACTAGATGTTCTGTTTTAAATATTAGATATAAAAATAGGTTGTTACTTAGGTTTATAGTCACACTGTTGTAGGGAAACAATATACGTTTCACCTTTCTGTTAGAAAATAATAGAAATGGTTGTGAAATGGAATCTGTCAAGTTCACTGTTCTAAATTGAGGCATTGGTTTGTGAAGCTGTTTTCTTTCTTTTGGGGTATTTTTTTAGAAGAACATTAAAAAATTATGGTACAATATTTGAAGAGTTTTCTCATTTCCTGCTTGTGTGTTGGTTAATTTCTTCCCACATCTTGCTTGAGGTGCTTCAAGTTCTGTTTTTCCTGAGGAGTCAAGAGCTGAATTCGAAGTTGGCCTTAAGGATGTGAAAATTCATAGAGAAGCTCATAGGAAGATGCCAGAATTTGGGAACTACAGAAGTCTGAAAGTGTGTAGATGTTTTCAGGATTCTTTTCCACCTTTGAAGCTGCTCCTAGATAGTGTGCTGAGAAGTGAAGGAGGCCTGGAGCCAGGCTGAGAGAGCTGGGCTGGTTCAGCCTGGTGAAGAGAAGGCTCCTTAAGGGGAGACCTTAGACCAGCACCAGTGCCTAAAGAGGCTACAGGAAACCTGGAGAGGGGCTTTGGACAAGGGATAGGACAAGGGGAATGAATGGTTTTAAACTGACAGAGAGGAGATTGAGATGAGATTTTAGGAATAATTCTTCAGTATCAGGCAGGGGGTTGGAACTAAGTGATCTTTAAGGTCCCTTCCAGCCCAAACCATTCTGTGATTCTATGAAGTGTAAGCATAGACATCCAGATGCATTCACCTAGGAGTATTCACAAGGCTGTATTAAAAAGCTCTTTCTCTGCATTATTACTACTTCAAGAGTTACACTGTTTTGTTTTGAATATGCTTGAATATAATCCTAATGATTTGGGGGCAGTCTGTGTGTGTACTTTAAAAGCACTCTTTGCTCTTAACTGGACTTTTCTAGAGAAAAGAGGATAATTGTGAAGATAAGGTGCTGCAGAAATGCTGCAGGATCTCCCGGCATCTGCTACCAACTTGCTAACCTTGTGAAGAAACCATCTAAAAGGTTTTTAAAGCAGAACACAGGAACCAAGCGATGAAGAACTGAGTTTCTGCATGTTTTAGCAGAGAGGTGGAAAAGTTTTAGAGGCACTCTACATTTGCTAGTTACACCAAAGATCTGTAGAGTGTCTGTCATCTTTTCTTTAGGCTTTTTAACACAAGCAGAGTTTTGTTGTAAGTTAGTTGGAAAATAGTTTTTTGTTTGGATACTGGTATGGTGTATTGAGAAAAGCTGTGCTATATTTTTACCACTCATGTTGGTATTTGTTTCTGATGGCTGCTCTTCTGGGCCTGAGGTAGTTGTGTAGCCTTACTCCTTTGTAAATAAATGTCGATTGTTAATGGATGCCTTACAGTTGCTTAGTTACTTGTAAAACCATTAAAAATCTTAAAAAATTCAATCTATATTATCAAATTCCCCTATATAGCTTCAGAAGAGCTGATCAGAAGTGCTAATTTAGGATCCCAAAATGCAGCTTAGTAACAAAACAAACTAGAATGGGTACGTAGCCTGAAGGTGTTTTTATTGCCTTTGTTGCTCTTAACCACACCTGCAGTACAGGAGGCATGTGTGTGTTTGGTATGTGTGAGAAAGTACATATTTTTAAGGTAAGTCTGTTCTCGTTTAACTCCTAGGCATATTTATTGTGGAGGGTTTTTCTTTTCGTTAATGACAACACAAGGAAAAAGAAGTGACTGAACACAGTTTTTGATGCATACTAAGTGAACTGAGGAAACTTTCAATGTTTAACATGTTTTTGTCAGGTGTTAGTAGCCCATTTGTCTCACTCTAGTGCTGGGGCTTAATATTTCTGGGGTATTTAATTATATATAAAATTATTCTAGAAGCTTTTTGCTCTTCTGTAAATCCTTCAGCACAGGAATTCAAGGGTGTTGGAGGTATGTTTGTAGCAGGCTTGCAGTCAGAAATTTCTGTAGCTGGATTTGTTTAGTTTAACATGGAGCTCTCAAAAGCTGTTGGGGAAACAGGATAAAATACTCAGCAGTTTAGGCTGGACCGTGTCCTGCTTGTCACTGTGTGGTTGCTGCTGTTCACTACCCTCACTTATATGTGTTCGTCTCTCATGCGGTGACCAAATGATGCGTTCTCTAATAAGTCGTCACCAAGGCGTATTCAGTTTGAAGATGTTCAGTGCCAGGCAGTCCTAAACAGGACCTAGAGTTCCCCTGGGTCTTCTGCTTGTATTCATGTTCTGCAAATTCTGCTTCACTTCTTAGAGGTTCAAAGCAACATGAGCTGCTTGAGATAATAGGTGCTGTGGTTGCACCTGCACTGAGCTTGTGTGACCAAGCACTGAGCTGGATGGTTCAGAAAGCTGAGCTGGCTGAAAATTAGTGGCTTCCTCCCCCCTTTTATTTTTCCTTTCTCATTTTTTTACCCTTTTTCATTCTGTCTTTAGAGTCTTTTTGGCCAGCTCAGCTCCCTGAGTCGGCTTGCCTACATGATTGTGTGGATGGGAGGGGAAGGCTGAGCTGCAGTATCCTTGACTTACAAAGAAGTAAAACTGCTCCTTGAGACTCTTTCCCTTTTTTTTATGCTATTTAAATTAGTAACCACTACTGATCATTTCAAAAGCATAAAGTATTTTAGAACTATATGTTTGATAAAATGTGTTTTAGAATCTCTATGTTCTCATGTTTGTTTTCCTTATTTTAATTGTAGGCACAGTTATTTAAGCATGCCAAAAGAGAAGATTGTTTACCCTATGGTAAGTTTGTAATATCCTGATTCCTAGTTTTAAGCTATTCCAATTAAAAAAAAAAGGGGGGGAAGAAAGATTAAACTGATAGCAAAGGGTGCTGTAAAGAGCGAAATCAACAGGGAAGTTATGAACCATGCAGTGAGGGGAGGGAAAAAAAGGATGACATGGAGGAAGGAGCAGAAGCCAGTGTGGAATGTTATGTTGGAACAGCTCACAAAGAATTTGGGATTGACCAGTTGCTATAATGCTGAGCTGAACACAGAACATACAGACTATAAGAGGTGGAAAATATGTTTCAAAATTCATTAGAATATAAATTGGTTTTATACACAGTGCTGCTGGAAATTTTGCAGAAGATCTTTGAATTTCTACATAAGCTCAGGATTTCAGAAAACCCAGGTTTAAAGAACCAGCTGTGTACGGGACCAGGTAGAATCACGTAGTGATTCCAGAGGGAGATTATGGTGGATGCAATTAGGAATAGATAGGGACCCAGAAGGAGAGCACAGAAGTTTCTGAACAGTGTAGCTGCATGTTGGAGTTACATTCTTGTCCTGGAATATGGTCAGAGCTGCCTACAAAATGCTAGCTTGTTTTTTATTGATAGCAGTAAAGAGAGGTAGGGAAAGATGATGGCTAACTACAGAACACTACAAAAGAGCTTGTAAGTTTTGGGAAGCTTATCAAAGCACCAGAAAATAGGGTTTGTGCTGTTCACAGGAATCAGGCAATGATGTAAACTCACTTTAGAATGCAGCTTGTGATTTCACTCAATGGAATTTTGACTTCAGTGAAGAAACTTCATAGGTCTTGTGGGGGAAGCAGTTCCCTTCTCCCAGTTACTCATGTCAGAGATGCAAATGCTTCCATACAAAATACCTGAGATCTGAGTAAACGTGGAGATAAGATAGTAAGACAAACAGAATGGAATGACATGTGTGCTTGTCAGAAACAAACAGAAAATATTGATGAATGTCATCACATAGAAATAGCAGACAGCACTGTGGAAGCGTAAACAACAATAGGACTGACAGATAAGCAGAATAATAAACAGGCTAGATAAAATATGGTATAATACAAAATTATGTAGTTTAAAAGATGCAAACTATACAACACAATAATCATAATCAATATGAAAAGAAGATATTTGGCTCACAGCACTAACCCAGCTGGTAAAATTAGAGGTTTTGGCCTACGGCTCATAGAGTATTAAATAGTTACAAGTCTAGTAATAAGAGAAAAATCAGGGGCGTACCAGTGAATAAATGCATCATAGAAAAAATAGAATGCTCATGACTAAGAAGCAGATATTCATGCAGAAATTGTTTGGGATAAGAAAATGTGAGAGACAAAAAGTATTGAAGATTTTTAATTATAACAGGTTCTAACAGCTCTGAGGATCAAATAGGAAAAAACAGACAAATGACAAAGGAAGATACTGTTTGAAATCATTTACACCATAGAACATTATTGTAAAATAAGCACTTGTCCTGAAGTCATTTGCATGGGTCCATAGATATTTTAGTGATTCAGGAGTTGGAAGGACTTGGAAGAGGTTTATATTTTGTTATTGTTTTTCTGTCTGTGAATATTGATGTTTCTGCACTCTCTTTCTCATAAACCATTAGTTTCTAGCTTTTACAACTGCATAAAAATCCAGGTAGGAAGGTATCAAAGTAGGCATTATTACTGGCTTTACCTTTTGGTCTGTGTGTATTCTATTAGCATTTTAGTATGTCAGGATAAATTATAAGCCTTTTTAAAATCTGAGGAGATTTTTAAGTGGTATCCTACATTTTCTCAGACTTTGGAACAATTGTTATGTCTTTGATCTCGGAGTATTTTGAAAACTCTGCTCCAAGACTGGAGTAAGAGGTTGCAAAGCATTTTCCCAGTGCGCATCCATATTTGCAGTGCTTATAGCAAGAATGACCGTCCTTCAGAGCCCAAGCTGTTGGTCTCTATTAACTAATGATCAGCCTTCAAAACAATCATTAATTGTTTTGGGTTGAAAACGCAGGAGGACTGTTTTACTGGTAACAGGAATCTGTTCTGTATGAAAATTCTGAATCCTAGAATTTTATATTCATTAATCCAGGATTCTCCTTTCGTCTCTGTTTTGGTTTTTTTTACTTTGCTGGACAAATAATTTTGTTACCTTTGATGTGCCCAAATGAAAGGTTTTGTTGCTGACTGTTTACACATACACAGTATTTCTCATGTCTAAATGGTTATGGGCATTCATCGTCATAAAAATTCCTGTGCCAGAGGAGTTGGTGCTGCCTGAAAATAATACATGAGGAAAGGGAACAGGAATAAATGAGGATTTTCTTAGTCTTGAAACTGGCTGCAGAGTAAGTGAATTAGATTTTCTGACTCCTGGTTCTGTTACACTGCTGGCAATTCTTAAACCCTGACAGATGCTGGAACATGTCACTTCCAGTGAGAAGCAGAGGCATAAATACTCTAGGAATCTAGCTTCATTATAATTTTCATAGTCAAAAGTAATGCTTAAAGCAATCCTTCCTGTTTGGTAGGTGAAGAGTATTACCACTATTTGACCAGTGTCAGAGCTATTACAAAATAGGTAATAAGGCATTTGCATCTTAGTAGTACCTTTAGAAACCTAAATATTCTCAGGAACTTTCAAAACTTTACAAAACTGATGTTCTTACTGAGATTTTCCAGGTTTTATAGCATGTTTATTTTCTTTTACAGCTGCTACTGTACTTGAGTGTCTTGATAACTGCAAGCTGTCAGAAAGTAATCAGATGGTTCTTCGCAAGCTAGGGATGAAACTTGTTCAGAGACTTGGACTGACGTTTGTGAAACCAAAGGTAGCAAAATGGAGGTTAGTTTAAAGCTGAAACAGTTAAAAAAAAATGAAATCCAAAAGCACTCAGCCAAGGAATACCTAAATGCATGGATTTGACACTGTCCTGTCCTCATAACCTCCCCTAAAAGAGAAAGAAAGAAATCCCTGTGTTACTTGGGAATGAGCTCCTTCTTCATTTGCACTATTTGGAAAAAGTAGATTGCTTCCACTGTATTTAGTTTCCTGTATTTTTTTTTCCATTTTTGTACAGTAAACTAGTGCTGGGACAGGCCAAATCTTTTCACTTCTCATGTTGCACATTACACAAGCAGAAGCCTGTTCCTATATAATGCATAACTTGGTTTAAATGGGAAGAAAGTGACCTTTGTTACTGAAGTTGGTTTAGTACAATTTTGTAAGAGTGAACATAACTTTTTCCATTACATAGTTCTACCCTGATTCGATAGGAGGTTCACAGGGGAAAAGTGGCTTGCAATCCCACTTTGGTTTTGCATATTAGTCAGGTTTTGGTGTCTGGTTTTACTTACTGCCAGAGGGCAAACTCTTTTCTAGATTTCTCGCACTGATATTTTCAAATTGCAGGCTCCCTTGGTGACTATTTTTACTGTGTTTCTTTTACCAACTTTTGAGAACATCCTTAGGCATAGAAAATTCTCTTTTAGGCGGAGAGTGTACTGTGCCCAATGGCAAAAGTCAGTTTAATATGTAAAGCGTATCTCTTCTAAGAATGTATATACACCATGGGCTACATATCCGAGTATAGCTTGGTCAGAAAGTACTAAGCTTGCTTTAACATTTACAAGCCAATCTTTAATAAGTTGATTTTATTAATATTTTAAGTTTTGGAGAGGTTTTCATGGCATGGGAATTTTGCCTCTCTTTATTGTCAGCAGTGGAAAATAGGTTATACTGAAACAGGAAAGGGAGAGACATTTAAATAGTCTAGCTCTTCTTACCTTGGAAAAGAGACAACTGGGTCAGGAGGAGGGGGAGGAGAGTGTGATACTTTAAAGCAACCACTTACTAACTGGAGAACTGTACCCTGGGAGGTGTAGCAACTTGATCAGCAGGCTTTGTGACAGGATGCACCTATTTCAGCTGGGATTTCAATGAGACAAATCAATTAATGTGTCCGTTCCTTTGTGCAGATACCAGCGTGGCTGTCGATCTCTAGCTGCCAATCTGCAGGCTCAGAGTTCAGTTGTGCAGAGTCAAATGACAACAGTTGCCGTTAATGAAGCTGATGATGAAGAGGAATATGACATTCCAGGAGAGATTGAAAATGTTGTAGGTGTGTAAAAACTGAATAAAAATTATTCTAATGCCTGCAAGTTAAACATATATTGAAAAACAACCTTAGGGCTAAGAAAGTAATGTAGATATCTGTGCTAAAGTGAAAAATTAGAAAGACTGTAAAGTTTAAGTCTATGCAAGTGACTAAAATTTACTACATTTTTCCAAATGATTTGGATTTCAGCATCTCAAACAGAAACTCGATACTGCAGTATTTGTTGTGGGGTTGGGGCATGGGTTTACTGAAATATAGTATGAAAGAGAGAACTTGAACCTTTCACAGACAGAAGGATGACTTAAAACACATAGTGAAAAACAAAACAAAAAGTTGTGTTAAATGAAAGCTAAAGAATTATAGCTGACGTTTTTAAGATGTCTTAGTAACAAAGGAACAGCATTTTTTATTAGTGTGTGGTCATACAGCAGGTGCTCTGCGAGCTTGGTGGTAGATGTGCTGTAATCAGCAAAAATTGCATCAGAAGACTTTTATAACTGAATAATCTAATGAACCACTGGAAAAAGCACCATGAGCTCCATTCTGCATCTTCCATAGTACCTGAAATTTCAAACCAAATTCTCTTTTAGAAAACAATTTTGACATCTATCTTGTTTCTTTGATTTTCAAGTCATCCTGGTGTGAAAAAGAGAGGTATATAGAAGTATCTTTATATAAACTAAGAGGCATTTATGTTAAGAGGAAAATTAATTTTGGAAGTTTTAATCTTTCTGTTGTTAAATGAGAATAATCTGTTTTGTTTAAAATAAATTATCTGCAGAGCAATTGCTGGTGGGACTGAAAGACAAAGACACTATTGTCAGGTGGTCTGCAGCAAAAGGGTAGGTTTCTTATGGTTACTCTAAACTAATAAAATACAGTAAACAACATAGAAATACAGTCTGGTGTAATCCAAGATTGATAATTTCTGTGTATTGTCAATATTCCCAGTTACTTCAAATAGCTTTAGCACAGCTGATGTTACAAAGCCATGTTTGTAAGTTTGTCCAGTATGAATTTGTGCTGGTCTTCAGGAAAATTTCAGATAGAATATGAATAAAAGGAAAGAAACAATCTGGGTAAGACTTGAATTGATGGGTGTAAAATAGCATTTCTTCAAAACGTTTAGTTTGTTTTTTTTTTTTTTTTGCCTTCTTCCACTTTAAAAACTGTATTTCTCTGTTAAGTTTGCTGCTGTGTAGCTTGTGCTTCAAGTTGGAGATTGTTGTTGTAGGGTAATGGTGTTAGGGCAGTGTATTGTCACCTTGAAGTCAGCCAGTCTTACTGTAAGCTTCCAGTAGCTAGATTTTTTTATAGGACTTGTATATCAAATGCAGTAATAATGAATCACTGTTGGCTTCCCTCCCCCCCCCCCCTTTTTTTTTTCCTATCTTCTGTAGAATTGGTAGAATAACTGGAAGACTTCCCAAAGAATTAGCAGATGACGTGATTGGGTCTCTGTTGGACTGTTTTAGGTAAAAAAAAATCTTATTTCACACTTTACATGTACATGACATAATCTTTACTTATGAAACAGGAGAGCAACAGTTAGAAAGGCAGGTCTAAAACCCTAAATTTTGTTGCTTTTTTCCCAGATTTCAATTTTTTTTATGGCACAGTTGTGCCGAAGGTGTTCAATAAAGAAGTTATTCCTAATCCTTCCTCTTGACCCCATTCTAATGAAATCTGGGAGGACTGAATTTGAGCTTTAGGAAAATAAAAAATGCTCATTAACTTGTTGCTTTAAAAATCCCTGGTGTGCTTATATCTTGAGTATTGGATGCATCTTCAGAAACATAATGGAACTGGAAATGGTTTTCAAAATCTTTATGTGAGGAGAGGCTAAAACATGTAGGAAAAGTGATGGGTAAATGGGGTATAATGAAGGTTTGTGAAATCCTGAGTGTCATGGAAATGATTGCTCTACAGTATAAAGTAGGTTTGGAATAAAGAAAAGATGGTGCTTATTCACAGCTAAACTGTAAAAACTTGTTACTGCAGAGAGTGTTGCAATATGCTTGTTCATATACTGGACTTAAGGCATGTAATATGTCAGAGATGTTTTTGGGCTAGCTGAAGCTTTGGTTTGATCACATATAAAATCATAGAATCAGCTAGGTTGGAGAAGACCTGTAAGATTATCAAATTCAACCTTTACCCAGCACTGCCAAGCCTGCCAATAAACCATGTCACTAATGTCTTCATCTATAGCTGCTAGGATGTTCTTTTGATGCGCTTTGTTGTTGGGTGTCTTGTTTCCACATCCATATAAAGCGTGTGAAGGACTAAAGTATTAAACAAGTACTATATGCTTTTTTTTTTTTTTCCTATCAAATTGCTCATCAGGTCTGCATTGAGTACTTGAGCTTTAAGATCTGACTTAGTGTTTTAGAGTAGGTTAATAAAAAGAATTTCTTTATTGGCAAAAAATACTGTTAGTGTTCAGTCTGTCATTCAGATGTTTTAAAAAAATCCTCTCATTCTGGTTGTGAAATAGCAGCTCAAAGGATAACACATTAAAAAAATAAAGGTATAAAGTCTTAGAAACTTACAAGGAAAGTATCTGCCTTGCTGATGCTTCCACTGTGCTACTGTGATTAATTTAAGAGGTGCTGCTGATCTCAATTATCCCTGGAGCTTCAAAGACCTGTACTCACTGTGTTTTCTTTCCTTGTTTTTCAAGTTGTAGGGGTGAGTAATCCAACTAGTAATTGAGTGACCTGCTTTCTTCAGAAACACCTGGGAACAAATGTAGACAAGGACAAAGGGAATCTCTTCTGTACTCTTTACACTAAATATCTAGAGACCAAAATCAAAATAATTCAGTTGCTCATCAGAGGCAGTTTGCTGTATCTCTTGGGATAAGAAGAAAGGATTCCTTAAATGTAGATAGGTTAAAAGACAGACAAGGAAGAAATAAGTAATTATTTTTCACAATTTAGTGAGACTATCAGCACAATCACGTAGGGGTCTGGATGATTCCTTATGCTGTCCAATATACTTATAAGGATCCTGGAAAAAAGGTGAACAATGGTGTGAGGAAATCAACTGATGATACAAGCCTATGTTAAGTAACTAGACAGTAAATGACGTGTCCCTGCCCACGGCAGGGGGGTTGGAACTAGATGATCTTAAGGTCCTTTCCAACCCTAACGATTCTATGATTCTATGAAATACAATATCTGATGAGTGCAAACTTAGGGAAGGAGGCAGCTTAGTTGTAAAACGGTTATCACTATGTAGGAAAGAGATCTTGAAAACTCTGACACTTGACACTGTCAAAATGTCAGAGGAATGCTCAGCAGCTGTCAGAAAAAAGAAGGCAAAGGGAACGTTAGGTATTACAGGAGAGGAAGAGATAACAAGACTGAATCACTGAAAAGTGATTTAACTGATGGGGATTCTTCCAAGTGCAAAGAAGAAGGACAGGGATATAATGGGGATACATAAAATTATAAATGTGATAGAAAGAGGGAAAGTGAGTAATTGTAATCTTCACTCTTCCTCGTAAGGTGAGAACTGGGAAGCATCAGGAAGTACGTTTTCAGGCAATTATAATTAAACTGTGGAAGTCATTGCCACAGGATGTTATGGAAGCCAAAAGTGTAAAGGGAGTTCAAAAAGGGATTATACAAATTAATGGAAGAGGGACCCAGCAGAGATTATTAAATATGACATTCTGTCTGCAACCTCTGGCTTGGGAAGTCTCCATACAGATTGCCAAAGGGAGGAGGAGGCTAATACGGGAATGATCCTTTGTGCTTCATCTTTGGCTAAGTATCTGCTATAGGTCCATGTCAGAGACAGGATGCTGCTGGAGCTGAAGCTTTGATATGGCCTACTTTGTGTGTTCAACATTTTATTCTCAAATTCCTATTCTTAGTTTAATACAAAATGAGCTTTTTGCATGTCTAGTCGTGCAGTGTGCAGCCTTTTCCCTTTCACTCCTTTATCTGACAGTCCACCAGAAATTGTGTACCATTTGGGGTGTTTTTCGGTTGTGTTCACTACAGGTTGCTCTGGTTTGGTTGATGTTTTTTAAAGGTAGATAAGCACCAGTTTGCTCACTGCATAAGCTCATACAAAGTGTTTATTGGAAACTGTCACCTGAACCTCTTTGGCTAGTTAAAGACTGTGTTTGGCACTAAATTAGTTATTTTGGGAATGTTCTGTAAATCCGTGTGTCTTGCCAAAGTACTAGAAAGTTGTTTTCCTTTTCTGGATGTCTTCTCTATTGACATTCCATTTCTGCTGGTAAATGGGGGTTTTGCTTATTTGATGTTTATAGCAGTATTTATATTGCACAAAATAGGAAAGTACGTTCAACCTCATATTTTAGAATTCTAACAGGATTCTATGATTCTATGATTTAAATCACCATGCCGGTATGGGTTATGTGTCTTTTAAAATGTTGGGAATTGACCATGAAAAATGAAATCTGAAAAGGGTCTTAACAAAAATTTGTCTTTGTTCTAAAATCAGTTTCCAGGAAACAGACAATGCATGGCATGGTGGATGCCTGGCTCTGGCTGAATTAGGCAGAAGAGGATTGTTACTCCCTTCCCGAATTTCAGATGGTGAGTTGTAGTTGCTGAATGTGAGTAAGTTCATGAATTAACAATCTATAGTATTAGACATTGAATGTGTGGCACTAGACTGGAATTTGCTCATTTACTACTGACTGTAGTTTTGAATTCTAGAGTAAAGGAATATGCCTATGGGGATATTTGAGGTACTTCTGCAAAAGCATTGTCTTGGGTGTGCCTTTATATGCTTAATAAATTTTTCTTTCCAAAATGAAATTAGTTTCTTGGGGTTTTCTTCTTTCTTCCTCACTCCCATATTTCTCTGTGCAGTTGTATAAAAATAATACCGCATGTCTATATACTGTGTCAGTGTAAGTAGACTATATTAACTAATTGATGACTAACTTACACTTTAAAGTTAGTAACTTATGCTGTGTGTTTCTGTATAAATTTCAGAGGTCAATTTAGCGTAATTTATACATGAATGTGTAAGCTTTTAATGGTTTTTTGAAATACCAGGATGGAAAGAGAAATAACAGGGCAGAGGAGTTATTTCTTTGTGTGTTCTGTATCTGTCAACATATATTGAAGTACAGAGATGTTAATGTGGAAGTAGTAGTTTTCTGTTTAGTGATTTTGGTCATTTTTCGGTAGAGTTGAAATGACAAAAACATAAATTAGCAGTATGCATCCACTGTTGGGCACTTTTACAGCAGTATTTTGGGCTAGGTGGTTCTGATCTCATGTGGTAGTCCTGTGTTGACAGCAAAAGTTGAACTCTTAATTGTCAAAAATGTGTCAAAACTGGTGTTTCATCCTGGTAAGTCAGGTTGCCAGATCATTTGTATTCTGAAGATCTGCTGACTTGTTGTAGAGGGAACTGTAAAATACGGTATTTAATACAGTCTGTTATTCTGTCTCCATTGAACGAGTTCATGTCCAATACAGTACGTGGTTTGCATGTCGTAATTTTTGAGCAGCTAGCTGTCAGTTCGTCTTCCTTTTCCAATTACTTTTGTCCTTGTATGATAAAGATGAAACAGTTAAAAAGAAACTCTCTATTCTATCAAGGAATTGGAATAGCCTCCTGTAATAGACTTGTTTATATCTAAAGTGGATGTTCTGTGCAAGTTGGATGTTGTGTAGGACTACAGATGACATGAGTGACTCCTGGCTCTGCCAGTGAATTGAGCTGTGCTGTGAAGCCATCTCTCTTCACTTTTTAGGTTGATTTTTTGTATTTGTAGAATGGGGATGATGGTTGTATCCTGCACACCCTTCTTTTTCTACAGAGAGGCAATGAAAATATATTGCTGCCTTGGAAGGTCATTTTAATATACATGGATTAATTTGTGAGAGTGCACAAGATGTAGCCTTCTATTACTGCCATGCTACTTCAATATTGGTGTATTAATATATTAATAATGGTGTAGTATTAGTATCCTTCTATTTAATATTGATGTGGAAGAATTGAAAGGTGAGATAGGAGGGATCACAACCATGGCAGCGAGGCCTTTCTAGGAAGGAGATAAGCATAAAGGTCTAAAGAAAAATGATTTTACATAAACTGCAAGTTTCTCAATTAAATTGGGCTAAGAAATGCAACAATTATTGTCTAAGAAGATGGGTAAAGAATCTAGTCAGAGATTATCTTGGCTGAGCTGCAGCTCCTTTGGTTTTCTGGTACTCAAGAGTTACACAGAGGCAAAAAGGTACGATACTGCAAACAATGAGTAAAAGAGGATAGTCTGAATTTGTAGATTAGAATTTGGAAAGACTTGGACATAAAATGGGATGCAGCTAGTGAAGAATATAACTGGTAACGACAAATAATGTTATCTTCATCAGAGTCAGACCTTTATTATCATTGGGCAGATGGGCTGCAGAATAGCCTGCACACTTGACATGGTTCCTTTTGCCTTTTTTTCCCTTTTGCTTTAATGGCCCTTTTTTTAATGGGCTTTTTTTTTTTTTTTGCCTAGAAAAAAGTTCTTTCTCTTTGCTTTATCTCCTGCTATGGACAGCTTCATACATCACACTTTCTTACTGCCTTGCTGTTGTAATCTGAGGTAATCAGACTTTTTCTGTTATCTCAGATTGATATTCTTGGTTTTTGATACTCTAGGAAAAGCTTTTCTCTATGAAAGATGAAATTAAACATCAGTGTTGTTATTCTTGTTTCTTAGCTCAGAAACTTAACCCCTGTAATTTACTGTTTGATGAGAGACTTCCTACAATGCTCGGGCTAAGCTGTTAGCTCAAACCATCATAGCACAAAAAATTAAGAAAAACAAATACTCTGGGAACTCTGCATTGAATACAGCTCAGCTTCCTGACATGGGTTTATACCTACTTATAGTGTTTTGGCAGGTGAGGCAGTTTCTCACCTGAATAATGAGTCATAAGAAATACATACCCATAGTTTTGAGGGAATAAGCCTGGGTTTGTTTTCCTTAGACTGAGAATTCCTACTGTGCAAATTTACATGGGGTGTGTATACAGTGGAACAGCCTGGCTTTGGTTAAACTTCTATAGAAACTTTGATAAGCTGGACAGCAGCTTTAAGGCAGAGGGAATTCTGAGGTTTGTCATTTGGAGCTAAATTACAGCTGAATTAATGTGCAGAATGAACCTCCTTCACTGAAGGAAGCTCCTTTTGTGGAGTTGATATTCCATGCCAAATTCTACTTGTACATTGAAAATTTAGCAATTTCTTTGCTAATTTTTCTTCAAGGTACGTGTTACAGATGGTGCAGTGAATGTTTCTGTGCTCATTAATGACATGCCATATATTTGAAGTACAGCTCACAGATTTATTTGAAAAATTGCAAGTTTATATACACAGGTATAGAAGCAGAAAATAGTTTTAGGATGTACGTAGAAGCACACTGAGACTGATAATTAGAGATGCATGTACACGGAAATAAGACCTTCACCAGAAAGAGTTTGCCTCAGGTGAAATAAATTATATAAATAACCTTTTAGGCTTGGAGTTTGAAAGTTGCCCAGTGTCTGTCTAACCTCAGAGGAAAATGAGGCACCTAAATTGTTTGGATCTTCAACTTTTCAGTAGTGTTTTCAGAGCAGCTCAGTTAAAGATGAACATAAACTGTGTTTGTTAGATTGGTGCAGGCTTTCCTTGGTTGAACTTAAATCTTTTTCTTAGGCGACATCAGCAAAGCTTGCTTATGCAAGGTTTGGATCAGTTTGCTTAAACTGGCGTCTGCCTCTGAGTAGCAAAATTTGGTCTGGTGTTTTGTATTGTGGCATAATGGGAAAATGCATTCATACACAAACCAGTTTTTATAGTAAATTCTAAAGAGCCAGGTTTAATCTTAAGCTTATTTAAACTACTGCACCATGACATAAAGTTTTTCAAAGAAAAAGAGACAAAAAACCCAACCCCATTAAATGAAATTCAGCCTGAAAAAGACTGTGACAGTATGTTATTGAACAGTATTGTTTCTAGAGCTTAAACATCTTTTAAGAAAACAAATTGTAAAATTTATTTTACATTAATACAATTGCAAAACCCCTTAAAGATTCATCTGATGTACTTTGGCTTTAGTAATGAATGCAAAAATTCACTCATCAAAATCTGAGCTTATACAAGGGAAGGTTGTTACTTAAAAATATTAATATAAAATTATGAACATTATTTACATGGGAGGGATTGAATGTATTTTGTCATGGAACCAAACCCAGTAAGAGGTGGTTTGTCGAAATTAAGTGGTGTTGCTGGTAACTAGCTCCTATGACTCATTGGAAAGTGAAGTATTAAGATACTCTTGTTCTCTTCCTTAAAGTGAAGACTCTGCTACAGTCATTTGGCCTTACTCTTTTAGTGCCTTGCTGTGATTTTGCTGATTCTTTTTGGTTTGTCCTTTTTTGTCCTTTTACTTTTTGATTGCACTGAGTATCCTGAGTATCAGAAGAATTGAGAGGAGCTTCTGTACAAGAAGCATTACTGTCCTGAGGACTTTGCCCTTCATTGTCCAGTCTAACTTTGCCTGGGCTGTATGCAGCTAGCTGACAGAGAGCTACAGCTGCTGTTTGTTTCTGTTCATCACAGCTGTCAATTATTCTTAAGTCTTGAGCTTCATTACGGTGAGCTGCAAAAGGTTTATCACAGGCACTGTTAGTAGGGTTCTTGGGGCTACATGCTTCTGTTCCGGAGGTTTCCTTTTCATTGCTTGGAGAAGTAGCAGCACCATTATCATGGGATGGACTGTGGAATGATGTTTTCAGGCTTACTGTGTTACAGGGATCTTTTACTGAGAGGTTCAGAGGCATGTCTTGCAACTCCAGAAAGCTGTGACTTTCTGTTTTGGATGTGGTTTTGTATGTAGGCTCATGCGTAGGTCCTGTGTTTGCATCAGCCTTTTTGGAAAGATTAAGAGGAGCTATCCCTGTGTCTTCCTCTGTGTTGGACAGTGAGCCTTCGTTGTTCTGGCATTCGTTCTGTGCATGTGAATCTTCATCAGTGACGTTAATGCTGAAAGAAAAGAGAAGAGAATTCACTATCAGTTACTCTTCTAAATTGGGGCTGAGAAAGGGGGCAGGAAGAAGAGAAAACAGTCTGGGCTGGAAGTCTGACAATTTTGCTGTTTCTCCTTTAACTCCCCCAAGTCCCTTGCACCATACATATCATTGGTTGCTGGTAATTCCCTGAAATACACAAACACATGCATAGTAATCGTATGAGAAATACCTGATACACTTAGGGAGAATGAGTGGTCTGCTCACTATAGCAACTGGGAGCTGTACTGTGTTTTGCACTGTCAATATAAAACAAATTACCTCAATGACTTAAATTTAAATATATTTTAGGGGCATTGCATGAAATGTTTCCATTGATGTTTGTGTGTCCCTTGTGTGTAAATCTGACAAGGATTTGCAAAGTGATTTTTATTATTTTACCTGGTAGGTGAATCTCCTCTCTCTTGCTGCGTCTGCACACTTTGGAGTAGAGTTGTTTGATCAGTGCTTTTCCTCACAGGTCGGAAAGCTGTGAGGTTTTCTTCTGGTTGGTCATACTTGCCAAGCGATGTGGAAGATGACTTGTTAGAGAGGTCAAACAAGCCTTCACATACATGGCTTGTCTGAGTGAAGTTGGTTGGGCTAGGTCTGCCAGGGGAGCCTGTGGCCGCACTTCCTGCAAGAGGGCTCATTTTGGCATTCTCTCTTTCATTCTGGTCATCTTTGGAATTACTTTTGGCATGCAATAATGTCATTTCTTTTTCATAATCTGCTTGTTTTTTATGTGAATTTAGAGGGTATTGTTGGGATGGGCTTAAAGAAGCTGGATATAGTAAGGTAGTTTCTTCCATTAGATGAGAATTTTGATCTCTGTTAATACCAGCTACATGTGAAAATCTGTAAAATGCAGGATCTGTTGGCCTACAAAATCCATATGGTATCGGAGGAGTGGAATGATATTGTTGGAACAGTCGATAGTGTTCATATGCTGATGGATTTATGGGTTTTGGAAGTGGTCCTGGGTGTGGAAGAAAGTGTCTTTGATCTTGCGTGCCATAGACAGACAGAGCAGAGCTTTCACACTCTGAATTACCTGGAAGCAAGTATGGTGTGTAGATAGCCAGCCTATGCTCATAAAAATGGGGTGAGTACTCAGGAATCATCGGTTGCATATAAGGTGAAATGGAACCAAAGCCTTTTGTCGGAGCAACTTTATGTGGAAACTCTGGGAGGAAAGGAGAACCTGCTTTCCATGGGTGACCTGGTGTATGAAATGCAGACTTAGTGTGAAAAGGTGAATTTTTGTTAGAGAGTGATAGGATTTCAGATACTTCACTGGTTTCCGGGCCTTTGGTATCTCTGTGTTCTCCTACAGGAACGAAAGCCGAGGGCCTGCCAATGCTGTCCAAAAGGGGCTGCATGCTGATAGCGCTTTCTGCTGCAGTACTGGCAGGGGTTAATTCCTTCTGAATCACAGGTTTTTGTCCTTGTATTGCTGTGTTTGTTGCCTGGTTTTGTAATTCAACATTTTCCTTGGCATCTTCTTTTGGAAAAGGATATTGAGGCTTTGAATCGAGGTTTGCCAGTCCATTTGTGACAGCTTTAGAAGAAGTTGGTTTGACTGTAGATTCAAGCTGATTGATCTGTTTGGGCTCCAAGGAACTGGTCTTCGGACACTTGATAACACGATCCTGCTCTGATACTAAAGTAATTGAGTTTTTGCAGAGGCCATATTTCATATGGTTAAAAAGATGAGATTTCTCATTGCAAGTGAAGGGACACTGGAAACACTTGTACTTAAATGGCTTTCCTGGTGGTCTTGGGATGTAGTGAGGCTTCTTTGGTTTACGTTCTTTGAGAAGACTCATTTTGTTCTCTGCTTGAAACAATTAAATGTAATGGTTCTTTTAGAAAAACTTTCTTGTGGTTAGCTCGCCACAGTTCTAGCCTCTTGATGTTTCCAGTTTTTCTGGTTTCTAGAATCCTTCTTCCAGGTGAAGAGAGGAAGCCAACTCCTGTGGTGTCTCAGGGAAGACGGGGTGCCGGAAGCCAATACTTCTGCAACTGGTAGTGCAGGAACTGTAACATAAAGTTTAAAATTAGTGGAACATTGGAAGTAAAAACAAAGTAATACATTCTTTTACCTGGATTCCCCCTCATATCACATATGGTGTGTTGTGGCCTTCTAAAAAAAAACAACAAACAACAAAGGTGCAAAAACCTAACCAAACAAAACAAAACCAACCCCCCAAACCAGGCAAAAACCCCAAACAAACAAATAGAAAAAGGGACAACTCTTCCACTCCCCAAATTCCCCATCCCTGGCATCCTGGCAATGTTCAAGGCCAGGTTGGACAAGGCTTGGAGCAAGCTGCCCCAGTGGAAGGTATCTCTGCCCATGGCAGGGGGTTGGAACTGGATGAGTTTTTAAAGATCCCTTCCAACCCAAACCATTGTATGATTCTATGCAAAGTGCTAGATGCGATACTTGAGATAGACACTCATTAAACTTTGACATCCTTCCACACCTCAGCACAGTCCCAGAGGTGGCCTACTTTTCAGCACTGCTCAGCACCTGCCACTGCTCGCGGCTTGGAGGGGTTTTCTTTGAAAACTGAAGGAGCATTTATTCAGAAGATGAAAGTAGAAGTCTAGGTGGAGCTGTTGAGAGAGAAGTGGAGGTGGGCAGAATGAGAAGAGGCAGGTCCTGGCAGCAGCTGGATATGGGGCAAGCCAGTCGGGCCGGTTGGGGAGAGAGCAGAGGGAATTTCCGGCTTTGGCGCAAGGAGGGTGGAGAGGATTGGGTGCACATGGGTAGTAGCTGACTTGGCTCTTTAAGAGAGTGACCAACCCCCTCTTTTACCTGTCATGGCATTTCCTAACAGCCTAATCTCAATGGATACCTCAAAAGTGGCCAATCTCTCGAAGGATAAAACCACACCAATTTTCTTCCTCTTCCTAATTCAATTAAGAGAAACAAGTACTGCAATATCTGACTAATGGAATCTTCTGCTTGATAAACACATTTCGCATTCCTCTGCTGCGTAGCACCTTACATACTGCATATACTTAACACAGACACAAGCGTAGTAATTCAGGTAAAAAAAAGTCTGACAGTAATTGATTTATAGGGGAATGAGGCATCTGCCTTTCTTCAGAAAAACTAAGGTTGTGGATACTTTACGCAGCCTAATGATTTGCTCAGTAGATAAGTCAGGAGGGCTTGTATCAGCTTGTTCCATTATGTTCACTGATTCTGAAGGCGTGAGAAACTCTGAGAGTCAAGTTCTCATGATTTTATAGGATGTGTTATGGCAGAGATCTAAAAACTGATGATTTCATCATGAACTATAAGCATCATTATCAAAATGATGACTGTTGCAAAACCACGTACTGTATCTATTGTGTTACCCGAAACTACAGGAATACTAATTGTAAGAGTGCCTAGATAGCTTGATATTTTTTATTTTTTTATAAAAAGAAGGTTTTTTACATAGAAGTATGAATTAGTAGTAGTATGAAAATACGAAGTTTATGAAAAGAATTCCTGGTAATTACATGCTGTGAGATTTGAGTTAAAAGTGGAGTTGTTTTGCATTTCTTAAGTCAGATTATTTAATAGAAAATGACATGCAACACATTATGAAAACTGAAGGCAAAGCTACAGAATTGCTGCTTGTTTCATCAGGTATAGTAATTCTAGCAATTTGTATTAAATGTTGTTTCTGATGTCATAGAAATACTAATTTTGTTAAAATAGTGATTGTGAAGGCACCCTGAAAACTGCAAAGCTGTTCTGAAAGTAGAAAAAACAATCAAGCTTTTTCTTGGAATTAACAAATGATTAAATGTGCTATAGCCTAAAGAAAAAGGAATGTGTAGAGAAGTAACTTCTTATTTTTCAGGTTTTAGGAAAGCTTTTTTTGTTATTTGAGCTGGATACGGGTACCATAACAATGAGAAAACCTGGAATTATTGAGCAACATGTTAAACTCTTGGAATCTGGTTAAGGTGGTTGAATAAATTAAAGACTCCATATTGTCTTTAAAAAATATTTTAAATAATGATAGGCAGGATTCCTTTGAAAGATTAATACTTTAAAAATAAAAATAAATTAAAATATTGAGGTGGAGGAGGGGAGGTCCAGAGAGGGAACTGCTCTTTTTTCACTCCCTTAAGTGTACTTGTTGTATTTATTTTTGGCTAATGATGTATAACTAACGTGGACAGTTTGTAATGGGCTCAGTCAAGTTGGTTTGTACCTGTTGTTCTTTATATCTGTTTGGAAGTACTTGTACTAATTATTCATGAAAAAAAGGATACTGTTGTCAAAACTCCATTGCATTCTTAGGTGAACCATTTATGATAACAGTTCAAATTTGCATTCAGGTGCAGCTCTTATAATAAAGAGATGTTAATGAGGTTTTCTTGTTCTGCTAGCTTTCCTTTGCTTAATAATGAAAATTCCTGTGTGTCCTGTTCCCCCCCCGACTTTGTACTTGGTATTTAACTTCGAGTCAAGTTATTCCTGTTCAACAGAGTATTAACTATCATTTCTTAATAACAGAAAATGCATTGCTGCAGTTTTTAATTGTAGAAATTCAGAGCGTTGGTGCTGCTTTGCCATGGGTCCGGCAAGAGAAGAATTCCAACAGGGGTTTTTAGTCATTTTTGCCTTCATTTTGATGCAGACAGTAGAGCTCGAGAATCTGCCGCTCTGACTCGAGAGGTGTAGAACGAGTAGCTTATTTAGAGGGTGTTTACCCATTTGTAAACCTAGGCTAGTGCCAGCCAGACGAATGTGCTGCTTCTCTTTTTTAACTATTTAATCCCTTATTTTTTTCTCATGGTTTAAAAATGCCAGTAATAAAATATTTCCTAGCCCAGACGAGAAGGATAATTTCTCTTACAATCTAAATAAAACACCGGAGCATCTGGCAGAGGTACATATTTCATAATTAAAAAAGAAATTAAAACAGTTTGATCCCACACATACAGCTGGAAAATACATTAATGGTTTAAAATAGGTGCCACCAATTAAAGCTGTCTCTATATAAATAATGTTACAATGTCTGTTTTGTGCTACCAAAATTAATATCTAGTATTAGAGAGGAAAATCACATTAAGTAGAGGCTTTTTTTCTTAAACTTGAATGGCATAACTTGTGATAGCCTTTAAAAATGGGAAAAGATTCTTCGGTAGTAGGATGATCATTTTCTTGTGTATTTTTTATTTTTAGCTTGAGAATTCATTTCCTTATACCTGATTTTAGAAATGCAGACAGTAATATATTATTACAATTCTATCTCTCTAGTTTTGAAATATAGTGGTGTTATTTCTTTTGTGGTTTTATTGAGAACAGGTCATTCAAATAATATTGCTTAAACTTGAGGCTGTCTTAGCTCTTTGGCTCTTGTCACCACTGTACTTCCTCACGGCTGTCTTGTCTGTAGCATTTTCCAACCTCAGACTGAGAGCTGAAAGTTTTCTTCCATGTGTTTTTAAAAGCATGTTGTTGCTACCTCCTTCCCTTTAACATATTCACAAGTTCAGAAAACAAGAATGCCTGTGTGTGTATAAATATATAAACAAGAATGTAAGTGGGTATAAGTATACAAGCACATGCACATATGTATTCATATACACGCACACACACATATATGTACATATATATATGTGCATGTTGTTTTTTAGGTTTTTAAGTAGTCTAAATTGTTTAAGATGCCCAGTTGATCAAAGAGGAAATTTCAGAATGTCTTTTATTACAAGCAGGGATGGTAATTATATTTCTTTTTAGGACACTGCTTTAGCAAACTACGTAACAGTTTGTCATGCACACTCCATTATTATTGCAGTATCCTTTTGGTGATGTTGATCTCTCTGACCAGGAGTACTCACTGGGGTGGAACATTCTGAAGGACATACTATAATTAAAATATTGTGATGTGGCATTATTGCATAACTCAAGGACATGCCATTGTCACCTACCTAGCGTGTTGCAAGAACAAGATTTGTGAGTTTTATTCTAGCTGAGATTTTCCAGTGATTAACTACCACTCCCTTCTAAACTTCCAGTTCCTTTAAACTAAAAGATAAATTTTAACGCAACTGGTTGTTAATGAGGAGGAAATCTGGGTGAGAGGAGTGGGTTGGTGAGGACTAGAAGGGAAGTGTGTGGTGAAGGTATGGACCGAAGAGGGCTGCGTGCTTGTGTGTGGGTGTGCGCATGGTCTGGGTCTGCGTGTGTGTGAACGAGCACAGAAAGAGACTAAATACGTTGGTTAGGCAGCGTGGATAAATAAGAAATAAAAATCTTTGTCAATATTAAGTTAATAATTCAGTATCTTAATACACTTTAATTAATTAGAGAGAGGATAACTCTAAACTCTAATTTTCTGTGCTTAATTCCCAAGAAAATAATAAATCAAACCTGGACTACCTTATTTTCAGACAATCATTTCAGATTCACCTGACCCTAATGTGTGAAGGATATTTGGCAGACTAAACACAGGAGTTTTAAGCAGTAGAGCTTCGTGTCATACTTCAGTATTATACAGCAACTTCCTCTGAAAAAAGGTGCTTAAAACACTTGTCACCAACAGGAGTTAATTATTGTAAAAACTCACAAGAGTTAGTTCATCTCTCAAGCTAAAAGACTCCCCTCTCCTGTTCAGAGTTTCTGCTGAAAGTTTAAACTGCTGCAGTAAATGCACCTGCTAGGAGTAACCCAGGCTTTTGAGACAGCTGAAAAATGACCACCTCTGGTTTACTTTTTTAGCTGTTAGTGCAAACACACTTTATTTGAACAACAGAAAAATACTCGAAAGAAATGTACTTACCAGCTACACAGATGTTGGAAACCTCCAAGGTGCTCGCTGTTGGTAAGCTGGAGCTGTCACTGCTGAGAGAGAAGTACCTGTTCTCTGCTTGATCTCTAAGTGAAACTGCAGGAGGTTGTTTCAGGGGGAGGGACTTAAGAAGTGTAGGAGTTGAGCCCTCGGGGTGTAGAGATGCACCTGATATTACTCCAGCCCGAAGCTACGATTCATTTGTTTGCGTCCACTGCTTTCATTCAGCATTACCTCAGCATCTAAGCTATCGAAGAGAGCTCTTGTTGCTTTTGTGCCCTCCAACAACCAAGTTTTACTCTAAACTGTAGTGTCTGTTCTTCTTAGTAGCAGCCTGCAATGTGGGGTCAAAAATGGCTTAGGTAACATACTGAGCTTTTGATATATTTCACTTTCATGGAAGGGGCTCATGAGCAGCAGAATTGACTGTACAGAGAAGTAGCAAAGCTTAAAAATGCTTAAACTCTTTTTTGTTGGAGACGGACATTTTTGATTGAATGCCTTTGTAGCTTTAATATTCTTGCTCTTTTTCTTCCTCCCCCTCTCCATTTTTATTTAAATCTTTTTGTCCTTCATGAGTCTCCTTTCTGAAGGCGGGACTGAACTAACTCCAAGCTTGCTTGCCACAGGAACCTGCCAAAGCTTGCCTATAATCAACAGTCAAATGTACAGATCCTGTAACTGGGAAGGAGTCACCCCACTAAGAAATCGATTATCATGTCTACATGTTTACTTAGGAGCTGTGACATTCAGTGGTGAAAGAAGGAAGGCAACTGATCATCCACTGATTAGTGCTAATACTTGCTTTTAGTTGCTTTTTAGTTAGAATTTATAAGTGACATATTTCTTAGTGGATTTGCCTCGTGACAGTGCTGAATTGTGTGGTGAAATAATAACCTTCTGCATACGGGCTGCTAAAAGGAAAATATTCTGATAGTTCTCTCTCTAAAAACCATTCCTGTTGCTGTATATAAAAGCAAAGGGGGGTTGGCTGTTAGTTCTAATGCTACTGAGAAGTTAAAATCCCTATTCAGAACCGTTCAGTTCAGCTGGATGAACATGACAACCCTCTTGTTTAATCTGCAGCTCTGTAGATAAAGACAGCTGCAGATTGATGAAACTTTTAAATATAGAAGTGTGATGAATTTTGTAGTTGGCAGAAGTGTTGTCTCCGAGTGAAAATTAGGGATGTTGTCCCTACAGAACCTGTTTAGGCAGCGGGTGAAAGTTGTTTCAAAATCAGTCTCTAAAGCAGTGTCTGAAAAATAATCTTAATGATGTGGCCTTTATTTGGTGGGATGACTTGTATGGACATGTACTTGCCTATGTAGGTACGCAGACCACTGTCCTTCCTCTTGCTATGGCAATGCTATTTCCAGTCCTGAAACATTTTCCTGCATATCACTAATTCACATATCACCAAGCAATCACTAATTGTAAGGTAGAAGGGTGGCTTGCATATTTATGTATGTATGTATTTATTTATTTATTTTATTAAGTTGCAATAACACACCTTAGCAGTGTTATAAACCCCATAAAACATAAAAAAACATAAAAAGATGTCATCTTACTGTCTAGCTGTTTGTAAATCCTTTGGCTTTAGAGGAAATAATAGCAAGAGTGTAAGTCCATCATTCTTCCATTTAGTTGTAAAATGTTTTGAGGCAAAGTAGGATGTCAGAAAATGCTGCCTGCAGAGAAAGATCCTGTAATGTCTGCATTCTCTGAAAGGTCCTAAGGAGAAAGGTCCTTTGCTGTCTCAATAGAAGATGTTATTCAGTAGTCCTCGCTCAGTAGCGAACAGCCTTTCTTCCCTGTCCGTAGCTTTCTGTGCCATAGCAATCTACATAACTGTTTTCATGTTTTTTTCTGCAAATGTCAATCATTTTATGTTGTCTGTAGCTGAAGGAAGGCACCATCAGGTTGCGTGTGATGGGGTGGAGGTAGTTTCCTTGAATTAGATCAGATTTTTTTTTTTTTTTTAAAGAAAATTGCAGTTTCTGTCTGTTGAAGGACTCCTTTCATGTAGGTGACTGAACTGTGGTAAGAGGCAGTCAGTATCTGAACTTTGATTTTGTGTTAATCCGCCTTCTCCCTGTCCCCCTTCCCTGGTCTGGTATGTGAAGGGGAGACATTATGTCCAGTTGCTGCCTTGACCCAAGGAAAAGAATGTTTGAAATGTAGCTACTTCCTGGAAGTTGCTGTTGTTAGGTCAGCCAAAATCAGCTGTGGGCAAAGTACAACTGGGAAAAGAAAGAACAGCTCATGTAAATGCTTCTTTTCTTGGGACTTGCATAGTATAACAAAATCCAGATCAGGGGAGAAAGACTCATTGGTGGACCCCAGAAAAGGAATGTGAGAGCTCCTGTTTGTGTATGCTTCTAAAAGTAATAAAGCCTGATTGCAGTGGTGGTGGTTCATCGCGTATTTTTGTTACTCATTATACTTGCATCCGGAGGATTAGATAAACTGAACCCAGTCATCTGTTGGGAGCACCCTTTTTAGTCTGTCTGAGCACAAGTCAGATTAACTCAGAACACCGGGATTGACACAGTAAAACTTGGATTTATTGATATTTTTCTCTCATGTTGCCTTTTTAAAGATATGATTATTTTTGTATCTCTGGAGGGCAGAAGCTTTAATTTTCTATCTTCTTTGGTGTGGAATATCATTCTTCCTTCTGAGTTCTGTTTAAAATTCAGTATTAAATAAATGTTGTTTCACTGCAGTTGGGTTTCATAGCTTTAATTACTGTAGCATAAACCTGCCATTCTATAAATGTTACAAACTTCCTTCTTCATGTTTTTATGTTTTTTTTTGGCTCAGCTTTAGTACTGAAAACAAAATGTCCCTAGCAGAAACCATACATATCAATGGGATAAACCTAACCTATTCTTGATATGCTGCTTACCTAAGTTTTATTTTCCTATTGCTCTTCAAAATTCCATTCCCTAGGTGTATGAAAGAGTGCCAAGTGTTGCTGTGGTCAGTTATCAACCCTCCGTTAATCAGATAATTCTGAGTGTTCTGCTCTAACGCAAAGAGTGGCCCTGGTGACCAAGTTGTTTGGCTGTTTTGGCTTTAGCTGCTGTCAGGACTCTGTAACCAGCTTTCAGAGGGTGTCCTCTGCCTGTCAGTCATCACCAGTGTTTGTCTCTTTCTAGAGATGCCTTACAGATGCTTGAACTGTGTCGTTATTCCAAGAAAGAAGAATGATCATAAATAAATGTGAATAATCTCCTGTAGCTGATCACTGATAGACATGGTGAAGCTTAGCTTGCCATAAAAAGGAAACCTCTTAGAATTGTGTCACTGGCGATACTCACTTCTGTCCTTGTCATCTTTGGTATCTAGATGTGTGGCTTTGAGCTAAATGTTCCCAAAAGTCCTTGTTTTCTTTTTGTGATCACTTGAACTGCAATTATCCACAGCTTTTGCTATCTGTATTAGCATGTTTGGACTCGGTTATTCCATACCATTCCCAGAAGGGGGCAAATGTATTTGAACATAATTGTTGTAACTCATGCTGTGCCCTAAACCATTACATGATTCTTGTACAATATTCTCATAATTATTTTCTTCTATCCCATATGAATAGTTATTAGTCTTAATGCTTTTCAAATAACACCTTTGAAATACACCTTTGTTTTCATACCGATTCTAGTCCCTGACTTTGGAGATATGTCTGGGCAGATTACCTTGCTGATGTTTGTCAGCCACTTATTCATGATTACAAGAGCAAATTATTTGTATGGGAAATGAATAAAAGCTCAGCAGTTAATAGCAACTGCAGATCATGTTTTCAGATATTATTGTGGCCTGTACTGTTAGTGTTTGGCCTGGAACTAGGGTGATCTTCTTTCTGGTTCCCATCCTCCCCCTTGGGCAGTGAAATGTCTTGGGGGAAGTCAGTAACATCAGAAGTTGAGACTGTAGGCAAAACTGTGAGCTGTTTATATGGAGGGGGTGTTAATAATCATTCTTTTAATTGCCAGTAATTCTAACAGAGATGCAAAAATGTACCTTCAGTTTCTGCTTGATGCTCTGGTTATAATTGCCTTTTAAGAGTCACTATTCTCAAAGTGTTTTTCATGCAGAATGTTTTTTCCTTTTCTGCTTTGATTTTAAGACTTGCACCAGAGATTCTGAGACAATTTGCTCACCTACATGAATTTTTCCTCATAGAATCCTGTAGAAGGACCTGAATTGTGCCATGTGCAGTTCAAGTATATATGAAGTCAGTCCTGCACATTGCTCTTTGAGGCATAATTGGTGGTGTGCTGCAGTGAGGCCACTCTCACAGAGGGAGCAGTGAGGTGTCTAATGACTACTCCTAGCCTCAAAATAATTTTAGCTTTCTTTTATTCTTTAAAATATATCACGTTTTATAAAGCTTTGTATGATTATGTTGTCTACGATTTCAGTACATTTTAAAAGTGGGGAATATAAAGCAGTAAGTGAAATGTGATGTTTTACTTTATTCCATTCCATTTTAAAAATACTAATGCTGCAGTTCTTGAACTGTTGTGTTTTTAATTTGGAAGTTACACGTTTCCATTTAGCCGTAGGGTTTCAGTTGTTAGGATGGATGATGCAGCTAAATTTTCATGTAGGGATTTTTTATTTATTATTTTATTTCTTTTTCTTCAGCAAAATGGGCAGAAGTCATTGAAAATCTTATGATCTGATAATGTATGTGTGTGAATTTCTACATTTGGGATCACAGTGCCCCTAAATAAAACATTTCTTACTCTACAGCATATGTTAAGGCCAAAACCTTACATTTCAGTGTGGTTTCAGTATGATTTCACATCTTTTGTCTTCTGCTGTATTTGTGGTTTTGTAGGCTTCAGACTATTATTTATAGGGTTTTTTTATTTAATTGGGTGGGGATAAATACTAAACAAACAAGAGAATCCTCGTTTACTTGAATTTCTGGTTTGCTTGTGAAAGGACGTTATTAAAATTTCTCTTGATGACAGCATAGTATAAACTTTCTAGCTAATAAGGTGTGTCATCTATAGGAACATGAAACTTCCTAGGCGTTCTTAATATGTCCGTGGTGAGATTAAAAGTGTTCTGGGCTTAAACTCTCTCAACAGCTTGCTGACCACTGAATAGTCGCAGCTGTGTCTGCTAAATGCCTCTGCTTACAGCCAGAGAAGGTCTCTTAAATGAAATCAGTGGTAGCACTATTAATGTTTCATGGGCAAGGGTAACTTGCTCTTTGTTTTTTTTTGTTAGTTTGTTGTGCAGTGTGGGATCCTATTTTTGCCATGAAAACAGATACGTTTGAAGTAAGGTTGGAAACTTTTGCATCTCTGAAGAGAATGAGGGAAAAAAAGACTGCAAGAACCATGTGGTTACACTTTCAATGAATTGGTGCTTATCTTGGGAGGATTCCAGCCAGAAAGATGTTATTTTTGATCTGCCTGCCTTCTTGTATACCCTTACCCACTCACAGTGAATAGACTGAAACAATCCAGCAATCCCACTCCTTTTTTAACTGTAGCAACAATGAAAGCATCATTTAAACGAAGGCAATAATGCTGGTGAGATACACAGATAGTGGCTAATTCAGAAGTCTGATAATGGTGGGTCAGTGAAAGTGATCAAAATCTTAATTTTTATTTAAAAAAAAAAACAACTCAGAATAAATGGAAAGGGTAGAAATAGAGAGAGTGGGCAAAACCCAACTCTTAAAGAACCAGGCTTTATTTCTTCTCTTTATAAATTACTCTAAGAATAAAAGGAGAAACAAAAAAAAATGGAAGAAAGTAGGAGACATTGAAGTCTACAGTTAAGTATTGTTAGTCAGGGGGCTGAGATAGATTTGAGAGGGGAACTGGCAGGTGATGATGTTTTAGGATTCAGTGACAAAATGAGTATGCTTATTTCCTTTTCAGACAGGTGAGACACAATGCAGCGAGTGTCCAGAAAGACTCTGGCTTAGGCAAATATTCTGTGTATTATTTTTGCTGAATGGTTAACATTGGTTAATATTGGTTAACTGTTTCAGTTGATATTTTTTCCATGTTAAAAATGTCCCATTGCCCAGTGTATTTTTGGTGAAAAGTTTGTATGAAGTGAAGGCTCTTGTGCTGTCAGAAGGTTTCAAAGCGATGCAGTTAATCTCAGTATCAGATGCTCCAGCTAGTGTGAGGTGTCTCCCTGCCCATGGCAGGGGGGTTGAAACTTGATGATCTGAAGGTCCTTTCCAACCCTAACTATTCTGTGATTCTGTATGTGACTTCTGTGTCTGCAGTTTGAAAACTCCCTCAGCTTCTGTTGCAAGTATCTTATTAATTTGGTTAGAGTGGACATGTGCTCTGTGGTAGAACCAGATCATCTGTTCTACCACAGAACTGGGATAGAGAATGCTGGCCTATTTACTATGATAGTTGCAGTCCTGTGTATTTTATCTCAGAATACAGAGAATAGTACTTCCAGTTATTTATATATAGCTTTATATACTTGAAAAACCCCAAACAAAGTCTGAAAAACTCTACACACAATGAAGAGAGCATTTTTTCCTTTTCACTGGGCCATTTATTAAAAGAAAAAAAAGAAAGCTAAAACCAAGTAATCCCAGTTCTGCTTTAAAGCATTTTTTGGCAAGAGGCTCAACTGGAACTAAGGTTTAAAAAGTTTTATCAAAATCTGTTATATAACTTCTTAAACTTCTTTATATATACTCTTGGTTTTAAGGATTCTGTGTTTTCATATTCGAGAATCAGTTGTTTGATACTGATTTGCAGTTTGGAGGAGGACGCATCAGGAAGTCAGGCTTCAGAAATGTGTTAGTCTCTTTTGTCGGGGTACTGAATTGTGAGGCTTTTGGCAAGATTCCAGGTACTTTTCATCATAGATACAGGAAGAAATGAAAAAAAAAAAAATCAATCTACCTGTCCTAGGTGGACTCTCAGAAAACAGAGAACACCCAAACCTGAAAGGCTGGTTACAGAATTCCTGTTCTCCAGTACTCGGGTAAGCTTTAAAAATGATGCGCGGTCTTGAAAATAGGATGTTAAGAACTTACAATGCGTTTGTCACCATAAGAGTTTTCAAATTAGCAAGGAAGCATTTAACCAGTGCAGATAGGTCGTTGGGTTTTTTTCACTAGCCAGCAGGTATAAGCCAGCTTAAATGCCATTGCTGAAGCTGTAGCAGGAAAGGTCCCTCCCCCAGCACAACTGGGAGATGGTATAAATGCTAAGCAGGGAATAAATGACAATGAATTGCTTCTGGCTTTTCCCTGTAGGGTTTATCTCAATATTGCACAACCGTAGCCTGAAGGTTGGGGTTTCTTGGGTGATTTTTCTTTTCTGACATGCAGTGTTATAAGTTACAGAATTTTTACACTCCTTCAGAGTAATTTGTTTGTTTAGTAGGATTCTGTGCCTGTTTCTTCATGTCCTTAAACTGCAGTTTGCTACTGGTTAAATTAAAGGAAGAGCTCCTTTAGCTGTAAACCTATGTGAAGGTCTCTAGTATGGCCTTGGATGAGAGTGGGGAGATGAATCCTTCAAATATTCATCACTCAGCATTCATGCGAAGACAGATCAGTACTGTCTTAGGTCAGCTGCAGGCTTTTCCATGTTAGCTAGGTAGGGGTGCTTCAAGATTTTGTGGTTTTTATGGCTGCATTACATAATAATGTGGAGATAGGCTGGCCAAAATCCAGATCTGTCTGCTTCCTTATTGGCCCTTTGCCATCCTCAAAAGCTCACACTAATTTTGGTGCTGTACAGCTTTTTCAAACCTGCCATTAGTTTATTGAAGCAGATACCTGGGAAATGAGAGCCAGCATCCATTTCTTTTAAACACTGTAAGAGATGTGACTGGTATCAAACAGCCTTTGGCAGAGATGTAGTTAGAATGTAGTTCTGTAGGGCAACATCCAACTTAACCAACAATCCCTTCTCGCTGCCTGAAAGCCAGTCTTTGCATTACATATTTTCTTCCCTCAGCAGGGAGGCAGACAACGATCTCCTTTGCTGCCCAGCTGTGATTCATCCCTAGAGCAGGTCTTTCCTGTGTGCTGACTGAGATAGGTCCATGGAAAAAAAATACCACGTGATCTTATAATTAAAGACTCTCTTAATTCATTACGTAGTGAGAGACTGAACTGAGATTGCAACCAGACACAGCCCTCCATAGTCACGGGTTAGAAAATGCTTCTTTGGTTTGTGGATGTGCATATATACAGCTTTATATCCATGGGTCAGGGGTAGGAATTGTGAGAAAGTTATAGCAGCTTCAGAGACCTCAGCTGTTCAGTTCTCATGTATCTCCTCAGCATGCATGAGTGGTCCCTTCTTCCCTGGCAAACTCCTAACTAGGTCACGCCTGGATGCAGGGATGAGAGGCCAGCTGTTGACAGGGTTCAGGCGCTTCCCTACAGGATGCGTGCGACCTTGGAGCATTTAATAGAAACATGGGGAATGTTTTGACAGACAGAGCAGCACATGGATTGTGTCCCCTGGATCAAAGTGTCCTTTAGGAGTAAATTCTGAAGTAGATAGCTTGTATCAAAATGAGATAAAATCATAAATCCTTGGCAGAAATTTCAACCAATATTTATTTCTGATAATGGGCCTAACCTGAAATTATCTCTGTTTGCATCTCTGTTGTTACATTAAGTGTTAGTATAACAGCCCTAGTGAAGTTAGGATTAGGACCTGCTTCAGTTCCTAAAAGGGGTTGGAGTGCTGTGTTAGAATACCAGGTCTCAAATCTGAAATTCTTTACACTGAAAAGCCCAAGTTCTTTTTTTAGCATATGAATGCTAGTGATAGTATGCTATTTAAAACAGGAGAAGCTGCCATACTGTAGATACGGCTGTTTACACTTTTTTGTGTGCCTGAGGCTCACAAAGAGGATGAACCTCCCCAAGGACACTTGTGCCACGAGTTGGTTTTGTGGAAGCAAAACCCGAAGAATAAAATTACTGTTCTTTGTATTGATAGCTATAGCTGTGTGTAAGCTCCATAACTCATTAATTGTGATGTTCTTAGCTGCTCCTGCAGTGCCACTGTGTACAGCACATCCTTCAGAGGCAGCACACGGCCATTTTTCGTAGTATTTATTTCTTTATATTTCTAAAATGAAAGGATTTGCAGTACATTACTTGTGAATTGAGATGGCTTCTCTGCCTAAACAGTCCATATCCAGTTGTAAGACTTACCAAACAGGTAACATTAGCTTAATCCATTTCAAGATATTTTAGTTTTCAAGTAAATGTAGACAATTCTTAATTAACTTGAGATCCAGTGAAAATCTGTCTGAAATGAAATTGGGGTGACATGAAATTGTGCAATTTTCTTGTGGAGACACGACCTAGGGCTAAAGAACAGGTTTTTGTTGCTGTTGGAACATTTGTTTGGTTGCTTAATTGCTGTATTTGTATGTTTTATATGATAAATATTGCAATAAATATAAAAACATGACAATCTGAAGTTAAATAACAAAGAGCTGCTGATGGCATCTGGTATGGTCCAGGTTTGTGTAAAATACAGTTAAAGGCACTTTTTAAAAGGTAGAGTATGAGGCATTGCCCTTCCAAAGAGCTGGTAAATGCTCCATCCCTGGCAGTGTTCAAGGCCAGGTTGGACAGAGCCTTGGGTGAGATGGTTTAGTGTGAGGTGTCCCTGCCCATGGCAGGTGGTTCGAACTGGGTGATCGTAAGGTCCTTTCCAACCCATTCTGTGATTCTATGAATATGATGCTGTGATTTAATGTCTGATGTCTTCCATAAGTTTGCTTAACTAGCAGTGTAGTGTCTATCACAAGGAAGGTGCTGAGCATCTGGTTGTTGAAGATCTCTGTTTCAAAAAGGAAAAGAACTGGCTCCAGTCTGAGAAAAAGAATTCTGCTGTTTGTAGTGCTTTGAAGCCAGAAGTAGTTTCTTTATTTTCACGAGGCTTGAGCAAAGAGCTGTGTTGCAACCTGCAGTTATGTTGTTAGGTAAGGCAGGGAGGGGTGCAGCAGGTGCTTATTAATACCTCTAGGCTACAGGTAAAGGTGACTGTATTCTCTTGAGCGTTCACAGCCCTAAACAGGTGGATATTGTTTTAATAATTTGGTTGAGAGTGGACTTTATCCTCTGGTTCTAATGGCAAACTTCTCATAGAGATGTGTGAAATAAATGGTAATTTTTCAAGTAACAGTTCAGATCTTCTCCTTGTTGTATCTCCCATCCTCCTACTTTTAAGTAAAAAGCATGTGCATTAATTCAAAAATAAATTAATCTCTGCCCTTCATCTGAAATCAGTTTATTCTGGAAGGTTCTTTTCTAAAGCTTTTTTAAAAAAAAAAAAAAATTTGTGGTAGTTTTTATTTTTCTTTTTTATTATTTTAATAAAGATTTTAGGCACGAATTTGCCGTTTTCAAATCTGAAAAATAAAATAATGCAGAGCAGCACAGAACGACACTGTGCTCATGCTGAATATTTGAGAGGTAATTATAATGAATTGAACTTGCATAACAGATACAAAATGCAGATACTGACTTAGCACTGCAGGTGGTTTTGTCTGTAGTGCTCCTTCATGGCTTCCTGCAGCCAGGCTCTCCTAACCCTGCAGGAAGCCATAGCAGAAGAAAACCTGCATTGTGTTTGAGTAACTCTAGGGTAAAGAAGGAAACAAAACTTGGAATTTTTGGTAGTTTTTCTTTGGGGGTTTTATTACTCTTAAATACCAACAGGAAATGTAATGCTGGGCTTAATTTTTCAAACTCAGGAATATTTGCCAGGAGCAATTTTATATAGTATTTCCCATAGTCCACAGTTCACCAGTAAATACTCAACCAGTCATAGCACAAAAACTTTAGCAGATGACCCCTAGATCAGCATTTTCCTTCTTGTTGTTATGGTTGGGTATGGCCCGTACTGATGCATACTTCACTTTGTTTTCCCTGTTTCTTCCACCTTCTAAACCTCCACTTTTGTGTCGTTCTTTTCCATTATCCCCTCTAGCTCTCCAGACGTCACAGTCGCATTGTTTCTCCGGCAGCACCAGTGCTTTGAGTCCCAGACACAGCAGTAGGACATCAAAGAGGTGTGAGGCCAAAGGCCTGCTTTGGGAGAGAGAGAAAAGCTTGAGTTGTTTGGAATAGTAGTGCTGCTGCTCCTGGCGTTATCTTAGTGTCTGCTATTACAGACACTTGGCAGCAGCATCTCTGTTTTAGACTGACCCTAAAAATCCAGGTGCTCTTTGGTGTCATCCCTAGCATTTTGGAAATTAATGCCCTGAGTTGAAAAATCATGTGTGTTTTTTCTTTCATACACATAGTACAAGTGTGAGGAGCTGCCTGTGGATCCTTTTCCCCCTGGCCTTCAGTGCCCAGGGATGAGTGTGTTCACAGCTGGCTAAGACAGCTGGAGTCCTCATCCTGTGCTGAAGGAAAGCAGCAGCTTTGCAAAGTTGCCTTTGGCGTCTGTTGTAGTGTTCCTGTGGAACCAGCAAATTCCATTTTTTTCTCATCAGTTGATGCAGCATTTCTCAAAACAGGCTAGTCAACATTTCTGAAGATTTTTATTGCAGTTTCTTTCAGAACTGGGAAGTTCCCAAAACCCCATCCATCCACCCTTGCTGTATCATTTCTCCTGAATGGGAATTGCCTTTTTTTTCCCATGTAGTGCTTGTGCTCCTTAAAGTCTTATCTTGTCCATCCCAATAAAGACTGCTTTATTTTCTTTAGGTTAAAATAAATTTAAATGGCATTTTGACACTTCCCTGCTCCAGTTGTGGTGCATATCTCTTTGTTTAAAGCAGCAGGCATGCAGTGATGAATTGTACATTGAAGTTTTAATTGTTTTGTGATTATATCCACTCAGGTATATCAGGTACAGTTTGCTAATGATACACAGTTCAGTGATCCCATTTCTTGTTCAATGGGATCACCTTTTGACAAGTATTTTCTAGGGAAAAAAAGGTGCATTTGATGAATTTGATACAAGAAAGAAAATCAAGAAATTGTTTCTTTTTTTCTAGAGGCTGTTGTTTCTACAGACATTATTCATTTATTAAAGACATACCATCTAGAGAGATGTATTCAAATTATGTATCTGGATTTGCAGATACCAGAAGAAATCCCTCTGGGGAGCCTTGCAGACTTGTAGTATTTCTCAAACTGCAGCAGTATGTTACTAGAGCTGTGTAAGAGAATTCTTTAAGTTTTTGAAAGCTCTTTCATCTGTAGAAAAGCATTATTGACTTTGGCAGTTTTGATGAGGATATAAGCATGAAAGTGAAAATCTTAATCTACTTGTTTTCCCAAGTTTATTTTTGTCACTTCCTTGTGATAACACTACTTGTGTTACAAGGCCTTTCTGATAAAATCCTGGGGTTTTAATTTGCCTTTACTTCTGTTTTACTACACTGCATTCACTTTTTTTCCCCACTTCACCAGTATTGTATGGTTCCAGTGCTCAGACCAGGCTTACACTCCGCAAGTGCTTTCCCTCTGGTGCTCCCTCAACTACCTGTGCACAGAGACATATGTTCTGAGGTCTCTGGCTTTTAGGCCTTTATTGGCTAAAATGTACTCAATTCAGGATTGCTCAGGTTGTCCATTAAATCAGGAAACAGTGCTTGATATGTGCGTTTCTAAGAGCTGCCTTGGGCAAGTTGGCTATTGTATCAATATGATAATAAATGCTATCAGTATTACTTATGTAACTCACATACTTTAATCTTCATTGAATTATATGTGAAGGAAATGAAAAAATAAACTGCTGCTGACAAAGAAATCAAATAGTGTATTAAAAAGCAACTCTTCTTTCTAATCAACTTCAAAATGAGTGTGTATTACGAGCCATGCTTTCTTTCCTGTCAGAACACACAACTCCGCCCTCTGTTCTCTGAATGCTCTTTACCTCTTTTTTTTGGTTCACTGTATGGTCCTAATTGCTGCTTTTGTCCATTTCCTTTAATTTCACAGTTGTTCCTGTCATTTTGAGAGCGCTGACATATGATGAGAAGCGGGGGGCATGCAGCGTGGGCTCCAATGTGAGAGATGCTGCCTGCTATGTGTGCTGGGCCTTCGCTCGTGCTTATGATCCTGCAGAACTCATACCATTTATTAATCAGATTTCAAGGTAAGTTGTGGCAACAGGAAACTGAGTTAATGTTTAAAATCTGTTCAAAATTAGGAAGGAATTAGACATGAATAGTCTCATTCTGTAGCTTCTAGAAGTTAATATCTAGGAGTCTAATGCTCTATTTATGACATTTAAAGTTAGTGATACAAAAGTGAAACATTAATTTGAGGGGCAATACCTTCACAGAGATTTTATTATCACTAATAAGACATTTCAATTCAGAAATACGAGGGGTTTTTTCCTCTTTTGATATCCTCTATTTTTATAGAGTACCTCAGTCCTGAATGACCAGCGTGCTAAACTCTGCTTACAGTTGAATAGAAGCGCATGCATGTACTTCTCTTTCAATCTGTGGTTTCTGTTACAAAAGACTTTAGAAAGTAAGATTTTCCAAAGATTTCCAAATCAGGGTCTGTGATACTCCAAGAGTGAACTAGAACTTGGTGCAGCTTTTCCCTTAATACGAGATGACATTTTTGCAGATCCAAACTGTGTTTACCTTTTTTCTTTCATCTTGTGCTTTTCTTCCTATTTCTTGTGAGATTCTCTCTTTAGCATTTAGTCATTTTCTTGGCAGCACACTGGCTGACATTTCAAGGTGTCTTTAATGGGTCAATTGCACTGTAAACACAAAGAGGTAGCTTCTAACAGTTTCTTGGCAGTCTTTTAGTACAACCATTGATAGCAGCAACTCAGGATTCTTTGTCTCCGCTGGAGGGGTTTGATCAGTAGTCATTTAGTATTATCTTTAAAGAAAAAAAAAAAACAAACCCAAAACTTGGACTGTACAGTGATTTGTGGTCCTGGGTATCTGATGTCTGACTCAATTTCTAGGGGCTCCCCTGCTTCCAGACTGCTGACAGAACTGTTTCAGTCTCATCCAAAAAGCCTTGTTTGGGAATGCAGAATTACTTACTTAGCAGATTCCCAAAGAATATGTGCCTTTTTCTTCTCTAAAAACTATTTAAAATGTTTTTGGGGGCAGACTGTAAGCTTTACAGTCTGTACACTGTGCCGTTTCTGGTCTCTGCTGTTCTTCATCCTTGTATCTTCACTTTCCAGTGCTGGTCCTTTAACGCAGGGTCACACAACAACGTCTCTTATCTGTGTGGTGCTTGCTTCTGGGGTTTTTTGAGACCTTGATAAAATCTTTCTGTCTAAAAACCTGCTGTCAAATTTCTTGAGGCCAAATGCTGTTTTTCTTCTTTTTGTCTTAAGCTGTCATGTCTTTTCTCCAAAGGGAGCAGACAGAAATGTTCTAAGACATCTTAGCCTTGTGTCTCTGCTAAAGCAGTTTCATGTTTTAATGATGTTTCATCTACAGTAGCATAAATACTAAAGGAGAAGAGTACTGTAACAGCAGGCTGTGCTAGAACATGATGCCATCCACTGTTGCTGGATGACTTTCAGAAAGAGAATACAGTGCTGCAGAATAGACCTGCTTCAGTTAAGCATGCTAGAAAAAGTGATACTTGCCATAGTAAGTTATTAAATATTTTATTTTAAAGAGTCACATGTAATTCCCTTCTAGCTGAGTTCATGGTAAATTATATATTGTAAGAAATTCTTAAGCTTGTTCCTTGTGAAACTTAAAAAAGCCTAAGTGCAAGTGTGTTAGCCTTCTATTTATCAGAATCCTGATCTGTTTATCAGGATTTTTCTTCTGGTCATGATGCTTTGAGCAGTATATTTCTCCTTTCACCCTACCATGGTGCAGAACAATGTTGTTGTCCATACGTTAGGTGCAGTCTCACCAGTCTGATTTTTCAGGGTTTGTGGTGTTTTCTTTAATGTCACAGAGCTGAGAGTGGGAACTCATGGACAGGTGTGAAGGAGGTTGTGTTTCTGAAGAAGCTCCTGTCTTTTAGTTTTCAGACTGTTCTGGAAGCAAACTGTTCTTTTCTTTTTAGGAAAATGTCAAGTGAAAATAGTTGCAAACTGCTCCCTATGGCAGTAATAACCTGTACCGCTGTGGCTGTGCCAGCTATGACAACTTCAGTTGTTTGGAATAAGTTGGTGGAGCAGAGAGAAACACGGGGTGGACAGCAAGGGGGAAGCTGAAAATTGCATATGAGCAATTGTAAGGTGGTGTGGTTTGTATATGCTTAGTTTTCTAACAAAGCTGAACGGTATTTTTACAAGTATTCATGCAATACTAAGGCTTTACTTAAAAATCTTTATAGTTCTGTTGGCCATAGCTTTTCTAAATATAATCAACTCTTGAAGGCAGAATTGCCACTCCAAAGAGAAACGGTGGAAAAAAAATATTCAAATAAAGGATGACACACAGTTTCACCTATTGTGTCAGCAAGCCCATAATTACATACAGCCTTTTTTTAAATCTAGCCTTAGGTGTGTCACTGTTTTACTTAAAGAAGAGTCATACTTCTAGCCACAAGCGAATTGTTGCTACCCTGAAAAAATGCAGAACTCAGCATCTTGAAGCAAAGTACATAATATCCATTGTGAGCTGAATTACACAGCAAAATCGTCTGCCTATAGACGAATGCAAACTATTAGATTCTTAGAGAAAAGTAAGAAATTGTTTATGTGAAAGGAAGATACCACCTCCTTAAGAGAACATAATGAGTGACTGCGATCCTGAACTGTTTGCTTTGTCTTGGTGCTAGAAATTGCAAAGGATTTACCCTTCATTCACTGTCTTTAATGCTGCTGTTTGCCTGGCTGAAGGAGCACAGGTTGTGCAGAACTTGGAGCATACAGGGATGGTTGCTATGCTCAGACTCGAAATGCAAGCAGTAATTGTGGTAGAGAAAGCACGCTGGTGGTGACTGGAAGTTGCTGTGTTAGACAGTGAGCTGCTTCATGGCTTCCTGCTTCATGTCATGGCCTTTGGCACATGTTGCTGTGTCTTGGCGGAAGGCTCACTTGAGTATCAAAATACCCAAGTAGTGTGTTACTTAAACTGGGTCCTGCCCCACAACGTGTTCAGACTGTGGTACAGTAGGGACAAGGCAAAGTTGTGTCATCATGTAATGGAAAGACATTGTTTTCTGTGGTTTTGGTAGTTAAGGGACATATACGTTTCACTTTTGACTCGTGAAAAATCACCTTGAACTCCATAAAATAGTATTTTTTTAGTAAAATTTATGATGGTTTTAAAAGAAATACCTGTCTCCATATTCAGTAATAGCTGTTTCTTCTCTTCATTCTCATGAATATTCTGTTGTTAGGTGCTGAAATTATCAGCATATTGAAGTTACAAATGTAGATTGCTGTAAATCAGTAGCAGTCCTTCCCCTTTCTGACCTTACTGCTCTGCTTTTGAGGGGAAAAAGAAAAAAGAGACCACTTACTAGAAATAATCAGCTGAGAGTATTTCTAATAACACTTGTATTTTGTCAGTATGTTTTCCCTATCCTTATTTCAGCAAGATGCACTTACTCACATTTGCTTATTTATTTTATAGAGTCTCGTTAAACTGGTTTCTAAACCCTTGCCTGATCTATTCAAACTGCAGGACCACAGAAAGAAAATTCTTGGCAAAGCAGATGAAACTTCACTTTCATTGCAGGGTGACCTTACTACGTTTTGAAGTGCATGTACTGAAGTTGCTGTTCAAGCATATCTTTATGAGAACGCTACTTCACCAGGATTTTTTTTCTCTCCATGCACACTCTCTCTTTAAGCTCACCTATGAGGAAAGTTAAACATAATTTACTAACTTGGAAATATGGGTAATTTGATTCCTGCCCCCTTGGGTGTGGAAGTTACTGTCTGTAAAGTGGCAGGTGCACACTAAGAAGCTGAGCTGTTTTGTTTAAAACCTAAACAAAAAGGAAAAAGGAAAACATACTTCTCCTCTATTATACAATTATAGCGATTAAATTGTTGCTGGCTATCTTAATTATTGGGAACTGTTGCATAGTCAGAAGGTAGTTTCATTTATCTGTCAGTCAGTGGTGTAGGTAATCAATAACTGAATCGTTATTTAGAAGGATCTAATTGCTATCTCCTGTTCCACAGAGCACTAATACAAGTACAGTGTGTACAGTGTAGGAGTGCAGGCAGCTTTGTTTTCCCTGCGGTGGTGCGTTGTTTCTGGTGGGGGGGGAAGGAAGGTGTGGCTATGGATGAATGATGTAGCTTGCTCCAGGGCAAGATTGTCCTGCAGAATTGGGGAAATCTGAAGCATTGCTTTGAGCTACATCTTGTACCATGATGAAATATTGAGAGGAGCTTTCTTCTTTTATGCATTTGAATGTTGCCTTCAGACGAGAGTTGTGTGCCTAGTGTCTCTTGCATTTGGGTAAAGTTATTTCCTGCAGGGGCATCATATGCTTTTTGGTTTTTTTTAGGGTTTTGTTGTTGTTTTTTGTTTTGTTGTGTTTTTTGTTTTTTTTTAATATCAGCATTTGTAACCCCTGTTGTAAGCATTTTTCTTATTACTCTTTTCTACATTATTATTATTTATTATACATTCATCATTGTACCCCAAAACTTTGCAATAGGAATAACACACTGAACAGCATAGGATGTTGGTTGGCTAGCAGAAGGTGGAAGAGCTCAGCATGAGCTGGGTTAGAGGGCCTGTCAGTATATGCAGTGTACAAGTGGGCATGGTCACTGCATTTCTCCTTTTCTTCAGACTTTCTCCTTGCTTAGGCAGCCAGGAGGAATTAAATCTGAGCCTGTTGTCTGGAGGGCTTTATCCCCTGGCAGTGCTGACTGAAGAGGTTCCCTGCCTGCTCCTTCACCTGCCTTGCCCTGCAGTTGAGCATAGCACAGCTCAGTGTGATAAATGAATGGGGGAGTTTTTATGGGTTTTCAAAAAAGCTAGCAAAAGGAAAATTAATTGAGCCTAGATCTGTTCTTCTCATGCAGCTCACTGTGTACCCGTTCCAGCTGGAGCACTGGCATGAGTGAAGAAGTGCAGGAAGGGCTGTCTGCAGCAGCAGCCTGCACAGATTCAGGGCTGACTCTGGTCTTGACTCTTTTTTAACTTGCTTGGATTGTTCATTTCTCATGATGCTTATTATGCCTTCCCTTCCTGACTGCATAGCAGGGAGGAGAGATTTCTGTCTTCTTACAATTTCGACTTTTCCCTTTTTTGGGCTCAGGAAGGAAATTCTGGTTTTGTGCCAAGTTGGCAAGAGCTTTGAGAGTTTATGTTTTCTCCTTCCCGCAGCTTTGGGGTGGTGTGCTTGAATTAATAGCAGCAAATTCTCAGGGGTTAGCAACAGGATAAGATTCTTGCAGCTTGTGACTAGTATAGACTAGAAGTGCCTGCTACGAGTGATAAAGGAAATTCAGATTTATTGTCTGTTACATCTGGCACTCATAGGGAGAGGGTAACCTGATATTCCTGTGTTCTGATGTCTATCACCTGGCTGGCCTCGGCTCTTGTCTTTCTGCCTAGTTGGGAAGGTAATGAAATAGGTGTTGGGTGAGGAAGTGAGCCAGTAGCGTGCTTTGGGTCCTTTAACTTTCCCTGAAGCCAGTTAAATGGGGACTTGAGGGAGAGGGGAAGGGATAGGGGAGAAAGGATTATTAGGTGACTGATAGAATGGCAACTTGCTTTTTAAAGTCTGTTTACGTTTATTGTGCGCTTAGCCTGTATGCATGACAAGCAGCTAAATATACCTCAAGGAACTACAAAAGGTGTTTCATAGAGACTGCAAGATGCAAAGCCACTCTTTGCTTTACCTGTTAGCAGTCAGGTGTGGTACATTTCAGGCAAGTCAAGACATGATCCTTTAACTGGCTTGAAAAAATATCCCACTTTGTTTGACATAAACAGTTTCTTTATGTTAGGAAATCATGGTGGAGTATCACATAAACTCCCACGACAAAGCAGATAGGTGAAGACACCTTAGACATGTTTCATCTTCAGCACGTTGCTTTCCTTCCTAATCCCTGTGTTACTCCAGACTGTGCCTGCATTTTCAAATAGGAATGAACTTGAAACAAGTATTTGTGTAGTTTGATAAGTTTAAAATACTTATATTAAAAGGCTTAATATAAAACAGTGACTACAGTATGATTTATGAATATAATTGGGCTACAGGGGCAATTACAAAATTCTTGGGGTTTTTTATTTTCCTTTTCTTAAACACAGTATTCAGTTGCAGCATTGAATAACTCTGGTGGCATCACATGGGCAGTATGTTGTTTTGCTGGTTTAGTATACAGGTTTGTCTTAAGGAGACAGAGAATAAGGAAAAATGGAAAAGCTGAACTCCTGTTGTGTATAATAACCTGAACCTGTTTTCCATTCTATTTAACGAACCACATTTTAAGTTTACATGCGAAATTCAAAAAGCAGTATTTATCTCCAGTGATGTTCTTGTAACATTTCCAGTTGTAAAAGATCCTGCAGTCTTTTCAATCAGTGTTTTAATATTTAGCATGTATGTTCTTACACTTATCCCTAAGTATCTCTTTTGGGCCACAAGACAACGACTTGGAAGGATTTTGGTCTATCCCAGCCCAGCTCTTCTGAAATACTCTGTAACATTTAACTTGAGGGTACCTTTGACACAGTAAAGAGCAACGCTCTGCATTTGAGCTTCCTGGCTTGTTTTGCTGTAATACTGCATAATTGATGCAATAATGTCTTATCATATAGTCCATATAATCGGAAAGTTAAGGCAGAAATATGCTTCTTTTTGGTTTTTAGGGTGATTTTCATCTGATTCCTTAGTTTTGAATGTACTATTATTAAAAAGGCTTAGAGGAGCTAAATCATTCATATCATTAAAACTATGTAATTCTAAAATGTCCTTTCAAAGTTAATTTTTAGGTTTCTCTGTACCCCAGAGAACAAAATTAGCAGACATTGTATGAAGAAGATATGTCTGGCCCAGCACTTTTCAACAGTTAGCAATGGCTGCTGCTTCCTAATGGAATGCTTCCTAAACATTCCCTCTCCCAATCACTGCTGTTTGAATGACCTCCTTCTGTCTTGTAGTGACCTAATGTCTTTGTGGCAGAGAGGAATTGCTCATGCAGGTAGCAATAAGAAGGCATTAACTGTCTTTAGAACAAATTATTGAGGTTTATTTTCCTTTCATTCTTGCTTTCTGTCTCTTGTTTTCCTTAATGGAGATGAACTGAAATTACAGAGGCAACACTGATTGTGCAATTCAGCGAGTTTTAACAACACAGTATTCTTCACTGGAGGAAACTGATAGCCACTACCCAGGAAAGTTTGATATTATCAGTGTAATTAATATCTTTATGCTAAAGCAAAGCTATCTTGGATTTACTTTTCAGCCAGTATTTATTTCCTCTTTTGCCTGGAGTCAATAAATAATGTAATGAAGAGTTTCAGAGTTTGAAAGGAATAATTTTCTGCTTAAATGATTCTCCTGAAGTGATGTTTATTTGTCACTGAAGTTAATTGAATGCTGGAGGTGGATTTCTAAAGCTTCAGACTTTGTCTCCTGTCTTGGTGGCCAGTGATGAGTGGTGGTCCTCAGGTGTTGGTACTGGGACCAGCACTGTTCAGCACCTTTGTTGGTGACAAGGACAGTAGGATCGATGCATCCACATCAAGTTTACCAGCAATACCAAGCTGTGTGGTGTGATCCATACACTGGAGGGAAGGAATGCAGAGGAACCTGGACAGGCTTGAGAGGTTGCCTTGTGCAAACCTCATGAAGTTCAGCAAGGTCAAATGCAAGCTTCTGAACTTTGGTGAGGGAGGACATTCCCAAGCACAAGTACAGGCTGGGTGGAGTCTGGATTGGGAGCAGCCCTGAGGAGAAGGACTTGGGGGGTGTTGGTCGATGAAAAGCTCGACATGAGTGGGCAGTGTGTGCTTACACCCCAGAAACCATGCATGTCCTGGCCTGCACTGAAAGGAGCATGGTCAATGGTGGTGATTCTCCCTCTCTACTCTGCTCTCATGAGACCCCACCTGGAATATGAGGTCCATGAAGATGCTCCGAGGGCTGGAGCACCTCTTCTGTGGAACCAAGTCTGAGAGAATTGTATTTGTTCAGCCTGGAGAAGAGAAGGCTCTGGGGACCACTTTGAGCAGCTTCCAGTGCATAAACAAGCTGAAAAGAAATCTGGATAGGGATTTTTTACATGAGCATGTAATGATAGGACAAGAGGGAATGGCTTTAAGCTGGAAGAGGGTAGATGAGGGTAGGTGTGATACCCTGAAAGACGGTAGATGAGCTCTTAGGCAGAAGCTCTTCCCTATGCTGAGGGCACGGGCACTGGCACAGGGTGCCCAGAGAAGCTGTGGCTGCCCCATGTTCAAGGCCAGGTTGGACACAGGAGCTTGGAGCAAGCTGCTCTAGTGGAAGGTGTCCCTGCCTGGGGCAGGGGTTGGAACTGGATGAGCTTTAAGTTCCCTTCAACCCAACTGAGTCTGGGATTCCATGATATATTCTGTGTCTTCTCTTGTGTAGCACATTTCTCAAAGCAGTTCTGTTGAGGTACAAGAATTAAACTGTGCAGGGTTACCAGACATTATGCAAATACAAAGAAATAGTTTCATGTAATCATGCCTCTGTAGCTGTAGGTCACTTTAAAGAAAAACTGCTTTGCATTTTATCTTTCAGGTCACTTTTAAGCAGGATTTGCATATTGTTTTCTAATTTTTGTTACTTTACAGGATGCAGTTCTTTTAAGATAGCTGCAGGACTCCATTGCCTGTGCCTTAGATAAGACTTGTTGTGCATTTGGCTATTGAGAAACTGTAATTCCAAGTTTTAATTTGAAATTTCACTGCGTGTACCTCACATGAAAGATGATAGCTATGTCCAAGTTTTAAACTCCTGCTTTATTTAAAACAGAAATCCTTTCTACGCAGTTAAACATATTTGCATACTCCTGCAACTGCTTTGATACAGTAGGATGGCAGTTGTCTGTTTATGCTATGGGAAGTCCACAGCAAACTGAAAAATGAGGAAGTACAAAGTTATTTCAACTGAAATTTTAGTTTAGACTTGTATTAATAAATAGTAACTCCTTAGAGGAAATGCTTTGTGTTCTAGTTGGAAGGCTGAATGTTGAGATGATGGCATTACCCATTTCTTCTCATATTTTTGGTACTAATCCTCAATATTTTTATTTCCTCAGTGCATTGATCATTGCTGCAGTATTTGATCGTGATGTTAATTGCAGAAGAGCTGCTTCTGTAAGTTACCACATTCTTGCTTACGTGCTTCTGTTACTTTTTGGTTTCATGTAATAATGTGTAGACTTAGCTATTTAGAATAACAGTATATAAGCAATTTATTATGTTGTGAGCAAAAAAGTGCTCTTTTACATCCTTTAAGTATGGTGTGAATTTAGATTTAAAATGATATAATCCCCAGATCAGATCCTGATTTATGGCCACAGCTCACAATCAGCTGTATTGTGGTCATAATGGTTAAGATAAAAGTATCAAAGAAAGAGCTATGTCGCATTTTCTAGTCACAGTATCAAAGAGTTGTACATAATATTTAGACACTGGATATTTTTCGTGTCGCTAAGCTGGTTGTGAAGTTCCACTTTCCTAATTGCTCCTCAACTGTAACTCTCTGTAAGTTGAAAATTTCTAGAATAATCTTTTCCTCAAAAGTATTTTCATTTATTGTCTAAAACTCTTTCAGTAGGACTGGGAATTTTTAAAAGGAGGTGACAAATCCCTTAGGAGCAATTGTTATGTAGTTAATCAGGCTGACAGCGAAGTATATTCTGTGGAACCTTTCTGTAGAGAATATTTATGCTGTTGAGAATTGAAAAGAATGTGTTGCTGTTCTTGGGAGAAGCAAGTTTAGGGAGGAGAGAGTATAGAATCTAAGAAGGAAGATTGGGCATCTTCTCTTTGAGGATTTAAGTCAGGGTGCTGTGTATATATTGGACCTGCTTTGGTGAGAACAAAAAAGAAGTGCAAGATGTCTTTTCAACAGATAAAACAAATTCTCTTATGCAAATGTTAAAAACCCCATGTTTTAACTGTGTTAGCACAGGACCAGACGACGTCTGTCAAAGAGCCAGGCGTCTTTGCTCCTAAGAACAAACTTCACTGTGAATGCATAAAACAAAAATATTTAGGCTAAAAAAAGAAGGCAATCTGCAGAATACAAATTGATTAACAAGTCCGTCTTATTTTTTTGACTGCAATTTTGAAAGCTAGTGCATTTATAACATCATAAGGATTTCTCTGGGATACCTGGATAGCATCCTTATTTTTTCTAGCCACACCTCTGCTTGAGAGTTTAAGCTGTTGAATGAAGCTGCAGCATTAATTGCTGAGGAAGTGAGTCAGTTGCTTGTGTAATCATATCACAGATCACTTTGTCTAAATAAGTTAAAACCAAATCATGGAAGCTAAGATGCTGTAGGTCACTGAGTACCGATATAACATGTTCTTCACATACTGTACCACTAATGAGTATGAGCAATGCTACTCTCCCCCAAACTTCAGATTTTGGAAACAGTAGGATTTGTTATTCTTGGCTAATTTAAGTCATTTCAAATAAAATTCTAAGAGGAAAACAAAGGCAGTTTTGCTTTCCTGAGTGCTGTACAAAATGTTAAGGACTATAGACAGTGAAAAGTTAATAATTTATTTGCTTTATAGGTATTATCCTAGGATTTAGATGGTAATATACATAAAGAGGAGAATTCTTTTTGACATGATTGCCACTACCAGTGTTTTGCTTATCTTTAGTGGCTTGATCCAGTTGTCCTGTGTAATATTCATTATGTTTCTGTGCTTAAACGTAAACTGATAGATTGACCATGAAATACAGTGCTAAATCAGGTGCATTTAGTAATGCTGTAAGCTTAGTGGAGATTGTGCTTCCGTATGTCAGATGAGCACAAAATAAGTTTTCTTTTCACTTTCCTCTTCTACTTTAAACCAAGCTATTGAGCATTTTGCAGTGCAGTTATCTCCAGTGAAATTAATCTTTTCATTAGTACATTCTAATATAGTGCTGGTCAAAATTCAGAATGGTTGTTTTGATGGATAGTTGTGAAAGTACTGAAGCCTTTTTCCTGACTATAGAAAGGGAGGCAAAGAAGTATTTTGCATTTACCTGGCATTACTACAGTTTTGAAGAAAAAATACCTGGGAGTCCTAATTATTTCCAGTTATTGCTACAGTTAAATATATATTTAAATAAACATGTTTTACTAGTTTTTCCATCTAATCCAATATGCAGTATGTTCCAGGGCGGAGCACCAATAAAACAAAGGAGCATATAGAGATATTTTGATCCCCGAGGTTAAAGAGAATAAAACAAGGCTGTTCTTTTGAAGCTCCAGAAGCACTCTGAGCTGGCTTTTGCAACTCTTTCATGAATAATCATTATAAGGACTAATCATATGAATAAGTGATCTTGGCTTGGGCTCCATTCAGCTTCTGATGTCTTAAAGGGAGTATATTTTTCCTCTTGATTGGTTGATAGTTTCTTTAAATCATGGCTTAGGAAGTGTTTGAGTGTTTTCTCAGTTTTTGTGGTCATCTTGGTTCTGATAGCATGGAATCTTTAAATGAAGATCTTTGTATCCACTTTTTCCATCTCCAGAAGGGGATCGTGTGAAAAATGTAAACTTATTATTACAAAACAACTGGAACATTTGACCTCTTTTTGGAATTTGCAGTTTTTTAAAAGACTGATTGAAACAGTGGCTTTTTCAGTTATTAAAGAAAATAGAAAAAGAAATATCCTTTGTGGAACAACAAAAAAGTGGTAGAGGAACAAGAAGGGATTTTTGTGAGCATTAAATGAGCTCTAGAAAATTGCCCTTTCACTTGGGTGAACAATATGTTTCATTATTGTCATGTATCTAAGTTACTTTCACAAAGTTTTAACAGAATAATATTGTGGGGATGGTTTTCCCTGCAACTTTTTCTGTTCAAGATACTCCTTCAGACCCAGGAAAAATAACGTACCATATTACACTCTTGTTGCAGGAATTGGGATTAGGTGCTGTTCTTCTCCAGCAGTAATGTGTTTAAATTACCACAGCTGGAACGTGCGTTTTCTACAAAGCCTTCTTAAATCAGTGGTGAATTTTTCCAAATATACCTCTGAACACTCTCAGCTTCTGGGTTTACATTCCTTTGAGGATTTTTTTTTTTATGGTTTTGTTTGAAAATCTTGGTTTTCGTTGTAAATTCCCCCATAATTGGCTGAAAACTTATTTGCAGAAGCAGCACTTTTTAGCTGGAGCTGGAAGAGGTTCATAGTGATGCATAGGAGCCTCCCTCAACTTAAATGACCAGCTGGGAAACAAGTTACTACACAGTTTTAGACTGCAGCTGGAAAATTTGCTAGGTACCATATCCCTCTTCAGTTTTTAATGAATTGTAAATTCGTAACACAGGTGTGGGAATCTGTAACAAACTGATTATTCTTCTCCAAGGCTATTCAATTGGAATCGTCAACAAATATCTTTGCAGCAAGACAGTACTTAATATCTATCTTTGTAAACAGTAGTTGAAGTTGTATGGTTTTTATAGAGAAACTGATCAATTAGGTGTAAATTACCATGCAAGTTAGATGTTTAGAATACATTAGATGAGTGCTGAGTGGTTTTGCCATGCTGCTGGACTGTTCCTTAGATCTTCATGATTTTCTAAGTTAGTTAAAAACCAAAATGGTGACAGAGTGCTGGACATTTAAAATTCCTACCTTAGGCAAACGATCGGTGTGGAATCTTTATGTACAAATCCTGTTTTGCTGCAGCACTGTCTGTAGGCTCCTATACACCTTTTTCAGATGATTTTGCCACAGCGTATTTCAGTCTGAATCCTACGGATGTATTGTAAGTAAAATGAAACTGTCACTGGTTTACAACCAGGTTTAAGTAGTTTGGATATCAAAGTTTCTGATTGAAAAAGAAACGAAACAAAAAAGCTTTAGAGGTTGGTTATCACCGAGGTACTTGTCTGAGCAGTACAATTTTAAAAGAAGTTGTAATGCAGTAATTAAACTATTGAATCCCTTGCATATGATAGTTGAGAGCACCATCCTTGCTGAAACATCCTTATGCTGAGGAAAAACGGCATAAAAGGGGATCTAAAGCTAAAGTGTAAGTAAAAAGAAACAAGTCATGCAGAGTGCCGTGAAACAAGGTTCTGGCAAATCCTGGCTGGGAGCATACATTGGTAGAGACATAAGGAGTGGAAAAACCCCTATGGTAGTAGCTGGGCTGAGGCATACGGTAAAGAACAAGCGCAGGGCATTGCTACAGCTCATGTTCCTGTTCTGAAGGGTGCTTTACGTGTCGCCCAAGGGTGTATCTGTTCTGTGGCACTGCACAGGATGGCCCATGTAGTTCTGCCCGAGGCAATCCCCAACGGGTTAGCTCAGGGGCACTGCTGGCAGCACGGCTGCCGCTGCTAGCGGGCTGAGGTGGGCTCCAGACCCGCTGCAGTGGTGGGCGAGCGGTTTCGAGGCAGCTGGTGCTACGTGTCCTGCAGTGGATGCACTGGGAGCAGGAGCAGAACTAGCCCGGGCAAGTCGACAGGAACTGCAGTCATTATCCTGAGCAGACATCAGCGCAGAAATGCACCGCGAGGCTGGTTTCAGGAGCGCTTGCTTCACCTGTGCTCTGAGCACGCCTGCGCCCTGCACAGGGTGATACCTTGGTGAGCTGACTGAACCTGCTGTTTGTGCAGGTGGATTGCCCCATGCGCACTGTATTTATATAGGGAATACAGAAGCTCTGTCAAAATTCTCGTGGCGTTTTCAGTAAAGAGTGGGACTTCCCCCCTGTATGTTGAACCCCAGCTCTTTTGTTAGTACTTACGAGTCTGTATCCTTTTAAGGAACAAAAAATAGCTGGCTTTTTAGAGATAGGGAGAAAATTGAAGTAGGGAGTTAAGTAGGTTTTGTTCTGTATACCAGGCAAGTAAGGGGTTAACTTTATAGTTGTAGTCATTGCATTTTGCAAGGTTTTGAGTTTATGTTATAGAAAACACAAGAAACAAACATGATTTTGTCTTCAGGTTTTATAATTTCAGTGTTTCAGCATGCTTTCAGGAGTGTATCTTTCAAGTAAGTGTTGCATTCTCAATGGTTTTTGTCTGAAGTTTTCATTGACAAAGAATCACACTTTGCCTACTATTGGCAAATTGAAGCAGTCAGACAAAAGTGAGCTGTCTCCATTTCTGTTGTCCACAGGTATTGACTTTCTGTTCCAGTGTGAAGCCTTGTGTCACTCCTCAAAAGCACTCCTCTGGGTGTGACTGGTTTAATAAACTTGCATTCTTAAACTGCTGTCATGCAGCATATAGCTTTAAGGACACTAGAACATAGAGACGCAGAAACAGAAAAGCCCTGTGGGCTTGTTCTACTGACAAAGCTTACTTTATTTAAAAAAGAAAAGCCATGGGTCATTTATATTGTTGTGTGTTTTGAATTCATCATCTGGTGTTTATCAAAAAGCAAACCTGACTCGTTTTGGTATGTTTGTTCTCTGTTCCTTAGGCTGCCTTCCAGGAGAATGTTGGGAGACAGGTATGGTGACTTTCCTCAATCTTCATTCAGTAGTGCCTCCGAGGTTACTGTAAATGTTTAGTACCCAAAATCAGAATGAGACACTGTGGCTTTGGAGAAATGGAGTAAAAGGATGTCACAAAATAATTATTTTCATTACCAGCAAACAAGTTCTTGTGCAGTTATTTTTCTGAGGTGTGAGGTTTATTTTAGTACTCTAGGTTTGGAAGAAAATGAGCTTTCTGGTAGTTTCCAGTCATTCTGAAAAGCACAATCGGCCTGTATGACAGCTATTGCACACCTTGGAAAGCACAAAGCTCTCAAGGCAGGAAAATCCCAATTTGTTGTATTTTTTTTTTGTATTTAGTTTTGATACAACAGCTGAAGTGTGCTGCACAGTATTTGCTGTGGTTGGCAATGGAACAATGAACTGGGCTTAAGAGTCTTCAACCACTGTTTGCTTTTGCCTGTTGTACACAGTCACAACCACCTAGATATTATAAGAAATCTATTACTTTTGGAGGTACCAAAGTGCTTTGAAAGCAAGTATTGTGGTAGGTTCCTGTGTAACTTAGTGATCTTTAAATAGTGTTCAGATTTGCAACCTCAGAGGAGAAGCACTTAGGGTAAAGACTTGGTTCTCAAAGCTGAATATACAACTTTCAGAGCAAAAAGGGAGGAAATGGTTCAGTTAGTGAATTCTTGTGATAGAGCTGGGCATAAGCATGATTAAAGCAAATTTTGTTATCATTAAACCATTCTTTAAGGTATGTTATTAAAACGCTGCGTAGCTTTCCCTGATACCATTCCTGAAGTTCTCTATTACATGGTTGGGTATTATTCCTTTAGAACTGTGGGTGTTAAGTGATGTGTCCATAACTGGATTGTGTGTTTCTAGATAGAATTAGGTTAATAGCAGAGAAAGGGTGCAAGAAGGCTAGGAGGAAGAGGGCAGTATTTTTGGTGACCTGGCCTAACTGGGTTTGTGATAAGTAGAAGCCAGCATGATTCTTTCCTGGTCTGTAGTTACTGCCCTGGAGAGCTTTAGTCATCACACAGCAACTCAGCCTGATTCCCCTTCATGAGGTAAACACCTTCCTGTGCCTGCAGCTCCAGGTGAGATAGGGCTCCTGGGTCCAGCAGGTTTAGAAATGCTTCCATGTATCCAAAATCTTGTGGAGTACAGTCTATGTTAGTTTATACTCAGGAAGTTTTCTCTTTGACTCTTCTTTGACCTCCAGTTCAAACCTGTCAGCGTTGGTAGAACTCACAACAGTTTTAGATTATATGTCAGCATGTGAAAGAGGAATTTGCAGGGAAATAATAAGCTTCCATGGCATGAAGAATGCTGTCAGTCTCCAGTTGGTTCCTGCAGAAATTCAGAAGTTTTACTTAGTAAACCGTTCATTCCTTACTGCCTAGGAAAAGGGTTACTTCATCAGTGGATACACCCTCTGTAGCTCTTTGCCAGGATGTAATGTGTTGAAAGAGGCACCCTTTCTCTGAATTGGAATGAGCTAAAACATACTCTCCATCTGAAGTAACAACACTGATACTAACTAGGTGGAGAAAAAGTTGACCTCACTTACTTCCTGGTTCCTGCCTGCTCCACCTTTGCAGTTCAGCCTCCCCCAAATCCAAGGGCTTGCTTTTATGGCTGCAGAAAAAGAAACCATGGGAATTTACACTTAGTGTAAATGAAAGCTTTGAAGAAGTTTTTTTAAGCATAGATCATGAGAAATGCACATGCTTCTGGTGAGACTGACTTATTAGAGAAGTGAGATTCAGACAGAATGGAAGCTCTTAGCTTTTCTCCTAGTTCTGGCTCACCTGTTGGCCAGGACCTCTGTACTCAAGAACTTATTGTCAGGAATTCTGCTGTCTCACTGATGTGCACTGTGGCACCGTGACCTTTAGTGAGATGGCATCAAATGGGCACACTTACAGCCAAGTAATGAATAGCAAGGTCCAGCTAGCAGCTAGAATTGAAAGTGTTTAGCTGTGATTTTCCTTATGTACGCTATGTATGCTTTGGTATTTCATTGTCCTTCTTGTTGTTTGGCTATAAATCATACTGAGGTATTTCTTGTGTATATTTTTAACCTTAATCAGTGTTTCATTAGGCTTTTAGAGGGTGCATTCATTTCACCTTTGGGTTATTAGGGCGTGCAGATAGTCTCTTGGCTACTCTGTCTGTCCTTGGTTCAGTAAAACTCGAGGTCTTGGTTTTTTGGACTGTTTGCATTGTTCTTCCCAGAATAAGACCTCTGCAGTAGCTGGCAGCTTCCCACTGCTTGCAGTATATACTTCTTTAATTATTCAGGCTTAGATCTAGAGATATTTTTCTACTATTTTTGCATGGCTGTATCCTAATGTGGAAGGGATGAGTGAGCTGTAAACAAACAAAACTGTATCGCATCCAGAACCTGTACTTCCACATAGCCTTATTGCTTAAATATCATATGATTGTCCCTTTTGTAAGCCACTGTAGTGTCTTTCACTTGGCAGTTTTCCATTTGTACTTAATTATGGTTTGTGGAGGGTATGTTGCCTCCTCCTTTCCAAAACACAGCCTGCTGCGTAGGACTGCATTAAATCAGTCATAGCCAATCAAAATTCTGAATATCTGAATTGTATGGCTTGTATAAAAAAGCAAAAATTTTTTTGTCAATTGCACATTAAGAAATGTATCTTCTAAAACCAGTTTTTTGAGCAGTGATGGCAGAAGTGTGATACTTCTGCAGGGTTCAGTGTTTAAGGCTTTGCTGGGAACTGGTGTTCTTTTTAAAACCAAACTATCCCCAAGTGTTTATTTCATTAATAAGTCATAAAATATATGTAGAAACAAATAGATATAATCGAACTCCCATGTATCCTACATGTGATGCATTTCTTGGTGTCTAAATCTAGTTTTATACTTCATAAAAATGACAGCAGATAGTTGTTCCCTCACATAAACTGAAAACATGTTTACATTGATCTAGACCTTATAGAGAAATCATTTTTTGTGTACATACATAATCATGCTTTCACCAAATGTATATTTGGATATGACTTAAAGGTGTTAAGATAGCTGCTGCATAGTTTATTATCTGCTGCTGTTTACTTTGACTGTTTATCATTGACTCATACGTGAAGCCAGGTATTTTCCTATTTATATATCCAATATCCTGTATATCTTTATTACAAGTGATTTTACTGTAAATTAGGAAATAAATTGGTTGGGTTTTTTTTTCAGGGCTTGGAGAGTAGTAGTGGATGTATTCTCAATAATGTTGCCTGTTTGGGAAGTATTTTAAATAACATTTTGTTATTTTTTTTGCCTTTTCCCTATGATGTTTCTAGGGTACTTTTCCACATGGCATAGACATTCTAACCGCAGCTGATTATTTTGCTGTTGGTAACAGAGTTAACTGTTACCTGACTATAAGGTAAGGTTCCAAGCATTAGTTTTCTTAAACATGAGGGACCTCTTTTACATAATGAAATATTTGTCTGATTGTTCACCTTACTGAACATTGTTTATCACTGTTGTTTCTGAATAAATTAAGTTTTAATTTTTCTTATTTCTGCATCAAACTGCTTATTAGGTATAAGACAAGGTGAAAATGTGACCATGATTTCCTTGTCTATGTGGAAGAAGCAGCCAAAAGGCAGTATTTGCAGGTGTCACAAAGCTGTCTGAGACGGTCAAGGTTAGAGAGGACTGGGAGGGGTTTGAAGAGTTGTAGTAAAAGGAGATGCTGTTATAATGGGAAACAGACTCTGATGTGGGTAGCAAAAAATAAACTAACAGCCATTTGAAAATACACTTTGCACAAGTTGTTGGATTTGTGGTCTGTGCACAGACCTTTAACTTAAGTGCTTGTGTTTTACATACATAGCTCAATGAAAAATCTTAACCACCATATGCAGTAGTGTTTGAAAAAACAAACTGATCCCTGCAGTATGGAGTCTGCAAGGAATGTAGTGGGAAATACTGGAAATGGTGTGATGCTGTTGTAAATCAGTGCCTTGTCTTAGAATACTGTGTTCTGCTCTGGTCAGCTGTCTGAAGATACAATAGTGCTGAAGTCAGGGGAATTCAGAGGCAAGCTGGGTGCACAGGATGACTAAAATGAATGTAAGAGTACACTTCCTCATGAGAAGATGAAAAGGGCTGAGGGCTGGGTTCTACCTTTAGTTGCCTAAGACAGACAGTCTAGCCTGGGTGTCTAGCCTCTCTCCATAGGCAATGCAAAGAGGCACCTACAAAGGTGATTCAGACCATTAGAAGATAGGTCAGATAAATTGCTCTATGGAATTGCATGCTGCTCAGGAGCCAGCAGGTTGAAAGGCTTGGAGAGATCATATTCTTGGGGAATATGAAATAGCAAACAAGTATATGATGGTTTATGCCCCAGTGCCAGCTTTGTGACTTCCAGTGAGGTTTTGGTTTTTTTCTTTAAGATAATTTGCACTGGAACCCTCTGTCTTCTCCTTGACTATTTTTTTAATTAATCTGTCCACCTCCATATTGTCCCTTTTGTGCATAATCATTTTGGCCTGTACGTGTCTTCACCTTTTACCTACTGTCATTCCTTGTGGGGCGCACACCCTCCTCCTACACTGCCCCAGGGCTGCCGCCTCTGCCCGGAGATGGGGAAACGCAGTGACTTGGTCCGTGGTGCTCTAGATCCATATAGTGTCAGTGGGACTTTTGAAAGTCTGCCTTTTTGTGCTAGTAGAAAATTGAAAATACTCAAAATTGACAAAGCAGGGTTTGTTTTTTCTCTTTTATAATTTTGGCTTGGAGATGGGTCACCTTCTCCTTACTTTTTGAGAGCTGAATTGTTAATTTCTTTTCTTTTTTCAAATGTTCATTTTTTTTACTCCTCTCATTGCAATTTCCATGGGTTTTGTAGGAGTGTTACTTATCTAAGCAAAAATACTTCTACTCTTGATTTCTTTCCTCCACTCCTGGGCCTTCAAATTGGGCAACAGAAAGACTGAATTTGTAGATTCTGTATGAAAAATCTCAGGCATTTAGTACCACGATTCCTTGAAATTATGTTCAGTCTTATTAATCAATAATGCTTCTTTGTAAAGCATTTGACATCTCATTCATTATATTACTTTTAAAAGTCTTCACCACTTGTTCTTCAATCAGGATGTTACTTTTGGGTCAATTCTTAATTATTTCCTTATTTCTGTCTGAGTAACATCAAAGAAAAAGTACAGAAGCATATATTTGGCTGCCCAGAAAACATGTATCCTTATAATGTGGTAGGAAGAATGAACCTTTCTGATCAGTATGCCTTAAGGTGCTGTAATTGTTTGTGTAGCTGGAAAAAGCTGCTTGAGGTTCATATTCCAGATCTGGAATCTTCGGCTGTCCTTCCCCCACCCAGATAAAATGATCTTGGGACACTCTCTGTGCCAACATAGTGTGGCTGTGTGAAAGGAGGCTCTGCAGGTGTGAGGGTTGGTACTGCTACATTCCTTTGAGCAATAAAAGCTCGAAAAGGATGTGCCAATTTCTCCAGATGGATTTGGTTTTGGTTAATAAATGATGATACATTCTTGTAGAGAGGCAATATCATATACATTCTTATATTTATGTGTGTGTTTAGAAATAGTTACTAATGCCCTTTAAAATTGAAATATTTTTATGCAAGTTTTTCACACTGGGTGCCCTTTCGGCTCAAATGTCATAATTTGGTCTGAGGACGGAAGGTAGAGGAAAGCCATTTTGTATGAACTGGGATTAAAGAGATGATGCAATTCCAGGAGTTCTGGGCTTGGTAAAAGCAGAGTTAAGGAAGAAGCTTCTTAATCTAAGTAGAGTGTGATACAAAAAATGTACCAGAACATAGTCAGCAAGGTTAGACTTGTATCCCAGGCTACTTGCATTACTCAATAGGGTACAAAAGATGAGGATTGTAGTTAGTTATAAATTAAAATGGAAAGTAGGATTGTGCTGCAGACATGGCCCAAGAGATCAGCGTTGATGAGCTGAGCAAGGGAGCTCGGAATAAAATGGTTGGGAAAAGTGGTGAGTGCTAAAACTAGGACTCAGCAGTTGTGAAGAAGAGAGGAGAACTCAAATTACAGCAGGGTCAATCTCTCTGTTATTTTATGTTCTTCCAGAGCAGGGAAAGGAACCAAAGAACAATAAATTTTAGTATTTCTCTTCTGGCATCAACAACCAGTTAAACCACCTTTCTAATCCCCCTCCAGGGCTCATAGCAGTAGTAGATATACTTCTATACCATGTATTGGCTCAAATGACTGAGGTCTGTGCTGTGGATCTAAGGATTCCTACTCTTCTGATGAATTGCATAGATACCAGTATGGTAACATGCAACACTACTTGGTTTTTGTCTTCGTTTTGCTTCTAATCACACACACCTATATTAGTGGAACACTATTATGGTTGCAAAGTTAGTCACTCAAAAGATTAAGACAGGTGACATTGAGGTAATCTATGCCTCCTTAATGTCGTCTCTTTGTGCAGACACAATGGTCTGCACAAAATGGTCAAAATGTGTGACCATTTTGACACAAACACATTCTACTGATTGTTTAGCTTTCCAAGATTATTGAATATACATCAGATGTACTGAAAAACCATTTTACTTCTGTTGACCCTAGTTTTCAGTAGTTGATGTTTCTGAAGATTGGAAAGCAAGTGTGGCTATCAGGTTAGGTAATGATGCAGGCTACCTAGCTAATGAATTCTGGTGTTCCCTTAGCTCTTAGGTCTTGACTCTGCAGCTGCAACATTTTTTGTCAGAATTGACTTTTTCTGTATACTTGATTTTTAAAAAGGACAAATTGATAACCACTATTCATTTTGGACCATTGTATTTATGAATATGTAGCACATTTCGGTGTTTTGATTTTACCATGCTGTGGATTGCATCATTAACATTTCTCAATCTGAAATAATTGTATATCTTAATATACACATCTAGATTTTTCTAGGATGTAACAATGGGAATTGAATATTTCTTTTTGCTGTTCTTTGCTGTCAACCTTTTTATATGTATAGGAATTTTCCTGTAAGCAATCTGGAAGTTTTACAAAAGTTATTTAAATGGTTTTCAACAATTGTAAACTGTTTCCTATGGTAAATTGAGCTGCATCTCATGATTAAGTGATTTATTTTTTTTTTTGGTTGCTTTAAAACTAAAGGATTTAGATCTTAAGAGCAGCTTGTGTTAAAATGCACATAGACGCTGATACTGTACTCTCCATGGACATTTCTTTTTCAGTGTGTATATTGCTGGCTTTCCTCAGTACACACAGCCGATGATTGATCATTTAGTTAACATGAAGATTAACCACTGGGATAGGTAAGTTCATAAAGTCTAATGATTAATATTCAGAAGCTGAGTGTTCTGCATATCATGCTTTCCTAGATTAGTTCTGTAAATTTCACTTCTACCAGAGTTTGCAATAGCATGTGACCGAAGGAAACCGAACAAGTCATCTATGCCTCCCTACTGTATTGTCACTTAAAACATGTTTATGAATTCTGTCTTTTTGCCATGACCTCAATCTGTTAATAGATCAATAAAACACATTTATATGTTAGATGGTGTATGTGGGGGGTAAACACCATCACCATACAATTATCATAATTAAATTAGATTTCATGCATAGAGATGGTGCTTAGTCATATTCAGTGTTCATGGAGATTAAAATGCGTACATATAACACAAATGAGATTATATCAGTGCTGATAATAGTTTGCATCATGAGAAATAATAACAGTTTACTGTAGTGGCCCTGCCAATGCTGAGAATGAGCCCTCAGGTTCTACCATCCACACTTAGGTTTTTCTTTGTCTCTTTCAGCAATAAGTTCTATTCACATAGCTAAAAGCTAGCTGTAGGCTGTCTGTTTTGTCCACTCTTGGGTTTTGTTGGCTTTTTTGAGGGGGGTAGCATGGGATGGACAGAAACTACTGTAATTTTTAATATTGCTGGGGCCTTCATTTTGGTCCTGACATTATTTTTTAATCCATTACTTCTACTAAATTGCTAACCCCCCAAAAATGCTTTTTTCATCTTCAGTGTTATTCGAGAACTTTCAACCAAGGCTCTGCATAACCTTACTCCACGGGCTTCTGAATACATGGCGAACGTGGGTAGGTAACAAATAAATCCTGCGTCATGTGCCACAGCAAGCCCTCAGGCTTATGTAGCAAAATGTATTAAGAAGATTTAAACATGCAATATGACTTAATAAAAGTGGAGATTTCCCGTGCACGTTAGTGACACTAACAGCTTTACCAGTTTTCAGATTTTATGCAACATTTATAAGATACTGCCAGATCTTTTTTTGTCTGAGGACTGCACTTTAGTGATCCAGCTACACTGGACCCTACCAGTTCCGAGATGAATAAATGGGTGTAGTTCTGTTGCAGCAGCTCCAGCAGCTTGCTTTCAGATTCCTAGCTTTTGCTTTGTTGATATGGCTTTGATGTCGTAAAGGGTGGGGGGATCTGTTTTGTCTTGTCCAGTCTGACATCTCCAGAAGAATTCCTCTTTGACTGTTGTGTGTGTAATCAAATATTTCTTAGCATGAACTCAGGCTCCTTTGCTTGGCCCGCTTGAGATTCTGAGGATGTACCAGCTGCTTTTTAATATGGCTGAAAGGCTGCAGCTGACACCCAGGTGGGTCTGTAGTTCCTGATCTTACCAAGGCTCCCCATAGTGGTCTGGGAAGGTCGCAGTTTACATGGAAGTAAAATTTCATGGAAGCACAAGCCTCATTTTCCTTAATGCTCAGCCAGCCTAATGCCTAATAGCAAGTATGTGATTTCGTTTACTGCAAACAAGGAGGTAGTTGGAGTGCAAAATTCCTTGTGGCTTAGTATGCTTTGTCAGAATTTGCTTATATTTTTGAAGCTTGTTTTTTATATGATGGCCAGGATACATTGGCCTGACTTCCCAGAAATGGTTTTCCCATCTTACTTCTAGGCAGACTTGGTTGCATTTACAGCTGTGATCACTGTGCTTTGTTTAAAAAAAATAATAAATTATTTCATCTCTTTCAGTATTGCCAAGACTTCTGCCTTTATCAGTGGGCACAGATCTGCACACACGCCATGGGGCAATTCTTGCCTGTGCTGAGATCACCCATGCACTGTGTAAACTGGCAGAAGAGAATAATAGGTATAAACGCAAGATTATCTAAGACTATAAATTTTCCTTTCATGTCTGGTCTATTGAAAACTTCCTGAGTATAAGTATGGAAATCTCCATCTTACTGAACTTCTTTTCCATGGAATTTTTGTTTGTTTTGATCAGTCATGCCAAGGCTTAACCTTTTGTTCAGTGATGTTATAAACTGAAGTCTAAAGTCATCATCAGGAAAGTGGGATTATTTGCTGCCTTACTTGGAGAGTTCAAAGTTATAATTTAAATATAGATTATCCCCCTTTCCCTGTACATATGCTGTCTTCCTGGTGAGGGGACAGCCTCGTCATCAGTGTTGGAGAAATACCTCCTCAAGCAGCTTGTTGGACCGATTTAATTGTTGCTGCTGAGTGTGGTCCAAATATATAGATATATCTTTGTATCTCTCTTATCTGTATAAGGGTGTATGTGTGTGTACATACACACATATTACGTATAAGTGATGTAGCCGGAATAATTGACAAAATTATTTGCAGATGTCTTTGCTTTAATGTTGTCATTAAAGAAACGAGTCATTTAGCTTTTCTTTCTATCACAAGAATCACATGTGAGAAATGGTTGAAGATCTCTATTGCAAAAACTAGAATTTGGAAGTTATCATAGCAGAATTATATACAAGCATGATGTAAATTGGGATGAGCAGCTGTTTAAGATTAAAGGCAGTGGAAAATAAGACTCCAGAGTGCAGGAGTCAAAGGTGTATGTACACTGAAGAAATGTATTTAAAAAAAACAGACTTTCTGGGTTATTTTTGTTCTGCAAGTTGGATAATTACTCACTGATAAACCTTTTGTATTTCACTTCTGTGAACATCTTAATGCAGTCACACAAAGATATCTGAAGTGGTGACTTTGAACAAATTTAATGTTGTTGTTTGTACAAGCTAAATATACCGAGATGAATTCAAATAACAGATATCAAAAGCATGCACTGATTTTTATGGGCTTGAGTTATTGACAAGTAGCAATTGCATCTGCCAGCAGTGTCTATCAAAAGAATTTGTATTTTCCCTTTTCAAGGGAAAAAAAGTTAGAGAAGATGATGCAGAGTATTTTTAATAGTAGGAAATACTTGAAATAGCTGGAAAAATCATGGGAGTGTTAGAGTCCATAATTCAGCTGAGCTGAGAAAAGGTTATTGGTTTATTAATGATGATAATATTATTAGGAACTGACACTAGTTTTTTATAGTCCTTTAAGAATGAGTTTGCTACGTGATAAGGAAAGGATTTATGTCATTATGTTTGAACTATTTAGAATTAAATATTGCATATATCTGATGAATGTAATTTGAAAATCAAATTACTGGTTTTGCTTGAAAGTACAGTGAAGTCATGGAAGAAAAATTATATCTAGCATGATTAGGAAAGCAGTCTTAAAAAAATTGTATACCTTTACAGATCTGTAACACATTATTTTGATGAAAAATCATTGGAGGGACTCAAGCAAATCCATGAAGAGGTGTGTAGCAAGTATAAATGTATCTTTTAACCTGGTATGTTGTATTATTTTTGAACAAAAAAACATTTACAATTTAGACAGCTGCTCTCCATCTTCTTTCCTCTTCCCCTTGCTAAAAGGAAGCAATCCCACAAACAGTAAGTTGGACACATGCTCCAGATAGCTAGATATCCTTAATCCCACTGTAATTTTGTATTTGGTCCCTTTCTGTTCTCCCAGCCTCTTAGCTAAGCCCCTTTCTCTGTTGCTGCTAGTTGTACTCCTGAAATACCACGTGGGGTTTTGCTTTGGTTTTCTTTCCACTTTGGTTTTCTTCCCTCTTCCTGTACACACGGACTGGCTGTGCAAGTAGATATATGGCTGTTGCCTTAATGTGACCATGTTCAAGAGAGATCTCCCAGCGAGTCCATTCTGTCCTTTCTATTCTTATCAGGATTTCATTGCTAAACCTTTGCATCCATGATTTAGCTGTTTATAGACCTTGAAAATCGTATTCTGTATTTCAGCTGGTGTATTGTCTTTTTCTCTACTTATGACAAATGAAGTCTTGTTCATAGCAAGTTAAAATGCTTCTACTGAGATAATTTTGCCTGACTTGTCCCTTTAAAAGTCATGCTGTTTTATTCTTTTGCCTCCTGTTTCTTCACCTAATGGAACAGACAGTACTTCATTCAGGCTCCTACTCCATTACTGCAGTATGTGTAGTACCTTTAGTCCCAGTTCGATGCACTAAAGCTGTCAGCTTTACTCATTATGATTCAAAGCATACAGCTACTTGCTTAATGCTGTGCATAGGTGAAAGCTGCTTGTACAGGTTGAAAAAGTATCTTCGTCCTTGTTTAACTTTCTCATGTTGAAATGCCTGAAATCTCGGCCAGCGGTATCTGTACTGTTACAACGGCCTTAATCCTTTATGATCATTTTAGAAGGGCCAACTGTGGAAAACAAATGTATTTTTAAAAGCCAAACTACCTTCCAGGGTATGTGCAGGAGCAGCTAGGATTTGGAATTAAGACAACCAGCGCTTTATCTATGTGTTAAATTGATTTTCTTTGAATGTAAAATTCAAATGGCTATAAAGAGGGGGGTTTTCTTTAAATATTTTCCCTTTGAATTCTATTTTTAGAATAACCCAAAGTATTGCATAGCTTACAGTATATAGACATTGCACGTGAGGAGGAAAAATGAAAACACTTGTATCAAACTCACTCTGCTAATACTAATGGTTGTTGCTTTCTTTTCCCCCAGCTTCGAAGTCGTCAATTGTACAGGTAATAAAATAGCTGCCAAAAAATAATTGTTTGCATTTTGAATTAGAAGTAATGAAAAGAGTAGGATCCTGGGGGTGTTTTGGGTTGTAGAAGCTATTTACACCTACCATAGACTGCCAGTCTCTCGCAGGTCACCCAAATGCAAGTGCGTGCATTCCTTTGGCTTTGTCTGCCTAATACAGTGGCTGATGCTGTTTTATAATGGTTATGGTGTTTAGAGAGTACAATTCCCAGGGCATGTTAGATTAGTGGGACAGCAGTAAGTACTGGTCTCTCTATTGTGATAGAGGCAGGACAGAATGTGAACCAGAATATGCTTGCTAATTCCTGGCTGCAGCAGTGTGCAATGGATTTCTTTCTCATTATTCACCTGTACTGTAGTATGGTTGAAATAGGTTTATAGAAATGACCTTTACCTAATAAGTTAATGAGTCCAAAAGGTATTTATTTATTAAAGGAGCTTTTATCTAAGTCCCAGAATTACTTTCGTCATCCTGTGGACTGAGTAGGCCAGGAGTATTACAAAAGGTTCCATGCAAGTTTTCATCCCTTGCACCAAAGAAAATGTAAATGAGTTTCACTGTGTTGTTTTTCATTTCCTCTTTATTAAAGCTTCCAGGAAATAAAGGCAGTTTGCCTTGCCAGTGCTAGGTAACTGTTAAGTAAACGTGAACCAAAATTAGTATGTGACTTCAGAGTTTCTTCCTAAATGTAAGGAAGTCAAAACAACAATTAATGACTTCTATCCCTTAATGATTGTATACGCAGGTTTTTTCCTGCTTTAACTGACAAATTCTTTGAGCTTTTGGGCAGTTTGATTCCCTTCTTTGCACACAGCATATCTGAAAACAGTCAAGTCAGAGTAGTTATTTTGTCTAATTATTAATTATAATGTAAACATTTTAATGTAAGTTTTTATATCCTGAAACTTTCTGGAAAAAAAAAAAAAGAAAAGTTAAAATTTATTTTATGAGGGTCGTACATACTGATGTGAAACTTTCCTTCCTCCTCAGTTAGCTTGTACTGGCACACGGGTTTAATGCTGATACTGTATATTAGAGCCTTTGTGGGTGGCTGTCTTGGCTCCCATAAATTCTTTAATGTCAGGGTGGAGCTTGGGTGTAATTTGTTTTTGTCATAATGTGCACTTCTTGCACTTAATGGTATTTATAAGATGCCTACAGAAATGTTTTCATTCTAGATAAGACTTCTAATTCAACTCCAAGCAAAATTGATTCACTGCTGTTTATTCTAATGCTTAGGCTGACACAGAGATGTCTACTACAATCCGTATTTTAAAATATCGGTATGCATAGCATTTTAAAATAGGACAAGAAAAATAAACTAGGTTATAAAAACAAACCAGCAATATGAGTATTGCTGGGCAAGCATTTAGTGAAACAAGCCAAACTTGTTTTGTGATGAGTAATTATTGCACATAATATTCCAAAGATTTCCATTTGAGAAATTGCTACCGGGAGTTTTCGGTGTAACAACATCTTGTAGGAATGTTGAAAACCTGTGTGTTTTATTTGTGCTTCTAGCTTTTAAACTGCATTCAGAAAAAGCATCAGGCCACAGGTCTCAACTGTTTATTAGCTACTTTGCTTTCACTTCTGGCAACAAACATAGCTTTCCTTTTGCGGACTGAATGGGGTTTAATGCTTTGATCAAGCTGTTTTCAGATACTGTGTTGGCCTGCGAGAAAGGGAAAGGAAGTGAAGTGTAAAAATGCTGTGATTTAAAAAAAAATAAAATGTGAAGTTACAGTTTATAATTTGTAAGCTGGAAAATGGGTTGTGAGATTCTTCATTGTCTAATGGTTAGGATTCCACTGAATCCGTAAGTACCTCAAGTCAAAAAAGATAAAGCCAAAGTGCTCTAATGGAGACCTTCACGTAGCTGGCGATCTTACTTTCTTTAGCAGCTCTTGCTATGTCTTTGACCTGATTTTCAGTGGTGGCCATGAATTACTCTTCACACAGGATGCAGTTCAAGTTCTGAGTTATCCTTCCCAGCCTCTCAATTTTGAGGGTACTTGAAGCAATCAAATTTGTTTATACTAAGTGTAGAAAATCCTGTCCTCTACTGGATTAACACTTTTTAAAGACCAGATGTATCTTTCTGTCTTCCTGTAGAAGTCCTTTTCTGGTTTTATCATAGTATGCTGAAAAAGGGGGATGCAAGTCCAGGCACAACAGCATGTACTTCCTTCCATTAGTCTTGACTCTGACACATTTGAAGCACGAGTTTGTCTTGAGGAGCTGGTTGGTTTAAGAATTTGCATGTGTACTTCCAGTGCAGTATTGTACAGTGAGCCTGATTTTTCTGTATTAAAAGGGCTCTAGTCATAGCAAGTCGTATGCAAACCATGTCACTTAGAGTATTTGTCCATAATGCCTCTTTTGTGCTCTATGGGTAATGGAGTTATAAAAATGGAGCTATCTTTTATTTGCTTCAAATGTTACTTTTGTATATAAAAACCCAAGACAAAGGCTTGTGGCATCTGTTGTCTTAAACTGTTTTACTTCGGATAGGAAGTCAGTCTGCCAGTTTAAACACAGTGTTAATGGTCAGCCTTATGTATATTATCATAGAATCATAGAATAGTTTGGGTTGGAAGGGATCTTAAAGCTCATCCAGTTCCAACCCCCTGCCATGGGCAAGGACACTTTCCAGTAGACCAGGTTGCTCAAAACCCTGTCCAACCTGGCCTTGAATCAACCTGGCTTCTACTGAACCCGCATGGTTAAAATCTTATTTTTTGTAGCAGATATATTTCTGTAGTGCATCTGAGACATGGTACTAGTTCTCAGTTTGAAAAGTCCTCAAGAAATAAGTTTTTTTAATGGTAATTCTGTTAAGATTCTTTAAAAAGGCATCATCTGATACAAGGTGAACATACTGAATATTTGACCGAATAGATGTTCGGAATATTTTTTACCTCCTTTCCTGTAGCCAGTTCTAAGTCTGATAATGTAGGACCTCATACACAGGATTGGATAACAGGATACTTCAGGGTGGGTATGGAAGTACTGCAGATAGATATACTGGACTTTCATCACGTAGATGCACTGCACTTCTGTATTTCAGCTCTGTTCTATTCATTGGGCCCTCAGGGTTCCCATCGAAGGTCTGACAGGATGCCCGGTGTTTGGAGCAGCAACTCCCACACTGGATGATCCAGGTAGTGCAATGTGCTGCATGCTGAGTTTTGCTCTGATCTCATTCTTGTAATATATGAAGAGACTGGCTGTGTGTATTACATGGTCAGCTACATGAGACAAGCAATTTTAGGGTTCTAGAGGAGCAGCCAGTCTGAGTTGGACTGTCATCCTCAGAGCATCAGCTTTCCAAAAGCATAGGGTAGCCTGTAGGTGTTGACAGGTGCTAGGCAAAAGAGAAACTCGTCTCATTTCAAAGACCTTTAAGGTAGCAACTAATCTTGATGGTTTCAGGGCAAATGTGTTTCTTGGCAGTCATCTACGTAAGAGGTTTTTAGGCATATTAACTTAATCAGCAAATAATTCTAGCCCTGCAACAAAGCTCATCTTAACAGTTCTTCCAAGTTTAAATTGTTTTTTTGCATCCAGTAACACGGTGGTGCTAGGAGGTTGGGCTTTACTGTGCTTTGAAGAGTTATAAGTCTCAGAGGTGCATCTCTTTCCTCCCCTGCGTAACTTGTGATAAAGCCATTTTGTACTTCCCAAGCCGAGTAAATATGTAACATGGACCTTTTAAGATACCTTGATTCTATTTGAGACAGAGTTCCCATGGAAAATAATAGGTTACAATTCATATGGAGCTGAAAATCCTCATTGAACAAGTGGTTTTAGCTACTTGGAAATCGAGTACTTGTGAGTGAATCTCTTGAGCTATTCCAGTAGTTTTAACTTCAGGTTCAGGTATTTATAAAAATGCATATACTGACAGCTTCTGTTACTGTTATTTATAATCTTAAAGATGAATTCTAAGCTTCCCACAAAAGGCAGGTTTTAAATAACTAAAAAAAAGCAGGATCGACAAAAATACCTCGAACTTCCATGTGCACTGGAAACAGCACTGCCACTGGTTCTGATTCAGGCCTGTGTAATTAGATACAAGTATCCTGAGGTCAGTAATCTTAATTCATCAGCTCTACAAGGGATTGTGTATTTTTATTATATTTTCCACAAATAAATTGTGACTCATCCTAAGCTGTTTCTGGAGAGAAGCTTTGCTGTGGAAGTGTACATAGGAAGGAATGCTTAGGAGCTCATGGAGCCTGGGCACTGCATCAGTCAAGTTCCAAATTGAATTAATAATTAAACCTTGAAACAGGTACATCTATTAATGTGATGCAACTTGTGGATGTGTCTTTGGAAGAAAAAAGAGAGAATACTGACAGTACAGCAAAATTCAGAATCTCTGAATTAGGTAGATCCGTATCTTTTTAATTTAGTGAAATACTGTAGAGCGAGATAAAGTTAATAGAAAGATGCGCATCATGCTTGACAAACTAAGCACTGACTGAGGGAAGATCTAGGATTCTGATAGAATTCTCAATTCTTGAAATTGAAATATATATGAGCTGTGGAAAAGGAGCAAACTGTAGATATATTGGTGGACATACTGTGGTGTGTAGGCAAGAAATAACTTCAAGAGCTTTGCAGAGGAGAACACACAGTATCTCAGTGCCTTCAGAGATGGATTTGATTAATTTCTGTGTTACATGGAAATCTTGCTGTACAAGTCACTGTCACCATGCCCCATTCTTTGCACGGGGACAGCTGTCTTTGGGGAAGCTCTAAACTCTGAAATTAAATTGAGTTGATGTAATGCCAGAGGAAGGGATAGCTGTCAAATTATTAACATAAGAGTAGCTCTAAGTGGCCTGACTTCCTTATTGGCGGTGTGCAGAAGTGGAGAAGAGCAGCCTTTATGACTCAGTTTTTGCTTTGTAGTTTGCACAGCAGTCCCTATCTGAATCCTTGCATCAGCAGACTCTGTTGCACACCAAACAAATTTACAAGATCATTATTTTATACTCATTTGCAGTAAGGCGACAGACAAAAGGCAAGGAATGGGTGAGGACAAAATGAAGGAAAAAGAAGTGCTGAGGAGGAAGCAGGCCTTGCCACATCGTTCTTCTATTTTTGCCGCTGTCTCGACTCCTTGCATCACTTCTTTCTTCTCTAATTTAAATTGTTTAGAAGCTGGAGAGCAGACAACATGGCAGGAAGGTGGGGTAGATAATGCAAAGACCTTATCAGCATGGTGATGTGGAATCTGTGCTTGCTTCCTATGATGATAAACTGAGCTGTGGATTACTACGTTGAGCTTAATACATTGATTGTCGAAAGCAAAAGTTTCCCAATGAAAGGAAGTGCTGATCTGTGGCAAATGAGAATATTGTGGAGTTGGCATCTCTGTATTACCTGTCAAACCAATGCAAATGTTGAGCAGTCAAAAACCCAGTGCGTGTTGCAGGAGGCACCTACTTGTAGGGAATGGAAAAACTTGTTTAAAACATTTAGGCTTTTGAAGCTCATATAAAAGGGTAAACTGGAGAACGAAGTTCTAAGGGTTGTTAAGGTTGCTAAGTTTGCCTTCTGAGCATAGCTACTAATTTTATTGTGGGGAGGGAGGAGGAGAGGAGGGAAGAAAAGGTTTAAAAAAAACAACCCCAAACCAAGCAAATAAACAAAAAGTCTTTGTTGTTCCCCCCCTTGCTGGGAGTTTCTGCCAGAGCTTGGCCATACAAACAGGTGATTAAGGGTTTGGCACACCTCAGGGAGGAAATATTCCAGCAAAAGTGAAGGGAGGCAAGAATAAGGAGCTGAGGGAAGAAATATCCAAAGGAAGGGCAGGGGTCAAAGGTTCATAAAATGGAAAAATTAAGCCACAGAGGGTGACACTGAGCAGAATGCCCCAAGCAGAGCCCACGGCACCGTGAGGATATCCCTGTAACCAGCAGATACTGCTCAGCTCTGGGAGGAAACCTCTCTGCCCAGAGACACGAGAGGCTGAAGAATGGAAACGGGCCCTGCCATTGCCAAGCTGCTTCTCTGCCCACTTTCTGCCCAGTTCAGACTTTCTCCTCCCAGCACTTTCAGCAGCCAGACTAAGGCTGAGGCAGGGTTACCTGGGCTGGTAAGCCTGAGCTTGAGAGACCATCCTTGTGTAACACTCACTCACTTCAGAAGGGTCTGAAGCATCTTGAGCCATTTGTTTCTCTCCCTTTTCTGATGTCCTGGAGGTTTTTAGTCCCTTTTTTTGTGCAAAATTAGTCGGGAGAGGGCTTCAGCAGGGACGGAGATGGTGAAGAGAGAAGGGTGAGAAACTTCTCCAAGGAAGTAAACCAGTTACCATTTGTGAAAATGGCACCTGTGAATGAAGTTGCTGGTTAACGTAGATTTTGTTTAAAAGTTGCCTGTAATTGCTTTTTAGTTGTAGAAGTCAGAAGCTTGTAGAGGCTGTATGACTGAAAGGTCCTGTGGCGAGTCCCACAGGTTTGGAATGCTTCTGAAGCAACTGAAAAGAAAGCAGAATGAGCTTGAGTCTTAATTATTCACATCAAAAATTAGTCTAGGACCACACTGTTGCAAAAAGAAAGTATTCGGGAAGCTTTTGTGTAAATCAAGCTGAAGTCAAGAGAGCAGTTGATCTAAAAAGAAGTATTTTAGAGTTGGTCAGATACAAACCCGCAGGTATTGTGTGATCTGCTTTCATTCTGAAATGGTTTTGAGGTTTTTTCCTCACTTGGCAATGCACTCGGGTTGCTTGTGGTAGGTTATTCTCTGATGGCTCTTTCTGCTTTGCAGGGGTTTAGGTGGAGAACTGATGAGACCAGCTGGTAAGTATCACACTGGGGTGTGAAAGCAGAGAATGTGCAGTCATGAATTCTTCTGTTTTCTCTTTTCCAGTTCATTTTGCATATGTTGTGTTGAAGGCATAAATAAAGTGGGCACAGTAATGAAAATGATAGAAAGTTTGGAGCCAGTCAGAAGACAGGCACACCAGAACCTTGGTTGCCAGCATGCTTGTGAATAACTGAGAGTTGGAGATAGTTCTTGGTTTATTGTCACACATTCTCTCCTTCTCTTGTTGCACACAGTGAACTTTCTTCCTCCATTGATTTATGCAGATTCTGCTCCAGAAGAGATACAGTCTGTCCATTAAGGCAGATGCCATCATGTAACTAATGATTTTATCATTATATGTGTGTGCGGAAAGACTAACGACCATATAAAACCAGCTTGTGGAAAGGGTAGTATCGCAGAAAATACAATAGGTTGTTCACATGGATTTTGAAGATTGTTATATGTAGAACCTCTGTAAAAAGGAAAGGATCAGCAATGCAGGAAAAAGTATCCATCCAGGTAGCTCAGGTGGGTAAGGAAATGATGCCAACTTGAGTTTCCTGCTCATGGGTTGCATGAAGTAAGTACTATGTAGCAGAGTCTGGCTTTGAAGGTGTGAAGCCATGCAAACGTAGGGGGTAAAGGAGTTTTAGTGCCAAGATGAAATAAAAGGGGTTATGGGACAAGAAGGATTTCTGCAGTCTTTGAGTTTACAGTCCTGTGACATGATAATGCAAGCTGAAGGGATAGGTAGGTTTGGTAACATCTTTTAGCTTTCAAGCAGCTGAATATTTTGTGATTTTGGAGAAGTACAAATGACAGTATTTTGGCATGATACTGCTGTGTAGGTGGAATAAGAGAAGAATTGAAAATGCTCCACAGATTGCCTGCATGTCTAATGAAGATGATGGTCTCAACCACAATAGAGCATAAAGAAGCATAGAGAGCTAAGGAGGAGCCCTAAGAGACTTGGTTTGAGTCGCTGTGCTTAACCTTGTCTGTGAATAAATATGAGAACAAAGAATGGATTTTGAGCCCAGGGAGCCTGGCTGTGTGGTATTACCATAGTGAGGACTGAATTCAAGAGTAGGTTTGGAGCCCAGTTAGTTGATTATAAATGAGGAAGACGATGAACTGTGTATGGAGCCCAGAGGAAGATTCAAAGATTAGGCTGTGGGAGGAGTGAAAACAAAAAGGTGGTGTTACGTGGTAGCTTGTTCTGTCCTTTCCCTCTGCTCTACCAACCCTCCACCATGTCTAAAGCAGTCAGATAGGGAATATGAACGTATAGGGATCTGCTGTATTTGAACTGATCATCAGGAGGTGAAGGATACTGTGTTCACCCAAGTGCTGAGCTTCTATTTGAGCAGTGCAGTCAATCTACGTATAGTAAAAGTTTGCAATTTTTACTCTGTTAATCTCTATTCCCCAAACCAGCCTTGAAACTCTAAAAAAAAAAACCATTCTGAAAGTGGTTTTGTAAGCTTAGAACTCATGTAAATTTATAGATTAAAAATTATAAGGACTTAATTATTAAAAAGACATTTTCTCGTATACAGAGTATCAAAGGAAATAAAGCTTCATCCAGTTTTACAGCTCCTAGCTCTATGCAGTGAACAGATGCCATTCCATAAAGGTCCAAAAAAATGCTAATAAGAAGCAGGAAACCTTCCATATATATTTGAATAGTCTTTAATGGCTGTAGTGTTATCTTTGTCCAAGTTAGTGTACTATCAGCGATACTACAGAGCCATTTACAGACTGGTATAGGAACAGAAAGGTGGCTGATATGTGCAGGTGCACCTTAAATGGCAGAGCAGGGGGAAACATAGCACCAAACAATGTATTTGCATGAATGATGGAACTAACTCGCATCAGAGAACAGGTAACTGTTCTCAGTACTATGTATGCAGGAACCACGAGTGGCATTTCCTTTCAGTTTCTAATTTCATATCTTTTGGCCTTCTGTTAGTTTTCTCTTCCATTTCAAATTAATGCTAAGGTAACTTGTTGTCATATGTTCAGAATTGCTGCAGTGTCTCATTGGTTTGTGTTTATCAGTTATCAGATTTACTTTTTTTGTTTTTACAGTCTGCACTTTAATTGAGAAGTTGTCACTATCAAAAATGCCCTTTAGAGGAGATCCAGTAATCGGTATGTTGCATTTTAAATAACCTTCCGCTGTCTTTGCAGTCAGTCATTAACTGAAGCATTAACGAATTATTATTTGAAAGAAGCAGGATTAGTGAGGTTGGGTGGCCTAACAAAAAAAAAATCAGAAAGATACACAAATACTGCACCACATGGGGACCTCATCTGAGGAGTTGTTCTGTAGCTGTTTACTAATATGGTTTTTTTCCTGTCAGTTTTCAGCATCCGCAGTGTTTGCACTCTGTCTGTTGTAAACCAAACCAGAAGAGTTATACTGATTGAGAATTACAACCTTGTTTAGTTTGGAAACCCAAGGAAATATGTCAGTGTGTGTAATTGCTGCTCGTCATAAAGAAATAATCAGAATGTCGAAGTTAAGAAGGTATGAAGGTTTAATACCATTTATGTTCTTTACTGTTTCAGCTGGCTGGCAGTGGTTAATAAATGACAGTCTAAGAAGTCTCACTCTTGCTTCAAGCACTGCACGACAGCATATAAAGGTACTGTAGTTTCTCTGTCTTCATGCGATCACATGAAATACAGAGTTAGAAGTATTTTTGCTTTCCGTTGGTGGTTTATTTTCCATGGAATCTAATTGGTTCTTGAATCTTTGTTCCTTAGATTGGCAAAAAGGGTTATTTAAAAAAACCCACAATTGAATTCCTCAAAATTCAAATGGACTTTTTTGATCAATACTTGAACAGCTATCATAAAAATTGTTCCTGTTGGACAAAGTAATTGAGTGGTGCTGCAGTGACAGCGGGCAGCAACAACGTGCTTGACTTTTCCATTAAACTCTGTTGCAAATCCTTTTACTGTGCTCTCGAGCTACTCCAATTCTGAGTATTAGATCCATTTATGGATATGTTTCATGCTATTTTATGTACGTGATCCGAACCCCACCAGTCATTCATCTTAATTTTCCCATGTAATACCATGACAGTTTGATCTTGCACTCTTAAAGGCTCCAGTGAATTATAAAGATGATTTTTGTCTTCCCTGTTACAGCCATCACAGAGAAATTTGAATATAACATACTGTGTTTGTTTTCTTAGGTTTTAAAAATAAGCTAAAAAAGCATTGCAAATGTCTGGTAGCTCATCTTTTAAAGTCTTCCTTGGAAGACAGAGTAGACTAGAATGTATCCAAATCACCAAAGAAAATTAAAAGATGACATTCAAATTCCTGCAGTATTCTTTTGGCATTAGGGATTTATTCAAAGAGCTTGTATGTCTTATGAGTGGACCTTCTAAACCAAGTTTTGAAGAATTAATTATACGCTTTAGAGAATTTTGAGTTGTTTGGTTAACATTAATTATCATTGAGAAGTGTTTACTAAATATAAATCCTCACTTGATTTCTGTATATACTTTAGAAAGAAATCATTTTAAGGACAGTGCTTGAGACATTGAAAAGGCATCTTTTTTTCTGACATCCAGGATACTCTTCCGATGTAACTTCATGCATTTAAGGTGAAAACCATTCTTTTTAGAAAGTGAAGGCTATGAGCAACCTGTTACAGTGGAAGGTGTCCCTGGCTCATTGCAGGGGGGTTAGAACTGGATGACGTTTAAAGGTCCCTTCCAAACCAAACCATTGGGTGATTCCATGATCTACAGGACTTATCTATTAGAATTATCTCTCTATCTATTAGAATTACCTAATTCTGTATATTTTGCTACTGTAATGCCTCTGGTAGTTACAGTATTACTTAGGATGAATCTTGGTGGTTTTTTTTTCCACGTCCTTGGTTTTTCATAGAGAACAAATCTGAGGTGTCTTTGAAGGCAGAATGAATAAGCTGTACATGATTCCTGTGTTCTTGTACCTGGAGAACAGAGTATTAATAAGTATCGTTATTAAGGTGAATGGAACAGTGCATAGTTTTTATATGCTCTCAAATTTATTATAATTTTGGTCAGCATTATATTATTAGCGGAAAAGTATAATTCAACCATAAATTTTATGAGAAAACTTGTTGCATGCTTTTTGAAATAGCAGCTGTACTGGTTTTGTGTTCTGAATCATGACCGAAACCACTCTAAAGATTAGAGGTTCAGGCATAATACACAACCCGTGATCCTTTCTAAACCAATTAAGATTGACACACAAGGGTTGTGATAGTGGATATTTTGGGGGTTTTGTTTATAACCTTAAGGCCATGTTTTTTACCCCCTTTGTTTCCTTTCTGTAGCTCTGGGCAAATATAGTTTGTTTCTTGTAATCTGGCATCAATACATTGAAGATGAAATGGTGACTTCTGTATTTTGAAATATTGTGACATCCTGTAGGTCTTTTAACTGAACTGAAAATACAGTTGATACTTTGCCATTAATCTCTTAATATTAATTTAGCTTACTGGTACTTTTGAAGGAACAAGAGTAAAATCTGGTTTTTTTTTGTTTTTCTTGCATAGGTTTCCTGTTCAACTGTTCTTAAACCAGTATTAGGAAGAAATAAAGTAAATGTCAGTGGCTGAAGGGAAGGACTTTTTAAAGAAAATCCACTCTTTTTCCTTAACCCTTTAATTCTAAGCACAGTTACAATGAACTATAAACTTAGTGTAAATATATCAAGTTCACAGTTTTGCCTTTGTTGCAGGAGTCTGCTGTCTCTGCACTGGCTGCGCTCTGTAATGAGTATTACATCAATGAAGAGGGAGAAGCTGATTCAGCTGTACAGGGTAATGACTCATGTTTACAGTAGAGGTGGAAAATACTGAACTGGACCTAACTTGCACTTTGGAAGTACTGGGGAGGATGGGGAGGAGCATCACTAATTTTAAAGGACCTTAAAATGCCTCAGGAACAAATATTTTCATCTCTATGCCAGTAAAAACTATGTATTTCATGACCATTAAATTGTGTATGTTGTGAGACTGAAATCCACTGTTAAACATCTTCCCCATAACGTCTGAAGTGTGCATGTATGTGCGTAAGCTACTGTGTAGAAGACATTCAGTGACAATGCAGGTGCCTTAGGTATGAAAGCAGGTCTAAACATGATTAAGGGGATTAGGAAAAAAAGCTTTTGGTAAAAATCTAACCAGTTTCACTATCACTTGACAGATTAAAATGAAAACACAAATTAAAGATATGTCAGTGATTCGGCATTCTGAATCTCTCCCTATAAGACTGCTGTTTTATTGAATCACTTCTGTTACCTCCATTTGTTTTCACTTTGTTTTATTTTTTTCTGTCTTAGTGTGTGGTTTTGTCTGTCTTAGTGTTTTTCTGTCTTAGTGTTTGGTTTTGATGACTGTCTCTTTTAATATTCTTTCAGGATGGGTTGTATTGAATTAATATTGTAGACGCTTCATAGGCCCTGTTTTATGAAGCTGAAAACTCTTAGAAGAATATTAACATTTGCTAGCATAATTACGAAGTAGTTACAGGAGAAAAGCTGTTCGTTTGCCAGTTGTCATGTCTTAATTTTATGTCATTTGGCTAAAATGTCAATCTTAAATTGACATCAGTCAAAGCGAAGACTGTCATAGTCTTATTGTCTAAGATCATCTTGCTGTCTAAGCAAGCGTTGCATCTTCCTATGGCCTCAAGACTCTACCTTGCACTCCAGTGGTTAGGAAAGTTTTAAATAATACATATGCTTATGTGAAGGTATTGCTAACCTCTGGACAGGGAACTAGTTTCCTGCTGTGAGGAACTAGTTGAGGCTTGCCTATTGCATAGGGATTTAAAAAAGAACAAAAAAAAAATCAGTCATAAGTTATGATTAATGTGTAGTTTCTTATGGTAACTATTCTTTCTTCCTCTAGCAAATATTGCTCAATCATTTAAATCTTGGATGACAGTAAGCAATGGCACTATTAAATAATTGTCCTGGGATCTGTTACTCTTTTTCCATGAGGATTAAACACTACATATTCAGTGAAGAGATGAAGCATAGAATCAGACTGGTTTGGGTTGGAAAAAGTTCATCCAGTTCCAACCCCCTGCTGCAGGCAGGGACACCTTCCATTAGACCAGGCTTCTCCAAGCCCTATCCAGCCTGGCCTTGAACACTGCCAGGGATGGGGCAGCCACAGCTTCTCTGGGCAGCCTGATGAGGCAGTTTCTCATCACCCTCACCGGAAAGAACTTCTTCCTGATATCTCATCTAAACCTCCCCTCTGTCATTTTAAAGCCATTACCCTTTTTCTGGAGTACCTTGTTTTTCTCTGTGTTTTACAGAAGAATTTAATGTATTGACCAAAAAAGCTGGTAAAGGAAGTATTGTCTGTTAAATCAGTGATGAAAACTACAATGGAAAGACATAGATTCCTGACTTCTTTCTTTTTATTGTTTTCATTCATTCTCATTTTCTTCTTTGTATCACTTTACTGTTGAGGCTTCTTTTTCCATGTGTGGTTCAGTTTACTTGAGTGCCTTTTATCTGCTACCTCTTGTAGAGGCCATTGTCCTTGTTTTGTCCCTATTTTGTCACATAGTGATGCGCATCATCAGAGCACAGCATCCATACTTTAAAGTGGTCCCTTCTTTTTGAGCTTTCTCTGCAAAAAGCCCAACTTGTTTTTTGTCTCTCTGTAACATGATATGAAATTATCCCATTGGTTAGGTATGATCTGAGTGTGTGTTTAAACCCCCAGTCCAATAGGACTTTTCTGGGGGAAAAATCTCGAATAACAAATGCAAAGACATCTCTTTCCTAACACAGAATACTTGTCTAATTATGGAAAGTTATGACCTGGCAATATAAAAGAACTTGTTCCCCTGTCTTTGCATAGAAATTGGTGCTTGTACTTTGGATTTATAAAAAATATATAACTGTCCTTTTTTTGCTCTTGAATGGCTTGGATTAGTCTGTCTGAACACCTGACTTTGTGTTTAGAAAATCAGAATTCATTCATGAAACAGTGAGCATCGTAAAACTTTTACCTTTTTTCTGTATTCAAGGTATTCTGTATTTTAGCTTAATGAATTATGAAATTTTCTAGATGCTTTGTTCAGAGAATCTTCTGGTTTAGTTTTTTGTTAGCCAAGTATGTAAGGATGCTGATGTGGTAATTGCTTTTCACTCTGCAATTGTATTTTTTTCTAGATGAGCTGGTGACAATGTATGTTTCAGAACTACAAAACACAGAGGAAATGGTTCGTTGTGGCTTTTCACGTGCTCTTGGGGCTCTTCCAAGATTTCTGCTGAAGGGCAGGCTTCAGCAGGTGAGAAAACATGACCATTGTAATGAAGAGAGGGCACAGGGCATTTTGAATGAAACCTATGGTGGTAATCAAACTAATAATAATAATCATAATTAAAGGACTTTCTGAAGGAGGTTTGGATTCTAATGTACAGTAACTCCAGAAAATCATCACAGGTTTAGCTTGTTATAGATTCTGATAATTAAAGTTTAGTCCTGTGTTAGTAGTGTTAATGGAAATTTAAATTCTGTATTTAAATTCAACATCATAAATAATGCATTGGATTTAAATATATATTTTTTATATATTTTTCCAGGTTTTGGAAGGTTTGAAACAAGTTACCTTAATTTCCCCTGGAAACGTGAGCTTTGCAGAAGCCAGAAGAGATGCCCTCATAGCAATCGCAAAGTATGTTTATTATCTTGATTTTTCTTTTTCATCTCATTCTTTCTCTAGAAGTTTTCTCCTGTTCGTTGTGGTTTCTCTTGTGGGTCTGTAGCATGATTCCTGACATCAGCTACACTATGATGTACACGTTTTCAGGGCTGTGTGCATCTCCATTATTCGGTAGGTCTTTGAATTAGAGGATGATCACACACCTGAGGATGGAGTACAGCTGTGATGGTGGTGTGGGGTTTTTTACTGAATTAAGTGACTAGCTAGAGTGTATTTTGGAGTTCACCTTTCTCATGGGCTGCGATTTAGTGAACTGTAGTGAGAAGGAAGAATATGTTTTTTCTACTTTCCTAATAATGTGAAGAAGTTTGTTAATATCAAATTCAATGCACGTTGCATTAGTCCTTTTCTCTTCTTGCTTACTTCATTTAAAGAGAGTTCAGAAACTCAGCGGTGCTTTAAGCATGTTCCTTTTTGTAGTATTATAGATTATTATATATATATCTGCTTTATCTGTTGAGTTTTTAGCCTTGGCAGTGTTCCTTTAAACCCAAACACAGATCAGAAATAAATCCTCAGGTCAAATATGACACAGTAGGCTCAGAAGTATCTTTCATACTGTTTGTAGCAGATGTTACAGGCGGTTAGAATACTGTATGTCAGGGAATTTTATTAAGCAACAGAACAAAGCTGTGATCTTGAATGTTTCTCCTTGCTAGTGCTGTGGTTTCTCCCACTTATTTTCTCTTCTTAAAGGGTTTGCCAGACAGCAGGTGTAAAGGGAGAAGGATCCCAGGAAGAATATGTCTGCAAAGATAACGTTACTCAGATTTATGCTATGCTGCTTAATGGTGTGACTGACTACACCACAGACAGCAGAGGAGATGTTGGAGGATGGTAAGATGCCTTACAAACTAAGACTTAATCATAGCTGTCATGTTTGCTGTCTAATTAAAAACTGATGTGTTTTCAAAACGTGTCAGAAATAGATAGCTCCATGCTTTTGGAGATTTGGGTATAGGTAGAAATACACTGGGGCAAGAGAAGTCGAAAGTGAAAAGAAATGCTGACAAGAATTTGTTTGCCCTCTCCTGGAAGATGGGGATTATTGTGTTTTAAACTGAAGCTCAGCCTTGTTCTGGTTTTGTGGATGACATTATTTTCTCTTAGTGAATATCAGGAATGTATTTGGTCATAAAAAGTACAGAGATTTTAAACTTCTGTTTCGTTGATAGAGCACATTTATTTACTCCTACGTTAACTCTCCTATTGTACGTTCGTGTTGTGGGGGTTCTTTGCCAGGAGAGGGAGCAGTTGCATAACGTGTTAGTGACTAGTGGCTGGCTGAGATTGATAAACCTTTATGAACTGTGCTGTGGTATTACTGACTCTTTTGTAAGTTTTGGGCTTCAGTGATTTCACCTATGAGAATGCAATAATTAAATCATAAGTCTGTGGGAATGTAGCTACTACTGTGAAACCTATAGAATAGGGATAAGATAAAGTCAGTAGCAGTCATGTTTTTGTGACATCCTTCAGTCTTCATAGTTCTCTTAATATATGAAGAATATTCAATATATGATATAGAATTCATCGGGCTTTTCTGTATTCCTTCAGTAACAGTGATCTGGAAAGGCAGTTTCTTAAATTGATGAACTAAAGCACAGTGAAGGCTTCTGTTGTTCTTTGGGTTTATGTTTAATTTCTGAAGAAGCTGTAATTGGGGCTGTTCCTTGTTCCTGTAGGGTACTTCACTGCAGTATTTACAAACGTGTTGGAAAATTACACGGGATGAATGCTCCAGCCTACTTTTAGCAGCCTGAGTTAGTGTTTGTGTCTGTATTTTTCTTGATTTGTGTAATGATACCCAGCCTCTTAGTCTTGGTTGTTAAAATTGTCACGGGGCAGGAAAACAGCAGCAGAGGACAAGAAATCAGAGAACAGTAGGTGTGTGTGGCATCTCATACTTAGAAGAGGAAATGAGGATGCAAACAAGTAAGGATAAAGCACAGGTCATTAGAGCTTGCATAAGGGAAGAAGGATTCATGGCTTTTCTTCTCATCCTTACTCAGCTGTCAAATAAGCGAGAGGGAGGTAAATGGGTCTCACTTGGAGAATGTAGAAACACAAGGGAGAGACAGGTGTAGCTGAAGGAAAATGTAAAAGCAATCAAATAGGGTGCAGACTTAGAGAAAGGGAGGAGATACTAAGCTTTTTGCTTTCAAAAGCGGGCAAGATACTGAGGTAGATAAGGACCTGACTAAGTATAATTAGATATTCAAGTTAACTTATTAGGTATTCAAGTTAACTTCCACATCTGACAGCTCTCATCTGCGCCCCCCCCAACCTATTGTTTATCCTTCTGTCTGTGTCTTAATTTAAAAACAAAACAAAACTCTACAAAGTGGAAATTTTCAAAGAAATCCTGAGGAAATTAAATTCCCAACAGCCATTAAAATTCAAATGTGCTTTGAGCAGCAGATTCCTTTTAAGCTTCTTTGGCAATGCCAGCCAAAATCCAGGCAAGACACCCGTAAATTAAAGGGGGAAGGGAAATCCTTTCTCATAGCAAACTGCAGGCTGCTAAATACTTTTGTGGCCTCTCAAATATGTTTTCTCATTCTGTTTGTTCTAATCCATTGACTAAGATGGAAAGATAGGAGGAGACTTGCCATTGCTCTGCAGAGACCTTGTCTTTGGTGTGTAATTTTTGTCTGTCTTCAGTGGAATCGTGGGAAAGTTTAACCAACTTTACTTTCTATATGCAAACTTTGCATTGTTTGCTGGGACATGTCCAATCTGTCTACAGGTGTTAGACATGCGTATCTAATAGTCAGATAGTGCATGAAAAACTAGGAAAGCACACTTTGATGAAAGATTGCCAAACTTGTATTAAGCTCCTTAGGAAAAAATGTAATTTACCTTTTTTACCATTGCAACAAATGTCCCACCCAGTTTTAGGTCGCATAGACAACTGTTTACATCTGGCTTTGGAAATTGGTGTTATTTCTTTTCACAGCAGGCAGCTGCACCTTTTCTGATATTTCAGTTCTTTAATTATCACTGAGAAAGGTTGACACTACCATGAGTTACTAGTGTGATAAATGTGTTGGTGCTGGTCTTCTGCAGGATCGTGTAACTGCTTGAGTATCTGCCATGGTATTGCCTATGTCTTAAGAATGAAACTACTTTTAACAACTCATGTATTGATAAGGCATGGGGCTTAAAACAAGCATATTGATATTCATTTTTGACATTACACTCTTATTTTTATATTTAGACATTTAGACATTTAGATATCATATTTAGACATTTTGAAGGCAGAAAATCTTCACCATGTAGATAATATGCACTTCAAGCACAACTTAGTGTTAAACTTTTTCATAAAACCAATTATTATTTAGCATAGAGATTGAAGCCATTCTAAGTTACAGTTTTTTAATGTTAGAAATACTAAGCTTGAAAATGTACAAGAATACAGCAATTCTAATAGTGCTTAAATCTCTTAATGTCAAAACATGGGTTGGCCTTTCTAGAAGATGATAGGAAGGAGACAGAGCACTTAGGTTTAAACACATCTACTTGCGCACTAAATATTACTCATTGTTGTCAGTTCTCATGTTCCTAAAGAACAAACTTGATGACATCTGGCTGGAATAAAAACTGAGATGGTGAGGCAGGGGCTTGCCTGGAAACTTGGATGATTGCTGTCCCCTCAGTGCAATGTGGACTTCACTTCATAGGCTTGGTGGTGCAGTTATGCACACTCCTCTTCCTCCCCAACATACAATAGCTGCTCTCAGAGGTCAACACTTTAATTATTTTGATTTTTTGCCAGTGTTTAGCTTAACTGCTGATGTATTTCTTTAACTAAATACTGGTAGAGCTGCTCTAACATCTCTGTTTCAACAGGGTGCGTGAAGCTGCTATGAGGAGTTTAATGGAAGTGACGCTTCTCCTGGTTCAGAACGAAGCAGAGTTAATTGATGCCAACATGTATGTGACTTGTACTCCTTTTGTGTCTTATCTTATAATTACATTCCAATCCACACAGGAAAGCCTTTCTTACATACTGCATCCTTAGGTGGCAAGGAGCTGGCACAGGGTGCCCAGAGAAGTTGTGGCTGCCCTATCCATGGCAGTGTTCAAGGCCAGGTTGGACAGGGCTTGGAGCAACCTGCCCTAGAGGAAGGTGTCCCTTCCTGTGGCAGGAGTTGGAACTGGATGAGCTTTAAAGCCCATTCCAACCCAAACCATTCCATGATTCTTTTATTGAGTGAAGCAGAACTTTTGATAGAAGTGCATCAACCTTAAACCCATACAGATGCTGAGAACATTGCATCTGTTTTTCAGAGAGACTAACCCTATTGAGAGAAACTGGGGGCGGTTTCGCCTCTGAAGTCCAGGGCATCGGCGTGACTTGGTCTATACTTGCCACCTCTGTGGAGCCTGCTAGTATTGTTCATTGAAATAGAAAGCAAACTTGCCCTCTTACCCAGGGCATCACATCTTTCATCTGGAATGTGAAAAAATGTACTGTCTTCTTTGCAGAATTATTAGTAAGGAAATACAGAGAAAGGTAGCTAACACTGAGCTGCGGATTTTTAATTTCATGATAAAATTAAAGCAAGCAATCGGAGCCATTGCTCAGGGGCTGCAGACATAGATAATTCACATGAAACGTAGGAAAGCATTCCTGCCAGCTGGATCACATTTTCTAAATATTCTGGGGTTTGCTGTAACTGAAGGAGTTCCAGCTGGTTTTACTATCATTAGTTGTCCTTCCTGAAGGTGTAAAGGTCCTTGTGAACACAGTATTGTAGCTGATAGTTTAGTTATGAATGTAGGCAAAACAGGATATTGTAAAAAGCTAGCCAGAGCTGAAGAAACGATTCATTTGGGATGTGTGAGGTTTGGGACAGACCTTGTCCTCTGCTGCATGTGCAATTTTCTACTTGAAAATGTGCTTTTCTCAAGCTTTCTGCTCTGTTTCCATCTTAAATGTAGCAGTTCATTCAAAGCTCAAAGGAACTTCTTATCTTTTTGGATGAAAGGTAGTATATGAATATCAACAATTTGTAGTACGATGGCTATGGAATTTAAAGCTTTAAAAATTGTCACCATGTTGATGACTTAAACCTCTTGTACGTTCGTTATGAAGAGTTGAACCAAAGTACTTTCATAGCAGGATATTTGTTTTAACGTTGAAACAGTTGAAATTTAGAAACACATTTTACTGGTTACATTATAGATTTGTTTTCTTCTTTGCAGCTGCAAACAGATCATGTGCTGTGTGGCTCAACAGTCAGCTGAAAAGATAGATAAATTCCGAGCTCATGCAGGATCTGTGTTCCTTGCTCTCTTACACTTTGACCATCCTCCGATTCCACACATACCTCATCGAGAAGAGCTAGAAAGGATATTTCCAAGGTAATGTATTGAAAAACGTATCCTAAAACAGTGAAAGTAAAAGATATATGCACCTAATAAGATAAATTATATCTAACTCTAGCAGCCTGATGTGCCCAAATGGCTAATACATATATTGAGGAATATCTGGTGGTGTTTGTCAGAATTTCATTGAAATGTGCAATGAATAACCATAAATATGTAAAATATTCCAAAGAAGAATTTACAGTATAAGGTCCTGTTACAAACCACAGTTTCCTAAGGAGATAGGTCTTACATGGTCATGCTGCATAAGTCTTTTGTTGCATCAGCCCCAGTAATTTCTGAACCCATCAGCCAATTCTGTGCTGGATTGTAGACATCATGGCAGTAGCAGATGGGAGACCATTGGTAAAGTGGAACTGCTGGGAGCTGTGTTTTGGTAATCCTGTTCATGAAACGAACATGTTCATGAAATGGCAGGTTTATAATCTCATCTTCTCTTCATAATGCAGGAGTTGGAATTTACTGGCAGACACCCTTCCTTATCACCCCCCCCCGGAAAACATTGATTGATCATAAAGATAACTGTAATGAATTGTGTTATTTTAACCACACTTTAGTTGCAGTAGTTTTCCAAGATATTTCTAGTTGAAGTGGGAGTGAGAGCAACTGATTGCTGAATGGTGATGATAATACCTCATTGGGATAGGAAACATCCAATTTTGTGTCCCCATTCTGTTTGTTCAGCAGAATCTGAACCTCCTGTAATTCAAAAAGCCCTGTTTGCTGGGCTGCTGATTGATGTGTGGTGGGGGTGTGTGTCAGCCTCTCCTGGGATAAGTCTGCCTTTGTATCAGTGGTTGACTAGCTGTTGATGGCAGAGAAGTCAGAAAGGAATGCAAGCAGGAGAACTTGTTTTCTTGGTGTAGAGAAAAGTGCATATGAAAAATGAACTGTGGTTCAAAGGAATAAGGACTTGAGGACTGCTTCAGTTCACTGGCAGTGGCTGAAGTTTTTGCATTTTCCCCATATGCTTAAAGACTAATGATAAATTTGACTTTTAGGTAATTCAGAGACTTTCTTCACTGATGTGCTGCATGAGGATGAGGAGCTATCATAGAAATGTATGGGGAAGAAAGGGAGTGCACATAGCCAATATTATTTTTTCCTTCCCCTTTCCCCAGGTCCGAGAAAGAGACTCTGAACTGGAATGCTGCATCAGAAGCTTTCCCTCGAATCACCCAGCTTTTGGCTTTGCCAGCATACCAATACTCTGTGCTTCTGGGTCTCTCCGTGTCTGTTGGTGGATTGACAGAGACAACGGTAAGAAGGCAGAGTGGCTTTCCTGTTGGGTAGGAGAATGCATTTACTGATAAATTGTGGACTGAAATGTAATAGACTGAAGTCGATCACAGTGACTGCAGATGGCTGTTTCTGGGAGCGGGTCAGCTGTGAGAGTTTTAAAAGAAATCAAGTCATACTTTTAAACCTGATGGCCTTTATATTTTTCATCTTTAAAAGTACTGTTTTCATGACTTACTGGGCACTTTGTTACCTGTTTCCTGGCCTAATAGAACCTGTTGGCTCAGGCGGCTCTTAGGTTTATTTACTCACCCACTCTTCCAAGCTGTTAGCAGAGGAAGAGTGTTCAACTGAATGCTGTGGCTAAATACAAAGTGATTGCTCTTTTTAAGTGAGGTGAATGCCTCGATGTTTTCATTTGTAACCTGATGTGAGGTGTTAACTGTCAGTTGTCCATACGTGTTAACAGTATGTTCAGGGTTTTTCATTTTGACTTTCTAGCAGAGAGAGCCAGAACTTACATTACAAAGAAATGTCATTCAGATGTCTGAATCCTCTGAGCTTTGCAATCTGTTTCATTCTTCTGTGCCTGAACACTGTCTCTATCACTGGTTTTGGTAGTCTGTCACACTGCCAAAGTCTTCCAGACTTTATTATAACTTTACTGTATTCTTCTGTCCTTCTATTACAACTTGTGTCTCTGGTTTCAGAATTCTTGGTTTCAAGGCATTTGGCTTCTCTCTTTTTTTGTTATTTGGCGTAGCCAAAGATGTAACATATGTGAAAACAGCTATTGGGGTAAGGACACGGTTCAATATGACACTACAGACAAGTAACAGAATATTCTGTCAGTGAAAGCTTTAAATCACCATGGTCCTTTAACAGGAGGTCATGAATCAGCACCCCAACAGTGTTTAAGAGTGTTTCTAATTAAGAATACTGTCTCTCATTAAAAAGAGCTGGTAGAAAAGTGGTAAGTGTCGGGGAAACAGCATTTCTGTGGAGAGAGAACAGCTCCTGCTGGGTTCACAGAAGGAAGGAGGTAATCATTTCAAGCTTGTCTCCCATGGCTTCCACTTTTCAGTCTTACAATGAACTGTTGAGAATATGCCTGAATGATGGGTTTTGCCTGGTGCAAAACCCTGATGGGTTCTTTGTGATCAAGAGATGTCCATATGCCTTTGGGTTTAGTGTAGCTGGGAATTTGGTGTCTGTATTTAAAACAATGTGGAGAATTTTAATGTTTCTAAAAAGGGAACTAATTATATAGCTCCAGCTATTTGAGACCTTTGCAAGCATGTGCTTATTGGTTTGTGCCCATAATTATTGGATAGACAGTGTAACTCTTAACAGATTTTTTTAATAGCAGGCATGTACAAGAAATTCAGCTTTTAATCAAACACAGTTAATTATAGGAGGCTCCACCAAAGCCAGAGCTATTCGTGTACATATGAAAAGGGAGGAAGGCTGTGGAGAAACGGACGTTCTGATTGCTAACGAGGGCAGAGGAAAATCCTTACTCAACAGTTTGGTATCTTTTAGGTTTTCTCAAAGTTGTGGTTGTGCTTGGTTTTGAAAAGTGTGAACAGTTCTGTTACTCCCAGCTCCCTTCCGTCGTTACCGGCTGCCAGGGTGCGTAAGGGAAACCTCCTGTCCTGCTTCCAAAACACGAGTTTGAAATGTTAACTTTCTGTGACCCTGCGTTTTTCTTTAGCGTTAAAGGCTTGTTCCAGTTAAAATACTCTCAGGGGCTTTGGCTTTCAAAAGAAGATGACCTCATCCTCTTTTGAGCCAGATAGGAGTGCAAGGGAGGCTCAAAGTATAGGATATTTGCACTTGGGATCATACAGTGTGCGGTGAATTACGGTTAATATTGAAAAGCGATATGTAAATTAGAATTGATGTGTATTAGAATGACTTGCGTTTCAGGCTGTTCTGTCTAAGTCTGTAGTGTTCTTTGCTAAATATCCAGGGACTGATTTTAAATATTACTAGAAAAATTTAAGATCTGTTGTATTAAATCCATATGAAAGAAGTGGATTTTTTAAGTCTTGAATATGAGAAAATGATTATTCAGATATGTGTTCCTGCAGTAACCTGGGTGTGTTCCTGTGATCTGTCACTTACAAAATATAAACATGCATACACACTTGGACATAGAAGAGTCTTGTATACCGCAAGATAATCTGAGTTCAGATGTCTTTAAGTCATCTCATGGAATTAGTAGGAGAAAGGCTCCATTGTAATCCAGCGGTCAGTGGCTATTTCTCCATAGTTAAGATTGCTCTGCAGTATATTTAGCAAGAGTAGTTCTTTGTTCTGCTTTTTAAAGAGATTTTCTGACATGAGCTGTGTGGGGTATCTCAGAAACACTTTGGTGGCAGCATGGTTGCTGAAAGAATTGCAGCTCCAGCATTTGAAGTAATCTGGAAAAACAGAAGATGTCATTCCCTCTGGGGTTTGGCATTCTGCTGCATCGCCTTGGTTCAAAGGGCACTTTCTCTGTGTAAAAGAATCTTCTAATTATATATGTGGCCCACAGTGATGCAGATTTCTTATGGCTGCATAAAACCCCCTCTCAGTATATGGAGATCAGAACAAGACAATGGGGTTCTTTCTCCAGTTCCCAAACCCCGGAGTTTCAGGGTCAGGATATAATTTTGATATAATTTCATTATTGTTGAATATTACATTACGTTTGGAACTTGGTTAAAGCACAGAATGTCCTGGGAGGTCCCCTCACCCCCGAGAGTGAAAATTACATTTTAAAATGTTACAGAAATTTTAAGTAAATCCTTTTTTTTTCTTGTCTTTCTTTCTTACAAAAGAAACAGCAACCAGTGTTGAAAATTGGAGGTTTTCTCGCAGGCCAGTACCGGGGTTCCAAGATGAGATGATGATATTCCTCCTTCTTATAAAATATCACTGACTGGAGCCTTAGAGTTACTGGCCTCCAAAGATCTGCTTTATTAAAGGGAACATTGCAAGGACAACAATGGAGACATGGTTTCACTTGTGCTAAAGCTCCAGTGATATGCAGTTGTTTCTGAAGTGAGTGGGAAAACAGGCTACTGCCACTGCAGGGCTGTAAATTTGTCAGGATTAGAAGTGATCCAAACCCAGCGTTATTTATTGAGCGTAACGTGGCTTCGTCTGCACGTGTTACAGGAATGTTCTGATGCTGTCGGTGGGTCTTGCTCTGCTGAAATGCTTTTATGAAAACTGGAGCCTTTAGCAATGAGCTGCACATCTGATTTTGCCCAGGCTTTCCCAGCAGTTACTCACTTGACTTCCATTTGGGGTGCATTACGTGCAGCAGACTGAATTTTGTTGTGATACCTGGGCTCCGAGGAGACTGGCCTGATGGGAGGCGGAGAACCACTGGGGTTGTGTCCTTAGGACTTTATCATCAGATGAATGGTCCCTTTGAACACTGTTTGCCTTATCCTGTGTTCCCTATCACTGAAATATCTACTATTAGCTTGAATGATGAGAGAGTCAGGCCTTGGCAAACCCTGCTTTTACTGTGTTTAATAAGAACAAGGTCATTCTCAGGCCTCCTCTTAAATTCTTATCCAAAGTTGTCCCAGTTCCAACCCATTAACCTCCTAATTTCCTTTCCCAGTCCTTGTGGAACCCCAGGGAAAGGTAAATGTCACACATCTGATGTAGTGTGAATTCTGTGTTCTGCATAGATGAGGAAGAAATTTGGAAATGCTCTTCTCTGCAAAGACTCCTGAGCAGTTAAGGGTATAGCTCAGGTAATTGTCCTCAGGTTATGTGGGAAGTGAATCCTGAGGAGGACGTGCGGGTTTAACCTGTTCATCTCATGGCATCTTGTTATGTTGGAATTACCTCCAGTAAAGTCCATATGGTGTATGCTGATGATTTGGAAAACATTCCATGTTTCAGTCTCCCAAGCAGCTGTGTGATGGTTTATCCACACCTTTCAGTTTAATTACGTCCTAATGAAGAAATGCTGTCTTCGTCATAGAGTTTTTCTGATTATCGTGCTGCTCCCTCTTGGTTTAGCCCAGCATTGGAGCCTCCTATGTGCAGTTACACTTGCCCTTTCCTTTTGTGCCCATTGTTGCCTTTTCAGTCATTGGAATCTGCAGGAAAAGCATCAAGTAATTAAGCTTTTTTCAGAAAATGGTGTGAGATCCATAGGGAAGTTTAAAAGACAAATAGAGAAAATTACCCGGTTAACCTCGTTCTTCCTGAGACTTGACTTGGATGTAACCTTTCTTGTGCTTATGGTTGCTCTCTGCTAGTGTAAGGCAGCGGTCTTTAACGCAGAGATTGTTTTAGAGGGCAGCGTGCAGCAATTAATCAGGTTTCAGATTTTCAGGACCTTTCTTTCTTTCTTACCAATGTATTTCCTGTGCAGACCTTTCAGTGTGAAGGGGCCAGTTTATGCTCAGCATACAGGGGAAGTACCAGCGTTAGTGTTGGCATATGGAAGAACCTCACTCAGTTCAGTCCAGTACTTCAGGTTAGCACAGCTGGCTTCTGCAAATGTTTTAAAGACTTTTCACGGAGATTTGGCTGCCGTTTTGCAATGCAGAATAACTGAATCATTCCTTTACATTGCTTTACTTCTTTAAGGAAGTATTTCTGCTTCTGCATTGCCCAGGATGTGTCACTACAGAACAAGTAGTTAGAACCACAGCCTCTGCTGGGCTGTGTACAAGTAGGCTGAAACTTTTGGAAACTACTTCAGAGCTTTGATTCAGGGCTAACACATTTCTTGTTCTGTTGTGCAGATGCACCCAGAACTGTTACTGATACAAAAGTGAGGTAAAATGTTTAAATAGAGGTTGTTCTCTCTTGTTTTCAGGCAGACAGACACTTACTACACTGCTCATACCAATCTCACGTTGTTTTTCTTGATAAAAGTCAGTCTTCTGAGGGAGCTGATTGCACTTTTGAATGAGCTATCAAAATGCTACGTACGAGCTTCAGAAAGACAATCTCCACTGACGGAGCAGGCTTGCTGACTGCTTACAGCCCCCTCTTGACTCAACAGGGAATGGTTTAACACTTGGGACCAAAAGTGAAAGAAGTCTGTGCTTCAAAACTGCTCTGCCCCACCTGCCCTTCCCACAGCCCCCTTCATGTAAGCCAGTTTCTTATGGGAAAGACTTGACCAAGCCGCAGGAGGATGGATAATCCTTCACATCAGAGTGGAGAAGATGAAGCAGTCTGATGATGTTTATCCTTGATACAGCGTTTTCCTTTGAGGTGTAGTTCTTGTAACAAAAAAACCACCCAAATTCTTATCCTCAAGGGAAATCAACTAATATTTTAAAAGATGAGCCTGGAAACTGAAATTCCACCTCTCCCCGAAATGGCAAATCTTAGCATTAGTAGTGATGTTTGTATAGTCCTTGTCCTGCAGCTCAAGGGTGTACTGTAAGCCTCTTGAGCCATGGATCCTGCTTGATAGGTGGGTCCCATGAGAAAGAGGGGTCCCGTGGAGGTCCCACGCTGCAGCTCCAGGAGTGGGGAGGCCACTGGCTGGTGCCTGTGGGGCTGTGGTTCCTGCAGGGCTGGGCTCATCGCTGTAGGGAGGTGCTGAGCCAAGGCTGGACCCTGCCATGTTTGTGGGGTGGTGTTACACAGAGGGATGCTTCCAGCTGAGCCTTGGGCACAGGCATTAAAAGCCCCTCCATCTTTCTGAAGCAGCTGATGAACATTACAAAGTTAAACCAAGAGGCATTACTTCTGAGTTGGTTTTCATTTCTAACCTGAGTAGTGGTTGGTGTGGCCTGTACCAAGTGCCCAAGAGCTTGTCTGCAGTGTTCAGTTGTTTAATAAATATTACCTCTTGAACTTCTTGTGTGCTCTTTCACAGCCATAACAATATTACTGTTTGAAGTAAAGCAGGATAATCACAGCGGTCTGGGGATGTTTTACTTTGAGAGAAAGAAAATAACAAACCTTTAATGTGGTCTCTTTTCCTACAATGGCAAAACGTAAAAAAGGAAGGAAAACCCTTCCTTGAGAAGGGATTAATGCAAGTGAAATAGCCACATTCCTGTCAGATATTGTTATTGAATTTAATGTACTTGGCTGCTGTTGGAAGTGTGTGTTCCAGTGCAGGTCTACACCTCCGGTAGTGAGGGACAAGCATAACTGTACAGTGGGGTTTGTTCCCTGTACCTGCATCTGAGGTTCCTTCTCTTGCAGCTCAGATACTCTGCCCAGAGCCTTTTTGACTACATGAAGAAAATCCAGAACGATTCCAGCGCTTTGGAGAGTTTTTGTGAAACACTGCTCCAGGTCTTTGAGGACAACCTGCGGAACGACCGGTAACCGTTTCCCTGTGCTCTTCATTCCTAACAGCAGGACAGCTTGAAATCAGATGCATGGCACGTCTTTTAGTAGGGCTAGATGAAGCATGCCTGAGCCTTGTTAAATGTGCTTCACGCCATCAGGTTGCTACAGTGGAGCCTTTGGTAAAACCTATAGCAAAGGAGTGGTGTAGGGTATTTTGCATTTACTATCACATTATCATGCATAATGTGATAAACACCAGGTTTTATATAATGCAGTACTGGGGTTATATATTGCTGCACGCTCTTCAGTATCATCCAGTCTGCATTTCCTTTAGGTAGAGTTCTTTCATAAATACTTGAAGGAGGTATCATTTTCTTGTGAAGATTTTTCTTTAAAGGTGACTTATTCAGCAAAATGAGATTAATTTCTCTAAGCCTCACTTATCAATATAGGACAAGGGGTAACGGGTTCAAGCTTAAACAGGGGAAGTTTAGATTGGATATAAGGAAGAAATTCTTTACTGTTAGGATGGTGAGGCACTGGAATGGGTTGCCCAGGGAGGTCGTGAATGCTCCATCCCTGGCAGTGTTCAAGGCCAGGTTGGACAAAGCCTTGGGTGCCATGGTTTAGTGTGAGGTGTCCCTGCCGATGGCAGGGGGTTGGAACTGGATGATCTGAAGGTCCTTTCCAACCCAAACCATTCTATGATTCTATGATTCTAATATGTGCAAAATAGAAAATATTCCCTACTGTGAAAAAAACCCACGATTATTAACAGGATTTTCAGGTCTATTCTGTTTCTTTTCTCATTTGTTGAAACAGAAAAGACGACCGCGGTTAATGCAGCTGACACATTGTGTGTCGGTTCACTTGGTAATTGCCCGCTGTAACTGCTGGTAGGTTTTGTGCAATGTGTTGTTTATATCCTAGAAAATAAATCACTGTTTTCTACTCCCATGAACTGTGTTTTCAGGACCCTGCAAGTTGAAACCAGGCGTGTTGTAAATCAGGTGTTTTCCTTCTGGCTCTAACAGAAGGTCCCCCTCTCAGCCAAGGAGGATGGTTTAGCCAACACACAACTCCCCGAGCAACCCTCCCCTGTCTAAATTAGGGTTCTAATTTAAATATGTGTAGGTAGATAGGAAGTTTCTTTGCTTCTCGTTAAAACACTGTGTATATGTATGCCAGGAAGTGTATTTACATTGTTAAATGATCTTCTTTCATCAGGGTGTCTGTACCTCTCCTGACAATGCTGGACCAAATGCTGGCAAATGGCTGTTTTGACACCTTTACCATGCAAGAGAAGTAAGTTGCTGAAAGTCTTTTCTGTGTGTTTTCCACCATGCAACAGGCCTCTTAAATCTTACAGTGCTGCTGAACTGCTCTAGATGTGGGTCCATGGGACTCCAGGGGTGAGTGTACGTGGCTCTGGTGATTTTAAGTTTTTGCAGATGTTTCAGAGGAGAATGGTTTTAATTCCAGTAATATTAAGATATATTCCACAGACCCTGCCAGGCAGCGTCGGGGCACATGTAGTGGTGTTTGCAGAATTGTACAGTGTAAATGCTACAAGCACTTGTACTGGTTTTGGAGTCTCTTGATTCAAGAATTGCAGGCAGCAAATAGATCTGAAAAGCCTTATGAATCTAAAGGTTTCAACTGAGTCTGCTCCTGTTTTGAAGTGTGTATTTAGATAGTCTCTTTTAATTGAGTGAGAGTTGAAGATTAGTCAGATACTCACAGATAGAATGAATAGTGCTCGTTCAGTTTGGTGATCATGCCGGTGACCTGGGGACTTCCACACAGACTCCAGCCTTCCCTGAGGGGAGAATGATAGATGATGGGTGGAAATCCCAGGAAGAGTCTGTCTCCTGCATCATGGGGCACTGGACAGAGCGCGTGTGGTAGCATCAGTGTGTTTGCTGTGCCAGTGAGGCTCAAACTCAGTCCTGTGGTGCCATTGTAAAGCTTGATGGAAAAGGCCTGAAATAAAACCTAGGGGGGAGAAGAGGGGGAGAAGATTTTTGAAGGTGATCCAAGCATATTTTTGACAAAAAGGCCACCTGCTGCTCTATAATGTGTGCCTTACAGTTAAACAGTAATAAGAGGGATGAGGTGTTTTTAAAAGCACGCTTACTGCTGGTGAGCAGCTTTCCTGTTGCTTCTATTCTGCTGTAAACTTCTTGTCATATAGCAAATGAAAAACCTTTTGGAGAACCTGGGAATGAAAGACTGACATTCCTTGAGGTGTTTGTTTCCATTTCATTGACTTCCCTCATTTTTTACTACAGTGGGCTGACTGGAGTTTCAGCAAGGGGTAGTGTGAACTGTCCTGAACCTTACTTCCTAATAAAACAGCAGCAGTCCAGAGTAGGTAATATCCTACACTGCTTAATTTAAGCAGGATCGGAGCAACCTGGTCCAGTGGAAGGTGTCCCTGCTCATTGTAGGGGGCTGGAACTAGAAGAGCTTTAAAAGTCCCATCCACCTCAAACCGTTCTGTGATTCTGTGACTAACAACTTTTGGCTGGATTAGTTTGACACTCGTTCAGAGCTCGCTGCTCCAGTTGAAGCACATTGCCACTTGGTGTCACTCCTGCCCTGCAGAGATGTGACCTGCGAGGCGTTTTCCTGCCTCTTCCACCTCCCAGCTCCTCAAGTTCAGAATATGCAGCTTGACATCTCTGGCATGGTTCTGTAGGTGGCTTTCAGCACTGGTGGAGCTCTCTGCAGGGCTGGTGTCTTGTGATCTTAGTTCAGGAGGGCGAGTGAACCCCTGGGTGTTTCTCCTCAGCTGTCATATGTTGAGTGCTCCTGTTTAGATTGATGGTTGGTGTGTGGGTCACTTCTCTGCCAGGGTCCTGCTGAACCTGCCAGTGGGGAAGTGAAGTGCAGGGTAAACACCTGCCCTGTGGGGTTTGAAATGAATCAGCTTCAGTATCACTGGGGTAATCACAAGTCTCTCAGAAGCAGCTTCTCTTTGTTGTGCTTGGCTTAGTTTTGAGTCTGCAGTATGGAAAGCTAAGCTCTTCCTGCCATTTTTAAGGCTGTTACTTCCTGTTCATCTTAAGTTGGCTTAAACCTGCATGTCCAGCATGGGAGTCTCCCCCTCCTGTGAACTGGCAGGAATGGTTTGTATTGCTACGTGATGAATGGCATTAGGGAACTGTTCCAGGTTAAAAATACCCTCTAAAACTCAGCTTGAGGTCGTTCCTCGATCTGTTCTGCTGTGTGCTCACAAACCGTGCCAGAATAAAGTGGGAAGCAGTGGAAGGGAAGGGAGGGAAACCATTTCTCTTGGCAGCAGGGCAGGTGTCCACAGGCACAAAGCGCCTGTGAAACTGCAGCATCGTTCACCTCCTGCTTCCTCCCTGCCCCGTGTGCCCTCCTGCCCAAACAGGGACGTAGAGCTCAGCTGAAATGGGATTCCTTCACCATGGTGGCATGACCCAAACCCTCCCCGTTTCACCTCAAGGTACCTGGTGAATATTCAGAGCTGTATTCATAATTATGTAGGGAGTGTGAATTGATCAGAGAATGGAAGCCGCCTGCAAACCTGGCACTGGGTGATCGTTTTCTGGTTACAGCTCCTGTGGCTGCAGGGAGATTGGTAGGTCCTGAGGAACTATGGTAAGATTTAGTGTAACACAGAGCACCAGGGCAACAGAATAGCCTGTGAATGGCAGTTCAGGATCTAATGCTTTCTGGAGTAATAAGTAAAAGCATTGAGTCTGATTCTTCTGTGTACGTATGAAGCATCCATGCACTGTGAATGTATCACATTTTTCTGGCGCTCTTGCAGTGTTTCAGGATGGTCTGTGTCCCACTGAGCTCCGACTGAAGATTTCTCTGTACTGCTGTGCATTACGTATTGCGTGTGTTCTCTGAGGGTGCTGAAGCGCTGGCACAGGGTGCCCAGAGAAGCTGTGGCTGCCCCATCCCTGGCAGTGTTCAAGGGCAGGTTGGACACAGGGGCTTGGAGCAAGCTGCTCTAGTGGAAGGTGTCCCTGCCCGTGGCAGGGGTTGGAGCTGGGTGAGCTTTAAGGTCCCTTCAGCCCAAACCATTATGGCATTCTGTGATTTCTCTCTTTGCTGAACATGGACTTCTTCAGAGCAGTTCTGCTGCTCTTACATTAGGCACCCAGCAGCAGAGCCTGGCAGAGGCTGTTGGGTTTCCTGGCCACCCCAGGCAGTGTGAGCCGAGCGGCTGAAGCTTCACTCACCTTCAGGAGGAAAAAGCCCTCCCCTTGCTGCAGCCCCGCGTGTGCCCAGCTCACATCATGTGAAGGCTTTAGGCTGATCCCTTCTCCCCAGATGCCGACTCTGTTCCTGCTGGCGCTGTGCCCACACAGGAGAAGGAATTTTCTCAATTTCCTTTCAGGAGGCCAAGCTGTTTGAGTCATCTGAGATCACACACAGGTTAGGTTTAGTTATTGCAAATGTGAAATTGGCAAATGACAGAAGCGCATCTGTTTTAAGCACTAAATGCTGCACGTGAGGTTATGTGTATTAAATTTATTCCAGATGCTTTTGTTGAAATTGGTCTCTTTGTTGCTGCACTTCCCAGCGATATCCCTGTTGTTCAACCAGGTTAAATCTCACCTAATTCACTACATTGCTGTTGTTGTGTGCTGAAAGCCAGGCAAGTGCTCAGGTATTGTGAGTAGTCGTCCATACAATGCCTTTGTGTAACTGGGGGTGGGAAGAGGAGAAATTTCACCAAGGCAAAAGAACGCATTCAGTCTCTTGGTATGAGGTGAGCAGGTCCCTGGTGCATGCAGACAAATTGAGGTGTGGGCACACACACACACAGACTCAGTCCTGCAGGTGTCTGTCATCCTCATCACACGTCTCCCCTGTGCATGCGTCCCGTGCTTGTCACGCTCCACAGAATGTGGAAGCGGGGCTGACAGGACCATGGGCAGTGCATGGCGAGGAACCTGCTCTTCCAGCATCTGACAGAGGTGTTTTAAATCAGCCCCCACAGGGGGTTTGGTCCTGGAGGCCACTCTTGGCTCTGATCATTTCTTATGAAGCCCCAGTATCAGCACTGAAGCCTTGGTAATTTAATCTACTTTTTCAGTGGGGTTTCTGGACAATATTTATGGCTGTAGACAGCGTTCTTTAGCTTAGTGGGTCCATGCTTTGTTGCTCGGGGGGTTTTTAACGAAGTCAGTCTTTGCCAGTGTTTTGGGTTTTGTTTCACGTAATTAAAAAGCAGCAGCTCTTGTTAGGGAAGCTGCATGTAAAAGGTGCATTAAGGTCACAAAACATCGTGTCATTCCTATAAACAGCTTGTTTTAAATGGTCTTTTTTTCCAGCAGATCATGCCGCACACCTCTCTGGAGCAGTTTTCCTCCACAGCTTTGCATCGCAGTAGCAGCAAATGGATGTCACTGTTTTTGCTTTCTGCACAGTACAGAGAGGCCTCCAAAATACGCAGCCCCGAAGTTAATCATGCTGCTAGACAAATAGGAAAGAGTTTCTTTTGCATCTGCAGCACTCCAGCTTTGAGTGTAGCAAGTAAAAGATTAAACCATTTGAACTGAAATGAAAGCAGTATTCCCTCCTTACGTCTCTTTAATAGCTCCTTGGAATATCCTGACAATGCTTGTGTTTGTACGAGTGGCTGGGAAAGAGCTGTGGGAATCACCTTTCCCAGGCGGTGTGGAAAGAGGAAAGAATTTGCTCAATGTATTTAAAGCTGGCTTCGTGGCTCAGATACGTAACGGGGCTCAAGCCCTGTGTTTAATTGCGTTGTCCGGCATCACCGAAGGAATTCAGGCAGTGAAATGGTGGAGTGTTTAAGAACAGCATTTATCACCCTGTAGGTAAAGTCTGGTGGAAGCCCTTAGGGAACGACCTGCGCACCACAGTGACACACGGACTAAATAACCTCTGTTTGGCTATGTCTTGTAATTCCTGACATGGTGTTCCTCATCCTACCACGCTCTGTTGCAAACAGCAGCCATGGCTAGCCACGTATCCTGGATCTGCTGGGTCGGTTTGGGTAAATGGAGTTCAGTCCTCAGCATGCAGGTTGTAGCAGTGGAAATAGGGTAATAATTAATGCTAATTCATTCCCTATTAAAACCCAAAAACACCCAGTGAGGTGGTAGCCAGACTTGCCTGTGGCTCTACCAAAGGGCAGCCTGATACTGTGCTGTTGTGGAGAAAGCACTCCTTGCTCTGCACAGTCTTTCCTCACCTTTGAATGTTAATTTGGTACCTTTACAGTCATTAAATGTGTTTGAAATCCTACTGGAACTGATTGTTCATCTCTTCTTCTTTCCCATTTTCAGCCATCCCTTTCCAGTGAAGTTATTTACCCTTTGTAAAGAAGAGATCAAGAGATCCAAAGACATCCGGAAGCTTCGCTCTAGCATCGGAGTGTGAGTCGATAAACTAATCTTTGCTCTGCTTGTACGAAGTGAAGAGAATTTAAATTACCAGATAGAAGAGCTGGGTCTATTTCATGTGAAATGTAATTGAAAAAAGCCCACAAATACACATAATAGAAAGTTGTGAGAGCTTCCTTTCCTTGTTTAACTGGGGTTAAACACATCTAGCTCCAGGGTAAAAGCCCTCAGTCCAGGTAGCAGAGGAGGCAGCACCAGGGTTCACTGGGAGACTTCTCCACTGGCAAAGCCTGCCCTGTGCTTCGGTGTCGACGTGATGCTGGTTCACGTGCGGGTCCCAGCGCGCCCTCAGTGCTGCCCGTCAGCAGTCACACCATGTTTGCACTTGGCACAGCGAGCAGCACCTCAGGAGCCCTCTGGGAACTCAGCACAGGTACCTCAGTGTTTGCTTTCCCACAGCACTTGGAACCAAGATTTCCTGGGCACTGCAGAGCATCCCTCCCTTTTCTCAGATACACCTCTTCCTTCTCACCCGCAAAACGCACTTCTGCAGGTCCAACTCGATCTGTTTTCTTCCTTGTGTTTTCTAGGTTTTGTGGCCTGATTCAGTTTCAAGGAGACATGAGAGAGAAAGTTTTCTTTCAGTTGTTTCTCCTCCTTTGCCATCCATTTCCTGTAGTAAGTACTGAAGACACTGCGTATTGTCAACTGTATTGTCTAAAATACTTCACACATAAAAAATAATCTGCATCAAAGCAGCATTCTTTGCAATGGACATCAGTGTATACAATAGGTTTCATTTCTCAAGGCTCTGCTATCTGCAGTGCTGCCACCTGAAACAGGCTGCTGACTGCTCCATACAGTGGAAACACCTCTGTGGAAAGTAAGAAGCAATTTAGGTGCCTAAGTCATTTGTTTCTTCTGCTCAGCACCCAGCACAGTGAAGATCTGTTCTCCATACAGAGCTTGAGGGTTCCAATCAGACACATCCCTGTTAGCTTTGTGGTATTTCTGATAGTTCTGGTTCAAGAAAAACGTATTTATTTGTTGTGTTTGTCAGGTGTGACGAGGGCTTGTGCAATGCAGGCAGGTTTATCAGGGGTTTACCTTTTCATGTAACTAACTGCAACAGGGCACAAAAATCAGTTCTTAGTTCCAAGTATGTACAAGAGAAGATCATCTGGGGGATAATAATATCTTAGCTGATTGATTAATACTTCCATTGCCTTAGCAAAGGCTGTGGGGTTTGGGGTGGTTTTCACCATATAAAACCCAGGATCCCTGGCTTGCAGCTGCTGTGATGCCAAACACATCCAACAGCTCCATGTAGCCCTGGTGTTCTGTGCAAGGTTTCCCCTGGGGACGTCGATGGATGTTCCTGTGAGTAGGTAGGACTTGCACCTCTGATGTTATGGGCAGCCATGGAGCTGCATCCACAGCCAAGCACTGTAGAAGAAACAAAGCCATGGGCAATGGCAACCCATGAGGTCCTGAAGGGGTTGGAGAACCCCCTGAAGAGCCTGGTGTCCGGCCAACGCAACCCAACACTGTTTATTCTAACCCTGATTACTTTTGCCAGTTACTTTTAAAGGTTAAAATCAGGTGGTGCTCAGCAAAGGCTGGGACTGCAGATTTTTACTGCAGCTGTTCCCATGCTGTGTGTACTGGCTACAAGAAGAATCCTCTGCAGGAAGGGCACAATGTAAGAACTGAACAGAGAACATTTCCATTTCATTTCCATTTCCATTGGTGTTTTAGATCATAAATATGTTTTGCTTTTACAGATGGGTCAGTTTAATTGGACTCTGCTACTCCAGAAATAAGCCTAGAGTTACTAAACCTCATTTTTTTGCCTTCCTTTGCTTAGCATCAGGCTTTCCTGGAAAAAACCAACAGAAGCAGGTTTTGCTGCACTTTTGCTGTCTTCCATTAGGTATCCTGCCACACACTGTACTTCAGAACCAGCCTCACTGCAGTGTTCACTGCTTCCAGAACCCACAGTGTAAAATGTTCAGGTTAACTCCTCATCCATCTCCCAGCAGGTTTTGAGAGTTCTGCTGACTCTTACAATCTCCAGGCTGGAAGTCTGTTCTGTGAGCCTGCAGCAGCCCAACTCGGAGCCAGACTTTGCCTCAAGCAAAGAAATTGTCCAGTTCATAGAATGAGTTTAAAACTCATCTAGTCCAACCCCCCTGTAATGAGCAGGGACCCCTTCAACAAGCTCAGGTTGCTAAGAGCCCCATCCAGTCTGGCTTCCAGGGATGGGTCAGTCTCAAACATTTGACTTCATTCCCTGTGAGGCACTGAGCTGTACCCTTAATCTGAAACACTGGAAAAGGGCAGTGAAAATGCACTGTTCAGTAGCATGAACTTCCTGGAGGTGCAAAAGCAAACTCCCTTCCTGCACCGGATCCATGTCAGAGGCAGGAATGGACAGACTAGTTCTGAGTGTAACAAAGTGCTCACCATAAACTGCTGTCCCTGTGATGAGGAGCCAGTCCCAGCGGTGGCACTGGGCTCTGCCACACATGGCTGTGCAGCCTTCAGTGACCTTCCTCTGCCTCTTCCCATAGATACGGAAAACAACAGCCAGCCAACTGTATGAGATGCTGATAACCTACAGCGATGTGCTGGATGCTGCCATCATGGATTCAGTTCTGACCATACTCAGCGATACCAACTGGTAAGTGCATTTGTTGCCAGATAGTGATAAGAACTGATAATTTTTGTACTAAGAAGTTAAATAAAAGTTGGATGCCTTTGAAACCTGAAAGAAACGATACCTGCTTTTAAGCTATTTATAGCTTTAAGGCCAAAAAAAACATTGCTTGAAAGGATTCTTCTGTTCTAAAGAGCTATCTGGTACATTGTCCTGTGGTACCATTGTGCATGTGCATGCGCATATATATATATATATATATATATATGTGTGTGTGTTTTATATATATATATGTATATGCACCACATACCATTGTGGCATGCGTAAATTCACTACTAGACAAAGATCCATATTTTTTTAACAACATAAAAAGGGAGGGAATCTTGGAAGTTCTCCATGAATCAGAGACCGGGCTGTGCACACAGTCAGACATCAACTGCACAGACAGTTTCTTGGCATGATGAGCACTGGCAGGATCTGGGGAAAGGAAGGATCTCTGCAAGCTGCAGAACAACAGAATTAGCAGAACAGCTCAAATCTCCCATGAAATGTCATTACTCAAAACACTACAAACCCTGTATTCAAGCAAATACTTTGAATTGGAACAGTTTAGTTGTTTCCCAAGCATAAGATGGCATGAATTATACAACCACTTCTGTAGAGCGTAATTCACTCATTTACCTCCTTTTACCTTCCTCCAAGGGCAGGGGAGCAGGGCCCCTTCTTCCAAAGAAGGATTCACCAAAGCTTAAATCAGTTTGTTAGTTTTGCTGCCATGTTAAATGTAGTTCCTTGTTCCAGATGATGCTCCTGGGTCATGGGTGCAGTGGCCCAACACCCTGCTTCAAGCAGTAGTCAGTACATGAGAATAGACAGCTATAAAAAAAATACATTATTTATTTGGTTATTAAATGGGTTTTTGTCTTCATTGACATTTCATGGAACTAAAATAAAGCAAGACATGCTCAGAGAACAAAGCTGCCTCGGGGTTGTGGGTGACATTTTTCAGACTGATGCTTACATCATTTAAATTTATTTACTGTCTAGTTTATTTCTGTGTTTGAGCTCAAGTAACTTCGTATTTGGGAAACGAAAACGAGGTTTGTCATTGTAAGGGATGGCTGCTGCCAAAACTCAGTAACGGTCTCAGGTTTGAAGAATTGGTTATTAACAGTTCTGCTGTTGTTAAAATGCCTGTTGTGTAACTACACATTGGTGCTTAGTATCACAGTTAGTGTGATGCAGTGCTCCCTCATGAAATCTGAGTTGAAGAACAGGCTTGCTCAGAATCACAGAATAGTTAGGGTTGGAAAGGACCTTGAGATCACCCAGTTCCAACCCCCCTGCCCTGGGCAGGGACACCTCACACTAAACCATGGCACCCAAGGCTCTGTCCAGCCTGGCCTTGAACCCTGCCAGAGATGGAGCATTCACAACTTCCTCAGGCAACCCATTCCAGTGCCTCACCGCCCTTACAGTAAAGCATTTCCTCCTTATAGCCAATCTAAGATTCCCCTGTTTAAGTTTTAACCCATTAACCCTTGTCCTGTCACTACAGTCCCTAATGAAGAGTCCCTCCCCAGCATCCCCATAGGCCCCCTTCAGATACTGGAAGGCTGCTATGAGGTCTCCACGCAGCTTCTCTTCTCCAGGCTGAACAGCCCCAACTTCCTCAGCCTGTCTTCATACAGGAGGTGCTCCAGCCCCTGATCATCCTCATGGCCTCCTCTGGACTTGTTCCAACAGTTCCATGTCCTTTTTATGTTGAGGACACCAGAACTGCACACAATACTCCAGGTGAGGTCTCACAAGAGCAGAGCAGAGGGGCAGGATCACCTCCTTTGACCTGCTGGTCACGCTCCTTTTGATGCAGCCCAGGATACAGTTGGTTTCTGGGCTGCGAGTGCACACTGAAGCCGGCTCATGTTCATTTTCTCAGTGACCAGCACCCCCAAGTCCTTCTCCCCAGGAAGTTACATAAAGAATTTGGTCACAGAAACAACTGAGGAGGAGCAGATTCCTGATGTCACACAGGGGTGCTCACAGTACCACAGTTAGACATGGTACGCTTACAGCCAACCAGCTCTAGAAGCACCAGTGGTAGGACAGCTCTAATGGGTTAGTACAAGAAAGCAAAATACTTCCTGTTTTCCCCTTGTCACTTCCAGGGTGTGATGGGGCTGCCTGGTTTGTGCTTAGTTCAGGGCTGGCTCTAAGCTCCCCAGTACAGTACATCCACTGCACCAAGATTAAAGATGAAGAGATCGTTCACTTCAAACTTAATTGTTTTATCTCACAGATTTAACTGTTTACAAAGGAGGCATTTGAAGCCTTTGCTTGAGTGTCAGAGAGGGCTGCTTGTTACTCTCAAGTGCTCTCAGTGCTAGAACAACCAGTAACTTCTGAATTGCAATAAGCGTTAACAGCAGGAAGCCAAATGAGAATTAATGTTTGGGGAAGACTAATTACTGGCTGCATAGATTTGTTCCTTGTTGGAACAACAGAGTTTGTCAAACAGTTGTAGAATACAGAGTTTAAACTGGTAACTCTATATAAGAAGCTTGTTCAGCTACAGAAAGGGTTCCACTATTAAATATGACAAATTGTCCAAAGTTATTTCTGACTTGCCCTTTCAGCTTTTTCTCTGTAGTTCTGGACTCTGTTTGTGTGCTAAGAGTTAAGTTCTTAGTCCTTCATTTACAGTTGTTACTTAAGAAAACCAAAACAAATCTACTGAAATGGTGAGTAATGGGAGCAGTCTCACAGCATTCCAGAGTGGTGGATTTTTACAGCATGGAAAAGAATGTTGTCTGCATGGATTTTTGGCATTTGGGAGCGTTTTGTAACTGACAGTTCTTGAGGAAATGATCTCATGGACATGATGCTATTGCAGAAACCTTTAAAAGACAAGTTTGAGGTCTGGATTTTGCAGGAGAACATCAAACGTTCTCCAGATCCAGTGACATCTATCTTAATTCTTGATGCAAAGTCTTCTTAAACAAAATGGAGCTGTGACTTTAGAGAATAAATGATTTAACTTTCAGTCAAAGGGGTGTATGAGTGTTAGATTTTGGACTACAGAAATCAAAAAGATAGTCTTGGTCATTTTACCATTAACTGGTCACTCGTGGAGGACTCACTGTGTACTTAGGGGGTGTCTGCCCCGAGATGGTACAAAAATGTTACTCTTAAACCGTGACACAACAAAACCTGCTCCAACTGTACATGAAGGAAGAGCTGCACACACAGTACAGTGACAGTACGGATATAGCTAACAGCCAGGTTTTATGTATCAGTTAACTGGACAATGCTTCCTCATGCAGGGAGGCAGAACTGCCCGTCGTAAGAGAGAAGCGCAACTGCCTCTGTGATCTCATGAACGTGCCCAAGCCACAGCTGGTGTCCAAGGTAAGAAAAAGCAACAGGCTCCAGAGGGGCTTTAGAGAAACAGTGATGATCTACCGCTCCCCACACCTACTGAGTACTTGTGTGCGCCAGCTGTGGTTCTTCACTGGTTCGGGAGGAACCTCCTCACACCTGATTGCACAATATGAGAATTGCTGGAGACTCTCTGGCTTGAGCCCTTCCAGTCTTGCTTCTTGAAAACATCCCAGGCCTGTAGCATGGCATCACCTAGAATGAAAATGCAGTGTGGATGTTTTAGACACTGACATTCCTGGGGCAAGAGAAGAACGGATAAAACCCTCCCCATCAAGTTCAACAGCAAAATGATAATGTGAGATGAAAGCAGAGCCTTCTGACATTGCCTAAGAGGCAGAATAGAATTTAACAATTAATACATTCACAGAAGGCAGACACCGTGTCCCCATGTAGGCCCCATTTCATGCACATCTTTTGGAATTGCCCATTTTCTGCTCAGTCAGGGGTTCCTCTCCTCCCTGTCCAAAGGTGAGAAGGCTGAATCAGTACTGCTTTAGAGAACATGTGTTAACATGACAACTTACAAAGAAAAGTTAGTTTTACTTTGAGCGATACAAGACAAGGTGAAAATGCTCGCTGACCTAGGACTACTTCCCTACTTACCACAGGCATCCACAGCATATGCTCTATTCTGTAAACAGATTAAGCTAAAAATAGCGGTATATTGATATATTCTTGGCCTTTGTAATACTCATTATGCTTTCATAGCTCTGGAATGCTTTGTCCTTTGTAATTATTTTCGAATTCAGAAACATCCCCCCTGCATTCTTTCCTAAAAGGGTGGATCTTCATTTCCCTCATTTTCTAAACTACCTGCACACCATTGGGTTTATTTTCATTACTAGAGTTATGCAAACCATTGATTATTTTTTTGCCCTGCACAGAACTGCATTTTTAGCATTAGCCTTTTTCACAGCTGCACCATCTGTGGCTGAAAGCCACCAAGTCCTTTCTCCTGCATAGCATCTAAAGGAGATCCTAGCTGGTGATGTTTTCACAGTGCTTGTTGAACTGGCTCTGTGTGATTGTTACCTGATGTAAGTCCTTGAGGTCAGCCAGTTCCTCCTGTGTAATACTCTGATAATCCTTTACACTGAAGATACTTCCTAATGTAAGTATCCTATGTTTTGAGTTATCATTGATTGATAGAGATATACATATATATATATATATACATATATACACACACTTTAGAAAGGTCTGTTTGTTTAACTGGTCAGAAGACCATACTTCACTGGTTACTTACGGTGAGTAAACTTCAGTGACACCCTGCTGTGCCCACAGCAGTTTCTTTACTCATCTTTCAGCTTTTCCCATCATGTCTACACCTTTGTGCTTTTAGTACGACCTTAAGCAATCTGCAACTACAGTTTTGTGATGTTGATAAGCAAGACCTGGGCCTTCTCACCCCTACAGGGAACTGGGTTTAGAGCAAAAATCACTCTGAGCATTGCTGAGTCAGGGTTTGCTATCAACCACCAGAACTGTTACATTCAAAATAAAGGTGTTTGTTACAAGATGAACTCCCTGATCTCAAAACCCCCTTATTTGAATTCGTTAATTACTGGAGGCTGAGAGAGGACTGACAAGTTAGGAGAACACTGTCTCTGATACACACAAAACAGTAAGAAATACCCAAATATACATACAGGTGTTTCAGGTGGAACTGTTAACAAACAGCATCATGTGTAATCTGGTACTCAGGTGCTGAATTTGGAACTTTATCTTTTCCTCCTTTGTTAACATGAGAGAATCATTAGTATAACTTCCAGCAAAGAGTGAAGCCTGCACCTGCCCAAGAACTGCTGGAGTTCACTCTGAAAGTGACAGTGCACAACACATTGCTCTTCCAGAGCTCCCATAAATAGAGGAAGCCAAGCCTAACAGGTGGCTAAAGTTAATTTCAGCTGAAATCAGCATTTACAGTGCCTTTAAAACTTGTACAGATAAAATCTGCTAGAGGATAGTTAGAAATCGCGGTGTTAGAAAGGACTGTAGATGCTACAGCTTTGTATGTCTGTGTTTTCTTCTCCATGTTTAGTTTACTAAATTACATGGCTGAGGTACTGTTAAAACACTGATACATGCCTACTCCATGTGTTTCTTCTCTCCTTTAGAGCTCAGCATGATGAAGCTGCAGGCACTGGCTGCTGGTCCGTCCACTGAAGCTCTGGGTTCAGGTGCCGTTAAGATGGCCGAGTTCATGCTGCCGCATCCTGACAAAGGGGCTCTCGGCAGAAGCCGCGCAGCACGCTGTTGAACAAGAGAAGAGGCAGAGATCACATCTTACAGCACTGTGCAGCTCTGCCACGGGCAGATTCAATGTGGTTCCAGTTTTTAAAGGCATTACCTGTAGCCACAAGATGGCGGTTTCTCTTCATACTTCTGTCACAGTTGACCTAGGTTATTTCTCTTGATGTCAGTGATTTATACTTCTACAACTCTGAATGGAGCTATTCAGGCCGTGCTTGCTGTACACACATTTAGTATTAAACTTGCCTTGCTGCATTAGTCTCTGAAAAGAACTGTTTTTCAGAGGTAAGTATGGCAGTGCTTAGTGATAATGAAATCTTCCTGCACATCCAGTATCTCTGTGGATAAATCTGTCATACTTATGTCATAGTAAAACAAAAAAAGCCGAGTTTCACTTCAGCTCAAGTCAAAACCTCTCAGTAGTTCTTTATAGAAGTAACTCAAGTAAATGTTTTTTGAGGTAAACTAGCTTTAGGGATTGAAGCTTTATCCCGCTGAAGAACAGAGTACTTCCAGCAACCACTAGGAATTTAGACCATTTCTTATTGACCATAAAATGAAATGGCTGGTAACATTTATGATCTTTAGCAAGGTTAATGTGCTGGGGAGGACAAATGCACAGGCAACATGATACTCTAATTACACCATGTTATTTGATGGTTTGAATTAAATCTCACTATCCCAGTGCTTCAGGTAGAACAATAGCTCTGTGTGTGTGTGTGCGTGTGTGTGTATACACGTATCTATGAAGATTTAAAAGGAAGGAAAAATTCAGGCAGAGGAGCTAAACCTAAGCCAGTTTCTCTATGAAATACCTGCTACAAACTGCAGCAATCTTCTCCTGCAGGTGTTTGTTCACTTCCAAAACTACACCCTGGCTGTCTCCCAGAGCCTTTTTAAGAAGGTAACTATAAATTCTATTATTCTGTACTTTTAAGTATACTTGCAACCTGTCCGGGAGATTAAATTCAGTGCAGATCAGAGTCATTCACTGCCTGTTACACAATCAGTACTAATTCATGTGGCCATGCGTGATGCAGGGCTGCCCACAGGTATTACTGCAGGAGGAATGCTCGTGAACCCACAGCCCCAGTTTGTTGCACTGTCATTAAAATGGAAAATTCTAGAACATTCTTAAAAGACTTCAGATTTGCAAAGTTATTCCTACAGGTCCCTGCTGCAAGAAAAACCATGAGTTGTGTTGGCAATAGCTGCTTATTCAGGAAAAGCTGAGAGGGTCCAGTGAAAACGGTGAGCATCTGTCCATGCAAACACATCTGGCTGCCAGATGACGGTACAGACACAGCTACTTTCACACAGCCCCAGTTGGAGGATGCCACGCTCCGGTCACAGCCTGGCCCTGTGCAGAGCTTTACCTCGGCCAGCACGGGCTGCGGCATCCAGTGGCAGGGAATGGCTGAGTGATGTTTGACAGAACCCTCTCTTTACACTTCCAGTGGTTACAGGCTTTGCTTAGTGCATTTCTAAGGGTTCCCTATGGTAACAGTCCCCTTGTAATCTTATGGCCTGTATTGGATGGTTCTTTAAATTAGAAATACAATTTAACGATCAAACTGAACTTGGCAAACAAGGGATGTGTAATAGTAAAATGAGCAAATAGCATTATCCATGGTGTAACCAGGACCCCCCTTAGAAAGGGGTTGCTCAGCACAAAGATTAACTTAATAAAGCACAGATTGCTAAAAAATTCTCAACCTCTCAACACTTGGGTCTTGGTACTCACAGATGCACAGAGGATAACACGGCTTCAGTATCACTGCCTTACCTTGGTTTTTAGTTAAAGTGATAATAATCCACCCCTTCCTTCAAGTTCAGCATGCTCAGGTTTGCTTCAAATGCTCCACCTGTCAAATCCTGGCAGGTGATAGAATAGAATGAGCTCAACCAGACAAACACGTTTCAGGTTGTAACAGGTTTGGGTAATTCTGGTCTTTAGACCACAGAAGAAAGTCCTATTTGCAGAACTAACCATAAACAAAAAGCCAGGCTCAGAAATGTTTCCATTCAAAAATTAAGTGTATGCTGAAAACCTGAAAGGTCAAGTAAGTATTTGGGGGGGTGTCAGACAACTCCTTCTCAGGCTGCAGTGTGGAACAGGAGGGCAATACCGGGCACAGCTCTGCAGGGTTTTTGCACACTTTGGTCCCTAATGCATCCTCAGAGAATGGACCAAGGGGGTGAGTTTGACACTGGAGTGGTTTTGAAGATTCTGAACAAGGGGTAGCTTGTCTGACAAAAGAAACCTCTCATCAGGCAGCTGAAATACTTTGCATAGGGAAAGGTTTGCTTTGAGCCCTAGTTACATTACCTGACCGGGAGCTGGGTGGGTTTGCTTCATGAGCAATTGTGCAAGGCAGTGATGATGGCATAGAGAAAGCACAGCAACTGCAGTGTTTCTGAGCATTTCTGCTGAAGTTGTGGACCAGAGTTTTCAGACAAGATGTTGTATTAGTGTCTCATTGTGAGGGCTTCACAAATTAAATGTGCTTTATAGAACAGGTTGCACAGATGTTTTGTCTAGGGACTTCCACCCACCATTATATGTAGTATGAAGAGTTAAATTAGTTGTAATATTACTAGCTTATCCAAGAGTTTATCAACCAACAGTACATGATAATGCCCTAAGGTACTTTCAGTCTGGCTTTACAACTCATAGTTATGATCTCAGAGTCGATCATAAAGTTGGGAGTGCTCAGTTAAAAGGAGACTGTACCAGATGAGATGAGATTCAGCTAATCGATCTTTGCACAGATGCAGGACAGTGCTGGGATGTCAGTATTTGTATCTAGATACAGGTTTAGTTACTGTCAGACTTTTTACTAATGCTTGCAACTAAAATGTATTTGATATTTTGCTTTAAAACTTCGGTGTTAGCCCATACACTGTGCTTTGCTATTTTAAATGTAACAGCAAAATAATTGCTGGTTATCATCTTCTAGTTACATTACTAGGTCAATTACAGCAGCTGAAATAAAGTTACCACAGTTGGGCACTTTGGAATCGGCAAGGCAAAACCAAACAGTTTTTCAGGTCTGATTTAGAAACCAAAGCCTTTGTCATACATAGGGCTGCAAAATATGAGGACTAAATGAGGCCAGGTGATAACTGTATCTGCCCATTTGTGTATATAATGTTGGGCAAGAAAGTAAAACAAATCCAAGTTCCTTTACAGAAGCTGAACTTTTCATTATTCTTAATACATCTCTACTTAGTACTACTGTCCTAAATCCCCAAAATACTCAGCACAATCAATCTGGTTCAAAAGCCATTCAATTTCCTAGTATAAGGTTCTGGGAAAAGCTACTTGCAGTAAATAGAACATAGTATTTGTAAGGATAAATGCTAGTTTCAAATGTAAAGCAAAGGCTGAAGGTGGCACTCACCAGCTTCACGCAGATAATGAAGGGAGGAATTGCATCTCTGAAGTGACAAACTGGAACTCTTGGTTTTGGTCTCTCCTGCAGGAAGAAGCAGTAGGGTTCAGCAGAGGCACACAGGGCTACTTGAGCTTACTTTTAGAAGCTACTGAACACTAACAGGGAAACATTGAGACTATAACTAAATAGCTGATCGCTAACTCATTTGTTTCCCAGTTGGCTTGAGCACCCTCCTGTTCTTACCACAGTCTTTCAGTACAATTCTTTGCCCAGCGCTGCAAATGACACCAGATCTGAATTAAGAGCCTTGTGCTGTTGGAAGGAGAAGGTCTCGCTCCTTCACCACTTTTTCCTTTACTTCCAAGCTCTACTTTTAGCCCTTTCCCAAACAATTCCCTCTCAGATCTGATGGCCAGGTATGCTGCTCTAATAGCCTACCCCATAAAATAATATGGGGTTTTTTGGTAGGTTAACTTTCTGCCACTTCAGTGAGCTGCATTGCTTACTGTGCCATCAGACACATCAAAGCAAAGTGGGTACAAAGGAGAATCCTTCCCTCTCAGTGGGAGCTGTTGAATGGCTTGTGCCCAACTGGGACTTCACCATGGAGCCAAGCTGCAGAATTTGCTAAGGAATCACAACAGTTTGCAGTACAATCTTCATGACTGCTCTGGGAGCATGGCTATGTCTTAGGAAGCCAAATGCACAGAAGCTGTAACAATTATGCTGACAGTATCACTACACTGCTAGGTAGCGAGTCCTCAGGATTCCAGGTCAAAATCCCAAACTCCAATTTCTTTCATGCAGCTGAAAGCACTCATCAGCTTCCCAGTATTGTCCTTGATGTTACAGTTACTGTGGTATAACCACAAGCTGTGTATCTGAGGACCTGCCCCTCCTCACCTCAGTCCTACTCCCATCAGATACAAGGATCATGCAACCTCAGGGTAATTGATTCACAAGATAACCCACTGGAGAGCCTTTTATTTGGAAAGTTCCTTTTCTGCCAGATCAGCTCACTGAATCCAGTCACCCCTGAGCCACCAGCCTGCATGGCCCACAATAACACCACAGCAGGAGTGTGTGGCTGAGGGCAGTGCAGCGTCAGGCCAACCCAGGCTGCAACAAGACATTTTTTCCCCCATCTCATTTGTTTACTGCCATCTAAATACTATACTTCCTTGTCTAGGGAATAAAATGCTGCTGCTTACAATTCTAAGCTGCTAAGGAACCTGCCAAAGTTCTGTTCAGATCCAGTATACCCTATAGTACACAGATAGGTTACAGCTAATCACAGAAGCTTGCTTTATTTTAATAGGTATTTGAATTTATCCATCATGAGCCAAATTCTACTCCCACTTGAAAGAAACCTGCCAGTGAGGGCTGTGTGTTACCCTGTTACATCAGAATCCTTCCAAAGTATATCTCGGTTTGTCTCTCTGAACTGACTTCAGTGAGCTCCATAGCTCTGGCTCCATTGTTTGCACTCCAGTATCAATCCCCAGCAATCCAGTTTGCTGGCACAGCTTCCTTATCAGAACGAGTAGCCATACAAGATTTAAAATCCCCTTTCAGATCACAGTAAAGAACTAACCTCAGATTCCTCGTAAGTGTAGAATCCTTTTGTTATTTTCTTTTCATCCACATCACAAAACGCAGTTACCTGCAAACAGAAATGGAGCATTTCAGTACCATCCCTTGCTACCACGGGTATTTCACCTGCAGTGTATCTGCGTCAGTAACGCTACAGGCACGTGAATGAATGCAGAAACAGGGCAACATGCCTCAGTCCTCCTATGGAGCTTAAACAGTTACTAGATCCTTTCCAGGCATATCTTAAGGAGATGGATGCGTTTTGCAGTTGCCCATGAGCACGATGTTTTTACAGACATGAGAACAGGGGATCTAAGCTACTTACTGCACGAGACAAAACATCTGTGGATCTTCAACTTCATCCTCAGCAATATGCCAACTAAAGTACAACCAGAAAGTAGCCTTCTCATTTTGGCACTTAATTCCACTAACACCTAAGATTAGATAATACCAACCCTCCTCCTTCCACCCACTGCAAGCTATCTACCACCAGATAGCTCAGTATTGCAGTCCTAACACTACTGCTTTGGATGCTCTGGTAATGCCAGCCCCAATTCTAGGTCATAACACACCATGTGTGGGAATTCCTGTGGGTTTGGACTGAAAAGTTCAGCAGATCTGGTATTTAAACACGTATCGTTACTGCTTCATTTTGGTTCTCCTTACTGTAGTTATGGAAGCATTATCTGCAGCCCCAATTGCCAAATATTTTACATGGTTTTCTATTTGCATTCCTCATAAATATACAGGCAGAATAAATGCAATCCAAACTACACAGTGGCCTCATTTTTGAACCAATAGGTTGTCAGTAACATAGCTGTTTCCCTCTGCCTTCCATTTGAGCTACTCGTATTACCAACACCAAACTCTTACATTGAAGCAGAACAGTTAATTCAGTTAAGAACTTGCAGAAATCAATTCTTCTGGTGAAAGCTGGATAGCAGTTTTCCTATCTTTTTAATTGCTGCATTAAAAATTGATTCACAACACTTACTGCTGAGAGAATGTGAAAAGCCCAACAGCTGTTTATTAATTTACTAAGTTAGAGAAGGCTGCAAAAGGCTGGCTCTCTTCCTGTGCCTGCAGACCTCTCTCACACTTTCTTCCTGTGATTAAGATAGTTTTCTTTTACCTAAAGTGACCTCATTGGCTTTGCGAAGAGGAAAACTCTTGACACAAGTCATCAGGCTGCACTTGTGCATCATGCCACCTTGACAGCCCCAGGGCAAGACTGCAGAGGACCAGAACCGTGTTACAGGTGTTTCCAGGCAATGGCCAGACAGAGCTGTATGCTCCTGCAATATAAAAGGTGTTTCTACATTAAAAGTACTTTGGAAATACCTTCCCATCCAACAGAACAGTTTGCTATCCAAATCCTTAAGGCAGCAACCATTAGCAACTCCCTCAAAGACAAAAGATCTTTAAGCTTTCATTTTCTCTTGAACACAAGTTAATACACTTTACATCTCTGACCCTATTTCTATGACCACTGTAATGCGTTACTGTAGCTAAAAAGAAATTAGATGGTGTGGCCTGAGCATTATAAACTACATCACAAGATTTCCTGTACCCATCTTACTTATATGTCTATATACACACATGTATATATGTATGTGTGTATATTCTTTTCATATATATATATATATATATATATGAAGAGAGGCAGGTGGAAGCTACTGGGGAGAAGTTCCTGTTTTACTTTTCATTCTGTGTTAACCACCTTTAAATTCTCCAATATCCTGCAAATCTGGCAGCGTTCAAGGCCAGGTTGGACAAGACTTGGAGCAAGCTGCTCTAATGGAAGGTGTCCCTGCCTGTGGCAGGGGTTGGAGCTGGATGAGCTTTAAGGTCCATTCCAAGCCAAACCAGGCTGGGATTCTATGAAATCCACTATTAACGTTTCACTGTCCTAGAAGCTGTGCTCACCACAAACAAAATTCAGCAGGACAGGTCTTCACTGCCCACCCAGCAGAGTTCTGGGAATAAACACAGTCCAATACACTGACTTACCTTCCAGTAACTGAAGCTGGTTTTTCAGCTGCTTATCCTCCTGTACATTTTAAAGACCAAACCAAAATGCCAAAACTTTTGACATAAGGCAAAGTGAAATTCTGTCTACACCTTAATGTCAGTAACTGAGAATGCAGCTGCAAGATCTGTGCTGGAAAGTGTCACATCATTCACCTTCCGCACACTGCGGTACAGTTAACAGAAACCTGACTGGTGCGTGGATTTCTTCTTAAAATGAATGAGGCCAGAGAAGCAAAGACGGTTCTTGTATCACTAGATTACTAATATTCACGATACTTCCTCTCATCCTCTGCCATAACTCATACTACCATGAGTAGGAAATGCTGCAGCCAACTGCCCAGCCCCAGAGGATGCAGCACATGGAACCCTTGCTAACTCCACAGGTCAGCCTGTGACAGATTCGCTTTGGAACATGGAAATGACTCAAACCTTTCCTTGAGTTACCAATAAGGCATCTCCATGTATAATTCCCAAGGGATTCAGCCAGCTTAAATCTGATATTTACAGTATTCTAAACCAGGTCAGGCTTGAATGGGCAATTTTTCTGCCAGACTGTGCACCATGTGGGTGGCCAAAATGTAAGTCAGTGTTTTTCTGACACACACCATTTATTTTCCAATTAAAGAAAATCTGTCTGGAGCCTAAATACAGGACTTGTGCACAGTTGTTTATCTGGACAGTGAACTTACGGCACGAGGTTTATTTGAGCTATTTACTTTATAGGATAAACCCAGAGTTACCTATTTATTTTCCTGCATTAATGAGCTTCTTTCTTGTATCTTTATGAAGACCATCCATCCATACATGAACTGCTGTCTCGCAGGGAGGAAGCTATGAATTATAAAGCAGTCTCAAGTTGATGGGTTTTTTTCTCTCCTTCTAGCTCTTTGGCAATGCCTCTGATAACGTGACTCCATTGAAGCTTACAGAGTCCTCAGATCACACTTCAGTTTTAAGAAAATACATCAATGATTACATACTTTGGCTTTGAACATCACTTGTGTATTTCCAAAACAAAGAAAAAAGACTGCTATTTCCCTCAGCTACAAATACCTGTTATGTACAAGCTCTACAATTACCAAAAGTAATTTTTACAACTGTGGATTGCAACATACATTAACAAATACAGTGGAAGGGGAAAAAGGAGTAAAGAGTTCTCTCTCTCGTAAGGCACGGTTTACACAGCTCAAAAGATAAGATATTTACTCAGCAAAAAAATCTCTGCTAGGGGAAGACACATTTGAGGAATCTAAAGGCACTTCTCTGGCTGGTTCCTTTTAATAAACACAGCCCTGAGTGAAGGGACACACAGGCTGGGACTATCAGACCTCCCTGTGGTAAAAGGATATTAATGGGCAGCAGATCAATCCTACTCCAAACGTAGGACCCGAGAAGTCAGTGAGAGTGGGCCTGGGCTGGAGCTGTAATTACCTACCTGTGTGAGCTGTGTGACCATTACATCCCAATTCAGCTTGTTTCCTACTTCTCTTGTTTACTGCCTTGTTGGCTACTGCAGAGGATGCTTCCTTGCACTTCCCAGTCCACTCACATGTCCTAATGGAAAACCTGACAGATTTTATCAGCCCAGTAATGTCCATTTATGGTAAATGATCTTCAGAGGATTTTATTCCCTCATTTTATTTCCACCTGGGGGCTGCCTTAGGTCTGCAGTGATCATTTACCACAAGCAACAAGACACAGTGTCCTGGGTTCAGCAGTAGCAGTCATTTTTCTCCTCCTTGGTAGCTGGTGTAGTACAGTGTTTTGACTTTCAGCTCGGGAACAGAGCTGATAGCAGCAATGTTTAGGTTTGGCCAAGGACTTTGTGAGCCTCATGCTCTGCCAGGGAGGAGGGGAAGCCAGGAGGAAGTAGAGACAGGACACCTGACCCAAACTGACCAAAGAGGTATTCCATACCACAGCAAGTCATGCCCAGGATGTAACTGGGAGTGAGCCGGAAGGGCTGGGAGACTGCAGGGTTGGAGGAGGTATCGGTCGGAGCTTGGTCGGGCTGGGGGGGGCGAGTTATCGGTCGGCTGGTGGTGAGATGTTGTATTCTCTTCCCTTGTTATTTCCTTTATCATTATTATCCTTGGTGGTAGCAGTAGTGATTTGTGTTATACCTTAGTTACTAAACTGTTCTTATCTCAACCTGTGGGAGTTGCATTCTTTTCGATTTTCCTCTCCGTCCCTCCGCGAGCAGGGGGAGGGCAAGAAAAGGGGGGGAAGTGAGTGAACGAATTACCTGACTGGGTTTAAACCACGACACACAGTCACAGCAAATGCTCAAGATCTGCTCTGGCTGGAAGGAGACGAGGCAAGTTTTACAAGGGAGAGTGAATGACTTAGTAGAGCATGACAGGAAAAATGGACAAACCTCTTGATAAGCAGTCACTTGCACTGTCCCCTCTCCCTCCTCATTGCATTGACTGGTCGCATAAAATTATCTTTAATGATAACAACCTGCAAACTCTACAAATTCCTGTAGGAGCAGATCTTCCCTGTTGCAATCCCTCCACAGCTCATGCAATCCTTCATCCCTTTTCAACTCCTGGTGACCCTGGTGATTCTTCTATTTATACTTCTTTCATTCAAACTCACATAAAGCCTCGGGAGCATGTTGATATACATCTCTGCAAAGTTACATCAATTTTGGCCATTCATGTCAAAACAAAGTAACTGAAAGCATTCTGTTGCAAATTTAAATAGACACAGTTAATGACAAACAGAACAAGAGACAGGCAGAAGCATAAACATCTTCCAGTACGCCACAACTGAAACCATGATAGGAGGAAGCAAACCTCCATCACAGTCAGAGGGATTTTCAGTATCAGGGTGCTGCTTTTATCTCCCCACCCCATAGCATTACAGCCACAACAGAAGCTGTAGTTATCTAAACTTCAAGCACACACTCCATTACTGTTTAAAGACACTATTCCATGACAGCAGCATCGTCCCTCTTTGCACATACATCTGCAACATTGCTCAAGAGAACTTTAATACCAGAATCCAACACGCAAAATAAGCTGCTAAATACTGTATGTACAAACTACGCCCTTATTACATAGAGCAAACAACTACCCATGTTCTCATTCCTCTACAACAGGTAACTGCATTGGTTATTCCAACAGCATAACCAATAACCGTAACAGCAGCAACAAAACACACATTGCAAAAGCACATCTTCCTGAGTGGAAGCATTCACTATACTCCAAAACAAAGCCTCTATTTTACCCCATGTTGTTTTAGGATGCTTTACATCTGGATTTAACTGGAGCTTTCACATTCTCTGATTTCTCTTTTAACTCACTTTCCCTTCATCATTCTTTCATCCACAGTTAAGGTGGATGTAATAATTTTCCCTTTATTTATGTTTCTTTGCTTTGATACGTCCCACTTCACTCCCTCACACTGCCTGTCATATACTTTAGAGCAGTTAAAATGCTACCAGACTTAAACAGTTCTTGCTTTTGTGAGTGAGCTGAAGTATCCCAGTTGAACTACACGGTTCAGAGATGTTGCTCTTTGAGAAAGGCGAAGAGGAGCTAAAAGATGATTTTAAATGGCTCATGAGCTAGGAGAAAGGGTGCACAAAATACTGCCTCGAAGCTTTCAAGCTGCCACTGGTGGGTAGGGTTGTCATAGAGAAACTGCACGGCCTGGCTCTGTACTAGGACTGTTTCCATGCCACTAATTAGCCGATGCTTATTTCATCCCTTCCCCTCCTTTTTCTGTTCACTACTTAAATGCTATTTTTAGCTATCGGAAATGACACAAAATGTTAATGCTGAAGCTCTCCTTTTAGCTGAAGTTTGGTGGAGAAAAAAGAGCAGACAAGACAGCTCAGAAACCCTCCAGGCATATGCAGCATCCCAAAAACATTTGGTTTCCATCTTCAGCTGCAAATTATAGACAAGACGGATGTGTTTTAAACAAAACAAGGTCTGTTCAACTTCAGTCTTGCAGAAATGCTAATACTGAACCACTGTCAACTGCGTGAATCAAGAAGGGGACAGCCAGGAAACAGAATTTCCCTAAGAATACTGAGGTCCTGGTAATGAATTCATAAAAAAACCCTATTAGTTGAGTAACTTTTTACTTTGTTGCTCTTTAGCAAAAATACTGAGCCTTGGACTTTTGCCTGAACTCTTTGGAGACAAAGAATTAATATTCACCATACAGATGTCTGCAGGAAAGGAGAGGATATTGCTTAGGTGTCCCTTTTCTCTTTTAATAGGGCCATAATTCAGATTCAGACTGTTTTCCAAACAAACTGAAGTAGTAATTTGTTACTAACTATGAACATCCACAGACTGCTGCTTCCTGGAATGGCCAAAATCGGTTCTTTCTAAGAAACAATGCTGTTCAGCATGCAGTATATTTATACTTTCCAAACGTCCCACAAAACCCTCGTCAGTGTAAGAAACACAACTGCCTCGTTTAGCAGGTTCTAAAAATACCAGAAAGATCCTTTTTGCAAAAGATGTTTTCTTGCATGCCCTAAGCTTGACAGATCAAACGAATGAATTCTCTTCCTGAAGATTTAATAGACTTTCAGGGTTTCAGTTGTGTTTCTTTTCACAATTACAAACAACACAAGCTGTATAATATATAATAATATAACGTGGGTGGGTTATTGCTTATTCTAGGAGTGTGTGTCTCAGATTTTCTACAGGTACTTAGTCCCAACTGTGCTGTGACTCCGCATCCCAACCAGAATCAGTCTCACGACATCTAATGAAATTCCCAATCTCAATAAAAGGATGCAGGAATAGTGAAGCAGAGCACAGGTGAAATTCTCAAGAGTCAAACCTGACAAAAGGATAAACCCAACTGAAATTAAATTCAGACAGTTAAATTATACAGCTCAGTTAAATTATGCAGCGTATTCTGGCAGTTTTACCTGCATTTCAAAGGGTTTTAGACCTTTTAAGATCACACTGGTTTACACAACTGGACCTTCAGAGGAGAAAAAGGTAATTGTATTGATGCAATACATCATATTTTGTCTTAAGGGCTTTTGGAATTGTAATTTAAAGGTGTCTGTTCCACATAATTGATGAATTCATATCCCAGGGCCTCCATTTACAAGACAACACTAGATTCTACTTGTAGATTCAAAACGATACTGAATCTCCAGTGTTCTCATAATTAACAGAATATATGAAAGCTTAGATCTTGTTAAGGTAGTCTTAAAAGGGTGAGACAGGAAATGTGTTTTATTGTTTTTAGGGCTGGAAAGGACAAAGCAACAACTATTTACAGCCTTTGTTCATGTGGGATTTTAGTGTCTTTTGGCAAGAGCTGAAGATTAGTCACAAAATACCTGAAGGATTTTTGAGAGGTAGAACATGGAGTTTAACTACCTGCCTTTTACTGCTATGCATTTAGAAGAAAATGAAAACTCTCATGAATTACCTATTTTATGAATTTATTTCCTGAAACTCCAGCAGAGTAATCCCTTGATTAGCACGTGGAGAAGTGACATGTTTTAACTACTTCTACAGCCTTTTGCCAATGACTTACTATGAAACATTAGGATATCGTTTAAGCTTCAGTTTTAACTGAGATGGATAGACTTAAGGGTCACTTTTGGAAAAGCTAGGAAGCTCCAATGGCAATCATAAAGAACCTGAACAACCACTTAAAACCAGTACTTTAATCAATACAGACAGCACCAATTTCATCACAAGTTAGCTATCTAAAAGTTAGGCCTCTATCCCACTTAGAATGATCCAAGTAACTTTCTGAAGCTATTCATTACTTACTGAGAAAACCTCTGAATACTTCAGAAAACATGTCAGACAGTGGATAAACTTCGATCACTCTGTAAGGTATTGAGCATCAGGCTGTGACTGCATTTCAGCAGCAGTTTTCTGCAGTACATTTGCAAAATGAGTCATACTTGGCATGTGCAGTCGTGTCTGGCACATAAGCTTGCTCAATGTATCTACTATAGTATCCAGTCATGAATGGGTTAGTGCTCAATGCAGTATTTCAGTATCAAACTAAAGCATACTGGAATATGTGCAGTTGTAACCTTGACAGAAGCAAAACAGTATCATGGCCTGCAACACTGCCAAAGCAAACGTTATGGAAAGGTCAGCTGGAAAGCATGTCAAGATCCAGTTAATTAGAACCACACTGTCAGTGCTAGCACACCGGGAATGACGGCTTCTTCTTGCTGAAGGAGAGGTAAGATATGGTTCTTTGGCAGAAAAATGGCAAAACCACATCAGTATTATTTTTCTCTTGCCCATTTTATCATCTCTGCAGTGACATCTTCATATTATCATTGTGCTCGCTGAACAGGATGTAAAGTCCTGAATGAGTCACCTATAAAAGTAGGTGGCAAATGTTACCCAAAGCTAGAGAGGCGTTGTATCATAATATCAATCTCCATTTTGGCTTGGCACAAATAAAACCTACAAAACAAAACAAACCCCCCAAAACCCCAACCCCTCAGACGGTGAGACACTGCTACAAAAACAGTACAATCTATTTTTTCAAGCTGTCATCTTTTCCCCTGGAACCGAATTTTCCAATCCTTGTCATTCTGCACAGAGAAAAACGCAATGGTTGGTAGCAAGTCAGTGGAATTCCCAAAGTGCTCTGCAAAATACTAGTGAAAGGGAACATTTCCACAACCCCAAAGTCCGGGCACCCTGCACTGCATGACCAAGGTAACTCACTACATTTAATGGACTGTTCTGTCCTCTTTGAATGACGTAACTGATGGCAGACACCCAGCACTGAACCTTCTTTCTTCATGCCACGTGATGGCAATGAAAGAGGGGTGGCACTGGAGTATCAAGCAGGAAATTCAGGTTCAATTCTGGTGAATTGTCTATTTACTGTATGAGTGTCCTCAGGTCCATTCATTTCAACTATGGGTTTACAAAACTACTTTATTCTGTTTCATATGTGTGTGGTCTGAGGGCCACAACATTAATCAGGTTTATATATATATTTGTCATTTTGTCTTCCCATCCATATTTTTGAGAAACAAAAACACATTCAGTAATAAAATGAACGTTATGGGGCTCTTTATAAGAAACAGCCATTTGACATTAGCCCTAAAGCATTTATCTAACAAAAAGTTATTACAGAAAAAAAAGTGCTATAAAAGGCGTTTAAACTCTCAGACAAACCTCTCCTGAGAAATATCTGCTGTTGCCAAATACAAGTAACCTCCACATCTTCAACTGATTGCAAACAGAGTTAGACAGTCACGTACAAGAGTTTCTACTTGCCCGTTTGCCCCACCCCTATTTTTAAAGAATAAAGCTTTTCAAAAGGGAGTTACAGTAGAACTACTCCTCGTAATTCAAACCAGGATGATGAGCATCCAATAGGGATCTGTCCAGTATCCACTTTAGGAGCTAGGCAACTGTTATACAGGTATGAATAACCCTGGATAAGGTAGTCTGCTATTTTACCATCCAAATAGAGTTATTCTACTCACCTTGCGAACCTGGCTACTACACGGTTAGTTACACAGCAGCAGGCCATAAACAGTTAGACACTGTGTCTAATCTATTACTGTGCTCAGTCACCAGCAAGCAGGAACATGGGTACATGTGTTGTTCTACATACACACCATACTCTAAATAAAGTAATACAGCATTTAAATATACATTATGGAGAATAATCAGAATGATATTAATCCTCAGCTAGCAGTCTGGGGACAAAATATCCTATGAGAAGTTCCCTACAACATGTTAGCAGCAAGGAGGCATGTGAAAGAGGAGGAAGTGAATTGTACAGATTTACCCACTCTTCCTAGCTTACCTTTTTCTGATTAGCTGGGGACAAGCTTCGGTAGAGCTTCTTGCCTTGCTTGCCAGCATTCCAAATGGTGAATGATGTCCAGGAGCTGAGGACTCTGTCTTCAAGAAACCCGACTCGGTGATTCCAAATGGTTCCCCTGGAGGGTTAGAAAAGGAGTAGATTTTGATCCCCAAAACTTTCAGCATTATTATATACCTATATCCATATGAACACATAGACAATGAACGCGTTTAAGATTCATTCACTAGGAACTTCTCATCCTTTAACAGTTTTCTAGATACAATAAATTGATTTCCTCAATTTATGGCTTGACTGGGTGAATATTCCTTATCTACATCTCTTGAACAAGGTACCCTGACTTGAAAATGTCTTCCATAGGTAATTCTGATAAACACCTAATTGCCTTTCCTTTTTGAAAGCGTTTCTTCAAAGAGTTTTTCCCATTTGCTTTATCATGACAGAACACAACACACTTTGTCAGAATTGTTACAACTTGTTCTACAATTTGTAATACATCCCCTGATCCAAGAAATGAGATGTTGGAATTAGTTAAAGCAGCACCAGTAAAAAAAAACAATCCCTAGTAGTTTTCTGTGAGATCCTAAAGCTGCCAATGGTTTTCCTTGTCTTGGGAAGCATGTAGTTTTCCTACTAATACCCCTTCTTCACAGTTCAACCTTGAGCCCCAGTCTTCTGACTATATCAAGTTAGTATGGCATTTAAACACCAAAATACTCAAAGACTGTGTTGTTTTTTTCTGTTTCAAGTAAGACTTCTGATTCATGAGTCAGCACAGGTTATCACACAGCAGCTACTGTGAACTACTTCAGGTCTTTAAGTGCAGCAGATTTTATAGGAAAATCAAAATCTATTCAACTGTTCTTGATATTGAGGATCTAAACTGTCCAGGTGGGTAGACAGACAGGAACAACTACAGGGATGCTGCTGTCAGTCACCCTCATCCATGGATCAGCCTGCTCCTCCCAGTTGCAAGTCAGATTATCCACAATCCTGTAAGCATTACACCAAGTTTGGTTCTATTTCGTAAGTAAAATACATGAGCATGATGGCTAGAGACGTCTGATGGCCTAGCACTGCAGTAACATCTCACTTCTATGAAACAGATCATCAAATTTCACAAAGTCCTGGACCAGATTTATTATTCCAAATTATTCCTTTGAAATATACCTCTGAGGTACAAATATAACATTTGAGGTTACTGAGATTAACAGGTAACCTAATTTGTTCCCAAAAGTTTGTTACAAACCTTTCTAATATTTCAGTGATAAGAATTTTGTGTTTTTATTTGCATCATTGCTTCACAGCCCTGAGCTCTGATTTGAGAAACATGCACCCCTCATCGTACTACACATACGGATTCCTGCTGGGATTATTAGTGAGCTCCAGAGAGCCCACTTCAGCATGCAAGTTCTGAGCACAGCCAAATCCTGCTTAGCACTTCATCACTGATCATGGTGTGATAACTTGGAAAGAACTTCACACGCAAACGGATGTACCCAGGAAAACAGCTACTCCATATAAAATTTCCACACCGTTTCGAGGACTGCGGCCATGCACCAGCACTTTGACTCGTGGAGGAAAAAAGATCTTGGATTGGATTGCAAATCCCTCCTAATGCAACCACAAGCTACATTCCTGCTGCAAAGCTTTAGCTGCTGCTGGCATCCTTTGACACTTGCCTTTTTCCATATACATTAGAGCATACTATATTCCCAGAAGGAAAGTTAAAAGAAAGACATATGAAGGACAAGTATTTTTCCAGGATCATTTTACTGGAGATTTCTGAGCTTCTGCTAGATTCTAAAAAGGAATATTACTGCTTTACACGTAAATGGAAAGCTTTTAAAAGTGATTTTACTTTGAAATGTAACTTCAGAAGGGTAACATTCCAGAGGTACTTCAGAATCTGCTCTGTTGAGTGACACCAGCAAGTTTCTTTTCCACTTGAGTTTGCGAAGTAAAGAAAGCTGAAGAAATAATAGGCAACCGTACAAGGCATAAAAGGAATTATCAACTATTAGTTGTAGGGTAAACACTGGAATCTCTACATCCAGGCACACACAAAATGTTCCTAATTGTCATGCAGATGTCCCAGTACATGCAGTATTGATGGCTTCCAGACAATATACATTTGCTGCCTAGGTGATGGGTGACTATGTTCCACACAAGTCCCCACAGAGGTAAAATTCAAGCAGACCAATTCTCATTGCTGGAAATCATCCACAAAGATTTCAGACTGAAACAAATTTACTGACCCAATCTTATCTATAAATATTATATTGAGAAACGTGAGTGGGGAAAGTACCCAAGGGAATTTCACTCAGAAATAAAAGGATATGAAAGTTATTACACCCCAAATTAACTGGATCACTGTTCAAATACAGACAGCTTTATCTAAGCACCAATAAATTGCTTTCTTAAATACCTGTTTTGGGTTGTGAAAAATGAAGCCAATATATACACAGCACTTGTGATTTTTTTTCTTGCATCACTCTTTGTAGTCTTGAGTTAACCTTGAAATACTTTTAACAGTACAAGCCAAGATCATCAGCTCATCATAGAACTAAGGGGATAATTTGGGACTGAGCTTTAGGGTGACAATCACAGACTTAATCTTTGTGAAATCTTGCTCTGCACTAACAACACATCTCGTGTTGAAACAAAAGGTGTCAGAAGAGGGAGTTTCAGTTGCCCCCTTCAGGTTTCCAGTTCACCTAATTTGCCATATGTTTTGATGTATCCTGAATAGATAACTGGGATTCCTGCCTTGAGGGATAAGGGAATGCCATTTTCCCATCCTTGAAGAGCCAGTGCAGGTGCAACAGGCAGGAACTGTAGCAACGTGCAAAGGATGATTAAAGAAAATGCCTGAAACGATCTAGAAGTTGTACAAACCACTGCTCAGAGACGATTCTCACAGCTATTTTCAGATTTTGCATTATTGCATATTCATAGCCACCAGCAAAAAGCAGGAGGTATCATTGCTCTGCATCACCCCAACCAAAGCTGCTTTTCCTACCCATGTCAGGAAGGATTAAAGTAAGCACTTTCCCCATAGCCTTTAATTTCATTGCCTATATTCAGTTATAACAAGATTTTCCTCAGCCTCAAGGTGGGATACAAATTCTTCTGACTGTAGAGTTTGCTCCTACATCCTAATGCTCCTCCTGCACCCAGCATCTTAAAGTACATTATTTTCCCCATTTCTTTCATTTCCTTGTCACTTTTTTACTTTACTCAGAAGCATCAATTTTTCTACTTGGAAAACCATTCTTATGGCTTATAGAATTTTCCTAAGATCTCACTTGCTGTGGCCCCTCAATACTCATCAGTTAGGTAGTCTGGAAGGAAGAAGAGGAGCCAAAATTCTGCAGGAGTGAAACGAGGGTATTCATGCAGTGGGTGAGAATGATTATGAAGTGTGTTGTTCCTCAGTCCCAAGTAGTTATTACCATACCATCCACCCAAGTAACAATGGAGCTCTGTTAAAATGTGTGGTGACCTACTGACTGAATACAGGAGTCCAGAAACATCTGCTCCACTCCTATTTTGAAATGAAAGATAACGTGACAATAAAAGCTATATGATTTAATGTCTGAGCTCAGTGAAACCTCGCCATATTGCTTGACTGCCTTTCCCCTCCTTCCCCCAGTGAGGCTACATAAGTGAATCAACAGAGCAAAGACAGATGTACAAGTACTTGAGAAATGCACAAATACAAGCCAAATATCCTAAACTGCGCTGGAATTTCAGGCATTGATTACCATTCACAGTAATACCATAAATCTGTAAATCTGACCTTTTCTATATGCCTTGGTCCCACATGCCACTCAGGTAACACCAGACAGGAAGAGGAGCTATTCAAATGAATGGCCTCTTCCACTGGCTTTTTATTCACAGCAGGGTAACAGAGTTCTCTGTTCGTGGTGAATCTCACCTGATAGATAAACCAGAGGTGAAAGAACAGAGAACTTAATCACAGCGAGAGCTGAAAGAACAGATTATAGCCATCTTTGCACGCAGAATTCAAGGTTCTTGCAATCCACAGGAAATTCGGGAATGAATCCCATTTGAACCTTGTCCATACTGGTAAATAAACTGGATTTTTTTGGTTGCTGTTGTTCTGTTGAACTTCATGTGAACTTATTAATTGCTGGACTGTATCGTCCCACTGAGTTATTACATTTACACTGTGTTAATAGGTTCTATTAATGTCTGAGTTCATCTTCAGGTCATGGGTCATTAACTGAGGCATGGTTTGCATTGTGGCCTATTTTTCATGAAAGGCTTATTAAGAAAGACGGAGACTATCAATGTTAATGCCATTTACTTTTCAAGAATCTAATGAAGTCATTAGTTTCCATGTTTAATTGGAGTGCCAAACGCAAGCATAGATGATAAAAATGCAGTTGACCTCATCTTCGTTTCAGTTGGGCAAGACTATGTTACACTATTCCTCTCTCTTGCCTGTTTTAGGATGTTTTTGCAGGAAATGAAGCAGGCATTCCTGTGCTCATCAGTGATATGAGACCCATGCCTCAGAGTACCTCTGAAACAACCAAATCTGTGCTTCAGATCAAGTGCCTGTTCTCCTTCACTTAGATGACACTGGAAGCTTCTAGTGCCTGAAACCAGATGGTTTCAATAGATGATGTAATTTGGGTTATTTCTGCAGAACAAGCTCTTACAATATTACACTTGCTCTGAATACACAGCATATGAAATTACTGTGAATTTTGTAAGTACGCTTCACATTTGCTGCATAAAAGGGAGCTGCCTGAATCTCAGACAGAAGGTACAAACCTTATTGTCTGCATGTACTCAATTTCTCTTGACCAAAAGCTTGTAAACTGCGGCAAAGATCAGCTATCTGCCCCAACTGCCTGCCTTCATGAGCAATACTACCGAAAGACAAGCAGTGTTTTATTGCTCATGCTGTTCCAAGCTGACTTTCATCTTGCAATGAGGTACATTATTTTATATACAGTTCCTTTTTCTCCCCTTGATAAGATAAAAATCTATGAATTTTACAATGTTTCTATTATACATCAAACTTCCTTTCTATGATAATTCACACTATAAAGCCAGCTCTGATATTGTATCAAATCAGTGTAATGTAGCTGTGCAGCACAAAGTACACACAGCCCTAGGATACAAGCTGTAACGTGAGATAAAATGATTTAGATCTAAGAGATACAATATGTGGGGATTGTGTGTTGCAAATTCCTGGCTGAAGAGAAGTTTCTCAAAACTTATATTGCTCATTCCCACTGAGCAGGTACCCATGATAGGGTTTAGATGAAATTACAATGAGAACGGTTATATTTCTGTATGCACCTAATGAAATCTAAATATAGACACTGCACTTCATCCAGATTCTGTCACACACCCAAAACATTTAATAACGTGGTCTGATGCCTCCAGGGGTAAGGGAGAATGCAAATAAGATCTCGTTTCCTGCTTCACAGATACTTTCACCTCTAGGTATTTGTTCCAGAAGGATACTAATCATAGGAAATGACCTAAAAATCATTAGCGTTGACAATTATACATACTAAAGAACTAAACGCTGCTTGCCAAGCAGCTTTATATATATTTTAGGAAGTCTGAAAATGCAAAAATCAGGCATTTTTTCCCCATGAACAGTAACGGAAGGCACTCAAAATCAGCCCTTAACTGGCTACGAGTGACTGTTGTCTCTGCAGAAAGGATTGAATCACGTACCTTTTCTATAAAAAAGTCTTACTGACAACTCCATTTTTCTAAGATTGAAACTAGGCATAAACTGATACTAAAAATAAATAAATCGTCGAGTTTCCTATAAGCATCATTTTGATTTCAGACAAGAGCTCAATCTAGTTGGCGAGTCAGTACTTCCAGATCCAGCTCTCCACCAACTCTGAAAATTCAAAGACAACATAGACCAATGGCAAAAGGAAAAATGCCACAGAAGAGTGCTCAAAACACATCATAAAAACAAAAAGACTTCTGGAAAAGGCAGAAGATGCATTAAATAAGGTGGGGTGACCAAAAGGCAAAGCAGGAAAGACCAGATACAAATTATAAACTTAAACCTTCCTGATGACCCCATTAATTTCTTTATTCTCAATGCTCCCCTCAGTCTTCAGAAAGAAAATGCTGGCCAACCCTGCTCGACTTAGGCAACAAACAGGGGAACAAGCCAACAAGGAGAGGTGTTACACAACCTTGTATTGAAAGTGTGCACAAAATGTTATTAGCAGTAGTACCAGCACGAAGCCAAGAGGAAGAATGGCTATCCTGACTTCTTAGAATGAGACAAGAAAGGCGCCAATTTGGACATCCAAGCTGCACATCTGAAACAGCTTACAGTATTTCCACATTCTCGCAGTATGTTGTAATTCAGGGTGCTTGTGCCACACAACCTTGTAGATCTGAATAAGCAACAGCTTGCAGTAAATTCAAAACAAACTCATTTCCAAGAATAAGATGTTTTCCCACAGATACATGCAACAGGCTTCCAAGAGTTCGAGCATCCCATGATGCGTGGCTGAAAAGTTTGGAACTAACTGCCAAAATGATCACACACCAAAAGGGAAAAAAAAAAGCCCCTTACATTTAAACACCAATAAAAGGCAAAATAATTCACCTCATATTTGTCTGTAAAATCCAAACATCTTCCATTTGCTTGGAATGCCTGTTTCAGACTTAAATGATTTTATATACATATGTGGTATTTATGATTACTATAGTATTTACAATAATACAATATCATGATATACAACTAAAATGCACACAAAAATGTTTAGTTTCACTAGTTGGTTCTACAGAGCCGTACAAATAGGACTGAAAAGTGTATTTATATCGTTAATCAGTAAGAATACTGTTCGCTTCATTACTACCAGGATTCTGGAATGGGACTCCTAAATAGCAGTGAAACTTGGTTTTCACCAGTGTCAATGCATAAGAGAAAGAAATAACTTTGGCTCAGCTTGCAGGACATCCGATCACAACAAACACCCTGATGGGTGAAATGAGCATGTACTGGAACAAGCAATCCCCAATTTAATGTGTTATGTAAGGGCAGGCCAGCACTGTAAAAGCAGTAGGCAACAGCTTATAAGGAAGCACCTGAGATAATTACTCCTAAACATCTTCAGGTGTATTTCAAACGTCCTTATCTGATTTAGATGGTTTAGACCTTTTAAAATAGGAAAATAATATATGTAAATGCAGCACATTATCAGATGAAAGGTTTAGGCATGTTTGGTTTTTTTTCAAAAGGAGGTTTCTGTTGGTAGTGCAAGTTTCTGTTTACTTCTTTCAAATTGAGACAGTTCACTTTGAAATTAGGCTATACAATTAAAATGATTTTTTTTTTTACATTATGGTTCACATGGCAAAAAAACAGGAGAATCCAATCCCTGCACATTAAAAATCCCAATAAAATTTCACCACGACGATAGATTTCAAAAACATTCTCGCAACTGTGTTCAAAGTATTGGAGAAGTTACTACTTCACTGCTTGCTTTTGCCATGTGCAGCAGATGAGACACATAATCAGACAAAAGTATTCTTAATCTGCTTTGAGGGTAAGAAACTCAGATGCTTTAGATAACCAGAAAGGGTACTCAGGCAGACTGCGGGATCTCACACGCTCAGCTACAGAGCCTCAGCTGAAGCAATGGAAGTACTGCTGTAATGCAGTCCCAAAAATGCTTCATGGCTCTTACGATACTTATTGTGAAATTATTTCAAGAACAGTTGCAAAGATGAGACAACAACTTAGCATTTGTCCAACGTTAACACGTCAAATGTTAACTCCATCCCTGCCTCACGACATCATTAAGCCAGGTACACTGACAGCGCGTGGCCAACAGCATCTGCACCAAAGATTTCAGTTCAGCATTTCAATTCCAGCATTACAGTGTGTTACTCAAAAAGCAAATTACAGCAACACCACCTTACACCAAGGAGGGTACTACCAAAATGTTAAGTCATGCTTATTTTTTAAAAATCGTTTTTAAAAAATAACAAGTAATTAAACTCAAACTGGTAATTATTTTGCCATGTGATGCCTTGAAGAGACTAAACATCTTTGCTGCCAATCATCCAAGATGAAGCTAAGCTTTACCAAGAAAATGCAACTTACTCTAGGACGGAGTGAGTGGCAGCCTGTGGATGGTAACGGTACAGCAGGAGGCAATGGTTTACTCGAAAGACTTCACCACCGTTTTGGATGTGTTTGTAGAAAAACAACAGATCTTCTGGAACACCCTGGAAGAGAAGCAGTTATTTCAGGCTAGGAAGTGACCAGTAGTCATACTTACATTTGAAGACACTTCTTATTTTTCTGCCACATGAATAAAGTTTAACATCATTTTATCCATATTACTTCTGCATGTGTCTATGAAGTTGTCTAATGGGTCATTAAATAAACATAGCTGTAGAAAAATAAAGCTACTGAAAAAGCAAGCAGTGCTATTTAAAAACTAAGTACAGCTGACCACAAGGACAGAAGTGGAAAAATAAACACCATCTCATTTTGACATGGGTATAAAGCTTGGTACAGGTTAGTCCCAAAAGAGAGAAACCAGCTGCTGAGCAGTTCATGAAGCCTCAAGTGCCACATAACCAAACAGCTCACTGAAAGGGATCAGTGACTCAGAAGAGCACTTTTTGATGTTACTAATGTTCTTTCTCTGATTGCCATACAAATACATATTCTGGACTCTACTTAGGAAAGGTGAATCAGACCCCATAATAAGGAACCTTAATGAAAACCTTAATTAAAGCATGATGCAATGTCTGAAAGCAAAACTTTTTTCTTGCCACTTATTTCCATGATACATTCTTCCTAATGGGATTGCAAGGATTGCTGCTGAGACACTGCAAAAAACAACCAGCCCCTAATTTCCTAGAACTGTGTGTGGCTCTGTCAGGCTCTAATAAGAGATTTCATGATGAGATGCAACATTTCCCACCTAAAAATCAGAGAATCTTCATGCCAGAGACAGTGTCAGATGGCAATCTTATAGCACATACTATTCCATTACTCATCATAAACATAAACCCACCTTTAAAGATATAGCCCTATAATGGAAGTAAAGTAGTACCATCTATTTTGCAATGGTGAAACTTCTTGAAATATGGCTAGAACTTTTAATTTTTCTGTTTCAACAGAGATTTTTCTTTCCTCCAACCTAACATGATTTTATCAGGCTAAAAATCTCTGCTAAGTAAACCCAGGTGGGCCAAATAAAATATTTAAGTGTAGCATCAATAACAAGATAACATGAGAAACTTGAGATGGAAAAGATATCCAAATACATTTCTTTCTGTAGGCAGTATTATATACATGAACAACAGAGGCATAAACATCAACTTTAGGTATTCTAGTTCAACACAGAAAAATAAGAGCACAATAAATAAATTAACAAAAAAATGGCATTTTTTTTTCCCCTTATTACCACAGCTTCTGAGTTTCTTCCACAAATAAGAAAAGGAGATTCTCCAATTAAAATGCTGGAGACAAAATCCCTCTGTGGTTCCCTCTGGCCTTCTCGTTACAAGAGCAATACAATTCAAGTCTGTTCCTCATACCCACACCAGACTGAGCAGCCAAGGGGGTCTGGGGAAGGGAAGAGTAACGAGACCAAGAAAGCTTCAAACCCTGGAAAACAAATCTGAAACACTCAATTGAACATATGTATTCTGGGAGAAATTAGAACCAAATCAGGCTCTGTACATTGCAGCTCCAGACTTCACTACATGATAGATTGATTTAAGATACTGAATTGGGCCATGTTCCCAGACTCTGAATACCACGGATCCTGATCTGGCTGCTTGCAAAGGCCAGGGTATCTCTAGCTATCAATTGTCTTTGTAGATATTGGTCTGACTTCCAGATTAAGAGCTGTAATGCAGAAGCAAACTTTTGGAGAACCTTATAAAACTTGTGCTTTATATGAACCCACTTGGAAAGCCACAGAAGAAATCTGGGGGAAGTTGGAGTGGCAGACAGCAACCACAGTCACTGAGAACTCAAAAACACCACAAACTCAAATTCTTTCCATTTATCTTGCAGCCCTTTCTTATGCTGGTCTTTTTCTTATTCTGGACTTTAATGGAAATACTGAGAGTCTGCAACAAAGTTTAAACCTTTTCTCTCTTTCGGTCACACGTCAGACTGTGAGAGGCAGGGCACAAATTCTGTAGCACGTATCTACTGCAGTAGTCGTATTTTGATTCAGATACATTATTATATCACATCCAGATGTGCAATTCATTCTCTTTTGGATAACCATTTACATTATTCAAGATAACCATTAGCAAGTATATTAATAAAGAGAGTTACAGCAGAAGAGATCTTTCAAAATGCTGTTTGTTTCTGAGTGCACTCTTGCTTTCCATCAGCCAGCAGAAGTCCTTTGAAATGAAGTCTGCTCACCCCCAGGAAGGAGCAGGTGCCTTGTACTGCTCAGCAGTGGCCTCTCGCATTACAAAGGAGCAGCCCTGCCATGCATTTTTCAGGGGAGGGAAGATGTTGACTGTGTTATAGATCCTGCAGGGATGGGACTTCCTACAGCTCTTGAGCGTGTAAGTTTTTTGCAACACAAGAGTTCCTTCCCAATTGAGATGTATTATTGGATCCAGATGGCATGTTAGACACCAGGAATCTTTGCCAAACAACACAATTTTCAAAGAAAAAGCTGTTTAGCCACTAAAGGGATATTTTAATGCATTTTGGGAAAATTATTATCCATAGCTGAAAATACCAATTTAACAAGACAGCATTTCAGCGATAGGCTACTACACGAACAGTTTCAATGTTAATAAATACGACTAAATTGCACAGCTTACATGTTACTGGACTATATACAGAATTTTCCATGTTACAAGCAAAAGCCAACCCTAGATGATCTGCAGCACTAAAGGAGAAACTCACTGGCCTGCTTCACTCAAGGGTGTGTGCTCATAAGCTGCTGATTGCAGCTCCTGGTGAAAATCACTGCTGGTTCTAACCAGCATGCACAAAATGAACATCCACTGCAACACTAAATAAGTGAAGGATTTATGATTACTCAGTATTTTGAGCAGGTATCACTTGCTGTACTGATGGTTAATCTACTGATTAATGTACATTAATTCTGCATACACACTGGCTGTCAAGCAGAATCTACCTTGAATCAGAGTAGTTCCTTGTTCATGGACCAAACTAAATACTGCATTATTCTTTTCTTGTCATCTTCTCACTGCTTGCTGTTTCTCACTCTTAGCAGATGGCTGTCCATGAAACACTACTCCAACTGCAGCATCCTCAACATATATATCTGACAAGGAGGTGCAAGCCACCTACCACTACAAGAAGAAATCCTGGCTACAGCTTTTGCAACTTCACCATCAGTAACAGTGAGGAACATCAATAGGGATAAAGATACTAAGCAATTTTTGGAGGACTTCTAATGACAGTGGTCTTCTGTGCAATGCTGTAACACCTGGTGAGAGATCATGTTGTAGCCGTGGGACAACCAACAGTAACTACTGCAGAAGTCTATTTTTTGGGTCACCTGGACAGAAGTTACTATTAGGCTGTACAGGCATAAGCACAATGCAAGAGCTGCCTTTTAATGCTAAACCTAATAAAGGAGATTAGTTCTGCCACAGAACAGAACCAGTCTGTTCCAACTTCCTCACCCATCACTCTCCTCTCCATTCAGGCTTCTCTCACTCATCTCTGACATGTGCTCTTCCCCTGCCCTCTTCCAGCTGACAGGTGCTGTAGTATGGCAGATTCTTGTGAGCAAAAAAATCAGTGGAGATTCAGCCAGTGGAGATTTCACTCTAACTGGAGAAAATGCAAAATCAAAAACTGAATCAAGAATACAAGCATTCATAACAAAAAGCGATGACAAACAAGACAATGGAATTATATCTAGCAACACATGAAAAAAATTCCCTTTGGTTTGGGAAAGCTGAGCCCTTTCTCTTGATCACAGGCATCAAGCAAAACTGGGCTATAACTTGGCACAGTTTGGAAACCAGACAGTGACACCAGGGTAAGTGTTGGGTAGAATAAGCCAAACTGCTTTAACTCCTCAGAGGAGCCTAAAATTGGTGAATGGAAAGAAAATCAGAAAGGAAGCAACTTTTGATTCCATACTAACCCATACCCTACAGGACTTTGAAACAGTTTGTTTCTATTTTTTGAACCAACTCGTTTCACACTGCACATCTTAGAACATCCATTTAAGAAAGATAAAAATGTCAGCATTAATATTATGCTAAAGTTGCATAAAAAGGGAGATCAGATGGTGTGTATTACAACATCTAAGATTAAACAGGAAAAAAGTTCTCAACTCAGGGTCATTTAGCAACAAAGCAGAGACGTTGAATAAAAATATCAAAGTACTTCTTTTTAAATACATATGCCAACAGCTGCCCAGCAGCATTTCCTCAGAGCCTTGAGCTAAATCCTACAGAAATATCACATACAGAGGGGTTGGTTGCGTGGAAGTGAACACAGACACTTCCTAAAAGGAAGTACTCCTGCCTCAGAACCAAATGCTGTTCTGCCAGACACTGAACTCTCACTCACCAACAAACGCGGTTCAAAGTGTGCTGCTCACGGGGAACAGCTACTAAGCTGCTGAACCTAAAACTAAGTAAGAAATTCCTCTCCAATTTAAATGTAAAGGTGAAAAAAAATAAAATAGGAACTAAAGTAATTTATCAAGAATCATCCACTCTTTGGTCTTCCCCTAAAGACAAGTTTTATATTAAATGTCAATCATATTTTCTTTGGTAATGAACAACAACACACTGAAGTTATCATGAATTGAAATACTCGCTAGTTTAACTTCCTTTAGGACAGTCACCAGAGGTATGCAAGCAGACTAATCACAAGCTAACTCCATAGATTTTTATAGCTTCTTTGCAGGATTATCCAACATATTTTAAAGACTCTTTGTACAGATGTCACTTCATTTTTTTTTTGGTTCCCATCCAAATTATGTCTTTACATCATTTTGCCTTGATTGCAAGACCTGAAGCCTGTAACATTTCCTTCACTGTTTGGGAAATGACAGGTTAGAGGAAATTCCAAAGACTGCTTTCATCCAAACGTATTGTCACAGAGAAACAACGATGACAGTGAAGTCAAATGGAAGGGAGGTGGTAAATTCTAAATGGTTTTTAATAACAGACTAGCAGAAAAATGTCATTAGACGAGAGAGATAGGGTGGATTTTCAAACAGCTTACAAAGTGTAATTAATCATTGCCTCTACCACTCTTTCTTTCCTTTTCACATCAAATACCGATCTCTGTTCAGCCTTAACTATACCAAAGCAAAAACATTAGTGCCTGTGTTTCATCCGGATTTTTCCCCAGAGCACCTTGATAGGTTATTTGACAGACTGACTGTAATTTTAATTCATGGTCTAAGAAAACAAATTCCTACTTAGCCTTTTACCTTTCAGGCAGTATTGTAACTGCTTGCCTTTCTGGAGGGAATGACATTTGTGTGCTCTGGCAGAGAAGAATGGAAAAATCCATTAGTTAGCACCTACTAGCCTACAATGTTATTTTAGAGCTTTGCAGCATGTGCTACCGTCTCCTGTGCATCAATGGATATTTTGACACCTCCTCAATTCGTGCTTTTTGTGACCTTTTATCACAAAAATAGATCAAAATTGAGCTCCAGACACCGGCTGGAGCCAAAGTTTGTATTCAGAAAGGTCAGTAGCTTATAATATGCTATTGTAAGAGCCTGGGCTCTTTATCTGAATCAGCTGCTACTTCTTTCAAGGAGGAAGCACTGCATTCTTCATCTGAATCAGTTGGACAACAGGAAGATTATTTCTCATCAGTTTCCTAAGAAATTAAGTCAGAAATATGGTTCTTATGACTCTCCTCCTAGCAGTGGATACTATTTAGAAGTTACTTTATAGGCTTGTGCCCATTTCTATTGTATTATCTTCATCTCAGTTAAGCACTTCTGCTTTAACTCTCATGTATCAGCGGTTGTATAAATAAAACCTCTACTATTTTAGTTAATCAGTACATAAAGCAAACCTGTCAGGTTCTTCTCCACCATTTATGAAGATACTATTTAGGATTTGGCTTGGACACTGCCACGGTGATTACACAAAAGGAATATGTTTCCAGCAACTGAAGATCTTGACCAGAAAGAACTTATATACAAAATGGTTTTGGAAATAATTTGTTAAAAATCTGTTTCATGTAAAGCCCGGATGGAGATGCATGCAAACATGCACATCTACCTGCAGGAAAAAAAGATTACATCATGGCTTATATATTTCTATTCTATCAGTCCATCCATACTACTAACATAAACATAAAATCACAGTTTCTTCCACGGAAGAATTATCCTCCATTTGTCCTAAGCACTGAAATATGAAGAACAGGTGTTTGGATTTAACTCCAAATGAGAAATGCAGCTTTCTGGCATGGAAACAGCTTAGCAAATGGAGAAGGCTGAAATGTGGAGATCTGTTGGCCTGTTTCTGTGTTTACTTGCAGCTATAAGACACTTAGAGGTCACACTGTTAAATCCTAACCAATAGTGGAGAGATAAGTGATCACATCAACACAGCCAGATCATGGGTCAGGTCAGAACATACACACATGGGTAAGATCCTCAGGAGTCTCAGTACTAGTTTATAACAGCTCTGTTGATACACAGAGAAAAATCTTTCTTTGCCTCAAAGGAATTCTTTTCAAATTAAAATGAACAAGTTAAAATAATGCTAAATAAGGTGCTAAATGCTGGAAGAGTTAGGACTTTAGGTCCCCTAAACGCACACAGGACAAAGGTTTGACTACATCGCTTACATTCATTGCTTTGTTAAGATCTGTCATTACCCCTGTCCACAGGGTACTTTCCGAAGGTCCTCTGTATTAGCCAGAGTTTGAGTATTGACATGCTGGACACTTCACAATAGGGACAAACAAAAAGTTTAACTCATCACTGGTAATTTTTAAAACTAGAAGCCATATCATGCATTGTGGCTGAAAAAAATCATTAGAATTAAGACTGTCAGTGAAGAACCAGTACCCACACAGCACAACACAAAAACCCCCACAAAAATCAGGAGACAAACCCCCAAACCTAAAAGCACAGAACAATAGCCTCTTTAAGTTAACCTCTTGAACTTTACCATTAGGCTTGCTGTTCAATTGTTGTTACTGTGTTTTAGCCTTCTTGCTTTCTTCTTTGAGCTTAATAACAATGCTCAAGAAGTCAAACGTTCTTCAGAGAGTGAAAATACAATAAGTAATAATAATACAAAAGAAATAAGGAGCATGGGTCAGCGGATGTGGATTGTACTGGGAGCCAGGCACCATTCCCACCTCTTCCACTCACCTACCATGCAATGAAGGACAAATCTTTTCACTGCTCTAAACAACTCTGTTCTCTGTCTGCTGTCTCCTGGCACTATGTTTTTGTTGGCAGCCCAAAGAACAATATTTTTATATCCTCATGCATACATATATACATGTGTAGGTATGTTTGTGTGTATATATACATACTACATGGCACAGGAGGGCTTCATTTAGAGGCTATAAAACAAATAATAATAATCTGTTGTAGTTGAAATAATAACATAGGAAATGGTGTTAGCAGAGGGGGTTTTTTTTAGACTACTATTGCTATTAAATGAAAGCATTTCCATTCCACCTCTAAAATCCCACTAAAATCATGCGAAGCAAAACCTCTCAGGTCCAAACCACATGGAATGGATCCAAATGTGTCTGAATTAGGTCTCTTTGCCAACATATTTGCAGTTATACCACAATAAGTACCACCAACAGACATCCCTCGATTTTATTTCATAAAGATGCTGATGAGCCTGAAACAACCAAATGGAACTCATACAGGAAATTCTTACAGCAAAAGAATGTCTAACTATTCATGCAGGAACACTTCTCTGATAACAGTCGTTTAATTTGTTAAGTAACTTCTCCTCAAGGATCAGGACTGAGAGGTTACATCTTCCAAGGAAAAGCGTGAGAACTCAGATTGACAAGTGGGTACAAGACAAATGGATGAATAAGATTTAGTAATAGTAGTTTTATGGCACTTTGTGACCTCTCCTCCTCCCTTCTGTCTTCATCTTAGGGACATAAATTTTTCCCCTTAGGACAATATATTACCATCTTTTTGCCATCCTGCACCTTTCTTCCCTTCCAGTCCCTTTCCCCAAATCTACCTTACTTTTCAGAGATGGTTCATATGGTTCATAATGAAACCATGAACAGACTTTTCTTGAGCTCTCAGATCTATTTCAGGGACTGAAGAGGAGCTTGAATGTCTGAATCCTCCTTTAAGTTTTCCAGATACGCTGACATGTCTACCAAAGGTGCTAGATCTATTCTAAAGCCCATCTCAGTTGTGTCCTTCTATCACCAGTCACCCCAAACCAACTGCACTTGTTTGTTGTTGTTCTTTTTAAAAAGAAAGGCATATGGTATGACTCAGATTTTTTCAGACCTCAGTTTTTACCTATACCCCCTTTGCCTAGTGCTTCTTAGTAATAGGTTTATGGCTTTCAGAGGCTGTTGAAGAAAGAGCTGGTTCCTGCATTATGAATCATCCATAGCACTCACCTTTCCACCCTCATCAAATTTTCCCACATGAAAAAACCATTCTCGAGAACAGAACCAGGTTGGCATGATCACAGTAGGTCCGTGGGAGGTAAACACCTAGGGAAAAGGGAAAAAAAGCCAGTATTAGTTACCAGAATATCAAAATCCAGCATCTGTTGGGGAACAAAGTAGACTTACTACATTCACCTGAAATCCTGACAATACTCATGCCTAAACTTAACCTTCAGCAATATTAAGAACTGAGAAATTCAAGTGCTTAAAATTTAGCATGTGCTTAGTGTTTAAACTGTGGTGTAATAGACTCATAGAATAATTAGGGTTGGAAAGGACCTTAAGATCATCCAGTTCCAACCCCCCTGCCGTGGGCAGGGACACCTTATGCTAAATCACATCACCCAAGGCCTCGTCCAACCTGGCCTTGAACACTGCCAGGGATGGAGCATTCACAACTTCCCTGGGCAACCCATTCCAGGGCCTCACCACCCTCACAGGAAAGAATTCAGAAGAGAATTCAGAGCAGCCCTGCGGAGAAGGACTTGGGGGTGTTGGTTGTTGAGAAACTGAATGTGAGCAGGCAGTGTGCACTCACAGGCCAGAAAGCCAAACATATCCTGGGCTGCATCAAAAGGAGCATAACCAGCAGGTCGAAGGAGGTGATCCTGCCCATCTACTCTGCTCTTGTGAGACCTCACCTGGAGCATTGTGTGCAGTTCTGGTGTCCTCAATATAAAAAGGACATGGAACTGTTGGAACAAGTCCAGAGGAGGCCACGAGGATGATCAGGGAGCACCTCCTGTATGAAGATGGGCTGAGAAGGTTGGAGCTGTTCAGCCTGGAGAAGAGAAGGCTGCGTGGAGACCTCATAGCAGCCTTCCAGTATCTGAAGGGGGCTTACAGGGATGCTGGGGAGGGACTCTTCATTAGTGACTGTAATGACAGGACAAGTGGTAGCAGGGTTGTGAATGCTCCATCCCTGGCAGTGTTCAAGGCCAGGTTGGACAGAGCCTTGGGTGAGATGGTTTAGTGTGAGGTGTCCCTGCCCATGGCAGGGGGATTGGAACTAGACGATCTTAAGATCCTTTCCAACCCTAACTACTCTATGACTCTATGTCGCGTGGGACAGTGTCGAACGCTTTACACAAGTCCAGGCAGATGCCATCAACTGCTCTACCCCTGTCCATCAGTTCTGTAGCCCCATCATAGAAGGCCACCACATTGGCCAGGCAGGATTTCCCCTCAGTGAAGCCATGCTGGCTGTCACCAAGCACCTTGTTGATTTTCATGTGCCTTAGCATGCCTTCCAGGAGAATCTGCTCCAAGATTTTGCCAGGCACAGAGGTGACACTGACTGCTCTGTAATTCCCCAGTCATCCATTTTCCCCTTCTTGAAAATGGGGGTTATATTTCCCTTTTTCCAGTTGTCAGGAACTTCACCTGACTGCCATGAGTTCTCAAATATGATGGCCAGCGGCTTCGCAACTTCATTTGCCAGCTCCTTCAGGACCCACGGACTTGCGCACGTTCAGGTTTTTAAGATGGTCTCGAACCAGTTCCTCTCCTACAGCGGGCGCAAGGTCTTCATTCTCACAGTCCCTGCGTCTGCCTTCCAAGGCTTGGGTGGTTTGGTCAGAGCCTTTGCCAGTGAAGACCGAGGCAAAGAAGTCATTCAGAACCTCAGCCTTCTCCAAATCCTGAGTAGCCAGTTCTCCTGAGAGCTTCCTGAGGGGGCCTACATTCTCCCTAGTCTGTTTTTTATTTGCTATGTACTTGTAGAATCCCTTCCTGTTATCTTCAATACCTCTAGCTAAGTTTAATTCTAACTGGGCCTTAGCTTTCCTAACCTGGTCCCTAGCTTCCCGGCCAACATCCCTGTACTCTTCCCATGCCACCTGTTCTTGCTTCCACTTATTATAAGCCTCTTTTTTCAACTGAATTTTCCTCAGGAGCTCCTTATCCATCCAAGGAGGTCTCCTGGCCCTCCTGCTGCACTTCCTTCTGGTTGGGATGCAACACTCCTGAGCTTGCAGCAGGTGATCCTTGAATATCAACCAAGAGTCTTGGGCCCCCCACCCTCTAGGGCAGTATCCCATGGAACCTTCCGAAGCAGGTTCCTGAAGAGGCCAAAGTCTGCTCTTTTGAAGTCCAGGCATTGAGCTTGTTGCACGCTCCTCTCCCTGTCCTGAGGATCTTAAATTCGAGCATCTTGTGATCGCTGCATCCAAGGCTGCCCTGGAGTGTCACATTTCCAACAAGCCCTTCCCTGTTGGTGAGCACGAGATCAAGCATGGCACCTCTCCTTGTCGGCTCCTCTATTACTTGCAGAAGGAAGTTGTCTTCCACACAATCGAGGAACCTCCTGGATTGCTTGCGCCGGGCCGTACCGTCCTTCCAACAGATGTCAGGGTGGTTGAAGTCACCCATGAGAACAAGGGCCTGCGAGCGTGAGGCTTTTCCTGTCTGTCTATGGAGTGCTTCATCCACAGGTTCCTCTTGATCAGGCAGTCTGTAACAGATCCCCACAGTAACGTCTCCCATAGCTATATTCCATTTAACCCTGACCCACAAACTCTCTGTGGGCTGCTCACCTGTCCCCAGACAGAGTTCCATACTCTCCAGCCTATCCCTAACATAAAGGGCAACTCCCCCTCCCCACCTGCCAGGCCTGTCTTTCCTAAAGAGCCTGTAACCTTCCATTCCAACACTCCAGTCATAGGAGCCGTCCCGCCATGTTTCTGTGATGCCTATTATATCATACCCCTGTAGACGCGCACACATCTCCAATTCCTCTTGTTTGTTCCCCAAACCAGCACCTTTGAGGTGTCATAGCCAAGAGATTAGTCTGCTTCCTGCTTCATTAGATAGAAGGAAGTTCTTCCCTGTGAGGGTGCTGAGGTGCTGGCACAGGGTGCCCAGAGAAGCTGTGGCTGCCCCATCCCTGGCAGTGTTCAAGGCCAGGTTGGACACAGGGGCTTGGAGCAAGCTGCTCTAGTGGAAGGTGTCCCTGCCTGTGGCAGGGGTTGGAGCTGGATGAGCTTTAAGGTCCCTGCAAACCCAAACAATTCTATGATTAACATTCCATAGCCTTCTCTTCTGTCATAGGTTGCAGCACATGCAGAATACTTCAAACTTTATTTCAAATTTAGAGAGTTATACTGGAAATGACACTTCTATTAATAATGGCAATATTGATATTGAAGTCAATGAATTAAGAAGAAACTTAAAAAGGTAAAGTTCTTAAGCTTAACACAGATGAACCTCAAGCTCCCGTTCCAACCTGGTTTTCTATGATTCCTTATACATATATTGAGTAGGAGCTTTCACTGATCTTTTATTTCTGCCAAAGACACTTAAAATCTTAATCAAGGTCAGCCAAGTAAGATGCAATTGATTTTAAACATTACCAGAACATTATGGATTTGCTTGCTACCCAGTGGTACCTACCTTAAAAGGTTGTTGGAAAGAAAATGCTTTAGGGACTCAAAAGGGAGATGCTATTAATTACATCCCCTTGACTAGTGACAGCTAAGAACTATACAAACTGGTCTTTGCAGCTTTAAGCAAACGTGTTGTAAACACAACTGTGAAATGAACCAGAATCTGGATTAGGGAAGGTAAACTGGTTCTTTCTTTTGTTCCCAGATGAAGTATCTGGCCAAACAAGAGACTGAACTTGTCAAACAGAATGTGTGCAGTTAAGCCAGGAGGCTGCCTGCTTCCAAGAGCTACAGAGGAAATAAGGAGCTTCTGCCTTCAGGAAGGCAGAAGAAACCTCACAATTACTGCCATTCTCCAAACACTAATGAAAATGCTCATCTTATGAGCAGGTGATTTCATAGCATGCTCTGGTGGTAATATTAATATTCCTGTGTAGTTGGCAGTTTTAAACATCAGCACATGAATGTAAATTTTGACATGTGCATCCAAGCATTTACATTTTAAAGATGCTCCTCTTGACTTTCAACCCGGGATAGAAATCCTTCAACTCTTCTTATGCCTGGCAACTTCCATTTCCACAGATAAACACAGGTTTAAACCCCAGATTTTACACACCCAGCTCTATACAGACCAACTCTCCAAACAAAAGGGATTAAAAATGTAACCAAAATAGAACAGGTGATCTGCTCCCACTTATTGCAGGAACCATCCGACCAGACACAGGCATCCACGTTAAGGTGAAGACATAGACACATTGCATGCTAACCCCAGGAACATAATGATAGAACTTCCCTGTCCGTAAAGCGCCCCTTGGGTGACCCATCTTGACACAGACACTTAAATTTTGGACAGTTATATTTAGGCAGAAGAATCCAATCACTTAATGGCTACCATTAACACACTAGCAGCTTGCGCATAACTGAAATAACACTAGATTCAGAGGTGCTAAATGTCAAAATCCCCCCCCCCCAAAGTCAGTGGGAGCTGAAAGAGACAAAAAAACAACCCAGAAAATCAGAGCAAACATGATTACTCAGCACATGGTTATTAGCTCCACACTAATTACAAGGGTGATTGAGTACAGCCTGAACCAAACAATGACCAAACAGTAATCCCAAAAGAAAACAACAGTGGGGAGAAAAGCGAGGCTGGAATGCATTGCATTGAATCTCATTTCGGAATGAAAGAATCTCCAAAAGAAAAGTCTTGAGCCTATTGGCATACGTAAAATGCATTTGGAGAGGCTAGAATGCTATTCCTCAGTGCAGCCAGGTTCAGAGAGCAGAAATGCACTTAAAGATGTAGCTCAATGTAATTGGTCACGCTCACATGTAATGAGCATGTATCCCAAATATATTATACAATCTCTGTTCCATTGATTTATGAACTTAGCCCAAACCAAAGAGAAGAAATTTCAAACACTAAGAAAAGAAAAAAAGCCCACCAAAATGGTACTTCTGTTAACACAGATGATGATATGGTTATGAAGATTATGTATCAGACTGTCACACACTAAATACACTGATGTCTTTTCCCAATTTGGTGTTCTATGGCTCACTGTCCCCTCCAGAAAAGATACTAGAGGGGAAACACACAGCCAAAACTGAGACTGATGATGACACATATGACTTCAGGGTCTCATTATTCCAGAAAGTCTTTGAACCTGGAACAGAGCACCAGCTAAGAGTCAATGCGTTGGTAAATGAGCTTATTCTAGATAAATAAGGATAATGCAACGTCAAAATAAACTTTAGGAAACTTAAATTGGTGCTTCAAATGGACAATTTCATGGTGCCTTGTCCCTTGCTATGGGATATTAATAGAAACATCTGTGAAGCTGAAATTCTTTTTTCCTTTGTTAGCATCGTTTCCAGCTGGATCTGCTCCCTGATCCAACTAACCACAAACACACTGGTGCTACCACAAAGGAGGAGGTAGGAAAACAGGGCACCAAACACTGAGAAAGCAGCAAGAGTGTTCTTTCAGCAGCACTACAGATAATTCATAAATAATCTTTGACCTGATAGGGGAATTGTATGCTCAAAGTCTAGGTTTACAGTACCTCTATTAATTTAAGAGCTCTCCCACTCATCCTGCCTCTGGCCGTGCACCCCAGTCACTTATAACAGCACTGGCACGCACCTGACCCCATGATCAGCTGGATCAGAGCACTACAGCAGGAAGAAAGCTATTAATTTATTTTAGTGTTACTTTTCTATAGCCTTAGTTCTCTGAATCAGTTCAATGTGGGGTCAGACTAGCAATACTGCTGACATACTGGAGGGGGAATGAACAAGCTTTAGAGAGGAAAACAAGACCTGCCTTTTTGGTCATTGCCCTGTTAATCAGTCCAGCTGTGACATAAAACTGTACCCTCTGTCTGAATGCTTCCACTGATGGGAGGAGAACTGGCTGAGGAAAAACAGTGAACTCCTAAGAACCACACTGAAACACTGCAAGCACCTGCCAAACTTCTGAAAACCGCCTTCAGGAGCTCCTGAAACTTCATCTTCAAGAGAAAGAAAAATAACTTCAACCTCTGCAGTTTGGAAAGTCTAGACTGCAGCTTGGTTTAGGCAGATGGGAAAGTCTCTTCTGAATTTCTTTTTTGCCTCCTCCTGTCATGCACTCTTGCCAAACTGTTAAAAAATGGTTGAACTGGCTTAGTCTGTGATTAAAACTGCAACTTCCTGCTTTGTGAGACTGCCACTCAAGATTTCATCCCTACATCTTTTAGACTGTGTGGAGTGGAACAAGAGAAACAAAAAGGACATGCTAGTCTTAGTCTGAAAATCAATCAAAAGCAGAATATGAATTACGATGCAGCTCCATAACTGCTATGTTTAGTTTGCTTGGAAAGGTTCTCCAGCTCTGCCTAACGAATGTCGTGTATCACCTTGGAACCCCTGGGGGTTTTCAATCCTACTCGGGGCATTAATTCAGCATACTGGAAAGCAGCTTGGACCTGCAAGCCTTTCACACACAGCTGTATTGGAAGAGTAATGCTTAATAATAATTGTTATTACTTACAGTACACTGTAGGCTGTAAAGATTATCTAAATATAATCTAGTTGAATGAAACCAACTTGTTAAAAGTTAAAAACAAACTACAGAGCTTATAGATGAAGGTATAGATCTGCTCAGATTCAGAATTCCTGAAGAACACACTGTTGTCATAACCAAACCAGAATCCATCTTCCTCAGACCCAGGTGACGGAGCCAGGCTGCTATTTCAGGACTGCAGTTGTTACATTATTTGGAACTTTTACTGTGATCTGGTTTTACTCGAAGGATCAAGTAGCAAGTAACTGAAACTGATTTACTCTGGTTTGTTCTTACTAACTGTTTGGCTATTGAATTACATTCAACTATTACAGAGGTTCTCTGAAAATAAATCTAAAGAGTTGATTAAATGACTTTCCTTTGTTGTGTTCCAAAGCTGTCAACAGCACATGTAATTCTGGTCCCCACTGATGCTCACTTCAGATCATGTCAGCATTCAATACCAAATGTAAATTCCAATACTGACAAAGGCATTTATGTGTTTATAGTAACTCTTCAAGGAAAGTTCTATTTCCTGGAGCAGCAAATCAAAAATCTAACAGCCATGTGCCAAAAGAATATATGCAGATGGTGAAACAACCTTACCACACTATGTCATGCAGAGTACAGAGGGGAAACCAGGCAGTTCACCAGAGCAACACAGTTAATCAAGGGCCTAGACTGCTTTCCAATGTAACAAGCTAACTCCCCAAAACACATTACACTTTTATTCTACTTATGCTATAGCAGTTACGAAAAATATATCCACACAGTTCAAGGGTTGGACATAATCTCCCATGTTATGATAAATAAAGCTTTCCTATACACAGGTTAACACATTAACATGTTAGAGGAAAAACTGCACGGTGAGGGCCACAGGGGTTTTGTGGGCTGCAGGCAGGTGCAGGCTAAAGGACACCACCCCTCACTTAGGGAAAATTATACATTAAAACCTCAGTGCATCAATTCATCAGGGAACATACCAGGCCCTCACTACTAAAGATAACCAGGCTTACATCCAGAATCAGGTGTGGCTCTTAGCATGACAGAAGAGGTATGGAAGGTAGGAAAGAGAAGAAAATTATCTTTACCCTCCTTCAAAAAAAGTCTTAGTATTAAAAGAAAAAAAAAAAACCTCAAAAGTTCAATGAAGCTTGTTATAATTCTAAGGAACTTCAACACCCAATCTGGGATGGATTACATTCAGTTAGTTTATATTGTACTGTGCTGGTTTACCCTTTCATATGCCTATATAAGTAATTGCCTGTGTCACCTAATCATTGCTTGCTTTGCCATTAGCTGAAAATCCCTGCTCTGAAGAAGCTGAGATCTGGCACAGCAAAAAAGTACATTTCAGATATAAGACACACAATTCTCCATACTGAAAGGCTGATATATACATCGTAATTCTGATACAGGCTTGACAAAAATTCATCATTACTTAACCTTCACAATCCCAAACTCTACTTAGCAACAAAACCAATGAAAAAGAACCAACAGTCCTGAGAATTGCTAATGCCAGTGAATGCAGCAAGCATTCAGCACCTCCAAGAAGGTATTCCAGTACTGCTCCTGGAAAATTTATGATCTGCAGCTCCCCATGATTTCCTCAGGATTTGAAGCCATAATGAAGCCGAAATGTTTCAGTTTGCTGGAAACAGACTCTTTGCAAGAATGGAACCAAGGAGAGCAGCTGTAAGATGATGCTTCCTCAGTTGCTGCATCTGGTTTTCTGGCTAGTGTTTCCTATCACAGCTTGAAGGGACATAGATTGTTGATCTTCTGTAACAACTAACTTGATCATATAGCTAGCTCCCTTTTCAGTATAGGACTGGAGAGTAGAAGCACTGCACTGCAGAGATGTTCATTTATACCCAGAACAATCCCTTCCAGCATTCCAAAACTTCACTGAGGTTCAAATTAAGATATGATTTTAAAAACAAAAAAGTCATTAACAGGTGATAAAAGCTAAATGGTCTCTGTCTTTTTGGTCCATCTTCCACACAAATATGGTCCAATTATCTATGCTTGATACTTTTACCTACACAGCCACTGTATGATTGACAGTTCACTCTGAAATATATGTAAAAAGCCTTAAGCCTATTCAAAGGTGCAGCCAGTCAATAATATAGTATAGAATACCCATGAAACAAAAGTATTACATGATTTATGGGGTGCCAGAAATATACATAAATATATAAAAAAAGACTGCATTCAAAGTCAATACAATTCTAGTTATAGGCTAGATAATTACACCTGAAAGTGTTCATTTCCATACACAGGCTGTTTCCTGAAAGCCCAAAGGTTAACCAAGACCTAAATGTTATTACATGAAAGCTGGTGTCTGCTTTCTGTTTTACCTTTTTATGCAGATTGAGAAGAGAAACTGTTCATTTAAATGTTTATGTCATATTTCAATACTTTCTAAAGCATACCTAAACCTCGAGGGACACTATGCATACATCTCTTACAAGTCCCTGCTCCTCACTTCCCTCCATCCCACCACTTCCAGTTCTCCCAACAGCAATGGGAGGAAAGCTGGGACAGCAGCAATGCTGGGAGGAAAACACTGAGTTTGCTTGACCTGCTGTAACAAACATCCTTGTTCCTCACAGTTTGTTACACTCTTTCTGCTTGCCATTAAGCCATTGACCTCAAGAAAAACATGCTGATCCTCCTTACAGCTATTTGACCATCACACCAAAACACAAAACTCTATACAAAGAGTATTCCCCTTTTTATATATATATTTTTTCTAATATCCAGGCTCTGCACTGTTGGATGTGAAGCCACAATCCCAAATGAGTAAGAAGGTGTGTATTATTAACACAGCATCACCTCCTCCTGACAGCTCCAGCTACAACAGAGCGCCATGAAGAATGACATGCAGGGTAAAGCCTGCTTATGTCAGGCTGCACCCAACCCACCTTTTCTTTCTTTAATCTGCTGCTGAAAGGAAATCTGTTTACAAATTTTCTAAAGGTAAATATATTAACTTTAGGTTTATAGTCTAATACATATGTATTGAATTAGCTGTGGGTTTGCTTTATGTGAACCAGCCCATGCCAGCCCCATTGTGCTGGATAATTGAGAGCTGACTATACTGCTGAATATCTCTTTTTCGTAGTTGAATGCTCCTACTAAAACCCAATAGCAAGCACCATTCTTCTAGACTTTTTTCAGAGCTTTTATCTACTAATGACGATGAATTAACCTACTGCTCAAACTGAAAGAATAGATGCATGCAAAGGGAATAGCCTGTATGATTTTAGCATGTCTTACATCTTTTTTTCTTGTCTGTAAGCTGCTAAAAGTGGTCTTTGTAACATCCATGCCTTAACAAGTCTCTCTTAATTCTTGGAGAGTTTCCAGTATTTAAAGAGTCAACTATTTACAATGGAAGAATTACTCCATCCAGTAAAATGAAGCACTCGGTACCAAGAGGTTGGCTACTTGGCTTGCTGTTCATGCTGAGCTTCTACCACGAAAGAAAGAAAACACTCTGTTAAAGTCATATTAGCAGATACCGAGTTGTGATTAGAACAAACATCTGCTGTAATAAGTCTTAAAAATGATCTTTCCAACTGACTTTTGGACATGCAATTCACCTTTTTTGCAAGGTGAAGGCTGAATAGGTCTTTCAGATTTTGAGACAATATCAAAATGAATGTAACAAACCTGAAATATTCCAAGTCATTACAACAACAAAATACGTATTTACACAAACATACTAGTAAAGAGGAAAACAAATTCACATAAAAACCAGCACACAAAACTTACCCAAGGACAGCTGTCTAAAATGACTGTTCAATTGGTATGTGAATAAACCTCCTGGCAAATCTTAATTTCAGCCAATTTAAAGTGCAGGTATTTTGAAAGAGAAATACGAAATATTTTTGAACGCTTAGGTTTATCCAAAATCATAGTCCAGCTTACTCAATACTGCTCCCTGATACTCCTTCTCAAGTGAATGTTCACATTCTAAAGGTTGCATGCAGCTTGGAAGTGGGAGATGTATGAACCTCAGTGAATGAAAGAAATACAAGCATCTTCTAAAGCAAGCACAGAATTGTAAGCAAGGAGATCACTTCTGAATTTGAAAAGTACAGCTGTGTGCTAATGTACATGCAAAAGGAAAAACAGTAAATATTCATGCAACCTTGCTGTATTTATTTCAATACAAATGGCGTCTTTTGTATGGTTTTTCTCCTCTATAGACTTCAAACATTTAGAGTAGGCAAAAAGAGAAAACTTAGATCAGATCTTAGGCTACAGATTCTGTTTATCTGATTAACAACTACAGTAGTGGAATAGTGGAATCAAAGCAAACTTTACTCTAAGTCTCTACCATCGTATCACAAGTCTTTGGGGGTATCAAAGCACCAAATGCATGCCAGTCCCCCAGAGTGTCTGACTTGCATTCTGTATCACTGTTTTGTTTTACTCGTCTTCTGCACACTGTTGCAAATCTTTTACCCCACAATACACTTTCTTATAACGATAAGGAGAAAACAAAAAACCCCGAACTGTACCTCAGCACAACTTTTTCCACACGTACATTTTGGTAACGAAAGGGACATAAATGTCAACAACCCCGTGACATTTTCCAACAGTTTGCAGCAGACAAACCTGGAACGACCTCTACGAATCCTGAGAATATGCAGAAAGAAAAATTAAGTGCCCATCAATTTGTAAAAGGCTGAGAAAAAACAGAGCTGAGAGCACTACAAAGCCTTCCCTCCTGTCTGCATTCTCTTGTTTCAGCCTCCCTAATAACTTGTGGACGGGTTTACATGTGGGATTTGATTTTGTAGGTTCTTTCACTGCCTCCCAGCCAACAATCCGATCAACATTTCCTTTTACTTGTGACTGTTACTCTATAACCAAAACTCTCATTGCATGGGTAGTTTGAAGGTCACATCCTAGCTCTGAAATCGGACTCTAAGTATGCATCACTCCTGACATTTATCCCTATGTTAAGTTCTGTCTGTACTTGGCATTCCCTGTCACTGGTTTGAATTAGTTACTATTCAATCTAGCCAGCATGTTGAAAATACTTTCAAAGGTCTCAAGAATTCAGTGATAAGAAAGAAGGCAATCAACACCTTCAGATCTCCCAAGTGGAAACTGGCATGAAGTAGCTCAGAGCACCTATGCTCCAATTAGAACAACACAGATCAGCCAGCAAGGATTAGGGCCCAGAGTCATCCTGAATCAGAGATGTATAAGCAAGGAGCCCAGGCAACCTGGATCCTCTCTGCCACAGGGGATTTCCACCACAGGGCAACTCAACTCATCCAAGATCTCTGTTGCCATCTCTGATCAATATAGTACAGCTCTTAGAGAATGAGGCTTCAAAATTCACTACTTCACCTTTAAATGGGTGAATATCTGCCTAAGTCTCACGTAACCAACAATCACTCCTATAATCAGACTACTATAATTATCCTCACAATGATTAAATGAATTTCTGTAATAAGAAACTCTAAAAACCTCTTCAGTACATGAATCTGATAATAAGCAAAGCACAGATAAAATGTTCACAGAATTACAAGGAAGTAATTTCTGCTGCACAGAGAAAAAAAGATATTTTACATTCTTTTTTAATACCTTTTTCTTATCCTGTCCTGCAGAAATATTTACTCCTAAAGGATAGCAGACATGTACTATCTGCCACTCAGCATCAGTAGTAAATAGTAAGGGCATTGTAGAAACATGGCAGCAAAAAGCATCTTGCTCTAATTTCAAAGACAAAAATATTAATAACAATCTAAACAAGGCCAAGTGAATCCGAAATGAAAATGTTGATTTTTCAGCTGCCAAAATGCTGAAAAGTGGCAGAGGAAACAGATGCAAGGATTGCACTTTTTGTCATTTAAAATCTGAGAACAGAACAGCAGTTCTGGCTATACTGAAAACCAAATACGGCTGTAGCACCAGCTGGGAAGGATCCACCAAGCAGCTCCTGTTATTAGTATCTTTGAACATTCCATGGGTCACTCAACATAAACACCTTTGTTTGTCACACACATCCTGATAAAAATGATTACGATTTAAATGGGGTTTCAAGTCTTTGAACGAAGAATTCTGAGATAAGATAGTGTAAAACACAAACGCACAATAACAATGGATCTTAGAAATACGATGTTTAAAAATATTTAATAATCAGATTTTCCCTGTTATTGCTTTGTAAAATTTAGATAAAATCTTGGTTCGTTTTCCCAAAACTCCATGAAATTGGTAACACGAACATTGCACATGCTACTTGTAAAAAAAACCAAACATCAACTTTCAGCAAAGCTTTCTCTATGCTTTTTTTTCTGATAGCTGTTGATACAAACCATCATGAATGTTGGTCCTTGTCTATAGTAAAAATCTTTTCTATAGTAAGGGAAGCCACCAGTTTGGACATTCCTATAGAGAACTGCAAATCTCTGCTAGCATGGATGAAACTTTCAGTGTTGCAGCCTAAGCAAATGAGGAGTTTCCCTGCAGCAAACAAGTCACGGTGACAGATTGCTGTATCACTGATGCTCAAGTACAACACCAGCAGAACAAAAAAGTTAACAGCAAGAGCATTAATCAGATCTCCCAATAAAGCTTTATCTCACTTTGCTTTGTATTAAGCAGAATCAAGCCATCAACAATACTTATTCCTGTATCTTATAGTTATTCTTCATATTTATTGCATTAAGACATTCTGACTCACAACTACTATTCTGACCCAAGACATCCACCAGAATCTATGAGAAATAAAGCTTCTGATTAACAACACAGGCGATTTCTAAACCTGAAGCTCCAAATCCTGTGCAAGATGAAAAAGTAAGCACATTTCTAGAGCCAAAGCACCTCTGTCCTGCAGCATTCCCTCAATATATGCAGTTCCTCATGGCCAGCACAGGCAACTCTCCCTGTTCTGAATCCAGTTCAGGAACACCTCCATCCTCCCCTGCACTGCATAGGAAACTCAGCAAATCTAACACCCTGGGAATTAGATTCCAGTGTTCGGTTTGATAATATCCAACATAATCACTATGACATCTTTTGGGAAGTGGGATCTCTGCCCTGTTCAAAACTGCACCATTTCACAGGGAAATCGTATGTGAAAATAAATTCTAGGCCCAGCAGGATCCGCATCTTACAGGAACGGAGTCTAAGTTCCAAAATCAGCATAACCTCAGAAATAATCTTGTAAATCCTGATTCAGGAAAACATCGCTTTAGTGGCATACACGTAGGCAAGCTGCATGTGTTTAAGTATTTAGCTAGGTTGTGACACTCTTGAACAGCAATTTTTCCACACGTGCCCATGTGTTATTCTGCCCCAGCGAAATTCTTTGGGGCTTGGAAGGAGAAAAAGGCATCTTTTCAAAGAGAAAATGGGTCTTGAAAAATATGCTAATTCATCTATAAAAGCTACACTTACGTTGTGAAGGTTGTTCACACCATCGCTACTAGCCACAAGTCTTCTTTCTTAATCTGAATTCAGCAAGAGAACTTGCACGATGTGATCGTCCAAAACCAGCTGAAGCATTTTAGCCACACACCCACTTTCATGATAATAAACATGTTCTTCCCCTTTCAAAACCCCCCCTTCAAATACTGCCAAAAGACCATAAAACTAATGAGGTATAATACCTTCAGGACTTGTTATTCTGGCATACTTCAACTAACACCCTGTGAAAGATGACGGCAACAGTGGACCTATGAAATACAGCCCATGTCAGTGCAGTAACTGGTTACTGAGGTACCAGCCAAGGAAAAAAGGGAACTCCAATGGCAGTTTTCTCGACTGAAACCTTCAAATATCATTGCTAAATGTGCAAAAAATCCCCAACTGGCCAGTCTTCCAGCTTGCTAATGGGAATGAAGAGAAGCCACCAGCTCACGGAACATGAAAATATGTCCTGTTCAGTTAAAATTTCCATTTATTTTCCTACTTCACTGAAACGTGAGAAAACTTCATTCTAAGTAGAGAATACGGGGCTTTATGTTACTGCTGCTATTTGTACTGTACAACTGCCATGGAGGATGAGGAAAGAAAATACCCTCCAGCCTGAGAAAAACCTCCCTTTAATAGACGTACCAGAGGAAATGAGGGGACTTCATTTACCTTAATCCACACACATGCTTTTTGGTTGCTTCCCTGCACCAGGTGTGACAAGGTTTTAGCACTGAAGCAAGTGTGATACTTCAAGCACTTTAATTTGAATTAGGTTGTTTATAATAACCTCTTCCTTTCATTTCTCAGGAGAGCTTCTCACATGTTTCATACCATACAATACTACTACATTTATACCAACTGCCACTTGGAGAAGACATAAACCAGGTTTATATACAGTATCTGCAAAATGTAAAGTTAAAAAGTGACATGAAGCGGCTGTACAGTGCTTTACATTAAATGGAAGATGTTTCTGTTTCCACTTATCAGTGGAAATACAGACTGACTTCAGGAGAACTGCTGCATCCACTACATAAACTGGATGTTTATACCTTCTGACCTGTAATACACTTTGACATACCTACAAGATTCCTCACACAGACATGAGCTCTCTCAGAAAGCAGAGATATGTTCAGGCATAGTGCCATGCCAAGCCTGGACACAGGACTTCCCATCGGATCAACATTAATTCATCATTACGTTAACCTGGGATAAATCTCATCAGCATCAAATGTGCCAGCATACCCAGAAGAGAAGGTATTTCTGCTGATTTATGAGGCCTTCTAAAATGGCCTGTCCAAACATCACATCACCTGGACATCAAGAGTGTATCTGCAATTTTTTAAGGAAGTATATGTATGTTTTAAAGTACAGCTGCAAACAAAACCTCCTATTTTCAAACACACAGAGGAAACCAGAATAGGCGATTTCAGTTATAAGGGACTTAGAATGATCATCTAGTCCAGCTGTCCAACCCATTCAAGTTAAAGCATGTTATTAAGGGCATTGTCCAAATGCCTTTTAAACCCTGCCAGGCTTGGGACATGAACCACCTCTCTAGGAAGCCTGTTCAAAACAGACACCACCAAAAGATTACTGCATGGGTTTTACTCAGCCTTTTTGATATTTCTGTGGCAGGCTGGGCTTATTCTCACTTTCCAAGCTGTAAAGTTTCCAACTTAGAAGCTATCAGTCCAGATGCATTTCTGACTATCCTTTCCCTTAGCATTTCCCCTGCTAATTCCACTGGCCCTTGCTGGCCACCCCAGTCCACCCCATCATCTCCTCTGAAGTGCCTGCCCCCTCAGCAACCCCACCGTGGGATTGCCAATGGGATGGCAGCAGGCAGTAGTTTGCTGTTCAAGTCACTCAAACTCAACTATTCCTTCTTATGCTTCAAACTGTCATTAACTGAAGGAAGGGTGTTTCCAAGTTTATTTTCAGGAGTACAAAACAAACAAGCTGTTCTTTGAAGAGAATGGATAGGAAAATAACAAACTTTTCAAGAAAAGGAAAAAAAAAAAGAAATCAAAACAGGAATAAAAGGGAAAAAAAGGAGAAAACTTGAAGCTTCCTATGCTGTCACAGCTGTTCTGCTCCTTGCATTCTGTTTAAATATTTTTCAGCCGAGCAGTCAAACAGTTCAATATAACATCATGCATATGCTGTACAGCAACTATCAGACCTGGACCAGCTCATTCCTGCGCTGGTCCTATCACCTCTTCATATGAACTGAAATAAAGAAACAAAGGGAACTGCAAAGATCAATGCCCTGACAAATGATTCAAAGTTCATCCTTTCTTTTGCCACATCTTAGAAAGCCTATGATATCTTCTGGTAACAAAATGCTCATTATAGCTCAGAGAAAATAGTATATTTAGGATCCAAGTATTTTTGGCAGAAGTACACCAATACAAACTTTAATGCTATGGAATTAGTTCACAGATTTCTCTTTGAAATAAGAGGATACGGACCTTGAGGTATTAATTTACCTTTTGAGCTACACAAAAGACTACAAGGATAGCTATCAGTGATTCAAATCAACTTACTCAAAAGCCACCATGCTTTCTTCCTCAAACCCATGTATTTCCCAATGATGACACCTAAACTGCAAATCACTCCAGCTTCAGCAGTCATTTATGAGGAATGAATCTCAATGTTTACTGCACTAAACTAAATATTGTAAGTCAGAAGTACTATCAGAGAAGAATGGCTACATAGAAACATGTTCCTCTTGGACTGTTGTGCTTTAACTGATGTTATTCTTAAATGTTTGCAACATTTAAGATCTGAAATGAAGTTTGCTCAGTGATGAACACCGACACAAAGGTTTGCTTTTTAAGCATACTTCATGCATTTCATTCCTTTCCTTTATAAAAGAAAAAACCCAACTGTGTCAGTGTTCTTATGTTCTTTCTGTTTCAATCAAACTATATATAGTTTTGACAGCATCTTAGTGTTTCACTAACTTTTCCAGTCTTATCACCTGTTGTCACAATAGTCTCATCCTAAATTGTTCAAGACATAATTTCTTAACTTACTAAAAATAAGGTAATTGGTATTCTCCAATTCAAAGGAATTTCTCCTTCAGCAGCTGCAATCAGAAGACATTCTTAGCACTGTAGCATCTTCCCAAATCCAACAATTTTAAATGTCAGCATTTTAAAATACCAACAGGACAAGAGATTATATGCAATATACTAATACATACACACCTCTGCTGAAAGATGCTGTGTTTTTAAACATCTGAATCTACAACTGAAGAAACACAATTTGCAAATGAAGTTACTTAAAACTTCAGAGCTAATCCTTTATTGGTGCATGAAAACTAGACGGAACCTTATTTTCTTCAACTTACTGATGCTACAGGGCTCTATTTCCCTAGCTGAAAGCCTGAGTTGACTTGCAGATTCATTACACTAATGGCATATGCAAAAGAAAGAACATAGGCTGACGTTAAGTCCCCAGAAAGCTGATGGAAAACTCACGGCTTGAGATAAAGGCACTTTAATGAAGAACGGCAATGCCTAGCTGCTTTGTGGCCAGCGGGGCCACAGAAGACACAGTGGCTGCTTTAGAAGTCAAATGCCTTAGTAACATATGTCCCAGCTCTTTCCTTGCTCTTCGCTTTTATTGCCAAGCAGATATTGTACCATAGGAACGTTCCTTTGGTCAGGTGGGGTCACCTGTCCTGGCTCTGTCCCCTGCCAACCTCTTACCCATTTCCCCCTGGGGGGGGAATGAAGTTGCAGAGACAGCCTTGATGCTTTCCATCAGTAAAATCAAGCAACCTCCTTACGTTGCTGTGCTTCTGCAGGTTTAAAGTTATTTTGTTTGTAGCCGGTATCAGTGAAGCAAACCATGAGGTTTTTAAATGTTTCTCTAAAAATCAAAAGCTTAGCCCCATACTTAGCCCCCAGTTAAGAGGAATAAATAGCTTCCTCTAGATTGAACAAAGGCAGAACGTGGTGCTAAAATCTCAACTAAGTAACTCAAGATATGATGACAGATCACAAGTTTGTAAGGAGAAAATTCTTTACTTAAAAGAAAGGCTCTTGGAACTCGGAGATGATTTATGTCACCCTTGGGCATTTCTCTCTTGGTCTCAAAATAAAAAAGAAATTGTTAACACAATCCTCTGATCAAAGAGCATCACTAGGAAACAGAATAAAAAAAACCTCCTTTTTGTGTTGGAAAAGGTAAAACATCAGCATCCTCTGGGGAAAAGAGGCAAAATAATCACAAGTAGAGTTATGAAAGAAAGAGCCAAAGATAAAGGACGATTAAACCTCAGCTCTGCTGCAAGATGCGCCGTCAGCCTCCTGTGCAGGCACTCCCATGAAAAATGCCCAGGCAGCGTTGAGGTGCAGGCTGCTGAACTCTCTCTCGAGGTGACAACAGTATCGACCAGCGAGCAGAACCATCAAAGTTCCATTCGAGTTTCACTACAGAATAGGTAACTGAAGCAATATAAGGAGAGAGGAGAGAAACTGAGGGGGTGTGGTGTGGTGTGGTGCGTGCAGTGGAAATAAAAGCACCCTGCGGAAAACCCTTAGGCAGGGCTCAAAAGCTGCAGGTAAGACTGCAAAACCCTACAAGCCTGCGAGTAGTAAGCAAAGAAACTGCTTATCTTTGCTTCCTGTAAGCTGTATTCAGAAAAAAGGAATATTTGCATGGGCAGAGCAGCTAGATTATGACAAGAAATATCTCCCGCTTTCATCAGCTTGCCTCACAACAGAATCAACTCACAGGACCCCAAAGGCTGCCTGTCTACTCAAAGAGGTCATGTTGGTTTTAAGGCTAATACCTTTCAACGGTTTCCAACACATCTCATAACTCCATGGTTGAATCTAATTCACATGAAGTCATCTTAAAGAAAAACAAAAGTAACATGATATACCAATCTATTTTAGAAATTTAGAATGTTTCTATCTGCATTTACAGACTAAAACATATGGATTTGGTTTTAATTTTATCTACATAATTTTATTGATGAGCTTCCAAATCCATGCTAAATCACCCCCCATCAATCAGACATCTGTAAATTAATTTTAATACTTTTCCTCACTATTTGCTGTAAAGGCTGTTAGAATATATCACAAACGTCTCTTAGATTTAGAAATTTCATATGATACACAAACCATGGAGGGAACAACTGCAATCATTAATCAAAAATTACTTCCTTGCCATTAATATTTACTTTTTATCTCTGAAAGTTTCTGATTCACAGAAAGCAGAAGCAATGGATGAGCAAGGAAAAGAGTCAATTTTTATTTGTCTTTCCATAAGCATTGCTTCTCAGTGAAATCTGCCTGAAGGCTTAGCCCGGTATACAACACATTCCCAGTAAGAGGAATGAAGACACTGGTCTGATAGAAAGGGTCACAGTAGCAACTTACAAAGAGAACCCAGGGGATGCACTTGCATAGAATATATATTTGGCATATACCAAAATAAATCCAACCAAACATAAAGCTTGTTCACAGTTACGCCTCATTTCAGATTTGAATATAGACCACATGTTTGAGGATTAAGCTGGTGAACCCAATCTGTCTCTTCCAGGAAGCAGTAATGTAACAATTGGGCTATAGAACTGTCAATTACTTCATACGGACCAGCTGTGCATGAAGCATGTTGTGCTCCAAAACACTGACCCTTACTGCAGGAAGATATCTTCTGTAACAAGAGCCTTAAACTCAAAGCATGCCCATGTGTAACTGAGCCAGTGGCCTTGCCACAGGAGGAGAAAGCCTACACACATCAATAGTGCAAAGAGGACACTCTCTATACCTCAGAGTTCTCCCAGTTTGAGGTTGACTTCAAATATCCCTCTTTTCATTAAAACTTCATCTACTGCATGTGTCTTTTTTTATCAGTTTGTATAGCAAATAAACTAAAAAAAGGGAAACTGCACTTACACTTTCTCCATCTCCTTTATTCCTGCCCAAATTACATTTCACCAGACAGCAAGAAGACCTCTATGGAGAGAACAGCCTGCCAAATTCTAGAATTACAGGTTAAAAACCAGACACGAGCCAAATGAGCAGCACAGGATCCATAAATCTCAGGCAACACTAAATTGAACTGAGGCTTATTTTTCCCTTTGATCTCATTCAGCAGATTAACCAGGCTTTGCCAGCGATCAGTACCTAATGCTCTGAAAAAGGACACACAGAACAGCTGACAAGTTTTATAATTCATTTCCAATACTTATGCTTTTTTTCAACTCTTTTCAAGAGCTGATGCTTGCACATGACTTCAGAGGTATACAGAAAAGATGGATAGTAAATCCTGGTAGGGAAAAGCCCCTATTGCTTCTTGTCTTGCACTTCTAAGAAAGTAAATGTTAATGTTATGAGTTATGTTAACGACTTATGTTAGTAAGTCATATATGTATATGTATAAGTCATATATGTTAGTATAATCATATGTTTTGTGAAAAGCTTCCAGGTAATAACAGCTGAAGCAAGAGCCACATTCTTGCTTACGTGGGTCTCTCTTTTACCTTTAGAAGACAAACTTACAGATTAAGAAAATCAGGTTGTTAAATGAACGATAAAAGTCAATGAAGTCTCAGCTATGAATAGGAATGAAGTAGAAGAAACAACCACTGGTACAATTCACAATCACAACAGACAAAGAAAACATGGGTCACAAAGTTACTAAAAACCATCTCTTTTAAACAATCAGAAGTTTCTTATTTTTGGATGCACATAGGTTTTCACTATTTGAAGGGTTTCCCCTGTATAAACTTGTCTTATGTGACCATATTACAAGAGCAGGGCACAGCTCCTTCAATCTTGTTAAAACTGTACAAGAAAAAGCCTCCTGCAATGGAGAACTCAATTTTGTCCTTCAAATCACCTAACTTACTAACACAAACATAAGGCTCCACAAGCTTATGCATAACAACTTTATTCCACATATATAACCCTATTACATTACAAACACACAACAGTAAAATAGGCACATTTTAGAAACGTCAGCCTGAACATGAAGATGTACATTGCCTTGTGCAGGAATACCCCTGCAGGAACAAGATGTAACTGTTGAAACCTTGTTCCAAGCTGACACCACAGAACATTTAAGCCTAAAGATCCAGTGCCCATGAGGAAATACTTTCACTTACAAGCTGCTGTCAGACAAGTGCTTATTTTTGTATTTTATAGTATGTGTTCAGGTATAAACTGATGACAGGAAAAGGCCATGATAAAAGCACACACCTCATGTTCCAAAAATCATTGTGTCTGCAGCATTTGTATTCATTTTCATATATTTGCAATCCTATAATAAAATTTTGTGATACAAGAATAGGGCCTTAGGAGAGATTCTGACTATTTTAATGGAGTACCACTTCAAGAAACAAAGTAAACATGTTATATCTATCATGGAATGCTGACGTGAATGGTTCCAGCCACACAGGTAAGAACTACTCCTTCTATCAAGGATCGGTGCAGAGTTAGCACTGTAGGCTGTAGACTTTGGCAGCTTCCCTGTGTCACACTGTGGCAAGCATGATCTGAAAACTCTGAACATAATTCAGTATTGAGACAGGAAAAGAGATTAGAAATGAAAATCTTGTTCAAAGTTGATACTTACGCCAGACCCACCAAGCTGCTTAGAGAAAGCTTTATACAGAGAGTTAAAGCTGCTTTGTTAGGCAGCTTTAGAAATATTTTGAGCTGTGGGAATTTCTCCCCAGTTCTCCTTTCTCCCCTCCCCTTTTTAAATAAGAACTTTTATGAACCAGCATTCAACTCCAACCTTCAGAAAGCATAGAGGGCCACTGGGTCACCCGCACCACAATGCCCGATTCAGCATGTATTTATAGCGTAAATTATGTTTCACTATAAGAAAAATAATTTCCTGTCAAAATGAAAATGCTCAATTTCGACAGTTAATTTATAAGCCTGACCAAAAAACAGGCCTCAGCCAAAAAGCCTCATTAACTTAATTTTATCTACTGCATACCCATATGGAGAGAGAAAGGACAATTACAGATTTATAATTTTATTATCTGGATGAGAAGATTGATTTTTGAATAGGCAAAGAACAGTGTTACACAGCTATAAACATATAAATTATAAAGATACTGAGCTATTAACCACATCTGCATCAGTTACATTTTCAATATAGAGTTTTCCTGAGGGAACCTAGAGTATTTTTAGTACTTTAAAGCTTCAAGTCATCTCAGTTTTTCTCTTAGAAAACTTTTGTTTCAGAGAGAAATATTGTCTATTATCAGGTTTATTTTGTATTGTTGCCTTCCAAAATAACAGAAAATGTCTGGGGCCCCACACTTCTCTCAGAAGTGAAGCATGAATAAACCAAGTTATATTTGTTATATATCTGTGAACGTAAATAAATTAGTGCTGTCAAGTTTCATTCAGGAAGGATGGAACTTTCAAAAATGCCCTTTTCCAAATGCAACTCACTTCTCAGGAAAGGGTTTAGATAATTCTACAGTGTAATCATACTATAACATATCTGAATTCCTGGGATGCTAATGTCTACATTAGTATTCAGTATCTAGTGAGACAGCCTGGCCTGTCCCTGAGAAGAAAGGCCTAGTTCATAACCTTCTGGATTTCAGAAGTGCCATTATCAAAGAAATGACAAAGAAGGCTCAACCAATCAATCACATAAAAGTGAAAAAAGTGGAGGATTTGTAGAAAAATAAGGAGAGCCCAACAAGTGAGCAGAGCACTAAGCTTCTGCCCAGCAAAGTCTGAACACTCTAATGCAGCTGAGTGGTCAAGAAGCATTTAAGGTGCAGAAACATTTTACCCACTGGTACTCTATCAGTACTTGCATCTTTATAGACACCGCTTTGACCAGATACATTCTCAGATCTCTACACCTGGAGCTTTGCAAACCTCTAAAAATGTGCTCTCTCTTACAGAGAGCACTGACTTCCATTAGCAGAACAATCAGAAGGATGGAAAGCAGACATCACACTGGAGTTTTATTTCCAACAAACAGGCTGAAACATTAGAAGGCTTGCTTACAGATTTCTGTTTTCTAAGGTGAGAAAGTTGTATTCTAGATTCATCACCTACTGGCATTTACTGTTTCCACTGGAAGAACTGCAATAAAGATGAGTCTTCCCTGGAGAAGAGGAATAGTGAAGCTATTTCAAGAGCCATGATCTTGTACATCCTCTCTGTCTGTACCTCCCCTCTATGGCTGTACATAACAGGAGAGCAGAAATTCTACTCGGAGATGCTGCCAATATTCTGAGGCATTTTTGAAGGTATTTTTCTCTGTATCACACTGAAAAGCCTCCTCATCCCCCAGGAAAATTTCACATAAGTTCAGGTGTTGGCCATCCTTCTTGTTTCAAAATAACACACAAGAAACATGCCCACATACACATTTCCCCTCCCATACACTAATGAGTCTGGATGCAAACCCACAATGAACATAAAGCACAGTGTTACGACAGAAAACCAGTGTATGCTCTTAACACCACTCCTAACAAAAAAGCAGGAAGTATCACTTTCAAATTTAAACTATTCCAGCTTAAAGCACCTGGAATTAATACACCTGCATTAATACACAGCACATCATAAACTCCTGAAAATAAGTAACTGTTGGAACAAGGATAACTATTTTCCTACCTTTTTTTGGAGAATTCATTCCATTTCTACAGGTTTTAACTTTGGTCTTAGATGCAAACAATAGAGCTTCAGAATACCAGCACTTTCAAATAGCTTGAAAATAGAACTGTCACTGACAGATTTCATTCAATGAAAATGACATTAACTGTCAACAAACCAAATACTATGAATGAATTAGAATTCCTTTTCTTCATTAAACTCTCCTAAACACACAATTACTGCTTGTTAGAACAAGTTCCCTACACAGTCCTTCTGTCAACAACAAATAATCAGCTTCACTCACCTGAAAATTCAGATAAACTATATGAAATAATACTGGAGAGCCTGCATAAGTCCACTCTTTGTCTTCATTCAAAGCATGTTCAAGCAAACAAAAAACATAGAGCAGATTCAGTGAGACTGAACAGTGCGCTCATCTGCTCCCTTATCTTTCTAAAATGCAGATATTTCAGGTTCATTCAAGGAGCTACACAAACCATTACCAGCTGAAAACATGATCCATTTTCATCTAACAATCTTTTAAACTTGTCACAGGACTGTTATAAGCATTATTACATTCAGTTTAATCAGTAGAAAAAGACAAGACCAGCTGGGAGAAAGCCTAAATCCATCTCGGACACACCAGAAACACCAACTCTACTAACACATCACAGGCAGTTTCTTTCCTTAACCACCTATGGCAGTTTACCACATTTTTGATAGGTAAGAACTGGCATTCCCAGGAATTTCCCAAATTTCTCGTCTGAAGCCATGGGTCTTGCCTTAATCCACCCTCAATCTTCTCTGTAATTCCCAAAAGCAAGAACCCTGAAAAGGGAGGAAGTATTCCGTGCAATTTCTCTGCCCCTGTTTACTGAATGGAAATCAGATTTGGCCCCACTGCCTTACCCAATACAAAACTGAAGAGCTCAAATTAAGAATGTCATGCAGAGAGCAGAGTAACGCATTTTCAAGAAGTTCTTAGTGTTTTTAATACAGGATTAGTGAATGAGATACTGCAAGCTGTGACAATATTAAAATAACTGTAAGAATCCAGTAGGAAAAGAGCTTTGCTGGCAATCTTATGTCAGAACAAATTCCCTAGATTGAAGGATTTAAGCGATGAACTGTCAAACAACACCTCTGAGGATGTTTACAAGATGAATGACTGGTTCAAAATGCTTACGGAACTTTCCTGTAATGCCCAATGAAAGCCAAATCTAACATTTATGCTAACATCCCAGTCAAGCTACATCACATTTACAACTGCAACACTCAACAGACCACATTGAAGAGGTATCCTCCTTCTTATGGGAATGACACATAAGGACATCAGAATGCCCAAGTCCCAGATTCTTAAGACCTGACTTTGTATTCTCCACATCCACAATCGCAGAAACACTTGGAATGTGTAAAATTGAAGGGAAAATAAATTTACTGTAAGAGTCTAAAGTCTCTCTAGCAGAAACATTCAGTGATTCTGATATCCTGATGCCTGCACAACATAGCCAGGAGTTAACGCTGTTAGAAAGCCAGTAAACAAGAACCACACTTCCACATACTCGTTACCATCTTCTGCTCTAAACACACAGCCCAAACAAGAGGAAAACGCATTATTTTGCATCCTGCCAAAAAACTATCAAAGGCTCTTTTACCAACCATCAGTGTTTGAGATGGCACACACAGTGCTGTCAATGGTTAAAATGTCTACAATGGAAGTTGCTAATGGAAAACTTCCTCTATCATCAAGGCTTTACTGTCATCCCATCACCACCTATACTGCATAACTTTCTTTTATGTTTCTTCCTAACTTTGATGCTTTTCCTATCCAAATATTATAGATACTTATTTTCCTAATACTACTTATAAACCCACTCGGATTCCATAACCTTGTTGTGTAACTCAATTGATGCATATGTATGTACCTACATATCCATAAAGATCTGAAAAATACCCAGTGGTTGCAGGTTCAAAACCGCATCTGCTGCGGCCAGGTTTTATTTATCTTAACAGTGGGCTTGGTACTGCCCTGGGTACAAGTAGAAATAGAATCTGCTATTCATTTCGAAGAGCAATAAGGAAATTAGAGAAGCTCCAAGAAACTTAGATGTGCACCTCCAAGTTCTATTAGAGCCTTCGAAGCTTACAGCAACATTTAATTGAGTGATACATTTCAGTTCAGTAATTGAGAGGTTAAAAGGGAAAGACTGAGGGAGGAGAGAGACGTCAGCAACTGCTTGCCAGTATTGAATTGTAAATAAAGGTTTAAGCCACTCAAAATTCTATCTTTTGTGTGGATTTCATAAAGTCTTCAGAGATACCAATAAGTATTATTCAAGGCCTACAGGTGTCTCAAATTCCTTTGATGCCCTGGTGACTTTAAAGTCCTTTTAAATGTATGTTTCTATAACCACCATTATGCTTTCTAAACAAGCAAATTAAAATTCCATAGACTAGGAAGGCAAGGATTATTTCAGCTCATTACAGATTGATTCCCAACTTCCTTTTGCTGAAAATCCATTCTGTGAGATAAGGCAAAGTGTATATTGCATAAATACTTCCCATTTTTTTTCTGATTTTTCCCATTTACTTCCCTCAATTTAGCTCTACAAGTACCCCAGGAAGCTTCTCAAAAGTATGTACTTTTAATTTTAATCACGGAATACCAGACTAACAGTTACATTGGACCTGTGAATGTTCTACACTCCCTAACAAACTAAAACTGAATTGCAGCTTACAAAAGTAATGGCTAGATTTTCCAGATACAACTGATTCCCTAACAAAAAGCAGTCTAATTCTCATATGCCAAATAAGCATGAAGGTTAAGAAGTGGTAGGAGATAAACAGAATAGATTATAAACGTACATTAAGAGAATGTGTTTGGATGAGCTGTGAAGAAACCAGTGACATGACTACAGGTGACAATCTAAGATGGAGATGATCACTTTATGTTCTGCAGGAAAATACATACTTCAGCAGGAGCAACCTTTGCTAGCAACTAATAAAGATAACCTGTCGTGTTAGAGGTATTTTCTTCATACTTACTAGATAGAACAGAACCAGAAACAAAACCCATGGGAAAATGGTAGAGGAAAAAGCTAAGATCAAACTGAAAGAGTTAAAAAAAGGGAAGAACATTTGTCTGGATAATCCCTTTGAGACAAATATCACATAGTTTTCATTCATAGTGCAAAAACACTGTAAACTCAGAAGCATTATGACTGCCAACTGAATTTGCCCCAGCTTCGTCTGAAAAAGGGCTGATATTAACACCCACCATTGTTCAAATGCTTTATTAAATAACTAGCTGCCTAACACCATGTCCCAGTTGTGAAAAAGCCTTAAATTCTCCTGGTGCTAAAACCACAAGTCGACATTAAACCTGATGACAAAGATTCTGTGTTTATATTGTACTGCTTCTCTTGCTTTATGAAAGGGATGCTCATATCTTCCTGGGATGCCTTTACAGAAATGGGATTATGTAAGTGAAGCTGGAGAAAACCAGCTGGCACTGCCAAGAAAAAAAAAAACAAAATCACTTGTCTAATAAGCAGAGGCTCAACTAAGATCTTTATAACATAACAGGCTTTGTTCACCTACACAGTATCTATAATATTTTAAGAAGACATTAAGAATCATTATCAGTTACTGTCTACACAAGACTGGGTATACAAGACCTATTCCCCTATGTTCTTCTGAAACACATATACAACTGGCAGTAATTTTTTGTCTGGTACTTTACTGTATAAACAGCCTGTTAGAAAAGTCACCATCACCAGCAATGCTCCTCCCCAGCTAAATCCCTCTTTCAGCTTTGCCAGATTGTCTTTTTAAACAGGAAGATGAAGCATACAGGCTTTCTTTTTGTCTTAAACAAGGATGCTATTTTGGCTTAAACTTTTTTCTATAAATATCACTTTTAAGTCTTCATCTGAAAATACTTCAAACATTGAGATTAGCCTGCACCTAACTGCTCCACCCACACACCGCTAACACAACGCTGCAAGAAAAGCAGAACTTTCCATAAGCCATATTCATAAGTCTGCCACTCAAATATTTCATTTTCTTCATCTTTGCTTTAAACAATGTGCATAGACAATACTTCATATAAACTACAATGATCAAGTGTTGATGTAAGTACGAACTCGTTTCATTCTATTTCTTGATGTAGATCTAGGGCAAGTGTAAGTTCTTCTGAGAACCGCATTAAAGGGCAAGGGTGACTAGACTGGTGACATCGAAAAGGAAGACAATGTATTAAGGCAACAAAGAGGTGCTAGGACAGTTTGATTCCCCATCATGACAAAGGAGTGAAATTTAGATGAATAATTAACTACTGTCAGATTGTTACTGCTCTCCCTTCTGAGTGAAAGGGCTGCACTATGAGTTCAACTGCAGTGATCCATAGCCAAAAGGGGAAGAGACAGCCCCATATTCCCCGTGCCCACCACCCCTTCTGGGCCTCAGCTGTCCATCCCCTCCCTTGCATTGCTTTGGCACGCCTTCAGCTGTATGATGAACTGATTCAGCTTGCTAAGCTGGCAAAAAAGGATACCACCAAAGGAGAAAAAAAGGAAGTGAGAGGAAGAGAGGGGGAGGAGCTTGGCTGAATGTTTTTGGTGGCAGCCAGCCATGAGATCAGCTCTGCTGCATTGTGTAGCTGCATCATGAATGTGAAGCTCCGTGAGACTGTTTGAGCTGACGTAACTGCGCACCGCTGCAATTATGAGGAGGATGTGCTGCTCTTTCCCTCCTGGCCACACATTCTCCACTATTTCCCTTGCTACAGCCCTGCTGTTTGTCTGAACCCTCAGCAAATCAATTCAGCTTGCTAACCAAGCAAAAGAAAACATTTATTTTTCTATTTCCTACCTGACCAGCAAGTGCAATTGGCTCATTCAGGGGAAGACAAGCTCCAGAAATGGCTCCAGAGAGGGTGCTGGGTGCTCTGCTGGCAGTCAGACTTTTTTGGGTGACAATGAGTCCTTAGATAAGCCTAGCAGCAACCAAGGAACCTGAGGCTGCAATTCTCATACCAACCCGAGTTAACAACTGCCATGCTTCTGCCTTCTCCCACCATTGTGCCAGCACAGGTGCTCCTCCACACCTTGATGAAGTATATTAAACAAACAGGAAAACTCTTTTCTTTGTGAAGAGTTGAATTGGCTCATTAAGAAGTCAGTTAAACCCTTGTACCAGCAAGGAAATGGGTGGGATCCTGAAGAAAGGAAAGAGAGGGTAGGGCTTATGTAAACTAAAATGTCAAAGAACCACAGCTTTAAACTACAGTGAAGTGCATTTAAATACAGAAGCCAAGGTTTTCTGAATTCAATCTGAAATAGGTGTTTACTGCAAGACAAACTTTATGATGAATGATGCTTTGCTAAGAAATACAAATGTCACTGCTGCTTCATTTAGACTAACAAAGGCCAGAAATGAACACACACAACTTAGCTTTAAAATTGTGTAACAGTAAGAGATAGTTTGTCATGTTTTCTGTCTATTACTCCTAGTATCACTATTAACCAGACCTTCTAAACATTCATCTTTCTTCATGATTTTTGTAGGTAATGCAACAGCATCTACAACATAAGCATAAAGGATTTAATACAAATCAACCTGGAGACACGACAATGCTATTTTCTCGTTCACACACATTGGTGACCTGGTTATATAAATCTTGTAATTAAGGGATTTAGGCTCTAATGCTTGAGCAAGTGATCAATCTTGGAGCTGAGATTCATTCAAAATTCAAGAGCAACTGCAGTAGGACTTCTCTCTTGGCCATTTTCCAGACAGTACAAGCATCAGGAAGGAATATAGAATACAGTGTTCAGATTAAAGGATACAAACAGAAGCCCTTCAGAAAAGGCATCAAAATAGACAAGGGAAAACACTACAGCGATGGAGGAAAAAAAAATTCAAGCAGTGGGTTTTTCCACCCAGGGGTAGAGGAGATATTCTTCAACGGCAACAAACTTACACTTAAAGTCACCAAGCATTTACAACTCACCTCTATTGATGCTGCAAAGGAAAAGCTTTACAGTCCCTTAGGACAGGTGATGGACATACTCAGTGTAAGAGTGCACACCATGATTTTCTACCAAAGGACTTCCCTGTCAGACTGCTGGCTTACCTGCCAAAATAAACTCCTCAGCAAGATTATGAGTACATCATATTGCTTTATGTAAGACACTGCTGTTCATGTTCAGCGATTCTAAATTGAAGCAGATCATCCAAGCATTTCAGCCCAAATACAGAATGACACATACAAACCTCTATGTTTTTCTTAATGGTGGATACATGCCCGACACATTCCACCAAAACCATTAAACCATGGAATGGTAACATTATGGACTTTTGTTTGTGCTGCTGTTCTTGAAACTAATGATCCAGACTTGCCAATACTGATTTTTAATGACGGTTAAGTTCTTGAAATAGCCACAAAAAAAAAAGCATATCCAGAAAACTAAGAAATGATTATTAGACAGAAATATGCATCCTTTTTAAATCAAGTTTTCACTATTTTTAGAGCTCAATCCTATTACAATTTAAGTCATGCATCATTTCATATTACAATTCTAAGTTTATGTTCTCATTTCCAAGAGCAAATGCATTCCATTTCAGCTAAGTTCACAATGAAGGTCAAATCTGTGAATCCATACAGAACTGAAGTTTACTAGTGGGTAGGGAATAGTCCAAATATATCTTGACTGGCTGTAACTCAAGTAATTATCAGAAAAATATACTTGTAAAAGTAGCGGCTGAACAGAAAAGTATAAAAATCAACAACTGGAGGCTGTGGGATGAGAATAGTGAGAAGTTTTAGAGGAAAATAATGTTTTTTTAAAAAGTTTATGCCAGACAAAGGGGTTTTGACAATGACCTGAAAACTTCTTCTGCTTTTCCTTCCCAATTGCACAAGTACTCGACTCGAATACCACACGCACTGCTTTTTCTTGCAGCTTGAAGTACTGAAATAAGAACTACATTCTAACGTAAGAAGTAAAAGTGATTACATTCAGTCACTTCTGGGCAAAGTTAAGCAAGCCATAGCATAGTTAGCTGCATTCCCCCCCAAAATGAGTGAGCTGCATTTTCCAACTGCTAGTATTCCTTTTCTGTTGGACACTAAAGAAGAGATGCTCTTCAAACAAACGTCCTGCACACATTTCAGGATTCACTGTACACTGTACGGTAAGTGCTTTGATGTTTCTGTTTCATTATCACACCTGTGGCCTAAAGATGGTTAATATTCACTACTAATAACCATGTTTATATACTGATTTTCATCCTTTTTTCCCCTCTGACACTAATAGAATAAGGCCAACCATTCACTTCATTAAAAAAATACCCAAACCAAAAACAACTGAAAAAGAACCACTTCCCTCTGGCATTAACATTCACCACATCTTTAGATATATTTTACGTTTATACAGCTGACTGAATGAAGAATAAACACGACTATATGAAAAATACTGACACAAGTACTAAACCACAGAGCAGCTGATCTTATGTGCGTGCAGAGTAATGAACTCCCTGATGGAGTTTTCAACTTGGAAAACCCTATGCGTCTTCTATTTTAGATTCCTTTCCACAGTTAACAACTAAAGGCCTTATTCATGAGGTAAATTTATCTTGGGAAATGCCCTGAAAGCACAGACTGTACTCCTCCTATGTACAGTAGCTTACTATTTTCTGAAGATTTATCACACACATGCGAGATTACGTTTTGTTATTTCCAAAACTGATTATAGTATACATACTATACAGTAAAAGGATTGTTTTCATGAGCCTTCTCTTCTGAACAGACTCACCTGATTATATAAATCTTCTAATTAAGGGATTTAGGCTCAATCATTTTACCCTTGTTTCTTTATTGTCTTGTGCTTATTTATTGTTACAGCAGCAGCTGAAAGAAGCATTTGGAAAGATCTCACAAGGAAAAATTCTTGTTGGCATTTCACACTATGTGCCCAGCCAGCTTCTGTATAATCACACAATAGCTAGTGAATTATAGAGTGTGGTTTTTAATTTATTGCAAGATTTCTGTCTTCTTTTGGCAATACAGATCTCTAATCTGAAAACCACAGCGAAAGTCTAGATGGGCCTGGATTCTGGTTTCAGTTCATTCTTTGGCCATGATGTGTAATATAAATCAGCTATACAATGCAACATGCCTAAAGTTTGCTAACATTTCTTTGACACTGAAATGTGGGAATCTGACATCAGAAAGCCAAAGGAAAAGAACATAAAGATGCATGGGGAATGTTTATATAACTATTAAATTGTAAGCACTATTCTTGTGCTGCTAAAGGGTATGACTCCATCTCCTGAGAACACCATCTCCCACTCAACTGAAGAACTGAAGAGAAAAGATGTTATATTTTAACAACTTATATACTTAGGTTATATTTTAAATTATGATCTGCACAAAGGAATGCAGCTCTAGATGACAAACAACTTGATCAAATACTTCTAGGTAAGGATACCAACTGCCTTTAGGTTTAAACCCTTCTCCGTCAAAAGCTCCTATTCTGGGCTACTTTCTACAAGCATAAAAATACAAGTAAGCTTTACTCAAAGCAGCTGAAAGATGTCTCAAATTTTATTTATACATGTAATAAGAAATTTGGATCTCTGAACACAGGAAAGCCCATTTACTTTCTGATCCATAGAACTCAAGGAAACTGATTCAGAGATTTAAAGACCAAACCTACAGACCCCCAGGAGGATGGTTTTGAAGGCAGTACATAGGTATGATTCTGTATGAGCATCTTAAAGAGTTCTGAATGACAGCTGGTTTTGACATTTGTGAAACCTATGCATTCTTTGGCACCAGTATTTTACCAATCAGGAATTGACAAGCTACACAAAACACAACCCAGACCCTCTGCTTGTACGGCACTTCCTTGAAGTTCTTCAAGATTTCCAAGGTAGAAGGATAGCAACAACAAAAGGAGCATCTGAAAGGTTGCACTGACATCGGACACGTGGGGTAAGAGAGGGACATTACTGCAAACATGGACAAAACATTTTGCACTAAAAACACATGAATACAGGCTGAGAAAGTTGGGACTGTTCAGCCTGGAGAAGAGAAGGCTGTGTGGAGACCTCATAGCAGCCTTCCAGTATCTGAAGGGGGCCTATAAGGATGCTGGGGAGGGACTCTTCATTAGGAACTATAGCAATAGGACAAGGGGTAACGGGTTCAAGCTTAAACAGGGGAAGTTTAGACTGGATATAAGGAGGAAATTCTTTCCTGTTAGGGTGGTGAGGCACTGGAATGGGCTGCCCAAGGAAGATGCGAATGCTCCATCCCTGGCAGTGTTCAAGGCCAGGTTGGACAAAGCCTTGGGTGAGATGGTTTAGTGGGAGGTGTCCCTGTCCATGGCAGGGGGGTTGGAACGGAATGATTTTAAGGTCCTTTCCAACCCTAATTATACTGAGATTCTGTGAAAGCAGGAAAATTATGTTCAATTGAAAGATAACCTGAGAAGTAAATGAACTGATGATAGAAAAAAAGGAGGTGCCATGTATTCAGAAACAAAGACAACCACCTTCTCTGTCATGCTTTGTTACTATATATATTGAGTGTGGTGGCTGCATCGATTTTGCTTTGTAATCCTTTCTGAACACAGAATACATTTATCAGTCCTGCAGGGCTGGGGTTTTGGTGGTTTGGTTGTCTGAGGGTTTTTGTATCAATTCCCCATATCAACTTGGGCGCATTTTAGCATCACTCAGGGAAAGGTGGTTTAGGCTTTTTTGTTGGGTTGCTCTGGGGTTTTTTGAATTAAACTGCTCTTGTGGTGTAACAGTCTCAATTTCAGGTTCTTTGTCACGTTTCCATTCTGCTGTTATCCAGCCACACCAGGCAGAGGTCTGAGTTTAGGGGTTTTATTGTTTGCAATGAGGTGCAACTTCCTCTTGGTAAAAAAGCTTCATCCTACATCCTCCAAATTTTTATGTTGATGGGGATTATCAATTAGTTAGAAACTGAGTTTTTCTTTTACTGTATCTGTACTTTTAGTTTTCTGCTTTTTCTTTATATCCTTGTGAGCTGTTCTTCTACAACAAAACCCCTCCCACCAACTGCCAGCCTTAGTTCATAGTGGCAGTTTTGTCATCAGTCTTGCAATCTGATTTGATTATGTCTGAAAATTTTGATGGGCTTTTTATATATGCAAGTTCAGGCCTCCCAGTCATATTTTCATTCACTTTGATGGGTTTTGGCTGCATTAAACTACTTAAACTAGAATTTTTATTGTTGCAGCTTAAAGATAGTAGAGCTGACAGAAAAGCCCAGTGACAAAGAGAGGCACATTTGCCTGTGGTTACCTCATCTTCGTGCACACTGCCTCTCACTTAATTCCTTCTGGAAATACACATTGTGTTGTTTTACAAACATCATTATCATTTTCATTTCCTTTACAGGGAGTTGTCTATCAGCAGTCATTATTATAGTGCCCTAACTATGTCAACTCCACATAAAAGTTCCAGCCTTCTATCCAAACACCCCTCAGCTCCGTTCTCAAAGGCCTATAAGGGAACAGAAGGAAACACAATATAAAAGCACTGGAGCATATGTCTATACACTTCCACCATCAAAATAGAAAAATCACTGACCCAGAAATACCCTGAACTGTGTATGGTTCTCTAAAGACCACAGGCAATCAACAGAATGTATCTTGGCTCGACAGCAATCATAATAATATTTTTCTTCTTTTTCCCCCTCTGTTTTTTGTCTTAAACGAGTATAATTGTAGCTCCTTGTGGTGTGTGATGATGTCTGGGGTAAGAAGGTAAGAAGAAAAATCAGGGTGCCCCAGAGAATGTGGAAATACTGACTTCAAAGAAACTAGAAGTCTAACCTGTTAGAAAAAAAGGACTGGCTTAAATGTTTCTTGACCAAAAACCTTCTTAAAGCTCTGCTAAGCATGGCATCCAATGGAGTGCCATGGAACAGGTCTATTGCTCCACAACACAGCAGAGTGTTTTCACAGCAGGTTGAAAGGAACAGCACAGTGGAATTCTGTCCCAGTGATGAGACTACTTGGCTTTTCAGAAAAATTTCCTTTGATTTTTATGTTCTCTGCTCTACATCTTATTTGTTGGATTGTTATTATGAAACACGTGCTTGTTTGCAGCACAACTTCCAAACTCTTTGTTTTTCTCCATCTACTTAGACAATACTAGGTGTTTCTGGTAGGCTTTAACCTAACCATTGACTCATAACCTAACCATTTACTTGTCCCATTAAATAAGTCCAAAGTGATGCTTTTTATGTTATATTTTATAACATAACACCTTGTAAATAAGCATTTTCAGCTAATGTCACCTTAAACTGATAAAAGGTCTTTAAAATTCTCTCAAACAACTGTTCATGATTGCTACATGTGTGGCATTATGCATTTTTATTTTGATGTACAAAAAGAACTGCTTTATACCCAATCCTGTAGTAGAACTAAAAGAGGCACAAAACCCAAGCATGTCTCTCTTTAAATGCTTGCTTTAAAGGTGCCACCACCTATTTGAATTAAGAAGAAATTAGCAAGCAGTAAGACAGCACTTCCTAGAATGTCTAGCATACCAAATATAATCGTATTGCTACACTGCCTTGTCAGGAAAGAAACTGTCAAAACCTAAACCTACTGGCTTCTAAGCTGCATAATAATCTTATGTGTCTTGTGTAAATATACTTGCTACTAAATTGCATGCTTTAAAACAGAAAAAGATGTAGTTCTTCCACGATATTAGTCAAAGACTGATTCCACAGCTAGGACAGAAACACCACTAATTTTTAACTTAAAGGAAGAAAAGCCTCCACAGTAGGCAAAACACTGAATCACCTTATCCTAATATGTTTGGATTCCTAAGAAATGCCATCAAAACTCATGAAGCTTTGGTTGAGACAAAAGAAATAATAATAGGCCTTTGTTGAACATCAAGAACAACTTAGTAATCAAGTTGCATATGCAGAATTCCAAGCTGCCTTCACACACAAACTGCCATAGTGACAGTAAGTCAGTGAGTCTTTCATACACCAGTCCCTTTGATCCAAACATGCAAGAAGCTCATGCCCAAACACACTCACCAAATCTTCATGCTTCAGTTCACAAAGGACAGAACAGCAGTTTCAGTGTCAGACTCATAAAGCAAGAGCAGGAAGACAATCAGAAACAGTTACACTGCTTATTATTTTGTTCTAATAATAACTGGCATTTTTCACCATTTTTTACCATCACAACGAATTTCAGAGTCCTAACACAGGGTTCAGCAAATTCCCAATAAACCATCAAAACCAACCTCCTAAGAGACTGAAAAAGATTTGGCAATATAAGTTTCCAACACAGACAAACCAGTATTATTGATTTTGCCTTCTCCTCCCAGTGTTTGCATATGAATTACCTTTCCTGAACTCCTTTCTGTCATTGCAGATCCCTTACTCCTGTATTTCTCAACACAACTTTCCAAACTACAGTCCTCAGAAAGCTCCCCAATCCTTTCCTTTCCCCCTGATTCTCAGGGGAAAAAAACCCACATGCACAGCATTTCTTATCCCATTCCTGTCATCTAGCAGCCTCGCTGGCCAGTGGACATCACAAACCATTCTATTAAACTGTGATATGCTCTGAGGATTTCACAGCAAGCATCTAAGAACGCTCTGTGTGTCTGTGGAGAGTGCTTGTGAGTTAGGTTTGGAACGACACGCTGAGTTTATCAAAAAGACTGCTGGACCTTGCAACTGCATAAAAAAAAAGCAGTCAGGATAAGACTGGGAAAGGCATTCATGCTTGATGAGAAAGGTAAAAGTATTTACGTTTAAAACTATTATTTTCTGATGGAAAACAATCAAAGGCTAAGGAAAACAGCCATTTTATTGTCTAACTGTATTCCAAATTATGCCTTTATTGACAGAGCAGAGAATTCTGGCAGGGAAGGTGGCTGATGCAAAGGAAAAGTGGATGAACCCAGGGAATGCATTGAAATCGTCTGCTAAAGGAGGAAAAACAACAGACAAAGTGGACTGCAAACGTTAAAGAGGCAGCAGCAGAGGCCTGAGTGTCAAGAAAATGAAGGGGACTGAACAATAGGAGGATATTGCTGGGTAACAAAGGACAAAGTCCAATGGCATTATATGTGAAAAACCAGCACATATTACTCCAGTTGTTTATATTAGTAGGTGTGAAGGTCAGCTACTCATGGGCACTTAATGTCAAGTGACATTAACAAGGACAAAACAGGATACTACTGTAAAATTGACATTTTGCTGTTACTGACTTCTATATAATAAATATAATCTGAAAGGCTTTAAGAGGGACCAGCAGCCAAAAGAATTACTAATCCAAGCATAACTAGGCTTAACAAATGCAACTAGGAGTGGAAAGAAAGGGTTAAACCATTTTGTGCTAAAACAAACAAACAAAATCATTCTTCAATTCAGGCTTAAAGGTTCTCACTTCTTCCATAACAGAATACAGATGATTCACAGCTGTTTGGCATCTGTCACACTTCTACCTAGTGAATGCATTCCCTTTGTCATTGGAGAGCTCCAAACGCATGAACTGGAGTGCTCACAGCCAGCTCACCAGAGTGTAAGCATCGTGAATGTCACTGAATGTTCCTTATACATGTCTGCTAGTGGAAATCAAGAACTGGAGACCTGCAGGCATGCTAATACGAATGCAGTATTTGCTTACCTATGCCTGAGAAAAGCCGTTTTCACTTAGTAGAGCTACTTTGTGAAACAATCTGGAAACATCAGCCTTCAATTCAGATTTTTTTATTACATACATTGTTAGCAAATAAACATACTTCTTGCAGTTAGAAAGGCAGGAAAGTGTCAGTTCCTCTGATTTACAGTCAGAGCAGTCTCATGTTTACTGAATTATTCAGAAAATACAGTTGTTACTGAGCTGCAGTATTTTGCAAATACAGGATGAGCCAAACTGTGGTTATTTTGTTTTGAAATGCAGAAGCTTTTGGCCATATGAAACCAATTTTATGTATGCCACTGATTCAAAATAAAATGTTTATGTATTACTTTTGGCATCAAATTATTAGATTGTATCACATGGAAGAAGTCCCTCAGTTGAAACAGCTGTGCAAAGTACTCAAATTGGCTTGCTTGCTTCCTCTTTGATAAACCCCTCGCCTGCTTGGAAATTCCTATTTTTTCCAGGCCTCAGTTTGGTAGGCTTATTTGGCAATCTATCATCTTTCACAGGCACACACTCGCTCATTTCCTAGCAGCTGTGGACATACAAATTTCCATTAAAACCTACACAAATCCACTTAAAAGATCAGATTCAGAAGCTTTTAATCTGCTAAAGCAAGAAAGACTAACAGCAAAGCACAAGTTCTTAAGATAAATTATAGAAAGAAGATATATATGTGACATTTACCCATCTTCTGTTCTAAAAGTTAAAAACGCATCCACTTTTCAGGATAGCACAAGCACATGTATCAAGAGTGTATCTGAAATTAATACCTGCTAGCCCTGTAACACTGCCCCAAAACATTAAGAATAAACACTTTTCCTAAATGCAATATTCTAAAATGAATGAACAGCAAGAAATTTGAAGTTCTGGACAAAAGATATACTTAAACCACTTGCTCTGTACGTAAAACCACTGTGAGAGGGCAGGTGATCCTCATACAACGGGCTATATATGGACACTGATGTAATGCAGAGCTCTCATTATTTGTAAATTCCTGACAACTAGAAGCTCTGAAACAACAGTAAATGTTTAATACTGTTTCATTCCCATAGAAATACATATTTACCCAACAGAGCATGTTAAGACAGTTCTGTAGCCTATTCATGACTATGGCTAAGGCCACACAGCCTTGCTTTTAGCAGAAGTGGAAGAATTGTTTCACGTATTGTTAGAGCGATCCCCCCATTCTCCTCCCCCTGCACTAAGATTAATGAAGTCCTTCATGCCTTTCAGAGCTACAGGAAGCTGAAATAATGACTAAAGATTCTTTGGTTATGCTTTCAGACTTGTCTGTACAACTCTCAAAACTCAGATTCTGGTAAAGTTACCTTGCTTTGTCTCTGAAGGAACTACCTATCCGTAGTACAGTCTTGTCCATATTCAGATTTTCTCAGATGATAACTATTGGAGGACCAGTGGCATAATTCCTTGGTAAAGTAGCTCAGATTTAGACAGGCATAATGAAAATACATACTGGAAGACAATTATGGAAACTGCTCCTGCATAAGGGTCTGGTTTTGCAATAGGCAGATAAGCTACTTCTCTTTGCCAGTTGCTCACACATAATTATGTCTAGTCAGTGAAGCAGATTACAAAAGTAATGGGTTTAGAAAGAAATGTACTTCCTTGTAAAAATTATTATTTGTGTTTATAGACCTCTCTAGTAAAAGCTCAACACTGAGAAAAGATTGCACTTGAGACTACTCATCGAGAGTACTACAAACAACAAGTCCCAGTGTCACACAGACAACCATCACTTTGCCTTCCTGCACAACGGGGTAACTAGCTCACTCATAACTATACTTACAACTATGGAAAGTGTCTGACTTGACCCAACACAAACCATTCCACTATTTTTTTACTACATGAAAGCAAACAGATTTTCACTATGGTTTTCACTAAAGAAAGTTGAATTGTGCTTTATATCTAGCTGCTTGCACCTGGTATCCTGCTATAAAAGGAGCCTTTGGACTTCACCTATCCTTAAAACAGAACTTGAAACTAAAGTATTAGAGAAAATGTGCTTGCTACTGAGGCATGTAATTTCTTCCTTCCTCTTTATTCTAAAGTTGTTCACATTACCTACTTGAGGAAAAAAGCCCAAGCAACCTGAGATGTGAGTCACACACACGACATGGCAGATTCTTATCACAGGGACCCTTTCCTCACCAAATACTCTATTTGTGTTCAGTAGTACCCTCTATTGTACAAAACAGCATGATAGATTCAAGCATTGGAACTTGACATTAATGTGTTCGATGGACATGGCTTCATTATAAAAGTCATGAAAGAGTTAGTTTAAAATATGGCAGAACACCAGAAATTGTTTTGCCACTTCCAATTCTAGAAACCATCTTTGGTTTCTAGAACATGGCAACAAGGTCCACAAAGTTTCTTCTCCTTCCACTAAGCTATAGTTTTGTTCATTCTCTCCTTCTCATGGTCTCCAAAAGGGCAAAGGATGCTTCCTCCAGCACCACCTTCACCTCTTCAACTTGAAAGTCAACATTGTTTATTTGCCAAAGAAAATTTTATTCATTTTCTATCACTAATGCGTGTTTATTTATAGAGCTCTACCAGCAAAGAGGAAAATGGGAATTCACTGGACATGGCACCAGCATCATCATTACTTCAACAACCACATTCTGTTTGAGACAAACTGAGCTACACTTAAAACTCTTAACCACTGCAAAATGCCCATTTATACCAGTATGCCAAGCAGTGCTGTCAAGAGGGGATATGCCCCAAGGCACCTGCAACCACTGGATTTTAAAGAAAACTGCTTTAAAAGCAAAAGGGTAATAATTAATCATTTTTAAATTGCAGGAAATAGCTATTATTTAAGTTCTTGAATAAAAATACACTAAAATTTGTGGGGGATTGTGCTTTAAATATAAGTAAGCTAAAAGAATGGAAATGTGAAGCAGTAAATGAAAGGGTCAGCTGTCACATACTCCCTAAAGGGAAGAAGCAAACATCTAGCAAAGAAACACAAAATCCATCACGAATTTTAACCCACACCTTTGTATGAGTAGACACGGATCTTACAAAGCAGAACAGAGCCCTCTAGTACCATTATTCTTTCAGCCAAGAGACAGAACCAAGGCCTCACAAAAGTGACTTTGTACAATTTAACTGGGCTGTAGCCCACAAAAACTGCTATCGCTGTCGCCCAGCGTGCTGACAGGAAATAGTTGCTGCCTTGAGCCTTGATCTCCCCACGTGAAATGGAGCTTGCTGGCTGACCACAGACCGGCCTCTGTTCTCTTTGTAATTGTCAACATCTGCTCGGCAGATCTATGAATAATTTTATGACAGAAAAACAAGAAAGATCTCTCCTACTGACTCCAAAGGTTGTTGGGTTTGTTTTTGTCTTCTTAAACACATGTAATGTGACACTGAGATTAAGAGAGCCTGCTTTGCTCATTGGTTGAGATCTGCATCCTTCTGGAAGATGCCATTAAAATGGAACTCAGGGCAGGCAGGAAAAGCTAATGCTGCTGACTGGTACCTTCTAAAAGCAGGTGGCCAAGCAGGTTGGCAGTTGAGATAGTAGAGCATTTCAAATATTGTAGGGAAGAGGAGCAGCAGTCCATTGGTGTGCGCTCTGTAGTCACTACCTTCACACAAGGCATCTGTGATTCCTCTGCTTCATGCCAAGTACAACAAACCTCCACTCAAACGTCTTACTCCTGGAGAAGTGAGGGTGTAAATACACCAATGGGCACATTCAACATGACTGGATTTTCAGCTGAAAGGAGAAACAACCTAAGGACAACTTAGCAGCACTGTCACTTGAAAACTCCACTTTCCTCTTTCAAGCAAGCCATCAGGGATCCCAAGACTGTCAAGCATTTGAATTTAACAGTCTCTAATTTATCTTCATTTCCCAGTCACAGATGTATTTATACAATTATTTATTTTTACAGAAGAGCACCATTATGAGAGGTATGGATAAACTCTGGGGGACATGGCCACACTACAATTTTAGATTGTCACCATGCCTGGCTAAAAAAAAGAAGTAGAGAAAGCTGGAGATGCAGGGACGCATTGCCAGTGGCCTATTGGCAGTACTCATTAGTGATGCTACTCTTCATGAGCAGTAGAAGTGGAAGAGTGGAAACAGCAATAACTAAAGAACAAATCACAAGGGGAGTATTTGCCAGTGTCATTCTCACACAGCTTGCCAGGACTGGAAAACAATGTGACAAGGCTTTCTTGACTGACTCCTGCACACAGTACAGGTACATTATTGGCTGTACATGGAACAATAGAAATAAAGAAATCCTTTCTCCTTTAGTTTAAATACCCAGAAATACTCAGGAGGAAAAGAACAGTGAGAAGCATAAAGCTAAACATGGTCCTTTTAGTGTCTTGCTGAAGCATATGCTATAGTCAGGTCCACCACAATCACTTCTTAATCTCTCTTTTTGGCTTCTATTACAACAAAGCTGAGAATTTCCCCGCAGTTTCCCCTATGTAAATGCTGAGACAGTAAGATTGCTTCTTGGTAGCTTGGGTTCACCTTTCTGGCCTGGCAGCGCTCTAAATGAAGCGTGCCAAAGCATATGAGCACATTTAGTTTAGCACTGCTTCGAAGAGATCTGTAGACTTGTAGGGTCTGGTTTCTCCCAGAAACATTAAAACTTGTTTAAATGCAATTGTCACCCTGGTGACCCAATTTACCTCCTTTCCCTGAGACTTCAACTCAACAGATTGAGCATTTCACAGATACAGTACTGTTTTCTCCTGCATATGAAGATGATTACTATGCTGCTCCTTTCTTGCACTCATGGGGGGTTACATTTCTTTATTAGAAACTACTAAGCAATTTGTTCCTTGCAGAATTAATGGGCTATTGACTATGTGGTGAACTTGCGGTTCTTCGGTGAAGCACCAGGGAACAGGCAAACTTGGGGTGAGAGATGAAAGAAAATGAAGTGAGAAAGTGAAAGCTGCTGACTTCTGTCACTGCCATAACAACCAAGTACAAAAATCTGCCATGGAAAACAGCAGAAAACTTCAGGACACAGAAAGGAAACAGAGTGTGAGACCTGGCCATAGAGTCCCAAAGTCCCCAAACTGACACAAAGTCAAACCAATGGGTTTCATGCAAATAAAAGTCTGGCACGGACATTCAAAATAAATTTGAATTAAGGTGCATAAAAAAAAAATCCGGATCACCATTATGTGTTACTAAGCACAAACTTGGCCCATTTCACTAGCTTTTAGCAAAAACATGGACATGACTTGCTATAGAGCATTCACAATCCTGCTGCAAAGGTGCTTAAAAAGGGCAGCGGGTGACAAATGGAGACAAGAATAAAGAACATGAACATTAGATGAGACAACAATAAAACGGAGGCACACCAAGCAAATGTAGAGCAGAAGCTGTTTGGGCTAAGTGGCTATGGAAGGAGCATTTGTACAACATGTTGCAATCTGATTTAAAACAAAAAACACAACCCCTCCAAGAAACAACAAAGCAAAACAAAAAGGATGTGTATCTTAAGTGTCACTACTTAGGATTTGAACTCCCATCAGTCACGCCATTCTGCTTTGTGTTATACAGTAAGAAATGACCTAGATACAGAGAGTACAAGGAAGATGAAAAACCATCAGTAATATATTGCATCAACTCAAAGCTCTTGCACTTTACCATCCATCAAACAGGTTACACAAGACAAATACTTTCATGGAAGAAATGGTTATGCTACAGAGACTTGTACAGATTTTAGTATAATCAGAGTAGTGCTGCTCTCTCGTAGAGATGTGGTTATAGTTGTATAAAGGTTGTAGGCAATTGAGACATAACCATGAGCTATGCTGGTACAAATGTGCCTTTTCTACAGGCGAACCCAGAGTATATTCTGGCATCAAATCCCTGATCAGACAGATAAAACAATCAAACTTCTACAAGCTTAACAGCTAAATTATAGACAGTGCACTTACTTGGCCGTTAGTGGCAGAATAAACTCCCCAAAGTCATAAGGATTTAAACAGTATTTTAAGTGAAATTTGAACCATTCTTTCAACAGCAAGAGCTTGCCTTCATTTCTCTTTACCTCTTTATAAAGTAATCACAATCCCGAGATTCATGTTCCTTACTATATTTATTTCATTCTGGCATTATTAGGGTACAGGTATGTAAAGAATTACCCAAAATAAATATAGACTTCCTGGCACACTAAGAAATTATACTCCTGAAAATAAGCCTTTTTATTGTACAAACTTTCTGAACACCTATCTTTTATATTGACTGGCATGTTGAATACCTACACCAATAAAGTCAACACCAGAAATGAATGGAAAATAGTTCAAATTTGTATTAAAAAAATGGTAACATTTGCTTTTTGTGTTTCAGTAGCTCTGAAGAAATCACCGTCACTTGCAGCAGCCACAAAGCCATCAGACTTGGTTTACAGCAATCAGAATTGTCTGTTTCCCTCAGATTTTATGTTTTTACAGTGAAAGGTACAAAACTGCTGGGTTTACACTTCTGCGCTGCCTTTTCCTGTGCTTGGGAGCAGTCACTGCAAGTGATGCAAAAGGTTAAATCCACCCACATCATCGAAACCAACTCATCCAGAGAGGTGGCAAAGGACCAACAGTCACACTCAAAGCCAGATGCAAGACCATTTCCTTCCTTGTTATACACCCCAGGCACTGCAACTGCTCCGATTTCCGTTTGGGCCGGGGCTGGACTATCCCCCTGCTAACCACAAAGCACATGCCTACTCCACCTCCTTTACATGTGATTGTTCCAGTTCTCAAAATGCGAGCTGCATACACAAGCACTACTTCTAGAGGAACTAGATGTGCTAATCATCCTTAAGACCATGTTATTGCAATAACTGAATAGACAAATACCTTTTCTTAATGAAAAAGGACACGCTGTTCACAGCTACAGTGGATCCAAGCTACCACACTGAAAAGCTCACTATTAGTTTTCTATTTGCATAGCTGCAGCTCAAGAACTTCTAATCACCGTCCATTTGGCCAAGGCTGTACAAAGAGAATAAAAAATCCCATGTCCCAGTTTGTCACACTTGCACTAAGGAAAACAAAAAATTAAATCTAATTGTTAAATCTGGCTCCTTATATTCAAAAGGAGTTGGACTGGACCAGGATCTGTTCTTTTTACAACACAAAGACAAAAAAGCCTCAAACACAACACTAGAACATATATCGGTAATACTTATGACATTATACAGTATTTTAGAGTTCAGCTTCCTTAAGTAGTCAAAAAATCTGAGAAGCAAGAACTACTGGAGAGACCAATGTCAAACATAGCAGGGTGAGCTCAAGATAAAAAATGTATTAAGAAATAGAATCTTGACTGTGATAGATCAAACTGGCCTTTAGACCTACTGTCCGTCATGGGAGATGATGCTTCCATACTCAGCCATTCCAATTACTATAGAAATTACTGAGCTCTCCTGAAAATCAGGCCCAGTACTTGTATCACTAAAAACTGAGACAGAAAAGGAAGTTTTTTCCAGTAATAAATAGAATGCACTTCACTTATGCTTATATACAATTTTTAAACCAGTGAGAAACTATTCAGTGCCAAGTTGCAAGAGACAAATGTTTTTTCGTATATATAAGTGTATTATACAGAGCTGCACTGCAGTAAAAATATGTCTGAAATCAGTAATTTCTATTACACCAAAAGCCACAGTAAAAATATTTCCTTTTTTTTTGTGGCATCAGCACTTTGATTTCAAATTCAAAGAAAGAAAATGACAGGAAGTTAAGGGTGTATCTGCTCTGTGCTCTCACAGAGGACCAACTGAAAAATAAACATCACTAAACTGGTTGGAAAGTTGTATGTGGAGCAGGCTTTTTGTTTTGAAAGGGGAAAGAAAAAGTTAGGGCTGCTTCAGTATCTCACATATCATTTTAGAACAAAAACTGGGGTTTGTCCCTCATCTGTTAGATGAAAGTTTCCTTAAGCTATCAAAGGCACTGGGAAAAGCCCAAAGCTAGCACGTCAGCAGGAGAAATAAGGAAGATCAAACAAGAATAAGTGGAGCATTCCAAAACTAGAAGTTATTAGTTGGTTCCATCCATGTCCCAGCATTAATAACCAAGTCCCGATTTTACTTTAACTTCTCAGCCCTATCATACAAAGTGATTTTCAGAAGTACTGAAGATACACAAATGGTGGTAATAGTTTGGAAAACAAATTCCCTGTTTCTGAAGTCATAAACCTTGACAGTTTCCCTTTACACTTGGCATTACCCGTCCACCTCTTACATCAAATGTCTTAAGAAGAATGCTTTTTAGGATGCAGACATGCTGCATTCCATATTGGTATGCTTCATTACTTAAAATGGAACAAATTCCAACTCAAATCAGAGATGAGCTTTTCCCTACCTGCTTAATTTCAATGTCCACCAAAACCTTATTGTGCTTTTTCTGCCATACAAGTACCCATCATGCTGTAGGACAGCATTCATTGTGAACTCCTTGGAATAAAGCCAAACTTCCTCTACTCCCAAGCTGCTTTTATACTGTATTATAATGTTTCTGCTACATTTAAATATTACAATGTATTATGAACCACAGTCAAGCCTTGTTTAAGCATGCAAATTATCAATCAATATACAAAAAGGAAAAAACCAAATTATTTAACACTCTTTCCCTAACAGTATGCCTTTAAACTCATGCAAAATTGCTAACACGCAAAGCAAAATCCGTATGCACTTCTGAACGACTGCAAACCTGTTTCTAAGTTCAAAACTACCTGACCTTGAGACGCCTTTACATAAAGCCTCACTAGGAAGTTCTAATTGTGCTTTGAGTTCACAGATGTGGCTAAGCCATTTCTCATTAAACTTCCTAGAACTCCACGAACCCCTTTGACATGCATTTTCAAATGTAAATATAAACACTGACTAGCTTGTGAAACTTTGTTCTCCTCTGGAGGAGAATGAATCAAGGATCAACCACAAAAGGAAGCAGTTGGGTTTTTTTCTGACATGGTATATGCTTAATCCCACACAAACCAGAGAATCTACTGTAATTACATAGTTTGTGGCCTCGGTTCTTTTGTTCAGTAGAAAAATATCAGGACTTCACTATTAATTCTTAGGTAAAATGGGGGAAGGAAAAGGAAATGGTGTCAAAAAATCCCAACATGTGTCGAGTCCTTTTTTATTGAAGGACAACAAACAAAAGTGAGACATTAAGAGTGACAAAGATACAGGGGGGGAGGATATCAGTCAGTCTTTTCATCTTCTATTCATTCTAAGGTAATGAAAGTCTTACCTCTGTCCTGCTTTTGCCTTTACTAATACAACCAGACAACAGGCATCGCATATATCCACTTTCAGACTGCCACCTCAACACTGACAACCAGCCCTAGCACTAAGGTGGAATTTTCTGGTCTGAGATTGATGATTAAAGCCAGAGATATTCAATCTGTGGCCCACATGGAAAAATTCATCCTGTGTGCAATCTACTCCTACTGGCTTTTTCCCCAGTAAGAAGTTGCCTGGTGAGATACATAATGACAATACAATACCGAGTGTATTGAATTTATGGAAAAGGTCCAGCCATGTTATCAGGTCCTTCTTGCCTTGAAGGCAAGCTACATGCCCAACACAGGCAAAATGATCTGTTTCCAAAGTGAGTATCTGTAAATGCTGATTTGTAGCATGAACTTTTATCAACTGTTAAATAAAGTCTAATATAGGAAGGCTTAGTAGGTAGAGTAGCATAGCTTTTAAACCTATCAGCTAAATTTAACAGAACAGCACAGAAAAGAGTGTATTACAAAACTCTAACATGTTAATCATCATTCTTCTATCAGGTGGTCCAGAGAGTTTGTTGGTAAGAACTGCAGATCACCTGTGAAAGCTTCCACATTTCTGCAACACAAAGAGCTCTGAGATCATCCGCAAAGTACAGCATGTATCAGGAAGCAGTACAGACACAGTCCCATGGAGCAGACATACAGAATCACCATGTTCTGTTCAGACTGTTCCTTTGTTTAATTAGGACAGTCCAGTCTTATCAACCATAGGGCCCACTCCTTTCTGGGAGTCTCCTCGCATGCTCACATCTCCTCTCACTCTAAGCTTGCTGTCTGCTTCCTAAGTGAACAACAATATGAAAGCAGAAAAATCTCTTGTCGCTGGGGACTTAAAAATGGTAGGTCAGATGGAATAATGCTTCAAGCTGAATTTAATACTCCACAGGCTGTGAGACTAAACTAACCTAAAGCAGTTATTTGACAGACATGGATATGAACTCAGCTGGTTTAGTAACAGTCAGCACCAATCCTTAAAAACTACTTGTATAAATATTTGTGGAATTAATCCAACCTTAAAACCATTTAGACCTTTTTACTTATACAGCACAGTAAAATTTTCAGTGTACAAGAAGGGCTGCATGATCACACTTCAATCATGTTTCAAGCACAATTCAGACTTGGATATCCTGTAGGATCAGTTTTAATCTACATTTTTTCCACTTCAACATCAGAACAGTCAGTTCTCTTAATTTGTTTGCTCATTTTCTTCCTGTACCTGTCACTGTGCTCTGCACTTCCCAAGAAGTTAAAATTATATGTACATACATTTCAACTATTGGCAGAAAGATAGCAAGTCTAGCTGAACACTTACACATGTATTTTAAGGCTTATATTACTATACCTATAAAAGTGTTTTATTCACTTATCATATATAGAATATAACCTTAAACAAGCAAATATTAAACTTTCAAAAGTAGTTTTCTCATTATTATGCTCTCTTTGTTCTCTCTTCCTCCCACCAAACTCTCTGGGGTCTATATTCTAAAATTTCACGCATAGCATAAAGTATCTTTGGAATGTTACAGTATAATTGTTTAGAGAAACATTTAATGGATGAGTAAGCATCAAGAGGCCATGGCTAAGGGAAAAGAAAAGTTAAAATGCTAGAAGCCTTCTGAATTGAATGATCTTCTCAGCATGAGGACAGGGATGGACATTTGATCCAAAACTCTGGTATTGACACAAGTGTTTTAAAACCAGCAGCCAGCATCAAGGCTCATGAAGCATCCAACCACCTAACAGAACATTTGCTACCACCCACCTCCTTCGAACTGGACTTCAGCCACTGTCTCATAAAGCAATCAAACACTGTAGGCTATTACTGATCAATAACATGAATATTATGATAGGAGATTACATGATCTTGACAACTGGCTATTTTCTTTGTTTAAATCAGTTACTTGGTTCCTGATTTACAGCACAAATAATTTGCATGTGCATGATACAGAAACACAACTGGAAAAAAAGCCAGGCACTGAGTAGAGAGACAGCTAAAAAAAGCTGAACAGTCTTTCACTACAGGAAACTGCTGGAGACAATATGCTGTAAATTAAAGCCAATTTTCCTGAATTCCCTGAAGGACTGCTCCTCCCAGAGATTCTACAAATTCATTAGCAAAGGCCCATCATTATAGTTTTCTTGGGGCTTATTCACTGAAGAGAGTTTAAAAATAGCACACCCAAAGTAAAACATGGGATATACCAGAGGTAGAACAGTAGGACAAATCAGGCCTAACCTTACAGAATTTATACCCTGATTATTAGAGCACAGCTGAGATGGCTTCTACACTCCAGTTCCTCCTTCTCCTTCCAATTCTTCTTTAAGTCAAGGAAAAGCAAAATAACAACCTCCCTACCTGAATTTCTGATGAGAAGAATGAATACTGAACCAGGAGAGGTGCCATATACCTCCATACACTGCTCTGGAAATCAAGCTCTTCTTGTAGCCCCAGGTTAGAAGAGCCGGGCTTCCTGCAGACTTGTGCCACAGCTGAAGCTTGCCTAATGATCAGGCACCTAAAATCTCTGTGGTGCTTAACAACATATGACTTGCAGCTGGGGCAGTGTATGCTCGCCTAGCTTCACATTTCCAGAATGTTCAGAAATATGGTGTCTTTGAGGAACCTCTATTTCTGCATTAAATTTGGTGGAAAACAGGTAACAGGTTTAAAACAATGAATGAGGAATACATGAATAATGGGATTTTATAAATCTCATCTTGTTAATAAGCTCCTGGGCTAGTAGCACAAGTTCTGCTATGCAGCCTTCTAGCTCCAAACCCAATCTATCTTCCAAAATTCCTTGTCTATTTGTAAATTGTGTGAATCTAAATCGTATGTAAAGATAATGGATTGCACATGCTGCTTGAGTGAGGCTTTAAGAGATATTTGTAGGCACATAAGATTGCAAGGGACTTCTCAGGTTACTGCATTTGTATCTTACTATCAGAAACACTAGATTAAATAATCTCTTCCTGAAGACATATACCCTCATCCTAAAAACAGTTTTCTCTTTACATAGCTCTATTTAAACAATCTCAAAACCAGGACAGTTCTTTTAATTTCCAGTTTAACTCATTAAAGACCCCATCCAGTGGCCACTTAGATGGGACTGTGTAGGACAAGGTTTTCTTTCTCTTCTCCTCAACAACACACTGATCCCGATGTTGCAGTCAGATTAATTCACTGGTTTAAATCCAGATGGGTTTTTTCTAGTGCTATACTCAGAGACAAATCCAAATATTCCATGGGTAACTTCTTCTGTAACTACTTTCACTTGGTGAATTATAGGAAACTGTAACACCACTGCTGATTTAAAACAAGGTCTATAGATTACTTCTTGTGTTACAATGACCATAGCAGAGCCTTTAAGTATGTCTTTTGGGGTTAGGGTAATGGGGAACACAATAGTTTACAATGAAGTCTAACAAACAAGGGTATGTTAATCTTTTCAGCCACTTAAAACCAGAAAAATCAAAAGCAAATGTCTTCCTACCGTAGCATCACAAAACCCAAACCCAAATACTTGCATTTTAATGCCTGCTGGAATGCTTTCTGCTAACCATCCATTAGATTTCTTACAGTACTCAGTACACACATATTCTTCCACAGGCTGGACTGATTTCTTCCACAGTTTAACTTGTTTTTGCCAAAGTCTCTTTTAGTTCAGCACTGGCCGCCTGCCTAATGAAACCACCTTTCTTTATGCCAAAACTGTCATCTTCAGTTGCACAAGACGCATCTTACTTACAAACATGTATAATGAGCCCAATGTTTTATGCCTGAAGAACTGCTATTTTAAAATGACCTCTAGAAAAACTTAAACAGATACAGAAGTAGTCAGTACCTAACCTTGGTGAGGGGAGAAGTCCTTTTCAAGACAGATTTTTTTTCTTTTGTATTTAAATACACCTTTTAAAACAAAAAAAGCTAAACTAACTATTAGAGGATGGAAGTGCATGCATTTAACCACAGAGAGCAGTGAGAAATGTGAAGCTTACTCCAAACCTAAAGCTGAAAGCTCCATTCTCACTGTGAAGTCACCATACATAATGATCACATGCACTATCAATTTACTGAAAAGACTAACCTTTAAGAACCTGACAAATACTTGATGTATTATCTTGACCTGATATACTTGACTTATATTATCAAGTATAAATGCTTAATATAAGTTATCCAGTATTCCTAATGACTGACGAAAATCCATCTAAATAAACCCATTGCTTTATTTTTCTGCTGTAATTTCAGTCACAGCTGAAGCAAGAATACCTGTGTAAGAAGTTGTTCTTCAGTCAGACTATTGATCCAACGAGTATACCGTTCAGTAGACTCCGGTGGCTCTCTTCTGATTTGGCAACCAACAATCTAAAGCAAACAGCAACAAAACAAGACCATAAAATAAGCATTCAAAACACAGGAACTCCAAGAGTTAAGACTATCTATACAGTCCATATTAGCCCTCTGCTATGTTTATAATATAATATAATGTAGTATAATACAGCACAGTTGCTCTGCTCAAATATTAAGTAGTTACAAACTTTCAAAGATCCAGACATTCAGAATGCAAAATATTAATTTTAATATTCTGAACATGTACTGGCATAATAAATGGCTTCCAATATGCATAAAACAGAATGAGAGAGGGATTTCATACTATCTATAACTGGACAGACACATATTAATACAATTTTATACAAACATGAAATGTTTACTCAACAAATCTCTGGTTAGACAAGGAAGAAGCCAAGGACAACCGGAGGAATGTGACTACACAGAACTCTGCTACTTGCTACTCCTGATGGTCTGCAATCTATCCTAAACCTTCAGGGTAGTACAGGACTCAGTTACAAGTGCAAAGTAAGCTGATACTGTTTTATCCCAACTACTGTACTCCTGTAACTGTCTATTTCTCTTTCAGACTTTGATGAGTACTTCCTGTTGAGGATATGTTCATGCACTGGGATTTAACACCAAAAGGTAGGTATTAGCATTTCTAAACAAGAATTTGAGAGAATGAAGTTCTGCTCAAGAAGCCTGTGGAAAACTTACTTGGTTTATTTTCCACCCTAAGCATTCATAAGGAATGTAAGTGTACACACTGAGCACAGCAAGTTTAAGTCTTTCAGGTATCTCTATTTACAGAGCTTTAAACCCCGCACAGATGTAAGCAGTCAGGCTAGAATTCTGCATGTGCAGTTATGAATACTTTTGATGTGGTAACAAAAACACCATGAAGAGATCTTGCTGGGCGACTGCTGACAATGAAACATCACAATTTAGAGTATGATTAAATACAATCAAAATACAAGACATGTAAAAAAAGAAGCCATGATTTGCTCATCCCAAAGAACAAAAAAGAATGTCTCTAAGTATGAAATTTCTGCTCCATGACAATTATGAATTACTATGGATAACTTCAATCCTTGTACTGACTTTCTCCTGAATTACAGCTAAGTAATACTAAGACATTCTCAGAAAGTGAACCCAAAATTGTTTTAAACTGGGTATCATTTGTAAAGGAGGCACGCCACAGACACAAAAAACTTCACAGAAGTTGTGTCAATGTACATATATCCTGTTCTGTGAGGATGATTTTTACCTAAGAGAACTATATACAGAACTCGTTAGTCTTCATTAACCAAGGCCTCTTTAACCTTCTCTTGCATGTTCTAGGTTTCTATAACTTACAGACACTTTACAAAATGATGCACAAAAATCCAAATGGGAAAATTACACAGCAGTTCTTTCTCAAAAGCTATTCCATAATAATACAATATAGAAACATATTCTTTATTCAAACAGTAACAGCCTAACCCGAACAAACACAGAATCAGAAACAGCTTTCACAAGGTAAGAGATAAAAAAGCCATTTTCAAATAGAGCCAAGTAGTAAGTGCAGTCGTCTCTTTCTATGCAACTTGACATTGAAATGAGAAGTAGAGGATAGAGTTTCTTATTTTTATATTAATTTCTGACCAGTCTGATCATTTTCACAAATGCTATTGACAGTTTATGCAATCTAAAAAAGATGCGGAATCCAGGTGCTCCGCTAAAGGACTGCAATTCCCTGAAGTCCACAGAACAATTGGTTCAAATCTCAACTCCTTATGCTTCCAGAGAAAACCCAACGGAGTTGATCAATTATCTGTCCATACACTCAAGGAGAGGTGAAGGCAAACAGAATAACTGCTATTCAGTTGGGTCCTGTCAGCTCTTTTCTGTAACATACATCACTTCTTGTAACCTCCAGAACTGGACTTGGACTCTTAGCCAGCGTTTCCACCTCTTTCCATATAGCCGTATAGACTGTTCCATGCTCCAATTTACTTCTCTGAATTTTGTCTTGTAAAAATGATTCTGTATTTATTGTATGTAGGACTTGAAGTACTTTCAGGCTTTTGGAATTGAAACCACTATAATTAGGAAAAAAGTACTCATCAAATAAAAAAGGTGATTTAGGAATTACTGTTATTGCACTGATCTAAATCCAGAACAGAAAAAAAACAATGGGTTACACTGAATTTCACCATAATTTGGGGCAGAACCCTTGTTAGTGTAACTTTCCAAACTCCTTCACCCACTGACACGCCTAACAGCAAGACAGAGCAAGAGCATAACAATCTACAGCCTTATATACAAACACACTGATCAAATACAAAAATAGGTTTAAAAAAGAGCTTTTGTACACAGCAATTTGTATTTCTACAGCAAAGCTCAACCTAATAGTTAGAACGATGGTAAAACCAGTATAAGATATTCACCTAGGAAAAATAAAAAGATGTACTTTTTATATATATAAAGAAGAAAATGATAGGATTAGCCTCTGATTTAAGAATGTGAGAATAGCTCCATGTTTCAAGAAACAACTTACATTTTTTTACCTAGTCCAATGAATAATCATGAGGGCAACCTTCTATTGTTGCAATTCAAAGTCCCTTTAGCAGCACACTGCACACCTAAAGGCTCATGGCATCAAGCTGAAATGTAGTTTTATTGGAATTGATGGCAAAAGGTTGTTGTTCAAACCCATCTCCAGATGGTTTTTCCATGGCATTTCACTTCCATGACCAAACAGGACACTCCTGGTGCTTGAAACCTCCATTCTGCAATCCCTAACAAAGAGTTACGATGATCTACTCTAACAGCAATGAACACTAGAAAGGAAAAAGAATGAAACCAGTGCTGAGAATTAATGTGAGAAAAGGCTGCTTTCTGGAAAAAATGCAGACAATGCAAAATGGACCTTAGAGAAACAACATTTCCTGAGACTCCACATGCCTACTAATGCCCTCATTCCTCTATTTAGTATCTCATACCTTCTCCCTCATAGCTTTGTCCTTTTTTACTCTTTTCTGGTCTGAGCTCAGCAGGCAGGCATTACCGGTGAATGAAATGGCTCCAATGAAGTTAATATGAAGATGAGGTTAAGATTTCAGTCTGATTTGGTTTTCCTTACACACTGAATAGGCAGGCATATTATCTAGACAATGAAATATCATAATATACTTAGCAATCCTATACTTGTTTCATATATGGAATTAAAGGAAGACAGAGAGGAAGAGAGGGGTTAATACATTTACAACTTTACTAAAACATCTTCCATAGTGGTGGGTTTAAATTTTGGTTTTCTTAAGATTACCTGAATGTGCTATCTACAGACTTTATTTATCTACAGACTTTATTTTATTTATCTAACTACAGCATTTTTTTCCAGAAGACTTTCTAATTATTCCTAAAATCTATTATTTCACAAGCAATTTGAATTGCTGTCTTCATTCCTCTTCCTCACCTGAAAGCCAAACCCCCAACAACCACCTGGTAATTCATTTCTTTAGAAGCAAAGGAACACAAAACCATAGGTGATGTTCTTAGTGGTCTTTTGTAAGGCTTCCACAGATGGACCAAACTTAAGAGCGGGGCACATAAAAGCAAGGATCTACCTCCTTCAGAGGATGGTATCATAAAAAAATCATTTAACCGCATTCTTTACTTATAATGATTATCATAGCAAAACAAACTGAAGAGTAGAATTGTATGTTACTGAAACAGCTGCAACACCCCACAAATACAACTACAAACGCATAACAAAGTTAATACTTTATAAGTGAAATATTCACACCTCCCTCTATGCTAACAGTGAAATGTTTTGCACAGCGCACAGACACCCTTGCTTGCTTTTCATTTTCAGAACCAACACCACTCCAGACTGCTTTTAGCATCATCTTCAGAGACATGTCTTACAGACAAAGCTTAACACTGTCATTATGCAACCTAGATGCTCAGCCAAAAAGATTCCACACCCTTCCGCTCTTTGGCTGTACCATTCCTCTCCCAATGGGATTCTGACTCATGGCTGGGATTCTTGACTTATATGGTTGCAAGACAAATATCACCAATGTAGAGTAACTCTACCTGAGCCTTTCACAGAGCTTCTGTAAAGCACAGCTCATTTAACCAGCTTCTTTCATCCAATCAAACCCAGGATTATTTAGAGTACAAACAGCTTCCTCCAGTTCCCCTGTGTAAGGTGGGGCACCAGAAGCAAGTGCACACTGTTTCCTATTTCCTCCATGTCTCACAGAGCTTTTACAGTCACTTAACTGAATATTTCCCTATAGCTGTTAAAATTGAAGTGAAAGGTTATTTTACTGTTGCTTCTTTCATAAGTTTTAAAATATTTTGATAAAAGCCTTTCTGACCTATTTTATAACCATCCAGACTTCCAGAAAATACAAGAAACTCTCCATATTAGAAATATGTGTAGCAGCAACATCAGCCATTTGCTCCCACACTATAACTTGTCCCAACTTTTCTCAAGTGCTTGATTTTAAATGTGATATTCAGGTAAAGATACTTCTTATATTCATAATTGTAGGGGGTTATGTTTTCCCTTGCACAGATTAATGGAAAAGGAAGTGGGTGAGAGGAAACAAAGATTAAATGAGTTGACAGTAACTAAAACCCATGAAAAACAATGCTTTCTGCAGATGTGGCTTTTTTGGGGTCTGTTTTTGCTTTTTAATCACTAAAACTTCCTCTAGCAAAGAATCTTTCTCATTCAGGAGACAGCCTATGGGGCGGAACCCTCCTGTTGTACTAAAAAGGAAATGAATATGAAAACTTAACTGGTCTCCAATCATGATATTGAAGCAGGTATTGGAAAATTCTGCATTTTCAGCAAGGAAAAACCCACATTTTTCCTTTACAAAATAAATTGCTTTCCTCAACTTACAATATTAAATGAAATGCAACTTTCAAATGTTCTATAAAGTACAAAGCTTTCTACACACTAGGGAGGAGCGTGCAGTGTTGAGTTGCATCTCAGAAGTGACATAAACCTCCTGGAAGGGAATGTTATTAACTACACAGTAAAGCTTTAATTACAAGTATCATGACACCTGATCTTAGATAATGTTCCATGAGAAGAAACACTATTCAAAATAACTATGAAGGATTCTCTCTAGTGCATGACACCTTCCCTCCCTCAACTATGCCTGTTCATGAGTACAGAGGGAAATTTCCTAACCTAAAAAAATCTAATAGGAACATTTACCTTATCCTGAATGTTTAAGGACAGCTCCTGTTAATCACGCCTGTATCCTGATGTATAAAGGAAAGGTAGATGGCACTTGTGCTGCCTCCAAACCCTACTTCAATTGTTGTTGTAATTTCCACACATACACACACCACCCTCAACTGATGCAACACTGCAAACATACCCCGAAATTCAGGAGAAAACTTGCAAGGAAGGAGAAAATGTTTCTCTCTGTCTTTCCTCTGCATTAAATTTCTTTGTTTTCATTCGGGTAATATTTAAAATATTATTTTGTTGCAAAATTATCTACAGATATTTTCATTTTCTTCCTAGGGTACATACAGCCACTTTCATTATCCCATATGTTCACATAATGTCTAAAAGAGCAGCAAAGCTGTAGGTATGGGTGCAGTACAGCACCACCTTGTCACACCAGCAGCATCCCTGCTGTGTTTACTGGAAGTGCCAAGCAGAAATCTGCCACAAAAATAGCAATTCATTGAGATGGTCCAGGGCTGCTTTTCAAGTAGACTTATGAAATAGTGCTTGCAGCATCATTTTTTAATTGCACGGCTGTGACTCAGCATTATCTCCTCAGATCACCCATTTCCCACAGAAATCTTGATGAATACAATCTTCCATAAGCCTCTGTCATTTACTCAGAACAGCCAGAACTTCATTACATGAACCAGCATGATTGTAAAGCTAAGATTTAACCATTAAAATATTGAAGTACTGGACAAGATATTCAGCCAATGGTAACAGCATTGGTTCTCTCATTTTAATTAAATGTGAACAAGAGATTGCATTTATATTAATTTGTTCCTTCACACAGTTAAGTAAAAGACAGAAATTTACAAAATACAGTCATCTACTGAGTACACTTTACATTGGGTTTCCAGACAAGTACACGGTGATCACAATAACTAAGGATATCTGCTTTAATGAATCAGAAACATGCTAAGCAGAACAGATCCTTATTCCAACAATTAGCATTATGGATTTTGACCTTGCGAAAAAATAAGACTTGAGATTCAAGTTGTTAAAAATACTGGAAGATTTTATGTAAATTGTATTTTCTCCAGAGGCCCATGAGCTTTTATTTTTTAATGCAGCAAAACAATGAAGTGACTGAAGATATGAGTGGCTTTAAGAAGGATTTTGTGATCATCATTTAAAGTAACCAAAAAAAGGAAAAAGAAATGGAAGGAATATTTTTACGCTGTTAAAATCTTTCCAAAATTATGTACTGGTGGGAATAAGGTAGTAAAATGTACTTCTTCTCCCCTTCATTTCCAATGGAGGAAATGGTGTTCTTCAAAACACGTGAATCCAGTGAGGTAATCTGCATTAGGTGTAAAGATACAAAACACACCCAAGTGTATTTAAAGCATGTTTTAAAAGTTATAAAACACATTGATAGTGCTGATTCCCCAGATAATCCTTTAGGTCAGATGAATATCCATTTCCACAGATGTTCTTATCTTGTAGCAATCCATTCTTAAGAACACCTGTAAAATGTTCATTCCACTTGGCCCTGGTTCAAGTCTGAAGTCCACAATAGGATGTTACACATTTATTTTCAGCACATAAAAAGGGAGCAATTAAAAAGCAAGGAAGTCTGAATTTTCTTTAGTGAACTTATATGAAAACCAAGAAGTCAAAGTGGTGTAATCAGAACGAGCACAGCTGAGCATCACACCACACTTGTGCTTAAAAAGGATGTTGTGCATGTGAAATCATGCAGTATAAACATGACATTTCTGGTAAAACTTCAAGTAAGTATCACTGAATACATAGTACAGCAGATCTGTAGATATTACAGCAAATTACATGAGTTTCAGAAGTCCTTTCTGAATGTAAATGAGTAATCCCCATTATACTGATAAGTAGCTTAGGTAGGAAAAAGCACCAGGACTCAGATGCCATCATTCAAACTCTGCGATAAACAAGATCTTAGGGCTCAAACCTCTCTATTCAGGTCAGTGCATGTGCAATCTGAATCTGATGCACCTGTCAAGATACTTACAGAACCAGTCCTTTGCATAAAGTTTAAGAATAGTCAAAAAGAGCACTGTGTTTGCACAATTTCTATTTTAAAACCAATTTCTCTTGTGTCTGTAGCTCCACATAATATGGACTGAATTAATAACAGCACCACAGCAAATTACCAATACACAAGGGGGAAGAGACCTTCATTTTCAACCACTTTAGGCTTCAGACATAGTTTTAAAAATTAAATATTCTGGAAGTTCACATTATAATCAGACATTTGTGAATATCAAACTCAAGTAATCACAATCGTGTGATGGGGTTATTGACATGTGGAGGCCATATTAAACACAAATTTAATTACAAACTTACGTACATTGGGATGTTTCTCATTTGGGATATTTGATTAAATGTAGAACAGACCTAAACTGACATTGTGACTTTGAAATGCACTGTGGTTTTCCAGAAATATCAAATTAAAAAGAATCTTTAAGGAAGCTGCCTAATAAAAAGCAAAGATACAGCTGAATTCCAGCAGATCTGGGTGATAAACATGGAAGGGCCCAATTAATGAAAACCACCATAAAAATTATACTCTCACATTGTCAAACAAAGAATTTCATATTATTCAATGCAGAAAAAGGGAAAGGAATCATGTTTTCTCCTCTTACACATACTTCGCTGTCACTTCAGAACAAAACCTGCACACAACTGCTGCTCTAGTTTCTACCCTCCATACCAAAAGAAGATTACTGAAATATTATAAATAACTTAAAAACCTTTAATGACAATTTCCCAAAGTCACAAATGTAGATATTTTTGTAAGCATCTATATGGGAGAGCCTTAAAGTTACATTTTGCACAAGCTGGAGAAAAATGTGAGAGACTCAGAGTTTGTTTATGATGTGCAGTATACAAGAACTGAGTATTAAAGTTCTAATGACCAGAACAGCTAGACTAGTTCATGAAAATATTTCACTGGACATTTTTTCTTCCTACATCAACAATAATCTGGTTTTGGACAATTGACAGTTTTAGGTAATCACCTCAGGAATAACATCTTGTTTTTCCCTCTGTCCATACCAAAGATGGACCACAGCCTCCTCAGACCTACTCAGCTCCTATTTAGTGGAGCATATTCCTACTAACAGATTAAACAAACAAATTTGATCTGTTCATCTCTCTTTCAAGACGTGCCAGTATCCAATTGATTTCTCTTTAATAGCTGCTTGTCCTGAGGAGGGGGTGGGCAAGTGAGCAAGCGTGGTACTTAGCTGTTGGCTGGGGTTAAACCATGTCCCTGTTCTATGAGTTAATGCTTATATTAAAGCTAAAGTCAGGCACTGCTTGCTAGGACGTGTCTGGGCAACACACAGTGATCCGTCTCAAACATGCTGAGTAAGGGAGACAGAAGGAGAGCTGATGCAAATCAACTAAGCAGAAACAAAGATTATTTAATTTCTACACAAAAGATTTTAATCAACTTCACATCCAAAATAAAAGCATTTCTCAAAAAGAAATCTGCTTGGTTATATGCAGCAACTGCAAGACAAAGGGAGACTGGTAAAACCTGGACTTCAGTAGAAGACACAGAATGAGGGAAGGTCATCCACAACCATTAATTTGTTGCAAAGAAGTTAAATGGAGGAACTTTGCTATTACACTGAATAGAGAGGGAATATTTCACCATTATGTGGTTATGTTTAATGACAGTTTAGTAAAGCTTCACCTACGGTTATTATCCTTTCACACCTGAAAAATTAGATAAAAGATACTACTTACCTATATTTAATGTTCAGACTAAAACACTGCAATAATTTAAGTAGAGAAAAGGTAATAAAATCCCTCAGAAATAAAGGCTCAGACTACAGAACAATGCTGTTGACCACTTCTTTAAGTAGTGGATGAGGAATGGCAAAGCCACTCTGGGGGCAGATTTGAATCTTCTCACTCCTAAATGAAGTCCTTGTCCATTGCATCACAGTACTTCAATTAAACAAGACCTGATCTAAAGCTCCTGAGAGTAAGTCTTTTACAGGCAAATATAACCTCAGTCTGCTGTGTTCCAGGTGACCAGAAGCTGTAAAGTTGCTGTGAGAGCAGATACAAGCCCTTCTAATACTGTTGTAAGGCAGGAAATACTAGCTAGGGTTCAGCACTGCTCTAATCAGAGCTAGAGTTTTCAGATGCAGTAAAATTCTCACTGCTAACCCTCCTCCATGAAGAAATACTCCTAATATAGGACATTTTTTTCACTGTGCAGCATCACATCACATGTGATCCAAATATGCCAAATAGTTCATGAACACATTTAGACTTCAGGTCACTTCTTATTGAAAGACTTGTAACTTCACTAGGACAACAAAACATCTAATAAACTGTTCCTCTGCGTGGTTCCCAGTTTCATGTAATTCCCCCAGTGCAATTACATGAAATTCCATACAAGTTTTGGAGTTTCTGAATTCCAGTGTGTACTATGTAATAAAAGACTATTTTAAGAACAAGTCATAGGTATAGCAGACATGCATTACCTCACTTTTGCCAGCTCTAGCCATACAAACAAGGCTAGCTTGTTCATTAGATAGAATAAATCCATGCCTAAATGCAATGTAATTACCAGACTGCATAATAACAGTTTTGACTCCCAAGAGAAAGCACACAGGAGGAAGCACAGCATGTAGTCTGAAAGGTAATCTCTTATTTTCAGGACTGCTCTAACGTAAGACTAATAAGAAGATACAGCAAACAAAAGGCTTTAAGATCTTTCAGAGGTGACCCAACTCCATTGGTATGTGGAATGTAAAAGTCACTACCCACTGAGGACTGCCAGTATTCCCAAAGTGCTACTGTTGACTGCCAACATATATGGTGGCCCCCCTCTTTATTTTTCTTCCCAATTTTTTTTTATCTTCTGCTCCCTTTCATCATGGAGCAGCAAGGCCTGGCACAAGACAGACAGAACAATCTTCTGCCTTTATTGCAGACTTGTGATAATAAGCAGGAACAACAAAAAATCCCCACCACATTAATGTGATATATGACAGCACAGCTGCTCAGCAAAAGGCTACACGGAAAAGTTTCTGTTGTACAAGCCAGTGTTCTAGTGAGTGATGCCGCACTGGAATTATACCACAAGAGTCTCTCCACGTGCAGTTACACACCTGAGATGAGTCGGAAACACTTGTTTGGATGTTTTTTCCACTAGCTAAGTACATAGTAACTACTCAGCAAAACAAATCACTTAAATACCCTATTTACATTCATTGCGCGCTTTGTATACAAAACAATCAGTGCACAGTCTGCAGTAAAGAGCTGCTCTGATATGCAAGACAGTCTATGGGAAATGGTCCAGACTACCTAGAATTACCTCCCTCCCTCCAAGGACAAGAACTAGATCTACAATATGGAACTCACCAACAGATGATACAAGAATGTCTATTAACCTTTGTATGCTTAGAACGAAACAAGCTCAAGATTTGTTAAGCCATTCCCACAGAACTCCTCTCATGGACTAACTCATATAAAAACCCTGCCTCTTGCCAATGCAAAACCAGTTGAATCATCAATTTTCAGGTATTTTGAAAAAGCAGCAATCTCAGAATCATGTCAGACACACAAACACTCAGAATGTGGATGTTAAAAGTTCTGTTCCATACGGATGCCTACTTCATGTACCACTAAAACTTCATTTTAATTATACCTGTAAGAGGATCTACTCGTATTATTGTACTCTTTCTGTTGCTACTATGAAAATCTTTACTGGCGATTTCAGATATTGGTTAAAGTCAATGAATAATTAACAGAATCTGATCGTTTTAGTCACAAAAAAAGAGAAAGTGAAATGATTCAAACTAGTGCTCAATAAGCAATAGGTAAGATAAATGGGGAGGAAAACAATCTTTTTAACACATGACAGAAATGTGTAACAGGCCTAGGCAAGCAGAATGGCAGAGGATACACTGACAATACACAAGAACTTCTCTGTTAGACCGTATCTTTCGAAATCAATAAATGTACGTGTCCAGACCAAAAGAAAAAACCAAAACAAACTCGTTTTTAAGGGTAGTTAATTTGTGAGCTTCAGTGGGGGTGAAGGAGAGCCGTGCAGTGCCTTTCGCCTGGAGTCGTGCTTTAAAGAAGGCTCAAGCTCAGCTCATTCATTTGTTCACGTCTCCAATTCATTTGGTGATTGCGCAACATTTGTTTACAGCTCTCCCAGAGGCAGATGAACAGGTCTGTGAACTATCAGGGCCGTGCATTGTTCAAGTTCGCTCCATCCAATCACTTATCTCAGAGTCATTTTAACCATCAAAGATACGCAGAGTTGGTTAACATAGTCAGATAAAGCAACAGATTAAAATGGCTTCAGGCATTGCAGCTCTTGAATGGAGTTCAGGCTACAGAATATGCCACAAATTTTCTTTACAGATGCAAAACAGAGAATTTCTCATTGAAGAAATGTAAATGGTCATACTCAGGGTTCTCTCCTATGCATAGGTATCCTACGTTTGAGAAAGAGGCTAGCAATTGTACTACAAAAGAAAGGTGTTTGTTCTGACACTGGTACAGATTCACCTCTTATTCACCAGTAAAAACAAAAGGAAAATGTCCTTTATTTCCATGGTCCACAGTTTAATTCCAGCTGTTGGGAAGATGTGGGAGGCAGTGAGAAAGAGCTTAGCTTTCCTAAGCAATTCTGCAGAAAGAAATGAGATACAGAAGCTTTAAGCCAGATGCTGCTCACATGCAGAGTCATACTGTGGGGGCACACAGATACTGAAATTAAGTAGTGGTGAGAGGAAGAAGAAAGTAACACCTTGCCCAGCAGACAATGTGCTGTCCAAAAATATTCAGGATTGCTGCAAGATAGATGAGGAAGACAGTGGTTTCTGAGCATTCTCATTTCAGCTGCTTTCTATTCTACATCCGGCATCTGGAATCCATAGGAAAAATTAAAACTGGAGGAGCATTCCAAGTGCTGCACTATCTTGAAAGGCTCCATAATGGCACAGTGTCTCTGCAAAGCACGGCCAGGAACCTCAGCAGCTCAGGAATGAAGCACATTCTAGAGAAGTTCTTTAATGTTACTCGAGCTCTCCTAGGGTGTACTCAAACCACATGCAGCCATTTCACCTCAGCACGCCCATAGCAGGTCCTGATGCAAGCCCTGTGCCAGCAGACAACCTGGGAGCAGATGCTGCTCACTATCTCCGCTCTCCCTGAAACAAAAAGCTTTGGAAGTTCTTAAAGGGTACTACCCTGCTCAAATAAGACTGCAGCACATGTGTGTATTTGGTCTGGGAAATAATTTCCTGGGCTACTCCAAACTCAGAAGCCTTGCTCAATACAACACTAGTACGTACACAAAGTTGGATCTCCTCCAGAAGAACATGAGTATAATTGAAAATATGAAAGCCTGATTTTTTCAGAATTAAGGGAAATGTGATGTGGAATCTTCCCACCCATTAGCTGCCAAGAAAGCATTCATGATTTGTGGTTGGTAAAGAGGGAACACCTGGCTTACCCCAGGTAAATGGGACAGATGCTGCTTCTAGGGATAAACACAGACAAGAGCGAGAAATTTTAGTAATGGTTGTTCATTCTCTAGCAAAGTCATTCCTGATCTGATTAGAGCATAAGCAATTTGAAGGCACGCTTGTATGTGCCGTAACATAGTGCACATGTGCAACAGGCAACCCATGTCAGAAGGCTGGTAGCTATATTACTCATAGACAGTACCATGTCCTTAAGGTTCCAAACTGTTAAAAGCAGGTAACCACACTGCGCTAGCAGAGCTCTAGAGTTCATATACAGGGTATAAATAGGCAGTCTGAAAAACTGGTGTCTTCCAAGAGTGTCCTGTTTATATAATCCTTGTCAGTAGGACTTAGACATAACATTAAATAGTCCCCAGAGTACAAGAGGACACTGGTCCTAGAGAGCTGCACTTAGCAAAATCAAAATGTATCAGTAATTTATCTTCAAGATCCAAAATTCTCCATGTTGTTACAGTTACCGATGTTACCAATGACAGAACAATTCCATCCTCCAATTTTTTTGTTAAAAGTCTTCCAGACAAGAACAGCTTCAAAGAGAAAAAAATAATTTGTTCTTGCTCTTTAAAGCATGGTTAAGTAGCCTATAATACAGGAGACGAGACTGCATTTCATGCGTGCTGCTGCACTGTTACCCCAGTCATATTCCAGTACCCAAACCTGAGGGCAAGCTCTTGCTTTTTCAGAGATAGAGACACCAGTTTCTTTGAAGAACAACTGGTTGGGGAGTCATTCCAAAAGCATCTGGTATCATTGGTTCCACCATTTAGGAACCAGGCTTCAAGTCGGAGTAAGGCAATATGCATTTAGGAATAACATGAAAGAGGAAGAACCTCAGGGATTACTTAAGATCTGGGTAAAGGTTTCTCTTGGTGGAGAAAGTTGGAGACTTTTCTTACTTGTAAATCTATGACAGTAGACTGAAGCCTTCAATATTAGAGCCCACTGGGAATACTAGTCTTCAAGTCTGGCTCTCAGTAACAGCCAGCAAGGCTGGGATTAGGAACAAGATTTCTGAAAGTACACAAACTGCAGAAAGTCAAAGATCCAGGTCAGAAGTTGCAAAACAGTGGAAAGTCCAAGGCTGCAAAGTAGAATTTCAGGAACAAACCAAAAAAGCCCACTGCTTCACAGGCATTGCTCAAGCTTCTGCTTATTTTTCTCCCTCCACCTACTTTGGCTTGTCATACTGCTGAAGCTAGGGTCAGGACTTCCAGCTACAGAATGGAACTTCATTCAAACATCCCCAACCATCTTCTAAGAGCAGAAAATTCAATGGCACGATTATTCTTTAGGACAGTAGAGATCATTCTTTTAATAGCAGCCAACACTGACAGTGGTCAGTAGATTTGCGTCCAGAAGGTCAGCTTCTCTCAAAGTAACTCACATTGAGTCAGAACTACTGGAGGGCTTTGGACCAAACTGATCTCTTTGCTCATCAGGAACAGCTGGATATGTTCCCATTTCTTCTTTCAAGCCTTTGAATTAGTTGTTAAAATACAACATTAAACCAGAAGATATAATTCACACAGGAATTACAAGCACTTAACTATACCTTAAAAATGGAAAACATGTTCCATTCAATTCAAACACATCCATTTTTGCTTTGGCAGGATTCAAGAATAGAGAAGGGAACTCTACATGTGAAAGTCAACAATGTAAGGCAAGAAATAATAGCAAATAAAAACCAGTAGAAGTTTAAAGAAAAGAAAAACTAGGAAAGCCAAGGTCCTTGTTCAAAAAGCTGTGAGGAAACCCTCCGATTCAGGAGAAAGGTGAAAGTGGTGGCATGACACAGATTCCAGCCAGATGTGCTATAGAATCATAGAATAGTTACGGTTGGAAAGGACGTTAAGATCATCTAGTTCCAACCCCCCTGCCATGGGCAGGGACACCTCACACTAAACCATCTCACCCAAGGCATCGTCCAACCTGGTCTTGAACACCACCAGGGATGGAGCATTCACAACTTCCCTGGGCAACCGATTCCAGTGCCTCACCACCCTAACAGGAAAGAACTTCTTCCTTATATCCAATCTAAACTTCCCCTGTTTAAGTTTTGACCCATCAGCCCTTGTCCTGTCACTACAGTCCCTAATGAAGAGTCCCTCCCCAGCATCCCTATAGGCCCCTCTCTGCCAGATGTGGGAGATACACATCTACCATTTTTCTTAAGGTTTAACATCACGGGCCTTTCTCTGCATTCATTTCTGAGAATTTTTACACTTTACTAAATTGAAGCTTTTACGAACTAGCATGTCAGATAACCAAAAGGTGGAAACCCTTATTTCCCACACTAAATCAAACTGACTTTGGCTCTTCTATTTAGTAAAGCACAAAGCTCAAGTTAAGCTTTGTGCATTGGGTCTGGCTGAGATGGAGTTAACTTTCCCCACAGCAGTCCTCCTAATGCTGAGTTGTGTATTGGTAGCTAGCAAGGTGTCGGTAACACACACTGTTTTGGCTACTGCTGAGCACTGCTCCACAGCATCACGCCTGTCTCTGCAACATTCCCTCCGCCCCAGTAGGCTGGGGGTAAGATCCTGGGAGAGGACACAGCCAGAACAGCTGACCCAAACTGACTAAAGGGATACTCCAGATCATATGATGTCTGCTCAGCAATAAAAGCTAAGAGAAAGAAGGAGGAGGAGGGCCATTTGTTATTACGATGTTTGTCTACTGGAACAACCACTACACGTACTGAAGCCCAGCTTCCTAAGAAATGGCTGGCCGTCACCTGCTGATGGGAAGTAGAGAATAAATCTTTGCCTTTGCTTCTGCCCATGCCCTTTGCTTTTGCTTTATTGAACCACCTTTATTTTGACCCTCATCTTATGTTATTTTCCATCTTATTTTCTCCCCTGGCCCCATAGTGATACAGCTTGATGGGCACGTGATGTCCAGCCAAGGTCAACCCATCACAAGTACCACAATAACATAGAACCACAAATTCAGATTAGTTCAAGCATGGGAAGAGCAAGTTTGCTTTGCTTAGAAGATATAATCATATAATGAAGACATACCCTTCAGTCTACTCAGGTACCATTACTTATTTGACTGTCACTTCATAGCTCATTAGAGCATTGTTAGGCACTAAAGTATAACAGAATATAAACAAAACAGTTGAAGTATTTTCTAAATAGACTACAAACTTCAGTCAAAATTAGTCTAATTAAAAAGGTCTTAATATACAGATACAGAAGTCAAAGGAGAAACATGATAGCTCTTAGCACTTGTCTCCATAAACCAAGTTTACTGGATCAACTTGCCTCACCGGTTTTTTAGCATTTACTACAGAACTGCATTAACTGATTGATATCAGAACAAAAACAACTTTCAAAGTATCATTTTATTATGTTCAAAATGTGAATTAGGTTAACTGCTACTCAGGAGCTACTTAAACTATAATGTGATAAATTACACTGTAAGGATTATCAGATTTCATAGAGACCTAGTACAGGTGGCATGATGTGCAGCTACACATCTCAGCACTAAGCAACAGGTTGTTTGGCAGACATTCCTCAGCCAAAACAACTGCAATAATCTTTACTTTGAAGCAAGTGTGCTTTGGAGGAAAAGTTCAAAAGGTGTTTGATTCCCAGAGAGTGATAATCCTACAACTGCCTATTTTGTTCAGAGACCTGCAGGAAATACCTTCTTGACAAATTAAGTTGCTTGACCTTTCCTTTCCAGAAACCACATTGAAATAAATGTCACAAGAGAAAATGTCAGAGATGTGAAAAGAATCAGCCAATTTTTTGCTTAACACCAACCGGTAGGAATATAAACTCCATTTTCTAGTTAATAAAGGAGTAACTTTAAGGCAGTAACTTTAACAAATAAAGTAACTGCCATAACAAATTACTTATATTTATTATCTTCAGGTAAGTAAAACACAGACGCAATCTCTCTAAAATATACTGTCCCTAATCACAGAAATTGATTTAAAATCAAAATTATATAGATCATAAACCAACCATGTCACAGAATGTTTTTGACAGTTTACTTCACAAGAATAAAGAACGGCATTCTAATAATGTCTTCTTTTGAAGACAGACATACAGAAATACTAGTTTAACTGTAGGCCAGTTTATTAATAACAATCCATCCATTGCTTACAGTTTAGTTTCTTAAATATTAAAACCAAATAAGCCATAGCTGTAGCCAATCCTATGTAGCTTTTCACATTAAAAAAAGGCTTCTTTAGGTTCCATACATTGGCAAAACCTACATACTTACTTGAAAAAGAGCATCCCTGTCATAATGACATTTGGTTTACTGAACAGAGAAAATAAATGGAAGAGGTTCCAATCAAAGCTCCTATTCAAATCAAAGCAAGGGTTTAAAATAAAGGGAAAGAAGACAGTGGTTATTGCTCTGCCTCCACCAGCCCTACTGTGAAATTTTCATATCCTTTTAAAGATGTATCCGGCACTCTGTAAAAGAAAAACACACAAATACACCCCAGAAAAAAGTACTCACACTGTTTGGGTGTTGAATGGCAACTTCGTGCTGCAGCCTAACGCGCTGTGGCATCATCACATCATCCTGGAATAAATAGCACACTGTTACTGAACATAAAAAGGGTCACAGTACAGTGTTCAGACACATCAGAATATGGTGCTAAATTAACATCATTTTACTGGCTTGCAGTCAAAACTAGAGAAGGAACAAACATTAAGAGATTTTACACTTTTAGCGTATTAAACTCAGTGCTCTTCAAATTGGAAGGGATCAAAACTACTACATGACAACTGTGTTCTGATTTCAACATGTATCCTATGGGCACCCACATACTGTACGTATCTAAAGAAACTCACCAACAGTTTAAGAACTCTGATCACCAAACTGGCACTATGTGCGGACAAGGAACTAACCTGGATTCAAAGCATGAGATTTATAACATTCAAGCAAGAGGAATTGCTTTGAATGAGGAAATGTCCTCAATGTACCTTGTTTCCTTGATAAGGAAAAGCCTTCAGTCTCTAGTACTGATATGCCACATTTCATGAGCACAAGAACTAATATTTGTCACATGATACAATTCTAAGGCAAAATAAAAAGGAAAAAAAAAGAATACACACACTCATAAAATGCATCAGCATTGACCATGACTTTAAAAAACACCACCTGGATTTCAGTTTGATGTTAATACTTCTTTCACCTGTAGCATAAAGGTCTATGTTGTTTACTTACAAAAAGTGAGGTTATTTGTAAAGAGTTTGTAACCTCATATCCTTCTTTCAACAGACAGGAGGAGATACTCCTTTCAAAATACTATTTCCTGTTCATGATCATATCCCTTCTAGACTACAGTTTTACAGTCTATTAAAATGCCTGACTGTAGCACAAGTTTTCCTCCCTAAATTTAGTCTCCTGAGGTTTCCACATGTATTCTTTTCCATTTTGGTGCCATATTTCTTCCCTTTTGAAGGATCAGTTCAGTCTTTCTCAGGTGCTGGTTAAAACTAATCCAGCCATTTTCTTCTCAGAGTATTTTGAAATGATCCTCACATTAAAATCATTCTAAGGAGATTCCTACTAAAGCCAAAAACACTAAATATTGATCTTCCAACAACTTCCACATTGAAACTTTCCATCAAATCACCAGCAACAAAAAAATATTTGTGCTTAAATATCTTGAGCTTAAAAGATTGAACGACCTCGATATAAAGGTGACACAAGTTATATCAAAAACAATGCAAGGATGAAAAAAAGTATAAGAAGTAGATCCAAAATTCCAGGTTAAAGATAAAAATAATTAATAATAAACTGACCCTCATCACATGCAAGTTTATAAAAGGTAGAAGGAATACACCGTCAAAAGGATTTTTCCCTCTATTTTGTATTTAGGATACATTTAGTCATGTGCATGAAAGATCTTACTGATTTTGAAAGCCAGCAGAGTGAAAAAAAACATTCTGATTTCTCCACCTCTGTACATCAATTATTTAAAACAGACAGTATTTACCATCTAATGCACTTTAGCAATAATGCACCCAAATTCAGGTACTGTATCAAGCAAATATTCCAAGAAAATATTTACCCTATTTCGCATAAGAACCATAATCCAATTTCTCACTCCAAATACACAACTGAATTTTGTAAATTAAAACCTGGTTAAGATCATATATGCAATAGCAAATGTATTTGAACTGAGCTTTGTTCACTCCTTTACAAATTACTTAGGATTTTTAGATGTCTTCTTTTTAAATCCGCCCAAAATGAGAATGCAAACGCAATCCATCAAAAAGCAAGGAATTTCAACGCTTAGAACAATGTTACTATTATCTCTTACAATATGCAACATATGCCCTTGTACTAAAAGATTCCTCAGTTTATGATGCTGCACAACAGAGATAACTTTAACAGAACTCAGACATTCACAAGGATGAATAATAATCTACTTCATTTTAAAAGGTTAAAACAGCATGGAAAGTATTCAAACCAAACTCAAATCTCCTATTCACCAAACTGGTCAGTGTTATGTTTTCATAAGCAGACAACTTGACAGGAAAGGTCTAGTTCCCCCTAACAAAACACTGTGTCATTTTGATTCTGTTGGCAAAACTAACACGTCTACAGATTTGGGGCTTAGGCTATCACCAAGATCATCAGTACTCTGTAAAATCCAGCCAAAGAGGGGGCATTATGACCATAAAAACTCCAAAATGCCTTTTTTGTATTAATACATCTTTGTTCTCTAATGCTGAAAAACTCTATGAACTCTTACCCTGAATGACCTTTCAAAAGAGTTTTGCCTTCTTTTTATTAGCAGTTGTACACATATGATGCCCTGCTGTATAGTTCTGTGATACTTTCCAGGGTCATGGGAGAAAGAAAGGAGGGAGGGGGGAAAGAATATAGTCATTTAAGACATAAACCCAAATAAACCAACAAAGCAGTTAGGTGATGGGGAAGAACTGCACAAAATACACATCACATCCCAGGCAAAACTGAGTCTCATCAGCCACTTGGTTTTTTAGACTGAGGCTGGGCAACTATAAAAGAAAGTTAACTGCAAAATCCAGCTTCAGCACTCCACGGGTCCCTTCCCACCCAAACTACTCTGTGAGTGATGACTGGGCAGGAAGCCAGGAAGTGGAAAACAGCATATATTTATACAGACAATCTGAAGCAGTGTGGCTGTATTCTAGACCAGTGTTTAAGAAACCAAATTCAATTCTAATGAATAAAACCAAAATGATTGAGTGTGAGGTGAGAGTGTAAGGTGTCCCTGCCCATGGCACGGGGGTTGGAACTTGAACGTAAGGTCCTTTCCAACCCTAACTATTCTATGATTGTGCCATAAAATAGGAGCACTTTAAAAAATGTTTCAACTTTGTAAACCATTGGTAGGCATGAGATGCCCAACCATGACCTGCACTGGGAAATGTTTATGGAGTTTAAGCAACCATAGTATTAGACAACTAAGATGTTAAAATACTTCGTCCAGCTGCACATTAGGTAATCATAAATGTCCTACCAAAACTGTTGTATTTACGATATTGAACTCAGCAACTGTATTGGTTTCTGCACTAAACAGACTTTGGTCATCTTTTTTGGTTTAAAGCCCAGAACAAACCTTAGTAACAAGACAAACACTTTCCAAATTAGTTTTCACTTCTGTCATGTCAGACAAAAAGAAAGCAGGTATCTGAATGTAGCTGCTGTATCAAAAAGGAAAGTATATTCAGTTTGTTTCTGTATCCTATGTGTAAACAGGGAAGACAACAAGGCTAGCAGTGAATTACACTGAATATATACTTTTAAGAAACAGAAGTTTCCACTGGAATTCAGTTTTCTCTTTTAACATGAACTCTCTAATGGTTGTCTCCTAGCAGATACAAGGCAGACAGGACGAATGCAGATTCACCCCCACTGAAAGAATGGACAAAAGAGCAGATTTAAAATAAACCCCAGATAAATGCATGCCTTCACTAAGCATATACTTCAATAACATAGCTAAATAAGAGTAAGTAAATCCATTTTCTTGTGTCCCCACTCACCAAACAGTAGAAAAATGAAGAAAATCTCAGGTAATAGCTGGGTTTACTGTCATCTACATATGTACAGACATCCATACAGTGCAAATGAGGCCAAACAGGTAACCAGCAAGAAATAAAGGAACATAAATAGAAACCTATTTTAGGCACTTAACCAAGAATTTGTAGGAATTTTGTTGATTACAAACATGTTTCCTGTTCTCCAGTGTCCATTCTGAATAGGAAAACAATGTGCTGAAAGATGGGAGAATAAAAAGGACTTTATTTTGCATGAAAAACCAGCAGGGATTTCTAAACAAGCCCAGATGTGTTTCTACCAGTGGGGGGCCGTGATCTCCATCACCTTTCAGTCTGACAGGCATTCTGCCTGCTTGGGCTCCTATCAGATATATCCCTTCTGGAGAAAGCTGGCTTGCTCCTGTCAAGTTCCTCACCACTTACAGATGCTGCCAAATCAAAAAGCTAGTTACACAACTATCAGCTGGGTTGTCTTCCTTCCAAGCAGAGGCACCACTCCTTATAAAAACACAGTTTATACTGAGCTAATTGTTTTGTTTCACTTTACTCATCAGTATAGTAGAAGAAAAAGAAAATTAAAGCAACAGACTGAGCTTAAGAATATTATTCAAAGCTGGTGCTGTTTCAGGATATGTTTCTCAAATCAATTTGGGTAAATCCAAATGACAGGAATTCACTGGCCTCTTCAACCAGGTCACCTGGACCACACTGAACTCCACAGTAACAACTGCATGATTTCCCCTTAAAAGGGGGGGGTTGCACATCAGAAAGTAAAATAAAACATACAACTCAAAGTACAATACACATCTACTTTTTAAAACCAAAGACAAGTTAATATAAAACAACACACTAATTATAGCTCAGTACTGAAGTGCTTTCTTAAGCTCACATTACAGACTCTGCACCACATGCTGCCCAAATTCCTTCGTATTTGGCTGTTCAAAAAACCCACACACGCACACAAAGAGAGCTGAAAAACTCCATATCCACAATAGCAGCACCGTCTTTCCACTGCAGATATTATACATAAAATACAACCTGTACCGATGCCAGAAGGCATGTTTGACTTGCTGAGAAACAATATGGCATCTCCACAGTGTTTCAATCCATCAAATGGTCATTCATTTATCCTGCACCTGCTCAGACTATAGGGAAAATCTTTCTATGCTATTGTTCAGCTCAACTCCTTGAACTAGGGAGGAAAAGGCCTCAGACCTCCAAGAACTGACCCATCAACAGCACTACCAAAATGAATACACCAATACTGTGCACTTTTCTAGAAGGCAGGTTTTTAAAGAAGCCCCTGCTATTGGACACAATCCAACTGTGCACTCTAATGGCCACACACAAGACACCTGAGCAGAACACATTCTGCTATCTGTTAGTACTTGCAAGACCATAGGAAAAACTATGATTTTTATGTTTCTACTTCTGGATTAAATTGAGAAAGAAGGGGACAACAAAGAAATAACTTCTAAGTTTAAGAAACTGATTTCACTGAGCACCTTTCTTATCCCGAGCATGGCAACAAAAAGTCTACAGGGGGGTATATACACAGTGTTCTTATGCTCATGAATGAGTAGTACCTTCCATCAATAGAAACCTTAGAAATGAAGAATATTTCAAGTTCATTAGTGCCTGTAGAGTAATGTGTAATGGCAACCAACAATACATCCTTCTTCCCAAAGCCAGCAAGTTACAGACACTGTAAAAACAAGTAGCTGTGTTTATAACTGAAAGCTACCTTGAAGGCTGGAGTCCCTGCAACATCTACCAAGTCTGGCTAGCTAAGGTCCAACCACCTTAATGAATACCCCCTCAATGAAGGAGTTTTGAACTTGAAACTCAAGAAAAGCATGCAATTTCACAGCAATTTACAATTAACATTCCCAGCTTAAATCATACAAGCAGATCTCCCAAACGGAAAGGCACAGGTCAGCAGCTGCCAATTCAAATATGGCAATACCAATTCTGGTGGTCCCCCCTTCTTCTGGGGAATAAACCTTCACTGTTTCCCTCTGTCACTTTCAACTATTAGCAAGCAGTGACACTGTGGCAACATGGTGTAGAGTCACATCTTTGAACTGGCTCAGAACCTCAGAAGCACCGACAGTCTGCCAACAGAGCCTTTCAAAAGGCTAGAAGCGTGTCAAAGACTCAAGGGACTATGACTGGGTTTGAAATATTGCAGGTCAAAAAAGGACACATTTTGATATTTCTTCTTCACCAGCCAGGAACCCTCCAACAACACATTCATTATACCTGAAATAATGGGAAACTACACAGCTTACTAGGGAGAAATGAAAGCGTGTTCCTTTTTAATGAAATACAGTTTTATACGAGTATGGGCATGTTTAAGTGAATGTCAACAAAAATAGCAGTTCAAAGCAGAAAAATTAATTTTTGCTGTGCTACAGTTGGGTAAGTTACTATGACAAAGCTGGTAACGACCCCAGATAACTGAAAAACTAAGGTTACAACACAGTGCATCTGGTAGTTACAGTCATAACCCCAGAGAACTTGAAGAGCAAAGCTAACAGTGAAATGTATTTGCATAATTCATTCATTCTATTGTTGCATGACCAGGATTTTATTTTCTGAGACTATAAATGTTCAACATGAACAATTTGTTAAGTATCTTCAATTTTCCAACTTGTTTTCCCCTGTGGGAAAAATGCCTCAATAGCTTAGAGGTGAAATCTGTAACAACAACCACAGCAAAAACCCCTCCACAATAGCTATTAGTCAAACAGCTGCCACTTCATACTAGAATAGGCTGATCAAATTCTGACAGTTCTGAGCTCTGTAACCTTTTTTTCCACATTTCTTCTCAATTTGTTGTCCTCACAAATCTGTGTTGAGAGACATAACACAAGCAGCTTGCCTCCAGCTGGAATGGCAAGCAAAACAGTCTCCCTGGAGCCAGTACTTTCAAAGATGCTCCCAAATATGCTCCTACATTCATTTCACCCAAAGGAATGTACAAGGAGCCTCATTGTATTTCTCCACCTATATGAAACATACACAAACTACTGACCCAGCCCCATTTCACTCCAATTCAACCTATAGCAAACCTGAAATTACGGCTGCACTTCTGAAGGTCAATTCCCTGGCATTACTGCACCGCATTCCAAAAGGCTGATATCAACATTCCTTCCTAGAGAGCTTGAGACTGGATTGGTGACTGAAATGAAGGTAGGTGGCGTGTAGAAGTGGAGTTGTTAAACAGCTGGCAACATCTGTGTTTCAGCTATTATCACACAACAATTACTATGGCCAAAATATTGAGCAATTTTTAGACTTGTAGCAGTTTCCACATTCATTTTATTTCCTCTGATGTTTTCAGCAAAAAGAAGTAGTCACGAGGAAAAACAGTAGAAAATAGGTTTAAGTAACAGCGATCACTTGATATTGCTTTTGTACCCAAGATGAGGCTTCTAATAGTTCAGAATGCCTTCTATTTTGAAGCATCTTGCTCAATAGCATGAACAGAAATGGGTAGAACAGAAAATCTTAGTAAGTTTTTCCAAGCTTATCCACACGATAAGTCATAAAACTCTCAAATTGCTTTGAGTATGTCTTGATTATATTAAATATAAATGCTAATGAGAATATTGCAGGAATCCAGAGTCATCAGTTTTACATTCCTTAAGAGTTCTAATTTGTTTCCCTAATGTTTCCTTATCCTGCACAGCCAGCAAAGAGAAACAATATAGAAGCATGAAGATGCATACTGTATAAACACTCCAAGGTGTTTATGGCATTATGCATACCATAAGTATGCATAACAACAAGTGAAGAAATCCGAAGGGAACTCTATGAAAATTTCATCTAAACAATTTAATATTCTAGTGTCACAGAATCATAGAATAGTTTGGGTTGGAAAGGACCTTACGATTATCCAAGTTCCAACCCCCTGCCACAGGCAGGGACGCCTCGCCTTAAACCAGGTCGCCCAAGGCTCTGTCCTACGTGGCCTTGAACACTGCCAGGGACGGAGCATTTACCACTTCCTTGGGCAGCCTGTTCTAGTGCCTCACCACCCTCACAGTAAAGAACTTCCTTATATCTAACCTGAACTTCCCCTGTTTAACCAAACCCATCACCTGTTGTGCCATCACTACGTATCACTAGTTTACTGCCTGTGATTTACAGACAAGTACATCTGCCAGGATTGAAAAGAAAGACTAATCCAAAATTCACCTCAGCAAATTACCCTATACAGATTTGAGATAGAAGATAAAAAGCTCCATGGGACAAGAGAATAGTAGGTTAATGTCTCACTCACTTCAGTCAGCAATGAAGTAAAGTGAAAGGAACTGGATCCCAAGTTCATTCATCTCAACAAAACTGGGATTACTCCTGTTACTTCATGGCATAATTTCTTATGCCCTCCACTCTTACAAATTATGCTGAGTCAGGTAATCAGAAACAGAGCAGCACATTTTCTCTTCATATTTCCTCAAAATAATTTGCTTATGAAGTAGACACTGATGCTCAGCACTGGGTATAAAATACATTTTTTTGTATGCATGTATGAGAAACTGGCCTTTTCAAACACCATTAATTTGCATATGTCCTGTGAGTCCTGTGTATTCAATATATACTCACATGCATTTCAAAGCTTCACCCTCCATGAACTTACACACAAAGATTTGCATGAAATACACTCTGCAAAATAAACAAACACCTCAAACCAACAAACTGGTAAAGGGAAGCCAGGATAAACTCAAACTCATTTTAAAAGGCACACTGTGTTGCTAAATATGGTGATAAATTAATAAAAGCAAGAATAAAGGCCAGCAAAGCCACCTGTAAAACTTAATTTCTTAAATGATAAGAAATTTCTGCTGCATTGCCTTCGATCAGAAGAAATATACCAGCACTTAACCATGTCTTGCAACAGTCCATTGATTAATTCACAAGACTTTAAACACACAACAAAAACCATCCTTCTATCTAGCTGATACAGCAAATGGAGTTGCAAACTGAAAGATTACCCAAATTAAAACCTGTGTGGTTTTAAGGCTGTTAATTTTACATCCCTGCTCTCATGACACTTTCTACTAAGCACAATCATAACATTAAGTTGACTCCTACCTGAAAACCTACGCTTTCAGCAGCCAATTAATCCTAGTACCACACTAAACCACCGTTCAGTTCCAATTCAGAAGGAAGAATCAATCTTCAGGTGAAATTACACAAGATCAAGTGAGCCTTTAAGGTCCTGCTCCTGCCTGATCCCAGCCACATGGCACCATTCCTCAGATTCCTCAGATACACAGTTGTGAAGCCCTTCACTGCGTATTAGGCTGCAGAAAGTCAGACAGTTATCTGTGGGTTAGTGAGCTGAAGGGGTTCACAGGAGGTATCCAACAAAGACAGGAAAAAAATTCCAAGATGGAAGCTGAGATTTCTCATATTTTGCACCCAAAAAAACAGCAGATCAGCTCCTAGTTGCTCATTAGTATGATTTTTCTGAAGAATGTGGGAAAGAAAAATCCTGAAAACACCTAAATACCAACCCTGCTCATAACAGCTTGTGAAATCCAATAGGATCAAGGAACAGTGTGAGCCCGTAGGCTTGCTACAGGTTGGAAGACACCTTTACAGCTATAAATGGTAACCAAGTTGTCTAACATCCCAACATCTTTCAACAGCTTATCTTTAAAGCAAACCAACAATTACATTAAAATAAAGAATTTTATTGACAAAACTAACTTAGACAAAATGTATTCACTTACTGAATCCAGAAAGCAGAGATAGGCTCCCGAGCTCTGAATTACTGCTTGATTTTTAGCAAACCCAACTGTTGAAAAAACAAAGATAAAATTATGTGGCTGGTTTTACTGTTGTATTTTTTTTAAATCTTACTACCATCAGGAACAGATGAAAGGAAATACAAAAATCAGGATCAGGGGAAGTACATGATTTTTCCATATTTAAAGCAAGGTCATTGGTAAATAGTTAATCAGTATGCCTATTTCAGTCATCTTCTCTGAGTGATTATCAGTTCCATGTGTTATAATTCTACCACCAAGTAAACTTGGGCTACTTTTGCTAGTACTAGAAGAATATAATCTGCAATATCTACCTTGAAGAGTCAGCTATATCTCGGTTCCACATCCAGTACCTCAGATCATATAGTCACATAACGGCTTGGGTTGGAAGAGATTCCTAAAGGTCACCTAGTGCAACCCCCTGCAATGAGCAGATGCTGAAAACCCCTGGCTGTATATACATTCATCTCTTCAGTTCTAACAAATAATAACAAATCTTAAGAAGGAAAAGAAAGAATACGAGCTTGCTATAAGAGCTCTTTCTTGAAAAGAAAGAATAAGAGCTAACCTGTTATACCCATCAGGGAAGTTCTGTTCTGGTCCACTATGCTCGTTAAATATAAAGTATGTAAATACAAAAAACTTCCTGTGCCATTAGTGTAATGGCACAGGTAATGCAGAGGGGAACCAAAGCAGAATACATAACCAATGAGCACAAACCTGGCTTATTTAATACCACATATTATACCATCTATCAAAGACACTGAAATACAGATTTAGACAATTGACAACACTGGCATCCAGTCTTTTTGTTTCTGACCCCCTGACCCTTGCTGAATCTTTTACCAAGTCACTTCAGGAAGTTGAACTGAAAGAAAACTTTTTGTCAGCTTAATTTCGGAAGCAGATGACAGCATTGGCAGGTCAAACTAATGCCAGGGCAGAAATAAAAAAGGAGGGGGGACAGAGCAGCAATACACAGCCAAGGGTAAGGATGGGACTACAGCAACCAGCAAGAAGATGTATTTCAGTGGTAAACTGAGTTCATCTGCAAGGTTGTTTTATCTGGGAATATTTTTGCATGTAGACAAGACCTACCCAAGAACATGATGGTCTTTGAACTCTTCTCCCAGGCAGCATTATAAGAAGAGACCACATATATCCAGAGTTATTCTGAAAAGTGCTATATGAATTCCACTTGGTCATAATACCTAACATTTAAGCTTCATTTAAAGTATTTATGGAACACAGTCAAAGGAATACAGCAAAAGATTGCCCTGACATGCGAACCAAATGAGGTGAAGATATGCAGTACTGTAGGGTTTTTACTCTTTAATGGAAAAATCTGGAATCGTAAAGCCAGAAAAATCTCACCATGAAGTGAAGCAGGATCATTTTAAATAATACTGTCTCTAAAGTTCCTGCTTTTGCATTTGAAAAAAGCAGAATTCTGTAATTCTCCACTCTTTTTGTGATACAGGTTTAAGTTTACTCAGGAAACAAATTTAAGTGGGCTCAAAGGTTCACTTAGTTTTAATGTGCATGCTCCTTGGCTATTTTGCTGAGTTGTCCAAGTACAGAAAAAGCCTTATGACGGCATTTCTTACTGCCTCAAAGGAACATTATGTCAACTACCAACAGAATACTACAAATGAAGGCTCCTCATAATTGTGCTATTCTTTTCGTACTTATTTTGAGTATTTTAATCCTTACCTTCTTATAATCATGGATTTCTCAGGCTTACTATCTTACAGTATATTACCTTTTTAGACACATATGAACATCTAATCTCACATATACAGTTACTCTCATTCTCCTTCCTATTGGCAGTAAAAAAGCAGCTGGCAAAGTCAGTAGCTACCACAACAGCAGAGCTGAAACCTGGCATGAGCAGTTTTAGTGGGAAACAACTGATGAAAGTTAGCAGGTCTGGACATGCCAAACAAGCAAAACCCCAACACTATGGAGGTCCCTACACAAGCGAGAGGTAGAAGAACAGAACAGAACTAAATCTGCCCAACATCAATGAAATCACTACTTTTACACATCATTACCAGCCGTAAAGCAGCCTGTACTTGTATTTCAATGCTATCATTAGTATACCCGATATTTCAGCAACCTTCAGCAGAAAATAATGAAGAACTAGGAATCAGCAGGAAAAAAAGAGAAGGCAGCTAAAGGCAACTACAAGATGACAATTATATTACTCAATGAATGTTCTGAAATATTTCAGATCTCTTTTTAAAATAAACCACTTTACATAAAATACTGAAATCTTTATGATTTGTTATGAGAAAAAGTTGGAACATGTTTCTTTCTAACATTAAGACAGAAATCATCCTGAAGCTTTTACTATACCAGCCATTTTTTTAAGGGGGATAGAAGAAAACACACATACTTTAGAGGTTATTAGTAAGGGAGATGTAACTTCCCATGGAAGAAACTAGATACTAAAACTGGTTTCAGCACAACAAATCCTATGCTTGGCATGAGGAAAAAAAATTTCTTTCATATTACTTTGCTGAACAAAATGCAACGTTTGTGCCAGGTCTCTGAGTTTTGTAAGGCCTGCTTACTTGGTGAAAAGAGCCTGTTACCATGGTTACAGCCGTAAAAACTTAAGCCTCAGTGAGATATTAACATTCCTCACTCTTGGAAAGAAAAAGGTTTCCTTTTTTTAGGCAAGTGACCCTTTCTTTTTTCTAGGTTCCCCCCCTTTCTTTTACATGCTAGAAAAGAATCAGGAATAAATCCTAATCTTGTGTAAATAGTTGAAGATGTGAAGCCTGACTAGTACATTGTTTCTGTACTAAAGCATCTTCTTTTAAAGGAAAGACTCCTTACAGTTGTAACTAGTCCTTAACATAATAAAAGTAAATCACTGAAAGCAAACAAATACTATGGATTTCAAGTAACCTGCTCCTAAGATGTAACAACCGTGAAGAAAAGATGTCCTCATTTTAATGGTGACCTGAGAGTGACTTCCACATGAATAAGCTTGGGTTTGCTTTTTTTAAAGAACTCTGCATTTCATACTATTACTTAAAACAATGCTCACAGCTGCATCCCCCACCCCCAATTTATTAAACATTTGTTCAGGTTTCAGCTATCCCAACACTAACAAATGCAAGTTAAAACCAAAAATAACCTGATACATCCCTAATGGCACAATATGCTCCCTATAGTTCACAATTCAGTTTTAGGTTCACCTTCCTAAAGTGCGAAGGTGAACTGACTTCAGAATTCTAGCATGAATTACTGCCAAAATGTTGTACTTGCGTGCAAACTAAAACCCAGTTTACACACAATTGCATCCTACCTAGCTTCTAGATCATCAACTAAGGGAAGTACAATCTGAAAAGAGACTGATCATCCAATAGTTGGAGAGGGGGGTGCGGGAAGATAGATAAATTTCCAGAAATACAAGGAATTCTTGACATTGCTTTATCTGTTGTCCAAAGGAGAAAAATTCCCTCTACAAATCTTGTCTGTCTTTTGTCATCAGCAGCTCAATAATGCTAATATTGAAAGCTACGCTGTCAAAACAACATCAGTTCATGCTAGAAATATTAAAATACTTCAAATATTTATAGCAACAGTTATGCTGTATTAGTTCAATATTGCTAGGTCTGACAACTGTTTAAAAAAGTCCATAGTCAAAAGAAATGATAGTAAATAAAGCCAGGGGCCTGTACCAATGTGCAGATTAATTTAGTGCAATTTTTGGATGATAATTAAACCTTCTGAAAAAGAACTGGGCTTTTTCGTAAAAAGATCATTTAAAGCTATCTGTAATAAGCCTGGGTTTCTTTCAGTTACAAAAGGGGTATTTTGTTAAAAAAAAAAAAACCACCCAACAAAAAGAAACTGACCAGATTTTGCATACAGTGTTTCCAAAGTGTGCCTTTTAAGTGAAGTAACTGGAAAGACACACATTTTGAACCAATTTTCTATCAGGTCCTACCTGTCTACTCCCACAAAAATCCAGAATGATTAGATATACAACTCCTATACACAATGTGAACACCCTGTTCTGCTTGGTTTGTCCTGCTGTTCTCCTCTGGAATACAGACTAACACTAGCTTCTTCAAAGAGCAGTATGTTTTATTTCTATTTTACAGTTAAGCAAGCTTGTCTGCTAAAAAAAAAAAAACAAACAAAACAAACCCAAACCTTAACATAACCAAAACAAGCAAAAGAAGAACTCTTAGAGAAATTCGTTTGTTATCTCCTCCAGGGGTAAATGCAATTCATATTAGCATGTAAATTGACACAGAATCACATCATACACCTTTTCTGTAGCTCACTAAACATACTGGTTTAGCTCTTTGTCTAAACAGGTAGGAGTTTAGTGAGAGTTTTTAGCTCACATCAAAACTTTTCTGAAACCTCTGTTTTGATCTGATCATCAAAAGAGAAAGCAAAAACATATTTTGTTCTATTTCAGGGTCTATTCTGCATTTACTTTTTAAATCCTTCTGTGAGAAATTTTAGGTTTCTTTTTTCTTAAACCCCATCTCCTGAAGATGACTCAGATCTCCGAAAGCCAAAGTAAAACTGTAAGTGTTACCACCACTGTGTATACTACAACTAAACAAAATTCTTTTGCAGAGTAGCACGAGTGTTAAGCCAAGTTCTTCTTTCCTGGACATATAAACAAATCCTACAGAACCAAAACCAACAGGGCCAAATTTTAATTGGGAATGAGGTTTTGAACAGAGAGCTCTGGAACACATTGTGGGTTGTTTTTTTAACACTGCAATGCAAGTAGCTATAAAGACACTTTTCAAACTAAAAAATACAAGATGCCTGCGATAAGAAGCTAACTCTCCAAAAGAATCACTATTAAGCTACATACCGCCTCGAGGTTCAGATGAATCATTGCTACCAACAATTACTGGAACACCAGCATCTTCCAACTTCATCTTCCATTTTTCAATTATTTCAGCTGAAGCATCCTAGAAAAATGATGACACAGACAGCAGCTTTTTAAGTGTATGGTGAACCAAACACAGTCCAAACCAAAGATTCCTATCAGAGACAGTATTTACTTGGGCAGTATCTTAAATAAGGTTGGAAACATACCTCACTGGCATCATTAAAAACAGACAGCTCCATAGTTCCTTTAAAATCTTGTTCCCAAACTGACTTCAAGCATTCATCTAACCAGCATTCACTATTGTGAACAGGCACGATGACAGACTACAAGGAAAGAAACAAAAATTCCAGTGTATGTCAGTATGCACTATTTTTGTTTACTTACACTATAAGAATATTCATTAAAAAGGGCAAGTGCCAGATCTTGCTGAAACTCTCACAAAAAAAATGCACTTAAAAATAAAAAAGAAGGCAAAGATCCTCTCTTTTAATTCTAAATATATGATTGACTTTCTTCTTTATCAAGCTATCTTTTTCATTTTTTTAGTTATAAAATGGCTGTTGGTAGATCTCCAAGGAAAGAGACTACTGAAGCAAAAAACACTAACAAAACATCTGCAACACCACACTAACCTATTTCTAGTATTCCTGTATTTCTTAGGACACTCTAAGCTCACTACTTACTAGGAGATGCTCATATATGCAGCCTGTACCCTTGGGCTCTAACCATGTTTCTTAAAATGACTCTATTTAAAACTGCTATTAAGCACATTAGATGCCGTTTGCCATACTTCCATAGTCTATGATTTCAACTTCAAGCTTTCCTATTACAGCCTCTACTGGTTCAGCCACACACATGCAAAGCATGAAAACCTACCTGAAGTATTTTAAAACTGGTTAGAAACCAGAGATGAGGGATTTTTCTGTTCAGTTACTCACCACTGTTCTAACTAGCCCCCCAAAAGCCAACAATTGCCCCCAAATTCTTTCAGTATCTCAAAAATAAACATTCTGGCTATGTTTGTAAAGGGAAAGGCCAAACCCGTACCTGCTAAGACCTCCTCTAGATGCGAAACTTAAGGCAAAGAACCCAAGTAACTTGTAAAAAGTCTCACTGGACATTTTAAGAAGTTCCTAGAAACAGAACTTCAACTCATCAAGTGATGTAACCATAAACACGCAAGTTGAAGAAACAGAAGGTTAGTTCCTATTGCATGCGAGAATCTTAAAAAACAAAATACTAGAAGAATATTGAAATTTAATTAATCAAGATTTAGTGACATGTGAGTACATGTACACTGCAAATACAGGCAAACCATACATGAGTAGGAAGATTTGGTGCATGCTTTTGTTTTTCTACAGCAGTAGAAAACTCACAAAGAAGAAATGTGAGAACATTCCATAGCAAAATTAAGACTATTGTTGTCTAAAATGAATGAACAACCTGATTTTTGGCAGTCGAAAGGGGTATTTAAAAGAAGTAGGAGGAAATCTGTCTAAAGTTTTAAGCAAAGCAGGTCTTTGACTTCTGTTTTGGAGAGATAAATAAGTAGAAGGAGAAATAAAAACAAAAATATGAAATTAATTACCAAATAATTCCAACATACAGACAAAAAAAATCAGAACTTTGAGACTAAAAGAACAAGCAAAAATATGAGATTCTAAACCAATATATATCAACTCTGAATTTTAATATCGTTTAGGTCTAGATGGCAATAAAAATGCAACCCTATGCATTTATACTAATCAATCTAACATATTCATTCAGAAAGAAAAGGGTTCTCCAAGTCTTCCAATGACCATATAAACTAGGCACAGGTTTTCACATCCAGAAAAATGAATGATTTGCCAATGTTTTCTAATTAACTCTGTAAAACTGTAACTATTGCATCACAAATCAGCTCAATATTGTCTTGAAAATTACAAAACTGGAACTTCTTTGGTTTATTTCCCCATAATGAACTCCTGGTTTAAGTCAGGACAGCAGGGCAAAACACCACAATAATGTTTGGACTTCAGTTTAGTTTGAACTGAAAACAATACTTTAATGGTAGCACGTGTAAAAGCATCCATAAATACCTCACTGCACTAAGGTACTCAGAACTTAACATAAAAACTCATAACAGATTAGTATGAAACACAAAATTTGCCGCTGGTACTTGTCCTGAACTAGGCATTCATAAACTGGCCTTGATCCTCAAGTAACTGTACCAGAACACTTCAGTCTCCTTATTTCATTTAAGGAGGGGAAAGCATCAACCAGGGCACTGCTGCACTTATGGATTCATATCAAAAAACCCCCAATGAGCTGGCAGTAACCTCAAGAGACAGTATCTACTTCTTCTGTCCCAAAACATGATCAACTAAAGCTGACAAACATCTCCAGGGACAGAAACACCAGCCTTGCTAAGGCAATCTCTAAAAGCAGGCATAAAGGAGACCTGGCATACCATCTTCCAAATGGCTGAAGTAATTTTGCTGCAATTTATGCCAACTACCACTTCCTGGTCTCTGCATGGATTATTATTCCAGTTCCCTTTGCAGTAGCCTTTCATATATTTGAAAACTGGTACTATAATATTGAACTACAAAAATACACAAAGCTCCTGCAAAGTAACTCTGAGTGAACACAGGGACACAAATTGCAAACAAGTAACGTATTTTTGTCATTGGAATATCAACTGAGTGACAACTGAGTCAGAATTGTCCTTTCACTAGCAGAGAACAATTCATAGTAGGATCCAACAGAGGAACATCCTCACAGCCTGTAAGCCAAGCACAACAGTTAATATACAGAACTATGATCTGGTTTTAGAATCATAGAATAGTTAGGGGTGGAAAGGACCTTAAGATCATCTAGTTCCAACCCCCTGCCATGGGCAGGGACACCTCACACTAGAGCATGTCACCCAAGGCTTTGTCCAACCTGGCCTTGAACACTGCCAGGGATGGAGCATTCACAACTTCCCTGGGAAACCCATTCCAGTGCCTCACCACCCTCACAGTAAAGAGCTTCTTCCTTATATCCAACCTAAACTTCCCCTGTTTAAGTTTGAACCCGTTACCCCTTGTCCTGTTACTACAGTCCCTAATGAAGAGTCCCTCCCCACCATCCCTAAAGGCCCCCTTCAGACACTGGAAGGCTGCTCTGAGGTCTCCACGCAGCCTTCTCTTCTCCAGGCTGAACAGCCCCAACTTTCTCAGCCTGTCTCCATACAGGAGGTGCTCCATCCCCTGATCATCCTCGTGGCCTCCTCTGGACTTGTTCCAACAGTTCCATGTCCTTTTTATGTTGAGGACATCAGAACTGCACACAATGCTCCAAGTGAGGTCTCAATATTCCAAGTGAGGTTTTGAGCATTGTGACACTACCTGTTTTTTCCTGAACTTCTGATACTCTAGAGTAAGACCTGAAACAATTTTGGATCTTTTTAGTAATGCTGTTTTGCTGTCACTAAGCTGAAGATGATGATTCCCAGCTTTGCTGCAAAATGAATTTTGATATATGGCAAAGATGGCAGAATGTGAAATGGTTAAAAGGCAGCTCAATCCCTTTCCTTCTACAAATGTATTCACCAAAAAAAAAACGCTCTCGTCCTCCCTCAGCTAGGCCTGAAAACCAACACATCAACCACAAGATAGAAGGAGAAAAAAGTGAGGTTTTAAAAACCAGTGTCAGAAACCATGCACTTGAATGTTTTGAATCCAAGAGCTCTCGTTGCTGGTATTGCCACCAGCATCCTTCACTAAGAAGATACGTACTGACCAATTCCAAAGTGTAAATTTACTTTCACTTTCCACAAATTTCAGGGCAAACAGATGCCCACTTCCACATCTGAGTGTGGAAAATCTATTTTAAAAATCACTTTCACACTGCTGAAGATTCCAGATTAATCAGAAACCACTGTTTTTAATCAGTTTTCATACGAGTCATTATTTCAAGCCATTTAGAAACTCACGGCTGCTGGCAGAAGCACACTTGTTTTGCCACATCTCCTACGCGGGTTACTTTAAACAAACCCAGAGAGACTTTTTAGGCCACAAACTTTGACCTGCCTTTAGGATGCGAGACTTTGTGAAGCTGTCCATCATTTTTGCTTGCCTATTGATCTCTATGGGTTTGCTTTTCAGATGGCTGGCTCACTAAACCTAAATCACTGCCAAACCACAACAGTTGTATGTGTATAAACGTGAAAAAATAGTAATAATTAAGAATAAACCCAAACATTGTTACAGGGAGCACTAATAACGCTGGCCCGTCACTGTGCAGGGCCAGGCGGCACATAGCCGAGGCTGAGCCACACACCTCGCTGCTTTCCTGCACCGAGCAGCCGCTGCACCCACACACCTCCACGGCGAGCACCGTGGAGAGCGGGGAGCGGGACCCGGGACTCAGCCCCGAGCTGTCCACCCGGCCCGGCCTGCCCGGCGCCCCGGCTTCCCTCAGTCCCAGCCCGCCTGACACGTACCACCTGGACGGCGCAGCCTCGGCCCGCCGGCGGCCGGGGGGGCACGGGGCGGCGGGCCCCAGCTCTGCCCGCCTCCGCCATGACAGCCTCCGCCTCTCACTCCTGAACGGCCTGGGGGAGCCGGAGCTCCAGGCCGGGGTGGAAGCGGGTGCCCGCGGGATGCTGCCGGTCTCCCCCCCGCCCCGCCCGGGGTTTCCTCCCCGGGAACAGGCCCCGCCGCTCCCGCTCCTCACGCCCGCGCCGCCGCCGCCGCCTCGTCCCTTCAGGCCTTTCCCGCCCCGCGCTCCAGCGGGAGCTGCCTCAACGCGCGCGGGGCAGAGGAACAACGATGGCTCCGGCGGCCGGAAGCTGCTTTGGGCGACGGGCTAGTGCCGGCGGCGAGCAGCGAGGCGCTGAGGGGGGAGGCCGGGCCGGGAGGCCGGGAACGGCTTCGGCCTGGAGGGCCCCGTGAGGCGATTTAAAGCTTTAAAGGTGCGAGGTGTCAGCTCCGGGTGCGCTGGTCGGGCCGCAGGCAGCTGAAGGTCTTCTCTGTGGAGGCAGCAATTAGTTAAATAAGCGGTGCCTGCGGTTTCCCACCCGTTCTCTAATGGCAGTGTTTTACATGTGTCTCTCCAGTCAGCACTGGGCTGCTCAGTGCGACCAGGGCCTTTTCAATGAAAACGAGGAAATACTTCTTGGCTGCAATGATACCATTATCGATCATTTACTTACATGTGCAGCCACTTGGTCCCCTGGAAGTGTTCACAGCTAAAAGGTACAGCAAGAGCAGGCCCTGTACAACAACCTGTTTTAAACTTTGCACAAAGCGATCCTTGTTGAGCAAAATCCAGAGATTATCCCTTGTTTATCTGAAGAGCGTTCAACAGCCAGACAATGCAAGCAGCAAACAGAGCAGAGTTATCTTAAAGTGTTCTCTGGCACACCAGTCACAGAGCTGAGGAGGTGAGGACGACAGCCAAGCAGTAATTCACCCTCGGAATCTATTTCAAGTTATCTACACGGCTTCTCTCCATCCAGCCTCAGTTTAATCTCTCTGTGAACAGCACTGCTGAATACGATCATTGCTTTCTCTGGCCACGAAGGCTGAGAGCACTTCGATGCTGCCTGCATGCCTTGCTTTATCTAAGAAAGTGTAGCAGAGTATTGCTTTACTCGCTCTGAACCAAACAAAAGTCCCAGTCAGGGACCAGTGCCTCATTATGTGAAGCAGTCTACAAAACGCAGAGCAAACCCCATACTTCCTTCCCAGAGGAGAGCACAGAACCGACCAAAACCACCAGCAATGTTATACTCTGCAGCTGACCACAGAGGGTAATTAAATACAAACATCTCCTTAAAACGTGGTTCTCAATTGGGGGGATTTTGGACAGACTTTTAAAGGCCCACAAGCATGCAGAAACCATTCAGGGGGATTTTCAGTGCAACCTAGGCATCTAGCTTCCATTGTGAAAGTTGTTACCTACTGGCTTTTGAAAACCTAGCAGGCATTTCTGTGTTCTTGGGCAATTAAATAGTTTTCAAAATACAGTCCATTGTTTCAGTGCCTGTTCCTCTTTCATGTGGGTCAGAATGGAAAGAGATCTAATGGTGTCGCGACAGACTCATTTAGAAACAAGCAAAAATGGTTTGGTCCTAGTTGTACTTTCAATTGCTCTGCTTCATGGGTTTTTCAGAGTGGTGAGGAACAGCACAGAAAGTTCTCGCAGCTAAAAGCATTCCAGAGTCTTAAGACTTTTCTCATCATACTAGTTTTTAGCTTTTATTTCTGATAAAACAGTCTCTTGAGGATCATTACTGTGAACCTAAAACCTGCAAATTCTGGAGGCTTGAGCCATCAAGTAGAAAGTTTCCTCATCTTGATGGAAAGAAACGGTATCTGGAAAGTTGTTTTGCTTTCTGCATTTAGCTGTCATTTCAAAAATGACACAGCCTAGTTATAGTAGGAACAACTTAGACCTATTGACTTGTGAGGACAGATCTCAACTGATTCACTGGGAGTTTAAAAGAAAGACAAAAAAAGGACTCCTTGTGTAGGCTATCGCTGGGGTTATTTAGGCCAAGTCGGCTTGGGTTTAGTTTCTTTTTGTACCGGTCAAACTGTAACTGGGAGGGTAAGAGAGTATCGTTACAAACAAATCAATTTCTTGCTGTTGTGGAGCATGTGGGCAACTTAATTCAGGCATATCTTTATTGGGATGACTGAGTGAGTATAGAGTTTTCTTCTAACACCTTTGTTGCTGAATTTGTAAGTTTCACTACTGAATTATTTCCAGAACACACCATGTTGAAAGGATCATTCAACAGAGTAGGTAAAAAATTCAGTTTACAGCTAGCTTTGAAACCACTTCTATTCAAAGAATGCTTTGAGCTTCCAAAAATGGTCAGTTATGTTCATAAATATCACTGTTAAGTGGCAAGAGGGGTGCAGTATTTCTTATTATAGTACTACAGGGCAGAATGGGATTTGAGAAGCTCATCTAGCAGTTGTGCCGTCCTAAGACAGGATCAACTTTGTCATAAACTTAAACAGGGGAAGTTTAGATTGGATATAAGGAAGAAATTCTTTACTGTTAGGGTGGTGAGGCACTGGAATGGGTTGCCCAGGGAGGCTGTGAATGCTCCATCCCTGGAGGTGTTTGAGGCCCGGCTGGACAAAGCCTTGGGTGCCCTGGTTTAGTGTGAGGTGTCCCTGCCCATGGCAGGGGGGTTGGAACTGGATGATCTTAAGGTCCTTTCCAACCCAAACCATTCTATGATTCTATGATTCCTGACAAATAATTACTAGCCTGTTCACAAAGGCCTTCTTCCAACAATGGAGGTTTCAGAACATCCTCAGACAATTTATTGCAGCCCTCAATATCTTTACCCTTAGAATTAATTTCTTAGTATCTAGACAAGGGGTAATGGGTACCAGTTACTGCTGAGGAGATTATGACTGGACTCAAGAAGAAAAATTTTCAGAATGAGAATTATCAGCCATTGTAATCATCTCCCCAGGGAGGTGGTGACTCCCCAGCACAGGACGTCTGGCCATGGTGCTGGGACATCTAGTCTGGGTCATGCTTTACCTAGAAGGGATGGACCAGATCTTTTTCCCCTAGCAAAAACATCCAGACACCTATCATTGCCTCAGTTTTAGACTTGTTGAGCCTATTGCATGACTTCCCTCTGTTACACAGAAGCTCCTTGCTCTCTCTCTCTCTTCACAGAATAGTCTTCAGTTCCCCGGTTTAGGTAGCGTTAGTAGTTTAAATACTTTCCCTTAGGCAAAAGTTAGCCTCCTTTCCTCCTACCTCAGCTGATTCACCAAGTTGACCACATTTTAGGCCAGATGTGAAAAGTTTTGCTGGGCTATTAAAACAAACCAAACCAACAACCTTACCACCACCACCCCCAGCACTCTCTCCTGCTTTTTTGCAGGCCTAACAAAGAAATACCTATTTCATTATCAGACATAGAGTCAGTACAAATGAGAAGGCAACTAACCTGCCAAAGATAAGACCAGAATCCCTTATACAGGACACAGCCCAGCATCCCCTGAGTCTGTAGCTCTGCCCTGAGCTTTCAGGGGTGCTCTCACAGCTCTCTCCCCAGCGGTTTATCCCTGCAGCTGTGCTTTCCCTCTCAGCTGCCTTCTGGCTAATGCCTATGTTAACTCGTCGTTTGCCTGAGAGGGCTTGCAAACTCCATCCCAAATCTGTTATTCCTTATCCACCCTGCACCCCGCCACAGCCACTGTTTATGTATTGTCAAGTTGCTGTCACAGTTCCCTCCCATCCTGCTCTCTTGTTAAGGTTATGCACACCTGATTCTTTCAGCCCTTCCTCGCTGTTCATTCTGTGTTCAATCTCATCTGGACTCTCTTTGGGTTCTCTGCATCTCCAGTGGAAGATGAGACCCAGCGCCAGACCTGCGGTTCCTGCTGGGGTTGGACCAGTGCTGGGCAAGCAGGATTACTTTGCATGTCTTGCAGGCCCTACTCCTGTTTGCACAGCTTAGTGCAGTGTTTGCCTTTTTCACAATGGCTTGACACTGTTGACTCGTAATCAGCTTGTGATCTATTATATCCCCTAGATCTTTTTCTGCATGAGGGAAACAGTATTTTAGTAGTTTTATTCCAGTCAGCCACATGAGAAGAAAATGACTGAAGTAGTGTGAGTGAGATTATCTTCTTTGTGCTTCAATACCAGAATTGTTTACTGGTTTCCAATTAGTTACATGTGTACACCCTGTTAAGGGAGTTGCACAAGTGCTGCTAATGCCTTCCTTTGGCCTTCAGAGCCTTTATTACTAGTGGAGACTAGTACCTAGGAGTTATTTGGGCCAATTTCCCTGTGTACTCAAGACTTCAAATGCTCCGCTGAAATTGCAGGGCTGATTGCTCTGAAAAAGCCTCTTACAATTTAGAGATACTGAGGTTGAATAATCTTGTTGAAAAATTGTTGCTTTTTTGAGAAGTGTTGTGTGAAACATTTGTCTCTTCAAAACACTAGCTGTCGTTACAAAGGATGTTGCTGTTGCTTGGGTTTTTTTTGTTAAATGAGTCAATCTGAAGAAGCCTGTGGTTGTTTTAATGAGCTGGCAAATGTCACAAATATTTTGTTAACAGGAGAACTGGACTTAAGTACTTTTGTGGGTAAACTAGAAAGATGGCATTCATTTCAGTACCAGTCCACACCTCCAAACATACACTCTTCTTGACCACCACCAGTCATCCCGCTCCCCATTTCATGTCCTCCCATCACCCTGCTGGGCCACACTGCAGTTTTCTGCAGGTCCTCTGTTCTGCTTAAGCTATCCTCTTAGCTGCTTTAGTTCAGGTTACTGAGTATACTCTTATGTTTAGTGTGGCCTTGTGGCAATAAGGCTGCAGGATATAAAGTAGTGGCAAGGGAGAGGCACAGTTTTTCCACAGAGCTGAAGATCATCGGTGCAGGTTTTTCTTTACCTAGGGCTCCAATACTTGAACAACCTTTATGCAAAGTTACACTTTCATTTGTCAATCTTTTCATAAAGGAATGCTTCTATATAATGTGTGTATACAGAGAATGCAATAAAAGAAACATTTGAGGTCTGCTGCAGAATGCAGTGATAGGCAATAACCACCTGGTTAATACAGCTTAGTTTTGTTATTAAGTAACCAATTTGAAACCTAGTAAAGTCATAATGGTATTTTCCTTACTTACCCGAAAAGCTTTATAAGTAAGTTATTTGGTGGGGAAAAAAAAAAAGTTATTTACAAAAGATAGTAAGATTCAGATAATGGAAATAGATAAAAGCTGGCCTTGAAATCCCATTTTCCTAATCTTGACAAGTTCCTGTGTGCCACAAGTGATAACCCTTGAGAATCAAAGCTTTTACTTGAAGAATAAACCTCTAGACAGTTCAGTTTAACTTGTTTTTCAAAACCATGCCTCTGTTTGATCTTCTTGATGACTGATGTGTTAAATACTTATGAAATGAATTTGTGCTCAAGAGCTGAGGAAAGTAGGTGCAATTGTGCATTTCCCAACAATTCACTGGTAAATTCATACTGTCCACAGTCAGAATTCTGTTGAACTTCAGTACCTTTGGGAGCTTAAACTTCTTTGTATATAAGCACAGGAAGCATCTGACATTTTAAGATGGGAAAGTGCTTAAAGAAATAAATCATATCGCTACAAAGGAATGTATATATAACAGGAACTGGGATGTGTATAATACACTGAGAACCACAAGACAATGTATTGGATGCACATCTTTATGTGACATACAGACAGAAAGGGAAATGAGTAACATTTTGAATTATGACTTAGCCAAAGGCCTCTATAAAAAAGATTACAAGAATTGTATAGCTCTAGAGAATACAGCAACATTTACTTAATACATCTTCATTGAAAACAGAATTCAATAGGCTCTTTAAATCCCAATACTACCCTATAAATAACACGTTATTATATCTTATTATATCTTTTAATATAATTCTTAAAATACTAATCTACTATGGAAAGTGTGTCTTAAAGTGCAGTTTATTATGACTAATTCCATTCCAGTGTTGTTTAATTTTCAAGCAAAGACTGTTTTCCCATCTTCCTGTAAATGCCAATTCTTCAAACTCACTCTGGGTTATGAAATTCAGAGTTCTTTCCAGTTCACGCATCTTCAGTAAAACAGCTTTACAGCTTCATTGAAGTTACTGATAATACTGCTGATAGTACAGAGGTTGGATAGTGAGCAACTTACTCCCTTTCAGCTGTATTGGCTGTGTGTTGTAAAAGAGTAGTAAAGATGTAATTCTTGACAGAAAATTGACCAGATGTGAGCAGAACAGAGACAGGAAACTCTTCTCGCTCAGTGAAAAGCTGTTACTCCATGTTTCTGTACTTTCTTTGCTGAATGTAACCCTTCTCAAGGCCAGGAAGGCCTTTGAACAGCCTGACAAATAAGCTGCTAACCTGGGGACCTCCTGCTCTGCAAGGAAACATGCCAACAAGATGTGCAAGTGGTATCTGTGATGGCTTGTTACTGTCTTATCCAATGGTGTATGTGGGTCCTGGGTTGTGGGAAGGACAGAGACACGGCCCCCATGTGAGATCTTCTGTGAAGTCAAGACTCATGATAGGGACATCTTCATGTTGGATAGAGGAGGTGTGTGATGCTATGGGGAGCAGGAGGTGAGGACACCACCAGCTCTTGCGGCTGCGCAGCACTGCTGCACTTCTCTGGCTTCAGGGCAGCTGAGGAGAAGCCGTAGCCCCATGAAGCACTGGGATGATGGGGGCTGCCAGCACTGGGGCACAGGAAGGGTAAAGGAAAGGAGGGTCTGCAGCCTTTCAGACCTCAGCAAATCTGTCTGTGTAATAATCCTTCCAAAGGACATAATCAATTCACCGTAATTTTGTGTGAATAAGCTAACAACTGTGTCAAAGTTATTTTTAAGGTAGGGTTATGATACCTTCTCTGACATTACAGATAGAATTTGGCTATCAAAACTATTTGAGGAGGAGGTCTACGGAGACTACATTGTTGTGCAAGCAGGATATAAGAGATGACAGTAAATTATTCCATTGTGTGAAGGCTCCCTGGTAACATCGTCCCGATGCCATTAGAGCCTGCAATAAACCACCATACACAAAAGACTCTACTTCTCCCTCCCTGTGACAAAATGCTTACTCATCTGCTTCTGCTGAATACTCTTATTCTTTCCATAACCAACCCAACTTAACTTCTATCTAAACTTTCCCTTCCCAAATTAGGTACTTCTTTTTTTTTTTCTGAACTGCAAGAGAGAGTGAGCTTTAAATTCACGATCTGGAAGCCAAGATCCTCATTTTGACTTCAAGTGAAATCAACTAAAAATAGCATTTTGCTAGCTTTGCTTCTTGTGCTACATCCAATTCTTTGCCTATTGAGGAGGAATTCAAGGATATATAAGTGTCCAACTCCATTGATAGCATTGACCTAGAAGCAGATCCTGCAGGTTTTTAAATACTGGGGTATCTGTAAATGCATATGAGAAGTTTAATTTTGTTTTAAAACCTCCACCTGTATAAAGTTGTATTCTTTAGTGTTCTCATCTTGGATTCTCAGATTATTTAGGCACCCAACAATCCATGTGCCAGTTGTGGTTATTATGCATGTAAACTTGAACTTTGACATTTCGTACTGTTGCAGAACATTGGTATGTGCATTCCTTTATCTTCCCACCGTCCCTGCAGTTGCTCTTCATTATTGTCAGTGCTTATTAGTTGGAAAACTACATTCCAGTTTGTTTGGGCCAATTAAGCGGTTGGAGAGAGCAGCTCTTGTAGGATTCCCACTAACTGTGTATCACCAGCCATCATCTACTGATGCATTAAACAGACCTGAGCTCTGCTGTGCTCTCAAAGAAGCAAACCCTTGTTTCTCAGTTGACCAGCTTGCAAAAGCTCTTCAGACTTCTGGGGGTTTCAGTCTCTTACAACAATTAAAGGGGAAAAGGCATTCTAAGTAAGAGCTGTTGTATGAATGATTGTCATAATTACTTTATATCAGTCATGTGTTTAGATGCTGTCTTCCTAAATGCCAGCAGAGGAAACAGTCCTTGTGCTGCTTCAATATTGTGACTTGCAGCCTGTCTGAAAGCATAACAAAGACTTGATTGTGCAAGTGCCCAGCTGATCCAACAAGCAATGAATAAGTGAGCAATGGTCAACAGTGAAGGAGTGGATATCACAGAGGGCAATTCAAAAAGGTTATAGTGCTGTGAAGTGAGGGAGGCGTGAAATGAGATAGAACTAGAAATACAAAGATAATCAACTAGTAGTTAGTTTGAAATGGCCCATCATGTTTTGATAAAGCAGAAAAAAGTAATATGACTATAAACCTCCCTTACCTTCGAAGTCCTACACTAATCTTTTTACCCTTCAATGGATTTGCTTGGCTTTTCAGCCAGAATCCTGTTGGAGAACGCAAGAGATACATAGACATATACATTACTAAGATGGCAAAGGTCAGATTTCATACATACTGCTTCAAGGACTTATCCCAAAAGCATTAAAAAAAAGAGAGTTTGGGTGACCACAGCATCTTCTAAAAATATTAACATTTATTCTGGCTGCATGGTATTTCCAAGTAAAAATACTTCTAAATTTGCTAGTCATTTCTTGACAGGTTTTGTTAGATTTCATGGCTTGTCACTGTCCTGGGACATTTCAAATGAAGATCTTTTAGCTTCCACAAGGCCTGTCAGCATACCTTCAAGCTTTCATGTTGTTTGGCCTTTGCCATTGCTCTCACAAGAAGCTAGCAGAGCACCATAAATTTATGTCAGTTGATTTTCAGAGCTCCTCACCAACTAAATTCAGCATCATAATATAGAGAAGTGTCTTCCAGAAGGTCATGCAAGGAACTGAGTGGAAGCTTTGACAGAGAACCTCACTTGTCTTCTCAGTCCTGTATCAGCGGAGAGTTTCTGTGCTCAGATTTGTTGGCACCTAAGTGAGAGTGTAATCTGACCTAATAAAGCCAAAACATGCTTTGAACAAAAGCTGAAAGCCATCAGAACCTCGTTCAGCAGATGTATTATTTGTCATCTGGAAACACTGCAAAAGAGAAAGTTTGTCAGCTGAACTGCAGGTCTCTTTGGAGGAGTTTTCTTGCTGTCGAGCTGGGTGGTGCTAAAAGGGATGCAGGGCCCTTTGCCCCTTCCTTCAGATACATCTGCTCTGAAAATATTGCCACAAAGCAGCACAAAAAGCCCTGCTTCGTGGAGCAGCACAGATCTCATTTCATTAGCTGATCCATTGTTTTTCCTTAAGCAAATATGTAATAATGTAATTCCTGATCTGCTTTAATCGGAATTAGTGCTATTTCTCCCAGAATGTCACTGACAGGAGAACTGTGCAGGCAGATTGGGTATGGACAGGGAGCTCTTTCTGTTTTGTCTCTGTTAATGCTGCTTTATTTGCTAAGACATCACTTGTTTAGGGAGTGATTGAGTTTAGGAAGAAGTGAAAATCCATGTGCTGCTACTAACAATGAGCAACACTTGCTGCCCTAGAACTGCTACTGTATTAGTGGGGGGGGGAAGTTTGTCATATAAAAACTACCCCATGGACTAAATATGGCTCACAGGAGCTTGTCAGCCTTGCTCTAAAATAATCCCTGTCGTCAGATCTGAGGTGGATCTGAAAAGACCTGCTGTTGAGAATTAAGTGTGAAATTTGAAAACGATTAAGTTGAATTATTTACCCTGTTAGTTCATCATGTCTGCAAAAATATCCTCTTCCCTTCTAGTAACCTGGCAACGAATACACAGGGCACAATTATTTTTGCACAATTTGTAGGAGACTTGCATTAAAATGCATGTCAGTGGCTTTATTTCATGACAAGCAACACTGCAAATGTTTGTTTATCCTGGCAAGGGCTGGATTTGTTTAGTGTAACTTGCATTAGTTTTGTCTAAATTCTGAAGCAGAAAAGAAAATATGTTCTTGTTTTCAGAACAGTGTTACAAACACTCTCTTTAGCTTTGTTTTTATTATGAGAAGTGAATGCTAATGGGTTCGGGCCTGTGCTATCAGATTCTCCCACCAAGTACTGGAAACTTCTGAATGGGTTTGCAGCACTGCTGATTGCACAGGCTGAGGCTACAGGTTGCAGGCTGTTTGTAGGCTGGAGGAGCTGGAGAAAATGAAAAACTAAGCCAGCCAAGAGGATATACATCAAGATAAATATCAGCTTCACCAGTGGCATGAATTACACTTTCTAAAACAGGAAATTAATGTTCATTAGATGGTGGAAATAAACAACTGGTCCTCTTAAAAGTCCTCAGATTAAATGCTGGGTTTCCGAGTGCTTTTTGGCAGACATTTGGAATACCTAGGTTATTGTGAAATGAAAAGAAAACACTAATTCTTGTGGATGAAACACACAGGACTATCCCCAGAACAACAATATACTGAGGCCTCTGTAGAGGTTTTTGGTTTTGACTTCAGCTTCATGCAGTCTCAGGCATGCAAGCATGAGTTAATGCCTGCAACCCAGAGGAGTCTCTAGGCTTAGGCACTAAATCCTCTGCCCGGGTCCCTAGGTCCTGAGATAGAGGTTGCTGTGTGGGATGGCAAATAATGAGTGTTTCTTAGCCATCTTTTGTGCTTTGTGTTACTTTGTTGATCCTCTTGATAGGCTGCTTGGGTGCAGACATCATCCCTTTCAGTGCTTTTCAGTTTGATGTGCAATTCCTGTCTGCATGAGCTGGGTTGCTTAAACACTTTAAGGTGTTTGGGAGGTGGAGGGGGGACAGCACCGGAGCCATTGCTACTGATGCTGTGGCCCTTGGCTTGATGAAAACCAAGCTGTGAAATTTGGGAAAATGGGCCTTGGTAGCCTAAACTATGTTTTTAGCACTATCACAGGGCATGGGTTTAATCCTTACTCCACTTTAGACTTCTTGGCCAAGATTATGACACCTCATTCAGTCTGCCTAATCTGCATGTATTTTAGCTGGCTGAGGTGCTTATATTAAGAGCAATGAAGCCGGGAGTGTAGTCAGTCTCCCTCTGCAGTCAGCATGGAGAGGCAGGCACTTGCAGAAGGTGATTCATCTCTTACCTGGGCTGAGTTACTGGTCTTGCAAAGAGGCTTCTAGGGAACACCGGCGAGGAGGACATACCTGACCTCCCTTCTTAAAGGCCAGTGTTAGTCCTGTGTCTTACTCCTCTCCGTATGCAGCAGATGGAAATAAAGACCATGAGCAGAAAGGGACATTTATTTGGCAGCAACTCTTTTAAGTGCAGAAATTTTAAAAATAAAATACACACACTGCCCAAACTACTGATTTGCCTTAAATGTTCCAGTATTCCTGGTGAATGGATTTCACTGCCTGCAGAGGTGGCATCCCTGTGTTCTGCACAGCGGGAGCCCATACGTGTAACTCGAGGCACACCTACTGGTTTGGCCACATCACAAGTCCGGGCATCTCCACCTGTTTATTTATTTATTTTAGGGTAATGTCATATAATTAACTTGTCCAAATAATGATTACTGTTTGTTTTTTTTTTCCCGGAGTTTTTCTGCTTATCTGACAATTAAGACTCGGTATTTTCAGTCTCCCATTTGCGCCTCCAGCGAGATCCATTGATTCGGGTGGGAGCTGGTTGGGATCCGAATGCAAACATCCAGAGGCGGAAGCTGGATTGCGCTTGCAGCGGGAGCTGTTTGTTCCCGGCGCTGCCTGTGTGTCCAAGGGGAGAGGGGCAGCTCTGCTCCAGCGCTCCCCGCCCCCTCTTTCAACACTTCTGCAATGCTGCCTCGCTCTTTAAAATGCAGTCCCTAAACTGACACTGTTCCATCAGCAGTACTGCTGGCCTATGGCTCTATTTCAGCGCGCAGTTAATGCTGGCTGCTTCTAGGAAAGATTTGCTTGTGTTTCTTTAATGGGTGTCATTTTCTGTTACATTCTGAAAGCCAAAATGTTACCATTTAAAACAGAAACAAAACCAAGAAAAGCAAGACCTGAGTAGTAGCAATTTAGGAGTAATAGCAACTATGCTCAGAGAGTAGGACTGAGAGAAGTAAGCAGGAATAGGCATAAGGGTGCAATTATGGGTGAATGTATTTTCATTACTAATTTTAATTTCATGAGAGCAAGTAACATGGTACCCCCTCTACTACACACAAAGATTTCCCACTGTCCATTCAGCTCTGAACCTCTCCCTGGTTTGTTACTCTGCTTACTCCCATCTGTCTGCTGGATTTACCTTACAAATTCTACTTCTTTCATATTACACCTATATGAATTTTCTGTTGTCCTCTCTGTGGCTTGTTTGAATTCTTAGATCACTCTCTTCTCCCTCCTGCTTTGCCATGCATGCTGCTTAGCTATGGCTTTGCCTTTCCACAAAATACCCTGCTTCTCCTCCTTCCCCCTCCTCCTTTTAAAGTCTCGGATTTCCCTTGCTGGCAGCCGGTGAGAGGCTGCACACCATGCACTAGCTGTTGGGTCTGCTCTGTAACCACAGGACCCGATTCACCTCCTGCAAGCTGAGTAGTGTGAAAATAAATCAGCTGAGAGGGAGCTGGGTGGGAGTTGCAAAAACGGGGACACATGGTGAAACCAGCACATGGGCTAGGCAATGACCAGCAAGGCCCTTGAGAAGTTTGCAGCTCTCCCATATATATTCCCTTTGGGACAAGCAAGGCTGAGTGAGACCTTTCAACAGATTAGCTCTGCCACACTGTTTAAACCAGCTTTGCATGTTCAGCTGTGATGTGCTTAACCCAAAATCCTGCATCTGAGAGTATCCTTACTGTGCCTTGGGGCCAGGCCCCAGCTTGGCAGGGGAGTTTTGTCCCTAATACATAGGATCTAAATGCAGCCATGCTTTGAAGAAAATGTAAATCCAGACCTGAGCTTGAGCCCATCTCTAATCACTGCTTGATTTTGTTTTCTCCAAAGTACCGAAGCAAATTAGTCATCTCTCCTTCAGCAGGTTCTCCTCCTGCAGCCGCCTGCTCTCTGAGTCCTTTCAGATTGCCACTGTTGGTGCCTGGGTTTGTAGCTGTGACAAGCAAATATTTAAAGTGAATTTAGAAGCAAGTGTCGGAAGTGACTGTGTAGATCCTCATTTTCAGGTTGCTCCTCGAGGAAGGTGATGGAGCTTTATTGGGGTTCAAGTGTTTGAGTGTGTGAAGCTGTTTCCAGAACCTGTATCTCCAGTCCTGCCACATTAGGCCAAGTATAGTAGTAACTTAGTGGCTTCTATTTTCAGAGTAGTGTGAAAACTTTGCTGCAGAGGATTTATGTTTCCATTTGACATTATACAATATTTTCCTTCCAGATTTCTGTGAAGTTCTGCTCTTTCTGAATTGTAAATGTGAAAAAATTACTGTTCAGAATGTTCTCTCTTGAAAAGATGTTTGCTTTTCACAGCTCAAACAGAAAACAGCTCAGTGCATCCAAAAGCTGCCTCACCCTTTGAGCGTGTTCCCAGATCTCAGCCAAGAGCACTACTATGGAATAGCTGTGAGTAGCCGGAAGAGCATTGTGGGGATTGAGATGCAAATGAGCAAACCAAGCAGCCCCCTTCTCTGCAGAGGTTCCCTATCTCCTTCTGCCCCTCACTTTTGAACTGGGGGAGGCTTAACCTGGGCATGGCTCTGCAGCCATGAGCCCTGGCTCTGCAGCCAGAAATGCTGACTCTGCGACCACAAATCTGGGCTTTGCTCATTGTAAGACTCATCAGCTTGGGTCAGATGAAGGAACTGCATCAGCATCAATAAGGGCATGGAGGACAGGAGAGGCTTTCAAAGCCCCCATGTTGCCATTACTTTTCCGGCTCCCCTGAACTAAATGCTGCTGCCTTTTCTGAAGGGGGAGAAGGAAAGCCAGTGGCAGTGGCAACTGCAAAATAGCACATGCTGTTCTGTATCGTAAAGTTCCCAGTTTTCAGCCAGTTTCCAAAGTTCCAAAGTGTAATGTGAGCAGCTGCCTGGCCACTTGTTTGTTTTGTCAAATGCAGTGAGTTACAATATTGCAAAGGAAATCAGATACAGTAAGTTGGGAGGCAGGCAGAGGGTCTCACATCTAAACACACCGAGGAATAAAGCCCTACGACGTTGTCTCTGTATGCTTTTCTTTCCAGTACGAGGGAAGGAAGCAAAACATTCCAACAAAATCTCCTTCTAAAGCAATAATCAAGGCACTGAGCTCTAAAGCCCGTGTCGCTGCACATGACCGGGAGAATAAAGCATTTTGCATTTATTGCATGTTGTCATCACTTTGCTCAGTGTTGTCCCTGCATGCTAATTACATATTTACATGCATTGCATCATTTGATGGAATTACTGTAATTATGTTAATACATCATCATCAACAGAACAGTACCTGTAATTTACCAAACAAAAACGACATGAAAAGCTAACCCCGCAAATGGCACTGCAAAGGATTTAATCCCCAGTGCAGAAGCAGGCAGGAAGCACTCAGAACTGGAATATCCCAGTTTATCCAGCAGATCCTCCCAGGCAGCACCAGGGCACTTTGCAAGGTGTTTTAAAAGGTACTAACGAGGGAAACACACTGTGAACAGGGTGTAAATGTTTAATACTCATCCGTGAACTCTCACCTAGAAAAATCTGTGCGGTGCCCTTAACAAAACTGCCTGACAGGCACTTGAAAAGAGCAACAGGAGACCAAGAAACTCGGTGATCTGGAAATGCTTTAACCCCTCTCCTATCTGCGGATGTGCAGTATCAATCTCGACTCCCTTGCTGCTTCTTTGACAGAAATACGTGGCGCCTGGCATATCGGAGCACAGCCTGTGTGCAGCTGGATCCTCTCGCCCTGTTCCCATATCCAGGGTTCTTTTCCCCATTTATCCTGGCCCTGGTACTTTGGGTTTTGGGTTGATTCACTTCCTGCGCTTCCCTCACATCCTAGAAGGCATTCTTTTTTTGCCTCTAGTTTCTCGCAGAAGGCACTCTGCCACCAAGGATTAAGTATCCAAAGTCAACAGTGGAATAAACGGGGACATTAAACAAAACAAGGAGTTATCCAGAGTGGTCATTAAGTGTTGGAGAGTTTTACAAACACCATCGAGTCCCAAGTGCTTCCTGCTAAGTGAAGACACAAGAAGGTTTCAGCAAATTCATCTCCCCCCTCCCCGCACCCTGCAAAGCGCCCAGGTGGAAACCTGCTGCGGGCAGGGGACCTGGGGTGCACGGCTGGCACCGGCTGTCCCCGCAGTGCGGGTCAGTGCCAGCACCCACCGCTTCCCCACCGCAGGGAGGCCAAAGGAAACCCTCTGCTCCTGCCGGCCATCACCGCTGCCCCGTGCGCTGGGGGACGGGACGGGACGGGACGGGCCAGGGGGCGCTCCGGCGGTGTCCGAACCGAGCCGAGCCGTGCTCACGGGGCAGCCGCAGCTCTCGATCCGGTGCCGTGTTTTGCAGCAAGGGCCGGCCCCGCCGAGGAGGGAGGAGGGACGGGCGGGGAGGGCGGAGCCGGGTCCCCGCGGGCGGCCCGGGGAGGCAGGGCCGCTCCCCGCCCCTCAGCTGGAGCCCGCAGCCCGCTCCTGCGAACTTCAGAGCTGAGTCGGAGCGGCGCAGCGTGGAAGCGGGCATGGGGTAGTTGCTCCGTTCTCTGCCATGTAGGCGAGCTCCCGCCGCTGCATCGCTCCGCGCCGCCTTGCACCGCATTCGCACCGGGCCGGGGGGGACCATGCGGAGCGCCCCGGCCGCCGGGCTCCTGCCGCTGCTCCTGGGGCTGCGGCTGCTGCTGGGCGCCGCGGCTCAGTACTCCAGCGACCTGTGCAACTGGAAGGGGAGGTGAGGAGGGGACCCCGCCGCAATGGGGGGCTTAGGGGGGCGAGCGGGGGCTGCCACGTCCATCCCCGCCCCGCCGGGGGAAGAAGTTGGTGCCGAACACAAAAGGGAGAGCCCTCCCGCTGCGGAGCGGCGCGGGGAGCCGCGGTGCCCGGCCGGCACTCGGGGAAGGGGCTGGCGCGGCTCTGCCTCCCCGCGCTGCCCCGCGGAGCCGGCGCCGCTGGCCGCGGAGGGGCGGGGGACAGTGACTGCGGGAGGGATGGAGGGGCCGGGGCGGGCTGGGTTCCCCCCGCCCGGCAGCGCGGCTCGGGGGGCTGGGGAAGAGGAGGAGGAGGAGGGCGGTGCCATGTCCGCCGCGGAGAAGTTTCTCCCCGCGACCATCTTCTCCGGCGGCCGCGCCCGGGGAATCAGTGGGAGCGGACAGGCTCCGGCTGCGCGTCCGCCGGCCCCGGCTCTCTGCAGTGGCTTCTCCGGCTGCCGCGGCTCGCTGGGGCCGGCCCCCGGGTGCGCTGCACCTGCGGAGCGATGCCGCCGCAGCCTCGCACCCCCCCCCCCCCCCCCGCCTGGTGTCACCCCTGCTCCCGGGATGGGGTCATCATCCCGCACTCCGTCCCGCGGAGGGTATGGAGATGATGGTGAGCCCTGGGAGCGGGGGCTGGCACAGCGGCTTCGCTCTTGATTTATTCTAATTACACGGGTTGTGAAACCTCTCCAGTTCTCAAGTGTTTATCTCCCAAATTATCTTGCCTTTAATTGCTTGTAATAAGTTTAGCGTGTGTGGTTGGGTCTGTGACCTCCTCCACTGTTCTTACTTTTAAAGAAGCGACTCTGCTAACAGGCAGGTGTTGCTGGGCTCGGCTTTCTGTCCTCGCAGCGTAAAACGTTTGGACTCTAATGTTCTGCTTAAATCTGACTTGCTTTAGAATAAACCTTTAGTCAGCCTGTATCGGTAAGGTATTTTGGTGTAGGGAGAAGTCATGGAAGGGAAACAGCTGGATTGACTTTCACCGTAGTAATTTCTTATCTGTCACTGTCCAAAATGTACAGATGCTTAGTATTTAATTCTTTTCTGAACTTTTCTTGACTCTTTACAACTGATGTGTAGCTAATCACAGTGAATCCTCCTGAAGGTGAGTCTGTTCAATTGGGACCAAACCGTATTATTTCTGTGGCAAACTCCTAATTGTGTCATTTTACTTTAGCAACCATCACATAGCCCCCCACAAGCCTGAAAGCTGTACCTGCTTTCATCCCTAAGCATCCCAGCTGCATATACTTACCAGGACCTTACCACATGGTGCCACAGCATGTTTTTTAAAGGGATGATGACAAGTCTTGTCCTGTTTCTTTCTTATTTTTGTCCTGTTTTCTTCGAGCAAGCAGTGTCTGCCCATGCCATCTGAGCAGGGCTGGAATAAGCAATGCCTCCCATATCAGCTAAGGGGGCGATGCATTTTCTGTGACCGAGTTTGGGATGAACTGATGGTACAAGCTTGGACTGACTCACCTGCTGTTGCTCTGGTGAGCAAAGTGGTGATGACTCCATGATGATGCTGTTGGAGGCACAGGGAAGGGGGCACAGGGAAGGACAAGCTGCCTTCCTACACAGTTCAGTCTGGGTGGTTTCACTTGAGTGAGGTAGTCCCAGAGCCCGGGTGGACAAGAGTCAAGAGTAAACCAGGCTGGCTTTGGTCTTACTGGTAGCAAACAGGTGTTGTCAGCAATGCTGGTGCTCCTGAGGCTGTTTAATAGCATCTGCTTTGTCCTGAAAGGCAAGCAGTGGAGAAGGAAGGAAAGGTAATTTGATGTACCAGTAAAATACCCTCTAATTAAATATTTCAATGTGAGTACTAATAGCTTTATGGGTCAGAAAGGATTTTTATGTGGAATATAGTGTTTTGAAGTCATGTGATGTTTTTTTACCTCAACTCACTTTGAAAGCCCTACGAACTGGAATGCCAAAATGTAGTCTTTGTTCCCACAGTGAAGTTCTTGTGCTGGCAGATTTGAGAGTCCAGCTACCTCCTACAATAAACCTGAAGGTGTTTTCTCACCTTTTGTATACATATCTATATTAAAAGCAACAATCTTAGAATATTCTGGATATGATTTCCCCCCCCCCCCTTTAGCTTGTGGAGAAATGACAAGCTTATATCCTGGAGCAGGATGAAGAGCTTCTCTGGGATTCCTGTAGATACCCCACACTTCCAAGGAAATCTGATGCAATGCACAGCTTGACACCTGCAATTTAAGTACACTCAGTAGGCCATAGCAGCATCTTAAACAGCTTGGCAGAGAGCTTCCAGGAAAGCTTTGTCCAGAAGAAAGCAGAAACTTCACAGTGTTGTGTGTCTGGTTATTACTGTTGCTGTAACTTCAGGTTTTTATGCTGCAATGACCTCTCGATGCTTTGGGCAAGAGCATTTCAGTGACACACTAAGAATATGCTGGTCTGGTGGTTTTCGCTGTAGACTGTAGGAGCAAGAATTCAGCTCTGATGTGGCTGCTTTTGTCCATCCATCTCACCCTCTGCACCAGTGGCGGTTCTGGGGAAGTCTGGATGCTCCCTAGATGGATTTGGAGTTAGGAGCAAAAGTTCCCTGTGTTCGCAGAGGGCTGCTGGGAGGAAGTGGGTATTTCTAGGGCTCTTCAGAGCATCTGTAATAGAATAAATAAAGTAAATAGCTGAAGTAGACAGTGTGGATATTCCTCCTGCTCCCTTTTTCTTTAAATAACACCTGTTGCAGCATAACAGTTTATTGCACTGATACCATAATAGATCTTCCATGGCAGACACAGGGGGATGGCTGAAACCACAGAAAGGGAGAAGAATGAGAAGACAAATGCAGTGAGTCAGGATGTCCTCATGGACTGGTATGAGGAAGTAGTGCTTGTTGTAGAAGTAAGTTCCAATAAACAGCACAGATTTGAAAGGGAGGATGGATTGCTCATCCATCACTGTAACCATGAAGGAGCTGCCCTATCTCCATGCCATGTACTTAAAAAAACAGAACTCAAATGAGCTTGGGGGTGAGGAGGGGGGCTCCTGGACCTCCCTTATTTTATGGATGTGGTGTATCTGAAGACTGGCAGTGAACACTAAATGTGATGCTAAACAGTCCCTCAATGTGGTGACAAGTCATTTGGACAGAAAGCAAAGTGACAGGTTTTACTGGATGATGGTGGTTGCTGTTAAGTAATGTGAGCATGTATTTTGAAATCTGCTTTTGAGTCATCCTTTATTACAAGGCTTAATGTGTGCAGGTACTTGTGCTTGATGTATCTGTCTAATGGCATCACTCTTGCCTGTGGGATATAATTGGCTTTCAGAAGATAATTTCAGAGTCCACCCTGGTTTTGTTTGAACAGCATGAATGTTTGAACAAAATGAATGTTAAAGCTTTTTTCCCTGGCAGAAATTCAGTGCCTCAGTGTTGCTGGGATCACTTGCAAGAGCAGTTTCACTGCAGGAGTTCAGTTTTGCCCCTGGTATCTTCCTTGTGTTTAACCACTCAGGCTTCAGCATGGAATTTGCCAGTGTAAGTCCTGCAAAACCTCTGCTGCTTGTTTCAATATCTTGAGAAGGAGCGAGTGATGAGTGAGGGTAGTTTTTTGCCCCTTTGCTGAGGGATAAGCTTTACACTCTTGACTTTTACTGACTCACTGCTTGCGCATAAACAGACTTCTGTGTTTTCTGTTGAGTGGCACCGTGTGCATGCTGTGGTGAAACCGGGTTTGTGGACCAGATGTGGATTTACAGTCAACTTGAAATATCCCATTGCACGTTAAGTTTCCTGAATGTGTCAAGTACTACTGAATCTGAGGGCAAGAGACTAAAGGTCAAAAACTTGTCCCTCTTTTCTCCTCATCTGTGTTCTTGATGTGGCTTTCAAGATAGTTCAAAAGCACATGTTTGCAGGCACCATTGTTATTAAATATGACTTTTTTTTCTGAGCTTCCTCATGTAACCTCTATCGAATGGGTCACACTGACACTCACAATAATGAGTCACATCAACAGTAAATGCAAACCATATGGCTTCCCCCCCCTTCTTTTACGCATGGCTTCTTGTTACTTTCTAAATGCTGACTTGAATTTAAACCAGGCTCAGCACCTGAATATATCTTTGGGGTGGGGAGCTGTGTATTTGGAGGTTTCTGTGGAGAAACCAGAAGTTGTTGTCATTACTTGCACTACACTAAAATACATTCTTCGCCACAGGTTTCCTGTGCAACCTCAGACGAGTTACTTCATCCTTTTCAGTAACTTTTTTTTTTTCTTGTCTTGGTTCATCCGCCTACAAGTGGGAATGTCGTGAAGTTCTCTGAAGTATTGCAAAGCAGACCCGTGAGCTGTGTTGAAGAGTCCCGTTTTGAGTGGTGCTTCACAGAGAGTAAAAGATGCTTATGATGGGGAGGGACTCTTCATTAGGGGCTGTACTGACAGGACAAGGGCTGATGGGTTAAAACTTAAACAGGGGAAGTTTAGATTTGATACAAGGAGGAAATTCTTTCCTGTTAGGGTGGTGAGGCACTGGAATGGGTTGCCCAGAAAAGTTGTGAATGCTCCATCCCTGTCAGTGTTCAAGACCAGGTTGGACGAGGCCTTGGGTGAGATGGTTTTAGTGTGAGGTGTCCCTGCCCATGGCAGGGGGATTGGAACTGGATGATCTTAAGGCCCTTTCCAACCCTAACTGTTCTGTGATTCTATGATTCTATGTTTGGAAACTAGGTGCACAAAGGGTAGGAGGAGAAACAAGCTTGGTAGTGAAGTGATTTGCCCTTGCTCGCGTAATAGGTTTGTGACAGGACAGGGACTGGGACCAAAGGGTTTTGCCTAATTGCCCAAATACTGGAACCAATAAACCAGGCTCCCCACAACTTTTTCTTTTAACTGGAGTGCCTACAGTGTGCAGTGTCCTAGTAGTGCTTTGAGTCACTCTGGATAAAGAACCTGTGGGGTTGGTCCAGCATCAAGTGACAGGCAGCAAACAGTTGTTTAGAGATGTCCCCAGTTTAGCCTGTTGGCAGACAACTCATGGGGCTTTACTAGGCATCCTGCCCAAGCATGGCAGTTTGATTTCCTTTCACTAGCAGTTGGTCCTGGGATCCCTGTGTTGTCTTCCTATCCCATTTCTGTGATCACCAGCTCTCAAAAAGGCTGTTAATTCTTTGCCATGGTGCTCGTAAGGGCACAGGACTGATGGTGGCCCTGTGCCCCAGCAACAGTGAGAGGGCACATGTTCTCTTTTTTGCTGAATGTCCATAGCTGTGTGTCTGCTTGCAGCCCATCAAAGCTGGGCAATAAAATGAAAAGCTAAACTTAAACCTAACTGGGGAGAATAGAGGGAACAGGAATGTTAAAGAAAGCAACATAGTTCGATGCTTCCCCAGCTATGACTGAGAAGTGTAGTGTCTTCTTTTCTTACCTCCCAGTTTGGAGACTGGGGCTGCCCAGCTGGGGCAGAGGCTATCAGCAGCACCCAGAACATCCCTTTGCTCTAGTTCACAGGGTGAGCTTGGCATCCTTCCCAGTTTCAGATCCATTGGGAATATAGACTTGGAAGGGGAACAAAGTACTTAGAAAAAAAGGTGGAGTCTGATCTGTGAAGCTGGAGAGGGTGCTGGTTTAAGCCACCAGGAAGGGAGTTCAGGTGTACGTGCTTTACTTAGTATGCACCAAGTCATTTGCCACAGCTCAGCTGATGGGCAGTAACTGAGGCTGTAGTAATTGAATTGCTTTTGATCATGTGCTTATATCCTATTTCATTTTGAAGTCAGTTACGAGTGGATTGACTTTTTCTTCTGGGAGATGATTTAAGATTGTCTCCTAATGTTAAGGTTGAAGTCTTGGAAAGGAGACAAGCACTTCTGAGTGCTGCTGAGCAGGATGGGCAAATACTCAATAGTGTCATAGGTTTCCTGCGTTTGTTGATGTGGGTCTTTGAAGGTTTGAGGTTATGACAGTCACGTTACCAGTGCTCTCATTTCTCTAACTTTCTCTTTCTTTCTTCCCCCAGTGGCTTAACTCACGAGTCTCACAAGAAGGATGTTGAACAGGTCTACCTCCGCTGTTCTGAAGGGTCAATAGAGTGGATGTATCCCACGGGAGCACTCATAGTCAACCTGCGGCCCAATACTTCACCTGCCTCTTACAAACATTTGACTGTTTGCATAAAGCCCTTCAAGGACTCTGCAGGAGCAAATATTTATTTGGAAAAAACTGGAGAACTGAAACTCTTGGTCCAAGATGGAGATCGCAGCCCCAGTAAAGTGTATTGCTTCGGCTATGATCAGGGGGGCCTGTTTATTGAGGCCACTCCTCAGCAGGACATTAGCAGGAAGATTACAGGCTTCCAGTACGAATTGATGAGCAAGGGGGTAGCATCTGATTTGCACACAGTTTCTGGTGAGTTGTGGGATACTGGTTGTATTTTCACGTGCTATATTGGATGCATAACAGATGGCTGAGGGAGTGAGTGGGGAAGTGTTGGGTCTGAATTTCATGTGCTTTTAAGGACATGTTTTATAAACAGGCTATTGCGGAAGAATTAATTTTCTTCTGTTTTCTTTTTGCTGTTGTTTTTTGGAAGCTGGTAGCATAGGCTGCCTTCCAAATGATTTGTTAAGGGTGACATGGTGAATGATTCTCCCTTTGCAGGCGTGGGGTGAATCACAGGAGCTGGCTTTACCCTGCACTGAACTCCAGTGTGAACTGGGCTTCCGAGCCTTGCTGTAACAGTTTTCTAACTACTTTTTTACTCAGTTTTTAAGACCCCGCTGCATGTTTTGAATAATAAACATTGAAACAAGGAGGAACTCCTTTTCCGTGGGTTTTTTTGTCCCTCTGCAACTACTGCTACTTGCTGACCTAATTATTGCTGCTTTTTTTTTAACAAGGAAAACGGTGTGTTCCTTCCTCAGCTCTGCTTATTACACTCTTGAGCCTTACTGTACCGTGGCAGAGCTCTTCAACACCATGACAATACTTTTACAATGCCAGTGTTGTCTTTTCTCAACCATTACAAAAAGCAAGTTTTGTAGGGAGGAGTTTTACACCAATGAAAAGCTTGTAGGAAGGGGGAGTGGACAAACTGAAAGAGCTTACAAAGCCTTTAAAGTCTGATACCAAATAGCAAGCTAAATACCATTTGGGAACAATAGCTCTAGGTGTAACCTAATTGTGCTAATCGATTAAATGGCTTGAGAAGAAGAAAAACAAGCATTTGGGGGGGGGGGGGGGGGGGGGAATTATCTTTAGATGGGTGTATCTGGTTCATGCATTTCCATTCAGCATTGCCTCTAGCTTTTATCCCCAAAACCAAGGAGGGGAAATGTCCAGAATAGCCTAAGGAATGTCCCAGATGACTAAGGGAGGTTTCAGGGTTTAGGTATTTTAAGGGGGAAGGCTGTAGTGGCAGCCAGATTTCCCTTTTGAAATGGTAGGGAGTGAAGGCAGCCCTGCTGCAGGGAGAAGAGTCCTCCCAGCGCTGACCCCAGGTAAAACCCAGTGTGAAGTGAGCCTAAAACACCATACTTAGGCTGTCTGTAGATTCTGTGGTAGTGATGCCATATGCTTTGCCTGAGTTCATACTTGGTAAGCAGCAGTGTGGCTTAATTAAACTGCACCTGCATCTTCCAGGCATTGCATCCCTCCTCCTTTTTCAGGGTTAGTGATGGCAGAGCCGAGTCCCATTCTCTCCCTTCCACAACAGGATTCTGGGTTTAGAAGTTTGTATATTTGTGTGTACTCGCCACCCTGTTAGCATTTAGGTGTTGGCACACCAATTCAGGTGTGGCTGCTTTTTGTTGTACAGATCTTAGTTCGTCTGAGATGAGCTGCTCTTAGCAAGGAGGAGCTTGGCTAAGGGCTAATGCAGTAACCCCAGTAACTGATAGATGGCGTGTTTGCCATTAAAACAAAAAAACCTATAAACACAAATATTAAAATATGGAAGTTGTCTTCTTTGCTCTTACTGTGTATGCAACTTGTAGCTTACTATTGAGTGTTCTGTGTTTTAAGTAGACTTCTCTGCTTCTATGTTTTACCAGTGCTGCAAAAGAAGTAGGGGGTCTGCTGCAGAGCTGTTTTCCCAGTAAGATCATTTCTGCAAAGATGAATATGCTGTGCAGAATGTTAGCTATGTAGTAAAATTCCATTGTCGAAGACATTAAATACATTGTTTAATCAGTTATTTGGAGAATGTTCCCAGATTCAGTCCTCCTTTCTTTGACAAGCTGAGAATGGAGACGCAGGCAGGGTAGTGATAAGTGACTTAAACTTACCAAGAAAAGAGCTATATTTACCTATTTTCCCCCAAAAGTTGAAATTGTTTTCGCATATAGTAAAACAAAACATGAGAAATCCTGCCTGCCACTACTGGTTTTAGTTTGCACGTAGATATGGTTTCTCCCAAGCTGTGCTAAAATCCTGAGGACTTGCTGCTGCCATACTTTACATGCCAAGGCAGCACAAACTGCTGTGTTTTTAGAACTTCGTTCCATGTAAAATCTTGGGGAGATGTTTAAAGCTGATGGGACCGTTTTTCAGAGACTTTCCGAAGTCAGACTGAGGACTGCATCTAATTACAGCCTTCCTCTTTGATAGGCATATTAAATCACTTTTTCTGTGACTGCTGTATTTTCAGCTGTAACAGACACTGGTTGAATTTCAGTGCTGTCTTATGAAACAATGTGGTAGGCTATCTGCTTCGTGCTCCAAGGGTCTTGTTTGGACAGAAGAAGCTTTTTAATAGTTCATCAGCAGAGCCTTTGGGGCAAACTAGGGATCTCTATTGTATTTTAAATGATTTCTCTTGCCTTTTTTTGGATCTCCAGACTGGGGTGGGGCAGCGGGGGGTGAAAACACGATGGAAATGCCATACATGACTCGTTCCACTACTCAGTCAGATGAGCGCTTTTATTCTCCTATAAATATCTATATGTCTGGGGAAACTGCCAAATAGCTGCCTTGTGAGGCTTCCATAGAGCAATACATCTAGGGCTCTCTGCCGTTCGTGGACCTTCTTTCTTCTGGAGCTGCTTCTAGTTACTGTGTGAAACCTCCAAAGAAATGCCCTTTACGGAGCTGTTCGGTTGGAGGGGAAGTTTACAGCCCATTGACTGAAATCACTGGTGATTCCTTCATCAGGGAAGAGGCTCAAGCCAGATGCAAGTGCTGACCTTAAAGAAGCTGAAAACTGGATTTAAGGTTCTGCATGTCTCTCCAACTGTACTTCTGTTCCTTGCTCTCAAGTGTGACTTACAGTGGTTTTTGGCAGTTGCACACTGGAAAAACAAGCCTGCTCATGTCGGTTGCAGTTTGACAGAGCTCAGCAGAGCTGGCAGTGCATATTAAGAGATGACAAAGGCGCGAGATGCTGTTGCAGATGGGGGCTGAGCTGTGCAGGCAGGGCTGGGCAGAGGAGGAAGCTCACACTCTTCCTGATCTCACTTTGCACTTGCAGCACTTGCTGGCAAAGGACCGAAGATCACCGATATTGCTCTGTTTCCTTAAGGGCGCAGAGTTAGGCAGATGACTATAGTAAAAGACCCAGGTGTGCTGGGCTCAGTAATCCAGCCCTTTCCTTGTGCAATAACTACTTGCTAACAACTTCTCTCTGCTTTCCCTAATTGGTGTGCTTGTTTCCTGGTGATACTTATTGTACTCTGCCCTTGAATTTACTCTCCCTTCCTAACCTGGCATGGGAGCTCTGATTAAAGAGTATAAGTCATCTGTTTAATACTTTAATGACCTGTTGTGTCCTCGGAGTCCTGACATTGAAGGGTGCATCAACAAATCAACAATGCTTGGCAGGGTGCCTGTGGTTTAATTAGAAAACCTCAAGTTTTATTAGTTTACAGTCATTCTTTCCCACTTAATCAGAGTCTAGCAAATAATTCAGTAGAAGACAGAACAGGTTCAGAATTGGCCTTCCCCTTTGCTTGGGAAGGTTGAATGACACAGCGAAGTCTCACAATTTCCCAGATTTTGGGGATTTAACCCTTTTCTGGGCTCTAAGTCTGCTTTATCATATTCTCTTAAGACTTCCCTAACTGTAGGAGGTACTTGTAGTGTACTGGTAGGTTTTAGTGCAGACTGCTGAAATTTGGTATGGGAAGGTTTTTACTGTGATAGTAGCAAGCCAAAAAGCACATTTCTGGGGGTTTGTAGTGTTTTAAGGTGGGTGAAGGCAAGCATGCTGCAGTGCTTGTCACCAGTTAATGTGAGTAGTCCCTAAGAAGGGTCACCTTGACAATTCAGATGCCTTAATGGGTGTGTTCTCCTATCGATACCCAAAGTGATGGATGACTGAAAGTACTTTTGATTTCAGATTAGGTTTTGCATTGCACCTCTATGTGATTCCCATCCACACTGATGGTCCATTAACTTCAGCTCATGCTTGCCAGCAAGCCTTGGTGTTTGCCCAGCTGAAGTACTGAAGCACTGTGACATTTTGGCCAAAGGCCATTTGAGAAGCAGCAGAACTTGTTGAAGTTGTTGAATTGGGTTGATTCTAATCTTTGCTGCTTGTGCTGGAAGAAAACACCCTGGCTCTTTGCTCTACTGCCTGTACTGGCAAGTAGACAGCAAAAGTGTCACTTGGCCATATAGTTCCTAGAGGTTTTTGAAAGTGATGACCCACATGAGTTTCTCAGTTCTAGTGGAACATGTGTCTGGTCTAGGTCTGCCTTGCAGCACAGCAAGCTGCTTGGATTAAATTCCTATGAAAAGTGTGAAGGTCCCCGAGAGTAATTTGCTTTTTAAGTTCTTCAGCTTCTGCTCAAGTAGCCTGCAACAAGAACCAGTAGGTTCGACTAAACGTTTTGGAGAGGAAGGTCAATCCTTCCCCCTCCCCACCCCAACCAACCATTGTTTTCTTACCTAAAGTCTGTGTTTCAAGTGTTGTGTCCAGGTGCTGGATCCAGCTCTATGTAAGCTGTGTGTTTTGCTTTTCCCATTGCACACTCACAGAGATGTCTGTAATTTGGTTATTAGAGCTCAAGGGGTAAATTGGAAGCTCTTTCATTGCCCACCCGCTTTTGTGCAGTAAAGAAGTCAAACTTTAACAAAAATGTCCCTTTATCTTGATGGCATCTACCAGCTTAGTGCAGGTTCTAGTAGCTGTTTTATACGTTTTCTTTATTAATGCTGGGTACCTGGCTGAGAATATTAACAGATAGGAGGTCCAGCACTTGGGTGGGTACCTGAAAAACAAGGCAAAACTGGATAAAGCCAGTTAACTAATTAAGAACAGTATCCGGCTATTTCCTGAATGCTGTTAATTCACTGGCCTGAGAAAACAGCTTGGAAATTAAGAAAGCTCAGAAGTATTTGGGCTATGCTGGTGTTTCTACCAATGAATGGTTTTTGAAGCACCCCTCTTAACTTTTGATCTTTACTGCAGTTTGGGTTTGGCAGAGGTGGGGCACCACTCTGCCACCTCTCTGCAGGTATCCTCCCTGAGTGCAGTTGTCATTGCAGTCTGTCGGCTCCTAATGTCATGCCTTCCCCTGGTGGCTCCCATATTCCCATGTTTCTTTTCTTTATTGGAGAGTGAATGTGCTGTAAAGCTTTGTAGCCCGAAGCAGCAGATGGACTGGAGTATTTTCCACTTCATTTTGGAGTGGAAATGTTCTTGCTTTTTGTCCCAGAGGCCACTGATCGGGAAGCTGTGGCTGGTGTGCCCGCTGTCTCCCCAGTATTGCAGCATGGAAACCCCAGTCATCCCTGCATCTCCACCATTAGCAGAAGAGGTGGTGGATGGAAAGAGGCTTGGAACACTTAAACTGAAAGTCCCCATGACCTTTATGCTCAGCGCAGGTTCTGCTTGAGTCATTGTGACCATCTGAGATGGTGGCATCGCGCTGGGGCGGTGGCAGGGGTGGGAGCACTGCTCTGTGTTGCAGGGTTGGCAGGGCTGTGTGTTCCAATGCACCCCCTGCCATCAGAGAAATGGGGAAAACATCAAATGTGGTCTGCTTCAATTTGCACAGACCAGAACTGATATGTGCTCCTCCTGTAAAGATTTGCTGGTGAAATGCATAACGAGCAGCAAAGCAGAGATGAGGGATCTGTCCTATAAGTCTGAGCACACATTGTCTGGGTGGCATGTAAGGTAGGCTCACCAGCACAACTAATTTGCTGTTAATTTATGTGCTTTTTCTCTCTCTAAAAGATCATCAGCAAGTTTTAAGAGGAAACCACCAGAAAACAGCCTTTAATGCAGTTGTTCAAAATACACATCAATTATTCGCCTTGTAAGCGACCATTTTGACACTCCTGCTTGAGGAGATGTTGTTTTCTGAGTAGTTCTTTGTGTGCTCATCCTCCTTGCAGGAGGATCTTCTGTAGTAACTTCCATGTATTTTCCCATAGTAAATGATGATACAAAACCAGATACAAAGTGACTTTTGACAGAAGAGTAAACAGCGATCACGAAGCCTTTTTATCTCTGACAAAGCACATTTTAAGCTAGTTTTTGAGGGTATATCACTGAACTGGCTGTCATGAGTCAACATCTAAATTGATCAGGCTGGCTGCTGTACAACAGGGCCTGGAGTGGGATTAATTTTGAGGAGCTAGAAACCTGCTCTTTTTCTTCATGTGCCAAAAGCGGTCAGATCTGCTGCGAATGATTGATTGGCTGGGGAGAGGAGTGAGAGTTTGAGAGGAAAGTTGTTTGAGTTTCTTCCTGTGTGAAATGATTTCAAAGTGCCGTTCTGGTGCTTGAGGAACACTCACGCTCTTCATGTTACTAAATTGAGCAAGGGCGATGTTTTGGGGCTCTGAGCCTCAGTAAGGTGAAAAGTGTTGAACTGAGAAGCCTTCACCTAAAAAAAGCCCCCAAATATTAGGATGCCCTAATTTAATCTCCTCCCCCCAAGAAAACAAGTTTGACAACAGTCTCCTCTGGCCCTGCTTGTCTTTTGATGTTGCCAGGACCAGAGTTGGTTTTGCAGTGGGCAAAGGGGGTGACAATGGAGCTGCAATGATAAATACACAGCTGCAGGGGAGAGGGGGCAAGAAAATAGCTTATTTTTGCTAGACTGGCCACGAATGCCATTAACTTATTTCTCAACTCAGTGGGCAGTCAAAACCAATAAGCAGTCAGGTGTATTGTCTGGACAGCTGGGGCTCTGCGTTGCTCTGACCTTTATGTGCTGCAGAAGATCGTCCCACAAACAGATTTGCAATCCAACGGAGTTGCTTGGCAGTCTTTAATAATGCTCTGTGCTTGCTCTGCAAAAGTGTTTAGTTTGCTAATTCCTGAGGCTGTAGTTAAAGAAGGGATGGGAGGGCGGGGAACCGCATTCCTCTTCCCACCCCCCACCTTCCCAGAGGAATAAGAGACTTACTGAAAAACATGGGCCAAGTTTTTCCCTGTGTTAGGGGCTTAATTTGCATGACATCAAATCTCTTTCACCTTCATCTGCTCTAAAAGCCATCATATGCGCTGTAATATTGCACGATACTTGGAAGCTACCCTGGACCCAAAGCTGTGAGATGTTAAATCTGACCTTGGGCGGCTTCATCCTGGGTTAAAAAAGCTGCTGCCATATGACACACAGCTTTGATCCAGCATGAGCTTCTGCTGCTGGTTCAGATTTGTGGAAGGATTTGTTTGGTACAAGCTATATGAGCACTCCTCAGGCGTCTTTCTGCACTGTTCCAACTCCTGTATTGTGGCTGCCCCATCCCTGGCTGCGTTCAAGGCCAGGTTGGATGGGGCTTGGAGCAACCTGCTCTAGTGGAAGGTGTCCCTGCTCGTGGCAGGGGTTTGGAACTGGAGGAGCTTTAAGGTCCCTTCCAACCAAAACTCGATGATTCTGTATGGGATTTGGCCATTGATTCCTGCAACAGGCATAAGCTCTGTGGCACTTCTGGTTTGAAGCCCTGCTTGCTGGGAGACTTGTAGTGATCATTAGTGCTGATATGCGCATGGAGCCTGGCTTTCTGTTGCCTTAAACTCCCTAGGATCATCCCTGTTTGTATAGGATGTAAGTCTGCCCCACTAGTACTGTGAGGAGCTTTACACCGACTTCATCTATGTATGAGTGGATGTGAGAAATCTAAAAGGAAAAGGTCCAAGCTTCTGTAGAACAGGTGAATCATCTTAATATAACAAAGAAATGCATGCTGTTAAAGAAAAGGTGTGTATATCTTAAAGCTTTTCCTGTTGTGCATGGATGACATGGAAAACCTTATTTAACTTTCTGGGGGGTTAACTGGACAGTGTTCCAGCACTGAGGATCTTGCTGCATGAGAGCCCTTCACAGTCCTCCTCAAGAACAGGCTGATCAAATAAACACAGTTTTATAATGAAAACTGCCCTTGTTCCTTCAGAGCTCTCCCACAGCAAAAAGAGTTTGATTTCTAGAAACAGGGGGGAGGACCTGTGTGGATGGGAGTGCAGATTGGCTGCTTTTTCTTGCTTTCTTTTTTTTTTCAAGACTCACTTAATCTTTGATCTGTCATTACTGCGCTCTCAGGGTTTAACTTTAACCAGACCCTTGTTACTTAATTCTATTCCCCTGCTCCACAGGAGGCATTAATGGACCGGACCGAAAAGGAGAGTGGTGGGGAGGGAGGGAAGGCTTTGTGTTCCTGGCAGGTTTCCAGCCTGGTAGTAGGTGCTGGCTCCAGCCTTTCCCATAGCCCTGGCAGGGGCAGAGGGAAGCTCTGGCACCAGAGCCATGTGCCTGTCTGCATAGCTTCCCCAGGGCTCAGGAGTACAAAACACCTTACTTTTCATTTGCTGCCCTGTGTGACATCTTGGCCGAGTGTTTTGTTAGCTATCGGAGACAAAACCAAACAAGACATCAAAACTCTCTTTGTAGCTTGGTGTTTTCCTAGGTCCGATTAGTGCATGCTTTTACAAGGCTTTGGAATGACATTTTCTGTAAAAGGAAAAAGAAGCCTTTTCTGAGTGAATTTTAGGAGGGGATGAGCCAAGCCATAAATCTCTGCTTTTTGACTCGGTAGAAATACTTGCTTTGGTGCTGTGCTGCCGGGCGGTGGATGAGCAGCATGGAGGTGTGATGCTGCCTGTGCTGGCAGGTTCTCCTGGGGCAGCCAGGAAAGGCTCAGCTCTTCCCCTGTCAAAAGGACTGAGGAGAGATCGAGGAGTCCCTCAAACCTTTGGAGGCACCTCCAACTTCCAGCAATTTGTCAATCCTTGTGCCTGCCCAGCGCTTCCCATTCCTGATCCACCTTGGGCAGCAGCGGTAGGTTTGAGGAAGGAGAGGGGTGTTTTCTGTGAGATAAGCAAATAGATGTATTTTTTATGGCTTTATATTGGTGTCTTGTGCACATACAGCAGGAGGAATTCCCAGCAGTTACCTTACTGACTGCTTTTCTCTTTAATTGCAGTTAGGAAGGGGGGGAATGAAAGCAGATGATTACAGATGCTGCTTGCAGAGAAACGTGGACTAGCACAGTTGTAGAGACACTTCTTGTTTTCTGCACTCACTCTCTGCTGCTGCAATCCAGACAGAAGGAATTTTCCTGCAAGCCTGATCTGCTGAGCAGGGCTTTTTGGACACGATACGTTGCAGACTTGACTCTAACGGCAGATTTTTATAGAGCTGGTGATGCAATGGGTAAGTGTAGGAGCTCGGCTGGGAGCTGGCACTGCTCCTGTTACTATTACGTTGCTGCCCACCCCAGTTGCAGGGTTTGTCACAGCACTGTCGGAGCCCAGAGCCCAGCACTGCTCTTTGAACACTGCTCTGGGATCAGCAGAGTTGGGATCTGATAGAGACTGAGGTCTGCCTGTTGGCTGCATATGGCAGTAGAGAGGTGGTGTCCAGGACAGGCAGTATTTTTCCCTGATGGAGCCATACACAGCCCAGAGGAGGTGGGATAAAAAGAAGTGTCTCGAAGATGTGACACTCCTCATAATGTCTCCTGGGTTAATGGAGCTCTTGCATGGGCCTGGAGGTAGAGTTTCATGTGTCTAATGCTGCTTGAGTAAAAACTGCTCTGTGCCTTTTTTCATTCCTTATTTTACATTTTTAAACAAATGGCTGTTTGTGTTTCTAGCTGACCTTTCAGCTCATTTGTTAGAAGGGGTGCTGCATCTTGGAACAGCAAAAAGGCATTGACTCTGCAATCCCAGCGGATCCTTACGTGCTCTGTAGCTGCTGAGCCAAGTTTCATTTTGAAAACTGTTGCAAATGGAGCTTGCGTAGGACCAGATCTCTTCCTCACCCTGATTACAAAAATAGTCTTCTTTGGCACTTAAGGGCTTTAATACCCTCTTGGAAGACATTTCTGTGAACAGATAAATTTCTAGTTTATGGTCTCTTGTCTTCACATTCCTCAGAACACAAAGGTCATCGCATCTCTAATGGTGAGGTTTACAGTATGCTTTTTTTATCCTTTCTTTGCAGGAAGGAAGTGGTATTAACTCAATTCTCTTGGCACAGTCCATGCCCCAGCATATGAAAGTCTGCATTTCATTAAACTTATTTGCAGGTTTAAATTGTTCTTGGCCAGGGTCTGTATTTTCCGAGTTACTTCTGGAAACTTGTGCACATGTGCAAGTTGAACTGAACGTTAGAAATGAGCCAAGGCAAGGAGCTGGAGTTGACACGTTCTTTTCTGAAGAGGTAAAATATCCCTGCTTCACATGAAGAGGTCAGGGGAGAATGTCCATTGCAGCATCATGATTTTGGTCCAGCTGCTGAATCACCATCTTGTCCTGTACCAAGTCCTGCCTGTGTTTTGGCTGTAGAAGAAGGGAGTCTTTGAGTTTTGTGTCTTTGCTCGTGATCCTTGTTCTGAGCTGCCTTTTCTGCTCAGCATAGGGGCTCAGATGAACTTCCTAGCAAACATGAGGATGAATTCTTCTGCCTTCAGAAGAGCACTAAACTCTCTATGTTATTCATAGCATTAACTTTCTATTCAACGAAGAAGCACAATCCCTTTGGATCCTGTGTCTGAGGCTTATTGAGCCAAGGGGCTGGGAGCAGCACAAGTCCAGCTCTCGTGTTTGCTCCCTGACTTGGCGTTTTCCTACGGACAGGCTGGAAAAAGTGCAGTGCTTGCAGAAAGCCATGTAATCCTATCCCATCCAAAGACAGGAAAACCTTGTAAAACAGAAAGAGTGATGAGAGAGCTCCTCTGTGTGTTGTGACTGGGTGTCAGTAACCTCCAGCCCAGCTGCAGAGATGCTCTGTGTCATCTGGCCGTGTTTTCCCTCCCTACATGGCTGCAGGTATTGTGTTAAATGCAGGTGTGCTGGATGCTGCTCTGCTGCCCTGAGCTCCAGCTAACAAGTTCATTTTAAACTGGAGATGCATTGATGTAGTTTAGGTGGTGTTTCGGTGTGGGGGTTATGAGTGTTGAGGTTGAATGCTATTTTGGTTTGCTCAGGAAGAGCTTTCTGAAGGGGTGAGGAAAGTTGGGGGTGTATCTAGAAAGGAGATGCCTTGACAACCAGAGCGGTTGTCAAATTCTTGTCCACCTCCAGAGCAAAGTGGCAGGTCTTTGCTTGGGATATGAGCTGTGAGAGGTTTGTTTCATGGCAGAAGTGTTGCCTCTTCAGCCAGGAAGCCTGAGCAAACTGAGGCACAAATAATTACAAGGATTTATTCTACTTTTAATTAGTTGAAGTAGGATCAGGGCAAGATACTTTTTTCATGCACATACACTTGCCCTTAAACTCTTTTCTCCCAGCTAAGTCACTGATCCAGTGAAGACATAGTAATTTCTACTTAGGCCTTAGAAAAAAGGGTTGAGAAATGCACCATCACTGGAGAAACCACGTCTCTATTTTTATGATCTGCTCTCGGAAGTCTGCGCTCCGTGTTTCCAGGAAGGAGACTCATCCTATGATGCCCTTTCCAGGGCGGTTGCAATTACAGAGCTGCCAGCAAGAATTTGAAGGCTGTGGGTGGTTATTTTTTTTGGTTCCATATGAATTAATGCTGATGTCAGCCTCAGAGCTTTCATCTGGGAGACGGGGCTGCTGTGGCCCCGTGCTGGTACAGCTTGAGGTGCTGCAGTACAGGCTGGCTTAGCTTAAATCAACCTGGTCTGTGACAAGAACCGTTTGATGTCTTCTGCTGAGCATGCAAGAGAAAAGACTGTTTGTTTTAGTCAAAAGATTTAAACTTAGAACTAACAGAAAGTAATGCCCCAGCCCTGCCCGGGCCTCCTCAATAGCTTTTGAGACTTAAAAGCCCTGACTGCTCTTCAAAGGGTTATTCAGAAACACTGACGTGTGGGTGATGTATGCCACGGAAACTGGAAGCACAGATAAACCAGCTCTGTTTGCCTCCCCCACCATCCACACCTCTACCACACCGCACACGTATGCAGGCTGCTCAATAAAACCAAAGGGTATTCCTCGGTAAAGCGGTTTTCTGCAATTGCTTTGTGTTCAACATTTTCACTTCTGCTTAAAGGGCGTCTCTCTTCCTGTGCGTGCTGCCAGAGCCGTGATGTATGTTCAGCAGAGCCTACCCAGAGACAGGGTGAATGGAGAAGGGCTTTTGGGCTCAGTTTGTGAAGCTTTGGGACAGTGCGTAGAGACCCGCAGCCTCATTCATGTGGCCTTCTTGATAGCTATGAGGTTGGGAAGCATGTTCAGAGAATTCAGGACAGACAGAGAAGACTTCTTCCTTATGGGCTGGAAGCTGGGTTTGGGGTAAGGTAAGGTCAGTTGTAACCATGAGTGGCTTTTGAAACACAAATGCTTCAAAAGATCAGGCCCATTCATGTGGTTTCTGTGACGCCTGCAGCCAGAGCCAATACGTCTCACTTTGAACGTGTCCTGCAGAGAGCTGTCATCCTAAACCATGACGATTGCCCTTCAAATAACCCCCATCTCCTGGTTTCAGAGGATAGAGGGATTGCGTGCAAATGTCACAAACCAAAGGAGGAAGGACTGGAGCTCTCTGTGTGTGTGCTGAGAGGGGATGGCAACACCTACCCACAGCTTTCGAGGCAGAGGAGACTCATGCTAAAATGCAGCAGTAACGGTGCACTTAAATCCATCCCCAGTGTTAGAATCACAGAATGGTTTGGGTTGAAGGGACCTTAAAGCTCATCCAGTTTGAGCCCCCTGCCATAGGCAGGGACGCTTTCTACTAGAGCAAGCTGCTCCAAGCCCTGTTCAACCTGGCCTTGAGCACTGCCAGGGATGGGGCAGCCACAGCTTCTCTGGGCACCCTGTGCCAGCGCCTCAGCACCCTCACAGTAAATCCTTTCTAGACAACTCAACTCCTCCATGCTGGTTTAGCTGGGACCTTCTGGAGCTCATGGCATCTCCTTGGGGCATGTCCCTCTCTTCCTGAGCATTTCTGCCTCCCTGTGGAGAGGACCAGCAACCTCCAGCAAAGGGTTTGACAAAGCTGTTGGCCAACAAGTGCAGTCTATTGTTAGTATCACCATGTCCCCCTCGGTAACATCAGGTTCAGAGGGCAAATCGCTCAAAGCAGCTGGGACATGACTGCTGGCTTGTGAGGAATGATGTAATTACATCTCCCTCTGCGGGGAGGTGAATAGAGAGGCCTTTGGAGGCACGGGACTGGGGGGTGGAGGGAGAGGGCTGCCTCAGGTTACTTCAGGTCAGGATACTGTCAAAATCCATCAAAGGCATTCCCAGGAGAGTCGGCAGCCGACGTGCACAATGCAGGCTTTATGCCACCGGCGGTGGAGTTGAGTTATAGGCATCTGGGCTTTAGAGGGCTTCAATAAAAAGTTGCTTTTCTCTCTCTTTTTTTTCACCCTTCCCCTGCTGCTGTATGAATTAAGGCTCTTTGGCTTATCGAGTTTAAAGGAATTAGAGCAGCTGACGTTGATACTGTTGTTGCAAGTTCACAGGCTTGCTTTTGGATGTGAGAACCTGGGCAGACCTCGACATCCCTGGGGAGTCGGGCATCCAACAAACACAGCATCTTGTTTAGTAACTGGGCCTGCTTGCCCAGCACATGAACATCTTTACCCGCTGTACATGAGTGAAGTGCTGCTTTTGGTTTTCTTTCTTTTAGTTCTAAGGATGCTTCCCATTTTATCCTGAGGTGTGTGTGTTGTTTTGACCTGCTGATGAAGGAAAACACCTGCAGGTCCTAGGATGATGGACTGCTGAACTGCAGCTAAAATCACTGACTTGTGGCATCAACACACAGATTCCTTAATGGCTGCGATTCAAAAGAAAGTGCAGGCATTGCCTCCCCCTAAAGATTTTGTTTCTTTTCTGAGGCTGTGTAGGAATGAAGCTTTGGTTGTAGCGAGTGAACGTTATTTGCTTTTTAATGGTCCATTTACCTCGAAAGTAATCCTTCACGACCCGCTTTCCATCTGTGCTTGCATACCTTGGTTTTGCCACTTGCAAGATATATTTGATACTCTGTGAATACAGATGTGGGAGTTGTTCCACAGAAAAGGATTTCTGTTCTTCATATGTTTGGTATTGCAGTGATGGGTGGTGGTAAATGGTTGTTAAATAAGCTTGCATGCCACCAAACTGCTGTGAGTCAGCATGGATCTGAAGCAGGTTATAAGTAATGATCTAGTGTGAGCAACTCTGAGCACTTTTAATTTCCTTTTGCATTTAAAAAGGATGCAGGATTTTGCCTAGAGTCCACAATTAAAATTGTTTGGTTCTGTGTGTATGCGGGGATCTGTTAATTTGATTTATTATGGTGTCAGTCGTTTAAATGGAAGGGGAACCACTTTTAAAGTGTTTTGCTTTTCATCTTAAATGCTCTTGCTTGTGCTGCACTCCTTCTGAGAACAAAAATGGCTTAGTCATTTCAATTTTCTGATGGGGTTGGACGAACTACAGAGATGTCTGATCTAAACCGAGACTGTTTTCACTCAGACTTAAAAAGACTGAGATGTCTTTTTATTATTAGATCTTTGCCGAAGAAACTATCTGAAATGCAGCTGTGGATTTTGAGGGCATCCATCAGCTGTGCTTTGTTATAGAGCTTCTGTCCATGTGAAAATGCTGTAGGATTCGTGCTGGGATGTTGGTTCTCTCCATTTGGTTGTTCTAACTCAGGTCCTGATTTGGGCAGAGGGAGGCATTTGCTCTGGGTGAATTTGGAAGTGTCATGGATGAAACAATTCCATAGTAGGATGTTATGTGACTAATATTTGGTCTAGCCACCTATCAAAACCTATTGAGTCTAAAAATATCTTCAGACTGAATTTATTATAGTACTCCGGTTATGTCCGGACTTTGCCTGGCTCTGTATTTCTCATGATATTAAACAGCTTCCAAACTTTTTACAGAAAAGAGAGCTGAAATGCTTGGGGGGGGGGGGGGGAGAAGGGCAGTAAAGGCTGACTTGTTTGCTAAAGGCCCTAGAGGCATTCAGACTTGGCTAAATAGAAATGCCCAGTTGATCCAGATGCTTCAGCAAAACTATTTTGTCTATTCCTTGTCTCTTCTTTTGGAGCTTTTTAAGCTTCTTGAATTATTCCTTCAAATATCCCTGACCAGAAATGTGCATTTTGCTGTTTAATAGGATTAAAGAGAATGTGTGTTACACTGTATTAATCATCTGACTGGAGCAGATCTGGTGGATTTGGTTCAATAATCCTTCTTTCTGGATCACTGCCTTTCTGGGACCTTGGAAAAAATAAGAGATTTGCCATGTCTTACGTTTAAAGAATGGCTTGTGTTGTCTAACAGAGGAAGGCTAATAGCCGAGTGTCGTAGGCATCAACTATGTGTTGTTTAGACTACTTTAAATCTATTTAGTGCAATGGATAAACTTCTCTGGGTGGGGGTGAGAGGAAGGGTGGGACTATTTGGGAATCTGGTAACTAAGTGTTTTCAGATGTTGAGGTTCAAAACCTACATTTTTTGGGGGGGTGGGGAGAAGCGCGGTAGCTTCAGCTTGGGGTTTGATGGTGGGCTGTGTGATGAATACGCCGTATCTCCGCTGCCTCGCCTCATCGCCAGCGTGAGCCCTGCTTTGCCGCAGCCTGTGCCTGCGCTGATCCAGGCAGAGCAGCACGCTCGGTGGGTTTTCCTTTTCCTGTGTGATGTGCAAGTGCTGCTTCGAGATGACATCAAGCCAAGGACGTGGCTCTGATCCTTGGGCCACCAGTGGACAGACTTAATTAGCACCGCTGGGCAGGGCAGACCCTGATAGTAAGCAAATTCCTCAGCTCAACAGGGTATTATAGAAACATCTGTACTGCGACTTACAGTACCTTCTCCTCAGAAATCGCTGGCTGAGTACAAAGAGGAGCCACATTCTTGCATTGATTAGATTAGTGCAGATATCCAAATGTTTCCAGCAGTACAGGAAATGGTCTTTGTGCTGCTTGAGCTCTAGCAGATACCGGCTCGAGTTTCCGCTTTGCCTCAACGCCCTCAAACACATGCGCTGGGGTTTTTTTTTTCCCCCTCCCCTCTTTGCCTCCCCCACTCCGTAACCTCCTGGATCTTTGATGTGGTGATAGACTAAATGGCTGTGAAATAGCCCAACAGCACTTGGTAGAAATTGTAAGAAAGAAGCATTGCCATCAGAGTTTGAAAGGCACATGGTCTTCAAAGCCTTTGAGAGCTTTGAATTTAGAGCAGAGCATGCTGCAAATGCACCCAGCATCAAAATAGATTGTGCATAAGCGCAGCGAGTAGGGGGGCATTTGCTGGATGATATATCCCAGCAGGAGTGTTAAAGAGATCCATATTCCTGCTTAAGTACAAGCATCTCACAGGGGCCAGGGTGAGCCTCCGTTTTTTGTCGTGTTAGTGATGCCTGACAGGGCTTTGGACCACTTGTCCTTGTGTCGTGTATGTGTGTGTCCGGGTTTTGGTTACTTTAAATACTGGTTTATTTATTTACCACCATCTAATCCTTTGCTAATCCTTCCCCTTTCTCTCCAGCTCCCTGCCGACCATGCAGTGACACTGAGGTCCTCTTGGCTGTCTGCACTAGTGATTTTGGTGAGTTATTGCTCCCTTCTCCCTTGGGTGGCTCACTTGAAGGTGACATCCATGAACACTGATAGACACCTACTTACACTTGGCAACTTCCACAAGTGGAGAATATGGTCTAAAGGAGCTGTGTGCATGGGAAGGGGAGGAGGACATGGTGTGAAGGACCTCAAAACCATGCTGCCCAGCCAGCACTTCTCTGTCCACCCTGGGTCATTCTGTGTTCCCCGGGGTGGACAGAGAATTGACCCAGCAACCACAATGGAAGTAGAAGTTCAGAGACCTGGGTGCATCTAGGAGAGGCTTTTACTTGCTGCCCTAAAACAGACTCAGAAAGAAAGACCAAAAGTTTCAATATTCCGTGCTTCTCTTTTTAAAGGGGGAATTAATATTAGCTGGTATCTGTAATGGGTGAAGAACAGAAAGTACGTTGCCAGGGAGATTTAACCATGTATCTTGTTGTTAGAACTCTTTATCATGATTGATGCTATTTTTCTGAAGCAGTTATTTTTGTGTTTAATATGTGTGTGCCCTTTGCTGGGCAGGTTACAAATATGAACTGTAACAAATAGAAATATATCCTGGAGGTTACTGATAAAAGCAAAGGACCAAAACTGGGGCTGCTGTAGTGAAATCAGTTCCCCTTGGACCGCCTGGTTGCATGGGGCTGAATTTGGACCAGAATTATTCTGGAAAAACGAGGTTCTAGAGTTGAGTAATCCTTCCTTATGTCCTTTTTCTGTTTCCAGTGATCAGAGGCTCCATTCAGGATGTAACAAATGAGGCAGAGGAGCAGGAATCCATAATCCACGTTGGTGTCAACAAACTGTACAGGCAGAAGAGCAAAGTCTTCCAGCTCACAGGGGAGAGTGGGAACTGGCGAGGACAAATAAAGACCCTGCTGGAATGTGGGGTGAAGCCAGGAGATGGAGACTTCCTTTTCACGGGACGCATGCACTTTGGGGAGGCCAGGTTAGGCTGTGCCCCTCGTTTTAAAGACTTCCAAAGGATGTACAAAGAGGCAAAAGACAAAGGGCTGAACCCATGTGAAATTGGCCCAGATTGAAGTCCCCCGTTTGGCTGAAGAGCGAGCGCTTTCAGCGGTTGGCTGGGAATATTTCCTGGCCACGATGAAAACTCTGAACAAAACCAGTAACTGAGAGCATGGACAGATGTGGAGTGCAGGCTGAGACCCCGCAGGACACCTCTGCAGCCTGCAGTTAGACTAATGGAAGCAACAGAGGTACGAGCTCAGAAGGCTGCCACGCAAGCAAGGCTGGATTTTAACCAATCTTGTCCTTATGAATTAAGTTATTATATTTTTTTAGTGACTTCCTTAGGAAAACAAACCAAGAAAACTCCCATGTCTTAATAAAAAACCCAAATGAAAGCCAACATGCCTTTGTATCTTTTTAATACTAATTTTGAAAGCTGTCTTTAAGCCGATGTAGCATTTGGTATGATGTATTCTGTGTAAATGGCCGCGAATGTGATAGAGCACGGTAAAACATCGTAACATTGATGCTTTGTAAAAAGCTTGGTGTACAATTCAAAGTTTTTTCTTATGACAGAAATTTATGGAGCCAAACTCTTGTGTGTGTGTGTGTGTGTTCTTCTTTTTTATTTGAAAGAATGTACAATCGCTGCCTGCAGTTTTTTGTCCAGGCTGGCAAATTCTTTCCATTCCAGAGAAATAAAGGTCCCTGGATTTGACATATGCTGTTTAAAATCTATTTTTTCCTTTCTCCATAAGGCCGGTCTCAGCTAGTCCAGATGTGCTCATGGATCAGTTCTGGGCTGCTCACTTAGTTTGTGGCTTCTCTGAGCAGAAACAGAGTTCCTGTGAGGCACTGGGAGCCGCAGTGCTTTTCAAAGGGGAAGCAAGAGCTATTTATGGAAGTTTTTAGACACGTGTCCAGGCAAGGCTCTGAGTGCGCTTCTCTCTGATGCCAATGGGGTTATTTTGGGAGCAGCTCCAAAGAGCAGGATGCCGCTTTCGTGCTTTGGTAGAAGCTTTGAATTGTGCTGGCTGGGAGCTTGGGGCGAGGAGTCCCAGGGGACAGGACCAGGCCACTTCCTGTTAAATAAGGGCTTTCCCAAGGGTGGGCTACTTCTGCAGGTATTGTCCCAAGGGAGATATAGGAGCTCTCCCGCCTTGTTCAGTCCCATCATTCCCTATAACCTGCATCATGTCAATGGTACCTTCACAAGGATCTTTAACCTCTTGCCTGTGTTCATTCTTTTGTGCTTTCTTACCCCAACTTTGATTTTAGGCATCAGGTTCTTTAAAAAAAAGGTTTCCACTTAGTGACTCCTTTTGCCTCATCTCTCCTTTATGTAATTGTATCTGAGGCTCAGGGAGGGTGGTCTTCTCAGGGGATGCAGCAAGTTTTAAGAGGGATAGGACAGAGATGTCTCCTGAGACCCCAGGGTTGTACCAAAATACAGGCCTGAAGTACACAGGACCAAAATCCCTCTGAAAGTGATACTAAAGGTGTCTCTCAGCAAGATTCTTCCTGTGGGCCTGTTGGAGAATGGGAGTTTCTTTTAGCTGTGCCAAGATGATCCTAAGAGGCTCCATAACTACAACTGCAAAGACCTAAACCCCATTTGGCACCCATCTATCTGCTGCTTTGACCCCAGCTGCCTTCCAGCCTCCTGTAAGCAAAGCATCCTATTCTGCACAGTTCAAGGTTCCACCCCATCCTACTTGGAGCTTTAAAAGGAAACTGGTCAGGACTAGTGGATGGTGGAAATGGTTCATTCTTTGCCTGTCCCAACCCCTCTCCTGCAACATTGCTTCCACTTCCAGGGATCTAAATCCAGCCTTTTGTAGGCTCTTAAAAATGATTCTGTGATTTAACACTAAGTACATCTAAGGGTGCATTTCAGAAGCCCTGTACCTAACCTCTCCTGTTGTGTTTCATGAGCTTTTTCCAGTGCAGAGTGGCTGCTGGCAGGATGAGGAGGGAAGAACAGCATGTTCCTGGAATTGTCTCCAACCTGCCCACTCTCCTCTTCCTATGCAAGGCTGCAGGAGCAAGGGGAAGAGGCTGAATTAAATGTTGAGCCAGTGAAGAGAGTGCAAGCAAAACACAGAGGCTTTGGCCCTGGAGCTCTACCTTTGGCTGCAGTTCTATTTTTATGGCAGTTTAAATTGTTTGTAGACTTTTCTCTTTAAATACCCTTTGAACCGCACTTGGAGCCGAGCACTCAATTGGTGCCTTTTCACTCCTGCCTTGTTTGCCTACCCAAGCAGGAGCAGTGCAGCTTTCCCCACCTCCTCTGGCACTGGCCCTGTTCCCTGCTGAATTGCTCTTCGCTGAGAAGCTGTGTCCTGCCTGTGAGCTCTCTGGAAATCCTTGGCAGGAGAGGAAACGTTTCCCTGCTGATTCTTGCCCTTCCTCAGCTCCATAACAACCTACAGAGATGCAGTGTTGGACCACTCTGTAGCTGCTATGTGTCCATCACACTGATGATGCCTGCAATTAAAGTGTCGGAGGGAGTGGCTGGATGAGCAGTAACTTTGCTCAGAACCCAGGTCTTCAATCAAAACTGATGTTAAGATCTTGCTCTGCAACGTTTCCTGTCTTGACAACATGTCCCTGTCTTGAGCCTTGCTCCGTGCAGCATCACAGGTTGGCTGATGTGCATCAAGACATCACTAATTGCAGGACTGGGGCTGGCCACAGGGCTGGTGCCACGTCTCTCAGTAGTTAGGGGTGTGTGTTCGCTTTGTGCAGCCAGAGGTTAATGCAGGGATTCCACCCACTGCCCCAGAATCCAGTTCCCAAACGCTCATCATGAAGTCTTTGAAGCACAATTACAGCGTGACCTATCTGGCGGCAGAATCAGGGTAGAAAGGATGGATTAAAAATGACTTTGCTCACATGTGCTGACTGCACTGTATAATGAGAAGCAAATGACACACTTATGCAGCGTTATGTGAGGACATGCTTGTTGCCACCTAATGAAAATCCTTGGCTGAAGGTGACTCAGGACAGAGGTGGAGCAGGTGCTTGCAAAGCAGTGTTTTTCTTACTGCTGCTGCTCTCAAGATGAAGGGCTTCCTCTTGGGCCATAATTAACATAATGGAATTCCTCTTTACAGCAACAGGCTGACTTATCTGTTCCTCAGAAAGCAGAACTAATGAACTTCAATTGCCTTGGTTAGAGCCCCTTTGGTTGGGCAACATTACCCATAAATAGGCTCAAGGCATCTGCTGTTTTTGCATCTGAACTCAGGCAAGCCTGTGGTTTGGGTTGTTAGTGAAAACACTTTCCATGGTAACCTTCGACTTCTCTTATTTTTCCATAAAGCATCACTAACAAATCCATTGGTGAATTAAGTCACCTCCTAGGTAAGAGGCACGCAGAGTTTACTGCAATGACAAATAGGTTGGGAAACTCATGTGGGTGTCTACATGGGTCTAATTGAGGTCTGTCAGATGCTGCCTGCCTGGGGGGAAGTTTGCCCTCTTTCATCCTGTGGAGAGACAGGATCATCTCATCTCCAAACACCACGACCTCAGTGCCCGGCGTGGAGGGGAGCGAGATCGCTGTGCTTGGTTTGCCTACAGCCAGACTGGAGGATCTTGATTCAAACACTTGTTTGCTTCCCATTCAGGAAGAACAGGCCATTTACCTCCAAGCTGCACTGATACACTTTGCCTCTTGCATGTGAGCCTTGGCCACGCTGCAGGAAGGTGCGTGCCCTGCAGCCTGCCCGCTGGGTGATGTCCATCCCACCCTTGGGCCAACTGCCTGGTACAATCAGAGACATCCATAGGCAGCTTTTCATCACCCTCTTTTCTGTTTCTGCCACCTTCTCCTGGCTCTGCTGTCCCATTTGTGCTGGTGACCCCGGGTTTCATGCCAGGAAGCATCAGATGTTGCTTTAGCAGCAACCCGCTGCTGCTGTCTTCTGATAAGGGAGAAGCATCTTATCATCAGCACTGCTCAGCCTGCGCTCTGCAGGGGAGGGAACTGCCCTGATTTATCTCCCGTGTTGGGGCACATTGTGGTCCAGTCCTCTGTGCAACAGCTTCTCCCTAATCTAAGGACACGTACGGGCTGTGGGGGAGGACACTGTGGCCACACTCAAGCAAAACAACAGCCAATCTGTTGACACCAGTGTCAGTGTCTTCAGGACAGAGACCTGCTCGGTCTGTGCTGCTTGAAACGAGGGAGGGAACGATGTGGTTTGATGTGAGTCACCCTGCCAGGAGGCAAGAGAGGTGATCCGGCTCTTGCACCTTGCCTTTGAAGTGTGACAGGACTTGAATGCGCTCTGAGCCTGACCAGCAGATGTGGTGCAACACCTCAGAGGGAGATAAGAGCTCTGCTTCTGCTCATTACGGACCTAATTAGACGATACTAATGTCTGGAACTGGAAAAAGTCTCTTAGTGGTGCTTGTCAGAGGTGCTGGTTGGATGGTAAATAGGGTTAGCAATGTCAGCACCATCTGTTCCATAGGTATCAAATGGAAAACCAAATTGGTTGTTAAGTAAACCAGAAGAGTATCAGGAGACATGTGCCAGTCTCTGAGAGGGGTTAGGAGCAGCACAGAGCCAGAACGAGGTGCAGAAATGTTTTGACTGCAGCAAGACTCAGGCCTGGAGGAGTGGAGCTGTGGGGCTGAGGGAGGGGAAATCAAGTTTATCCCTTCCAGCTTGACAGCAGCAATTCCCCTTTCTCGTTGCAGGGCCAGCCCTCTCCTCCTTCGACTGACTTTGATCCTCCTTTCAGTGAGGATCATCCAGCCTTGCTTTGGCTGGCCGCGGGTGGGCAGGGGCATGGTGCGATGGTCAGGATGCTGGAGCAAAGAAGGTGCCTTCTCCAGGCAATCCTTTGTTCTTCACCATCAGCCTTTGCCCCAGAGCATCACTGAGAGTCATGAGGGGCAGACCCTATGAATAACTGTGAGCACTCTCCTGCTTCCCTCCTCTCCTACCAACAGCAAGATGCTCAGTAGCAATGAAAAGCAAACAGCCCCATGAAGTTCTTTTTGAGGTGTCAAAAGAAAGGATGATTTTCAGTCGTTCTCTCCCCTGGCTCAAAGAAACACGTCTCGTGTTTTATTCCTCTCACTGCATGGGAGCAGATGCACAGCTTCCAAACATAGTAACCTGGAGGAAGCTGTGGCAAGCAGTCTTTGTGTGCATGGGGATTCACAAAGCCTCAGAGGGGCCCAGCTCGTAGGAGAGGTTCTGAAGGGACAGACAGGCAGTTCTGGGATGGCTGAGTCCCTCTGTTCGTGGCCATGAAGCAGAGCAATGAGAGCACCAACAGTGGCTGCTATGGAGGGGCAGCAGAGCACAGGCTCAGCTGGGGCCTCCTGATGGCATTTACCTCCTTTCCGCAGCTGAAGCGTGTTGAGCTGAGGCTGCTGTAGGACACGGTGCTATATAACCCTCAGCCTTGCTCTGTGCTGGTGATGGTCCACGCTGCTGTGAGCCTCTCCACAAGGTGTGTGTGATTCCTTAGTCCTTCCATGGAGTTAGCTGCCCCTGAGCTGTGCATTGGGATGGGCTGCTCCTGTATTTGAGGTCTCCAGGCTGCGATGCCTCACCCCTGTGCTCTCCGCAGGCTGATGCAGCGCTGCCAGGGGCAGGATGAGGCTGCCAGCAGTGAGGAGAGGAGCCTTGGCTTGTGCTTGCAGCAGAGCTGACTCAGGGCTTTCTCCCCAGGGCTGGGTGCTGACTCAGCTGCTTTGCTTTATTCTGGCTTCTCTGAAAACCAGAGGCATCTCCTGGGCCTTAGGGTCTGTAGCAGCACAGCAGAGCTGAGTGGTTGGGTTTGGGAGAGTCACATCCTGGGTGTTTGGGGGCAATAGCCAAGAAGTTCAGTAAAAGCTTTAGGGTTACTTCTGGGTGTACATTTTACTTTCTTTCAGGGCAGAATGTGGTGTCCAGCCTGGGATAATTGCTGGGGTAAATGTGTGCTGCAGCAATGCTGGTTTTGCTGCAGTGAAACCCATTGCAGGAGTGAACTGGGGATGGAGGCTCTTCCTCTGGCTGGCAGAGTCTCACTGGAGTGTTTTTCATGTTATTACTCATGTGTATGTCAGGACAAAACTGCTATGGAGGAGGCCGGGTGAGGTGGTGATGGGTTTCTGGATTGAGAAACACACCATGGAGGCCTCGTGCCCTGCTGGCAGCGTGGCCACACTGGGCTTATGGCACTGGGGACGCCTGACCTTTGGCTCTGCCCTCTGCAGCCAGTGACCACGTAGCTTCAAGCACAGAGCGGGGATCTGTGGAACATCTCGTGCCTGTGATGAGGATCTGCTTGGGCTCCAATCTGCTGGAGGGATCTCGCAGCAATAGCAGTGCGTGGGGCACTGGGTGAGGCTCCCTGCGCCAGCTCCATTGCATCAGGTCGCACCTCTGGGACCTGCAGCGGCGTGTTGTTCGCGGGCAGCGGCGTGTGCTGCGTGTGTCAGGATGCAGAGCTGCTTCTCCGGCCCTGTGGCCCCCGTCCCACGGCATCAGCAGCTGGGGGTACAGAAGTGGGGACCCCCCCTTGGGGCTACCACCTCTTGTGTGGCTCCCTGAGACCCACTTTGGGAAGCCTGGGGGCTGGGATGATGTGGGATCTTGCTCCTGACAAAGGGATGCTGAACCCAGCAGCTTTGGTGCCAGTTCCAGGTTGCCCTGAAAGGTTAATGGGTCCTTCCTGATGCTTCCAGCAGCCCCCATGGGCTCCTCTTACAGTGGGAGCCTGAAGCAATGAGGCTGAATCCTGCAATAAACACGTTTATCCCACTTGAGCTGAGGGAGAAGGGGTTTGGGCCAAGCTTGGAGAGCCCTGCTGCCATGTACAGTGGTGAGGGTATCACTGCCCTGCGTGGAAACCCACTGAAATTCCTTAGGGAAAGGAGGGGTGGATGAGGTGGTGTGGATGGCACTGGGGAAGCAGGAGAGGTGCCCTTCCAGCACTGTGGTGGTTGTGGAGGACTTGCCCCATCACCAACCGGTTTCTCCAGTTCCTTTGGGAAGCATCCAATCCAGCTGGAGTCAGACTGGGTTGTGCCGAGGCTTTATTTGCCTGGAGAGTTAGCAATACTGATGGTTGAACACATCAGCTCAGCCTCCTCAGCCTGGAGCTGGGTTTTGAAAGGGAGCAGGGGGCCTTGTCTTGGGTACCCCCCACACTGCTCTTGTGCTGCTGCCAGGCTGGAGCCTGCCCTGGAGCTGTTACACTGCGGTTTTCAGAGAGGACAAACGGATGCGACACAAACAAACTCATCTTTCATTGTGATCTGAGCGTCCTGGGGATGTGTCAGTGCTTCGCACGGGAGCCGTTTGCTGCATGGAGACGACAGCGTGCCGGTGATCCCGTCCGCCTGTGCATCGCTGGCTGATGGGGAGGTGGAACTGAGGCACGGGCACATCCCAGGGACAGCTTTCTGCATGGACCTGAAATTGTTACAGAGGGCTCTGGCTGCCAGCTCAGCCCTGTGTAATGGTAGCTGGGGCAGCTAAGCCAAGCTTACCCTGCCCTTGGGCCTTTTCCTTCTGACTGTGCAGTGTTCCACTCTTGGGTTGTTCTTAGTCTTGTTGCAGACAAATCCTATTTGTCTATTACTGTGTCCCAGATGCAAAAAGATGAAGTGTCTGTTCCAGGGTGGAAAAGAAATGCTTTCAAATCCACCCCAAAGGCTACTACCCTGCAACAGCTGCTTTAATCCTCCAGGGCATGTTTGAATCTGTGGCTGCTTTCTTGTCAGTGCTTGGGGCGCACAGGGACACGCCATCCGCAGTGTGGATACTGGGGATGAGGGGTGGATTTTGGGAAAGGAAGACCCGAGTTGGGCAGCCCTGCTCAAGCTCTGCCTGAGTTCAGTGAGTGCCATGGGCAGTGGGGATGTGACCCCGGCTGGGTCTGTCTGGTGCAATCGCCCCTTTGCACTGAATGGAGATCAAGTGCCTTCTACTGACTCATGGACGCAAGTGCCTCCTTATGCCATGGGTGCGAACAGTGCAGGGGTGGCTCTGGGAGGTGAGAGGATCAAGTATTAATTGTGCTTGAGAGACCTTTAACAGTAGCTAAACCTGAAGCTAAACCTTGGCTTTTATTTTGTTTAGTTCTTTCCTGCTGCTCCTGAAGGCCTTCAGAAGGGATGGGTTCAGCCATGTCTGCCTACCTCTGCAGCGCTGTTTTGGTTGCCTGCCTTATCTCCCTTGTGATACCACACGCCCTTTGCTTCCCCCTTGGTGACACAGGGCCCTCTGTGAGCAGGGCATGGGTGATGATGTTAAGCAAACCCAGCTTGGTTTCGGGGAACTGCTGCAGAGGCAGCAGAAGTGAAGCTGGGTGGAAACCCCCCTCCATGCTTGTTGTTCAGCTTTCAAAAGCAGCAGAGCCTTAGCTCAGCACCCAAAATTAATCTAGCATTTCCTTCAAGGCCAGGTTGGACACAGGGGCTCAGAGCATCCTGCTCTAGTGGAAGGTGTCCCTGCCCATAGCAGGGGTTTGGAACTGGATGAGCTTTAAGGTCCCTTCCAACCCAAACCATTCTATTATCCAAAGTCATAAGTACCAGGATATGTGGCACTTGGAAATATCAGGGACATGTTTTACCTGCTGTGGCATTGTTGGGCTATGGTCAGTGACTGCTGTAATTTGTACGCCTGATGGACACCAGCATCTCTCACTCAAGCTGCATCTCTGAGTGGGGCAGCACTCCCTGTTGTGGGCTCTTTTGTCTGGGTGCTTCCCTTATTTCCCTGTCTGCAGACTGGGATTAGTCTGTGGTAGGTGTGAACGGGCACACCTAAGCTGATGTGCCCTGTCTGGGCTCCCTGCCGGTGCTTACCCAAAGCCTTTCAGGACTCTTTTGCCTTTTGCTCTGATTTGGCAGATAGTTTGTGCATCCTTTGCAGATGTGGATGGGATGGGGGTGAGCACAACTCAGGCATTTCAGGTTTGCTTATGGGGCCCCTGTGGGGCAGGTGACCTGATTCAAAAGCACCACGAGGTCAGCCCAGAGGGCAGCCTAGACACTCTTTATGATGGGTTATGCCCGTATCCCTGTGTGAGCTGGAGCTGCCCTTGATACGCTGTGGCTGGAGCTTTATGGACTTGCTGGAGAGCTCTCCTGGTTTCCATGTGCTATGGAAAGAGAAATCCAGGCTCTCCAGTACTTAAAGATAAGCAATGACACAAGTGGAGCATGGGCAGGCAAGGGCATGGGCACACCACTGACCTGAGAGCATTGCTCTTCACATCCAACCCAACCACCTGCTTCTCTTGGGGAACGGAGATGCTGGTGGCCCCTGCTCTGCTCTGGCATATGATATGGTTCTGCTTAAACCCCGGGGCTTTCAGCACGTGGCCTATCTGTATTATCCGTGGGGTGCTGATGCTGCTTGTAGCTATGGGGGCATGCAAAGAACCTGGCTGGTGGGGAGCAGAGCCCACAGCTCCTCACTGCTGCCCAGGCTGGGGGAGGCTGGGAATCGCTGTCTGGGGGAGCGTGATGACAGTAACTCGGTGATCCAGAGGCCAGCGTGTACCCAAGTCTGATGCTTATCCACACAACAGAGCCTGGGTTGGCCCCAGAGCAGGAGAGGCTTGTCCTGCTCACATCCAGCAGAACATCTATTGGAGTGAATCACGCATTGCAACTGCTGCTGCTGTTCAGATGGATGTGAGATGGTTCAGCCTGGCGCCGAGTTCAGCCGCTGGGCTGGGCAAGTTTAACACATACAAACGCCGCTGAAGAGTTAATGGGAAATAAAGACAGACCTTTTGAGGTCTCAGCTGCTCAGAGTAGTATTTGGGTTTGGTGACTCTCCGTATCTTAGAGATGGGAATGCAGCAAAGCTCTTTCAGCCCAGAGTATACATGGAGCCTGACAAGACTGTGGGCTAATATCAACAAACCTTTTGGAAGAGCCGATCCTGTCTGCTCCGGCAAAGCCACAGTGTTATTTTTCTTTCAACAAATGTATTGAGACAATAATAATGCTCTGCAGATTGGCTGTCCCTGGCCTGTGTGATTTATGGGGAAACAGAAACAATTGCAGTTGCTGGAAAAAAAAAAAAAGAGCTTTAGACATGGATTTTTTTTTTCTTTTTCTATTTTCCTTCTTCCCCCATTGAGTTCCTCATGAGCTAAGAAGAAAAGGCCACCTAGTCTGGTCCCAGGAGAGGGGCTGCCTCCCTGCTTGCCTTTCTGACCAGACCACCAACCCCGAGCTTGCTGCTGAAACGCTTCAGTACTGGGGAGGAGGAAGGGAGTGCAACAGTGCTGCAGGGAGAGGCTGGGAGATGCTCCTGCAGTTAGGGACGAGCATTCCCAGGGGGAGAAGCAGAGCAGGTCTGGAGGAGGAGACCTGCAGTCTATTTCTAGCTGCCGGTGACTCAGGGACAAGTTGCTTCCTTTCTCTGAGCCTCCCTTCCCCTCTATTTATCCTGTTCAGTGCCACAGCTACTGAGAGCAGTGCTGCTGGTTGTGAGCACGCTGCACCGGGGCTCTCAGCCCGGCTCATACCTGCAGGTGCAATCAGAGCACAAGGACTGATCATGACTGTGTGTTGTGAGCTGTTTGCTGGTGCCATGCAGGTCCTGCCCCTTGGCTCGAGCAGAGGATGGTTTTGCTTTAGAGTGGTTCTATCTGTGGCCTCCTCAGTAAGTAAATCCCTTAGGGAAGAGGCCGGCAGCTCCCTGTTCTGTTCTGAAGTTGCAAAAGCCATGAGCTATTTGGTTTACAGAGTGGAGCATCACACTACTACTGGTGGGTACCCCAAGTAGCTGAGTGCTCCAGCTGTGCCCCCTTATCCCCACACTGCTGTTCCACGCTTTCCCACCCTCCCTTTGCCTGTGGTGGGGTAGATGAGCTCTTCTGCTGGAAGGCCACATCTCCCTGGGACCATGGCTTTGGGATGCTTCTCCATCAAGGGGCAGTGGGATGCAGCCTTTTCATAGCGTGAGGTTTCTCGACCTCCTTGTCCCTTTGGTGGGCATCCAAAGCTCCACAGGAGCTCCTGGGGGATGTGTCCTTGCTCTGCCCTCGGTCACTGTGAGCGGTTTGGTTATTGCTCAGTGGTGGCTGGCTCAATGGTGGCTGGAGGACGATGCGGCTGCTTCTCCACCACCAAAGCTCAGGATGCAGATACAGAGGTCCTGCTTGGGATGGGTCTGAGCAGCTCTCCAGAGCATGTCATGGGGATGAAGGAGGGCTGAGCTCCACTGCACTGGTGTTGAGCCTAGCTTCACACAGCCCTGCTTGCACCCGTGGCTGTAGGCAGCAGTTTTGCTGGGTTTTCTAGAAAGAAACCATGGGTTTGGTTAATAAAGCACAAGGGGTTCCCTTATAGCTCACCAAAGGATCCCTGATAGCTTTATTGAGGCACTGGGACCAGGTGCTTTGGCAGTGAACTGCGACCGCCTGCATAAGTGATATCATCACGGTTTGCTTTGCCTTCAGAAATGACTAAACAGATTTTCTCTGGTTTCCAGTTGACCCCATGGCTCCCTGTCGATGATGGGAGCAGGCTGTTTAGCTTTCAGTTAATGCTACCCCGACCAGCCCTGAATCAACCTCAAAAACTGGAGATGGATTCAGCAGGTAGAGGGAGGGGAGGAAGCTGCATCCACTGCACCCAGTTCTTGCTGCTATTAAATCAGGGATTGCTGGGAATCATCTCTGATTCATTCTCCAGCTGAAACACAAGTAGTTTGCATTTGCCTGAAAGGATTAAGTCCTTAATCCCTCCTCCTGCCCTTCTGGCTGGATGTTTCCCTCTGAGGGGTTCATAAGCCTCTGCTCCCAATTTTAAGTATTAAAAAACCCCAAACAGGGGGTTGGGGGTGATTTTCCTTTGTGATCTTTCTGTTCCGTGCCTGGAGTCAGCACAAAAAGGAGTCAGTGCAAATTATCTATATTCGATTATTGCAGGGGGCTCTAGGAGCGCTGGGTAACTGCTGCATTTGGTTCCTGTTCTCTTGGGTTTCACTGACATTTCGGATAGTAAATGAGCAGTCCCCCCTACAGATGTTTTCTGTTGGTCATAGTTGAGAATAGACCTTAGATGCTAGATGTATGTGCTTCATTTGTGGTTTTTCTGGGCTTGTTTAAATCAGTGTGGGGCACCGGGCTTGCTTGGCTCTGGATGCTCCTGACGCTGCGGCAAAGGGGTGGACCGCAGTGGGGGTCCTTTGGAGTGGCTGCGGGGGTTGCATCCTTCCTGCATAAAAGAAGAGGTAGAGAAAAAGTGCATCTTGATGCCATTTGCCCACATCGTTGCGTGAGTTCTCTGTGGCTGCAGGGTGCCAGGCCCCTTCCTTCCCCAGCCCAGCTCCTGCCAGCTCCACTCGAGCACAAACCGCTTGGATGCGCACAGTGGGCTCAGGCCAGAGAGGTCCCTGCGGAGTGAAACGGATCCGGTGTAACCACGCAGCTCGCTTCTCGCCCTCAACCTCCGTCTGTCAGCGTTGGAAAACTGCAGGCACGGGGCCATGTCGTTGGGATGAAGAGGTCTGCAGGTGCACAGCATCCTCCCGCGGGCTGCTGGGCTTCCTCTGGAGCTGGATGGAGCAGGGCTGCGGCGCTTTCGCTTCTCTTGCAAGTGTCGAAGCTGCACATCTGCTGCTGCAGCCTTGAGCTCGGCGTTACCGCTGGATCAGGGCGCTGTTAGGCACAAGAGGGAAGGGAAATCCAGCTCCTTGTGCTGGCTCTGGGTGATTTCCCTCTCCTAATCCAGGCGCGCAGGCACATCTTGGAACACCGTGGGATATTTCTGGGCTCCCAGGCTCTTCCTGAGCTCCTGCAGGATGGCTCCACCAAGCATCTGTACTTAAGGACATGGAGGAGGTCTCAGCATCACCTGTGTTTTTGGAGGGAGGTTATGCCACTTACCTACAGGTTTTTCTTGGCTTCCCAAAGAAGATGCATCATCTTCACTGGTGCTCAGCTGAAGGCAGAGGAGCAACTGAAAGAAAGCTAAAAAGCATAAATGACCTCTGCATAACCAAGTGCGGGTCTGGATTCCACTGCACCAGAATGCAAAGGAGGAGAATCCACAAGATCTTAAAATCTTTATGTACTGAAGTTATAAATCAAGCCTAGGTGTTGTAGAACAGTCTCCAAGGGATTGCTTTGGACTGGTACAACAGGAATGGAGAGTATTTGCCAGGCTACTGCAATGATTTGATGGTTTGCAGCCCAAATAGAGGAGCCTTCCCAAGCTGGCCACCATGCTCAGACCCACTCCCACACACACTGAGAAAAGGCAGCAGATTGCAGAGGCTTGGTGACCAAGGGTTATGGGTGCTGTACAGCTTTGAGACCCTCCACCAGATCTGAGGGGCCTTAAACCCCTAAAGACCCAGTGGAGAGGCAAGAAGCCTTTGAAGCCTGCCCAAGCTGCAGTGTGGGGTTGTGAACCTTGTTGTTCTCTGTGAGAATGTTGCCTTTACAATTAAACCCCACGCAAACCCCCTTCCCTCGCTACCACTTGTGTTACCCCAGTGAGAGATCTGACATTTGAGACCGAATGGGAAGTCAAAGAATGTGAGGAATTTGGTGACTCAACATAGAGTTTATTATACCAGCCCTACCGTTTAAGCCCATGTAATGTAAAATTGTTTCATGGCATGTGGCACAGTTCTGTGGGTTAATTTATAAGCAAACAATAACGATTCAAATAGGGATTTTTCCCTGTGCCTACATAAACTTGTTATCTGTTTGGCAGAGGGGATGCTGCAAAGAAACACACATTTACATTTTTCACATTGATGCTATTTGCTTTTCCTGGAGCAGCTCAATGGTGCATTGACTGCGAGGGCTTTACTACTGAACTTGACCTGGGAGTGGCATGGAGATAAGCCAAATGGTAAGAGAAAAGGAGTCCTTTGTGTGGGGATGCCAGTATATTAGGTCTCACGTTTAGGTCACACACTTGTCAGGGGTTCCTTCAAAGTGATGGATTCTTCTGCTAAAATTTAATGATGTCAGTTAAATCACAGGGTCATGAACCAGTGCATGTGCTGGAAATGGTTTGCCGAGGGACCATGAAGACAAGGCCTTGTGTCAGGAGCCTTCCAAAGCAAATTGGATTTTCCACACAGCAATGGCTGCGTTTGAAGGTCTCTCAGTGGCCTGTAAAACTCTCCACCAGTGATAACGAGACAGAATTGCCAAGCGCTGAAGCAGTGCCACAAGCATTACAGAACAAATCACTGCACTCTCACTACATAATAGCTTCTTGATCGCCAGTCAAAGAAAGAATTATCCTAACCAGCAACCAGGCTGGAGGAGGCTGCTCCCCCTCTGCCAGGAGGTTATCCCAGAGCTCCTGGGTTAAATGTGCTGCTGAGAGCCTGGGGGTTCCTGGGAATGTCAGTCTGGAGCGGGGTAAGGTGGGGTTTAGGTTGGGTGCACAGAAAAGGATGGAACAACTTGATGTCAAGACTTGTGTTCCTGAGCACCCCTATGGGGTCATCTGGCCCTGCTGGTGTCCAGCCCCAGGACAAGCCCTGCTCAGGCGTGTCATGCTGAAGGAAATGTGGCCCAGTGTGAGCATAGCTGGGTATCTGTGTGGACAGCTCAATTCTCCTCTGTTTTCAGTCTGGGTAGTAAGAAGAGTGGGTGCAAGGAATGACTTTCTCTTCAGCACACCATGAGATGGGGTCACTTGCCTGGTTATATATGGACCTGATGGAAGGCATGAGAAGATCCTATGTCAGAGAGGAATTGGGTTGAAGAGGCTCAGCCTGCTTCCTGTCAGTCTATAGTAAGAAGAGTTTTGGAAGTCTGCCCTCCCTACCTTTTTCCTGTGTGAGGTCTGCAGTTTGTGTGCAGATCCACGAACAGAGAGCTTCTGCACTGTGACCCTTGAGGACAGGACTCCTTAATCATGATGTCCTTCCACCCACCTCACAACTATTTATACATGGATTGCATAGAACGAGCTTTTCTGACAGACTGCTGAAGCCATTGAAGCAGAATAACCTCCCACCCAGCTCCATTGGCCGTGCTGGAGCTGCAGGAAGGATGATTTGGCTCATTACATAGCATCCTTAACTGCAATGGCTTGCTAGGCATCTTAGTGCGGAGCCAGCGGGTCAGGGGTTCAACTTGAACTTAAACCCAATGCTAACAAATGGGGGAAGTTCCAGTTGTGAAGGCAGTCTATTTTAATGATGAGGTCATGCACAGTGTCTGTTAAAGATGACTTCTGTCCTAAGCATGAGAAAATAAAGTAAAAGCTAAAAGCCCCAAGAAAGACATCTCAGAAAATAGTCTAAATCCCAGTGTTCTGGTCAGCTCTTCTTTAGCTGTGTTCATTAAGGGCTTTCATGTGATGGAGGCGGTACCATGGCTGCACCAGACCTGGTATTTGAGATCGGGGGCTCTCCAAAAGCCTTGCAAAAGGGTGATCTGGAGTCACACTCATATTCATTATTTAATGTTGGTTGTCTTTCAAAGCCTGACGATGCAAAAGCACTTTTTGAGCTCTAAAAAGGCTCATGTTGTGAGGTTGTACCGAGCCTCAGCTTGAGGTTCCCAGGTATCATGAGGAGCTGGACCACTTGGGGGACATGAGCTGTAATCCTCTGCCTGCCCTGCAGCTTGTGATCCTATGGGCCAGCTCTTTAGTCTCAGTTTCTTTCTTTATACCATGATGTAATGGTACCTTGTGAAGATGAAGGGGGCAATGTAAGTGTGGAGGGTAATTGCTATAATTGGTTTGCTTGTTTGGGTTTCCTAATGGCCCATGTACATGTGGGGACTGACATGCTTGTCCCTGTCATTTCACTGTCTGAACATTTCTTTGTAGAAACAGAAGTTTCTTTCTTCCTTGGTCAAACCCTTTCTCCAAAACAGCAAGGGCAGGATTCTGCATTTCTCCCCCTGCCTTCACACACCAGGGGAGTTCATTTTCCTCCTTTTTCCCATTCCATGAATTTTAATTGATTTTACAAGGAATCAAACTAAGTCAAGCTATTGGGAATGCATCCTGAAGCGTTCACACTGAACCCGCAGGATACCTGCCTGCACTACTGCTGCTGCTCTCAAGGCTGGCTCCCATCCATTCTCACACCAGTTTAGCTGAACTGGTTTTAAAAGCAGTTTGGAGGCAAACTGCCCTTCATTAGGGACTGTAGTGACAGGACAAGGGGTAATGGAGAAGTTTAGATTGGATATAAGGAAGAAGTTCCTTACTGTAGGGGTGATGAGGCACTGGAATGGGTTGCACAGGGAGGTTGTGAATGCTCCATCCCTGGCAGTGCTCAAGACCAGGTTGGACACAGGGGCTTGGGTGACCTGGTTAAGTGTGAGGTGTCCCTGCCCATGGCAGGGGGGTTGGAACTGGATGATCTCAAGGTCCTTTCCAACCCAAACCGTTCTGTGATTCTATGATTATGTGCTTAACCACGTCATCCCTGAGCTTCAGCTTCTATTGCCACCTCCAAAAGCAGAGGGAAATTCAAGCCCCTTGCTCATCTGGCCCTCACCTTTCAGCTGAGATTACCACTGTGAAGATGGGTAATCCCTGCTTTCTCACCAAGGCAAGCTGCAGGCAGACAAACATCAAAGCATTCTGGAACACGAGATTTGCCATAGATTTGCTTATGTAGGTGTAGGAAAGCCAAGAGCTCCTTACTGGGTGAGCTGCATGGTCACTGCTGGCCTTGAGCCGGGGACCACATTGGTCACACATATGCTGACCACTGGCTTCTCCAGCCTGAGCCTGGACTGAGCGATGGAGAAAGCAGTTCTGGTTCCACCCAGTCTCTGAAGGATTTGATATATTTTGCTGCCAAAAGCAAACAGCATAAATCATGTCTGAGAGCAGAGCTGCCTGGCTCCCTTGGAGGGAAAGTGCCGTCAGGGTGGGGCGAGAGGACACAAGGGTGCAACGCTGCTTTTAGGCTGATGTGGTACAAAAATCCCCCCCGAAGCTGCCTTCAGCCCAGTAGAACTGGAGTGGTGGGTGGCTCTGCCATGGGCACGCCAAGTGAGTTCTTGGAAGCGAGGGTGCCTGGGGACCGCCGCTTGGGTGATGCTGTACGGAACCCGGGATGGCCTCGGGGTTCATCCTGTTTCCAGTGCGATGTGTGTGTGTGTTTATGAAATCTATCTCCCTGGGTGATGTCATGACATGATGAGAAACTGGGTCATAAATTAAAGGAAGAGAGAGAGAAAAAAAATAGACCCCACTGTGGGTCAGATGCTGGCAATAAATTTAGATAACAGCTCATCAGTGCTTCTTCCCTTGCTCTCGAATGTGTGTGCATGTTGTTTTCCAGTTGGGAGAAGAGCTGGTGAAAAGCAGCTGGTTTTTATTTGTTCTCCATCCACGTCTGATTTGATAGTCCTCCTTCTGCCCACTGAGACGTGCTCGGGAACTCTCCCAGCCCCTCTGCTCACTCATTTCCTTGGGCATCAAGGAGTTTGGGACTGCTGGAGCTTGGTTTCACAAGCTGACAGCATTCCAGAGGTACAAAGGGCTCCCTCATGATCACAGGGCTCAGGTCCCAGCAGGCCAGAGGGCACGGCCACATCCTGCAGTGGGGCTGTCTATGAGGTGTTGTGGGTTTGGGCCTGGGAAGGCAGCAGTGGGGATGCATTTCTCTTGCTGACATGAAGTCATTAGTTTGGTTTTAGGCAGTTCTGGGGCTCTGGAGCCCAGGAGGAGCTCAGCTTCCATCCAGGCTCTGTGAACGTGCTCACCACCAAGGCTGATGGAGAGGCAGCCGCGCTGCAAGGAGGGAAGCAGGCTGTGGTTTGGACCAGTGGAGGAAGGCAACCTAATGGTGAGGTGGGTAGTGTGTGTATGTGTGAAAAACCAAGGTGAGGGCAGGGCCATGTGTGCCCCTACCTGTATTACTAAGGCTAAACAAGAGAAGAGTGAGCATTTGGTAGTGTGAGACTCCCACCAACTTCACCAAACTTCAAATCAAACCTTTAAAGGCCAAGCCCATGAGGCTCCTTCACACCACGCTGCTGCAGGACTCTCCCATCAAAGCATTCTGTAGGCAGATAGCTTCCTTCAGGAGACACGTATGAGTGTCTGGCTCAGGGCAAGACAACCTCTCTGGTCCTGTCCTCCCTCTGTGTGCTATCCCCTGCTAAATGCAAGATTAAGGTGTCTGCTCCTTCTCCCTTCCTCCTGCTGCAGCTGCCCGTTGGTGTCCAGATCATTAGTGCAGGCATAAACCATTAGCGAGGGTGGTTGGTCATGGGATGGTTGAGCTCTCTACTGAACCCAAGCTTTGAAGCAGATCTTCCCTGGTCTGCAGCCCTCCTGAGCACAAGCAGAGGGACAGGTGAGGTTATCTGAGCCTGGGAACTTCCCCTTTTCTTGCTAGATGGGAAGGGGATCTCCCTGTACAAGCCTGGAGCTGCGGTGCTGAGCTCCCGGCGCTATGCCCGGGCAAGTCCCGACCGTGCTCCCCTGTCATGTGCTGAGAAGGGAACTTGCAGCTCATGTAACCCTCACCTGTGATCCGAGGGGGGTTATGGGCTCTGTGGCTTTGCCTCAGGCTCACAGATGTATTTCTGGGAGTCCCAGCTTAAGTCCTGTGCAGGGGACGAGTGGGGACTGCAGAGCCCCTGATGCAGAAGGTCCTGGGTAAGGGAGGGAGGGATGTGACCCTTCTGTACGTCAAATGCAAACGTGGAAATAATAAGGTGGGAAATGTTCTTGAACCCCTCTCAGGAACAAGTTTTCTTTGGGTCAGCTTGAATTTTTGGCCAAAATTCACGGCTGGTTTTATTCCAGACTTGTTCCTCTCTGCTGTTTTATCTGTGCAGCTTGCATGCTAACAGCCACGGAGGCAGTGCAGCCCCATGCAAAGGAGCAGCCAGTGTCCTCGGCTGTGTGCTGAGCCCCGGAGCCTCCCATGGTGAGCAGAGTGCAGCCGAGGGGGGATTTACCCTGTCCGGGGGCTGGGGATGACACGAAACTTGGCCCCAGCAGCTCTGGCCTGCAGTGACCGTGCTGCTGCACACCCTCCATCTGACTCTGCTTCAACAAGTTCAGTTTCGAAAAGCAGGATCACTTGTTTTACTTCACCAAAGCCCGGTGAGATAGCGAGGGTTCCGGATAGGATCTGCAGTGCTCAGGTTCAGGTATCAGTTGCACAATTTCCTGGGTTATTTCAACACTCTTTTCTCCTTTTCTTTCTTGCCTTCTCTTTTTTCGATGAGCTTCTTTGCATACTGGATAAACCTTATATAAGCATATGCTGGGTTGGAAATCTTCTTTGTTTTTCAGTATTTTTTTTGGCAGAGAGCTCCTGGCACATGATGCAGCACTCAGAGCCATCAACCGTAGCTGTGATACAGATGTTCATTGCCTGTATAATCTTTCTCATATCAAGCAATTACCCTGAGCCAGTTGCTTTATTTTAAGCACCTTGTTGTGGGAACGGAGCTGTAAATGCACGAATTGCTGAGTTCCCTCATGGCTTTTTTACAGCAGGCAAACAAAGAAGCTCAGCGAAGGGCACCAGTGGAAATCAAACATGCAGGGTGCTTTAGATAAGACAGGACAGCCACTAACAGGGAGTTTGAAAAGTCGCTCTCCAAAGAGATACACTGGAGGAGTGCCAACAGCACATAGCTGTGTGGAGACTAAATAAAACCAGGTGAGTTTCCTGCCATTGTGGAGTATCAAATGTGATTTCCATTTGTGATGGACGTGCTGTTTCTGCCAAGATCATCTGGAGGTTTTCGGTTTAGGACTTATTTTTGTTGGCTTAATATAGAGCTGCAGAGCGCTAAAAGGGAATGTTGCAGCAATGGCATTCACAGCAGAGGAGAAATGCCCTTATCGGAGAGAAAGGCTGCTCCTGGGAGAGGGCTTTTCTCCTGTCAGCAGTATAAGTCTTAAGATTGCTTCTAATGCAAGACAAGTGGGGAAACCCATGAGAGGAAACGATGCTGATCCTCAGTCCGGAGCCACCAGGTAACATCCTTCCTAAGTAAGGATCTGGCTCGCTCCAAAGAGATCATTCAAGAACTAGGTGTGAACCTGAGATCTAGATCAGGTTGTTTTGCACTTCTGAAGTGATACAGAGAGGCTGGCAAGCTGCCCTACAGCAGCAACAACTAAATCAGAGAAGGTTTCCGTCTCCCACAGTGATGTGCATGGGTGGAGCAGAGCAGCGTGTCGGGACAGGGGGATCTGCCCTGGCTCTGCTTTGCCACACAATCAGAGCTGGGTGTGTGTCACCACGGTGATGCTCAGCTCTTGTCTGCCCGTGCTGGTGCCTGTTCCCTTCTCCTCCAGCTCTGGAGCCTCAGGAACCTGGTGCAGTTACGCTCTGAGGCTGTGCCCATTGACCATTAAGACGTGTCCAGGGGTACCCGCTGGTCCAGTACACACTGAGCGAGCATCACATGTGCAGGCAATCCAGGAGCAGCCCTTCCCTGCGGCTTGGAGTGCACCGAGTTCACTTGAGCTCGAATGCTCAAGGGGTTGCCCGGAGCAAGGCCCAAAGGGGGATCAGCTTACATGAGCAACAAGAACATGCAGTAAAAATAGTTAATGCTAATGATGTTCTGAAAGGGATATTAAACTTGCTGCTTCAGGGTTAAGGAATGTGCAGCTCTAAGAGGCCAGAGTTAAATAGAACGTGCTGGAAAATGAGTCCAGACCTGCTACTGGATCAGGTGGTGGGAGCCCTGGGACGTGATGCTCTCCTGGAATCATGAATTTGGCATTTTTCAGGCTTTTGCAGATGGACACGAGCTGATTTCTGAGCAGCGGTTGCTTACTTGTAATAAAATGCCACGTAACTGAGCAACAACTTCCTTGTAGGAGATCTGTCAAAACAGGGGGCTTGGAAGGGAGGCAGCATCCCAGCAAAATCCATACTGATTTTGGAATAGGTATGGCCATTTACACGTTCTGTGCCTCCTGCCTGAGGTGTAAATCTCTCTTCTTAGAAGGTAAGCCATTAAAACCTTGTTTGAGTGGCTCTGGGCTAGGGAAGAAGGAGGGGAAGGAAGTGCAGATATGGCAACCCAGCTGCCATGGATGTGTCCTCTTACCATGGAGTGGCCACTGCAGGCAGCTCCTGGGTATACTGGTGTAGTGGTTATGGGCTAGAGTGAAAACAAAAGAAATGAGGGCATCTGCCATTCACAGGTAGGTGAATGGACTTCTTATTTGATCCTAGGCCTCACAGTGTAGATCTGAGCCACGTTCCCACCTGGTGTGACCTGAGATGCTGGGATCCAGCCTGTTCCCTCTGGAGCATGGCCCTGAGGTGTGTGGCACATGGAGGTGCCAGACTCAGCGGGGACACTAAAAGGGCTTTGACCTGCCTCTGTGGAGCAAGGGGAAAACATGGATGTTCCTTGAATGTTCTTGTCCTGTCGCAGGGATTTTTGCTGTGGCCAAGGTCTTCCCATAGAGCAGTGGCAGTGGCACTGCCATCTTGCTGGGCCATTCCTTTCTCTGCAGAGCCAGTGCAGGGGAAATGACAGGAGTGGTCTGGAAGCCACAGCAGATCTGAGGGGACATTGGAGTTGGGGTTGGCCAAGGGGAAAGGAATCATTCAAGGAGAGCAGTGGTTGCAGAAGGGGATCAAACAATGTGCTTCCCCCACATCTGGGTTCATGGCATCCTCCCACCAGCCCTTTGCTGGGCCCAGGATCAAGAGGGATTATTTAGACATTTGCTTGTTATTCCAAAGCCATTTTCTTGTTTCTGGAATAGCTGAGCCTGGGCTGGGGTTTTGTAGGAGTTTTGCAAGAGACTGTAATGGACAGAACTTGTTCACTCCTCAGAAATTCCCCAGAGCCAGCAGTCTAGAGAAGGTTCTTCTGTCAACAGTTGTTGATGGTGTTGGTTAACACCACCTCTTCCCTTTGGCAGATCATGCTGCGCTCTTCCAGGACTTTCATTTACAGGAGGCTCTTGGCAGCCTCCTGCTTCCTAGATGGAAAAGCCAACAAACAGTCTGCTCCTCCTCACCAGACTCGTACTGTCATTCCTTCAGAGACAGGATCCCGTCTGTTGCTCAGCCTTGATGTAAGTCTGCTGATTTTCTTCCTCCACTTCTCACCAAACCCCTCTTATTCTGCGCGTGTGTTTGGGACACGTGTTGGGACAAAGCTTCACCATGTGTTTTTCCTAAGAAGATGGTGGGGAATAGGTGTCTTTGGAAATATCAGACTGATTTTGAAGGTTTTTTTCCCTATTTCCCCTAAAAGAAAAGAACGGAGCTATGAGGCAGGCTCAAAGCAAGCGGGGCTTGCTGGCAGCCAAAGGTAAAACGACCACAGCCATCCCTCAGAGGGCATAAACTGTGTTTATGTCTCTGCTGTTGCAGCAGGCACAACTCCTTTGTGTCTCACAGAGCTTAGTAGCTCTTCTGCCATCACTGGTCTTTGAAATACGAGAGCAAAACTGATTTCAGGGGAGAAATAAATGGATGTAGAGCAAGGATGAATTTGGCTTCTTGTGCCACAGGAATGCAAGAAATCACCCAGCAAAGGAAAGCGAGACAATGTGAACCTCACATAAATCTGGGGGGAAATTTTAATCCAAAGTACTCACTGACCTTCCCTGGTGCTCCCCTTCATCTCACCCGTGTTTTATTCCTCTGAAACCCAGCCCCACCACTGGCAAACCTTCAGAGAAGTCAGTTCTTGCACAAACAGGAAAGCAGACTCCCTTCCCACTAATTTAGGTGGTGTTTCCAATCCATGGCCAAAGGACACAGGGGCAGGGAGGTGCGTTTGCCTCCAGGACCAGGTTTGGGGCTGGTCTGGAAGAGATTAATTTCCCAGGGAGGCAGATGAAGCCCTTCCTGGGTGTCAGGGGCAAATTCAGAAGTTTCATCTGGTTGTCCTATGGGGAACTGTTTCATGGACCCCTCACCATGCATCCAGGGGTGTCCAAGTGTTGGACCCCACCATTGCCCCCCCACCATGAATGCATTTCCCAGAGGCAGACTGGGATGTAACTCAATCCCATTTCAGTTGAGTGAAGAGAAATTAAACATGATGGTATCTGGGACCGACCTTCCTGGATCTTCTCCTTCTGTGAGTGTCACAACACCCTCAGCAGTATCTGAGGTTATCAAAGCAACCCAGGCCTGGCCGCTGTCTTTGATCTTGTCATAGCCAGCAAGATGTAAATTGGAGAGGCGACAGCATAGGCAGAGGGAAAGGTGAACTTGTTCCACCTCTGCAGGTTGGACGGGCAGGACAAGAGGGGATTTCAGGAAAATAAGCAGCTTGTAGGGATGTGGGAGGACAAAGGCTGGAAGGAGCTGGTAGGGGCTGCGGTGGGATGGCAGTGAGGGTGGCAGTGATCAGGGGATGGCTGCAAAAGCAGCCAAGAGGCTTAGGTGCTCCTGTAGTGTTTGGCCTAAGAGGGGTAAAAAGGAGACAAAGCAAAAGGAGGGTTCTGGCCCCAAAGAGTTGGGTGGGAAAAGTGGGCAAGCTGCCATGGAAGTCACTGGGGTATCTTGGAGGTTGTGTCCTGCCTAAGGGCTGGGACAATCAGACTGTGCAATCCCATTTCTACAGGGTGGCAGAAACCAGAGCTGTCTAGGAAGTGGACTGGAAAAGCTAAAAGAGGGACAATCAGCGCAGCCTTGTTAGGATAAGGTGAGCTTAAGTGCTTGGTGGTGAAGGGGCCCAGCACAGGAGCCAGGGACTGGTGTCAAAGGGAACCCTGAAGGGTCTGGGATAGGGAAGCTGCACTCGGGGGCAGCACATGTTAACTGCGTATGGTGAGGAAGAGCCCTTTCCAGTGCTGCTGACCCTGAGTTATTTGCAGTTCACTGGGAATGAGCAGTGGAATTACAACAAAGAAGTCATCCTGATGGACCAGAAAAGCCCTTGGACATGCTTTTTCCATGGAAGCCAGCTTGGTCCTATTAGAACCTACAGTACATCTCCTAGGTGTAGGGTTTGCTGTTGATGTGTATATGCATTATTCCTTTAATAAAGGCAAATAACCCCAGGGAATGCGTCCATTTAATCTTCAGCTTGTCTAACCTGCACAAAGTGAAAAGGGAAAACCCTCAGCTGCTGGCCCAGACCAGGAGGTTTTCTCCACGTGGACCTGGTGCATGCACCCAGCCTGCTCCTGACACGCTTCCAAGGATCCCTGTCTGAGTCCCAACCCCTCCCCAGCCACTCTGTGTCGAGAGAGGCCAATTCAATACCCAGCGTACGCAGCCTGTGCTGTTCTCACTTCCAGATTCTGAATCACTTCCTCCATTCCGGCGGCCGTGTCTGTCCATCTGCGTTCGGGCTCATCCAGCTCCCTGATTCCTTTGCTTCCTGAGCCCTGCAGCTTTGAGTGCTGCCCTGCCTGTGTTACTGTGGCCGGAGATGAGGCTTTGCTGGGCTGCCAGCAGAAGCATCCCTTGGTGCTGCTGGGTGTAGCTGTGGGAGAAGTTGGCTGCCATTGCTTTATCTCTTAGGGCAGGGTAGGAGCCATCATGCACAACCCCATTTGACAGGAGAAGGGACAGAAATCTCTTCCCCCCAGTGCTGGGTTTATGCCCTCCATCAGTGTGTGGGACCTGGGATGCCTCCTTGCATTGCTCTTGGCCCCATGAGATGGACATAGATCTGGGTGCGGAGCTTGGTGGGAGGAATAGAGGTGCTGACAAGGTGATGAATCCCCCAACAAGGGAGCATTGGCCTGGCCTGGAAAATGGGAATGCCCCCAACGTTTGCACAGCTGGCAACGTGCTTGCTGCTGGATATAGGCTAGGAGGGACCTGTGCTGGGATATATCTGCTTCCTTTCAAGTCCTTTCCTCTGCTCACACCCTTGAGGGCAGTGCACACACGTATCCTGCAGACCCAAAAATACACTGGCTGATGTCTAGAGGAAGAACTACCTTTTACAACTGATCAGCAGCCAGAAATCCTCTTTGGCTTCACTGGCCTCTCTCTGTCTTGTCCGGCATACTAGATATATTTTGGAGCTATTGCACTTGGGTCTCCACTAGAGAGAATTAATCAGAGCTTTGAGAACTGAGGTATCTGAGGAGCCAATCCATCCTTTATGAAGAAGAAAAGGTTTGCACAAAGGGAAGTGAAAACAACAGGAGGTGAACACACTGACTTCAAGGAAGTTTGTCAGTAACATCCCCAGGTTGCCCTGCAGTAATTAAGCCCATGGGCAATAGGCACTGCTGTGTTAGATGTGAAAATGCACTGGTTAGGGGAAACAGACTCATTTCTTGATGCTGTGCCTGAAACACGAGGTGCCCGTGCCTCGGCTTATCGATGGGAGCAGCCGCGGCGCCCCGAGTGCCTGAGCCAAGTGCTATTTTGGCTTGGCCAAAACAAATGGAAGTTTCCCCTCTCTTTGCAAGTTTTAAAACATAGGTTGTCAAGTGAAGGAAATTGTGCACGACGATGATGAATGGTTGTGAAATCCCGTTTGCCAGAAATATTGCTGGATTCTGCAATTTAGCTGCAAATTACAGAACTCCAAATGCAGCCCTATGGGGTGGATACAACCAACCTTCCCTGTCTGTGCTGGCAGCCGTACCCCTCTCGTCCCTTTGCCTTCACCCGTTTCACTCCACCCAGCCATTTTTAGCCCCAGGGCATCTTCAGAAGACACCATTCGCCTTCCAAGCGCTGCAGCGGGGTCCTCGACTGGGATAAGCTGCGGGAGCTGAGCTGGAGGCAGCTCTGACAGCTCCCATCTGCTGGCGGTCTGGCCCCACAGCCCTTCTGAGCTATTTCAAGATGAGCAAAACGGAGTCGTTGGAAATTGTGGGTTAGTTGAGCAGTCTTGGCTCTAGCGCTGGATGGTGCTGAAGTAGGCATAGCAACAGGAAAGGAATGTTCCCTGTAAAAAGATAACCGTGCTCTGCCGAGGACGTGGAACAGTAAAGTTTGTTAAAGCAATCAGTATGTGTCATAATGTTTATTTAACTGAGAGCAGGGACGATGGAAAAGCATTGCAGCTGTGGAGAAGCCCAAGAGTGCTGAGGAGAGGGATGGGGAGCATAGATTTAGTAGCTGTCTTCCCTTGAAAAAGAAAACAAGCTGTGCTATCAAGCAATCACTGGGGCAGATAGCGGGAGGTACAGAAGGTAGCTGCTGACTGCTAGCTCTTCTGAAGAGATGAGGTTAGAGTTTTATTATCTGAAGTTCACTTTCAGGTTAACAGCTTGGAGGATGTGGTTGCAACTCTAAAGGGAACAAAATTTAATTCTTCTCTAAACATAAGCTATTTCTGTTTGAAGGCAGATAACCTCTTTGGCTCTGTTATTTGCCAGTGGTAGATAGAAAGATTGGAGCAGCAGAGTGATGCTTGAATTCCTCCAGCAAATAAAAGGGGAGAACTTGACACCAGCAGAGTCAGTGTGGGGCCAAATTCTGCTTTATCCCATTTCCTGGGAAGCCCTTGCAAAGAGTCTCTCTGGTGTGACTCCTGCTGCAGGAGGCCAAAGCAAGGCAGAAACAGGACTCTAGGTGATTCGTACAGCAATAGATGAAATCAGATACTCAGCAGAGTGCTCTGGCAGGGGGATCTGTGAGGCTGGAGAGCAGTGCCAGGGGATGTGGGAAACTCACTGGGCTTGCTGCAAGTTGACTTTCCCCTTTGTCCCCCCCACAATAAAAGCAAGAAAAATTGCTGCATTTTATTTAACAGCAGTTAAAAGTGCTGTTGGTCAAAATTGGGAATGATGCGAGTTTGGGGAATGCAAGCCTTTCCTTCGCTCTGCCAATTGTATTTTAGTCGAAGGCAAGGTTTTCTATCAATAAGGGGAAAATATTGTCTCAGTTGTTCTTGGGCCATCTAACACTGAGTCAGCCAAAGTACTTGCAATGTGTTGAGTAGGAAACAGTGCAGCATTGGTTGCCCAGGAGCAAGCCATCCTCTTCCCATCAACGTTCCTCATCAGTGTGTGTGAACGAAGACTTGCAGAACCCTCCCTCTCAGACACAGGACAGTGGCTGCCTCCAAACCTGCTCTCTTTTCTCCTTATATACAGCCCCTTTGAGACCTGCAGCTCATCTCTGCCTTTGAAAGGGAGCTGGTACAGATGGGATGTGCTGGAGTAGCTCTGTAATGCGCATTGTAATGCACATTGCACTTATCCTGCTCCTCTCTCTGATGGCTCAACCGCTATCTCTGTAACAAACTCCAGGCTTCCCAGTCGCCCTGCAGAAAAAGCCCTATAAAGCCCATTTCAGAGACCAAATTGCCCATAATTTACATGCCTCTCCTCACTTTGAAACGCAAGACGGCTGATGATAACATCATGAGTGACAGAAGTGGTATCTGTTGCTAATTACAAACTGACATTTTGGTCAAGCAGAGTGATGGGGCCCATAAAAAGCTTATTCAAAGTTGCTTTTCTCCCACTTCAAACACAGGCTGGACACAATGCCAGGCATTTTCCACCTTCAGAAGGAGGACTCCCTCCAAACTGGCCTGGCGGCTCCTTCCTCAGGAGAGAAATGGCTCAAAGAAGCAGAGGTTACAATCGTCTGGTCTTCACATGGACTGAGCTGACCCTTTAATGATGGAAGTTGTTCATCTTTCATGGAGCACAGCAATAGCCATTTAGATTTCCAAACCACCTTCCAGGCTGTCCCGCAGCTCACCGTTCCCATAGGGAAGTGCCACCACTATCAGCTGGTCAACTGAGTGGGGAGCCTGAGATTGCTTCATGTTGGAGGAGCATGGTGTTGGTGCCTTGGGCTCCTTTTACTCCAGCCACCAAACCGCCTTCCTCCCAGTGCTGATGTCTGGGTTTGTTTTTGCTGTAGCTGCCAGACCTGCTGCTCCTAGCACTGTGCTCCAGAAAATCTGTTCTTCCCACCCTGCTGTGTGTTTCAATCACTGCTCTCCCCTGCGTGCTTCTTGCTGATGCTTTGCCCCGTGGCTGCTCACAGGACTGCTGTTTTTCTGTTGTTGAAGGCTGTCAGCTTTCATGAATGCTGACCTTAAACAAGCACTGCTGACAAGAACTCATTGCTGTGCTTTTGGTCATGCACAGAGAGCTCTCCCACACTGCATCTCCAGCAGAGCCAAGTCTGTGACCCCACAGCAGAGTGGCATCTCCCTGTACCCAAACCTGCATCTGCCCAGCCTCTGCTCAGTGCAAAGAGCAGCACCATTTCCTTGATAGTGTATTTCAAACACGAATTAAGCTGATGCAACCCTGTGCAAAGATGTTATTGCTGGTTTAAACCTGCCTCGTCTCACGTTGGGCTGTGATGCAGCGTGTGTGAATGTGGCTGAATTATACACAGTGAGTTAAGAGAGGTCCTGGTGGATGGTTCTTCTGTGGCTGCTACAAACATCAGTCCTTAATGTGCTGCTGGGCTCCTTGCTTCACTTGCTTCACATAGCCTTTCTTTAAGCATTTAATACTGGCAGCTAAAGGTCCTGGGATAAGCTCAACAGGGCTTTATCAGACCTGGAGTAATCGTTTGGATGGAGCTACAGCTGGTAGATCACATCCTTGTCATTAGCGATTGCTTTGCTGTGGAAACGGGGAGATCTTCCTTTGTAGGAGGAAGGTAGCATTTCAGGGCATCTGCTCCTGCAGTGCATAACCCAGAGCGGTGACAACAGGGATCTGTGGTTGGTCTCTTTGCCCAGGAAACAAGTGATAAGACAAGAGGAAATGGCCTCAAGTTGTGCCAAGGGAGGTTTAGATTGGATATTAGGAGAAATGTCTTCACTGAAAGGGTGGTCAGGCATCGGAACAGGCTGCCCAGGGCAGTGGTGGAGTCACCATCCCCCAGGGGTATCTAAAAGACATTTAGACATGGCATTAGGGATGTGGTTTAGTGGTGGGCTTGGCAGTGCTGGGTTAAAGGTTGGACTCAATGATCTTTGGGGTCTTTCCCAACCTAGATGATTATATGATTCTGTGATGCCTATGCCCTGTGGGACCTCTAACAGATCCCATTAAAACTGCTGATTAAACTCCCATTAAATCACCCCACTGTGCTTTCCAGGCTTCGCCACAGCCCAAACTGAATTCCTTCTTTCATCCTAAGGACAAACACATGATTGTCCCACCGAGCTCGGTGTCATTCATGTCTCATTCATGTATAACCTTCAGTTTTTTCCTGAAGCCTTTGGCCTTGGCTGGATGCTGCTGTAGGCAGCAACATTTCATCCTGACCGTGTTTTCTCAGTGTCATTTTGTGATGCCCCGTGAAGCTGCCTTCAGAACCCTTCTCCATTGTCTGCTGTGGAAAAAGGATCTTCACCCCATGAAAAGAGGGACCAAAAGTAAGACTTAGGATCCTGCGCTGCAAACCTGGTTCCTGTACGGATTGAAGGAGAATGTTTCCAACCAAAATGCATGAGTGCCCCAACTACACAGCGGGGAGCAGGGCCAACACAAAGAGCTCTCTGCACCCAGCCTGGTGAGGAGTAAATAAAGCTCCTTGTAGGAAGGTTGTTGGCCTGAATCTTAATGCATTGATAATGCCACCCCCAAGCCCCAAGCCTGCCCAGCAGCATCCCCATGAAGAGGACAATCCCCAGCACCACTGTGTCACATCCCTGTTGTCTGAACTCTGCTGGTGAGTGGCATTTTGTAAAGCTTCTGCTGGCCCAGTGCGCTGTGAGGAGCACCCAGGTCTCCATCACCCCCTCAGAGCTGTGTCATGCAGGCTGGGAAAGATGATTGCATCAGGGATTTGGATGCCAAAGCTGTAAAGCCTGGCAGAGGCTTTGCTCTTAAATGTAAGGGTGGGAAAGTTATCTTGTTTTCTGGTGGTGATAGGAGAAGAGGTTCATTGGTGCAAACCCCCAGAGGAACCAGCCTGCAGTCCTCCTGGCGAACAGGGTTTGTCCATCACAGCAGAGAGGGGCATGCTGGGGTGGGCTCCCTGCGTGAGCCAAGCTCTCCTGAGGACCTTTTCCAGTTGTAGGGGAGGTCACTTGACAGGCACCAGGAAGATCTGTGCTATTTGCGTGGTTTATGCAGCTCATGGCTAACGGCTCATTGGGAGCTGCACCGTGCGGATAAACCTTGCCCTTCCAGAGGAGGATGGATGGAACTTGCTGCGTTGGGTTCAGTTGGCACAGATCTCACCTGAGCTCTTTATCTCATCAAACTCAAACATGGAAACTGATGACTCGGGTGAACTCCACCCTGGGAGCTTCTGCTCCCACTGTCAGGGTGGGGGGGCTTGGGTCTCTCTGCTGGCGTTTCCAGGTGGACTAAGAGCCCTGACAGACAGCCTCATGGCGGATGCTGAACCCTTCGCTGTCCTTAGGGACCCAGCTCACCCCAGCAGGATTTCTGTCCCTTGGCTCCTCCTGCTCCTCACCTCCAGCAGTTAGCTCCCACTGCAAGGACGCTGGCTGGTGTTGGGGTGCCCATCTTAAGAAGGAGCAGATAAGGGGCATGGACAAACTCCCCTCCGTTTTGGGGCAAATATCTCCAAGTTGTGGACTGGTTGCACGGAGCAGGTGTGTGTGTTTGTGCCTCAAGTTGCAGCCTTTGAGTTACAGAATCATGGAATGGTTAGGGTTGGAAATGACCTCGAGGTCATTCAGTTCCAACCCCCTGCCATGGGCAGGGATGCCTCACACTAAACCATGGCACCCAAGGCTCTGTCCAACCTGGCCTTGAACACTGCCAGGGATGGAGCATTCACAGCCTCCCTGGGCATCCCATTCCAGTGCCTCACCACCCTCACAGTAATGAACTTCTTCCTTATATCCAACCTCAACTTCCCCTGTGTCAGTTTGAACCCATCACCCCTTGCCCTATCACTATAATCGCTGATGAAGAGAAGTTGGTTCAAATGAGTGAGAACTGAAATGCTCCAGCAAACTGCCATGGAAAACTTTGCTAGAGGGGGTTACTTAGTTTTCTGAGCTGGTATCAACTGTAGGTAGGACTGGTGAGCTCTTTCTGGACGAGATTTCAACTTGAGCTTACCACAGTGATTCTGCCATGTTAGTGTTGCTCTGTGGTCACCTGTGATGAGATGAGAAGGCACTGCTAATGCAGAGCGCTGTGCCCCAGCCTGTGCTGCCAGGAGTGGGGCAGGTGGGATGTGGGAGCTGGAAACGAGGTGAGAGCCCACTCCCCTCCTTCAGGCCTATTAAATGGATGAAGCCATCCCATCTGTAAGTTCATCCCTGCTTGTTTCTTACAGGGAGGTGCTGCTGGTAAGTGCTTGGAAGCTGTGTGTCTTGGGGAGTTTAGCTGTGGGGATGGCAGGGTTGTGTGCTGGGGTTTGGGGCTATGCAGCTTGGGGTGAGAGAAGGTGATGCAGTTTTCAGAGGAGAAATATTATTGTAGTAATTTAACAGGAATAATCATGTTTATTTGGTTTGACAGCAGCCAGGTCTGGGGCAGGAGCCCTGGGGCTGCTTTCTTGGAGGATGCTGGTTTTCAAAGATGCTGCTTATTCCATGTGTAGGGAGGACTGGAGTGCTGCTGGGGGTGAAACTGGCACCTGAAGTTGTTTCCCTTTGCCCATGGGCTTGTTTCCCTTGAAGCTGTGTGATAAAAAGGAAAATTCAGACAGATAAAGGCAATGTAACTGAGAGGAGTGCTTTGTTTTGGTTTTAATGCTTTCTTTGCTGCTTTAACCTGTGCCTTGCCAAGTACTGAGAAACCTGAGGGTTTCCTAGCATGTGGCCATTCTGAAGTAACTCTTGCTGTCTTGTTTCCCTTACCCTAGAGCCCTGTTTTAGGTGATGGGAAGAGGCAGGAGCAGCAAATGATCAACCTTTACATAGTTTAGGGCTGAAGGGGAGCATGTAGGTGAGGGCAGTCAGCTTTGCGAGGCAGCAGGCACCCTTTGCTGGCCCTATGGAAGTGCTCATCCACATGTGCTTACAGACCACCAAACCCCCCATGGGGTGCAGCCCCTAGGTGGAAGCAGCCTGTGTGGGATGGTGGGTGCCTAGGAAAACTGCATGCAGAGGGATGTGCTTGGCTGCTCCCTGTGGCTGCAGGGATGCTCTCATCTGATGGGGAAGGCACAAGCTCGCAGGGAGCCGTATCTGGTCCCATGTGCTTGCTTGGCTCTGCAGGAGGCTTTATGGGGGTGCCCTGGTGCAAGTCCTTGCGTGTTATTCCCGCTGTGTGACCACAAAAGCAGTTCTCAGGCAGCCCTCACCCCTGTGGCTGCGAACACGAGTACATACATGTGTGTGCACACGCTTTGCCCTGGAGGAGCGGTGGATGCTGAGTGCAGGCTGCAGAGCCCTGTGGTGGGTCTAATTCTGCAGCAGAGCACGGATACAGCACCCTTGGCAAGGCGAGAGGTGTCAAAGTGTAGAACCCCCTGACTGCCTTGCAGCAGGAGCCGCTGCTCTGCTCATGGAGCTTGCTCTCCACAGCAGATGCTTGCTGCAGCCAGCTCAGGCAACTGGGAGCTGAGAAAAGCTCTTAGCTCTGCTTTTGGCTTGGTGGCTGAGCCCCAGAGGAGGGCTGGGCCATGGTTAGCCTGTTGGTTGAATGGGGGAGACGCCATGCAGCCAAAAGGCTTTGTCAGCCCCTTGCAGCCTGCAAAGCCTTGGGGTGCTTTAAAGGGTGCAGTACATGTCAGAGGATGGAGCCGGATGGGTGCCTTCCAGCCCAGGTGATTTGAATGGCTCTGCTTTTTGTCCTGATTTGTCTCTCTAGCTGTGGTTTATCCTTCCCCTGCTCCAGCCCCATCCAGCTTGCTGGGCTGGGGATTTTTGCTCTGTGCACATCTTTGCTGGATGTTTGAGAAAGCTGAAGTGTCAGACTGACCCTCTGCTTAAGGAAGAAGGTTTCTATACAATTCCAGTCATGAATCAATCCGAGGGGATGCATTTTGCTGCACCAGTTAAATAAAAGATCATTAAACCTAACAAATGTTTCCCAGCTTGCCTGTGTTTTCATGCAGTGTTCAGCTATAAAGATGATCTGTGCTTATAACAACATAAGCAACGTGCTACTCAAAAGCAGGAGCGACTATATACACCTCTCTTCTCTTTATTTTTAAGCTGCCCAAGAAATATATACATGCATTCCTAATGCATTTACTTAAGCAGGAAGCAGAATAGTTTAAGATACAGTTTCAGCCTATTGTGAGTTATGTGCTCTGCAAAGATTGTTTCCTTTGTGTAGTAATTTTTCAAACACAGAGAAAAAAGCTGAAAAATCTTGTCAATTCCTTAATTGTAGGAAAGATCTGCAGGAATTTCCACTGCTTTTTCCCTCTCAAAGTGACATCTGAGACTGCTGATAAGGGGAAAAGGAGATTAAATAGTCCTAATTCTTTGGAGACTAATAGGACGGAGGCTAATTCCTCTTGCTCTCACCACCATGTCCGGCTGACCAGCTTGCTCTGATTTCCCCTGCCTGTGTGGAGATCTGAGGGGTGATGAGTTTGAAGGAAGGGGTCAGTTTCAAGAAGGAACATGCCTGGTTTGTAAGCAAAGCTTGTTCTGGATTTGGTCACACCCTATACTTATGTAGGGACTTCTCCCCACCTCACCAAAATATCTTTTGGTTGACATCAGCAGTGAAATGGGATATCAGGGTGAATCTTAAATGATACAGTGCTTGAGAGCTGGCAGCTGATGAAGCCTCCTCTCTGGCAGGGTGTGCAGTGGTCTGCAGGCACAGCCCAGGGAGGCCAGCAGAAACCCTTCTGTAGGCTGTGGAGAAGGGCTGGGTGAAGCTTCTCCGCCTATGAAACCCACCCCAGATTAGGCAAATGACCTCCTACTCAAGCCTGTTTGCAAGGGAGAGTGACTTGGGAGTTGTCCCATGCATGCTTGTGCCTGGCCAGAGGGATAAGTCTCCACTGCCGTGCCCTGCCCATGGCCGTGCAGCAAGGTCTAGGGCAATCCTCATCCCCTCCATCCTGCGATGCTCCTTTGTGTGCTTCCCAAGGCGGGGGAAAAAGGTTTCTGAGGAGCCTGCTGCACTCCAGCCCTGGAGCACAGTCCCTTGCCCTACCCCAGCCTGCATCAAGGGCCAAGATGAGGACTTGATGCCAAAAGCTGCAAAGCACAAGGCAGCCAACAGGCAGCCTGCTGGAGCCAAGCTCTGCCCTCGGCCACGCTTGAGCACCCGTGGTGAATTTCATTTTTGTCTCCAGGTCAGGCAGGACAATTACTGAGCCTTTTGTGCACTGCGAGTGCCGCTCTGGTGGGTGCAGGAGCCCCCTGAGCTCGCTGGGTGCTGGGAGCAGGGGGAAAGAAAGGCAAACTGTTTAACTTGCGAGGTGCTTAGATGGGCTGCAAAGAGCTTGGCTGGTGTGTATTCTCCCCTCCCATCACCCTGGTGCGTGTCTCACCCGGTTCCATGGGAACCCAGAGGGACCACTGTCTGCGCCCATGGCAACGGCTCCTCCGGTGCCATTCCTCCCCAGCCTGTGATGCCGAGCGGGGCTGTTGCGGTGGCTGGAGCCCACAATGAAGGTAAAGAGGAGAAGCTTGGGACTTCTGGTGTCAGGAGTAAATTAAAGCTGGGTGAAGAATGAGGATCTGATGGCGGTTTCCCCAGCCTGGGATCCTGTCCTGAGTGAATGGGGACGTTCAAAGCCTGCAGAGCAGCTTTGTGGAGCATCCTAAAGCTGATGGGCAGATCTCTGATAGGCAGATAAAAGGCAAGGATGGACAAGGAAATAATTGCTATGGGGCTGGAGCCTAATTAAAACAGGGGTTGTTAGTCAAAAGTGCAAAGAAAGATGCAGCTTGAGAAAAGGCAGCTGGGAGCAAACAGGTGGGATGCACCCTGACCCTATCTCTGCCAGGGCATGGGGGTTCTGGAGGCTGATAGGCAGGACCAAATGCAACCTATGGATTGCTCCTTTGGAGCAGGCTCCTCCTTCAGCAGCATAAGAAGGTGCCTGCTCACACCTGCCTCTGGTAAGCAGGGAAATACAGTGCTTCAGGCAAGTTCTCCAGTGCCCTGCAAGGTCCATGGGATGCAGATACCATGGCTGCAGACAATGGGGTTAGAAGAGATGCTCCAAATGGCTGTAGAGTTTGTTTGCCCAGCTTGCTGGTAGACCCCTATTAGACTGCTGCTCTTACAGCTTCCTTAGGACATGTAGGGACATTCTAACTGCCCTTGCAAGGGCTGACCCCAGCCTGAGGCACTTTATGAAATCCTCTGGGCCTCTCCTCCCATCCAAACACCATCCAAATGTAGAGAACTGCTTTATTTGTGCCCCTGGCCCAGCGCTGCTCTGGGTGTGAAGTCACACAGCATCATTTCTGACCCCTTGCTGTGGCGCAAACACAGCAGTGGGTGCAGTAACCCTGCGACTCGGCGCAGGGTTTGCACAGAGCTCCCATGAACCATCCCCCAGTGAAGGAGGATCTGCTGGGGGTGACGGTGGGAGCTGCAAGGGATGGGGGAGACATCCTGCTCCCCACTGCCTTCAACGCTGACCCTGCGAAGGGCTTGGGGCTGCGCATGGGAGCTGAGTAACTGACACCGGGTACAGCAACTGCACAACCGCTCTCATTAGGGCTGTTTGTTTTTTGCAGTGAACTGTGTGTCACACTGAAAGCTGATACTGCAGAGAGAAAACAGTGTCCTTTCTTCCCCCACCCCCTCATGGAAATGAAGGGGCAGCATATATTTACTTGTAAAGAGATATGGGTGACTTGGTGGAATAACAAAGGAGCTGTTAGAGAAGCAAAAATTCCCAAGTAGGGGGAATAAGTAGAGGTTTTCTTCTTCCTAAATCACATTCTGCTTTAATTAAGCACAGATACAAGCCCAGCAGTAAGGGGTGCATCCCTGTGGCGCCCAAAGGGACGTGTGGCAGAGAGAGAAGGTGGCACAAGTAGGGCAGATCTGAGCCTTGCCATTGTTGACCAAGAGCCTTATAATCCTATTGGAATTGCTATTGAATGGACAGAGGGACTTGGAGAAGTGGTTTGGAGAAGGACCCAAATTTCTTGGTCCTTGCAGGAACGTTAGAGCTGGCAAAAGAAGTGATGCAAGAAATGGGCTGTCTCTGAAGGTTCTGATGCCTCGTGCTGCCCCAGTGACTGATACTAGGAGAGGGCAGGGGTTGTGACACTGGAAACCATCAACAGCTTTGTGTGCGTTTGCTTCTTCCCTCGTAAATTCACTTGGTGAGAGCTTTGTGTGGAGTCCTCCTGTGTTCAAGGCAACTTTTGTACAACAGCAGCACCAGGGCAAACTGAAAATGAGATCAAACTAAACATAGGAGTGACCTGCAGCAAGCTGAAGTGACTTTGTTGAGGTGTACCTTTCTTAAAGCATAGGTGTGTCCAGCACTCTGGCACAGGTAGGCAGGGGAGTAATGTGTGTGTGTGTGTGTGTGTATATATATATATCTTTTCACACTCACTTTATTCTAGCTCTTGCCTTGTGCCTAGATCCAGGGGGTGAAGTTGCATTGTGTCTGCGCTCAACAGCAAAGCTCAAAGGGAGCTCAAAGCAGTTGCCCTTTGCTCTTGTTTTGGTTTAGTCTCTTTCCCTCTGAAAGGCTATTCTGGTCGAGTTTCCCCCTCCATGCCCTACCTACCCTCTCCTGTGCTGTTTCTGTCTGCCTTTGCTCGGAGGTGTCGCCAGCGCTATCTCGGAGAGGAGCTGGAGTCAATGCTCTGATAAATCAGTTCGTGTTTGTTCAGTGTAAAGCATCGCACTGTTCCCAGCTGCCGTGTTGGTTTTGGCTGCAAAGTGTCTTGCTGTTTTCTAGTTTCAATCCAAGCCCTGGCTCCTGGACTACTGCAAGTCTGCCCATGAGTGCCTCCAGACAGGCAGGGACCTTGGACCTGACCGGAGGTCTGCAAGGAGCATCTTTGGTGTTTAATCTGCTTATTGCAGTTCTGTACTTGGAAGAAAAGGGAGCATATGTTTAGTGAGATGGCCAAGATAGAGTGGTAAGGGACTGGCAGACAAGATTTAGTTACATTTTCTTGCCTCTGTAATGGGTGTCCTGCATGGGTGTACTGCTCTTCAGTGTCTGAGATGCAAGGCAAGATGAGGATAACCCCAATCTGTTGTTTAAGAATCATGCAAGGGTGAATGGATTATTTTACAGCAGTGCTAGAACCAGTGTGAAAAATATCTTTTTCATCTTCCATTGACTTTTCTTTCATTGCCCTCCCCCTGCCAAGGCTTTTAATTTTCTATGTGGGTATTAAGCACAGAGAGCACATTTAAAATCAGTCTCTGCAGCTCTCAAAACAAGCCATAAATCCACACCTTGATGTGGAATCCATAATTTAGTCATGTCAGCTGGATTTTAAATGTGTTTTAAAACCTAATAAAGGAACAAATTATAGGAGAAATGTGCCAGCCTCAGCAGGTGTCATTGGCAGCCTGTGGGCTGTGTAGAGCCCTGTTCAGCACAGCAAAGGCGCATTTGGAGTTCAAGTAAAGTACTTGCTTCTCACATCCAGTATCTAAATATAATGCCCTTGGTATGATTCTTCTACTGGCTTTTACAGATGCAGGTATGAGTCTGAATGAGAGAAACATTGTGGGGGGTGTGTGGAGAAATGCTTGGCTTAGGACAGGTAAGGGAAAACTTTGGAAAAAGAAAGGACTGTGCTGTTCAGTGGCTGATTGAGCCTGGTATCCAGCCTGGAGGGAGGTCACAGGCTGGTCCCCGCACCTGGTTGTTAAAAAAGGCTGGATTTTTCCATGGAAACAGTCACTACTGACTGTCCCATTCACAGTTTATTTCACTCATTCATTAGTTCCAGGTGAAGCCAGGTTTTTCCACAGTAGCTGGCCAGAATGGGCTTTCTGAAGGCTGGTCCTGATTGTGTGAAGGAAACTGGATTTTGCCCCAGTTCAAAGCAAATGGCATCATATGTTGATGGAGCAAACCTGCAAAAATAATAAGTATCAGCAATCATAGCTGTTCATTAAATCACCTCTACTTGGATAAACACCCCAAATTATTGGGATTTCAGAGGTGCTTAAATAAAGCTTATTGGATGCAGAGCAATATTATCTCTGGAATAACTTCCACTGTGGAACAGAGCAGTCATGGGGTGGAGGTCAAGCATGAGCTTTGATAGTTTAAAAGCTTTTAAGAGCTCTTTGTTTCTGTTCTTGAAATGCGCTTGTCCTGCGCTAACTACATCAAAGCCTGGAGTGAACCTGCATCCACTGACATCTGCTTATCCTGGGTGATCTGCATGTCAAAACCAAGCACAGGCCTTTCCTATGGGTTCCTAAGTTAACTCTGGGTTTATGCCAGAAAGATGCAGTTTGATTTCTTTGGGGTTTCTAGTCAAGGCAGTGATGAATCTAGGCATGTAGAAGTCATTCTTATGCACTGTGGTGTCATCCCTGGTTAAACCCACTAGGACTACACCGAAGCTAGATCTAATTTTGTATGAAACCAGATATTTTAAGTTTTAGTGCCAAATGGCATAGGGATGGGGGTGAAAGTCATATAGGACATTATATAAATCACTGCTTAGCACTCCTGGGCTTCTACAATCACATCTAGTGAACAATCCCTGCTCCCACAGCTACACTAATGTTACTTGTGTTGCATATACAAGGACATAAGCGAAAGCCATATTCATGATGAATTCCACCCAAGGATGCTGCGAGAGCAGTGCCTGCCAACTGGGAGGATGAGGTCATTGCAGGAATTCCTTACATTCTGCCTTCTGCAAAGGGTGCCTGAGCAACGAGAGTGAAACTATAACAATAACCAGCAAATGGGAAGCTCTAAATGGCACCGGGTCTGGGCTTTTTCTTCCCCCTTACCCCCCTCCCCAGCATAATACGGAGAGAATAAACTGTTAAATTAGTTTTTGTCCTCACGGAGGCTAATAAGCCCTACAGACAGCTCTGTTGCTCATTAAGAGTGTGTATATAGGGGGCTGCAAAGGCAATGAGCTGGGGCCAGAGGTCCTCCCAGTGGTATCCATACTGTAGGCCAAGTGATGGGGAGGCTTGCGAGCCGCTCTGAAGCTCTGCCATCCACACTGCAGCTTATTAACCATAAATAAAAGTAATTCTGTGAGTACGGAAGCTGCTAGAGCTCAGTTTACTGTTGATTGGTGTCTGGTGGCTCATTCAGCTTTTATTAATTGTACTAAAACTGCAGCGTGAGCTCTGTCCTCCTTAGATGCTAGAAAACCCAGCCTAGTAAGACATGTTGCTGGAGCAAGTTCCTTAGTGTATGGCAATCCTGACCGTGTTTTGTTTCCTCTCCCCTTGTCGGGGGCCATGCCTGACCTCTTTTCCCTGCCCTAAGAGGTTTTCTGGTGTGCAAAGGATTGGTTTTTATGCTACTGCCTTTCTTTCACTGGGAATGTTAATTGAGCTCTTTCCCTCTGCTCACTTTCTTTTCCAACCCTGAAGCCGGTCGTATCTCGGATCTCTAGTCCCTGTTGAAAGTTGATAACGGGCTCAAATGCTGGATATGATGAAACGTGCCTACAGCGTGACTCCATAAACCTTGTTTCCTTTGGAAAATAGGATAAAAGACCTTAGTAATGAATTTGAATCCTGGTGATTAATGAGCAAAGCCAAAGAGCCTTCATTTTGCTCACAGCTGTTCTGTGGGCAAAGGCTGTCTATATTTGACAATTTTATTATTTGCTGCTGTTTATTGTTTCATTTCTAATATGGGAGGCTTTGTAGTTTTTTCCATAGATATTGGGACTTTAAATCATCCAGGCTCTGACCCCCTGTATGGCACAGGCCAGAGAATTTCAACCCTTATTGAACCCAATAACTTGCATTTGACACAAGTGTGTCTTCCAAAAACCCATCCAGCCTTGATTTAAAGGCAAGAGATGGTAGCTGCCTTGGGAATTACTAGAAAAATAAGGCTTCTGCAGCTGCCTTGGTGTTTAATGTTAGTCTCAAGGGAGAAGGGGGAAGCAACAACCCTTGCTTGTTTTAATGTCTTGGCAGCTCTAGTTTATGACCTCGTGCCGTTGGTATTATCCTCCAGCATTTAGCAGTGTTTTCCTGACCAGCCCTTGCTCTGGGTGTTTGTTATTCTGGGCCCTTATGTGTTTTGGGAGATGCCAGGTAGGTGAAAATGTGGAGGTCTGACTTCTTCTTCAGGCACAAATGGGCACTGCAAGAGCTGTGCAAGCACCTTCCCGCTGGGACACTCGCACCTCCGGAAGGTCCATGGTTCCTCTTGTTTTCCAGGAAAACTTAAAGCATTGCCTTGATCCCTGTCTTTGCAGCACTCTTATCTGCTTGGATCTGAGCTCAGGCCATGACTTCTTTTAGGGAGGTTCCCCAGACAACTGCCAGATGGCAATTGCATTCAGTTCCTCCAGTCCGGCTGGCTTTGAACCACTGACAACAGGGTAATAACTGCATATTCCTATCCTTTAAACCAGCCAAATCCTGAGCTGGGCTTTCTTCCTTCCTTGTCCAAATGTTTGAATAAGTGAAGCCAAGTTTTCTGTTTTTTATGAAATAATATTGTCTTGATTCATGTGGATGTTAAATAAACATGGAAAATAAACAGGCTGTGAAGCAGGACTGAATGCAAAGCTGAATTCCCATGGTCCTTGACTTTGAGGATCTGGTCTCCTGACCTTCTCCATGTCTTTCGGATGGACAGGCTGCTGTCATTTTCCCACTTCCATGAGTTCACAGGGAAGAGGTTCAGGACAAGCAAGACCCAGGAAAGGCTTCCATGGAATGGTTAGCTCCTAAAGCCAAAAGGTCCCGTGTCGTTCCTGGTTTTGGACCTCCAGGCATCAACATCGTGGTGGTAGAAATGCCTTTCTTAACATCCACCCTCAATACCCCTTGCTGCAGCCTTTGCCCCTGCTGCTGTTCCCTGCTGGAGTAAATCCTTTGTCTCTTGTCACAGTGTTCTCATGGTTGAGCACTGTTCATTTCCCTTTGGCCTCTTCTCTCCCCAGCCCATGGAGCAGTCACTCTTTGGGAAGCGCAGCTGTTAAATGGACAGAAGTTTGGAAGAACCCCTCTCACCTCTGTCCCACGCCTGCCCTGGGCAAGTTCTTCCAACTTGGCTTGGCCCTTCAGTTTTTGTCTATGGTTGAGCAGTCATGTTCTGTGGAATTCCCTCTCTGTGCTGGATTCTGTCTTCCAAGTGGGACACTCCATGTTGGGCTATGTCATTTTTGTTTGTTGGTTACTTTGGCACTACTCCCATCTCTCCCTGAACTCGGAAACAACCCCTGCAAAGCTTAGAGCTACATCACCTTTCTGTGCTAGCCTGTTGCTCTTTCCCTGTTCCTATACCTCTGCCTGCCCTCAGTTGGGGTTGCCTGTGTAGTGCTCTTCTCTTTTTCCTCCTTGGAGTAGGGTTCATGTCTCCCTATGCTTCCCAAAGCCTCAGGCTATGAGGGTGTTTTAGAAATAAATCATTCTATCACCCAATTGCTGTATTGTTTAATTACCCCCTACATGATGGAGATGTCTGGAAACATAAACAGAAGGGATTCCAGCAGTTCTCTCAATGTTTGAACCACATTGCGTGCTTCATGCTCCATCCTTTGCCACCCTTCCAGCATCTGCCTGTCTCTTATTTCCAGTGCAGTGTTGCTCTCTGCACACTCAGTTCTGATGATGTTTGGGTCTTTTAAGTACTTCTCACTAGGAAGGGTGGCTGTGAAGCAGGAGGGAACTGCTTGCACTTGTAAGCACTCCACTTCTGAAGAAAGATGGAGCTCATGGGCATGTCCCGCAGCCCAAGTGTATAGGAATTTCAAGCTATTGGACATTTATCTCTCCACATACTTACATTTACTAATATATTTTAGCCTTGATTAATGAGTTTCATGAAACACGAGTGTCTCTAACTTGACCTGTGCTGTACATGTATCGTGTTCCCTTGCAGCTGACTGTGCTCCAGGGGACGGGCAAGCACAGGCATGCTTCATTTCATGACCTCACACAAACCAATTACCCCATTTACAAGCAGCATTATGCTGTGCTGAGTCAAAAGCCAGTTTTACAGCATTTTAACACCAGGAGTTAATGTTTCTTTTCTTTCCCTTTCAAGAAAGGAGCTGTCATTCATCCTTTCCCTTCTTTAAACCTGCTAGATAAATCTCTTCTGACTTCTCTGGTGTGCCTTGGTGAACTTCCCTGCAGGTTTAGGCTGGTAAATCATGAGAGAATTTGGGTTACCTTTCTTTCCCATCACTTCAGTAACAATGTGTGTGTGTTCTTGAGTTGTCTTCTTTTAATTTTCAAGCTTAATGAACAGCTAGGATGCAGTCATGGGGATACAAAGGTACTGCATTGAGAACACTGCTGTTCCAGGAGCACCCAACTCTGAAGTACCTTTCAAAGTCCCAGGTACTGCATTTGACTCTGCTTTAATGAGGGACTTCAAAGTTCAGAGGATTATCCAGAGTTTATCCAAACTTATTTGAAGCTCTTGGTCTGGACTGAGAGCTGGAAACTTCACAAAATTAGAAGCAACTTGTATGAGGCTTCTACTGCTCCTTGGTTTTGCCAGAGTGGAGGCATGATGAGATCAGCTTCTCTTGCAGTCTTATGGCTTCAGGTGATGCCAAAGCCAACAAAATGCAGAGATGTGCAAAAATACTGGAATAAAGCATGGTAAGAAAAAAAAAGGTTGGCTTGATGCTTTCAAACCTTGGTAAGGGATTGGCTTGAGTCTGGCTGATTCAGCTTTGGGGTGGTTGTTTCATCTGCTGAATCCAGGACCAAAGGCCCAGCGAATGCCAGGAACCAAACCCTGATCATGGTGTGGCTGCTGCAAGCGGTGGTGTGGCCTCTGGAGCTCTGTTGAGGACCTTGTGTTCCTCCTGCAAGGGAGGGACAGGAGATGGCTTGAACTCTGTCCAAGTCGTAAGGTCAGACCCAAACTTGGGTTTGTTTTGCTTGGGTGTTTCTTCTTCTAACCTTCTATCAGAGTGGCAGAAGAGGGGCTGGGTTCCTCCTCAAAACACTTGAAGTGGATGCATTGACTCTCTGGGCTCTTCCAAGCCACTGGCTAGCTTTCGTGGCGGCAATGCACTGTTACACCAGGTCATACTTGCTTTGGCCGAATGGGATGTCTATCAGAGCAGCTTCAGCTTTCTGTAAGCCCCAGATGATTCTGCAACCATGAGGAATATGTGCTGATGAGCCCTTGATCTACTTATGATCCTTTGGCCAGGGGCTGTCATTCTGGTGTTCCTGCTCCCTTGCTCCATTCCACACAAGCTTGGTGTGGTGCTAGCAGGGGTTGCAGGAGGAAGGTGAAGGGCTTTCTCTGGGATCCACAACAGGCCAAGGAAGACTTTGCTCCCTTTCCTTGTGCCATATTGGAGGTGGTTCATTAGCCCATCAGCCCTTTGCTTTGGTTGGCAGCTGTGGAGCTGTCACTTCCTCCCTTCCTCTGTGAGATGAGAAATTCATGTGGAATTAAGCATGCGCGGCCGAGAGGATGCCTTCTGCTGGAGGTGGGGAGCGGGCTGTTGTCTTTGCTAACTGGGAAGTTGTCTTTGACTCTGTCCTGCAGTTTGATCTTTGTTTCCTATTTGGTGAGAGGGGTTTAGCTTTATGTAACTGTTCTCATTCAGTTGCTGTTTGGGTGATGGCCAATTGTTCCCAGTCTGGAACCCTAAGGAAACAGGAGGCTGAAGGAGCAGAAGGAACATTAACTTGGACTCACCACCTTCTGCAGTCCACACACTGTATTTTCTTCCTGCTCTTGATTTGGAGATTCCAAAAGGCTTTTCCACCTACACAAACCCTCTCTGATGGAAGCTCGGAAAGGTGAAGCAGCTCCAAATGCAAGGCCAAGCGTCAATGCAGGGGGCAGTGGAGAAGGCAACCTTCACGAAAGCATGGAATGATGTGATGGCCAAGGGCTGCCTGCCTAAAGAAAGGCAAAGCTCCTCTTTAAGCCAGCAGGAAACTTTCTTGGGTTTGGGATTGCAGAGTTTGGCCCCGTAGATGTTGGTGATGTTGGTTTTGTGGTTCAATCCACGGGCCCACTTTGAAAATAAGAACTTTCTTAAAACAAACAAGAGCCCCCTCTTCCCCTCCTCTCTTCAGCTCCAGTGAATAGCTCTTGGCTCGCCCGGGCCCTCCTCCCTGCTGCGGCATGGCACAACTCCCCTGTCAGCAGCACATTGTTCTCATTGACTTTTATTATTCCATGAGCTAAATTACTGTGTGCTTTGATCTCCTGTCGGGCTCGCTGCTCAGAAAGGGAGGGGAAAGGTTGGCTTTTTTGTTTTGCACCTGCCTCACTCATGCAGAAAGGTCAGGCCATGGAAGGAGACAAAATGCCAGCGAGAGACTGGGAGCTTTTGCAAATCTTCAGTAGGGAAAACATGTCAAGGTGAAGTTTCAAGGAGATAATAACTGCTAAATAGCTTATATCCAACCTCATGCTGCAGTACCACCCATCCCTGTGAGCATGATGCTGACATGGGTGCTGTCAATGAGTAGCAGAGAACACAAATAAGGCTTGGAAAGCATTAGCCCATAGAGTTTGTGAATGGTGGGAAACGGACACCACTCTCCCCAGGGTGGGACTAACCCTGCCCTTAGACTAAGACCTGTCCTATGGGATATGCCAAGCTGCTTGTGGGGATGCTCTGGCAGCAGCTCTTGCTTTGCTCTGGCAGGTCCTTTTGAGCCCTGCTCTTACTGTAAGTCTTGGTTTTCTCCTACCCCAATGGTTTTTGCTTCCTGAGTGTCTCAACAGGCAGGTGCCACCTCGTCTCTCTCCCATGCATGCTGGTACTGGTGGTGGCAGACCTACCATTGTCATTGTGCTTCGTGCAAGAATGTAAGTGGGAAAGACTTCCCTAAAGTGACCCTAGGCAATGGTGGGGGTGGATCCCACTGTTTCCAATAAAGGGACTGTCTCTAAGCTTAGCAGCCACTCTCCTTGCCAGCTGAGTTAGTGTAGCCCTGAAGGAACTGGCCAGAGCAGACCTAGTGCAGGAGGAATGTAGGGAAAAGCACCTCACTTCGACACTTACCCCATGTAAAGGTTTTGGATTCTATGAAATGAATTCCATGGCCCTTGGGTGTTAACTTGTGTGGAAGAACTGAGCTGCTGGGGTTGTGTAAAGCTGAGAGAGCTTTCAGAGGGAAGTTGTCTGAGCATGTGAGAGGAGGTGGTGCGTTCATGAATAATGAACTCTGGTCTTGGGACTGGTAAAATTCATATGTGGTGCATATTGCCAAGGGGTCTGTTAGGATAGCTCCCCAAGCGCAGTCCTCGCACTACTGCAGGTCCAAAGCAGTCACAATGGTGGGCAGTGCAACAGGGAGATGTTGCTCAAGGCCCTGGGATAAATGGCTTTGGGCTTGCCTGAGAGCCCCAAGGTCTCCTGGAGAAAGGAGAGGAAAGATAGATCCTGAGGGATATGTTTCTATGGCCACAGCAACTTCCTCTGACCCTTGTGTGCTCATCAGCAGGCGAGGATGGTTTGAGCCAGTGAAAATAACTCCAGTGCCGCACGTGATGTTAATGATCCCTCCAGAGGCTCAGCACCACTCAACACCCTTTTAATCTCCTGGTGTCCATACAGGAACAGAAGAGCTTGGAGAAAGCATGTACATTATCACATTGTAGAGCAGCTCCTCAAAGTCTGAGGTCCTAAAAGCATTTAAACCTTCCCTGTGCTGTTCCAAGAGAGACAGTTTTAAACCTCGAGTTAACTAGTAGGTCACACAGTAACACGTCCCTTGATGAGCCTGTGCTGTCTTGTTACTGCTCTTCTGGAAGAGTGCATGTGCTTTACTTATTTCACAGGTCCCACCACCTCTCTATCAGTGATTGCCAAGCTTAGCCTGACATAGAAGTAGTAGTAAGATAAAAGGAGATGGCATCCTATATCTGATTTTGTATTCCTTTATCTTAGGTTGAACCCAAAGACAATATAATGGCCACATCCCATGAACAACCCCACAACAAGACCCCTATGAACTGGATTTTGTTTTCTGACTGTTCAGGCTTTGTATTCTGACTATTCAAGAGCAGGAGCTAAAATCTTTCCTGGACGCTGCAGGTTCTGTTTGCAGGTCTTGATTACTCCTGGAAGAGCCAAATTTTCTTGATAAAACCTGGATTTGTGGACCATGCAAATGCATTGTCCCATTCATTTTACAACCCTTCAAGCAGAACCTGGGGACGTATTTCCTCCTAGTGTCTGATTTGTTGGCTTTGTACTTACTCAGCAGATACTACTTCTTAATACCCACATGAGCAGTGCAACACCTGGTGAGATGTTGCTGCTGGCTTGTGGGATTAGTTGCAGATTGATAACAACCAAGGCCTTTGCAGTAGGACTATGGTCCTGTTGAGCTCATGCTCCAGAATGTATAGTCCAACTTGCAAGCTGGTGCCTTGACTCAGCAAAGCCCTTGGAAAATGTTTGACCACTTTCATAACCTAGCTGAAAACAGGTGACGCTTCCTGTTCTCTGAAGGACATTTGGAGCATCAGTTTACCTTGAAGCATGTGTTTAGTGAGTAGGATGTGAGAGAACCGAAGGGTTTCTGAAGAGTGCTTTCCCATGATCCAAACTGCTCATACATGCCCTGATCAGTCAGTCCAGCTGTGCTGGTGGATGTAGAAGAGCCTCATCTGTGTGGGGCAATTGCTATTTCCTACCCTTCTGAGCACTTTTTAATGGGAGCAAACTAATCACAGCCTCAAGTATGGGATTTACTCTACGAGGACACCTCCTTGTTCTTGTGTCCTTGAAAACTGCTCAGTGGAAAACTGTTCATCTTTGTTTTCTTTTGGCTTAGACACTCTTATTCTCTTCTTGAGTAAATAGCTAACTGTGTTTGTGGTGTGCTTGGTGCTGTACCTAACAAAGGAAATTACAGTGACGTTCACATTAACACCTCTCACAGTGTAAAAATAGCTGGGGTACAATGCTGCCCGTCAGAACAACTCTTGTCCCGGCTTAGTGCACCCTTATTCTGGGGAGAAAAAACATATAATGATTATAAACAGGAATAAAGGGATGTTTTCTTGGACTTTGAAAGCTTTTGACCTTAAAGAAGAATGCTCTATTTATAACAGTGGGACTGTGTATTTTTCAAAGCCTCAAGACACACGTGTGCCGAGGAGTCAGAGATGCTCTTGGACGTCAGCTTCTTTTCTGACCTCTGCTAGATTAGTGAAGATATAATTTGCAACATGACCCCTAGAATCAAAAGTCTCTTTTTATTAGAAACTTCGGAAATGACCTCACTGGGGAGCTTGAACTGATGAATGCATAGATAAGAAATCCTTTATGAAGCTGCATTGGAGAATTAATGCACAGAACAGATGAGAATGTGGATGCATTTGGGACAAATCTTATTCATTAAGCTGTGCAGCTAGAGAGCTAAAAAGGAATGAGTAATAGCTGAAGGATTTTAATACATAAATAGCTTTAGGCCAGTATCTGTCTAAATTTGAATTATTGAACAAAGTATTTCAGCACATGCTCAACTGAATGCTTGAGCGTTTTCATGATTTTACAATATTTAGGTCCAAAAGGACCTATTCCACTCACATAGTTGTATTTCCTCCCAATATTGGTCAAAGAAATTAACTTCCTGGTTTTGGCATCTCCTATTGAAGCTTTAGCATGCATTAGAGAGACTGAGCTTTAGCTACTGGAGATGCTGTTGATTACTTTCCTATTTTAGGCAGCTGGGGTCACAGCACCTAAAAAATCCTTACCAAAAATGATTGTTTTGGGTTTTTGCTCCCTGTCTCCCACACTCTGCTCTGTGCCTCGAGTTGTTTGGTGGCTTGAGGGAGCTGCTGATTCATTGCTTTTCCCTCTGCAGCTGTACCTGACTTCTAATTAAGATTCCAATGCGGGCAACCAGGTGGACAAACCTCACGGCAGAGGAGGGACAATATTTATCTTTGCCCCACGGTTACCACAGGCCTGTTACCACTGACACATTTAGCTGTTACCTTCGGAGCACATGGCGCCATGGTTTGCTGCAAGAGAACCTTCCAGTGCCAAAGCAAAAGGGCAAAGCGGTGCTTGCGGGAAGCTAGAGAGCATCTGCAAAGCCAAACAAGTTTGTGACCATTTACTGGAATAAAAATAGTGAGTCACTGTGGGAAGGCAGCAAACGTTTTTAGAGTCAAGTGCTGCTCCTTTGGAGCTTTTGAAGTGTTGGAGGAAGCCAGGCCTGCGATTCACGGTACAAAGACATTAAACACAGCACTTAGAGCTCACTTGAGCAGCTTAGAAAGGTTTTGTCTGGAGGTGAACACGGAACTGTAGAAAAAGCTCTGAATGGGTCATGCTTTTGCTTTTCCACCACACAATACTGTCAAATCAGGAATTTCTTAGCGTCAGCAACTTTGAATTGGAAACAGCGTTCTGCTGGGCTTCCGGGCATCTTAGAACAAGGTTGTGAGCTGGCTAAGACCCCATCCAAAATCAATAACTTGCACTGTTAGACACAACGTGACTACCTGGGCAGGCTGCTGTGTGCCCTGGCCAGGAGCTCTCTGGTGCAAGATGATGGCTCCTGCTGAGCCCTTGTTGGTGTCTGCCGTGCAGCTGTTTGCCTTTAGAAGTAAAATATATATATAAAGTAGTGGAAGGATGTTATTCAACAGGAAAACTTGGCAGTCGGGCATACCACCCACTTGGAGTGCTGGATGTGCAGCACTTAGTCCTCGGAAGCAGTGAAGGGCTGCAGTGCTTCACTGCCCTTGTGCTGAGGCTCTATTGAAGGCAAGAGTTACACCAACACTGAAAGGGGAGAGCAGGAGGCAGCTCAGCTGCACCAGTTCTTCCTGGTGGGATGTGCTGCTAGACTAAACTACCTGCAACGCTATGGGATGGCAAGCAGGGGAACCTGAGCTTTATAAACCGAGGGCATGGTTGCCAAGCCTATAATCTCTGCTTATTATCTCCCTGATATACATCATCTGATTCACTGCCAGCACTTACTTCCGTCTCTCAGTCTTGCTACACACCCCCCCTTCTTCCTGCTTGTGCAGAAGATAAAATGTGTTGTTATAACTGCAAATGGGGCCCCTGGGACCGCTCCTGGAACCTTGGCAGTAAATTGCCCTTCGTCTCTGCAGATTGCCATTGACATCTTTGGAGTTTAAAATGGGAACTAGATAAAGTATATTTACCTTGTGTGTGTATATATGTACATATACATAAAATGTATAAAGAATAATAGAAATATCAGTTGCAAATCTGAGAGAATCATATTATATAAACATATATTTTATGCTGGACATCAGGAGTCTTAATGACAAAATGTCAGGTTTTCCTGTGCGTGATTTTTACTGTTTCCTCTCCACACTTGCTGTAATCTCTCCAAGACCTCTGGAAGCTCACATAAATGCAGTGTTGTCTTCTGGGTCAATGGCAGTTGGTCCCAACTCTTGTTTCCACTCTGGGTCATATTGACAGGACTCCTGAGGGTGTTTTTATTTGATGTGGGGTTTTCAGTTTTTTCTGCCTTCCTCTGAAGAGGTCTTCAAGGATGGGGCTGTGTGCGCACAGCCCTTCCCTACATCCGTAATCCTGGGCAAGTGCTTGAAGTTGTGGCTTTTGGACCCAGAAGGGAGGTGCCCAAAAGCTGCAGAGCTCATGTAATGCAGCAGGAATCCTGCCCTGTCCCTGGGTGTTAAGGGGGAGCTGGGGGAAAGAGGCATGAGGCTGAATGCAAAAGTCCATCATCCTTCTGATCCAAAGTGGAAAAAGCAATGCAGTGATTGTGCATGGGACTGAAATGCTCTGACCGGGGGAAGAGGTCTGTAACTCGCAACCTGATAAGAAGAACAGCTTCACCTTCCTGCATTCAGCATCACCCCTGATAAGTGTCCAAGCCGTAAGAGAACCAAGGGCAGGGCAAGCGGTCCCTCCTCTCTTGCTTTGCTTCACAGGGTCCTTTCTGCTGCAAGCAGCCTCTAGAAGCCACAGAGAGGTGCAGAAACAGAAAATACAACAGGATTCTTCAAAGCTATAGATGGTCCTGTTCCTGGTGGGTGGCTGCTCTGCATTTATATGGGGGGAGTCAGACCAGATCTAAGTGGTCCCTTTTGGCTTCAAAGTTTATAGCTTCATGAACGCCTCACAGCATGCACTGCAGGGCCTGTCTCTACTCGATAACGTGGCTGTATGAAAGAGTCATAAATCAAGCCTGAAATCTGGCAGGTTTAATAATAAATCTTAAACTTGTGCCAGGTCTGTGAACTTTTCAGTATAACTGAGGTGCTCTGAGGGTGAACCTGAGAAGTTTGATGGTTGCGGGACGAAAACAGGCAGAACTTGTCAGTTTTGACCCCAAATCAAGGAAAATGTTGTGGTTTTGGCTATGTGGGGCTTTGTGGTTTTTGTTAACTTGAGGCTCAAAGCAAATGTGTGTTTGTGAGAGGGAGGTGGGGGGAAAAGAGCATGAATTTAAATGGGAACGCTTTTTTGTCATGTTTCTCACTGCTCTCACTTGGAAGAGGGTAGTGCAAGGCAGTGATCGTTTATCTCTGTATCAGGAGAGTAAATAACGCTGTGGAAACCCTATTTTGTTACTGTGAAGTTCATGTCCATGTTCAAATCCCACGTAGTCTAACCACTGATCCTTTCAGATCACTTTTGCTTCCCTCCCCTAGAGTCCCTTTGTGCCATATCACTACCAAACAGGAGCAATTCCCTGATGTGAGTTCAGGTGGGGGTTAGTGAGGAGCAGAGGGAGCTCCTTGGTAGCTCTGGATCTATTTTGTGAAGGAGGACACATTTCCTGCTTGGAGACCAGGCACCTTTGGGTACCAAGTTCCAAATGGAAATGGTGCTCCCATGCTTTTTCCCTACCTCTAATAGCACTGAGCAAGCAGCAGCACTGATGCCCCTAAACTCATCCTATGAGCCTTGCAGCAGCCACAGTTGCTGTTGCCCCACCTAGTAGTTGTATTCTCTGCTCTTACGCATAGGGTCTAGCTGGGTCACCACCTGCACAGTGTATCTGCCTGGTGCCTTGCTCCAATGCTGCCTCAGGGAGATATTCAGCATCTGATACTGCTTGAGTCTTGCTGGGACTTAATATTCTCTGAAGATGTGGGTCCTGGGTGAGACTTCAAGTCAGGCAGATGCTCAGTGGCAGTTTCAAAGCCCCAGAGCACCTTTCTTGGAGAATTTTTTAGCAAGATATAAGGTGGTTCTATTGAAAATCTCACTAGACATCCCCCTCTGCATCTCGTAGGCCCTATATGACTTTAAGAGTTATTTCCCATATTGTTTATTAGCTTTTTTAATTGCTCTTGCTCACAGGACACAGCTGCTTGTGTAAGTAAATGCAAAATAGAGGCATGAGTGAAATGTGCAGGGAAGTCCTTGGAATATGGGTCAGGGCAGAGGTTGGCTAAAGGCTGAGGAGGAAACTTCCTGCTCTGGGGACAATAGCATGATTGATGCACCCAAAGAGCTGATTTAATCCACTTGAATTATTTCATCATGAGGCAGAGAACAGCGATAAAGAAGCTTCCTCCTCTCTGGATTGATGCAGGGAGGCAGCAGATAACAGGATTAATGATCTGAGCCTGCGGTTCAGGTTTCATCCCCAGCCGCTCTATGAATCAGATGTGACCCTGCTGACTTGGTTGCAGTTATTCCAGAAGGGCAGGGGTTTAATGAAAGGTGGAATTGAGCCTCCTGATCTCAAGGAGACGGGCTTTCTGGGCATGATTAATTTTTCCCAAGTCAAACAGATCTTTTGGGCCAGTGAACAAGTCTTTGTTCAAAGCTGGCAGGGACGTGTTAGGAGGAGGAGACTTCCCCCCTTGGGGCCTGCTCATCTCAAATTAGGATGTCGTTTAGAAGTAATGAGATGTTCATTGTGTGTGCCAGTTGTGTTCGACCTGCTGGGTTCAGCCTGGGAGCGTTCATTAGGGCTGGACCCTCACGGGATTCTTCTTGCTCTGCTCAGATGCAGTTTTTCCACTTGTAGGAAATATTTGAAGCAGGAAGGAGAAAAAAGTGTGTGTGGGGTGGAAATCTTTTCCTTTTCAGCCAAGTTGGTTTCCTGATCCAATCTGCTGTAGGGCCACATGAGCAGTAGGGCTGGTGCAAGGGCTGAAGCAGGGGCGTGTGGTGGGGAAGGGATGCTCCTTTTTGGCAAAGGACATGTCAATGCTGGACTAAAGTGTCCCAGTGAAGTCCTGCTGCACAGAAATGCCCAGGAGGGCTCCTCCAAACTCCACTGCATTCCCTTTTGCTCCCATCTCTTAGTGGTTTCTCCATCTGGAAGAACCCAAGTGGTGGAAAAGAGCTGTTCCCAGAGCCTGGAAGTGAGCCATGGATAGTAGGCTTAAGCCCTAAAGTATGCATGTGAATGTAAATTGTGAACACCTCCAACACGCAGGCTGTTTGGATCCATGGCTCTGGCCTTGGCCTCCTCTCATGATGATCAAAAAGGGGTGGAAAATATTTATTCTAACAGATTGTGAGCAGCTGTTTTAATGAAGCATTTATGTACTAGGCAAACTTTACATTGCCCCAAAATGGGACACATGTGTTTTATAAATATACCATTATGAAGAATTGGGGAGTAAGAGATTCTGGGTCCAGAAGGCTAATCCTCCTACACTTATTTATTTTAATAAGGAGTTTATATGTTGGAAAGCAACGGTGTAGAAAGTAAGTGTGGGGCTTTCCAGGATGCATCAGTGCTTCGAAACTGTGGCAGTGAAGCATCAACCTTTCTGAGCCCAGCGAGTTACCTCTTGATTGTGCATACCTGCCTATTTGAGCAAGAAAATACTGATCAGGTATGGAGGCCTTCTATAGGAAGGTGGTATTTAGAAGATGCTTTTCTTGTGGGTTTGGAGGCAAATCCAAGCTTTGAAATACTTTCAGTTCTCTGCTTCCTACCAGATGATTAAAGAGAGGAGACTGAATCATGAAGTCCATGTGTCAAATCCCAAAGTCCATTTCCTAGGCAGAACTGTCAATTGCTTGATGCTGGTGCAAGCCTCCTGGAAAACAAATTGAAGAAGTGTTTTTTGGGGCTAATATCCTCTTTATCTGCACATTAGCTCTGTGTCAGGTAGGAAAGCAAAGTGTTGTTCTGGGAAGATTTCTTCTTACCACAGCCACTACCTTCTCCAGAGCTCAGGAGTCTTGTAATTCATAAAAGGGCTGGTGCAAACACAAGTAAAATGCGTGCAAAAGGCATGGATGCATTCCCCTTGCCAAATAAAACTGGAGGTCCTGCCTAGCAAGTTGTTGAGAGTTAAACTTTGCTTCCTTATTCAAGTAGCATGTGGCCCTGCTGATCTAGGGAGGTTGTCATGGTTATCCCACATCAGCTGATGTCATCTCCTTTGCTGCAGAAATAAGTGCTTTTCAGCTGACCAGTTCAGGGTAAAGCTATTTAAAATGCTAAGGCAGCCAGAGCAGCTCACTGGGGTCTCTGCTATGAGGGAACATAGAAAAGCTGTGAATCGGATAGCACTGCTAAATTGTGGAGGTATTGATGGGGAAACCAGTACGGACATGCTTGGATGGGGCAGCCCCAAAGGTATTTGTGGGTACACAATGGTGGCACTGAGGAGAGCGGCGGAGATGGGGATGGCTGGGGAAGCCAATTGAAGCAGTTGAATAGATGGAAGGAGAAAGGCAGTCAAAAAGGTACAAAAGCACAAAAAAATGAACCACTAAGTTGTTTGCCTTGTGACTTGGGGATTTTAAACCCAGATAAGGGTGCTGAGTGATAAATGGCTTTGGGATGTTAAGCACCAGGTCTGAGGGTCTGTGCCTGGCATCTGTATGTCCAGTGTTTAAGCTTTCTGTGAATAACAGCCTTTAGCTAGAGAGGAAGAGCCCTTTACAGTGCACAGAACCTGCCACCCTCTTTCTGTCAAGCAGGGGCGCGATGGCTGAGCTGTGCGGCTCCCAGGGAGGTAAGGGCAGTGTTGTGGAGGCAGGATATGGGGACCAGCCTGCCCATGAGGTGAGCAGTGCTGCTGATGTACATAAAATGCCAGGCAGCAAAGGTTCATAGTAAGATTCAAGAAAAGATGTGAACAAGAGTCTTAAAAACTTGCTTTTGGGGACAGGATGGAAACAGTAAGGGGTCTAAGCATGAATTAGGTGAAGATACTACACAAAAAAAGCATGTATTAGGGTGTTCTTGCACCAGTCTGTGCAAGAAAAGCAGCTGAGTCTGCTTCAGAGGCAGGAGAAGGCCTTGGACATACCATGACAGAAGCTGGATCTGCTGGTTCCTAGGTTTTTAGTACCCATATGTAGGTATAGAAATGTGCTCAGCTCAGAGCTGGAGCAATGCAGCCTGAAGGATGCACGTTTGAGCTCTGAGGTCTGCTGTGAGGGTTGGGGAGACCTTGCTGCAAACTGGGGTGTTGGGAGAAGCTCTGGAAACTACAGCACTGGTGGGGTCTGAATATTCTTCTGAGGTCTATTCCTTTATCAAATGTGGTTAAAATGGGCTATGAGGTTCAACAGCTTCAAGGGTGGAGTAGTGGAGAGGAAAGGACAAAGAAACAAGGCAATGCTGCTGCATGTGACTCACTTTCTTAGGAATCCTGGCTGTAAAAATAACAATCCCACTCATCGTCTTACAAATGCTTTTACAAGCACTTAAACATGGGATGTTAACGTTAAGTGTTGACCAAAATGCTTTGAGCATGAAAGCTTCATTAATCTGGATGAAAACATGTAAAATGATAAGATAATCAGTGCTCTCAGACCCGGCACTGTAAACGGATCGCTTGCTTTCACACCAGTGTAAATGGGAGAAGACTAGGGTTTTTTCCCTTCTTTTTCTTCTGTTATGCCTGGAGATCTATGTCCAAACTGACTCTTTTTTTTCCTGGTAAGGAAAAGAAAAATGGAGCTGCAGCCCCTGGAGGAAACCTGATCAGAGACACGATGACTTCTACACACACTCCAGGTCTATTGATCTCCCCCATCCCCGCTGCCCTTTCTGTCTGTAGGTTATAGAAACAATGTCTGTCAGCAGCAACTCTGCTTTCTGTGCTGGTTATTAACTCTCTGGCAGAAGGGAGTCTGCGCTCCCTTTATGGGGTCCCAAGACCCACAGCAAACTTAACAAACCAGAGGGAATACCTCCAGGAACTCCCCATTTGTACACAAAGCCCAGTGTTGTCTGAAAAAAGGGCCAGGGCTCTGTGGTTGTGCAAGGGTTGGACAAATCTGATGAGGAATGCAGAAAACGTCTGTGTAAACCTGACATTTGGGCAAGCATCAAATGTGTTTTCTTGCAGACGCCCAGTGTGCAACCTGTTGCCTGTCATCCTTTGTTTTATGACTGTGCACCAGAGAAAAGAATCAGAAATCCAGCTACTGGGCAAGAAAACGTTGAGAAAACTTTATCCTACTTGGACAAACCCTTTGAGAAACCAAATCCCTTTGGCTTTCTTTGCCTCTGAAATTAAAGATTGCTTCAGTGCCACTCCGAGGTGCTTTCACCAATATCCAAACGCTGTGTCAATAGAATCAGTAGGAAATCCCAGCAGCTCACTCTTCAAATGCCTGTATCATCGTCCTGGGGATGTTAGATCATGGAAGAGCAAACTTTGAATCCATCTCCTCATTCTGTGTGCCCCAAACATAAACTATGAGACATCTTTGCTCTGACTTCTTGCATTCAGCTGGGCTGTATCCAAGTGTCTGACAGCATCCTCTCCAGCACTGCGATATGCTGATGCTTCTGCCTCAAAAGAGAATGTTTAGTTTTGATTATTTGCAGGCAGCTTATCCTGCCCCTTCAATTCACGCACTTCTGCTATGTATTAATAACTTACTCTTGATCTTAGAGTCCTCATAGTGCTGGTACATCTTCAGAGGGTTTGAGGGTCTTATTTCAGGAATGCAGTTGGATGTCCCAAAAAGCAGTATATTGTAAAACCGGGCTGGATCTAGGGTGCCCCTTGGAGCAATTCAGCATAGCTTATGAGTAGTGTAACGTGCTGTTAATTTCCATTCTCTACATCACCAAGATGCTTCAGAAAAATGCCTGCTCTTTGTTCCCACATTCTTTGCTTCGTCTCTATCCTTTGTGCTTGTGAACATTGTGTGTTTGCAGAGGTGATACTCCCAGGGGTTTATTTGTCCAGCAGCCAGTGCAGCAGTTGCTGGGATCTGGCTGCTCTCTGCTGTCATCCTTGCTCTCAAGTAGTTTCCCCGCTTGTTTTCACGTAGGACATGCCAAGAAGTCAGCAGAAAGAAACCTGTGTACATGGGTCTATGGTAGCTTTTGAGTGGTGCATGGAGGTCTGTCCATGTCCATGCTGGAGCATGCTTGCCGCAGTGTTTCCTGGCAGCATAGGCACTGGGGTGGGATGAAGTGAGGCTGAAAGAGGCTGAAGGATTTAGTGATGCTTTGCTGAAAGCTGTGAGTTTCGTTTCCAGTGCCAGGCTTGGGCTTGAGTTTGAATTTCATACAGATTCCACCCTGATGCCTTGAAGGCTGCAAGTCCTCAGAGCAAATCTGGAATCGGTTTGGTGTGGGCCATTTGGTTTTAAGTAGAAACCAGGCGTAACTGTAAGCCGTTCACCAAACTTCTCTGCTTTTTGATCTCGCCCAAACATGCAGGAACTGAGAAAATGTCAATGGGAAACTCTCTAAGGCTAAACCTGAGCACAGCCTGTGTCCTCCCTGCTTCTGACTCCTGACAACAAAGCTGGCATCTTTCCATCTAAATCATGTGGTGTCTTCACGTTGTAACCAGGGATTCAGCTGGATCACTGAGTTTTAGACAGCATTAAATGGAGATTGGACTGGGGGCTTTGGAAAGGCGAAAGATTCTCTGGGCCTGTATTGAGACCCTTCAAGTCTGGCTCCTGCTGCCAAAACCTGGGTCTAATATATTATTTTGTCTGGCTCTCCATTTGGAAAACTGCTCTTGGCTGTCTTTCCTTTGCTACCCCTTCAAATGGAATATACAATATTCTCCCCACTCACTCTACATGTAGAAATTCCTGCCAGCATTTCTACTTTCATTTGTCTGAAAGATTCCAATTGGACACAATCAATGCCTTGGCATAGCATGGCTTTTTGAAACTCTACTCCCTCTGCCCAGGCTCTTCTTCACAGCATTTCCTAATTGGTGTGAAATCTCCCTCCTTGCACTGCAGCCTGTGTCAGAGCTGCTCTTTGGTGCTGTCCTGTGCTCTGTCCCTGGACCTTGTTAAGCCAGAGAGATGTGGCTGTGTCCAGTCCTATGGGGGCTCCCCTGAGCTTGCAAAGCACCGCCTGTTTCACCATCTGGCCTTCCTGTAGGGGAATCACATGTACGTTCTCGTGACCTGAGGGTTCATTAACCTGTAGTGGTTTTTGGTGTATATTGATGCTTCTTGCTGAAGAAATCCAGTCTGCTCTACCTGTTAGGATCATAGAATCATAGAACAGTTAGGATTGGAAAGGACCTTAAGTTCATCTGTCTTATTCCCACTGTATGAAAGTGAGTCATTGTAGGTAGCTCTGTCCTTTGCTGTGCAAATGTCCCTGTGCTTGACCGTGGAGTTGGGATTTATTGATTTCCCATTTACCTGCTTTCTTAGAGCAAATGCTTTGCTCCCAGTGAAGTTGATTGTTTCCATTTTTTTTTCCTGAATGGATGTAAGCCAAGATCCCACGCAGGGTTTAGCTGCCTAATTTATCATTGATTTCAGCCTGATGACACGGGCCTGAGCGCCAGTGCAACCAGTCAGAAAGTGGGTGCCTACAGGTCAACCCAGGACTCCCCCATGCAGAGGTGTGCTGTCCCCAGCTCTGTGACCTTGGGCTGCATGGGGAGTACTGGAAGTCATTATTTGCCTCCGGCAGATTTTGCCCACAAAGTTTCAGACATCAAAGATAAAGCCTTGAGGCATGACTATAATCTCGGTAAATAAACAACCACAGAAATACTTTGGGTGTAGCGTGCCGCTCTGGAGCAGTTGCAGTGTGTTTCTGCTGCCAGTGAAGGGGGAAATCAATGAAAGTGCCTTTTGTTTGTTTGTGTTTTTCTTCATGGGGTTTTGGTGGTTGTTTCAATGGTTGGCTCCCCCAAGCCTCGGAGTAAGGCAATGCACAGTCCCACGGCCATCAGTCACCACACTCCCACATGGACCGGCTGGCCACTTCTGAGGAAGAGGAAAGAAATCTCTTGGCGGCAATTGCTGAGCTCCTTATACTTAGGGGAAGGGTTTTTCTTAATCCCTTAAAGGCTGGTTTATGGCTTGAAGGGACCTGGACAAACATAAGCCCTACCTGGTGTAAGATTAGGGCCTGTTGTCTTGACAAACATAAAAATCCTTCTTTGATTTCTGATAAGCAACAAATGAATTTTGAGAAAACCATGCACTGGTGAGTAATCCAGATAGTCTGGTTGTTGCGCAAGGAGCCCTGCAAGAAGATGTTGTGGCAGCAAGCAGGACGCTGTGTGGATGCTAAGTGGTGTTTAGGACTTGTTTGCTGACAGAAGTGAAGATCGCGATGAGATAGGCGGGTGTTGCAACAGCATATGGCACAAGAGTTGCTTGTCCACATAAACAACACTCCTACAACAGGCGTTCTGGAGCGGTAGATGAGGGCTTTTGGAGCTGCTGCATGTATTTTGGGCAAATTCCTATATAGAAGGAGCAGGGACATCTTTTCCTGTGAGCTAAATGTGTTCACAGTGCTCCTAGGCCAGGCCATGTGGGCTGGACTGGGGCTCAGTGCAACAAAAGCAGTGATTTAGTGCTGATGGAGTTAGGGCAGAGGTTGGTGCTACGAGTTAAACGTGACTCATTAGTCACAAAGTACATTGGAGATGAAATAAACCTCATGATAGGTACTCTGTAATTAATATTCCTCCAAGTCTCCCTTGTTATCAAGCCAGTCGATGCCTAGGGAGGATCCTTTACAAGGCTGCCACCCCAAGGACATGCTCTGCCGTGTGCCTCTGCTGAGCATCCCTGGTATCTGACTGGTGGGTAGCACTGATCCCTGTGGCTGAGCTGTTATTTGTGCAAAGAGAGGAGCAAGGGACACACAGGGGTTTCTCTTCCCTTCCTCTTGCAACAAACCCGCAGTGACTTTCTGCCACCAGCTTTCAAGCAAGCCAGTGCAGACCCTGCCTCAATAGCCCTGAGGAGGCATGGTCCCAAAGGAACTCCTTAGGGGAGCAAGTGCAGTGCTGAGCAGTGACGATGCCCTAAATAAAATCCAGAGGCCACTTCTACTCCTTCTTCTAGCCCTTGTCTTCTGCTGCAGTCATGTATTAGACTTAGTGTCAGAGATTTAAGGGAGAATCCTTGCTGTAGGTTAAGTGGAAAAAGGCCAACTATTTAACAATGAAAATTTGGGGCTGGATCTGGGTGTGTTGCTGCCCAAAGTATTCACCTTTTTATTTATAATGCTCGTCCTTTGAGGGCAGCAGGAGAGTTGGTGAACTTTAACAGGGTCACTGTAGGTATTAGGCTCCGGTATAGAGCAACAAGTTCGTTTTTGACTTGGAGGAGTCGGTTGCACGGCTGGTTTAACAGCCTTCTATAACCTGTAGAGCAGATGTATTTGCTTTGGCTGCTGAACAATCTAAGCACTCCTCCAAGAGCTTCGTCTCTGTTGTGCACAGTGGGTTTCTCTGCATTTGTTTCAAAGCTGTGTCAGAGTCACAGCCAGTGCCTCCTGTGGCATAATCTCACCTCCATCTGTCCTAACAAGCAGCCAAATACACCTGGGTGCAGAGGGCCCCAGCAAAGTGCTGTGCATCCCCACAGCTTGCCCAGGCCATCGGCCGTGATTCAGCCTGATTTACACCCACTCTCTGCTTTAATTGCTCTTGGCTGCACCTACAAAGGGATTGGGGTAGGACTCTGGATTGAGATGCTTTGGTCCGAAGCTCCTAAAGCCCCCAGAGACACTGCTGGTCTGTTGCTACTCAATATCCAGCACTGAAGTCCCTCTGAAGATGAAGCTTTGTGGCTGGCATGTATGAAAACTCCTTGACTTGGCAATGTTGAACTTGGTTGGCAAGTGGCTGCTTGGTAAATAAGGAGCTCCCATGCCTGCCTTGACTGGGGTGCTTGGGCTGGATGGTGGTATCTTCCCATGGCCAATGGGAACCCTTCCAGCCCCATAGCATGTTTGTAAAGCTACACTGTCCCATGGCAAGTGTTGTTTCTTTGCTCCTTTCTTTCTTCTTAAACAAATCCACATGCCATACCTTTGTTTTCCTGAGCATGCTGGAATATGGGTATTGGAGGCGTGAGGCTTTCGGAGCAGGGATCAGCACAGCAGGCTCCCTGCCTGCTGCCGAGGGTCGAAGCAAAACGAAGAGCAACCTGCGTTGAGTGATGCTTCAAGTCAGGCTTGTGTGCAGCTTTCCAAGACAAACACGAGCCTGCCTCCCTGCTAGCTCTTCTCCCCCCACCAAATTCCCAACACATGACTCGAAGCAGGGTAGCAGACACCGAAGGAAAGTGCCAAATCTGTTATTTAACTCTGTTGGCTCGATAGAATGGTCTGATGTTGGTAGGAGGTCATGTTTTCATACAGGAAGCCTTGGAGAAAATAAAACAAAACCAACCCTCCCCTTCTTGTCCCGGGGCCTCGCTTGGTTTCAGGTTAGGGCCAGAGCTGCTGACTCATCAAAAGCGCAGGTGCTGGACAGCCTCTCCCCGTGGTGAGCACCATTTCACCACTGGCCCCTTGGGGTGGGTTATAAGCTTTGTCCCCGTTTTCACTGCAGAGCAGATCCTGGATCACCTTATTCTTCTGCGTGCAGGTCCGCTGGTTTTGGAGTGCATTGCTTTGCATCACAGTCGCGTGCGTCTACTCTAGCACATAATTTGGCCCAGTGCCTCTCTCCTTTCCTTTTTCTGTACCACAGGAAGCAGCATTTATAAAATCCCTAATGGTCCTGTCAGCTTTTATACATTTCCTGTCTTGCTTTTTAAGTGAAAGAGGAAAACATAGCACTTTTGACCTGAATTACTTTGGATTGTGTTTGCTGGATGTGGTATTAGTCACCGGTCTGCTTTGCTTCTCTCATCTGCGATGCCAGGATGGCTGTGTCTGCTTCCGTGCCCTTATCAAAGTCCTGGCAACTTTAATGATTTCCTTAACACCCCTCCTTCCCCCCTCCAGTTCAGGGGGAATCTGAGTTCTGATTTAAAAGGTCGCATGAGAAAACTGTTTTAACTTTTGGAGTTGTAGAGAAAATCTGGAAGATGTGAATCTTTTTCACCCTGCGCACCAAGTACCAGAAGGCAAATAAAAAGAGCTTAAACTCTGTTACTTATGATGGAACAGCCTTGATTTTTAAGCTAAGGTGGATTGGGGTTTTTTGCAAGTGTTTTATTGAGACCGTGGCACAGGACTGGTCTACCCAGTGCACATGCAGAATCACCTTTGCAGGAGACTATCTATCTGGTTTAACATACAATTTACAGCATTGTTGAGGCCATAGATAGATTTATTGGAGGATATAGGAAGTCCTGAGAGCCCTAATCATGTACCTGGCAGTAGATTTGGATCCTACATTAATGTCACCCCCTTTTTTTGCAGTGCAGTTAAGAAAGAGCAGTCCAAGTGACAAACCTCAGTTTTCCTCTGCCAATAACCAATGCTTTCAGGGTTTTTCCTAGGCAGCCTCCAACCATAAGGCCCATGGAGCTATACCTGTGCTGAGTAGAAATTCCTCAAAGCCAAGGGCTTGTTCTCACCGGGAGATGCTGTGTTACAGCAATTCCTGTTCATCCAAGGGACCGTTTCCCACCAGCGCTCATGATCGCTTTAGGAGGGTGGCCTCCTGCAGCACTTTGCAGGGCATGCAGCAAGAGAGGGGTTTTTCCTCCTAGAGCACTCCTTGGTGTGCGTAAGAGCAGCAAGTTTTGGACCAATTTCTAGTAAAAGATAGGGGAAACTGACTCTTGTATCCTCATTAACTTGAACCTTTCCAAAGTGATTTCCTGCATTAGTGGAAAACTTAAAAACCCAGACATTAAGTGCTGAGTTGAAAGATGTGTTATTCCATTGTCTCTCCTTTCTGCCTTGTTTTTTTTTCTTCAGAAGCCCTCAGTACCATTCCTACCCATAACTTTGCGAAATGGAGAGGCCAAGTGCCTGAAAACTGTATAACCAGCACAAGGCCAGCTTCTGAGTTCACTTGCACGCAGCATTGCAGATAAAAGTAACTGCTGGAGTCATTGGGGCTTAACCAGACTGAAAACTAGTCCAAGTAAGCAGAGAAGTATTGCTCTGTCTGCTATAAAGAGGCATTTATGAAATCACAATGCTAGAACCAGGTGTCTCAAGCAAGGAAAAAAGTGGTACATAAAAAAAGTTCAGGCTTACTTTCTTCACCTAAAATAGGGAGAAAATGGCCAAGGACATCACCGGCTAAACAGGCTATTAAATCAAGTTCAGGGGGAGCTGGATGCAGTTTTGCAAGGGGAAGAAATCAGGAGGACCATCTGTGAGCTGGATATTTTGCAGTTGAGATGAGGTAATATGGTCAAATATGTGCCTCTGCAAGTGGAGTTAGTTAGTTATTCCCTTCAAAGACTTTCCAATGTCTGCGCAGTCTGAAGATTACTTTTACAGTCGGTATCAGCCTGGCACAGGCCAGACTTGTTCTCCTCTTGGTACCACTGAAACAGTGGAGGAGCAGTCAGATCTGAAGCCCAGCTCAGTGCCCTTTGATCGGGCTCTGTAGGATTCCCAGTGACCCAGAGGAAGCTGTGAGTGCAGATTATCTTTATCAGGCACTCGAGCTGAGGTTACATGAAGCAAGTCAGAAAGCAGCTGGGCTGATACTGCTGTGTTTGACTCTATGAGCAGCCAAGAATGGGAAGGCTCAGGGGAGCCATGCTGAGTTTACCAGGCACATCTGCACTGGGAGGGTGGACCCCAATCTGCCTTGTGCTGGGTGCATGTGTAAGGGTGGGGTATCACAGAGCATGATGCAGCTTCCCTGGGGCATCATGTTGTGTATGCATGGTCTGCTCTTGCTTTCAGAGTCCTTAGGTGCTGTTTTTGTCTTCAGGACCAAGTGGAGGAATATCCTGATGCTTGTCCAGCTTGCTCAGCTCCACTGACCTAGCCCCTGGATGCCCCAGAAAAGGGACACAAAAAGCAATTGTGCTTGTTGTGCTGGACCAGGAGATGCCCTCTGTCCTAGACCACTGGAGCTGTGGCACTCAACTATTTTCAAGCCAGCATTGGCCTATGGTGCAACATAGATCCCCAAACCTTGCAGTGTTTACCCCAGGGTGTTTGGTGGGAAGCAGGCAATAAGCAAGCTGGGGCAGGTTAGCTGGTCTCTGCTGACAGCACAGGCTGTAGTAACCAGTTCCTGTGGGCCAGATGTGAAACAGCAATAAACTGCCACACAGAATGGTGTTTGACAGCCACCAGCAATGGGGAGGCACCAGTGCTGTGTTTCTGGGGTGATTAACAACTTTGGTGTCACACATCCTCCTGACTGCACCAAACCCCACATCCTGGTCTGTCTGTGCCATCCCTTCCAGTGAGCTCCACAGATCTTGTTGGAGCTGGGCTCCTGATATCCATTGTGCCTCCTCCAGGAATGAGGGTGTAACAGAGCAGGTGATGGGCATGCCTCCATCTCTAGTGAAGGGCTGGAGCAGAGCAAAGATGATGGCTGTGATTGTAGTGGCCATCCTCTGCACCAAGTGGAGACCAGCTAGTCTGGGTCTAAGCTTGGGTTTAACTCTGGAAAGTGAGAGATGAGAGAAATCGTGCTCCTGTTGGTGTGTGCGCTCTCTGGCGCGGGGAAACATGCTCAGTGCTGGAGAGTTACCCTTTAAGGAGCCTTTTAGTACATTTCAGGCTTGAGCAAGATGAAAGGAGACTTCTGAGAAGCATGGCCAAAAAGGAAAAAAATAAAAAGAGTGAGAGGAAATATTTGCTTTGAGATCCTGCTTTGCGGGGCTTGGGGTTATCTGTGTTTGGAACACTTCAATTAAGGGAGAAGGCAAAGAAACAGAAGACGTCACCAGGACATTTCAATGCAAGGCGATTTCTTAACACGCACAGATCGCTCCTGGCTTGAGGAGATCTGCCCGTACTCAGCTTAGAGCCAGCAGAATGCTTGGGTTTCTTACCAGAGATCGGTTTGCAACCCCCATGTTTGGCAGGAGATGCATTTTACTGGTCTTGAACAACCCAATCTTTTCCCAGTGCCTCTGCTGAGCTTTCCATCGCACACATCCCCTGCTCCCTCCTCCTGCCATGGCTGATGCCTGTGTTACTCAGTTTTGAGACCTCAACGTAGGTCCCACGCAGGGATCAATAATTCAGTCCCATTTCCAGTTCTTACTGGATTCTTTGAGGTCTTTTCCTCAAAGAGCTCCTTGAATGGGAGTCTCAAACAGGTTGCTCTGGCACTGCCATGTCCCCTGCCAGCCTTGCCCCTTGTCACCAGCTATGGGCATTTTTGGGCTGCCTGGAGCAACACATCAATACCCTGGAAAGCAGTGGGGAAAACAGCAAAAATCATGTCAGAGCTTCATTTTTCTTCCTTGTTTTGACAACCCCTGGCAAGAATCTGGATGAAAACAGAGGGGCTGCAGGAATGAGCCAGGAGGGATTTTACTGTGTGGTGGGGTTTTTTAAGATAGGCTTTGCCAGGAAAGCCACCCACCTGTTCAGACAAGGCCTCAATTGTGGAAGATGCTGGTGAACAAACCAGTGCCTGTGTTTCCCTCCAAGAGCCGCAATTCCTGGGTTATTTTTAGCAGATTTGCACACCTCTGTTTATTTGCTCTCCCTGGTGTGCATTCCTCAGTCCCTGTGACTTCCTCCATCGCACAGCCAAAGCCGGAGGCAGAGAGGAGCTTTCTGTGAGTGCTCACTATTGCTAATGGGAAAGGATTGAGATGCTGAGTGTTAGCCCGGTACCTGTCCAGTATAAACAACTGTTTTTCCCTCTGGGTGTCCCTGAGAGTCACCCCTTTCCACAGTGAGGATGTCCTGCCACCTCTCCTGTGCCTCTCTGGAGGTTTTTGGAGCTTATAGGGGCTATATCTTCATCTGCTTTTCATTTCCTTGGATGCTGCTGGGCTATCAGCTCCTTTTGTCCTTAATGGCAAATTGCTGCTCCTCGCAGTCTCCAAGACAAGGGAGGTGTTTAGTCTACTGTGGGTTTTTTTCTGTGCTCATAAAATAAGGGAGGGAGAAAGTGTTGTCTTGGGGGTGGAGGGAAGGGATTTATCAGTGCAGAAAATCAGACAGATCTGAAGGAATCTCATAAGATGTAGATGAGTCCTTAAGTGATAAAAATAATCAGTCAGCTACATAAACCAAAATGCCTGTTGACTTGAGCAATGCTGTCAGAGCCTGGCTATCGGTGTGGTCTCCTTACCACCACCCCCTAGAGCCTCGCTGACGCTGGTGTGCATCTTCCCAATGTGCCTGTGAAACAGGAAAGGAATTATCCTTGTCATTGGAAAGAGCTAAGAACTGGAGACAGTGCTGCCTGTCTGCCCTGTGGGACAGGTCAGGCTCCCAGGGCCACCCTGGATCCAACACTTTTGGCTTAGCCTCTGTGGCTTGGCCAAGGTTGCACAGGAAAGTCCATCACAAAGTGCAGACTTTCAGTGTAGGAATACTTAATCCCCAGGGTCTGGCCTTCCGTTTCCCTCTCTTTGCTGCAGTTACTGCTGACTTGCTCCTTGGATGGGTCTCCACTTTTTTTCTCTGTTGGGACATCATTACTTGTCTGCACAGGTAAGGAGGCTGTTGGACAACTCTATTTCCTTTCATTCTGCATTTTCTCTCTGGGTTTGCATTAACCCTTGATCTAATGCATTTTCAATGTGAGCCTGCATTCCTTAGTCCTGATGTCAAGATCTTTGGCCACTGCAGCATGGTCACTTGGGAAGGTTTAGCGGTATGAGGATCAGCTCTGAAATATTCAGACTCATGAACCACAGAAGAACTGGCTCAGCCCTTCCATGTTTCCACCAGATCCAGCTCCCCTCACTTACAGGAATGCAACACATGGACAGGGTTGGGCATGACTAAAACCAATGTGACTTTCGTTAGGGATTTCCTTGGTGGCCTGAAATCTGTAACCACTCTGCTGCTCTCAAAGCTGCTATTTAGGACACGTCCATTGGCCTTCCTGCAGCTTAATATTGGCTGCTGTGGAGGAGGATCTTAGAAACCAGTGTCTGAGCAACTGTATGTAATATTAGTTTATGTATCACTGCCTCAGTACCCTGAACTGATGCTTCCCATCTCGCTCTCAGCCACACACAGTCTGAGGTGGCACCTACACCTGGCAGTTGGGTTGGGAATCTGAGTGGTCTGTGACCAACAAACTCCAGAGTGCTTTAGGATGTGGGATATGCTATAGGTTAGGACGTAGACAGCTGCCTAGACTCAGCTCTGCTTGCAGGAAGCTTATGGGATCGCTGAGATGTTTCTGTTGGGTATGTAGTAGTTAACACTGGCTGTAGCATGTGGCTTTGTGTGTGGGAATACATGGGGAAGAGAACCAGGTAGAGCACCTCACTTGTTTCTTGTCGCCCTAACCAAGGCAAAAGCAGCTTTTTTGAGGGGCTAAGTCGTGAGCAGACTTTGCATATGGATGGAGATAGTGCTTGTGTTGCACTGGAGACTTGTTTGTTTTCATAGAGGAGCTGGTGACCTCTCGTGTCTGACTTAACTGTTGGGTGGTGATTACTTAGTGGCTCAAGGCAGAGCATCTAAACATGAAATAATGACACTGATCCCGATGGCACTGGGATTAGCACTGTCTCTCCTCTCCTGCCACCTACCACTTGCAGTCTCACTGGAAACAATAGGAGCAAATTCCCCGTGCTGCTTTACTGTGGTTTGGCCATGAAACTATGCACACTCTAACCAGCTTGCTGTACGTTAAACAAACAGGGAGACTCCTCGTTGTAGTGAAAGCAGAACCATTAATAACATTGTTTATAATGTGCTCATTTGCTGATGTGGAGGTCAAGCATGTTTGACATTCCCACTGCTCAAAGGGGGTTCGCTTGCAGGGACCTCTGCTTTACATCGGACACATCTCCTTGTTTTGCAAACCACATCTACATTTTCCTGAGAAATGTTTATGGTTTGGAGGTCGCTGACATAATTTTAAACATCTGCTGAGCTCCGAAAGGGAGCGATTGTAATTGCTTTTGCCATGGCCCTCCTAAGCCTCAGTTATTTCTTTCATGTGTTGTGATTCATGTGTCACACTCTTGCTTACTTCAAGCGTCTTGAAATGCACAAACAGGAATTACTTCAGAGCCAGCAAAAGCAAACAGCTCAGCACCTGCCACTTGCATGCTGTCACCGCGACTTTAAAGCAGTGTGTGGGAAGCCCAACATTGGTAGGGCAGGGGAAGGAGGCTTTGCCTTCATCCTCCGATGTCGAGCAAGCAAGGAAGATCCGGACTCACGCTATGTAACTTCATACCTGCTTTGAAAGGACCAGCTGAGAGGCTGGGGAGGTCACCAGCAGGCATTGTCTGTGCTGGCTGTTGGTCCTATGGAGGTCTTCCACCACTCGATCAATGAAGGAGGTGCCTTTCAATAGCTGGAGTGTGGTTATTGTAAGAGGCCTGGTCTGTGCCGATGGTTTGATTGCTGGCTCATGTCTGTGTGATGAAATTGAGGGCATCCCTGTCCTGACTCAGCAGGGCTGTGGATCAATAGGAAGAGATGGCAGTTGTTCAACGCTTTGCTTTCCTGTGTCACTCCAGGAGCTGACACCTGGGATATCTGCTGAAAACTGTGGCCAAGCTAAAAGTGTTAAAAAGATGCCTTTCTCTCATTTTTGTGTGCTGTACTTCATGCTCCTTCATACTCTCTGTCTGCTAAATGGGACGCAGTCAAAGCCTGAAATGGAGGTTGAATTTGATGTGATGATGTCTCAGGAAAGTGGCTGATGACAATGGCACGATGAGTGACTTGCAGAAGTAGTTTCTAGTTCTTGAAAACAACCCATTTCCATGTGAAAACCCATTTCCAAGGCGAGGGCAGCGGATGCATTATCAACCTATGAAACAAACTGGGCTGCTTTTCAAATATGAGAAACCCAAGGGCTGCCAAAATGCATTTAGTGAGGAGAGCAAGATGACAAACTGCTTTTACTGTAGGGAGAACAGGACAGGACAGGATTCTGAGACGTGCATCTACCACCTCTAGAGAGTAGCACAGAGAAATCTGTGTCTCACCATTTCCATAATGAGCAAGTATACACCCCTGCCCAGAGGGAAAGAACAAGTCCCTTGGGGTTACAGCAAAGCACAAATCTGGGGTTCTGTGTCAGCTGGACATCTGACCCCTTTTGTTCATCCTGCCCTCTGAATTTCCAGCTATAATTTGCCTTTGGAAACATCTCTTTAGGAGTGAGCGCAGTTGGTCAGCCCATGCACATGCTGGCTGGGCAGGGTGACCAGCTCTGTCTGCCTTTCCTGCTGTGCCAGGATTCAAGGTCTCTCTTTCTTTTCCCTCATGCTGATATTAAAAGAGCGTGTGAGAACTCTGTCCTGAAGCCTTCCACCCATGTCTTGCACACGGCTGATCTCAGCCAGCTGCATAGAAACCTCTTTGGGGGTGTGGAGACTCGCAGAGAGTGTGATCACAGAAGACTTTTTTCCTTTACTTGGCTAAAAATAGTAAATTATGTAGATTTCCATGGCAGAATTTCAAGTTCTAAATAGTATTTTAATTTTATCTTCATCCTAGCTCCCTAAGGAGAAAAGGATGGCGTGCTCATGTGGCTATGTGTATGTGAGTGTGTGTTTGTTTATCCCATCCATACTCACCCCTGCATACTAGGTTTTGGACCTCTGGGCAAATTCCAGCAAAAATGTGACATTTTGATAGTGGTCTCAAAGATTTTTTTAATCTTTAAATTGTGTGAAAGCAAGCAGCTCAAGAGAGAAAAGCATTTTTATTAATAGCTGCAGTGAGAAGACTGACATCTAAGCTGAACCTTTAGTAGACAGCAAAGAATCCACATGGGGGATGCTATAAATGCCCCAACCACAGAAGGAGTTTCAATCACAGAACATCCTTTATTGTGCACCACAGACTCCAACCACAATGCAGAAATCCCCAGGAAACTACCCTGTGTTATTTCTACTGCTTATAGAAAAACTCATCTGGTCCATTGGCTTGTTTATTTGTGTTTTGCTTTTTATTTTGTCTTATGGGGAAGCTGCAGGGCACGACATTTCAAATTAGCATTATATTGCTATAGGAAATGGTGAGAAAGGTCACAGAAATACCCCTCGCTTGGCAACGAGAGGCCTTTAAAACCCCATCCAGGCTGTGCTCTGCTGAGCAGGGTGTTGAAGATGTGCTGAAACAAGGCGTGGGAACGTGGAGCAATGCATTGGGCAGCCCTCCCGGGATGTGGGGGGAATATCTGGGAGGTCATCGTACCCTGCCAGCCCTGTGCTGCCCCGGCTGCCTCTCCCCAGCCTCTCCTTTAGGGCTGTGCTCGCTGCCAGGATGCTGTTTGCTTCCCTGGGGTGCTGTGCTACAGGCAAAGAGAGGCTAATAATAGAGGATGCAAAGAGGGACCAGAGTTTCATATGATGTTAATGGTGGGATTCATCTTGCCAAAATGCAGCTGTCTATGAGATATCCAAGGCTAAGCTTTTCTTTTTATAAGATCTCTCCATAATCTGAATAAATAGGCTGAAGTAGAGGTACTTTATCCTAAGGTCAGTGGGGGACCATGCTCTGGGGCTTATTGCTTCTCATCATGGACTTCAACAGAGCTCAAGGTGACCTGTTTAGATTTGGTCATCTTACTTGTAGACACCCTGTTAAGGACAGCTCAATCCCACTCAAGCTGCTATGGTCCACAGCACTGGCTTCAGGAAAAGAGGTGTTTTAGTGTGTAGGGGTTTAGTCCACTTGTACCAGGAAGCTCAGCTCCAGATTGAGAACGAGATGATGAACAGGTATGACCACCATCCAGTTGCTGTGAAATCCCACCACTGCTCTGGAGCATCTGACTGGGTCATGATGCCTTTAGATGGACCTAAGGTCTGATCTGCCCCTGACGATAAAGTGCAAATAACTTCTTGCACAGAAGTTGTGAGTAGGGCAAGCACGTGGTTATGGAGGTTATGCTCTGAAGATGCCCATATTCTTCTGCTCAGAAAGGGAAGTTCACAGATGTGCTTGATGTTGGTTAGTTAGTACCTATGAACATTCTGGCACTCTTTATAGTGGCAGCAAAGAGAAGAAACAGGAGGAGATGTTGGTAATCCTGGCTGGAAAAGGCTTTCTGGTTATGCTGGCAAATAAGACTGATGTGTTTCTAATTGTCTTTGCTCTCCATTTGCTGATGTTCTCAGCGTGATGGGGAGGCAGCAATACTGCTGCCTCTAATCGAGCCCAGCTGATTCTTGCAAAGAAAGTGTCTGCTAGGAATTACAATGCTTTCCTTGTGATTATATTAAGAGAATGTGGCGGCCTCTAGTTCTCCTTTTGCCATTTCTATCTGCAGCTGTATATCCAAGCATGGGGGTGTGTGACCATACGTACACTCAATCCTCAATGGCTACTCTTGCCCTGATTGTGTTTTCACCCTTTCTGTTATTTCTGCATGCTGTAGAAGTTAGGAAACTTGAAGAAAGAAGCCAGCAATGTGGCCTGTTCTAGGCAGAGATACTCTGTGCAGGGAATGGGGTGCTGGAAAGACAGACACTTGTTTTTGTCATAAAAACTGCTTTTGCTAACTCCAGTCTGGCTTCGTAATACCTCCGCAAGATCCTTGGCGGTTCCAAATACCCTTTTGCTATGCTCTCTGCAATTGTTTGTTTAATGGTGTCAACTACTTTGCATTGTTAGGACACTGTCGCAGGCCAATATTTTACTTGGCAAAAGCCTCTGAATCACAAGCTCAGCCTCTCAGAATTTCCCACTGTGAGTGATCAGCGGAACCCAAGCGCTCTCTAACATCTGCAAAGGGCTTGTGGGTAAAAGAGGGGGATTAACAAAGAGGTGATCTCAGCCGCGTGCACTTTGCATGCAGCATATGGGGCAAGTTAACAGTCATAACTTTGAGTGCTGCAAGACGATGCTCGTGACTCCTCCCCAGTGTCTACAGCTGCGAAGTGCTAAAGCACGCCACTCGCTGCTTTATTGGAGTCTGGAGACCCAAACCAGTTGGAGAATTGAAATTAAAACTTCTCCCTTGCGGAATTTGGCATCCCTCAGATGTGGATGTGCACCCTTGTGTGCACATAGAGGGTCACAAACAGCAGTTGGTTATTTTAGGGACAGGGATGGTGGAGGTGGATCTCATCTTTGTGGATTTGGTCTTGTGAAGTTTGTCTGATTGAAAAGTACTGGAACTCTCATGTGAAACGTGATGGGTCAGGTTCTCCCGGCAGGTAGTGGAATGTGTGGTATGCGTTTGGAGAGGGGATGTGTTGAATGCTGAGTTGGCTCAATCTGAATGTCTCATCACTGTGCCCTTAATTAGAGTCTGATGTTGGAGAAATTCTCACTCTGTTATTACTGAAGCCTTGGCATGTATTTCTTTTTGCTGTCAGGCTGTTGCATCTGTTTGCTCTGGATGAGCATTGTCCTGGTGAATTCAAGCAGAAACCTGGTGTAACGAGTTGCAAGGCAGAGCACACTGCAGTCATGGTAGCCTAAACCCTCATCACACGAAAGCCATGTCTACCCCCTAGCAGGCCATGCTCTTCACAGTGCTCCTGCTTGTGAGAAGCACAAACAGGCAGATCTGCAGCTCCTCTGTTCCTCAAGAGCTTTGGGGTGTTAATGGCTTTTTCTGTCTTGCCAAACTGGCTTGCCACCAGCAGTGGTACCTGTGATGGTGCTGGGACAAGGTGCTGCTGCATCCAGGTTTGGGTGGTCCTCTGGTATAGGAGATCTCAGATTTGGCCAGGCAGCTGTGCTTAAAGGCTTGAGGAGTGGAAACAAAACCAATCACCAGCAGATGAGTCCTAATTACATAGGAACAAACCATCAGAGCTCAGTTCTGTTAGTCAAAAGCAGGATCTAAGCCTGGATTGCCCGAGCAGCAGAGAGTGGGTTGTTTCATCCCAGGAGAATTCTGAGAGTTACTTTGGCGGAGCACAATGGAAAATGCATGGACTGTGGCTGCCTTTGCAACTCTTGGCTGTGGGGATGGCAGAGTTTGCCTTCTGGCCTGCCAGGCCTCTTCTCCTTCATTAGCACATTGTTTTAGAGCCTTTCTTTTTCACTGCTTTCCATTTCTTTCAGTCTCCTTCTGCCTGGTCTTTGTCCCTGAAGCCCACAGTGATGGGAGCATCCAGCAGATAAGAAAATGGTGTGACTTATGTTTTGCATCGTCTGTGGTTGGAATTTCAGTGCTGCAGGGTCAGCTTTAAATTATCCCTGGAGGGTTGGTTGTGTTTTATAAGCTGGATGGCTTGGCTTGCAGCCGTTTGATTTTTCCAAATAGTATAAATCTATAGACATTTGCCTTTGGCGCACAAACCCTCCCCACTTCGAAGTCAAGAGTAATTATTTTCCCAGAGCCAAGGTCAGCAGCTGGAGTCAAATAATGGGATGAAAAAAGCCACTTTTGTTGCCTTTCACATTATTTTTTTAAAAAGTAATTTTTAAGAAGTAATTTCAGTGCATTAGCATCTGTCCCTTGCTCCCATGGCAGCCCAGAGAGAGTTCCTTAACCCAGGTACAGCTCCCACTGTATCCAACAGGACGGGAACTTCCTCTAATGACAAATGCCACCCCTGTAACAACCTGGAAAATCACCTTTTCCAGCTTCCTGACCAAAACTGTGGGAAATGTGAGCTGAATTAGTCATAAATAAGGTTATATCGAGACAAAAGCCCAACACATTCGTCAATACAATCCATGTTGTTGTCAGAATGGATGTTTTGCAACACTTGGTAGCTTTTCACCTGAACCCAAAATCAGAAATAGAGAGAAAAGAGGCTGAGAAGAAATAAGGACTGGTTTGGCAATCACCCTGGGGCAAGCCTTGGGTTCTGCCACTGCGTTATTTGCATCTATTCACTGAAGAGCTCAGAATCTGCTCCCAGCTCAGCAAGAGCACATGGGTATGTCTGAGTATGATGTGTTTGGGGATGTTTATTCTCATCCACGTCTGGGACAGGTTAGTTGTTCTTCTGGCCCCAGACACATTGCCATCGTGCAATGAGCTGCCCATGCCCACTGAGTTGTGGTGACTCCCTATTGGCACATGCTGGGTGATGGGACTCAGCTCCACCTGCAGTGATAAATGCACAGAAAGCCACAAGCAATGGCATGCAGCCAGTATTCCCTTTGACTAATGGTGAGTGTTTCCTTAAGATTTTCCAAATCAGTCCAAAACCTCATGTTTCTTTCTGGAAACTGTAGTTCACATTATTTGAAGTCTTTCATTTGGATTCCTACTGTTTAAGGGAAAAATTCTCTTAACAAGTAACTTTCACTAAAAATGCCAATTTCAGCTTTAATAAAAAGAAGTTAAATGGAAAAAATGGGGAATGCTATAATTCCTTCCCAAGAGAATTTGGAAGGGACCAGGTTCTTGATCTGCTCCTTTGACGCAACCAGAGCTCCCTTGCTGGCCACGGTGATGCCATGCTGCGTGACGAGATTGTTTCATACCCTATTTCTGTTGTGGATTTAAGGATGAGCCCCTGGGCAACCCTTTCCAGCTGGCTCTGCAGAAAGGACTTGGGAAGCAGGAGGAAAGTGCTCCACTGCTGGCCCAACTGGTGGTTCGGAGGAGGAAAATGTACACTGCATCTGTACAGCGTGTTATTAACTATATCCAGCACGATTTTCCTTCTTGAGACTGTTGAATTTATTAAGGATTATTATTTCAGGCATCCTTCCCCCCCGCTACTGAAAGCCGGTTAACATGGAAAACAAACCCTGCTCTCTCTGAGCACATGGATCTTTTTGGTCTGGACCAGCTTGTGTCAGAGTGACATAACCCAAAAACCCAGTAGGAACCATTTGACTGATATTCTGCTGCCAGAAATATTGAAGGTTAAAATAATTCTTGGCAGGGTCTCCCTCCCCTGCGGATCCCAGGTGTTGGACAGCTTGATTCCAGCTCTGCCTTTGCTGCTTTGGCCTCTTGCGTGGTGTGAAGCAATTCATGGCACACAAAGGAAAGGGCGAGGAGCCACGGCTGAGGAGGACAGCCTGGGCTTGGGCCAGTACACGTTTCCCCTCTCCAGCTCCGCAGCTCCACGTGCTCTGAGCTCCGTATGGATTTAGCTACACCTGGTAGTGCTGCAGGACCTCGGCTTTGAGGGCTTTTCCTGGTGTGAGGAGGGAAGCAGCTTGGGTTTTAACATCAGCCATTGCCTCCAGGTTAGGATGTGCTCCTGGCTGTGCAGAATGAGGAAAACTGAGGCAAAAACCAGCTCAGGCACAGCAATGAGATGCAAAAAGATTCTCCATTGAGAAACGCAGGTGATGGCTGAGGGGAGGCAACACGTATTGCTTTGCAAGCATAGGGACATCTCTGTTCCATGTCTTTTCTTCTCCTTTATTTGTATATCAACATTGAAGGTGTAACTTGTTATCTTTTCTACGTAGTTGGTGTACTTCCCCTATCAGCTTCCTCAGTGCTAGTTGGATTTGCTGGGTAAACGTTGGTCATGTTCTGCTCTCCCCTTGCTACAAACTGAACTTGGGGCCTCCAATGTGCCAAAGGGTGCTGTCACCCTTGCTGCTGTCACGAGACAGTGCTTGGTGAATGTCTGATCTTTGGCTTCTGCCAAGAAGTGGGAGGGTGATGGCAAAGCCGAGAAAGGAAAGGGAATTTGTGTGATGGATGCCCATGAGCTGTGCAGCTGCTGTTGGGATTATCATCCAACTGCACCATGGCTCACCCCAGACCTACCAGCTCCAGCGGAGCAGGAGGACCATAGCATCACAGAATGGTTACGGTTGGAAAGGACCTTAGGATTTGGACATCTTCAGTGTGTTTTCCACACCGGGCACTGCCCTTTGGGGTGTTCACTGTAATTCCTGGTATCAGATGAGGAGCTGTTGCCCAAGGCCGACTGTTGACCCGCCTGTTTCTCCATTGCTTTGCACCTGGTGTTGCTGTTCCCGCCTGTCCCGAGTGGGTGTATAATGGTTCCCACTTGCATTTCACAGGTGCCCTGGACAGGTAAACAAGGTGAGGGCTGGGATGGTCTGGCTGAGAGCGCCCAGATGAACACACCTTCCTACACAGTTACACCAATAATACATGCCTCGGACCCCTGGGTCATTCCCTCCCCAGGTACCTGCAGAGTTTCGCTGTTTGGGTAAGTGGTGTAACAGTCATGCAGAGCAGACTCCAGTAAACACTTGGTCAAAGAGCAGCTCTTCCCTCACCAGTCCTACAGCCTAGTGAGGCATGGGTTTGTTTAGGAGCTGAGCAGATGATGTACTTTCACATAGTAAGAAGGATGTTGATGGGGTTTGTTTGCTTCAAACAGCCCAAGGTGCGCTTATTCGCAGGTACGAGTCCCTCCAAAGCAAGCAGGGCACCAAAGTCCTTTTGTTTTACATGATGTGGTCTGTCCCTTGTGATAAACTTAATACATTGGTAATGTTTTTAGGGAAAGCAAGACGTTTGCACCAACTTTACCTCCTGTGAGTAGTTACTTCTGGTTTCATTCGGCTTTATACCTGTGTTGCACTAACAGAAGTGGAAATGGGAGTAGCTGCAGTTCCACTGTGGGCCACAGCTTCTGGAGGGTTTTGGAGAGAGATGACTGCAAAGCCTCAGCCCTGGTTAAGCCATCTTGGCATCAAGTGGTACCTGTGGTGTAGGTATGGAGCGCATCCTCCTGTAGGCAGAGGGCAGTGTGTGGGGAGACTGTTGGTGGCAGGAATGGAGACAGGGCTGGGGAGACCTGGGCTGCATCAGCACAACATGGTGGGAGTCCAAACTCTTTGATAAAATGGCAAAAATCAAAACTAATTGGAGGAAGAAGGTGAGGATTACTAAAATGATGCCTTGGCAGAGAGAGATTGGGCCCAAGAACGGGGTAAATAGGATGGGTCTCCAATTGTTAAAGCCATAGATTAAATACAGGACACAGGACCTGGTGTAGGGGGAGGCTACTGCTCAGGTTTGAGGCATCTTGGCATTACCAGCCAGAAGAGGCCTTTTCCAAGTTACAAATGCCAGCCTTTTGTATTTGTGGTGATGCCAGGATCACTTCCGTTGAGTTAGCAGGAACGAACAATTCTCAATGGTAAGTTAATGCAGCATTGGGTCTGATACCAGTGTCTCTTTGAAATAGAATTTGATCTTTTATATTACTTTTTTTCTCCTCTCTGTGCTGTCATCCCAGGACTGATTTATCTGTCCCCTGATAGGATCTTAATTATAGATACTGGTAAAACTTGACTTCTGCTCATAGGACCATCTTCTCCACACTCATTAATATTGAAGTATATCTTCCTACGACAGAAAAGACCAAAGAGCTGTGTGAGAGGCAAACATGGGACTGGAAGGACAGGTGCCACCCAGAAATTAAGTCCAACGACTTGGGCTGGAGTTTTGGCCCAATTCAAATGAGTGGCAAAGTTTGCATCAGCTTCAGCTGAGCTGAGATAAACTTTAATCTATTACAGATCATAACCCTTTGCTGCTTATAATGTGAGTAGTGTGAATATGGGTTTCTAGGCTTCAGGCGAGTCTGATCATGGGTTGATTCATAGTTGCGTTGCCAAAGCCAATTGTAAAAGTCATATCGACTTCAATGAGACCAGGTTTGGGCCCCGAGGCAATCTTAGCCTTTTAGTCAGTTGAGATCAAGTGTTGCATGGATTCAATACATGATGAATCACCTCTTAGGATATAATTTTTCCCACTGCAGGGAAAGGGGTATATCTGACTACCCAATGTGATCCTTCCCTCTTTAACTACTAAGAAACTAATCCAACTAAATCTTCTGGCAGCAGACATCTGAAAAACACCGAAAACTGCCATGCCACGAACATGGCAATATGCTGTAAAAATAGCTTTACACTGAAATGCTATTTTATTACAGCAGTTGCTATAGTTTCTGCTTCTGGCAGAGATTCCCTCCCTGTAAACCCTGGCTTTAAAAGGGGGGGTGTTGTAAGTCAGCTGTTGTGGTTCCCATTAGGCTGAAACTTGGCACCGAGACATCCGCACGTTAAACTCATCCCCTGCAGGTCTTCTGAGCTTTCTCAACGTGCATGTGCGTGGCTTGTGCACGAGAGGAGCATCAGCCCAGATTCCCTGACTGCCCTAAAAGGCTCCTTTCTGGGTTACACACAGCGGAGCCTTCCTGCAAGGCAGGAGCAGTCCAAGGGCAGGAGACTCGGTGTAGGCGCAGCATGTGAGCTGGAATACCAGCGCGAAGGTCAACCTCTTCTTTATTACCATCTCCCTCTGTTTTCTGTATTATATTTTGTGCTTTCCAAGGTGACAAGGTAGAAAGTGAGAAAACCCACATGTGTTCCTGGATCTCTGTACAGCTTCCATCTGTCCCTAGCAGTGAGATGTGGAAGCTGCAGGGAAATGGGGAGAGCAAAGAGGGCTTTATGAGCCCCTGCTTGGTTTGACCGTGCTGTGCCCCACAGCAGTAGGAATGAAGGTGGGTGCAGAGGAATTCCCCACTGCTACCCCAGTCAGATGAAAGCACAGCATGAAGTACTGGGACATCTTCTACCTCTCATGGCCATTTAGAGGACCAGTGCTGGCCTCTCTGCAGAAGGCAGATGCTCCCTTGGGGTTTATTCAAGAGGCCTGGCGGCCAAGGTGTGGATGAGATGGCCACGTTTTTCATTTCCTGACAACAGCTTGCAGTCATTTTTGTTTAGCAAGAACCAAATAGCTGGTTTGGGGTTGGTTTTCCTTCTTTTCTTTTTTTCAGTTATCATGAAGCAAGCCCCACTAGAAATATCCCACCTGGAGGTCAGTGTTTCTTGTAAAGGTGGAGATATTTCACTGCAAGATGTCAAGTAAACTAAAACCTGGTAGTGATTTGTTTGGGGTCATTGTACAACAGAGCTAAGCAGAAAAAGCAGTTGCTCATGTCGTGGTCTGTTGCTATTAGCTTAGGTCTTGTACACATCCAGGCTCATTCTCATACCGAGTACTGGGGTCTGCACAGCCGGTAATGGAGGGGAGTGGGCAGCATCCCTTTGGGAGATGTGCATCCCACGCAGCTCTTGGGAATCGCCAGCTTAGAGAGACTTGGTCAGATCTGTCTTTTTTTTTTGCAGAGAAGACAAGGGGAAAGGAAGCCTTAAAGAAAAGCAAAAATCCTTTCCATCCCCTCACGCCTGTGGTCCAGCGCTGTGTCAATGCTCATGCTGCATGGGTGATGCTAGGGGTTACCTTTTGTGGGGGACGGCCCCAATGCAGGCAGGTCACTCAGCAGGTTCCTGTTTGAAGTTTAGGCAAGGTCTGGGTATCAGTTTTCTTTCATTTTTAATGCACTGCTTGCCTTGCCTCACTCCTGTTGCTCCAGAGCCAGCTGTGCTTTATGCAAACCAGATGCCCATTGCAGGCTGCTGTCAGGTGTTGTTTCCACAGGCCGGCTCGTGCCATGACCAGTCTGTGCTGGAGAGGTTGGGTTGGGAAAGCCAAAGCTCTGCTCCGGCTGCACGGGACCTGTGTTTCTGTAGCTTCTCCTCTAGGTAGGATCCATCCAAGCCTGAAGCAACTGCGCAGTCACTGCCATGGGGAAAAGATGCTTCCAGATAAAGGGAGTGCAAGGAGCAGCTATGGAGAGAAATGTGAGCTGGCCTGCGGGAATCACAGCCTCCCACTTGCTCCCGCTGAGCCCCAGGCAGGCAGGGGAGATGATGCCTTCCTTTCCTTCCTAAGCCAGGGTTTGCTTACGAAGAAATGAACCACGTGCCCTGGTCCTCGCCACCAGCTCCTTTCCTTGTGGGTCTGTGTGTGCTGCAGTTGCGTTTTGCAGACATCTGGATTCAATAACCCCGTTGATACAACCCATAAAATTAGAAACCGAACACTGCGGAAGGCAGAGGTCAGGGAGTGATTCATCCTGATATAATCTGCTGGGGCTGGAGTGCTCCGTGACTCAGGATGGGGCTTTGCGGGGCCCTGAGGGTGCAGTGGGGCAGCCCCCTGCCCACAGCTCCCTGTGCTCCATGAGGAGAGGTGGGAAAGCAGGGGGAGGCATTCATCCCCGCCGGCATTTCCCTGACCTTGGAGGGAGAGACCTGGCACCTCCCGCCTCCGAGCATCTCTGCGGCTTGCAGAGGAAGTGCTGCACACCCCGCTATTGGGAGGCTGATCGAGGACTTGGAAACACTGGGCTTGTTTCCTCTCTGCAGACTTCTTGTGTAACTGCAGGCAAATCCCTGCTTTCCTTCTGGCCTACTGCAGTGGCCATAAACCAGGACCTGAGCCTCCTAAAAGTCCTTTTGTGGATAGAGAAGTCTCCACGCGTGCATTAGCTTATCCCTGCAGCGTGCTGGGCAGAAAGGCTGAACTGAAGCCTGTCGCTGGCCTCCTCTGCCCTTGCGATGCTCTTGCTTGGTGCCCTGTGAGCTTTGCTAGGGATGGTTTCACCACCCCTAACTCCTTCCTGCCCCACTGTCTTTGACTGCTTTGGGGAGGTGAGAAGTCTGAATCCCTCTTTGCAGTGCCAGAGAGGAATCTCTCTCTGATGGGTAGAGCTGGAGCTGATGTTTTGTTCTGCAATGCGCCAGCTCCAGGCCTGAGCAGGGACCAAGCGCATGCTTTAATATATTAAAACGGGTGATGTATTAAAGTGGGGAACGAAAGAGAAGAGGAGGGGGTGTTAAAGATCAGAGGGCAGAGCATACACTGGGACTGGATTGTTGCACTGCTGAGCAAGAATGCAGAAAGCCCACGGATGCCCCATGCACAAGTGTGTGTGCTGGCTTGTGCACATGCAGGCTGCTGAGCGTGCGTGCGCTCATTGCTCTGCATTTACCTCCTGCTTTCTGAGCCTCAGTTGGTCCTTGCTCACTTCACCTTCTCCCTGCAGCCAAGAGGGTGAGAAACTTGCATATTTGCTTGGTGACAGCATGCGATCCGCTGTCTCCAGAGCGCGAAGGCGCTCTCCAGAGGGATGAAGAATTGTTTTCATCATCGGGTATGTGGGCACTGACTCACTCAGGGACATTGGATGATGAGGGAGGGATTTCAGGAGGAGAGCCTGAATCCTGCCAGCAGACCTTACCTGCAGGGCTCCAAAGGCCTTCTGACAGCATTTGCTACAGTGAGATGTCCCTTGTGATCCCATCTGGAAGCTCTTTGGCTTGGCTCTTGCAGGAAATGAAAGGGTGGCCAGAGTGGGCACTGCTGCTCGTGCTGGTGGCAATGTCACAGCAGCTCCGGACTGGGGATGTGCACTGGGCAAAGTGGGTTGTTGGGTTGTGGCTTGGTGCCACTGCTTTGGGTCCCATAGAACTCTGCAGCAATGGTGTTTGCTGACCCTGATGAGAAAGGAGGGGTTTAAGCCACCCCGTGCAGGACTCGGTCTAGACAAGAGGCTTTATTATAACTCTTCTTTTTTAATCTTAATCATTCTTCCATTTTTATTCCCCTCACTTGACCTCAATGCACTGAGACCACTGGTCCTGTTGGCATGAAACCATGTTTTCCTACCACCCTGTAGCCAAGATTATAATCGCTGGAGCCACTTCCTGGGCAATCTTTTGGGTGGATAATATCTGCGGTTTCCCTCGTATTTGCACAAGTATTTATATCTGCAAACACACGGAGCCACCCTCAGCCCCTGCTATTGCAGGGGAGCATCTTATGCTTGTGAGACCTTTCCTCCCCCTGAACCTTAACCCTGGGTGAGAGCTGTTGTGTGACACGCTCCTTCACACCCGCCCTGCCAAACCCCTCACCTTGATGGAGGGAGCTCAATCACAGCACAGTGTTTATGGCTACCCAGGTGCTGCAGCGCAGGGGGGTCTGCAGCTCCTGCTGCTCCTCAGGGCTCCCAGGGGAGGAGGCACAAGGCACATCACTGGGGGGACCTTCCCCAGGCTATCTTATGGAAACCAATCCTTGTGGTGCTGTGTGAGCACGGTGTTAGCAGCAGTGCGGGACAAATCTGATCCAGGAGGCAGCTGCCTTCCTCCCGCAGCATCCAGCCCGGTGTGGAGTCCCAAGGATGTTCCTCACCCTGCTGCTGGTGCAAGGGGGATTCCTGGAAGTGGAGGTGGGAGCTGGGATTTCTGCAGTATCCAGTGCTGGACAAACACGCTGCCAAGAGAAGGCTTTGCCATGAGGCTCAAGTTCAGCAGGTGGAGCTGGAGCCGGGGGGCAGAGGGGCTCTGTGCTTTGAACATCTGATCTGATGTTAATGCTGGACTGGTGGCTGCTGCAATAGCCCACACCTCAGCCAGGGGTAAAGTCTGGTTGCCCTGGGAGTGCCATAAGAATGTGCCAGAAGCTTTCCTGTGGCACAGGCTGTGCATAGTCAGCATCATGCTGCTCCACAGAGAGCTCTTGGTCACTTCCCCAGGTATCCCATGCGGATCTTGCTCTTTTTAAGGTGAATTTTAATCCCATCTAGCTTCGCTGAAGGCAAACTGATATTCCCTGAGGAAGCACAGGCAGGATCAGAGATCTTTCTTTCTGGAAAGTTTGGCTGGATTAGAGCAGGCTTTTATAAATATGCAGATCAAGTCCACAACCTGTCCTGCATCTCAAGGGTATTTTATTAACTTTATGTTTTTGACTTGTCATGGCTTGAGTGTGGCTTGGCTGAACAGCATCAGACTGGTAATAGCTTTGGCCTTGGTGCTGTCAACTAATTTGCAATGGGTTTCTTCAATTACAAATGCTCTTTACTTGTTCTCATCACTGCAGTCTGTGTGGAAGATACATCTTAGGGACCACGTGCCTTGGCCATGAGGGATCAGCTGGGAGCACACACATGGGCCACACGGGCATCAGGACATCTGCAGGCAGAGGACCAGACATGCACTGGGAACCCCAAAGAGGTGTGTGGAGCTCTTAGCAATGGGATGGAAGCTCAGAACAGCTGAATACTCACACCCAAATAGTCCCAAGCGATGCAGCAGTGGTCAGCTGCAGGGGAGAATCAACCCATCTTTATCTCCCCCCCCCCAGTAGTTTCTACTCTACAATGGGGGCTGCAAATGAGCTCAGAGGGATCCAGAGGCTGAAGCACCTCTGCAGGATGATATCTGGGGAGGAAACACCACCAAAGGAGGAAAACCAAATTAAATGGAAGCTCTTTCTGTTTTCCTAATTGCTGGTGTTTGAAAATAATACATAAACAAGAGCAACCTCAAAAGAGGTCATGGGGCTCAGCGCTGCTGCCCTGTAGCCTGGGCTGGTTTTAGGAACGCTGCTGCTGGTGCCTTTTGGGGGAACTGAAGCAAATCAGGCTGCGCACTGCAAAGGGAAAGGCAAGTGCTGCAACAACAGGGTGTGCTGCCAGCTCAGAGAGGGTGGAGAGGCTGTGGAGGCCTGACTGAGTGCGGAAACCAGCCACAGAAGGAAGGAGAAGTTAATGAGATGGAACAAATGGTGTTACGGGGCTGGCTGGTGACTGGTGCAGGAAAGCTGCGGTGGCTGAGCAGCGCTGCTGCAGCACAGCAGGCAGGCACCCATGTCCAGACACGCTCTCACAGGTTTGGGGCTCTCGGGGTGCTCTGACTCACTGGCACCAAGGACATGTTCAGTGGAGCCCGAGGAAGGAGCTGGGCTCTGAGGTGCTGCTCTGGCAGGTTTAGGGTTGGAGTAACAAAGCGTTGGGTTGTGGAAGGTGTTTGGCATTTGGTAGCTCCTGTTCCCCTCCTTCTGTTGCACTTTCTGCTTTGCATCTGCACCCCAGCACCAACACCAGCAAGGTAACGTGTGTCATGGGGAGGTTCAGGTTAGACACAAGGCACAAGTTCTTCCCTGTGAGGGTGCTGAGGCGCTGGCACAGGGTGCCCAGAGAAGCTGTGGCTGCCCCATCCCCGGCAGTGTTCAAGGCCAGGTTGGACACAGGGGCTTGGAGCAAGCTGCTCTAGTGGAAGGTGTCCCTGCCCGTGGCAGGGGTTGGAGCTGGAGGAGCTTTAAGGTCCCTTCCAACCCAAATTATTCCATGATTCTATGTTGGTGTTCTTTGTCCTGTGATTCTACAGTGGTGGCCCATACATGGGCTGAGCCCAAGGGCTCCTCTGTCTCTCACATGGGCACTTGGGTGCAATGCTTTTGTACCATGGGTCTGGTCCCATGGAGCAGCCTGCATGTGGTTTGCAGCTTCCAGATCACACTTTGGCTCCAGCCAAACTCTCCATGCTCTGAAGCTGTGCAGCTCAGGTCCCCACAAATTAAACCCTTCCGGTTTCCCCCCAAGCCTCTCCTTCCCTTGCCCTAGCTCCAAAAGCAAAACGACAGTTCAGGAGTTTCACACAGCATCCAGTTTCAGGCGAATGCTTTCTGTAAAGCTAATTGAACATATTCCTCCATGCTCTTCCCACTCAACACAGGCTGTTGAGGAGGTCAGGGCTGTAGGGATGTTCCTGCGCATCCCTGGGATGGGGCTCGGGCAGCCCACGGTGCTGAGGAAGGTTCTGAGGGGTTACAGCGGGAGCTGGGAGGTTTTGTCAGATACCCATAAACTCTTGGAGCTCTATGGGAACTGCTCAACCCTGGAGAACAGCCATTCCAAAGAATTTACGGTGCAAATGTTCATCCTAGGCTTTTCAGAGGCGAGAGAAATGGTTCAAGTCATCAGGATTTGCATCATATGAGCTGATTGGGACGTGTGGCTTCCTGTGGAAATGTCCTTAGCAAAACCTCGCTCCCTCATCTCTCTGATCATTGATGCCCACCTTGCTCTGCAAGGGCCTGAGACTGCCTGAACTGGGAGCAGTCCCCAGGGATCCACACTGAACCTGAAGTGCAGAGGCAGTACCTGATGTCTGCACATCCCTGATGGACCCCAGCCTGTCCAGATGGGCTGGATCCATCCGCAGGCTGCTGACGGGACACCCTGCTTGGGTACACCCCATTGAGTGCCTTCCTCAGTGCTGAGTGCGGGTGCATGGACAGGGGCTGCTGCAGGAGCCGGGCTCCGTGCGAAGACTCAGGTTTAGGAGCTGGGCATTGACTTTTGGTGAATTACCTTCATATTCTTAGTCCTGCGCTCACTTGCGAGTGTCACAACAAGAGGGTCTGGAAAGACGCCCAAACACACCAGAAAGGAATCTAATTTCTTTTCGAGGGAGTTGCTGCAGAAAAACATTTGAGTTATTTGCTAAGCTCTAATAATGATACTTTGCATTTGCATTGCAGCTTCCACCTAAGGGCATCTTGGCACAGCCGGTAATTAAACCTCCAAGTCCTTGTGAGGGAGACAAAGCCCTTTTCTAACATTTGACAGACAGCTAAACTTTGGGCCAGGGTCAGATTAAGTGGCTTGCTCGGAGATGTACATTGAGTGTGCAGCAAATCCAAACTCAAACAAGAGCCTTGCTCAGCCCAAAGAGACATTTGGGATTCTGGTCCCTCCGCTCTGCTCCAGTTGGCTTTTTGTGAGCCTCTGTCGTTTGATGGCAGCTCAGAGACATCCCTTCTTGGTATTAAGTGCAGGAAGGTCTTTTGTGGGACTTAGGCAGCAAGGAGAGCTAATTGCAAATGCAATTTTGGTTTAGAAAATGCAGCTCGGTCTACATTACCTTAGCAGCCAAAGAGTTATCTCGTAGGACTTTGCACCAGCGCTATATTCATTTCAGATCTGTTTTCTTTAGAGCTTTATGGTCAGTAATTAATGGCATAATTACCCGTCAACATAATGACGGCTCCTGACACGGCAAAGCTCAGGGGCAGGGCACTGAGTGTCGCTCAGTGTTCATTCCTGCTCCTTTAGTTTGGAGGGTGAAAGCAGGCGGCTTTGGGGTTTGCTCGGAGCTGGCTGCCCAGTCCCTTGTGTAGTGTGGGTTGGGAAGCAGCAGCCCCCCACGGAAACCCACCCATCCCTTTGCCAGGAATTCTCCTGTCATTTCTTATTGCCCATCCCACTCAGTGGCTGCCTTCATCCGCTGGGCAAATCCTGAAGGCGATGAGCCGGTGGGAATTGAGCATGGCAGCCATGCATCAGTGGGGCAGAGCTGTGTGAGCTGAAGGAGTGTTCCTGCTGCCTCTGGGCTGTTTGTGGGGTTTCTAAATCACCTCCCTTCCATGCAGCATCTTGGCTGAACAAGAGTGCATCTGCAAGGTTCCAAGGGGGTTGAGTGTGCTCTGGGGGGTTACAGCAGGCAGGTAGAGGCAAGCAGGGGCATGCGACAGGCTCTTGGGGCTCTCTTTCCCATAAGGAGCTGCACTTGGCAGTGCAGCTTCATTGGGTAAGATGAAGTCTTGGACCTGCTCTCTGGTCCTGTTTGACCTCTCAGCAGGCAGTGAGGACATCCATGGTGAGGACAGGTCTCCCTGCCTTGCACTGTCGGGACAGGCAGACCCCAAGGACATCTGGTGAAGTTATTTTAGGGTTCATCACCTGCACTTGCTGCCCATCGGGAAGAGGAACTGAGTTTCCCAGTATTTTCTCTGCTTCCAAGTCACGCATCCCTATCTGAGTCCCTATCCCTGCCCAGCACAGCAGGCAGTGCCACCTGAGCCGGGACTGCCATCAGGTCGCAGGCACACGGCTTGCCCGCTGGTCAGACCTTGGCTGCTCTTCCAACCCCATCTACTGGCCAGCACGGGAAAGAGCTTGCTGGGGAAATAGGGTGCAGAGCTTGCGGACAGGCACATTGGGCACAATCGAGTGGCACTGACCCAAGAGCAAATCCGGCTACGAGGAGGAAGTGGTTCCTACTGGTGTGAATCAAAGCGGTTCACTCTGATTTTGAGGGGGGACCTTTGGGAGACCCTGTGGTGTCTGTACACAGAGGGAGAAGCTGCTTTGTGCTCAGCTCTGATTGGTGTCCGGTCTGTAATGATGTGCTGGAGTTTGTCTTCCTCATTCCCATGCTGGGGCTTGGAGGAATACAGTAGTGAAGGAGGGCCCCTACGAGCTCAGTGCATCCTTGGGCAAGATCCCAGATTTCTGCTTTCTCAGTGTATTTTTCCCCAAACCAGGAGCAGCAACACTGTCATTCTTCACTGAGAGGCTGCTGGGCACTTGTGGTGTTCCTGGGTAAAGCTGCTTCACTTGCTTTCACTGTGTGAAGGGAGCACGAACACCCCAGCTTGCTGGGATGGTGGCTGGATGCAGGGCAAGGTCCTGAAGGCCCAGTGTGGGCGTTTTTATGAGCTCCCTTAGATTGGCTTGAAGCAGGTGCTGAAGGCTTAATAAAAGGTGTCACATAATCTGACTTCCAAGTGTTTTCACTATTATTTAGGCACTGGGGGAAATGAGCTTAATCAGAGCCATCTGTAGAGATCTGTGATGTAGGACTTGAATGGCAGAGAAACTGGTGGCTGCTGACTTAGTCCCAAAGAAACTTGGCTGCAGCAGTGCTGAGCTGTGGCTGCGTTTTTACAAACCATATATATATATATATGTATATATACACACATGTATGTATATGTGTGTATGGCACTAGTGGAAGGGCCTAAGTTAGTCTGTGGAAAGAGATAAATGCCCCTCCAGTGGCCTTAGGGAGATGCTCCCATCTGCTGAGTGGGTAGACCCTTGGGGTCACAGCAGGAAGGACATGGACCACGGGAGACTGTTGCTGAGGGAGGTCAGTAGCCAAGTAACTCCTCTATCCCACTCTGATCCCTGGGACCAGGGATGGGACAGTGATAACAGATTCTGGAAGTGCCGTTCCTGTTCCCAGGAGTGTGCCTATGTTCCGCAGGGGAGCTGCCCAAATCTGGTCCAGCACATCCCGCTGCTGGCACCCCATCAGGATGGGGAGCCCTACAAACCAGACATGGGGTGTGTGTGTGTTTGTGTGTGCCCCAGCAGTGATGGGGAGCCACCGCTGTGAGGCTGTGGTGAATCCCAAGGTACAAGCGTGTCTATCTCGCCCTTAATCTCTTCTAAATGCTCACTGAGGCTGTGCCAGTTTTGTGAAGGAGTCTATCTTTACAATTATCCCTGATCCCCAGTGATACGAGACATTTAATCGGTGTCTCCTGACTTCTTGTCAGATTAATTACCATCAGCATATGTGTTTTCTGCTGGTTTGGGGGGAATCCGGTCATGGGAAAGTGAAGAAACTGTTCTTATTTCAGTGGGGCTGCAGGAGGAGGGAGAGCGCCGAGGGTCTTGTGGCTCTATGGTGGGGTATCCACATGCAGCCTTGCTTCTGTGGGTCTCTGCAAGCCCATCTTGCAGCCCCAGTATCAGCATGTGGAGGCAGAGAGGGGAAAGGGAACAGGAAAAAGGGTCTGGGCTCCTGGGGAACAGCATGAGGCTCTTCCTCCGTGGGCAGCAATAACTTTGGCTGCTGCTCCGCTGTCAGCGTGGGCTGCACTTGTGTGTGTGTGTGTGTGTGTGTGTGTGTGTGTGTCCGTCCCCTCCTGCTTTCCCAGGCTGCAGCCCCGCTCCGAAAGCGAGCTGAGGCATGGAAACCTAATCCAGCACGGGGGCAGCACGCCGGGCCAGGAATGCTTTTGGGATGGCAGCCGCCCAGTTTTCCCCTCTGCAAGTCCAACACGATGCTGAGCAGCGCTTCCCCCTTCCCGTGCTGGGTGAGGGATGCCCTGTGAGTGCTGCTCCACATGTGTGGTACCCATGAGGGATGCTGGGTGTGCAAATGAGGGGTTTACGGTGTGCTGTTCGGCTGCTGGGTTTCATCACCTCCTTCTCCAGGCTGCCTGAAGCCAGGGGGATGTGATGCCTCCAGGCAGCAGCATCACTTGGGGAAGAAAACCCATTGTGGACTCATCCCTGTTTGTGTGTAACACCGACCTGCTCCTTGTTCGTGCTTGGCTGTGGGTAGGTCTGGGAGGATGTCTTGGGGAGGATGAACTGCAGCTCCCAAAAGGCAAACTTAAACTCACTCTTTTCTTAGAAGATAAGGAAGAAGTTCTTTCTTGTGAGGGTGATGAGGCGCTGGCACCAGGTGCCCAAAGTGGTGAATGCTCCATCCCTGTCAGTGTTCAAGGCCAGGCTGGACAGAGGGCAACATGGTCTAGTGTGAGGCATCCCTGCCCATGGGTGATCTTAAGGTCTTTTCCAACACAAACCATTCTGTGATTTTAAGATGTCTCCCTTGAACAAATCCATAAGGATCCTGAGGGGAATGGCTGGCTCTACACCAACTGTGGGAAATGCCTGGTTGGGAAGTGTGGTGGGGAACTGCTCCTGAATTCAGCATCACTGAATAGGCACCATGGTTGGAGTCGCTGTGGTTTTGTTGCTCTTTTCCAAAAAATAGATAAAATCTGAGATATTTTCCCAGAAACCTCCTGATCTCTTCCCCCTCTCCCTGACAGAGGCTGCAGAGCAGAAATGCGCTTGGAGCCCCTTGGGCTTTTCCCATGGAGCACTTGGCTTGTTAAAGTATTTGACATGAGGGTTCTTTATTACCTGCAATAAAATGCCTCTGCTAATGTTTAACATGCAGCGTGTCAGAGAAAAAGGATTGCATTAAAAACCTGTTTATGGGAGTGTTACTGAACTTGTAAAAAGGAGTAAAAGTGAATGATGACCGAAAACCACTTCAGCTCAGTGACAGCAAAGGCACTGCCCAGCAGAGAGCCCTCTGTTCAGACCTGAGCCCAAGGCTCGGTGCAAGGATGAACTCGCACCTCATTCCCTCCCTACTTTGATTTGCAGCAATTTCCAAGCCTGCTGCTTTCCTCCCCTCCAGTCTAAATTCAGATCTCCTCCTTCAGTCTGGAATCACATCTGTGTTGCACAGCTCAGCCTGCCTGGGGGCACTGCCCCATCCGCTTGGCACATGGGTTCAGCCATTCCATGGCAGCTTTCCCCCTTTTATGTAGCTTGGGCAGTGTTTGAATAATACAAAACTAGGCTTTCCTGCAGCACATAGTTTTTTTATGAGGCTGCAGTTTACTGTGCGATCTTCATTCCTTGTGGGTCTTGGTATTTTCATCCCACTGCATGAGCAGGGAACGGCGTGGCTGTGGTCCCAGGCGAGACAGCAGTGTTATACCTGTTGCTCCAACAACCTAACAAAACCATTCCAGCCCTTTAGAAGTACAGTTTGGTCCCAGCTCCTGTTCAAGACAAGGTCTGGGAGTGGCAGAGCTGTAATCGCATGGACATGCCTGTTCCCAGAGCTCAGCTATTAGATTTCAGACAAGGGAGAGGAACAGCATCAGGTGTTGGGTTTTTTTCCTGCTGCTTCTACTCCACACTCCAATATCATTTTTATTGCATTGGAGATAAGCAGCAAGTGGAGGAGTTCCCATGGGAATCGGGGTCCATCCACTGCTCACGTCAGTTTAGCAGAGGGGAAAGAACAGTGGTGTGGGAGCCACCAGTGCTTTTGGGGCAGGCGTGCTGAGATTTCCCCTCTTTTTAGGATTTCATTGCATTTACCAAGGCTGGTTCACACTAAGCTGTGAAGCAACTGCTGCATCACCCTGTGCTGGGGGAGGACGGGGAAAGGGCTGTTTCTCCTTGTGCTCTGCCAGAGCAGGGCAGGAGCAGGGGCACAACTGGTGTCAGTCACCTCAGCGGCTGCTCATAGCAGCTCTGAGCGGGCCAGGGTCGAGGAAGGGGCTGTAGGACCCTCTCCTGACCACCCCTGCATGATCCTGCACGGGACCAATGTGTTCCTGCTGTCCTGCAATATCTTGTTTGATCTGGGAGAGGGTGTTTGGGTTCGTCCAAACCAGCATATTTACATCACATTGCCCTGACTTAGGCCTGGGAGATGTACCATGGCTCTGTGTCCAGTAGAAATATCTCCAGTGCATTGGGTGGGCTCGCTATCCCCCCGTCTAGGAGGGAAGTACAAGCTGCCTGGGATGCTCAGATACTGAGAACATCCTTGGGTAGGACGTTGGTCTGCCTGTTGGTCTGAGTGTGACTTGGGTACCGTTACAGTCATGAAGCCAACAGATCAACTGACCTGTGGATGCAATGGTCTGCATCCTTGTGCAGTGATGCCAGATGGTCCCATATGGATATGATCTATGGAAGTGGTTTCTGAAGGACAGATGCTGCTGAGTCCTGGGACAGGGAGGTTGAGCAGCAATAGATGTTTGTGATCCACAGGAAATCTCCTTCCATGTGTGAGGGTGATGGATTTGGTGGCAGACTCAGCAAACAGCAGTGTAAGGAGTGGGAAGGCGATGTGGTAAAGAGCTGGTGGATGCAAAAGCATGGGAGAGCTGGAGCACCTTCTGCAACTGCATTCAGGAAAGCATCTGGAAGTAGTACTGGCGTCACTGGTGATGGCAAATGAAGCCAGAGGGGGCATTTTTATGCACCCACTTCATGCTGCATCTGCCCCTGGGAGTCAGAATGTTAGCTCTGGAAGAACTTCCAGCTTTTATGCTGGAAGCTGAGACTCAGCAAGGGCTCTGCCAGATGATGCCTGGAGAAAGAAATTCTTTTCTGTGGTTGCATTTTCCAGAAGCCAAAAGTCAGTGAGGTTCTTCAAAGGCAGCTCTGCAGAGGGGCCCCTCGCTGCCATGCATCTCCTGTCATGAGCACAACCACACTGCTCCCATCTCAACCGCTCCATGGAAATCACATGCGAGGCAGCTGGAGATCAGTAGGTGAGGGACTGGAAGTGGGGCTGGGGTCTCAGCAAGGGTGTTAATGAGTTGTTTAGCGCAGCCTGGGGAGGCTGAGGTTTGGTTTGGGGAGCCTGTGGCTCAGGAGGGTGCTGGTGGGGTGTCACTCATCCCCTGTGTCCCTGCTGGAGGTGGCTCGGCTCCCCCTGATCTCAAAGGGATCAGTGGTTCAGCACTGGGGAACCTATGGACAGGAAGCCAGCACTGGAGGCATGGTGTTGGCCAGGATGCTGTGCTGACCTTGTGCCCATAGGGATGCTCAGATCTGTGCCTTCTGGAGGTCCTGACTTGGCCTATTTGTCACCTTCATATGACTCAGGTATGACAGACGGGTCAGGTCCCCTCCTTGGGCACTGCCCTGCTCCATCCTGGATGCACCAGCTGATGCCCTGAGGATGTGCAGAACCTGCACAACAGGAAATGCAGCCTCCTCTGTGTCACAGAGATCTGCTCCCCACCTCTTGGTCTGAGGCTAGGGCTGGGCCAGGGGGAGATTAATAGATGGTAACTGTGAGGTGAGACATGGATGGTCATGGTGCTCTGGATGGTGACAGACCTCTCACAGGAGGGGTTTCCAGGCTTCCTGCAGCACGGTACATTGCATGCTGGGTGGAGTAGGGTGGAGGATCACAGGTTTGGGTTCCTCCTTGCTCCTCACCAGAGCCAGAAGGTGGTGGTGGTGGACTCATGCTCTCCATGTACCTGCCAGGGACATGCCCATGTGCCTGAGCTCCCCATGCTGCCATGGCCCATGCAAACATGATGGTGCTGGAGGCCATCCTGGCGCTGCAGACACCGAGGCTCCAAGCTTCCCAAACATCATTGCCCTGTGTGGGCTGAGTCACCATCTCCTGGCTCTAAACCCAGCAGACAGTTTCACCTCACAGCCCACAGCATCCCGGTGTTTGCTCACTGTTACCTTTGGCACTTGGGAGATGCTCAATGGGCTCTGGTGCCTCCTTGGGGTGTGCTGAGTCACGGAGGGGAGCAGAAATATTCTCCCCTGCACATCCCAATTAAAGCATGGAGTTTGCCTCTGGAGTGGGGCAGAGCATCAGTGGCCCGGCAGTGATTTATGGTACCCACTGGGAGCATCCTGACATGGGGCCTCACCAGTGGTTGTCGTTCCTTGGGGGCTTCATGGCATCTGCTGCGTGGGACCAGGCGGCACGTAGGGCCCAAGAGTGGAGGCGGAGGTGAATACATCCTTTGACACCAAGAACTAGACCGAAACTATGTCAACGGAGAGAGCTGGGGCGGCTTTTCCTGTTTTTCCTGTTAGAGGCTTTGAACTGTGTCCTGCAGGGTCAGCACATGGGGAGACACCTTGGGCTTGGATGGTTGGGGGGGGGTCTGAAATTCTAGACCCTGGGAAAGGGGAGACTGATTGCCTGGGAGATGTATGGGTGGGAGAGCCTGCAGAGCCCATCCATCTCCAGGGCATTAGGCAGGAGGAGGAATCTGGGGCAAGTAGTGACCCATGTTTTCTAGAGTGATAGAAGTGGCTTGGGGTGAAGGAGGAGAGGAAACGTGATGTTGGCGTGTTCTGTCCTTGAAAGGCTGCCTGTACCCTACGCACAATGCCGTTTTGGCTGGTTTAGTTGCTATGGGTAAGAGTGTGGTCTAGAAGGAAAACTATGAATGCCCTAAAGCATTGGGGATCCCAAAGCACCAGTGTAACTTGAAGGGGACCCCTTGGCTGCAACCCAGCTCTGGGCTTACGAGCCCCACAAGGATGTTTGCTGCAAGATGCTCACTGCCCACACCGGGCAGGCCAAGGGAGGGAGCTATGAAAGTGCACAGTTGAATGTGTAGGGATGGATTTTAGGGGCAGGGGTATCCCCAGGGCTCAGTGATCCATTCCCCTGCCCTTGTACAATGAAGCCAGCACAGACCTCAAACCTCCCAGCTCAGTCCTGTCCAAACAGTGGGTAAAGCTGCTGGGAGAGGGTAACACCCCAGCTCAGGCAGGGCAGGTAAAGCCTTGGGGCCTCTTATGACGCAGATTCAATCCCCTCTGCTGTAAGGGCTGCAGTCTGCCTTTATTGCTACAGCCATAAAGATACAAGAGCTGATAGCACGGGACTGTTCCTCCTGGTGTACAGAAAGGCGTTTTACGCTGTGCTTTGTTGTGGTGGTGGTGGAGGAGCAAGGGGCAGCTCACATTGTGCAATGCCTGGCTTCAAAGGGTGTCTGCAGGACAAAGCAGGGAGCAGAGCTGGTGAGTTAAATCAGCTCTGCTGGAGAAGTCCTGGCCCCCCCACCACTGACAATGCACATGTATGTGCAAAACGAATGCTGCTTGGCAGGTCTGAGGTTTGCTGTCAGGGGGTTGCTGACACAAACTCAGTCCAGGGTTGCACCTTGCCCCATGCAGGACTCATGGAGAACCGCTGGCCCTTCCTTGGATGGCTTTTCCCTGCCACCCAGTGCCCAGTGAGGTTATTGCTGCAGCGAATGGGTTTATTGGTGTCAGCTTGAGTTTCAGTGTCCCCGTTGAACTCGCTGGAGCACTCTGGGTTATTTTTGTTCTTCTGCTGACATCTAGTGTGTGAAAGCCTCTAGCACAGTGCACTGGGGGCGTTGGGAAAGCTGGATATGGGACGAATGGGACTGTTTCTTTCCTTATTCATGGCGAAAGAGACACCAACGTCTTCTTCCCCTGCTGCTCTGTGGGAGCCTCTCAGTGACCCATCAGCAAGGGGGGAACCTGAAGCTGGTATTTTCGGATAGAGCTGCTGAAAACTAATCCTAACCGGAGTAAGAGAATGAACTGTTATTGTTAGTGGATTGTTATCCAAGCCTCTTGCTTGGCACACCCTGTTCTGATGGGTGCTGAATGTGCTAGTGGAAACATGGAGCTGATGTTCAAATAATGGTCTTATCCTTAAATTACTGGTACAGAGCACATCATCCATAGGAAGCAGTGCTGGAAACACTACTACCTGCTGCTGCCCTGTGTCTGTGCTGGTCCCTCATTCCAGCCTGGCCACAGTAAACCCTTTTAACCCTGCTATGGGATGTCCAGTGGCTTCAGAGCTCTGTTGTGTCACATCCTAGGACAGAGATGGGCAAATGCTCCTCTGCCCTCAATCTGTGAAAAGCACTTTAAGATAGAAAGTGCTGTGGGAAACCTCTTGCTGAACCGTTTACACCGCTGTTCACATGACTTTATTTTGTACAAAACCCTCTCAAACCTTGCCAGAAGTCGAGGTTTATTTCCCCATCCCCAGGGTATTTAATCCTCATCTCATTAACTTTCATTTCAATGCACAATTGCTGAGGAGAGAAAATAACCGAAATACTTTGTCTTAGGGAAAAGATCAGATAGAAATTTATCCCGAAGCCATCAGAGATGCTTATCAGCATGTTTTTCTCTCTTCCCTAGCTGCATGAGCTTGCAGAAGAACCAGTTTTGCTTGGCTTTGGCTTTCTGAGAGAAGAAATGATTGCTGGGGAAATCTAGCTGGGCAGCAAGTCCCTGCTCGGGTTGGATTGATGGTTTCAGCATGGGATAGGAAAGGAAAAGCATCACTGCGTGGGATCAAGTTGGGGCGCCCCAGGCCATGCAAGGACTTGGCTCTGAGAAAGGAGTGAGATTTGGTTTATTTCCCAACAATTTATGCAGAAAAACATCTTCTGAGCAGGGTGTAGTTTATTTCTGCAGTCGAAACCATCTGAATCTTGCTTTCATCTACACCCAGCCTAGGTTTACATCACTGTGTGCAGTTCTGGTGTCCTCAGCATAAGAAGGACATGGAGCTGTTGGAGCAAGTCCAGAGGAGGCCATGAGGATGATCAGGGGCTGGAGCACCTCCTGTATGAAGACAGGCTGAGAAAGTTGGGGCTGTTCAGCCTGGAGAAGAGAAGCTGCGTGGAGACCTCAGAGCAGCCTTCCAGTGTCTGAAGGGGGCCTATAGGGATGCTGGGGAGGGACTCTTCATTAGGGACTGTAGTGACAGGACAAGGGGTGATGGGTTAAAACTGAAACAGGGGAAGTTCAGGTTGGATATGAGGAAGAAGTTCTTCACTGTGAGGGTGGTGAGGCACTGGAATGGGTTGCCCAGGGAGGTTGTGAATGCTCCATCCCTGGCAGTGTTCAAGGCCAGGTTGGACAGAGCCTTGGGTGCCCTGGTTTAGTGTGAGGTGTCCCTGCCCATGGCAGGGGGGTTGGAACTGGATGATCTTAAGGTCCTTTCCAACCCAAACCATTCTATGATTCTATGATTATTAAACCAGATTTCATCTTCTTCCTCAGGCTTCACTGAGGCTGTACCCAGGCATGGGGCTGTCTGGAGGCAGAGCACATCAGGGCATTCATCCAGCCCCATCCACAAGAGCTGCTGTGGGTTATGGGTAAAACTAATACTGGTAAAGTGACTTTTGGAAAAGCTGGAATAAACTTTGCTGAAAAACTGCTTGAAAGGTGAACTTCTGCCAAAATGAACTTTTGCAAAAATCAACAGGAAAGGGTGGTTATTTTTGTCCCATTTTGGTACTTAGCAGACACCATTCCCTTTCTTTATGAGGTTAAAATAGAAGAAAGATGCTCCAGCAGCTGCAGGTAGAAGCACAGAGAGTGATGGAGGTGGAAGCAGGAAGGTTTGTGGGGCAGATGGGGCCAAGAAGGCAGATTCCTCATTGAGCCACCTTGCTGTGGTGAGGACACAAAGAGTTAAGCTGCAGGTTGCTGGGGGAGCTCAGGTGTGGCTCTGCTTTCCTTCCTGGCCTCCAGGATTACAGCACCAGCTTGCCAGGCTTTGGGGAGAGGTAAGGAAATGCCTGTCCCAGGAGAGCTGCCCAGAACCTGGGGCTGGATGGTCCCATCCATGCAGTGTGGGGCCATGAGGGCAGCACCTTCCCTGGGGATGAAGCTGGACCAGAGGATGTTGTTGATGGGGAAGGTGAAAGAGACCGTGTGTCCAGATTTTCCCTGTGCAGGCTGGTTTTGGATAGCTCTGAGGAAGCAGCCAGTGCTCAGGAGAGCAAAATATGTGAGACTGAATGTGACTGCTGCTTGGCCAAGGAGGTGGTGATGGTGATGGTGATGTCCTGCCTCGCCTGCCCGGAGCATCAAGCTGTGGAGCTGCTGGACCTTCCGCCCCTCTGAGGACACCAAGCTGCTGACCCACAGGTTAGAGCATTTAACTCTATAACCAGAAACCTGGTCCTGAATGAATAGCCTGGGTGAGTGAAGAGTGAGTGTGTTTAAGTGTAACCCTAGGAGCAAGTTTGATAGGTAAGTGGGAAAGAGGTTTGAAAACCAATACTTTTTGTCCCATCTCTGCATGGATTTACTTTCTGCCCCCGGGAGGAGGAGGGCTCCACTTCCAAAACCAGTGCTTGTTGCCAGTGTGGAAACGGGAAGTTTAGTAAAACTTGTGGTGCTGTGCATTTAGCAGCTGCTGTGGCTGGTGCTGTGCAAAGGGCATCCCACACTGTGCCTGCAAAGCAGGGAGACGGAGCCTGGAAAGCTCAGCTGATGTGTGAGGGTCGGAGAGCCTGAGGTGTGAGTCCAGGTCTGCAGACCTCAGTGACCTCATCCTGCAGGGATCCCTCCTGCCCAGTTCGAGGGGCCTGGCCTGAGATGCTCTACAGCAGTTGGGCAGGGCTGGACCACGGCACCGGTTCTCTGAGCCAGGCACTGGCTGTGCTCTTCTGCCATCCCTCTGCAGACTCTAGGCTGGAAGGGGGGTTTGAATCCCTCCCTCCAGGGGAGAGCTTGATGGAGTGGCTGTTTTGTACTCCTCTTCCAGCAGTGTTTTAAATCACGGATGGCAGGACTGCGTTCCTATGGGCACATTGCCTGCCTTCAACTGATTAACAAGTGGTTTATTTCCTGCTGCTGGCACAGAGCTTTCTCAGGCTTTGAGAGAAGGTGCCAGTGCTGGGCAATATGGGGTGATGGCTTCTGGTGCAGTCATCCAAGCTGGATGGTGACTTTGGTCCTTTTTGCTGGAGAGGGCTCCACTGTGGGCATCCAACCCCTACTGCAGGGCTTGGAGAGTTTCTCCTCCTTGTTCTGATGGCCCCAGAGAGGGTGGTCAGTGATGGATCTCTGGTTTGTCCACAGGAGGAACTGCTTCAGACCCACCTGGTGTCAGAGTGAAAGCGTTCCCCAGGCTATGGAATGACACCGAGATTAGCATGGTGAGGCAGAGCACAGCTGGGTTTGGTCCCTGCTTAGTGTCTGTGCCATGGGTGATCTGCCTCCCTGTGCAATGACGGTAACAACTCTGCCCAGTTTCTATCAGGTGGTTTCGGGGGGGCATCAGAAGAGCTCCTGGAGAACAGGGCTTAGTCTGCATTGTCCTGATTTCAGATTAGGATGAGGGTTCAGAAGAGGCCTCTAGCAACCACAGGATGGTTTCTTGCAGTTTAGTCCGTGTTCATTAAAGCCAAGCAAGCAAGGAATGAACTGGTCTAAAAGGCACAATTTTGTCTGCTACCTGAAGGATGAAGCCAGTGTTTGATGCTGTGGCATGGGTTAAAAAGCCAAGGCTCCCTGGGCTGAGTTCTTAACTCTGTGTGGATTCAGCTTTCAGGCATCTCTGTAATGCACAGTTACAGCTCCAGGGTGGATGCGTTTACATCAGGCTGAAGGAAAAACTCTCTCTCGAATCAGGTGAGCTTTCATGGGGCTTGAAACCTGCTTGTAGTTGTTTCTGCACCTGTGCAAGCCTGTGTTTGCTTAGAAAAGCTCTGTGCTGTCACCAAGGGGAAAAAACAAAGGCCCAGGATACTGCATGTGAAGCAGCCCCCAACCCACCTTGCTGCCCTTTCTCTGTGATAAGCTCATCGCTTCAGATTCGCAGCGTTCCTCTGTGATAACACGCACAGCAGGCCAGGAAACCCTTAAATTTCTTTGATTTGCTGGAACTGGACCTTTCCAGAGGTCCTGATAAAACTGCCCTCAAGAACGTTTCCAATCCAGGGGGCACTTTCCTGTCAGACCGAGGGAGAACAAGAAACAGCCAGGCAAAAAGGGCATGAACCTGCAGTGTTCATGCCAGAGACCAAACTCCCTCCTCATCTTGCTCGAGACGAGATGCACAACCCATCGCCCCAGTGAGCCCCATGAGAGCGGGGTCAGGCCAGGAGCTAACTCTGCTTTATCTTCTGGTGAGTAATTTCAGGTCTCGTCCTGATGGAATGGGAAAACCGTGGTGATTGCAGGATGTTCTGGGAGCTGACAGAGCTGCTTCAGTGAGAGCTTGTGATGAGCCGTTAGCAGGTTGTGGGGTGATCAAAGGGAGAGGGGAGGGATTCCCTGGACCACGATGGATGCTGGGTCTCACCCCAGCACCACCTTAGAGCAGAGGGCAAGAAAGACCACGGGTTTGTGCCTCCCCTCTTTGGCTTTATCCTGGTCTTTCTTTCAAATGATAAACAGCAGCAGTCAGCCGATAATGATTTAGTATGTGGAAAGCCGGAGCTTTATCGGTGTCCCCATCCTGGCTCCTTTTAAGTCTCCAGTAGAAATCTCATGAGTAGCGAGATCTAAACGGGCTGGGTTTGTACCCCCACAAGGTAATGTGGCCGAGCCTCATAAATCCCACCAGTTTATAGATATAGATGTGTATCATCCTAGTTTGATCAGCTGAAACTATCAGGTACCAGCAGTGATGAAGAGAAAGGCTTGTGCTGGCTGGGGTCAGTCTTGAAACGTGCTTTGCACCCCATATGTCAGCAGAGATGGGGCTCAAGCTCTGGCACTGCAGTGTGTCTGGGATGCTGAACCGGCCTCCCTCCTGTTTCCAGGCAGGAATAATGCCTCCTAAACACGCGTCAAGGCAGCCCTGCAAACAGCTCGAGTGCCTGTAGGCGGCAGGAGTGTGTGTTTGATGGCAGCTTCTCATCCAGCTCTGCACGGAACACTTGGAGATCTGGAGTCCTTTCTGTTCCCTGTCCCCCACTGTTACATGTGGCTGTAGGCTGGAGGAAGCCGAGGCGCTGTGCAGAGCACCCCGAGCCCCAGCCTATGTCCCCAGGTGCTGACTGGGGTCGCTGAGCTGGAATCAGGCCCCACGTCTGCCCCCACTCACAGAATTCCCTGTTTGGATGGAAGCTCTAGAACACTGGCTGTCAGGTTCCCATCCTCTGGATAACACGAGGAGCTGCTCCTGCACAGCCAGGGACCACTGCCCTGTCCCTGTGTGTGAGCACCAGGTACCATGACCCCTTGGAAGTGCTGGGGCAGCAATCATTTCTTTCCTTCCTTTCATTCCTGAAGAGATCTGCAGGATCAAAATGATGGTGTCTGCAACCAGACCCCATCTGGGCCCCCCAGCCAAAGGCAAGGAGTGATTTCCACCTGGGTTTGGGGGGTTTGGTGCTGAACCCTGCCTTTCAGGGGGAGGTGGAGGGTGGGAAATGATCTGTGGAGATGCTGAGTGAAATCCATCTCATCTGTGCTGGATGCACATCTCCATCAGCAGCGGTGCAGCGAGCTCTGGAGGTGTCTGTCTCCTGCCACTGACTGCAGAGAGAGCCTCAGGGGCTGTCTTAGACACAAGAACACTTGGGAAAGAAGAATAAAGGTTTATGGATTAAACTCCTTGGTAGGAGACTCCTACAAGGAATTCAGTTCCTTTCATTCATTTAAGGAGAACTAAACTGAGTCACGGTCATTTTCTTTCTGCTAAAAAATGGTACAATGTGACTTATCTTAATCCACTTGAAAAATCAATTCAGATGAATTTTCTGGGGTGTCTTGCATAGTTTGCCTTTGGTTTTTCACGTGTTGATTAGTTTTATTGTGCATGACCATAGCTTCCGTCAAGCACAGAAAAGGCTCCATGTGCAGACTTTAAATACAAAGCTCACCTGGTGGGTAACCAGGACAGAGAATGCTCCTGGACAGGTTCTGTTAGCAATTGCACAGAGTCCCTGTGGTTAGCAGGGACCTTTGGAGGTCTCAAGTCCAGCTCCGCAGCTGGGGCAAGCTGCTCAGGTACGTGTCCATTGGGTTTGAATATCTGCAAGGATGGAGGCTCCAAAACCTCTCTGGGCAAACTCATCCAATATTTGACCACCTTCATGGTAAAAACCACCCAACTTTCTCTTTTGTTTCAAACCCATACTTTTCTATTTTTCTGTTTCTCTTAGTATGTGATGCAGAGCTGGAGACAACCACAAAGTGCCCAGCGCTGCTTCCTGCACCCAGATCATCCATCCTGCAAGGTCTGAACATAACCATCGGGTGCTGTCTGACAAGAGTTTGTATTTCAGCTGCTATCATTTTGAGGTTGACATATGTGTGGCTGTTTGCCTTGGCACGGTGCACAGAAGCATGGACCAGACAGGTTTAGAAAGCAACAGCTGCACCTCAGGGAACAGCTTCTCCTAGAGCATCCTGCAGCACTGGAAAGGGTTTTCTGTATGGCACAGTGATGTGGAGATGCTCCTCACTGTGGATGTGTTTGGTAGGATGGAGACCTTGTTCTTTTACAGTCACCTATGATGCCCTGACCTTGATGTCGGAGTATGAACAAAGAGCTATGAATGAGGCTGCTGCAGGCATCGCTGTGGCAGAGCCGAGTCCCCTGTGAAGAGCTCAAGCACCTTCCTTCTCCATAAGCAGCTGTAAAGCGCCAGGGGTGAGCAGGGAGCGGGATTGCCTCAAAGTGAAACCAAGGCTGAGCAAGGAGCAGGCTCCGTGCTGCGGAGAGCACCCCAGCAGAGAACACCCGCAGGAGGGTGCTCTCAGCCCGCCGCTGGCTCTGCCTCCTTCCTCTCCCTCCTCCTCTCCCTCCCAACTGAGCTGTGCGCTCTGCTAAGGGGCCCTTGGGGACCCAAAGGGAACTTCACAGCCCCCTTGCGCCCAGGGCACGGATGGGTGGGAAGCAGAGAAAATTCCCTGCACACGCTGTTGCTCTGCAGCAGGAGGGGCCAAGCTGCAGGCAGTGCTGAGAAACTCCTTGCCCACCCTTCGTAAGCCAGCAAGGCAAGAGAAAGGAGTGTTTACAGAGCAGCTTGCAGAGGAGGTGAGTCCACCATCGCTTGTTCTGCAAGTGGGGAAACTGAGGCAGGGGATGGAGAAACCTTTTGCCAGTGGTCGCTAAGCAGAGGAATGCATGTGGGTCTCAAGGTGCCTGGTCAGCATTGGGCCAAGTGCAGCATTCATACCAGGTCCCTGCCTTTATCCCAAGTACTTTCAGCCTCGGGGCTGTGATGGATAAATGTTTGTCGTGCTGTACAAAACCAAACCAGAAGTGGCAAGGTAGGGTAGAGCAAAAGAAAAGCACCAAGGCTTGGGATCTGTGCACAGTTCCTCTGGTTTTCCTGGGGATCAAAACACCAAATAAAGCCAAACCAAAGCCATTGGCTGTCGAAATCCAAATGTTTTAAGTTTATTCTTATTTAACCTTTAGAAAAATATGTCAAATGGAAAAAGAAATCCCCTTTCTTATGACCCAGTAAGTCGAGAGTTAGTGTTTCATAAAATGGTCCAATGAGATCCAGTGTCTCAGAGATGAAGCAGTGGCACCTAGAGAGGAGATGTCCATTTCCATGGGGAGGAAATGGAGATCTAAATGTGGATGCTAAATTCCACAGTGAGGCAACGGACCCTAACCAGGGTCCTTTGCAGGTCTGGGGTGTCTTCTCCACTGCCAAAGGCCAGTAAATGAGTAAATGTGTAGCTAAAGGAGAAGTTGCTCTGGTGGTGGGTGTGTAACAGCTGGTGCTTAGAGAGCCTCCCTGGTCTGTGTGATGAGGAATGTCAAATTACACAATTAACTCAGTCCCTGTTGGTTTTAAGCCTTATGGATCTCTAATCCTAAGGGTGCACTCATGGATTTACTGCCATTTCACCAGTACTCTATTACAAGAGTGTTTTGTTCTGAGACACTAACTAGAGCATGGGGCTGTAAATCACAGCTGTGCATCAACCCAGCAGAAGAGGATCTGATGCTGTAGAGGGTCCAAAGGAACAGTGTGGCTGAAGCAGGGGCTGTGTGGTCTCAGGGGGCTTTGAAATGAAGGTATGAGAAGCACTGAGGTTCCAGTCAGCCTCTATCAGCCCCAGGGATGGAGCAGATCAATGCTGTTTCTCTCTGCAGGAGAAGTTTCCCTTCTCTGGGCAGCAAGCTGCACCCACACCTGGAATGTCCCTGGCTGTGTCCATGCCTGCACTTGTCCTGCCAGAAATAAGACTTCATGTAGGAGAGGTGTGCTTCCAGTCCATTCTGGCATGGGCAGGAAGGAGAAACAGCCACAGACCTTGCTTGTCTTGAGCTGTTACAGACATGGGACCAGCCACAGACCCAACTCCCATGTTGCAAAATCAACTCCTGCATCCAGGCTCATTCCTGCTCCCCCTTCATCCCCACCAAATCCCATTTCCCAGGCAGGCAAGGATCAGGGGGTGGCACCGCATAGCCCCATGCCCCAGTGCCACAGATAGGGACAGAGCTGGAGAAGCCTCCACCCCATGCTGGCTCTGCTGCTCTGCTCAGCTCTCACTTCAGCTTGGCAGCCCGTGCCTGAGAGTTACATATTTTATCCCTGGAGTGCCAAGCTATTTCATCCCCAGGCTGCGTTCAGGGATTGGCATGCAAATCAGCACACTGCTGCTGCCTCAGACTGGGATAATTAAAAGTGAAGTTGTAAAACAAGCAGCATCAATTTTTGGTGCACGTCCCCAGCAACACATGGTGATTGGGCTGAGCGAGGAGACATTTCCAGCTACGCAGCAAACTCCAAATAGCCTGGAGAGAATACATGGGAATTCAGCTTGTGCAGCAATTTCAGATGTCAAAACAAGTTTCCTTGTTAATACGAAACTATCTGGACTTTGCATTTTTAATTAAAGCTTTTAATTATCCAACTGTATTTTATTAGCTTTTATGAAGACAGCTGCTTTAAACGCTATAAGCCAAATCTCTGCTCTGAAGCACTACTTGTCTGACACAGGGTTTCGGTGGTGAACAGCCTCCATTGTGAGTAAATGGGGTTGCTTAATTTAAACTAGAATTTACTGTCCCAGCGTGACTGAAACTTTTATGGCAGAGACAGTAAATAGCCTCAGAGGGAGCATTCATGCTACTGTGGCTGGGGGGGATGCGGTGCTGGCACCCCGAGGATGTGCCCATCACACATCAGCTGCTTCTGGGAAGGGTTTCTCTGCCCACCTCACCTCCTTTCTCATGTTGTTTGTCTTTGAGCAATGAACCAAGACTGAAAGGTCCAGGGTGGAAGCCTCTTGCACCATTGTGATGGGTTTTGAGGTGCCAAAGCCCCTGGTGCTGCTGGTGGGTCCTTGTAGAGCAGTGAAGTCACCCTCTACAGTGCAGGGACTCAGGAACTCACTGGGCTCTGGCATGCAGGAGGCCAGGCTTTGTAGCTGGTCTTCTCCTGTGCCTCCTCTTCAGTGCTGTGATCACAAACTACCTTTATCAAGCAATTGTGGTCCTGTTCATAACATGGATTACTTATTCATTGGGATCATGTTGTTTACAACTGCAGTGTGGGCTCTCTAGCTTTACAGCATGCCAATAGTTTAACAGGTTGTAGCAGCTTTTATATCCTGCCTGTGCAGAAGAAGAGGCAGAGAAGAAAAGAGTATGTGAATACAATTGCAAGGGAAAAGCTGGCAACCAGAGCAGGATTTCTGGCTGGAGCGCAGCCCTGTGCTGAGCTCAGTGCCAGCTTCATGGAGGGCGCTCCGGTTCGAGACCTCACTCTTCATCACTGTCAAAAGTCAGCAAAATGAACTGAATCATCTGTAATTTGCTGAGAAGAAAGGCAAAGCAGGCAGCTTTTAAGCAGTGATGCAGGTCAATCCATAGCTCCTGAGACCCAGCAGGATCACAGGCTGAGGCGATGATAGCTGTGCACGAAGCTGAAAGGGCAGCTCCAGGCCCCGTGTGTGTGCTCCTGCAGTAGAGCACACGTCAAAAGCCTTGTGGCTGGGCAGGGCTGTTCTCTCCAGACCTGTGTCTAGCTGCTAGTGATCAACTTTCTTCTGTTCTCCTTTGTGTTTTGGGGGGAGCTTAAGCTGGGATCAATACCGGTGGAATATTGTTCAAAGGAGATGCTGCGGCACGCAGGGGCCAAAGGGACAGCGATGCAGGCAGTTAATGAGCATGTCTGTATGCTGGTGCATGGGCTGGAACATCAGTGAATCCAGTGTCTTCTGGCTTACCTCAGACCCATACCTGCGCTGATAGCCTGTACCTGCAGAACATTGCAGTGCAGGTGATAGATGGGCTCCTCCAATGGATGGATTCAGAAGTATCTCCCATCTACCCCCAGTGAAAGCTGCTGTTTGCATTGAGGGCTGCCCTGTGCTTGGGGCTCTTTCTCTTTTCCTCTTTTTTCTCCCAGCAGGACACTGGGAAGGGCACTGATACCCTGGCAGGGGCATGTCCCAGGAGACCTCTGGATGGAAATTACAGTGGTGGAGATCATATCAAGCTGATGTGTGACATGTAGAATGAGCAACAGAGCACTGCTGGGCTGAGGCTAGGGCAGACGGTGGCTCTAAATACTCATGATCTGAGTCCTGGTCAAAGTCCAGTTGTCTGGCCCTTGGCCGGGACACAGTTTATTGGCCTCATTAGGAAAGTATCAGGTGTCATTTGATGTAATTTCATTTGGTTTTCCTTTTCCCTGCCTGGTCTGAGCCTGATGCTAACACTGAAATTCAACCAGCCCTTCTCCGGCACAGGACTGGAAGAAGCTGGTGCTGTGGGTGAGCAGCAGATGCTCTCTTGGGTGAGTGTGGGGCACTCAGCTTCTTGTTGCTCCCAGCCTCCTCACTGGATAGAAGTATTGTAAGAAGGAAGAGAAGACTGAAGGAGAATGAGAAAGCTGATGAACTTGAGAAATGGTTGCAAGGATGGAGTTGAAGTGGAGCTGGAAGAGGCTTGTTCTCACTTAATAACCATGTTCGTGCTGCTGACAGCATCACCCTCTTCATTTGCAGGGGTGGTTTTTAGAGGAAAGCAAGCACAGGGCTATGGCTCTGTGGGGATAACAGGGCGTCCAAAGGGTTGGCCTGGAGCAGAACTTCACCCATTCCTAGTTGTGGAGTTACACCAGCTGGGTCCTCATGGACCTGGCCAGGGCACTGACTGCGCTGCTGATGGGGAGAGGGCTGGTGCTGTCCCTGTGCTTTGCTGTCTAAAGGCACCAAGGACTGCAGAGGCACACGGGGACATAAAAACAGAGAGCTTGTAATGATGAAGATTTAATGCAAATCAAATGGACTTTTCATCTTAGCAGGAAAGTATTTACAGCCCATTAAGTAGATGGGAAAACTGGTCATTTTTTTTGGAGGGGAGCAGAGGAAAAAAAACAGTACTGTGTAAAAGTGTGGCCACAAAAGGCTCTGAGCTGGAGAAATGTAGCCTGAGAAATTTATCAGCTTTGGGGATGGAAAACTCATCATTTCTATATAAAAATATATCACTTTTAATTACACAGCCAACTTCAGCTTTACTCATTAGCTACTTAGGCTACTCTGCCAAGTTACACAGTGGTGAGCTGGCTGGAATATTTTATATGGCATTTTATCCTGGATCAGAAAAGTCAGCACATGGCTCCATCAGCCTTTGTTTTCCTCGGTCATAGGATAGGGGAATGAATGCAAAAAGACATGGAGACAGGCTGGAAGACAGGATGGGAAGAGGAAGGTGGGTGCCTGGGGATGCACTAATACAAACACAAGGGTGCAGCTCTTTGCAGGGCTGATTGTGCGATATCAGAGATGGGAATATCCTGGATGAGAGGGCTCCAAACTCCTTGTTTTAGGTCTGACCCCTCTTCTTCACCTGGGTCACAGCCACATCTCCTCTGACTTCTGCTTACACCATCTTCAAATGCCTCTGATAAGGCTCTGCCTCCTCGCTGGGATAGCTGATTTCTGCACCTCATCACTCTCCTTTCCAAGACAGTTTCTCTTAATGCCTTGCCTGAAATATTCCCATTTGTAGCTTCAGGCCCCAGCATTCCTTGTTTTACCATTTCCAGATCATTTGAATAATCCCCCTTTCTCCTTTGATGGTATTTCCCTGGAGGTATTTATAGCATTATCACACTCCCCATTTAATATCCTTTCTTACAGACTGTATGGAATTACACTCCCCCATCTCCTCTCCTTTGCCTCCTGTGCCCACTCAGCTTTATGTGTTTGTGGCAGCTTGTTTTGAGCTGTCTTCAGGCTGGGGTGACCCCTCTGATACCCCATAGGAAGCCATGGGTGAGGGCAGTCCCCTGGTGCAGCACTGCAGGGCTGTGCAGAGCCTGGGGGCCACACAGGACCCATGTAGTTTAAGGCATCTGTCAGCATTTCCCCAGGTCAGGAGAGCTTTGCTGGGAAGCCAGCAAATCCTTTGGGGTATTTTCTGAGCACAAAAGCCCCACCAGTGTGAGCTGAGTGTGGGGGACAGTGGAAGGGCACCCCAGCACCCCCACTGTGAACCCACACCAATGCACCCAAACAACGATCTTCCCTTCTTACCCACAGAAAAGATCAAGCGGAGCACAAAGGGTTTCAAAGATGACTTTTTGGTCTCCTACTCCATCCCTTCCACTCAGCTGGTGCTGCCTCCTTCTCCCCTCCCTTCCTATTCCTGGGGGCAGAAGAGCTCCATCCACCCATATAGAGACTGTGGGTGGGAGCAGAGGGTGTCAGGGACTGCACGGGGAGGGGGAAATGAAACTTGAAGCTCTTTTTCAGGGGCAAACACGTGTCTGGAAACCAAAGTTTCGCAGGAAACGTCTGTCCCCCAATCCCCATCAGAAGCTGCAATGCTCATTTTTGCCTTCTGAGAGAAAAGTAAAGACATTTCCAGTGCAAATGGGACATAGTCGATGTTCTTAGAGCTTGCCCCAGAGGAGGGAGCTCTTCACTGCGTTTCTTTCCCTATGGTCTCCCAGGCCAAGCTGGATGATGGCACAGAGCTGCTGGGTCTGTAGAAGCTGGGTACCAGGTATGTGGCTTCACCTCTGTGATACAGCAGCTACAGAGTTCTTGTTTCTTCCTGGTCCAGCCCTGATTTGGACATTATGTCCCCAGAGATGGGCTGAAGCAGAGGAGAATAGCAAAGACTGCAAGCAATTCCTTTGCAGTTTTGGAAAGCCTGAAGCTATGGGCAGCAGTGGGGGAATAGGGGCTGCTCAGTGGAAAATACCTACCCCATGATGGAGGTAATCCCCCTCAGTGGGCAAAACCAGATTACTGGGAAGAGGGAAAATAAACCTTTGAAATGCTTGTATCTGATCAGTACATGTGAAAAGATACCACCCTGGCAGCGTGATGCTGACAGCCAGCCAGCTTTGAAACCTGGGCTGGGGAATATGGGAGGATGGATACAGCTTTTCACCTTGAATGTGGAATATTCCCTTCAAATACAAAAACATTCCCTTCCCTGCTTTCTGGCAAAGGAATTGGGAATGGGATCCTGTGGATAGGGTCCAGTGTAAATGTACAAACTGAAGGTTTCTCCTGAAACAGAGAAAAGGAGAATTCGTGGCTTCTAGGGCCAAGTTTTGGGTGGGATCTGCCTGGTTTTGTAGCAGATGTCCTTGGTGCTGTGGCTGTATTTTTCCCTCTCTGGAAACAGGACAGGACAGGAGGCTGGGAGCGCTACCTCATGTTCCTTTCTGGCTCATAGCACCCAACACCTTGTGTCACCCAGTAAACTGGAATTCATGGGCAAAGTTCACAGTAGCATCATTGTTTTGCATGTGCGGGGTATTGAAGGCAGCCCTCCCTTTTTCCAGTTACCTAACTGGCAAGAAATCAAGGGACGCTCAGAGCAAAAAGCAACAACCCCCCCCCAAAACCTCAAGTCTTCTGTCAAGCCTTAAGTCATCTGACAGAGCAGTAAATAATGGATCTGGTGACCTAGACCTGCAAATATTTACATTCCCTTGGCTTGGCTGATAGCAGGGGTTCCTCTTACCGTGTCTCACCTAATTAGCAGAGGGCTACAAGAATCCAGCAGTGGGTTCTGGTTTCTTTTCCACCTCGTTTGTAATGCATGCCACTCTGCTTGCCACGTAGCATGGGTACGTGTCAGCAGTAACACATGGGCAAGGTGTGTGGTTACGCCTGGGGAATGGCAGGACTCAAGTGCATCAGCAGCTCCACGGCTGAGAGCGAGTTCCTGCAGCCACCCAAGAAGGTGCTGGCCTCCATCCCCTTCTGTTTTGCATTGCACAACCTGTCTGAGGGCTGCCAGAGAGCCAAAATTCACAGTGGACTCTGAGCCCCCTGATTTTAGAGCTCTTCAACTCCACGGGCTCAGTGGCTGTATCTGTGCTCCCAATAGAATCATAGAATGGTTTGGGTTGGAAAGGACCTTAAGGTCATCAAGTTCCAACCCCCCTGCCATGAGCAGGGACACCTCACACTAAACCATCTCACCCAAGTCTCTGTCCACCCTGGCCTTGAACACTGCCAGGGATGGAGAATTCACAACCTCCCTGGGCAACCCATTCCAGTGCCTCACCACCCTCACAGTAAAGAACTTCTTCCTTATATCCAACCTAAACTTCCCCTGTTTAAGTTTTAACCCATTACCCCTTGTCCTCTCACTACAGTCCCTAACGAAGAGTCCCTCCCCAGCATCCTTATAGGCCCCCTGGGAACAGTTCCTGGCATATGTGCCTTGGCATAGTTTGGGAGGGTGCTGGTTGGCACGAGCCAAAACCTGTGGTCTGGAATGTCATAAACAATCAAACTCTATAGATTGCAAGTTCATGTTCAGGCCTGTGTCCTGCCGTGGGTTAGTCTGCATGTACAGAGGGAACTTGCTGGAGGATCCCTTTGTGTAGCTGCAGGAATGCATGGTAGGAGAGGCGTAGCTTAGACAATAAGGAAAAGAAAGAATAAATAAAGGTGGAACAGTGACTGATCAAAGTGCAGTGTGATGAGTGGACAGAGGATGTCCAAGCTAACTCCAGCCCAGCATGGGTGCAGAGGAACTGGACCTGAGCGGGGTGACATCTTCTTTTGGTTGCAGCAGAGCTCTCCTTTGGATGGAAGCCTGACTGTATTCCTCAAACTGCTTTTAGAGCAAATGGCTTTGAAATAGTTATGTGATGAAATTGTTAACCTGACCCATGGCACATCTTTACCCCTCTTTCACTGATGTCTTTGCTCCAGGCCATCCCAGAATTCCTCAACTTTTTAAAGGATCACATAGCCCTTTTGTAACAAAGAGAAGAAATCTACTTTCTAACCCTAATGATGGGCTGGAAAGGGGATGCTCGAGTACATAACACTTAGGTAAGTATGTTTCCATTGTTCTATTAAATCATAGTGTACTCTTTATAACTGCAAACACTTTAATGGGGCACAGAAAGTAACTAGGAGCAGACCCTCCTTTTCCATTGCACAGAAGTGGAAGTATGTGGCTTTGTAATTGCATTTGTTCTGTGGACCAGCTGACGTTCATGGACCATCAGTGGTCTGCACGTCACAGCAGAGCAGCCCTCCAGGCCCACACACTGTGGGCTCAAGAAATGTAAACTGTGAATGCTTGGATGTGAGATGAGCTCTCTTCCCTGCCTGCTCACAGCTCCTGCAGGAGACATGGAGACACATGAGAGCATGTGTGCCTCCAGGGCAGGCTGGAAAATCACCCCAGTGACTCCAGGCTGTAGGGTGGAAGGCTTTGGCTCCATGTGTTGCAGTTAGGTAGGGGATAGAAGGCACCTGGGTTTGGTGAAGGCTGTAAGCTGGAGAGCTTGCAGCTTTCCGTGAGCTCTTGATGTGCTTTCAATGCTAGGAAGGTTGTTTAAAAACTGATCTTACTTTGTTGATTGGACCATTTTACCCAGTAGATGCCCAGATCCAGCTTTGCTGACAGCCATGCTGGTGGGGCTGCTACTTTCATAGCCCATCTCCCACCAAGTGATCAATCAAATCCATCTCACTTCCATCTGCAGGTCACTTCAGCTCCAGCAACGGTGCCTAAGGGAAGCAGGGCACATGGAGCATCGCTTGGAGCATGCACAGACACACATGCTATCCGCTCCCAGCTGCAGCTATGCTGGGAGAGCTGTATCGCTTCATCATGCCCTGAGCTGCTGAGCTGCTCTGGTGCCTGTTTCCCAGCACTGATAGCTTGAGCCTGGCTTGTTCAGCTGGAAGTCTGTGGTGTGGGACTGCTGGAAGACTGGGAGCTGGCACAGACCTGGCCAGGGAGGTAGCTGGGGCATGCAGGGTGTTTGGCACCAGGGCAAACACCTGCAGATACACACACTGCCATGCGTGAGATGGGGTGTGCTGATACGACTGCACCGTGCAGCTCTGCGTGCGCCTCCACACATGGCTCTGCCTGTCTCTGTTCCAAAACCCCTCCTGGTTTAGCTTTGTTCTTTTTCCTCAGTCTCTGACCAGAAATGGTGAGCACAGGAAGAGATCAAAGATGGGCAGATTTCACCTCCTGGAAACAAACCTCCTGCAGTTTGGTTTTCTTGGGACCTTCTCTCAGCCCTGTGTCTGCAAACGGGAGGTAAAGCATCATTCTGGGTTGAATACGAATTGCCCAGTGTGAGAAAGAAGGACCCAGACACGTATCTGACTCTTCCCTCCTGCTCTGCTCATCACCTTCCATACCTGCATGTCAGAGCCTGGGCGCTGTGTGCAAAGGCCATTCTTCCTCTGATGTTACTTAAACCCACCATTCTCTTGACTTTCATGGGCATTTCAGCAGCATTCAGCACTGCAGAGCCCAGGAGCTCCACTTCTTGGCTGAACAGCTTCTGCTGTTGCACGGGCTCTTCCCAGAGCGCAACTAAAACTTTAAAGGAAAGACAAAGAGCCCGGGAATGCAGAGCTGTGTGACATGCTGGCCCAGCTTGGAGGAGCTCCGCCGCACAGCAATGGCCTTACGTTGCTTCCTCTTGATCTCGGTGTGCAATGATGCAAAGCCCTTTTGAATTAAATTATTAAGCTGGTGATAAGAACATCATGCTCAATTTGTTGGCGTTCCGCTAAGATGTCACATACATGATTTATATGGAGGAAGGGATAAAAAGAGGGGTACAATTATAAGGCTGACCCTACATAAATTAAGGAGAAGACTCGCACCCCCCCACCCCAAGCCAAGCTGCTTTTGCTGGGGTGGATTGGGTTACCAGAACAACGCTGCTGTGTGTAGAAATGCTGAGGGAAGGGGAAGCAGGGGGCTGGATACAGGGAGTCAGGGTGGATGTGCAGGGTAGCAGCAGGACCTGAGCTAGGGAGGAAAGAAGTGAGGAGTGCGGGTCTGTACAATTGCCAACCAGCAGCACTGGATCTCAGGAATGAGAACTAAAGGAAAGCAGCCCCTGTGCTGCACTCTGAGTATTGCTGTTGGGCTTCTCATTTGCTGAAATGCTACCTCCAAGGTGTGTGCACTGGAACGTGTCAGCAGAGAAAGGGAAGAGCTGCTTCTCCCTCCTCTCCTCATTGAGTTACAAGCGAAACGGCTGCCACTCGATGTGCGCTTTCTGTCAACAGCTGGAATAAACCCACCCTCAGATTTGTCTTCAGTGGCCTTTACTCTCTAGGGTGCTTGATGCCAAGGAGGTGAATTAGGAGCAGCTGAGTACCTGGGAAGCCAAGAACCCAGTCACTGCACTGAGGATGTGAAGGTGCACAGTGAGGCAGTGAGCGTGAGGGGATACAGCAGGGACAGGGACATCAAAGCACAAGATGTGGCAGCCAGGCTTCCAGAGACGGTCCAGCTGTTTTCCCTGCCACGTGTCTCATGTAATTCCTTTAGGCTTCTCCATAAGTCACCTTCATTGTCTCTGCAGGGCTGATGGGGGTCTCGCTCTCAAAGGTGAGTTTGAGAATGACATTACGTGAGCCAGAAAACAGCCACCTTTCCCCATGGGTTGCCCCAAAAGCATGCACTGGAATTGTGACCTATTGGGCCTTCAGCTACTATGTACTGGACCCCACACAGCCCTGTGAATGCCTCTTTATCTTACTTCACCATGCTCCCTGCTTGTCTAGGCTGGGGTCCTTGCATCATTCTTACAACACTTCTCAGCCTGACCTGTAATGCCCTCGGTTGTACAAACAGTCACATGAGTGAATGTTATTCATGTCTCATACAGAGCTTGTACTATGTCTTGGGCAGTGTACTGCAAACTCTATATAAAGAGAAGCAACTGAATAAAACGCAGTCAGCTTTACTCAAGGGCCAGCATCCTCACTTCTTGTGCTGCAGCCAAGGAGGCTCCGACGGGGCTGTCACTGGTTGCTCACAATAGCTCTCTGTGGCAGACAGGGGATGGAGAAAGCTTCCCTTCACCCAGCAGTGGCTGCAGTGCTACAGCCTCAGCAAGCCAGAGCCACAGGCAAGTGCATCCAAGGGGGTTGCAGCAGCTGGAGGCTGCTGAGGGCATCAGATGCAGCAGTCAGTCTAATGGCTCTTTCCCAGTCACCCAGGCATGAGGTGGTCAGGTCTCCAGAGCTCCTCAGGCTTTGCAACCAAACATCAGGTGCCATTAGGGAGCCTAAACCCCTCAGTGCCCCATCCCAATGGTTCATCCCAAGCACAGGCATCAGATGCACTAAAAGCTTGTAAGAGAAACTCTTCTTCCCAAATCTGCAAGGCAGGGTTTATGTCTTTTAATACTGAGTAAATTAAGCATGATGCTAAGACATCCTGGCTTGGTGATAAATGGTGTGTGGAGAGATGTTTTATGGGGCCATCACAGGGCATTTTATCGGTTGCCACTTGCAAAGCTGCCAATTCATTCCTTATTTATTTTTGGAATTAATTTTTATTGATTCCTTCCCCTTCCGTTCCCCCACCACACAAATGAGGGGAGGACAAACAAAAGTGGGTGCAGGAGGACAGGACATTGGCTGGCTCAAGGGACTGTAGTCAGACTCAGCATCCCAGCCCAGGTCACTGATTGAATTGGGCCCTGCAGACCTGTGCCACATGAGATGTGGGACATCCCGAGTGTGGATCCAAGTGCTCCTGCTGTATAAAACATCACCCAGGCTGGGATGCTCATGAGGAGTGAATGAATAAGGGAGAGGAAGGAGCTCAGATGGGGTGTGGGGTGGGAATAGCCCCCATTAGTCCTTGTCAGCAGTGGGTGGTGATCATACAGCCCCATAGCTGTTGGGCAGCCTGGTCTGGTGCAAGCCCCTACTTTAATGTGGGGTTTAGAGTAGGGTTTAAAATGCTGGTCTAGAGAGGTAAAGGATCATGGGCTCTGTGGCTCCCTGGTACCAACCTCCCTTTAGTGCTGGTGGCCCTGGAGCTGGGCATGGGGGATTCAGGGCACCCATGAAGTGTGTCAGGGATGCGGGGGCTCAAGTCACCCTGATGGGGTCGGTGCCCAGAAACCCCCCAGAGGCAGCTCTGTCTTGTCTGACCCTATGGACACGGGAAGGATGGTGTGAGCAGTGCCCCTGACCACGGCTGCCATCTCCTCCCCATGCAGTGCCACCCGCTCTGCAAGATGAATGCGAGGCCACAGGAGGAATCTCTGCAATTAGCCTCTGATGCCCAGGGTAATCAGCTGGCACAGCATCCAAACACTGCTTGCTTGAGCCTGGTGAGCAAAAGTGGGGGGGAAAGTGGCCACTTGAGAGCACTCAGTGTCCCCTTCTCTCCTCTCCCCATGGGCATGCACTTGCGTTAGAGTGCCTGAGTGCTTTTATTTCGTTAAACCACTTTGAAGTGGAAACCAAATTGCATGGCTCCCTCTTCCCCCCCGGCTCCCCTGAGCCCTCCTGGCTTTAATTAGTTCCATCTGATGTTCAGAGGCTTCCAAGAAAGAAATGTGCTTTTAAACAAGTTGAAAGGAACGGTGGTGGCAGAGCACAGGGAGCTGTCTCACTGATGCGCAGGCTGGCAAGTGACACTGAGCACAGGGCTCTGCCTGCAGCCAGGCTCTGTTTCTCCCTCTGGCCACAGAGACAGCCCTGTTGTGCACATTTGCCCATGAACTGAGGTTTGCAGCCTGGTACCTTTGAGCAATGTGCTGAGATAAAGGATCACGGAGAAATACGCATTAGACTGCTTGTTGTAGAGGCTTCAGTGTTCTGCCTTCTGCTCCTCCACATGCCTGTGCTTTGCTCTGCCCTTTCTGTCTCTAGTTCAGCTTCTCACCCCAGGTTGAAAGAAGCAGTAATGGAAAAGAAATGGTATCTCATAGGCATCTTGTCTCTTTGCTTACAAACACTTCACCTGGCGGTATAGAAACCTTTGCTATTGGAGTGTGGAATAACTTTAAAATCAAGTCCTAATTCATTGCAGAAGCAGGAAAAGAGGCCACAGTCTTGTGGGAATGGTGCTAGCCAGGGACATCGGGGACAACAGGGCCAAAACCCTCTTCAGGGCTTGCACTGCACATCTTCCTCTTCTCCCTGTCCCCCTCCGTTCTATACCACATATGGTCCTCAGGAGAGGCTGCAGAGGAGGCTTTTATTCCCACTTAGGTTAACTTTTACTTTGTTTTCCCTTGTTCTCCTGATAAGCCAAGCCAGTAATCCTGGCAGTGTTTGCTCTTTTCGTTTGGGGAACAGTGAACTGAAGCACATCCCTTTTATCTTGTTGTAATTAATCTGCTGTCTTCTGTTCTTGTTGTCAGATATTAAGCCGCAGCGTGGCTGAGACTGTGGATTAGGTGAATGAGCTGATTGCAACTGCACCTCCTGGTCCTGCCAGTGTCCCAGTAGAGTTCCAGGCGCTCTTAGTGCAACCTGGGCTCATCTCACACAGAGGGAGCAACAGACAGACTGTCCTATGAGCATCCTATTCAGGCACCTCAAAACCACTTAGAAGAGCCATAGAGGGATAAGCGATACCCTGCCAACATGAAACATGTGCGTTTCCCATCTGCCTCCATAGGGTACCCCCGTGTCTCCCTTCTTCAAGGGAGATGCTGCAGAAAGCTCCCACAGCTCTGCAGCTGGGATGCTGATTCCCTGAGGAGTCTATTGCCTGCCTCAGCAATGTAGGATTTAGGGACCAGCTTAGTGTTGTTTTGTCCCTTTCTCACATGCCCAGGGGTCTGTCCTTCTCATGCTCAGGGATGCTGTGACCCTCTGGCTCTGCTGCACCCAACCGGTACCGCTTGTTATGCCCTCAAGCGTGGGGTGTCACACACTGACTGATGTTCAGGTACTCCAGGGGTTATTCCGGTTGCTCCATACCTGTGTAATGCTATGAACTAAAGCTGCCTGCCTGGGCACTAACTTTGTCCCTGGGCCCTTGTTTTGCAGCGTCCCTCATTTTTATAGATACTGTATGAAATGTTAGGCTGAGAGGGCTCCTCAGACATCCACTCTTTAAAATCCTCCCTCTCCCACATTATGGATGGATCATATAAAACCACAGACAGCTTCAGCTGCGCGGAGAATTCAGCTCAAATCCCCCAACTTGCAGTACACAGCACCTCTGAATTCGGGCTAGACCAGCCAGGACCTTATCCCAAAGAGCGCAGTACGGAGGATCTGCCTTTGGAGCCCTTGGGAGCATCCCTACGTGGGCTGGCAGGGCTCTCGACCAGCCAGGAAGGGGTTAAGGGGCTGCTTGACCCGCACGTCAATCAGCGCGTTTAAAGGAAGGGGTGGGAATAGCTCTTCCCAAAGCAGCAGGTAGGGATGGGAGCGGATCTTTCTTTGACCCGACTGGGTCCACCCGTGGCTTTTTCCATGATGGAGTTCCAGCTAAACGTTGGTCTGAGACCCAGGTACTGCTGTCTCCCTTTTCTCCCTAAAGGATGCAAAGAGCCTGGGTTTCCTGGTGGTTTTTTCCGTCCCTTAGGGGCCGGTTGAAAGTAATGAGACAAGAAGGCACAAAAGCACAAAATGTAATCAGTTCTAAGTAATGTTGAGTTTGATGGCTTTGTAATGGAAAATAACTGCGGTGCTTGAAGGTAGTTGACATAGGTTCAGGTCCTTAGGACCTTAGTACAAAAGGTGTGAGAAAAGCAGAACAGAAAAGCAGGACCTGGGGATGGGGAGTATTTGGGACTGGCTGATGTCCAGGGTGGGAGCAGTTTAACTGGTAAGTGGAAGGCCAGGATGATTGCTATAATGTGTGGGGTTTGTTCATCAAGAAGTTTGCGGGGAGGGAGGCTCTCTGTGGCTGTCCTTATGTGAAACAATACTCCTTTTGACTCTGTAACTGCTGTACTCTGTAGGTAATGGGGGGAAGTCACTTGTATTGTTGCGCGGGATTGCGAGAGAGAAAAGGGGGCTGAGTGGCTCGAAGTGGTGTCTTGTTGCAACGCTTGAGGGGAGGGGAGGGGGCTGCGATGGGGCAGAGGCTGGCAGTGGACGCTTCTCGAAGCCTCTGGGAGCTTCTCGAAACTTCCCGAAACTTCTCGGCAATGAGACCCCTGCAACAAAGGGAACCAATGGGGAAGAGCCATGTCAACATCCGAGTGAGGAGGGGCGACAGGATTGGCCGGGGCCTTGAACCGGAGAAGATAAAGGACCGCCTCCCAGGGACCGCGTGTGCGCGTCTTGGGCGGAGCAGGGGGTCCCCGGCGCGCCCAGCGCTGGTTTATCTGCTATCGCTTACTCAATTTAATACAAGTTATACTTTAAACCAAAATTGGCTACAATATTGATAACAATTGCTAGGTCTGCAATGTAAATTAAGCTTGTTGGGAGAAGCAAACGACTCTTAAAGACCACCACATTTTTGTATGCATGCGGGAAGCTTCCTGGAAAATGATGTAATGTGCCCAGTGACCAGATGAGGATGGCCCGCATGGCAGTGCGGGGACACAAGTTAGGAGGAGCTCTGCCCCGTGTCTCCCGGCACTGCAGTAAAGAATAGTTGCTTGTCAGCTTGGAACTCTGCTGGCCAGTTTGTTCCTGGAGTTTTCTCCGAATCACTAAATACAGCGGCTCTGTCTGGGTAACTGTGCTGTGGAAGCCATGTGCAGACATAGCCTTCCTCAAGGAAGCTGCGAGGTTTGCGGGTTGTGAGGCTTGGGCATGGGTCTGGGTGAAAGGAACTGTCCCGGTTTTGTGTGTAAGTGGCTCCCACACAAAGGGATTTACTTGGCCACCTTAATTCTAGGCAAATCTCTGCACTAGCTCCACTGGGGCTAGCAGCAAATGTGCCCTTTGGAGACCTGCTGCCTGCCTTTCAGCTTTGTACCTGTGTTCTGCTTTATGTGTTGGGAATGGCCCTATCACTTCAGTGCATTCATCTGGGTAAAGGGGTTTGCACGTTGGTACCAAAAGCTTGCCAAGCACAAAGCCCCCTCAAGTGCCAGGAGGCTGGTGGAGCCCCGCTCCATTGCAGCCCATCTCCTGAAGTGATTTCCTCCTCCAAAGAGCAGTTCTGCTCTCAAGTGTGATTATGTGGTGCCACATTAGTGGGAGCTTTGCAGCTGTGCTTCCAGCTGCTCGCTCTTGGACAGTGTCCTGGCTGTGAATGATTAAAACAAAATATATGGAGCCACAGGCACAGCTGATGGCTTGGTCCGTATTGTATCAACAGACAACAGACTGGGAGGAGGAGAGGAGGCTTTAAGGGATGTATGTGTCAATGCTCTAAAATCTATCTATGAAAATGAGTTATAGTCATACACCATTGAGAAGTGTTTTATATCAGTTTATTATGCAAAAACTGCTCAAACCATTGGAAAGCTTCAGTTTCTAAAAATCAAACGCTCTCATTTTGCTTTCAGATCTGATTCAAGACCTGGAATTTTCTCTCTGAAGCCCTGGATGATCTGGGAGTCAAGGTAGGCTTGTGAAAGGGGTGTTGGGTAGTGCGGATTCTGGCTCAGTGCAGTCATGGTTAATTAAAGGCAGGCTGTGTTGGTATTGAAAATGCAGTCACCTAATGAGGAAATAGGAAACACCATTCTCTCCCAGCTTATTGATGACTTTGCTTGTTTGTGGTTTGCACTTTGTTAGCCCTTCCTCCACACACCTTGATCTCAAGAAAGGGCAGTGTTTCTTGCCATTTGGTTTTGTATTATTTCTTTTGGGCTTGGAAGCCAGCAGCATGGTCTGGGTGATACCTGGTCATGTTGGTTTGCATGTCTTTGTGCTGTTGCAGGATGCAAGTTCCCACCCCTTGTCTGTCTTGCCTTTTGGCATGTGGGTGAAGAGGAAGGATGATGCTTGAGTCCTGCTGCATGGCATGTTGCTGTGCCAGCTGAATGAGAGGAAAGATGGGAGCGCTCAGGGGGAAACAGCATTTACAGTTCATCACTTTGGTTGCTCCTCATGTAGATGTGCTTGGGTATTTCAGGAGCCCCAAAGGTCTTCTTGCAGTTAGGTATGTCCCAGTTATCACAGGTGATGGGTACTATAACACTGAGACCACTAAATGAGGACCAAGTGTTTAAAGGCTGATGCAGTTGCCCTGGACTTCTCCTTGACCCGCTGGTCCTGCCCCTGTGTCTGCCTCTACCCTTCTGGCCCTTTAAGCTCCCTGAGCCTGTTTTTTCTTTGTTTCTCCTTTTCTTTGCCACCTCCCACCATGCAGATTCCGTTTTCCTACTCTTCATGCTAAACAGCCTTGGTATAACATATCCTCCCAAATAGCTTGAAGCTATCTGGGGAAGTAATTTGACCAGAGAGATGTGAGATTCTTTGGTGAAAGATGACTTGATGGCATTGTACTGTTTCAGGTATCTGTTCTTGAATGGGAAGTTATTTATGCCACTGCAGTTTAGTCAGGGTGGTTTATTTGAGCTTTGATTTCAGCTGCTTTGGTTACAGTGAAAACGTTGGCAAGAGGATGCTGAATCCTCAGAGTAGAGCAGAGCCAAATTTAGCAATGTGTTTCACTGAGGATGAGATTTGTTTTTGCAGCAGCTGTAGGATCTATCCAAACTTTTGCATCCTTTAATTTGGTGAGATGCCCTAGCAAATGAATACTGCATCTTACTGAAGTCTGTGAAATCACATTGTTATAATTAAGGCAAGTCCTTGGTCTTAAAATAGAGCCAAATTAACTAACAAGAACTGAATTCTCTGCCAGTTTCCTATATGTTTGCAGTTGTGTTTTCTTTTCCTAAAAGGTACTTTTTCTTTGGAAAAGGCAAGCTCTTCCTTGGTTAGAGAAGCTGGAATTGCCCCTCTGGAAAACATTCTCTAATAGGTTTTCATAGCATGCAGGTTTGACTTTCAGATTCCTTTCAGTTGCAATAATATTTTAACAGTTGTTTCTGACAATTGTGGGCAAGTATTTGTAGATGTGGATGCTCTCTGTAGTGGATGTTGTTGCTAATCCTAAACAAAGCTCTTTAAGACTGGGGGCTTTGGGTTTTCATGAGACTTGCTTTTCATCGTGTCTTCTGCAGCTATAATTTAGGAGCAAAACCCTGCAAAAACAATTGATGCTCTGTCCTTTACTAAATAAATATGTGATTCTGTAATACAGCATCCCGAGTAGTTAAGCAACAGCAGGACTGTACTTTGCCCTGCTCTGGGTTCCACAGGTATAGCCTTGTGCAGTACTGCACCTAAATACGTGCTTAACTTCAGACATGGGAGTACTTGCAGTGAACTCAATGCATCTACTACAGGCTTGGAGTAAAGCACTTAACTGTTTTGTGTGGTTGGAACATAAAAGATCCATAAATCAGAAATGACTGCATTCCACCTTTCAGCCCTGCACAAAACTGTTTTAACTCCTTTAACTTATGCATTGTGCTCCATCATATAACCCAGTGAGCTGTCCTGGGGGCAGCTTTGCAGAGAGCATCCCATAATCATCTTCAACAGAGCATGGGGAAGCTGGAGAAGTTCAGATGTAAATTAGTCATCTATTATGCTGCTTCTGCATGCAGTCATACGTGAGCCTTCAGCTCTTAGGAAAGCAAGGAGCTTGTCTGCACAGCCCTTCTCTGGGAAGAAGTGTGTTCTGTGACTCAAAGCAACGTTGCGTTATGCTGTTTTACAAGTGTTTATAAAACCATCTTTCACATACTCCTGCACACTGCACTGGGAGATGTGGGATCCTTTTCCTTTCATGAGTAGCAGCGGTGCGGGGGGAGCGGGAGGTAACTGGTTAGCTTTGCAGCTCAGCTGGTAGACTGCCTGGAAGGGAGCCAGGGGGCCTGGGTTCAGTCCTCTGATAAGTCATCAATTTCTTTCTCACCAAAAACATCTGGTTTTGGATGCTGAGTTATGAGCTAATATTAAATACAAAAGTTTATAGCATCACATATATAATATTGTTGATTAGAAGCATCAAGTAAAGTAATTGACCAGAGGGGACTTGGTGTGAGCAGCTGGTAGAGCATCTGGAGGGGAGCCAAGGGGCCTGGGTTTAATTCTCAGGTCATCTATTTCTTTCTCACCAGAAACATCTGGATTTGGATGCTGCAAAGCTACAGACTATTGTCTCATGCAAATGTTTCTGGGATCACACTTTTTCACGGTAATGTGATTCCAGGAACATTTCCATTAAGTATTTATACCCAGAGAATCCTGTACGAGTGATAAGGAAAAGGTGCGTTCCTGGATCCTGCTAAAATCAAAGCTCACTTCGGTGGCGTGGTCATGTTTAACCAGATGCTCTATGGGTGATGTTTTGAGTGGCCTGAAGCACATGTTTAGGTTGACCCTCCTGCAAACCTGAAGCACAGCAAAGTCAGGTGAGGTGGTTGATGCCTATGGGTGACAGAGTGCTGCGCAAGGTACAGGGGATGCTCCTAGCCTGATGCGTTGGAGGCTGGTGCTGCCCTGTCACAGCCCCTGAGCACTCTGGGCACTAGGTGTCACAACAGGCTCACGCTTGCTCTGTCTGAAGCCTGCTGGCAGCCTCCCTGAGCTCGGAGTTGTCACCCAGCCGCAGGGCTGCAGGGGAGCCCCCCCCACAGCTCGGGGCATAGCAAACAGTTCTCAGCGCTGTTCGCGGGGGGGGGCATTTCTCTGCCTTCTGAAGGTACTTTGGTAGAGGCTGTAATGCTGGAGAAGCAAAAGCAAGCTCACGTTTGGAGCAGGCTGCTGCAGCTCTCTGCTTGTCCTTAGCTCAAGTGGTTTCCAGCTGTGACTGCTCCATCACAGTGTGAGGATGGAGGCCTCTGGGAAACAGGGTAAATCTTTCCAAAGGGAAATGTGTCCAGTTCCTAAAAGTTGCCTTTTATCCACACTGCGAAGTCCTGCCTGGATTTCCCAGACTGTGGTTGCTGTTGGCAAGCAGAGGACTGGATATCACCTGTGACACGTTTGATCCCCTCTTTTAACTGCAGTGAAGTGACACCCATCAGCATGAGTGGAAGATCTGGTCTCTGGGAATGAAATCAGGGAGTTATTCATAACTTAGCAATGAGCGTGATGGGCAGGTGATGAGCCAGGATGCAGGTGTGGCACACAGCACTGGAAAACTCTGGGTTCTGCACCATTCTGCCAACCTCTGCAGTTACTTTTTGATGGCCCCATGCCTGTGTAATGTGCCAAGGTCTCTCCTGAGCCAGTGGCCATCAGCCTCTGACTGGAGTTCAGATTATCCCTTATTTAGCTACTGAGCAGCGCTAATGTGAGAGGACACTGAAGAGTGAGCTGTGCTCTTCAGTCCTTTGGCATCTTTGCCTTCAAATTATTAGGCAAAGGTACAGCCATCTCTCCTTAATTATCCTGCAGAATTCTCACAAGGGTCTCAGCTTGGTTTTGATCAAATAAGTATTCAAATGGAAGTAAAATATTTGTCTACCTGAGTGTCCCAGCTGAAATGGTTTAGAACATCATTACTAGGCCAATTCCACCATTCCTGCCCCTTTCCTCTGAATAAAAATACCATTTTAAAAAAGAACCAGAATGGGACATTTCCAGAGGAATATTACATTTCATAAGTATGGATTTTAACAGCCAATCTCAACCAAACAATGCACTGTATGGTGCCAGAAATAATAAATCAGTGCAGCTCTCGGGACTGAAAGGGAGAATTCCCTCTCCCCTTGTAGCTCCTTGGAACTTTAATCTGAAATATGCCCCGAATCAAAGGATAGCTTATTGGTACATAGGAATTCCCATGCTTGGTCAAATCTGATTTCCACAGAGTCTAGCACTTTGCTGCTAGCAGTGGCCAGAACCAGATGCTGTAGAGCAAAGACCAGAAAGAGTTGTTGTGTAGGAATGTTTGCAGTAAGATGTCTGCAGAGAACACTTAATTTTGTTAACTTTAATCATTTTGGAAGGACTTCAGTGCACCTGATCTTAGCCATGTAGAAATTGCTGCCTAGTTTGCAGGCTTCCTTTTCAGTGCAGAGGCACAGGAGTCTCCAGAAGGCAATTCACTCCTTGCTAAGATATATTGAGGTTTGCTCTTGATTTGGTTGGAGAAAGCCTTAGTGTTGTCTGAAGGTAAGTGCTTGAATAAGGCACAAGGAATCCTGGTGACCTTTTTCTACTCATGAGGGTGGACATTTCTGCTGTAGCATCTTTCAGAAGTCTTAGCTATGGGGGGGATGTATCTGCCTCCAGATGATTTTGTCTTACTGTGAGGGCTTTAAGTTTGGGAGGGAGGGGAAGTGGTCCAGTGGCTGTTGCCTGGACTGATGCTCTGTTTCTTACGCAACAACTGTCATCTGTATTTTGGGGCAAATCTGTTGGCTTTAGTGGCAGCTTGGAGCTTTCCTCCCATTTGTTACAAGGAGGCAGTAAAAATGGACACAAACAAGACAATTCTTCCTTGTGCACGTTTTGCAAGGTGGGAAATCACAGTATCACAGTATCACAGTATGCTGGAGATTGGAAGGGACCTCAAAAGATCATCTAGTCCAATCCCCCTGCCAGAGCAGGAACACCTAGATAACGTTACACAGGAATGTGTCCAGGCGGGCTTTGAATGTCTCCAGGGAAGGAGACTCCACAACCTCCCTGGGCAGCCTGTTCCAGTGTTCCGTCACCCTCACTGAGAAGAAGTTCCTTCTCAAGTTTAAGTGGAACCTCTTGTGTTCCAGTTTGCACCCATTACCCCTTGTCCTATCATTGTTTGCCACTGAGTAGAGCCTGGCTCCATCCTCGTGACACTCCCCCTTTATATATTTATAGACACTTATAAGGTCACCCCTCAGTCTCCTCTTCTCTAAACTATAAAGACCCAGCTCCCTCAGTCTTTCCTCATAAGGGAGATGCTCCACTCCCTTAATCATCTTTGTTGCCCTGCGCTGGACTCTCTCCAGCAGCTCCCTGTCCTTCTTGAACTGAGGGGCCCAGAACTGGACACAATATTCCAGATGGGGTCTCACCAGGGCAGAGTAGAGGGGAAGGAGGACCTCTCTCGACCTACTAACCACCGCCCTTCTAATACATCCCAGGATGCCATTGGCCTTCTTAGCCACAAGGGCACAGTGTTGGCTCATGGTCATCCTGTCGTCCACTAGGACCCCCAGGTCCCTCTCCCCTACACTGCTCTCTAGCAGGTCGTTCCCCAACCTATACTGGAACCTGGGGTTGTTCCTGCCCAGATGCAGGACTCTACACTTTCCCTTGTTATATTTCATCCCGTTATTCCCTGCCCAACTCTCCAGCCTGTCCAGGTCTCGCTGGATGGCAGCACAGCCTTCTGGCGTGTCAGCCACTCCTCCCAGCTTAGTGTCATCAGCAAACTTGCTGATAGTACACTCAATTCCCTCATCTAAATCATTGATGAATATATTAAATAATACCGGTCCCCGTACTGACCCTTGAGGCACTCCACTAGTTACAGGCCTCCAACTAGACTCCGCCCCATAGACTACAACTCTCTGGCTTCTCTCCTTCAGCCAGTTCGCAGTCCACCTCACTACCTGGTCATCCAGTCCACACTTCCTCAATTTAGCCGTGAGGATGCTGTGGGAGACTGTGTCAAATGCTTTGCTGAAGTCAAGGTAGACCACATCCACCGCTCTGCCATCATCCATCCACCGTGTTATTTCCTCATAAAAGGCTAAGAGATTGGTCAAACATGATTTCCCCCTGGTGAAGCCATGTTGACTGCCCCTCATAACCCTCTTATCCTTGATATGCTTTAAGATGGCACCAAGGACAAGGTGTTCCATCACTTTCCCAGGGATGGAGGTGAGGCTGACTGGTCTATAGTTACCCGGGTCCTCTTTCTTGCCCTTTTTGAAGACTGGAGTGACATTTGCTTTCCTCCAGTCCTCAGGCACCTCTCCCGTTTCCCAGGACTTGGTAAAGATGATGGAGAGCGGTCTAGCAATGACTTCCGCCAGTTCCCTCAGCACCCGCGGGTGCATCCCATCTGGACCCAATGCCCTTCTTGTGTCTGGTCCATCTGCACTGCTCACGAGAGGATGTCCTAAGGGCTTTTTCCACGGTGTTTTTGTGTTGTTAATACCTGTTCCAACCCTGGTTGTGCATCTGGTGATGATGGCAAATTTGGTTTCAGAGGTGCTCTTTTAGATGCATCATGCCTTAGTTCCTCTAAAAGGCCCTTTTTCATATGATGAGAAAAATGACATAGGAGATGGCATTCACCTTTGCTATGCATCACTCTGCTTTTAAGCTGTTTCATAACTGTAAGAATTCGAAGTGAAAGGAGGACAATTTCTGTGATCTGTGTGAAGGGCTCACCAGCATTAGAATCATTCACCCTGTTGGCCAAGAATTGTGTCTGAATCTGCCTGTTCCCTCTCTGCTTCAGCTGAAAGGGTGCAGACATGGTATTGCAGCAGGGCAGGGTGTGTACATGGTGCATCTTAAGACTTAGTGCTGCTCTCGCTTGGGTTTCACAGTGTTTGCCTTTAGGGTGTTTATTTTGACCACTGGGCAGTGATGTGATTTCTCCAGAGCTGCACACAATGACTGCAGGTCTTTGGCATGTGTGTGTATATATATATGTATTATGTATATATATGTAATTCATTCAGGACTCATTTACTTCCTCTGTTTTTCACTATGCTGTATTTTCAGGGTGAAATCTGCTCTTTCTGAAAGAGGGAGGTGCTTATTGTCTCCTGTTTCACCTTCCTTTATAATGACCTCTCTCCAACATGCCACAGGCTATGGAAGATCTCACTGTTATTGATAGCACTCATCCATCCCAAGCATGTACATTTGCAGCAACTTCCTAGCATATGCAAGCAAGGCCAACCACAGAGCCAACAGGAGGACTCTATTATACATGTGCTTAAGTGTTTGCAGGCACCACAGCTTAGATTTTCACAAGCAATTAGTGCTGTTGTGTGCTTCAGCTTTGATGCCTCATTCAGCACATTTCAGAGGGGGCTGTTTATTGCAAAGCACTGAGCTCTTGGGGCCTTGGGCCCCTTTCAGGTGTCTGGCTGGGCAATCCCAACTGGAGGAATTGGCTGGTCAGTGAGCCCTTGGATTAAGAGCTCTGGCAGGGAGCTTGTCAAATGATGTGTGCCTGTCAATGCCCTGGATGGACCGAGTGGTGAATGAAATACTGTTGTACATGCCCTGCCTCCTCTCGCATCCTCAGTTCTTTCATAGAATCACAGAATGGTTTGGGTTGGAAAGGACCTTAAGATCATCCAGTTCCAACCCCCTGCCATGGGCAGGGACACCTCACACTGAAACCATCTCGCCCAAGGCCTAATCCAACCTGGTCTTGAACACTGCCAGGGATGGAGCATTCACAACCTCCCTGGGCAACCCATTCCAGTGCCTCACCACCCTAACAGGAAAGAACTTCTTTCTTATATCCAATCTAAACTTCCCCTGTTTCAGTTTTAACCCGTTAACCCCTTGTCCTGTCACTACAGTCCCTAATGAAGAGTCCCTCCCCAGCATCCCTATAGCCCCCTTCAGATACTGGAAGGCTGCTCTGAGGTCTGCACACAGCCTTCTCTTCTCCAGAAAGTGTATCTAGATTAGTGCAGACCTCTTTATGCTCACATGTGCTTTCATGGCACATAGCTGTCCTTTAGCATACATTGTTGTGTGCTAACCTATTTCTCCCCTCTCTAGACAATGTTGTCTGTAGATATCTATCCTTATTTGAAAAAATACATATAAAAGCAGTCATGTGGGAATGAAGTACTGAGTTTATTCTTTTCAGCCACAGTACCGCCTAATCTATCCTAACAAAATGCTGTTTGCTCGTTGGCTTGGAGATAACTGTTTGGACAAATGAATAAATTCCCTTTCCTTTCAGTCTGTATCCTGCAGGTGTGTCTCAACAGAGGAATTTCCATGATAGCATTTGCCAGGCTTGTCTAAGCTTATGTTCAGGGCTGGGTGCCTGAACAGTTTTGAGGTAGGCACATCCTTATTCGGTTAGTACGAGTTTTATACGTGTTTAATTCTTTTAAGTGAAGAAATGTTGGGTTAAGCTTAGAATTGGAGAAGGATTAAATGGCTTTTGAAGAGAGGAGTGTTGGCTGTCTGCTGAGGAAGGCAGTATAAAAGTAAGTGGGCTTGGGTTGTGTTTTGATCAGGAGCCAGTTTCAGGTGCTGGTGAATAGGATTTGGAGAAGGGTCTTGCACAGCTGATTGATTGTACAATCTGTGCAGCTTAAGCTGAAATAACAAAGCTCAGGATCATGCAGGTATTTCAATGGGAGTTGGAAACCTGAGCTGGATCCGGGCCCAGTGCTGTGGTGAGGAACTGGGGCTGTCTTATGGCCCAATGGAGGGAACCCATCAGGGGGTTGTATTAGAATGAGCTGTTTGCTTCTGGATTAGCTTTGGCTGGCAGTTGACGTGTGGGGCGTTTTGGCAATGTGAATCCTGATCCTTTTCTCCAATCCCTCTCCTTAGGGCAGATTTTAACAGAAGGTGGATTCTTTGTATGAGCTGAACTTCCTGGAGCTGTGGGGTTAAGGGTTCGGATGCAACTTTCCCATCAGTGCCCAACAGATGTGTTATGAAGTGCTCATGAGCTATGTGGAAGTGCTGCTGTTTGGAACTCCTGCAAACAGTCAACAGCTTCCCATGGGAAATGAAACGAGTGCAATTTTGGGGAGAGATACTGAATGTGGCTGCTAAATGAGCACCACAAAGGTAAAACACAACCAGCAAGGGCTGTTTGCTGGAGCAGCTGGGGAGGGATAGATGACAACGGAGGGAGATGGTGACTTGTAAATCGGCTCTTCTGGGGCTTAAAAGCTTCTCTTCACTTTGGAGAACTTGGCATTTAGTGGGAGCCCACAGGGATGCCTTTGGGGTGTAGAGTAGCAGGGAGAAAGCCCTGTAGAGAGGGGAATTGAAGGGCTGGGGGAGGAATAGCGTGGGCCATGGAGATGTAAAGGGACTGTAAGTGAGGAAGAGCTAGAGAAGGTTGGAAAGCCTAAAGCGTGCTGGGATGAGAAGGGATGGCTATGGGTATGGTTGGTTATGATGTTCAGAGGCAGGGCTGTTAATGCATGGCTGTGGCTTCAGGTTATGGCATCTGCCAGGTCCCCATCTAGCATATGTATAAACCCAAGCACGCCCTTTGCTGCTTCTTGCTGCTGAAGGATTCCAAATGGTTCCCATTGCATGAACTTCCCTGGAGTTTCGTGGCACTGTTCTGATATCACCAGCTGTCTCCAAGTTTGTATAACCCCAGCCTCTGCCTCAGCTCAGCTTTGAACCTCGCCTTCATCTATAATACCCAATTAGTGTTTTGATGTGTGGGGGGAGAGAAACCAAACAACCTTTCAGGCTGCTGAAAAATGGCTTTTTACTTGTGTGGAACATACTGCTTAAAAATCCATTTTCACTTATAATGCCTATTAAAAATAACAATAAACCTTACGTTGTGTCTGAACCATCTAAACAATATAGAAATGATTGTTCCCCTGACATGGTACCTATAAACCAGGCTTTAATCCTTATAGTATTTTATGTACTTTTAAGATACCCAGTAAGAGTTTCTGAGGAGAAGTGAACAGTGACTTGCAGCATACTGACATGAGAACAGTTTTGGGGCAGTTTGGATTTCACTTTTGACTACTTTTGGTCCAGAGTGTTTTCTTTGAAGAAAAAGTCAGTATTTGAGCTAGGGCTCTAGAGCTTGATTCTGTTTTTACTATGAAGCTCCAACCATAGAATGGTTTGGGTTGGAAAGGACCTTAAGATCATCCAGTTCCAACCCCCTGCCATGGGCAGGGACACCTCACACTAAACCAGGGCACCCAAGGCTCTGTCCAACCTGGCCTTGAGCACAGCCAGGGATGGAGCATTCACAACTTCCTTGGGCAACCCATTCCAGTGCCTCACCACCCTTACAGTAAAGAACTTCTTCCTTGTAGACCTATATCCCCCACAAACCTAAATCACCCCTTGTCCTATCACTACACGAAGAGTCCCTCTCAGTAAATGTTAACAAAACCACCAATTCCTGCAGTTTTTGCTGTAGTTACCCCTGACTTTGGCCAGCGTCTGGGAGAGGAGTGGTGTGTCTGCGGAGCACAGGCTATTTCCTGAAGACATGAATACAGCTGCTGAGCCTATGTGACACGAGCTCCTTCTCCTTCACATCCTACATGAGTGTGTTCTCCTTGCTGGGATTACCCGCTTGACCATCTGGTTTATGTTTGGTTTGCTGCTGCCGATAAGGAGGAGAACGCTTTGGCAGGGCTGGGGAGGAAGGGTCTTGCAGGAGTCCTGCTCCTTGTGTAAGCTAAGCCCCATCAGCACCACGCTGGGGGCTGCAGGCGCTTCCTGCTGACCTGCCGTGGCCTCCATTAGCAGCAGCAACGTGGCACCCACTGCGCTATGTGCTGCCCCGACATCTGTGGGCAGTATGGGCTGTGTCATAACAAGGAGTGCTTTAATCACGTAATGAAAGCCACATTCCTGTAGTTGTGTAATATATGGACACGGCTTTGTAACATCACTTGTCTGAATGGGATACAAATTGGATGCAGAAGCTCTGCCTCTTTGGCAGCAGCTTATTTGAGGATTATTATTTTTATTTATAGTATAATTTCAGTTGACTCCCTTATTTGAATCCCTTGTATTTACCTTGATAGTGCATTGGGATTAACCCCTTAAAGCTCTGCTTGCTTTGACCCTGTCTGCTATTAAGGTGATTGCACAGCTAATGAGCAGGCTGAGTGCTGGTTCAGTAGTTTGCACATCTGGATGGATAATAAAAGTATTCCCAGCTTGAGCAGTTATAAATGGCAAAACCTCTTGTTCTTCAGAGCATGAAGCAACCACTGGTTGATTGGGATTAGGAAGGTGTGTAGTACAGGCTTTCTGAAATAGATGCTGATGGCCAGAAAGGATAGAATGGAGAGATGATCCATGTGGGATCTGCAGCAGATGGGCAGTGGACCCGCAGAGGACTTGTTGACTGAACAGCAACTTTGTTGAAAGCAGCAGCAGCTTTCCCCTTAGTACTGTAATGGAGTAAAACAGGATAGAAGTCTCTTCGTGTAGCGCTCATGCTTGGACTCTGGTGTTCAGATGTTGTATTGCTTTGATGCTCCTTTTTAGGATGAAGGGTTTGATTTCCAGCTGATGCTTTCTTTGCCTCCTCTGAACTGACTTTTCTTGGTAGTGTCCCCAGTCCCAGTGGGATGGTACAAGCCAGGCCATAGAGCCAGGGCTGCTGGGGGATTTTACAAGCTGCAGTGAACCCAAGTTAAGTAATAAATGAATTCATATTTAAGCAGGGAAGTCAAGGAAGGAAGACACTTGATTGCAACAAGAATCAGTTTCCTCTCCTTGCATTCCCGGCTGGTTTTCCTCTCCCCTGCTGATTACAGGTACTGCGTTTCTGGTTTAAAGGGGAATTTTCCCACCCAATGCTGAAGCAGACTGAAAGTTCTGCAGCCTTCCCCCCATCACCATCGCTGAGCGTTTCCAGGGTGGTTTGGCTGACTTCTTGCATCATCACCCCCTTTGAAGTGTACCAAAATACTCCTGTCTTTAGCTGTACTGTGGTGTGTACTTGAGCTTCCTATTCCTCAGCTGAAGCCATGACCACAAATGGGCTGGGTTCTGACCTTTTGAATTCATAGGCTTGAGCAGTTCTTAATTTCACACCAGAGACAACAGGAGGGTGAAGCTGTGCGTGTCGGCCTTGCAGACCATAGAATGGTTTATGTTGGAAAAGACCTTTAAGGCCGAGTCCAGCCATGAACCCAAGGTTGCAAAGTCCACCACAAAACCCTGTTCCTGAGCATGACATCTGCATGTCATTTAAATACCTCCATCAATGGTGACTCAAGCATCACAACAGGCTGCCCAGGGAAGTGGTTGACAGCCTTTTTGGGGAAAAACTGTTTTCTCCCATCTATTCTAAACCTCCCCTGGCCCTTGAGCATGAGCCTTTAACTCCATTCACCACCACTCGCTGCACCTGGCCATCCAGCCAGGTTTAACCCAGTGAACAGTGCACCCATCCAAGACATGAGCAGTCATTCCAGGAGAGTGCTTTGGGAAATGGTGACAAAGGCATTACTAAAGTCTGGATATACAACATACATGGCTCTTCCCTCATCCACTGAGTGGGTCACCTTGTAGTAATAAATCGATTGACGTTAACCTTACATGATTCCAAGTTAGAAAGCCTGAGCAGTAATAACAGGAACATTAGCAGTCGTTTAGATCCTAATCAAGCCCAAGATACGGAGCTGATCTTGAATTAATTCATAGAAATCCTTGTGTTGATGAGTTTTGCAGAGCTAAATTACCATATTAGGCCAAGAGAGGGCCCCATTGAGCTACATTTCCTTTGCCCACACCCCGTTGAAGTAGGGATTTGGGAAGATACCAAAGCAGGAAGAAAGAGAGAGGGAATGCCTGACAAGTGCAAGGGCACCCTGCCTGCTATGTCTGCTGGGAAGGAGGTGATGTCCTGGAGCACCTTCTTTAAGCATCAGGCAAAATATTCTTCCTGGTCCCTGAGGTTTGTGTTGGCCACATGGAAATACAAGACCCATGAATGCAGTGTGAGCTTCTCCACCATGCCAGTGAGCCCCTACGATAACCTGAGCAGAGCAGCCCTACGCTGAAGCTCATTTTCCCATGTGCTACCAGCAGAGAGGCAAGGCGAGTGCTGCTCGGAAGGGTTTAATGAATAGCAATGTGAGCTTTGCTCTTTCATACGTTAACACTGGATAATATGAAGGCAGGGTTGTAAAGCATGTTTTATCATACCGACTTCCCATGCATGTATCACTTCTCTGTTTCCCTTCTCTCTTTCACTGAAGATCAGCTCCTTGCTGTCTCCAGAGCATGCTGTTAGGGGTTGGCATGTTTGCTCTCTGCCAGGCAGTGGAAGATGGAGCTAGCACTTTGAAGTCTCCATTTCCCATGTGCCACAGTAGAGTACAATACATTACCTGTTATCCCTAATTCCTGAGCTGATCTGTAAGGAGTGTGGTGGTTGTTAGCAGGGAGCCCTTTCGTGTTTGCAGTAGGATGGTGATGTGCAGCAGCCTGGTCTCCTTGGCTCTCAGCTTTATGCCCATTGTTCCTTTCCTTCCCTGGTGTGGCCCCTTTTGTGTTTCTGAGCAGGTTCTTTCTCCTTTGATGATTTGCTGCACCCGTTGAAAACTTGCCCTTTTGTTACAGTGCTTGAATGTATGATAATGTTTGATGTTTGGAAGTGGTGGAGATGCCTGCTGGGCTCCAGGGAGAGGTGTGCCTGCTCCCTGCTGAGGGCTGAGCATTTGTTGGATGCTGAAAGAAGCATAGGCTGGATAAGGGCAGCCTGTGTCTTCTGGAGCCCTGGTGCTTGGTGGGCAGGAAGATACCAGTAAGGACCCCTCCATTCCCCCACCTCTTCCCTTCACCCTGTTTCTTCCTGTGGGACTTCCAGCAGTTCAGAGTGCTCAATAACAGATCCCACCAGCAGACATTTCTCTCCTGGTTCTCAGTGAGAGCTGTCACCATTCCACTCCAATGCCTCTTATGCTGCTCTGTATGTGGTTTGAAGGTCCTTTTGGTTCATTATTCAGTAGCATGGCCAGTCTAGTTGTGTCTTTGCCTTGTTCTTTCTCTTACTGAGGACACCTGGATCCATCCTGGAGAAAGCTCTGTGCATGGTGCAGGCAACTCCTGCTTGTCTGCATCTAGCTGGTGCTTGGGATCATCCACACAGACGCAGCTTCCCAGCAGTGAGCAGTCATCCCCCAATGGGATGAGCCCAGTGCTGAGACATCTGAGCATCCCTTGGACCTTTTGCTGAAGCCAGCAGGATTTGGGTGGATGCTGGGGAAGCCTCTGTGGTTTGCATGCCAGAAGGGAGATGAACTGATGTAAGTCTACGGTGAGGCACATATGTAGGGACAGTGCCTTCGTGTATAAATGGGGATGTGGTTTGTGATTTGCAGAGTTTATTTTGATGTTAATGATGGCACCAAGATATATGGGAAATCCTCTTTGTGTTGGTCTGACCCCCAGTGGTTTTTATCCTTATCAAAACCAGTAAACATTCTTACCAGGGACATTTTTATTTAGCTCCTGCCTCAATACTCTGGTTTAAAAACTATAATCGTAAGAATGAAGTTGCCTCTGGAAAATGTGGCATAGTTCAACTGTGGGGCACCTGCTGCTCATTGGGAAGTGAATTACCATCTGAAATCTAATTTTGGGTTTTTCCCTTGATGGAAGCATTAGAGGCATTTGACCTGAACTTGTGAAAGGGCTTAAGTGAACCTGAAACACCAAGCTGCTCCTGAGCAGGATTTCATCCCTTGCTAATGCTTGCTTGTTACTGTACCAGCTTGTTCGATGACGTAGCAAGAGGTCTGAATCTGGACCGGGGTCAGTTTTATTTAGGTAAAAGCTCCTTTTCCCCGAGGAGATCTCCTATTCTGCATCCCTCTCCCAGTGTTTCAGGATGCTGTCTGGGAGGAGGAGTGCCCTGTCTGGCCAAAGGACCCCTCTGCTCCCACATTATCCACAGTAAGAGCAGATTGTATAGCCCCCATGCAGCACGTGGCTTTTGAGGCACTGCAGATCATCGCAGATGGTATTTGGAGATCCATATCTTACCGTTCAGCTCCTGAGGGTATGTGAAATCTCAGTCTGAGTTCACTCTCTTGTTCATGAAACAATTGATATCATTGCTGTCAGGGAAGGAGGAGAGGGGATGCTGTTTGCAAACACTTGTGAGGAAGGAGCCAGCATGGATTTATATTCTAATGGAGGGAATTTGGCTGTGGGACATCGGAACGAATACAATCTGATGAGTTTCATTAAGGCTACACCTCATTCTTTTAATTAACTTCTTGTTCTTGTCCTTGGTGAAGTAGTGATTATTTTTTAATTAGCCCAACACTGCATTGCAGTGCCAGCAAACCCTACCCTCATCCCAGAGTGGTGTCAGAAGAATTAAGTTAATTAGCTTGTCACCAGCCCTGTAAAATATGACTGTGTTTGGCAAAAAGGGGAATAAGAAAAAGAAGACCCTTTGCTGTTCCAAGGTTAATTAAAACCCATGGTGCACAGGAGTGGCAGGGTGGAGCGAGGCAGAGCCCCGCTATGGCTGGTGCTGGGATGCGCATCTGATGTGGGCTCAGAGGCAGAGTAAGTCACTGGTTCCTTGTGGTCCTCTCGGAGCCCGGGATGTGGACTGCGACTCAGCTCTGGGTGGTGAGAGCAAGTCGAAGCTGCAGCAAGCCTGGGCTGCAAAGAGGAGCCCTTCTGGCCCTGCTACCGGTGGTTGTGGAGGTGGGAAGGGATCTAAGACCTTGTTACCATAGTCATAGAATAGTTTGGGTTGGAAAGGACCGTAAGATCATCCAGTTCCACCCCCCTGCCATACTCTTTTCTGTGCAGTTCCTGCCATTTTCACTGGTGAACAAGTATTTTTCAGGTTGCAGCATCTCTCAGCCTGAGTATTGGATGAGAGGAAACAAACCAGCAACCCCTTAAGAGTTCCTAGAACTGATCCATTCCTCCCCTGTGTTTTGATTAAATTGCAAGAAGTTCTGTAAAAATGAACATAAGGGTTGAAAAAAACACTATTTCCTCTATTAGAATCCATTCTAGAGAGAGATTCCTCCCCCCCTCCTTTTGGCGAGCCCTGCTCGCTGCACACCCTGCGTTAGCCCTAGGGCTCTGCAGGAGGGATGCTCACAAGTGTCCTGGTGCGATGCAGCGGCATCAGTGCCTTGCACAGACAGCCCAGAGAAATGAGGCTGTTTCTTCAAGCCTCATCTCATGCTTATTTGACAGTTCAGCATTAATTTTTTTTTTTTTTTAAAGGCAATTTCTAGCTCTCCTGATTGAAGAGATGAACTTGAATATACGATCCCAGTGGGATTTGGAGCTGTCTCCTAAATCTCCCCAGATGATAATGGCTCTGCTCTCTTCGCTCCTTTTTTTCCTAGCTGTGTTGCCGATTGCTGCTTCTCCTTGATGGGCTCCCACTGTTCATGAATACATTTCCCTGTGTGCTGTCCTAGGATGTAAAGATGGTCCTGACACCCTTCCTGCTTGCCAGGGATGGGCTGGGGGTTAAATCCATGTACCTGTAGTCAGAGGCAATGCACTGAGCTGTGTGACATTCAACCGAGGGTGAAGGAGCTCCAGCAGCAGGAGGAGCAGCCGTGAGGGATGACTGGGCATGCCATGTGTTGGTTTGGGGCTCACATCAGAGGGGTAGCTGATGCTATAGGAGTGTTTTTGTGATTTACATCAGTGTGCAGGACACCAGATACCTGGCACAGTGTGATTCCTATTTCGGTATCCCAAAAGCGGTGTGTGAATGGCAGAAAGGGAAGCGGGAAGCTCCTGAGGAGTTCTTGGCATAGGGATGGAAATCCTCCATAGAACGGCTTCGGAACTGCCATTTGTTGATTTGAGCTACACTTCTTGATGGCTTGCAGTACTGGTCTGTGGAATAGGGGTGTAGTGTGGGACTTGGGAGCATGAGTCCTGCCGTGAGCAGAGATGAGGAAGGAAAGTGCGAAAGGAGCCAGGAGAAAGGCTCTGAAGTGGCATGGAGGAAGCAGAGTTTTGGCCGTGAATGAGCATCAGGAGCTGCCTGTGGGGGCTCAGTAACTAAAGCCCTTGTTATTCACAGGCTAGTTCAGAACTGCTTGTCTAGGGCACGGCCTGTGGCAAAGATGATACCTCATCTGCCAGGTATCCAACAGCACTTGGCCAGCAGCACTCCACTGCATCCCGTGACCCCTTTGGATGACTCTGAGTCAGTTTAGCAAAGGTCAGTAACGCGTAGAAAGCGTGGTTCTGCATTGCATTGCAGCCATTGCCTTTGTAGGCTTTAGGAGAAGCTGCTTTGGAGAAACTTGTGCAGTAATTTTCTGCCTGACAGTTCTTGAGGATTTCTTCAGATCAGAGCTGAGGAGATTTTTGTAGAGAGGGTTTTTGAATACGGAGAATACTGATGGATATGAACAGCATTTCATGGAACATCTTCTTCTCCCCAAATTGGGACTCTTCACCCAAAAGCAACCCTCTTTGATGAGGAAATGGGAAGCGTTATGTCCAAAATCTAGAATCATTCAGGTTGGAGACCTTGTTTTTTTTTCATTGCTAAGCCAACACTTTCTATAGGCAGCACGCTGCTTTCTTGTGGATAATGTGATGTAGTGAAGAAAGCGTATCTATGGGTAAAGCTTTGACTGCGAGCCATGAGCAGCCCTGCTCTGGAGCAGCTGGCCACCATCAGAGGCAGGATCCCAGGCAGACAGGCCCTGCTCTGATCCAGCAGAGTGATTTTTGTGTTCCAATGTAAATAAGCATTTCGGAGGTAAGTGTTTGGGGCTCCCTTAAGCTTTCAGCTGGGGGCTGCAGGCTCTGTTCCTAGCTCAGCGGAGAAGGCTCTTAGGTAAAAACTGAAGTGGGGGGGGGAACCAATTCCAGCAACCCCAGTGGTCTCCTTTAGAGAATAAGGATATTAACTTCAGCTTTAATAAAAACATAATGTTAACTAATCTACTGTGAAGAGCTTCAGCTGCAAACTGGAGCAATTTAGCAGTGAGAAATGGGAAGGGGACTGAGAGTTGGAGGGAACCTGCAGTCATTAGCTGCAGATTAAACATGAATTGAATTACCTCTGATTGTGTCAGTCCATCCACTGCAGGGGTTGTGCCTTTCCAGCATTCTCCTGCTGAATGCAAGGGAAGGATGCTTTGGCTGGATTTGATGCTTTGCTGTGGTGGAGGTAACACGAGAAGGTGGGATGTGGGGTGCTTGTGAGTGCACAGGTATCCTGCAGTGTTTGGGGTGGCCAAGGCTGCTGGTGTCTCTGGTTCTGCCACTGGGAATATTGCTTTTAAAAGTAACATTTCTGGTTTTGGGATCCCAGAGCATACATCGTGGCCATGAAAAGGTTTTCCAGCAGTGAGGTGGGATAATGCTGCATCCCCAGGCTGGAGGCAGAGGTATCCATCCCAGCTAAACGTGTAGAATAGGATGAAGATGAGTTGAGGGAGCAGTGCTGGGATCAGCTCCACTCAAGGCTCGTGTGTCTATATATGCTTCCCCCATTTGTCACTGGTGTGGGGCACTCTGTCATGCAGATACCTTGGTGGTGTGGCAGGGGCTGTGGAGTGCTCCAGTCTCTGCTCAAGTAAGAGTCACTGGAACAGGCCCCTGGAAAAGAGCTGTTCCTCTGATATCTCGTAAAATACATGTATTTTATTTGGTACAACTGGTTATATTTATTAACCACATGGATCCTGTTGCAGTGCAGATGAACACTCAATCTGAGATGCCTAGAAAGTATGAACCAAAAGCCTGTGTTCCATTTCTGAGGGCATCTGGACCTTGTGAATGGCCTTTGCCTGGATCTGTGTTACAGTAATGGATAACCTAATTCTGAAACTCTTTCCTGCTTAAACTGGAGGGAAGTTTGGATGCAGCATCCGTTCCAGTCAGATCTAAGGCTTTCTTCCCCCCTCCAGGCTGTTCACACTAAACATGCAGTCTTGCTTGAAGATACAGGAAAATGTCATCAACCTGCAGACATCCAAAAGAGCATTCCATATTGTGTGAACAATGAGCAGAAATGAAATCCTGATTGCATGGCATATGGCTCATCCCTGCAAACCTTTGTACTCAGAAGAGCTGGGGGGGTAGTAACTACTCAAACAAAGCAGAGGACATGTTAAGGCGTTGTCTGGCTGAGCTATCAAGCCTCGTAGCTTGCAAGAAGCACTTAATCCCTTTTAATCTCATTCCTTGCATTCCGTGGAGCTGTAAGAGGTTGGGTTTCAGTACAACTGATTTTGTAGTTGATGAGCAGAACTGTAAAGGAGCTCAGAAGGTGCTCAGAGCTCACTGTAGGGTACAGCGTTGGAGTGTTTGCTGCATGAACAGGGAAGGAAAAAGGAGCAAGGATGTATCCCAGGATGTTGTCACAGGGATGGCTGTGAGCAGCCTTATCTTGCTGGGAAGTGAAGTTCAGGTTGTAGGCTTTTAAACAGAAGGAAACAGGAGTAGTCTTTCCCAAGTGGGATTAGACCAGTGGGCTCCTTGTGGCCTTCTGGTGTGTGGCTGTGTGAAGTTGGTGGTGCCAGTAGCCAGCCGAGGGCAGGTCTTCCGTAGAGGAATAGGATGCTAGATGGTGATTTCCTTTCAGTGTTGTAAGGCATAAGGCATTTTCTCTGGGAAGTAAAGCCATAAAACCAAAGTCATCCCTAACCTGAAAAATTCCAGTTCCCAGGATCTTTGGAATGGGAGGAGCTGATGTGGGGAATGCTGACCTGTCAAATGAGCGCGGTCAGCGTGTGAGTGGCACTGTGCAATGTAATAAGCTTGGTGTAGGGGGGAGTTTTCCCATTGGGAAAAACATTTAGGTCATACCTTTCAGAGTGCTTTGCTACACACCCAGATTTATGGGAATGAGCAGCGTGGGCTCCGGGGAGGATGTTGTGTTGCTGGATTAGCCTAGACTTGACCGGGGAATATGTGAAATCCTGATGTATAGCTCCTAAAGTCCAAGTTAGTTTTCCTTTCGGAGTGGGGTGGAGGTTGTGGTCCAACCCTAGTCAGCAGGACCAGCACCAACTGTGGTGATCCTAAACCAGTCGATTGTAGCTGCTTAATCTCGGTGAAATGAATGGGTTCTTTGAGCAGTTCCAAGTTTCCCGGAGTTATTCCACAGTTGGATCAGTCTGCAGGGCTTAGTCTGAGGTGTTCAGAAGAGCTTGGGAAGCGTGGGGAAGACTTGTGGCACGTTCTTTTCTTGTGGCAGCTTCACCTCATGCTGTAAGCAGCAGGCTGGGGTCTGTGTTTGCTTACATGGCAGAATGCAAGATGCAATCTATGGGAGTAGTCACCGGTGGAACAAATAAAGTTCATAGGGGGGTTATTCCGTCCTCTTCCTTTAAAGTACTTTAGTCTCCAACTGAAAATACCATTTGGCAAAAAGGGAGTTGGAGCATTCATTCTGGATAATGTTGAGATTCCACATAGTGACCTCCCTGGCTCTGCTCCAAACTGATTCACTTCTTAATATACTGTTTGCTGAAACTTCTGCCTTCTTTGTCTGCCCTGGCCCATCCCTTGCTGAGCCCTGCAGATGGGATCTAGTTGAGCCAAGCACTTGGGCTGTCACCGAGAGATGCAGGGGCTGAGCTTACAAAGGACTGTTATTTCAGAGAGGGCTACCTTTGATAAAGCTTTCCTCTGCTGACTGGAGTTGTTAGAGGTGTTTACTTGTTAGTAGGTGCCAAAGCTGCAATAGGGTGAAGCAGCCGGGGCAGGGGGGAGAAGCCGAGGATGGGTTGACCATGGGATGTGCTGTGCTGGTCCACACTGGGACATGTTTTCGTCTGGCTCTCCATCCCAGTCTGCCTTTAGCTGTGCTTTGGCCTTTAGGTCCTTGTAAAGGAGGCCACCGGCTTCAAGCTATAGTTAAGGCTGTGTTTTTGCCTTGGGCAGCAGACTGGAATGAGGAGCCAAGGCCAGAGAGGCAGACAGTGACCTCTGCTAGTGGGAGCAGCAGAGCCAGGTGAGCAATTTCCTGCTGTAGGGCCCGGTCTCCCATGGGGATAATTCCACTGATTTCACCCCAGGAGCTGGCTCTGTAGTGGCTGTTGTACCTTTAGAGGGAGTGAAGTCTGGGATGTGTAAATCACAGCTGTGGAATATTGCATTAACAAGTCTCCTGTTCTGTTTCATGGATGAGGGGGAAAAGAAGGGAGCATCTCCCCCCTGTCTGCAGCAGACATCACTGTCGGGGCTGGGTAGGGAGAACAATACCAAGATAATGACTCTTCTCCCCCGTCCAAGCACCTCCCTCCCTTTCTTTTCTCTCTTCCCTCTTTGTCTCGTGTTTCTGAGTTAAGAGGATTTTTTAGGCTCTCGCTTTGAACTTGGAATATGTGTGCTGCAGAGAAAGCCCCTGGACCGTCCTTACTTAATATGCCCAAATATGATTAGTGTCAGACTGTGAAATATCACTTCCTTATCTCTAGGAGCCAGCAGACAGGAACATTTCTCGGGATCAGGGTCTTTTTATGTTTTTGGCAAACTCGGGCTTTGAGAAGGAGATGGCTGTGTGCGCAGGCTCTTCACTGGCATGCTTCTCATAAGCCTCTGGAGTATCCCCTTGTTTCTCTGTCTCCCTCTTCCATGCTCTCTTTTGCTCATTCATTCCTGGCTTCATCCCTCTTCAGCTGCCTTGACACTAATTCATGATCAAGAGACATCATTTCCCGAATGGCAGATGATTTGAGGTTGAATTTACTTCTGGGCCATGTCACTGTCTTGCCTGCAGCTGAGGAGCAGCCCCTTCCCTCTTGCTCAGGGTTAGACTGGAAGAGGTGCTTCAGGAAGCTGCCCTGGCTGCAGGAATGAAGGGTTTGCACAGGCTGCGCTGTTGCCGTTTATGTGCTGAGCAATAACTCTGTGTGCTGCTTTCACCACACCAAAAAATGCCCAGCCCGGTTTATTTCCATGTTAAGGGCCTTGCATGTCAACAACTGCAAACTGTGGATAAAGGATTTGTAGCTCCTGTAATTTCATGGATCTGTTCGGTGATTTCGATGAGCAGAAAGTGGGAGATGAGGGAAGGAAATTAGTATTAAAATGTGTTAAAATGTGTTTCCATCCTCGCTGCTTAACTGGCTGCCAAAACCGCCTTCCTTCCCCCCAAAAATCCCAACTGTGTGTGGAATAATAGGAGGAACTCGTTGCAAATGTATCACTTCAATGCCTAGGAATGCTTTTGTTTCCAGTTCTCTTTGATCTTCAGATGGGCTGAAGATAAGGACTGAGGCTGCTATTTAATATCTTCAGTGCAGATCTGGAGCTCACGATGTATGGAGAAGAGTTCTGCTGGAATCAGACGCTGGGTTTTGAGCTCATTCAAGTAAGCGTATTTGACTTGCAGGCTTTGATAGCGATCTATTTCTGCTTGCAGCTTGGAAATGTTTAGGATTTTAATGTATACCAAGTTTAATACTCTTACATGCACCATTGGCCTCTCCTGGAAAGGATTAGAGCTCTTCCGTTATAAGTCCTAAACCTTAATGCTGCTCTGAAAGAATCTTCCCTTTAAATACCAGCATACAGCTCTGGGCTTTAAGCTGCAGGAGCACTGATCCTGCTGTCACTGTGTGCATCCAGGCCTGGCTGGTTTTGTGCTGACCAAAAGGTTTTACGTGATCATGTGAGACATGCAAACTGCACCAGAAATGTCCTTGCTGTTGTAGATGAACTTGTGAAACTGCAGGTCCTGCTCTAGATGGACCCATCTTCTTTTGCAGAGTACAGGTCAAAGAGAAGATGTTCTTAAACAGGTCAAAGAGAAGATGTTCTTAAACAGGTCAAAGAGAAGATGTCTTAGTTGTAGCCAAAACTGAAGGAGTGAATACTGAGATTACTGCAAATGGGGTGCTGAGGTGCTGGCTTGGCTTGTCCAGAGAAGCTGTGGCTGCCCCATCCCACCCCATGGGGCTTGGAGCAACCTGCTCTAATGGAAGGTGTCCCTGCCTGTACCAAGGGATTGGAACTGGATGAGCTTTAAAGTCTCTTCCAGCCCAAACCAGTCTGGGATTCTGTGATTTTAGCTCAAAGATTGGGCTGAACCCTGAAAATCAAGGGAAATGCTGGTGTAAGGGGTTTGGTGGCTCTGAACACTGGAATGTGGTTTCGAGCAAGTGATAATAGGGATTTAGGAAGGGCTTGGTGCTCTCAAAGAGTCTGCAGGTGAGTGCTTAGAAAGACCTGGGAAAATATGACCTGTAAAAGAGAAGAAATTCTGGTGTTTTAACTTAGAGATGAGAAGACTGAGACAGGGAGAAGAGACTTCATGAGTTCAAAAGCCATTGTAAAGAGGATCAGGAGGACTTCTTCATTGCGTCACCCTAGGTTTGCATTACAGGAGGGGCTGCAACTGGTAGGTGTGTTAGGAGTGTCCATCCTTAAGGTAGCAAAGCTTTGGAGAACAGTTTGGAAGAGGCATAGAATGAAGGTGTTTGATCGTTGTTTCATAGTTGCTTGGGAAGCATCTAGCAGGAAAGACATAGGCAGAATTGATCCTGCTTTGGGGTACACGCAGGAGACTACGACAGCCTTATGGCATCCTTTTCATCCTTCTTTACTGCTTTAACTCTTGATTCACTTAACAGGCACCTTAAACCAGCTCAAATTCATCCCAATGAACTGCCATAGGCTGTAGGGAACATTATAGTATTTCTTTCTTTTTTTCTTTTGGGATCATTTACCAGCCTGCTTTGTTCATAATGGGCCTCTTGTTTGGCATATTCATTGATAACCAAAGCGCTATTTTCTTGACTGGAAAATATTGACTTTGAGGTTAGGGCCCTCAAATGTGTTCAGCATTTGCCAGCCCTTCTCCTGTTGAAGCCTGTGGCAATAATCCTATTGAGCGCAGTGGGAGCGCAATTCATGGGAACAGAAAATAAAGGGAAGCCTTGGAAATCCTGCTCTGAGCATTTTGTGACTCAGATGTCAGGGGAAACATGATGTCATCCAGTGTCAGAGGCACTCTGAAACCTTGCATGAAGAATATTTTCTTTAAATAAGTGACCTTTTAAATAGATTAAGATTTTTGAGGCAAAAGAAGTCTATTAGCGTGAAAATTGCAGGGGTTGAATCGCTTCTCTCAAGGTGTTGGAACAACCCCCAGGATGCTGGATGCTGTTTCCTCTTGCTGAGGAGAAAAATTTGACCCAAGTGAATGTATTTTGAAATGTGGGATAGATTTCCCTGTTTGCTTCATTGCCATCAGCAGGGAAGGGGATTCTCAGTGGAGAGGAGCCTCACCAGAAATAAGAGCATTTGGCACTGTGGAGTTGTAGGTATCATGATGGGTGAGCATCTCCCTTTGCAGTGCTGGGAGTCTTGTGTGCTCACCTGCCCCATAGGGACCTCCCATGACACTGATGCTGTCTGGACGTTAGTCACCCACCCCTGTGACTCTTGCAGAGTGTGTCACTGTCCTCTCCCCTAGCAAAGGATGGCCAAGTGCTTTGATAACAAGCAGGTTTCTTGCATTCAAACATACAGAGCAACAGGAGCAAATGTGTGGAGAGGGAGGACACCACCGATGTAAATGCCCATTAGCTCTAGTGTGAGATCCTTCTTTAACTGTGAAGCTGAAGGATGCGGCTGTTTCCCAGCCTGTGCTAAGGAGAGGCCTTCTTCCAACCTTTCCATGGTTTTTTATTCCTCTGGGCTCACAGGCCACCTTCTGTTTTGCCCTACACCAGTTCAGTAAAGTGGCTGGCTGGATAAAATCAGGAAAACTGGAAGATTGCTCCCACCCTCTGCGTCAGCATGTGTTCAAAAAGTTCAATTCTAACCATGAAGTTTGCTCTGTGATTATGGTTTTTGAACCCGTAATAATATTTTCTGTGAAACTCTTCAAAGATTTTACTTCTCCCTACTTGATTTGTGAACACACACACACACACACACACACACACAGAAAGCTGGTTCTAAGTTCAAATGCTTGGATTTGTGGCTGTGATTGATTCTTGTTTGTATACTTTGCTCTGCTGAGATTTTCAGTTCTCAAAATACCTACTGGAATAATACACCCACCGTGACCCCTGTAGTCTTCCACTTGGGTTTAAGTTCAGCACATTTCCTCCTGTTCAAGTACACTGAATGGCAATAGCTCCCCAGGGTCTTGTGGCTCAGCTCTCTCTTCCAGCCTGAGCTTTGCTTGTGTTAGGGCAGGTTTGCACCATTGTATGTTGGTGGTTTTGATTCTCTCCTAGCTTTGCAATAGCCTCCTGCATGTCCTGGGGTTGAAATGAGCCTGTGTAAGACAATGAATCATAGAATCACAGAATGGTTCGGGTTGGAGAGGACCCTAAGATCATCCAGTTCCAATCCCCTGCCATGGGCAGGTTCACCTCATACTAGACCGTGTCACCCAAGGCTCCTTCCAACCGTCTGGTCCCCTGGGATTGAGCCCTGGGGTTAGATGGGTCCTGTGTATGGTTCCCAGCCCATCTGCCTTTTGGAGATAGGTGCTCGCACTTGTTCAGCCTCCCTGTAGATTCACCCTTGCTATTCTGCAATGCTGCTGCAGCCTTTTCCCTTCATAGCCATCATCTGCAGAGCTGCGAGAGGTCTGTTCCATCCAGTTCCCCACCAGAGGGGATTCGAGCCCACCTGTTCCACGGCTGGAGCAATAGTCAGGTGCCTGCATTGGGTCCAGATTTTTCCAAAAATGTGGAAAGTCTTATTTGCATGTCCTTAAATTCAGGTTCATCCTGAAGAGAGAAGGGTACGTGCCCAAGGATGCAGGCAGGAGTCCTTGCAGTTATTCACACTGAAAATGTGACACGCTCTGTAGAGTGCGAAGGAGATGCTCTTATCTTCTGGCTAGAATTGCCATGGCAGTGCCAAATGTTACAGTCTAAAAACAAAATAAGCTTATTTGGGATCTTAGAAATGTTTCTTTTCTGAAGGCAGTTTGATACGAGGTGTGAATTCTTGGTGGCAACAGAGTGCCTGAGCGAAAGCTTTCCATGCAGGCAGGTGGGACAAGACAAAATCCTATGGATGCTTACTTTCAGTCTAATACAGAATTTGGGATTTGAGTTGCCAGTGGCTGGATCCCATGCAGGGATTTTATGATGATGATGATTTTATGCAGGAAATATTATGAGCTACTGTATTGGGGTTGTTTTCTGACAGCAGAAACAATTAAAACCTGTGGCACAACCGCATGTTTCCATCTCCAGCTGTCTCGCTGCGCTAACTGCTCCCTTCATACCCTGCTAAATCCATGCTTTAGCTGGAAGCGAATTTGCCAGTGTGTCCAGGGAGACAAAGGAGTAAAGTGTTAACGGTGAGAATTATTGTGTGAGGCTCAATCCAAAATTGCTTTCACAAAAGCCAAATGTCAGGAGAAAGGCGGTGGCTTGCAGAGAAGCTTCCCCCTTCCTCTAGAAACAGGCAAGCAAATAAAGCAATAAGCACACAGCTCCCTGTGTATGGGAGTGCAGTTAAAGTGCAGTATATTGCAGAGAAATCTCACACAGCATCAGATTCTTGCTGTAGCTTCAGGGGATCTGGCCTGTGGGGAACCAATCGATGCCTCTCTGCCCCCGATGGAGCGGTGATGTGAGGCCAGACTCGGGCTTCTTGCGGAGATTTGTAGTGGCTTTGTGGTGAGTGATTTCCTGGGTTTAGCCACAGTTTCCAGTCAAAACGCTGTGGTGTTCACACAGGGACTGTGTGCAGTTCATGTGGAGTTGTTCAGCTGCTGTGTAAATAACTCGTGTTGCTGGATCAGAGCGTTTCTCCTGGTAATAACTGTGATGGGGTTTGCTAGAATCATACCCTGGGTGTAATCCGTGCTGGGGACTCCTACCAGTTGTCTTCGCATGGGAACTGCAAGGAACATTAACCTTCCCTGTTTGGGGACAGGTCTGTGGGTTTGGTTTGTGTATTTCTAAGCTTCCCTGATTTCAAAAAAGACAAATGCCTGTTTGCATTGAACCAGTGGATTCTGGTCAGTGTTGCTTTAGGTGCTAAATGTTCTTTGTCACTGCATTTGCTTCGAAAGCAAGAAAACAGACCTTTAATTCCTGAGGTAATTATGAGGTAGTTTTGGTGTTCTTTTCCAGCCCTTCCAGATACTGTGAATTTTAGGGTTTGGAAGGTGCTTTGCTGTCAACATCTCACAGCAGTTTTGTATTGGAAATCTGCTGTGCTTGATTTCTGGGTACCAGTGAGTTCTGGGAGGGAAGGTGAACCTCACAGCAGCCACACTGAGAAGGTCATGCCTTAATGCTTCACGTATGCTGAGATACCACCTCTCTGTATGGCTGAGGATGGGCAGATAACAATAGGAACAGACAGAAGAGATACCACTGCAGAGGCTTGATAGCAAAACCTGTTTGAAGGGCCAGATTTTATCGCAGTTTCTAATCCATCTTTTCTTTCTCTGCTTGATAATTCAGACATACCAAACCGAAAGGCCCTTCATAGCCCTAGGGCAGGTGGGTAGCTTAAATCCACCTCATTACTTGCAATAAAGAAGACTTTCCCACTTTTCTGGACAAGTGTCTGGTATCAGAAGCTGTAGCCTTACTTTGAGGCCAGGAATGTGCTCTGACCATGCATCAGACCTTTGATACCAGAGGATTCTGAAGTCACTGTTGTGACATTTCAGTAGATGAAGAAAACAGAATCACAAAGGATGAAAAAGCAGGTGATGTGGAGTGGTGATGATGAGTGTTTGCAGCACTTAGCATGTGTTATCCCATCTCTGTTACGTACTGTGATAGGGGGAGCTGAGGAAATAAATGAAACGCTGAAAGGGGTTTGGGAGTTGTTAATGGAGGAACTTCAGTCACCTTCTGTAATGCTTTAGTTCCAGTTACATTGAGGATAAAGGACAGCCTGATGTTAAGTTGTCCCAGACAGGTAGTGCACACATACAAGTTGTATACACAGCCAGCAAAGGACTTTGGAAACCTGTACAGTCCTTTCTTGTTTCCTTATCCATCAACAAGCTACCAGCATCTTCGAGGTGTGTTGGAAGATGTCTTCTTACTTGGCTGCATAGCTCCAAAGAGAGGATGTAATATTTTTCTTACTATGAAGACCCACTTGTGTGAGTCCAGACTAAGGCAGACATGAAACACCGTCAGTGTGAACCAGAACTCTTCCTTTTCTGATGCTCAGAAATGTTGTTAGCTCTGCTCTGTCATTGCTTTTGGGCTTGCTGGGTTTGACCATGCTGGATATTGAAATGCCGAATAGCAGCAATAAAACTAAGCCCTCTGGTGATACTTCCAAGGAGAACAGGAACTTGCAGACATCTCCTGAGAAGGGTTTAGCTCCTGGGGCTTGCTGCCCTGCTCAGCCTAAATCAAGGAGTTTGGATTAAGTTCAGAGGAAACACCCAAGCTTTTGAGCACTTCATCACACTGGGCCCTTGCAGGCTCTCCTGTTACTGATGTCTGGTTCTGCACTGGTCCTCATCAGAGGCTCAGCATGTCTCCTCCACAAATGAGCACTGTTCAGCCCTCCTTTTCCATCCCGTGCTGTCTCCTCTCTGAGTCCTATTTCCTTTTCATTGTCTCTGAAGAAAAGTTATTTGTCGATATAATTTTCTCTTGGAATGATATTACAGCTTCTAAACCAAGCCTGCGTCAGTAGTATCGCATGGATATGAGACCCTTTCCCTCTCACGTGATACCATTTTAGCAGATTAAGCTTTTAACCCTGAAATAAAAGCAGCTTTCCCTGTTCTCCCTCCCTCTCTCTTGTTATCACTCCCGGTTTTCCTGTTTTATTCCTTGCTCAGGCCCTGGCAGTTAGCTAGGACATCAGTTCTGGCTGCTGATGTGAGCAGTCCATCCTGAGGCTTGATCTGGGGAGTTAATGAAGTGTGAAATCGGAGGGAGAAAACTGGCACAAGAAATGGACTTGGTCCTGTGAGGCAGGAATTGTCTAAGTCACTAGAAAGCAAAGTGCAGATGGATATTCTGAGGTGTCAGGAAGTTATTGACTGCTATTGCTCAGCCCCATGATGAGGAAGGATAGTTAGGTGCCTACAAGGTATTGTCAGGGACTAGATATTTTGCTGTGCCTCTCCTGCATTTAAGTGAATGCCACAGCTGGCTTAGTGCCCGAGTGGATGCAACAACCTACCTGTGGCCTTGTCTTCCTTGCTTCTCTTGTATAAGGCTTTGCCAGGCAAGAATCAGCCTCAGAAATGAGTGCTGCACTCAGTTGAGCTGCTGCTCTTAGGTGCACAAGGATAGTCCATTTGTGGTAGGAGCACTGGCTGGTTCTACTGCTTTGTGCTGGGATAGCCTGAGGTGCTAAGTCCCCAGGTCTCCATCTGTGCTCCACATCATCTTACAGCCTATCCCTCTCTGTCCCCAAAAGGATCCAGACTCAGAGCATCATGTCTTGGGATGACGTAGTGTCTATCCTGGTGCTGCAGTGCTCCTCCCTGCACTTCAGCTGCTCGCCTGGGTTCATCTCTTGGTGTGGATTTGCTCCAGTAGTGAGGGACTTGGAATAGGGCTGTACCTGACTTCCAACCATGGCTGTTGAAACCCTACAGTGACAGGGTAGATCACTGGCGTTAGGGTTTTATCTGGAGGAGATGTGTTATATGAAAGTTCTTTGCAGGTTGGGTTTGGTCTCATCTGTGCTTGCCTCTCAGGCCTGGGCATTTTCGCTTATGTTTGTTGGTGGCAACTTTGTCTGAGGTCTTTATTGTGGCAGAAATATAGTTGCTGGGGGCCTTTGAGGCCTGAGAAGCTGAGCAGGGGTTGAGGATCACTGGACACCACTGGTGTTGATGTTCCCACATGGGCGAGCATGAGGCTGTATTGAGCTGGGCATCCACCAGAGCAGACTGGGGCTGTGTGTGGATGCTGCTGGGGGTGCTGGCAGTAGCAGTGCTATATTGTGCAATGGGATCCCCATCAGGGCTGCCTAACCAGCACCCCTATGTGACTCCTGTGCCCAGGAGCTGCAGAGCTCCCAAAGCCCCATGTGCAGGACCAGCTCCATCCCATCCCATCCATCTCTTCTCTCCACAGTGCTGCCAATATAGACCTTGCTCCTGCCATGGGAGCAGGATGCTGCTCTCCTCCACTGTGCAGCCCCAACGGCTCACTGTGGTGGGTTTAAGCAGCAGGAGGGTGTCAGCATTCCCACCATCTGGAAGGCTGCAGGAGCCCGCTAAGCCCAGAGGCAGCAACTCAGTGATGTCAAGGCAAGCTCCCTCCTGCTGGCCCTGTGACCTCTTTGCAGGCAAACACTTCCAGAGCTCTGCCAGGGATCTACACTGCTGTTCCCCTCTGCCTCGATGAGGAAGGAGAAGGGGTGATGCGCAGTAATCCAATCCCTCTGAAGATAATACCTTGTTCAAAGGCGCTTGCTACCCATTAGAGAGACAAGAAACCCTCCATCCTTTGGATCTCTGTTTTCTCTCACCTGACTTTCCTCTTCCTTCCCCTCTCATGCCATAGAAAGAAGATGTTTACAGATGTGGAGGGGGTGCAGGCGTGCAGTGAAGGTGTCTGGGTGCTCGGATGTCAGATCAGGGCAGAGCCTGTTGTGTGCAGAGCTGGCAGAGGTCCTCCTTGGGGGAAAACCATCTTCAGCTCCCATGGAAAACAAACCCAAACACGGTGTGAATGGCTGAACCTGCCTGGGGTCAGCAGGGGTCTAGTCTTGAGCAGAGGCCAAGGTTAATATTTGAGTGAGGTCCTCAGCAGGGTGTGACATTAGCACTGAATCAGCAGATCCCCATTGGAAACACCATCACCCGTTCTCTGTTTTCCCTGTGTACCAGGTCTGGAGGAGCTACAGTTCAAGGAAAGCTGTGGCAGTTTGAGGGGAGAGTTCAAGCCCTGCTGCAGGCTATTTTCTGCTGCGCCTACACTGCTTTGCCTTTAGATCATGGGCAGCATGTGGGGCTTGTGCAGACCAGGTCTCTGGGGTTGATGCTCAGGGCATGGAAAATGCCAAAGTGCTTTTAAGGTGAAAATCTCCTCTCACAAGCCATCCCCTGGATGCAGCTGGGGTTCATGGGGGCAGCTCTGAGCCCCGTGGCTGTGCCTTGGGCACGATTTCCTTTGTGCTGGTCAAAAACTTCCCGAAGAGGAATAAAGAGAGTCAGTGCAATCAGTGGTGCGCCAGACTTTTACATCACCTGAGGATCTGGCCTCAGGCACTGATAATAATTGCCTGCTGAGATGACACAGCAGTAAATACGAAGCCTCAATTTAGTGTTGTAGTTATGTACAATAAAAGCTGACAAAGCTTCGCTTCAATAAATTGCTTTTCTTATAAGCTCTCTCGAAACCTGGTGGTCTATCTACACTCCTCAGCCAAGATTTAGTAACAGATGCTGTAGCCATAGCTAATGTTAGCAAGATTTCATTAGCTATATATAGCATGCTCCTCTCATTTCATTGCACCAGGATGTTTGCTCTGAGATAGCTACTTGAAATTGAAAAGGAGAGTCTTTTGTGATGCATTTATTTGTACTTCTCTTACCCCTTTCAGGCTTAAATATTCCATGTGGTTTCCTCGCCTTCAGTGTGAATTAGTGAGGTTCTGTTGTATTAATCTCCTCTGGGCTCACTTCCAGCTTTCTTATTTGCACCAGTTAGGGTTTGACTCTGAATGTGGCTTCCACAGGGCCATTTGTGGATTAAGATACTGTTCCGCATAAGTGTGTCATAATCCAGCTTTAATTGTGTTTTTATAGTGACTGTAACAAAAGACTTGGTGGTAATGGGTAACTACAGACCTTTGAGTTTGACCTGAATAGCAGGAAAAGCTTCACAATGAATCCTGGAGAAAAGATTGCTGAAGATGGGGAAGTGGGATGGGATGCTGCTTCAATTTAGGTGCCTTGGATTAGATAAACGTGACAGCTCTGTAAGCTACTCTGTCTTTCCTCTAGCTAGAAAAAAGCAGGTATCTTACCCCTGGTTGCCCAAGACTTGTTACTGTGCCACATGCTCCTTTTAGCCATAGAAAATAGGGATTAAGGCAAGATTTCAAAGCTGATCTAAACTACTTGAAAGACATGTGACAGATTTTGTTGATTGGAGAGCTGTCAGGACAAAAGATGTGGTGAGGTGGAGTTTGATGGCTGATCTTATGGAATATCTCCATTAGGGAAGTTGTTGCGGAGAGGAGGAGCATGCTGCTGGGAGGCATCACCGGAGGAGAAGGGTTGGAGAGGTGTAGCAGTAGGAATGGTTTGACATTTAAGTGCAGGGTGATGAATTTATGGATGAAGGTCAGGAATATTTGCTGTGAATTGGGTGCTCACAGGCTGTCAATGCCAGAAGAGAAGGAACTGCCTGTAAATCAATCACAGATGCCTTCAAGAAACTGACACCATAAGCAATGCAGCATTCAGGCTGCCACCGGCAGTGATGGGGAAGCACTAATGTCATGGTACATGGTGGATGTGTGATCTGGAAATCCCATGTGCTTGCCAGCTTTCAAAAAGAAAAAAATCCCAGTGGAGCAGGTCCAGAGAAACCTGGATAATGGAAAAGATTAGGAATGGGGTTATTCTATGTGGACAAGGTCCTGCAGTCTCTCATGCCACAGATTTTCTTGTGTTTTGGCCCTAGCTTTGTGTCATGTCTGGTCTGGACATAGTGTGTATGTCCAACTCCACTCCTTCCCTGCTGTATTGGGAAGAGGGCTATGTATTGCAAATACATATGTATTTGATGCTAAAAGGGGAAATATTACAACTTGATAACAGGGGGAGTGGAATTGGGTGTGTTTTAAATTTTGTGACTATCCCCAATGGACTTCCTTGCAACTTCCATTGAAGCATCTGGATGTGGTTAGAATGGGGAGGGGTGGATAACTGGAAAAGGGATGCTGCTGATTTATCCAGTTGCCATTTCTTGTGTTCAATGTATTAACTGATCAAAAGGTGCTGGGAATACAGAACAGAAGTAAGAAAAGGAGGTGGAAACTGGAAGAAAGCGGTGAACTCCCTTGTGAAGGGTAATCTAAGACACATGCACCAAAGGAGGATGCTGGGGAGTTGGCAGGGCTGAGAGTTTTGAGCAGCTCAGATAAGAACCTGCAATGCACTGAGCTGGTGAGGTTTGAGTTTTGGTTCTTTCTTATTTTAGGGGAAAAAGAGCATGATTTTTGGACTGCCTCTGCCTGCAGCATGCCACAACCCAAGCAGGTGGTGGTTTCTTTTGTTTTAGGAATGAAAGGGAGCATTTATCCCCAGTTCCTGACATCTAAACCAGGCAGGAGTTAGGAACAACTGCAGAGGTAAACTGTGGAAGGCTGAAAGGGTTGGCTCTGGCAGAAAGAGGAGAGGGATGAGTGAAGGAGCTATCCTGAGCAGGAGGGATGTGATTTGGTTGGGTAGCCTGCAGAGGCCATAGGAATAGGATTGCACAGCTGGGAGTAGACCTTGAGGCCATCAAATCAGCTTTAACCTTGTCAATAGTAGGCTAAAATGTAGGTGATGTGCCATGCTGAAAGAGATCCCCTTCTGCTTGTGAGCATTGCAGCCGGCCCGTCAGGCAGGGCAGTGACACCCCAGTTGTTTCGAGAGCGAGCAGACCTGGAGGTGACCAGCAAGAGCCATCCTGCCCCAGCCCAGAGGCTGCCGTGGAGTGAACTTCTCTGAATTTCAGAAGGACTGAACTCCTGGTTTGTCTTCTCCACCTCAGTTTTCTTCATCTCTGTTCCAAACTAACAAGTCCCTCGGGCTTTTTGGAAGCTCGACAGTATCACACCTCATCCTCCATTTCTCAAGCTCGGACCAGTTCTGCATGAGCAAACACAGTTGTGTTCCCCACTGGGCCAAAATAAGAAATGTCGATTGAAAGCAGAGGGAAAGGCTGATCTGGAAAATATCCAGTGCCAGGAGCTTCTTATGCTTTCCAGGCTGCTGTGGAGACTGTTTGGTCTTGAGGCTTCATCATCCTTGGCCTTGTTGATATGGTTGGTGGCAAGCAAATGTAAAGGAGTCCTTCTGTGGGTCTTATCCTCTTGGGTTCAGTGTGGGACCATGCAAAAAGTGGGCTCTGTTCCTAATGTTTCAAGGCTATTCGTGCATGGAAAATACCAGTTGTTCACTTCTTGCAGGTCAGGGAAATCACAATGTGGGTGCTGGGTGCATCCTCCTCAGAGGGCTCTCCTTGGCTCACTTTGCGTATTGGTGGCTGCAGTGAGGAATGAAGCTATTGGGATTTATACCTGTGCTTACAGTGCTGTATATCACCTTGGCTGGGCATAAGTCTTTGTTCTGCTGCTAGTTAGGAGGGGAAAATCCAGGGAAAGGTGATGGCAATCAATGGAACTTTCAAGGAGTAAGGAAGGGGAGATCTTTCCCTGTGTGTGAGTAGTGTGTGCTTCTCCCTGATGCATTAGGCAGAGGTTCTCAGCACGTCATCCTAACTATTTCTTGTAAAAATAAGTGGGTTTTGATCAAAAACATTTAACATGGATCAACATTAGGGATTTATTTTAATTGCCAATCCAAGAAAAGAGGTAAGTCCCACCAAGGTGTGAGATTGGTGACTCCAGCCAAGACAGCAAAAGCTTTGCTGTTTGAAGAGCCAAGTTAAACAAGACACAATTAGGACTAACATGCCCCCCACAGCTCCCAAAGGCCAGTTTATGGATCCTGAGGGGGCCAGAATTGGACCTTGCTGTGTCTTGTTTGCCTTGGCTACATAACACAGCAACCCGTGTGCCTCTCGCTTGGCGTCCTAGGCACAAATCACACCTGCAGGAGGCTCAGGCACTGAGTCTCTTTTCCCTTCTCCTCTCTAAGCAATTTAGTTCTGATAAAGTGCAATATAATCCTGCTGGCTTTACTGAGGAAAAGGGCTCACCGACTTGGCTGTGATGACACAGGCTCCCATTGTCCTACAGGCAGCTCTATCCCTCGGGATTTGCCCGTGTTTTGTGTATCCCTTGTGTCTTTTGCTCTGGTTTGACTGAAGTTGAGAGATGTGCAGATTGCTGGTGCATGGGTGGTATTTTGGGAACCTTTTTCTCTTCCTTCAAATACTCAACCTTGGTGAATACTGGAGATGGAGGAGTAGGGTACCAGCAGGTTGACTGTTGCTCTGATATGGAGATGCAGCTCCCAGTTTGGTGCTGCAGATCCCACTCTCACCTCAGCTCAGGGGAGTTTTTGCCTCTATTACAGCCCAGCGTAGGAAGCTTTAATTCAGGCTCTGTTGCTTGTGTGTTTAAACTCTAGAAGCTTTAAGTCCTAATCAGGATGCTGCCTGTGAAATGTGCTCCTGTAAATGCCGGTTTTCAAGGCTTGTTAGGACACTTCATCCGTTGGGTTTTTGGCTGCAGAAATGCAGTATCTTTTTTTTATTGTGAAACTCTTTCTTTCTGGATGAACACCACCATGTACAGAGATGCTTTCCAGCAGCTACAGGGAGAATAGAGAAGAAGGTAGGCAAGAAGATGACTCCTAACTCACTAGTCAGGCCATACTCAGGCTGGAGGCACAGGTAGTGCTGTATTTGTCCACCCGACATAGCTGGAGAACACAGACAAGCATTCCTGCTTGCAAACCCTCTTGCGGAGCTATTGCTTGCCTTGTATCATTAGGCCATATGGCAACAACTGCACTACATTAAGAAAGAGATACCCATCCCTATAAAGCCAGTGACACATGACTGCAGAGGTCAATGTGCATCAGCTTCATCATGTTGGTTTAGTCCTGGAAAGGGCTCAGAGGGGCTGAGGAGCTCAGTGACTGATAGGTTGAGTTTGCAGACAGTGTTCAGAGGACCTGAGACCATGCTTGCTTTAGGAGCCCCGCATTAATACTTTAGTTCTCCATATTCTTGTTTAGCATCTGTACCACATCAGTAATTGCCTGTCTCTGCCTCTGAGCTCATCTGAAAGGTGTTGGTTTTATCTCCCAGAGGACCCTGGAAGGCTTCAGAGGGGCAGGGTGTTGGTGTGGATGAGCTGCGGCACTGGAGTGAGGACTGATGCGGTGCTGGGGAGGTGCCTTTGTCCCGCTGTCTCCTCCTGTGGCTGCTGAACTCCCCCACTAATACAGCAATAGCAAGAGGCATTTAGTGGCTCCCTGCTGAAGGTGAGTTCAGCACTTGTTCAGCTTTTCCATGTTTTCATGTGTGCTGCTGTCCCCAAGGGATGTGCCCCGGGTGCCTGCTCATTGCAAAGACACAGATGGGGCCTGTTGGAGGATTTGTTACCCCACGTTACAGCTCCTTTGGGGGCAGCGTGGTATTTCTCACGCTTCCATGCAGAGCAGGGTTTCCCAGAGGCTCAAACTTAGGGATGATGCTGAAGTCACAACGTGTTCCTGGTGTCCTTTAGCTCCAGCACTGGCTTGTACGGGGCCATCCTCAGCTTCACCCCTCATCACTATGGGGCTGCATGATGCTGTGCAGTGGGAGGTGCTGAGGGTAGGCCGGTGTCATTGTTAATCCCAGGGAGGTTTGGTGATGGAGGCAGCACAGGTTGAGGAGACTCCAGTGGATGAATGAACTCATTATAGTTCAATAGCCTTCAGTAAAAAAAAAAGTTGTGAATCTTAATTAAAAGCACAGTCATCTGCATTTGGGGAGACATTGTTTTGGGCTGTTTCTTTAGCTGTTAACAGGTTGTAAAACATTTTTAAGAGTTTCTTTTCTGGGGGTATTACTAGTTAGGCTCTTTATGAAAAAAATCTGAAAGAAGATTTAGTGGTTATGGAAGCAAGGATTTGAATGGACCCTTTCCATCTCAGTCCAAGGTAGAGTTCCCATGCAGCAGCTTTGATTACGGACAGGCCTCATGGTACCCTCTATTTTGCACTCACTGTGGACTACAAGTGTTCTCTGCTCTTTCTCCAGGCTGTTACCACAATGCCCCCAGCATTCTCTTGCTGGTGACACAGCTGAGATGACCTCTGGTTTATCTGCTCTTCTGTCTTGGGAAGGGAGGATGCTCAGCCCCAATAGAGTGTGCCATGTCTTGGGATGGGGAGCTCCACAGGGATTCAGCAGCATCATTCAGAAGTGCCTGTGTGTCAAGGTTTCCACCTGGAAAGCAGGTGGCTTCAGTCATTTTGGGTTATGACAGTAGGGTTTGTAAGTGCACATGTGGCAGGAGCAAGGCTCAGGAGATGGCCTGGTTCTGCTTTTCCTCCCATACTGATTTTCCCATGTCAAGTTGCTTCCTCACCTGGGGGGAGGAGGGTTTGGCTTGTAGATACAGGAGGATTTCTTCTCAGTGCTATAAAGTCTGTGAAGGCAGCAGGTTGCAGAACTCAGACCTGTTTGGTTTTCATTCTGTTATAATGCATAGATGTGGAGAAAACACACTTCCCGGATTCCTTTCTGCAGAGCAAGAGGTGGAAATCTTGCATCAGCCGGGGGCTTTGAGCAAGCTCTTTTTGATGGGAACATAGAAATTGTTGGGCTGTTACGTGTCAGAAAAGTCAACAAAGATGACAAGCATTCTCCTTCTCTGATTAATTATATACCAAGTTTTCCAATTGTTTGTTCATTTTCCCTGAACATCCCATTTCTGCTGCTTTTGTTTCTCATTTCATGTACACGGACATGGTTAAAAAGCCACCCCTTTCATCGAAGGCTGTTTTATCTGCAGCAAAACCATTTGGATAGGCTTTCTTTTCTTCTTTTCCACGCCCCATTCTAGCCTCATGAACAAAACGCTGTTGTTGTGTGTGGGTTTCCTCTGCAATGACCTTGCTCAAGTCTGCAGCCTGAATGTGTTAGCATGGAGCAGCGCAATGATACGATCTTACAACAGCGGAGCGCTGGCTCGGGGTGAGGTTGTGTTGCAGGTGATATTCCCCCCCCAACACCACCATCTGCAGTTGTTTCCCTACGTCCAGTGTCATTGAAAGGTCTGTCCCAGTGAAAGGCTCTGAATGGTCTGTTTTCACTTTCAACACTCCAAACTTACACTTGGAGGTGAAAGTTCGCTCAAACCACGTCTTGGTGAAATACCATCGTATCCAGTTCCACAGCAGGTTCAGAGAGTGTTTCATAACGTTTCTGAACCAGATGTCAAGCTGATCTGAGAGGGAAAATGGGGGCATCTTTAATGTGTTACCAGACTTTATCTCAGAACAAATAAACCTTCTAATTCTGAGAAGGGAGGTCAGGGCAAGGAACGCAACACAAGGTCTTGTTTTAGCGTGCCAATGACATCAGTGAGCCAGGGAAGTCAAAACAGTGGGAGCCCGATCCTGGAGGTGTTACTCAGGTGAAAGTCCCAGTGATCCTTACTGTATGTATGTATTGCCTGATTAGCAGTGACTGAACTGATTCAGGATTGAACCTCTGTTTTGTGAAGGGTACACTCTCTGCAGTACTGGCATATATAAATCATAGAATCCCAGCCTGATTTGGGTGGGAAGGGACCTTAAAGCTCATCCAGCTCCAACCCCTGCCACGGGCAGGGACACCTTCCACTAGAGCAGCTTGCTCCAAGCCCCTGTGTCCAACCTGGCCTTGAACACTGCCAGGGATGGGGCAGCCACAGCTTCTCTGGGCACCCTGTGCCAGCACCTGAGCAACCTCCCAGGGAAGAGCTTCTGCCTAAGAGCTCATCTCAGTCTCCCCTCTGGCAGGTTCAAGCCATTCCCCTTGGCCTGTCCCTACAGGCCTTTGTCCCAAGCCCCTCTCCAGCTTTCCTGCAGCCCCTTCAGGCACTGGAGCTGCTCTCAGGTCTCCCCTTCAGGAGCCTTCTCTCCTCCAGGCTGACCCAGCCCAGCTCTCTCAGCCTGGCTCCAGAGCAGAGCTGCTCCAGCCCTCGCAGCATCTCCATGGCCTCCTCTGCACTCACTCCAACAGCTCCACGTCCCTCTTGTGCTGCTGCCCCAGAGCTGGATCAGGACTGCAGGGGGGGTCTTAAGAGAGGATGTGTTGGTTTTGCTTATTGCTTGCTTAACCAATTTGGTGATGGTTTGGGAGAGCAACAGGTATCTGTCCTCTGGCAGACCGTGTGCTTTGGGCTGGGAGTTTGGAATGGATGTACCTGTGGAATTACAATACCCAGCTCTGTTCTTGCAGCATAGAGACTTTAATTCTCCAAGCTTGTTGCTGGTTTCTAGTGTAACCAGGGACAAAGCAGCTGTGCTCTCTGCTTTCATCTTCTGCTGTTCCTTTTGTTTCGTCCCCTAAGGGAACAAAGCAGAAGGAAAACAAACATCAGAGAATATACAGGGAAAACCAGATCTGTAGGAAACCAGGCTTGGCTGGGTTTGCTCTCAAATAACGTGTGTGTATGTGAAGCAAAGCTCCAGGGGGCTGAGGCAGCTGTTCAGAGAGCAAGATGTGCAGTCCTTTGGGCATCTCTGCTTGGCTTTGCAGGCTCCGATGTCTGCTCTCCTTGCTGGATGTTATTGACCATACACAAGGTTCCATCACATGCACCACTGACACTGTCTTCCTCTACCCCCTCCAACACCCAAGGTCCAAGTGTATCCTCACCACTGTTCAGCTTGGCTGCCCTCAGACCCTTCACCTTCTGGTTTTAAACCCATGTCAGACACTAGGCAGGAGCCCTTCCCTGTGAGGGTGCTGAGGCGCTGGCACAGGGTGCCCAGAGAAGCTGTGGCTGCCCCATCCCTGGCAGTGTTGAAGGCCAGGTTGGACACAGGGGCTTGGAGCAAGCTGCTCTAGTGGAAGGTGTCCCTGCCCGTGGCAGGGGTTGGAGCTGGATGAGCTTTAAGGTCCCTTCAGCCCAAACCAGTCTGGGTTCCTGCCATTTCCCCCAGCCATGCTGTGTTTTGTCCGTGAGAGAGCAGCATCCCTTGCTCCACCTGGTTAACCCCAGTCGCTCCCCTTCCCCAGCCCCCAGTTACAGTTGTTTATTCCACGATTAAGCCAATAAAATTACAGATAATAGAAGGCAGATACTTGATGCTTTGGGTGTGAAGCCGCAGCAGTTGGGTTTGCTCAAAGCCCCTCCTCGGTGCGGACCTTTCACTCCTGCATGTCACTTCAAAGCAATTCATCCTAATCTGATCAGTGGATAATCCAGTGCTGGTTTGCTTACAGCAGCCTGGCTGGTGGGGGCTCCAGAGCTGGTGTTTACCCTTCTAGGGCTGGGCGCTCATCCTCTCTACGGGCTGGCTCCAGGAGGATGCTGGCTTCCGTGCGTCCACATGTGCAGGGTTATAAGTACCGCCACCACAGGTTCAACCCCTTGTGGGCTCCCCATCTGCAGGGCTTTGAGCTCTTGCCTCTGCTTTGGCCGTAGAAGGGAGACCTGGGGGTTGTTTTCCTTTGGTGGACAGCAGGGGGGTGAAGGCTGAGTGAATGGCTTGTTTCAATTGGATGTCCCCCTTTGGAGACATTATATGTGAGTAAGTTTGGAGTCCTTCCTTTCCTTTTGAAGTGTCCTCAGAGATTTGCCTGCCTTTCAGTTTCAGGTTGGTTGCTTGTGGCTGTGACTTCGTCCACTTACCTCCCTCTATGGAGAGCTGCCCTGCCATTATAAGTTGATGTGGCTCCACTTGGTTGTGGAGCTGCTTTGTACCCATCACGGGCACTGCGCTGGTTCAGCTCAGCTCTCTGTGTTTGGGCTGCTGCTGCTCTGAGCTGTCAGAGGGGTGATACCAAGTGGTGGATGTGCATAAAGACTGGCTAATCACAGACTGGTTTGGGTCGGAAAGGACATTAAGTTCATTCAGCTCCAGCCCCCTGCTATGGGCAGGAATGCCTCACATTAGGCCATGTTGCCCAAGGCTCTGTCCAGCCTGGCCTTGAGCACTGCCAGGGATGGAGCATTTACCACTTCTCTGAGCAATCTGTGGCAGTGCCTCAGCACCCTCACAGTAAAGAACTTCCTGTGAGGGCATCATGTATGTTTTACTCCTGTGACATGGAGGGAGGTTCAGCTGTTAAGACTTCAATTTATAACATTGGCTGTATCCATGTATCCATCGTGCTTATGAAGGCACTTCTCTTCCCACCAGGATGGGACCCACCACTCAGCCCTTCACCTCCAGGAGCTTTGTGGAAATGTGTAAACTGGTATGGCTCCTGAGGGTCTGGTGTGTACAGGTACCAGCTTTGGACCTCTAGAAGCAGCCCGCTCTGACTGCCGAGGTGAGCCCACACTGCAGGTGCTATTATCACAGAAAGTTATGGTTTATGAGCCCGATTCATTCTTCCTTGTATTGCTGCCTACCTGGAGAGCCTTCTTAGAAGCCCATGGTGTGTAACACAGAGGTAAACCTAGGATTATGTCCACAATTTTGAGGTATGATAGACCGCATGTTGTTACCTTTGTGATCCTTCAGATGGATTTGTACTAGCAGAGCTCTTAATTTTCTCTCTCTGGTTCAGTTTTTAAATAAAAGATGTGCAATATATCACCAGCTCTCTATTTCATTTCACAATGTAGCACATGTTCATTGATTTTTAGAGATGAGCTCAGATAAGGGAAAGAGAAGCAGAAAGAACCATGCCAGGGACTTTAACACAGTTAATTTGATGACCTTTAGATGTCAGTATAATCAAAGAATAACACCGAGCGTGGGGCAGGGTTGGAAATCTTCCCATATGGTAGAATTTGGTGGTCTCTTTCCTTGCATCTGGCTCCTGGGAAGCGTGTTGCTGGTTATGTGTGTCTGTCTTGATGTGCAGCTAACGTGGAGGCTATGTGGGCGAGTAGTGTGTGTGTAGCTGCGTGGAAGGAGAACTACTTGAGTGTTCCTGTGTGGCAGATTGTCACGGCGGGGTTCTGGCTCTGCTGTCTTCTGGAGCAGCAAAGCTTCTGCTTGGTTGTCCAAAGCAGGGGCAAGGTCAAGGGAAAACAGGTTCTCTGGCACTGTGCTCTATGCCAAATACTTGTAATAACATGGATGTAACATGAGTGGTGGTGAATGCTTGCAGAGGAATTAATCCAGCAGTTTTCTCTATTTACAGACCCGTTTCTCCACCATTACCAATATTCTACAAGCCCTTGGACAATAGAATTGATATTCTAGGACAGCAGAATTGATATTCTAGGACAATAGAATTGTTATTCTAGTCCTTAGGGATTGTTTCTCACCAGAGTGGATTTGCTGTGTTGCTGCTGCCACAATGGGTGTGCTACTCTGTTGTTATAGATTTGCTTCGAGGTGTTGAAGTGTGTGTGCAAAGCGGTGCATGGAAATACTCCCTACTTGCCCATCAGGGCTGGGTTACGTGTCCTGTGTTGCTGTGGTCATCATGTGCTCATGGTTTGAACTTTCTAGTTCACATAGTGCTGTTCTGGAGTCCTGGATGGCAGCTAATCCTGGGTTATTGATGAAACACATAACATCTGCATGTGCAGCTTCTGTATCTTCCTTTGCTGCACTTTGCATTTGAAAAGCATGCTTATACAGAGATCATGCAAAATTAGCACAAAAGCCAGGCAATGAGCTGGAGGCCATTCCAACAATCTCCTCTCTCCACTTTAGTGCCTGTCCTGTTGTTTTGTCCACTTTAGTGTCTGTCCTGTTGTTTTGAATCAGGTTTTAATTGCAGATTCCCGAGGCAGGATTTCAAGGGACTGACAGGACCCCATGAAGTCAAATTTAGCCCCTGAATTATGTGGTATTTAAAAACTCCAGCACCCCCCAACTCCACAAAACCAAAGACCAACAGAATGTTTCCATTAAAAGGAAATCCAAATGGAAACAGCTTTTAAATCTATCAAATATATGTTCCCTTTCTTTCTTTGCCTGTCAGACTCTCTATGTGCATGAAGGCCAGACAGTGGATTGACTTGAAACGTATTATTAGCTAAAATGATATTGACATCAGAAATGCAAAAGAACCAGTGAAATAAGGTGGCCAGAGCTGGAAAATTCTGCTCTGGGCTTGAGTTCAGGTTTTGGAAACTGGCTGCCTATGTTTAGGGTCAGGAGCTTGGGATACAGGACTTGCGTGTGAGCCTGAGCTGGGCTGGGCCATAAACAGAGATGAGGTTCTGCAGTTTAATGGGCTCAAGCTGAGCTGCCCAGTGTCTGGCTCCTGAGCTGCATCTGGCCTGCCAGGACCATTCACCTGGCCTGGAGCCCATTCCCAACCATTAGCTTTCCTGAGGGCCTCTGGGATGCAGGGAAGGAGTGGGATATGTGAAGGATGTTGGCTGGCCCCAGCCAGTTCTTAGCTCTCTTTCCTGTGGGCATCAACCCTTTTTCCCACCATGAGGCCAAATCACAGAATCATAGAATGGTTTGGGTTGGAAGGGATGTTTGAGGCTCATCCAGTCCAATGCCCTTGCAGTGAGCAGGGGCGCACCCTCCACTAGACCAGGTTGCTCCAAGCCCTGTCCAACCTCATGTTCCAGGGACAGGGCATCTATCACCTCTTGGGGCACCACCCTCACTGTAAAGAATGTCTTCCTTATATCTAGTCTGAATCTCCTCTCTTTGAGTTTAAAGTTGTTACCCCTCCTCCTGTCGCATCAGGACCTTGTCCTATCACATCATCTCCCCGTCTTTGTTTTAAGCCTCCTTTAAGTCCTTAAAGGCTGCAGTAATTTCTCTCTGAAGCCCTCCCTTCTTCAGGCTGAACAACCCCATCTCTTTCAGCTTTTCTTCATAGCAAAGATCCTCCATCCCTCTGATAATTTGTGTCTCTCCTCTGCTCCATCAGGTCTGTGTTATTCCTGTATTTGAGGGCCCCAGAGCTGGGCACTGTGCTCCAGTGGGGTCTCACTAGAGCAGAGTAGAGGGAGAGAATCACCTCTCTTGTCCTGCTGGTCCTGGTGAGTAAAATGGGAGTGTTGATAGTGCTGGTGGGAAGGAGAGCTGCTCCCAAGGGAAGGGGCACCCAGGAGGTTTGCAGTCAGAGGGATGCTGTGGGTGGGAGGAAGGCTGTGTTTGCCTGCCATGGTAGAGGAAGATGTTGGCCGCTGGTGCTCTGAAACATCACAGCAAAGCTCAGTAGTGAATCCAGCTCGAGAAGGGGGATGCAGCATGTGGCAGGATCTTGGAGGCTGTGAAAGCTCTGTTTTCTGAATGATTTCAGTGCTTGCCTGGGCAGGGCTCTGAGCAATCTGGTCTGGCTTTGGAGACAGATTGGCTTGGGCTTGCACTGGATACCTTTGGGGATCCCTTCCAGCTTAAACTTTTTATTGCTTCCCTAATTGTAAGAACAGCCTTACTTTTGTTCCATGAATGTACAGTACCAAATACACGGGAGCCGAGTCCTTGCTTGGGTAGTACAGCAGTAGGCAGCGCAGTGTTGTCAGAGTTGGAAACCTTGTGCAATGTGCAGTGTTGAATGGGTGGGAGTGGCAGCTTAGTCAGCGTGAACCACCTCTTCCAGCTCAGACACTGAGGCAATGACAGATTTAGTGCTCATTAAGTTTCAGTACAGCTCCAAGAGAGGAAGCCTTGCCCAGTGTGAAGGTATCCATTGAGAGTTTATGAAGTCAGCATTCACTGCTTGTGTTGAGCCCATGTTCTTCATCTCTTAGCTCCCCCATCAGCACAGGGGCGATAACAGTTCTTCCCTATCTCCTAGGTGTCGATGTGTGAAAGGTTACAAGATGCTCAGAAACTTTCACAGTGTGAAATACTTAATCCATATGGATCAATGTCCTCTTGAATTTTCCCTTTTTACCAAGGCTTTCTGAAATGTCTCTGATTTATTCTCCTTTGAACATGGTGAATGCACTGTCTGGCAGGCAGTGTGGATCTTCTCGTTTGTAACTGTGACATCCTTTACTCAAATTCCTGAGAACATGTTCTAGAAACATAGCAGTTTGCCAGGTGAGGGTCTATAAAGATGGGATGGGTGAAAGAGTGCAGATGGGAGAACAACACTCCTATCTCCCTGAAGAGTCTTTAAGAAAACCTTGCAAGTGTAGTTTCATCTTCACACTGTATAGTCTGTAATTCAAGTTTCAGGCCAAAAGCAAAATGATGAGCGCCATGGCCTGTTGTCATCAGAATATATCATAATGATCTTACACTATTTCTAATTGGTCCAGAAGCAGGGAATTCCAGAAGTCTCCCAAGCAAACCCTCTCCTCTGGCATCCTCAGGCTGTGCTGGCATCCCTGTCAGGTTTGGATCACTTTTGGTTCCACTCTTAGTTGTTGCTCTGCCAAGTGAGTAAAGCCCTCAGACCACTGGACTACAAGCTTCTACTTGTCTTAATATCCCTCTTGTCCATAAGCTTTGAGTCACTGTTGGCATTCCCAGATTCCTCTGGTGTTGTACTGAGGAGCAAAGCGTAGTCGTGCTTCGGTTAAATCTATTGCCAATGGCTGGACATGTTCCTGTCCCTGACAAGGCAGCTGGAGTGTCAAGAAGGGCATTAGTGAGTGTCAGAGACCTGCATTCAGGAAAGGACTAATGTGTGTTTGCCGGGGTGGGGCTGTGTTGATGTGGGGTCTCAGATGCACAAGTTGTATGTGTACTGCTTGCAGTGTGGATAGGACCTATGAATGGGAGGCTGAATGTAATGGGAATAGCCATTCTTATGGTCCCTGAATCAGGAGGTATCTCTTAGTACAGTCATAGTGGAATAACCCTTGGGATATTTTCTATTACAGTGATAATGGAATAACCCTTGGAATCTTTTCTTTTTTGATACCAGTCCTATGGAGCTAGGGCATTGATGAAGATCTGTCATTAAGGTGTTGAGTGTGTACCTAAATAGAGCTGGAAATTAAGTGGTAACAAACAGATCCATTCAACTGGTCAAAAAGAGAGGCTTCAATGTCTTTGACTGGGTAGTCATTAAGAGTGAATGTCATCTCTTGCAGTGTCATTAGCCTACATGATGAAAATGGGATCCTTTTTTTTCCTTCTAGCAGGCTTTTGGGAATGATTATTCAGTGGGGAAGAATATATAATTCCTTGATAATCTGGAGCTGTTGGAGCTTTCAGTGAAATCTCTGAAGTATTGGCACAATGATGAATAGCCTCTTCTGGAATACAGCAATGGATGAGACACGAAATAAATGCTTCATGCATTGCAGGGCTTTGTGCTGCTTATCTTAAGGGTATTATGCAAATTTAGTGCCTATTTAAATCTTGACACTCTCTTCTGGAGCAGGTGTATTAGAAACTGACTTCTCTTTGAGCAGGTTGCTTTGTCAAGTATTGACTGCTGGTTTCATCTGAAGTAACTCATTGTTGCCATGAGTTAGCCCAGTTTCAGGCTCAGCTTCCTTCCAGCTCTGCTGTAAGACCCTAGGAGTGACATTTGAATGGCAAGCTTCCAATCCTGAATGCTTCAAGGTGGAAATATGTGTGCTGGGAACTGCAGAAATTCTTGCAATGGGATGAACCAAAGGATGCTCTTTGTGTTGCAGCAGGGAAATAAAAGCTAGTCATTTGGTTAAACATATTGCCTAATGGTGAAGTGTCTTGCATATCAACCTGTTGTTGATGGCAATCAGAACTGCACTTGTTAGTGTGGTAGTGTTGGAATCCACCTTGATGTCCTGTATTGGATATCCTGAGCTCTTTAGATGTTCCTTTAGTTGTCTTTAGATGAATTTCTTACTGTCACCAGGACAAGAATTTCTGCATGAGCAGAAGGATTGTTTCCTCCCTTGTGTTTCCAGAAAGCTTGAGGCAGTAGAAATGATATTGTGTGACTTGTAGGAGCAGTCTCACGCATGGGTAATGAAGAGCAAACATGCTGAGTGAGTGGTCCATTGGATCAAAGCGGTTCATTCCAGCTCCGGCGTGTGCAGCTTTGAGTAATGAAGTCATGGACTGGCTCACAAAACCTCATGGGCTAGTTCACAGATGATGAAGATTGAAGGCACATTGGCTGCTACTTGCACTTGTTTGATTAACCTGGGGAATAAAGTGAGAAATGGGGATGGAGTTTATTTTGTGCTTCTTATGAGGAGGAAGGTTAGTTTCATCCTGTCACTGCTCCTGTTCTCCTATTAATATGTTCTGTTGGATAGGGCTGATTGAGAACAGTCCTTTAAAACTACTTCTCACTAGCAGGTTGGTTGTGTGGAACTCAGATTTTGCTGAGACATGTCGGCTTGCTATTGCGAAAGCGAATTTCTTTGTGGAAAGGGTCAACATATTTTTGGCCAAAGTTCCTTTCTGACAGGAAGGATTAGAGTTTTCCAAACTCATTTCACTTCCATCAGTATTTTCCCAGGAATCCACTCTCCCCATCGTCTGTCTAGATCTTTCCACTCGGCTAGATGTGAAAATGATGTTTGTTCCTGGCTCAGGCCCAACCTGTTTTGGGGTGGGTATCCCTTAGCCCTCAACTAGAGAAGTCATTTCCTATGCAGATGCAATTATGGCCTTTGTGGTGCAGTGAGGCTCAGTACAGCACTCCTGGGGTGAGTTCCCAGCTGGTGTTTTGAAGGACAGAGCCCTGTGAAAGCTCAGCCCCTCTTTTCTTTATGCCTGTTTCCTTGAAAGAAATGCTTTCAGGCAGCAGCTGCTGACCTCATGGATGTTCAGCGCTTGCTGTTCATCAATGGCAGCAACACATCCTTCCCCACTCAACACACTAAAGCCTCAAGGAAACAATGATTGTGTTTCCTTTTGGTAATGTCTCACTAGTGATGGGGAGCAGCAGTGGTGGGACACGGTGTATGCTGATGTAACCCATCCCATGCAGCGCTTGCAGGTCTGGTGGTTGGGTCTTTGGCAGGCTCGTGTGCTGGAGGACATGCATATGCTGGGGTGTGATTTAGCCTCGTCTTGGCCTGGCCCGTGGGGCTTTGTCCTAGCTGCTCGTGCTTTGAATTGAGTGTTCAAATGACAATGGAAGATTTCATTGAGAGTCAGCAGAGACCCTTGTAAGCCGGAAAAAGGAGCCCTGGGTTGCCAGGATGACCCAATGTAACCCACAGCCCAGGAGCTCCGCAGTCCCAGACTCAAGACCTGGTTTGGTGCAGCACAGCTGTGTGACCTTGGCTCAGTTTTGCTGAGAAAATGGTTTCTGAGCTGTGAGAAAGTTTGTCAGCTGAAGGCAGGCAAGGGAAAACAGAGTGCAACTGTTGAAATAATCATTTGAGGGTTCGAGAGGGAAAGTGTTGACATGAAATGTTATAAAACTGGAAGAAAAAGTGCAGGAAAATGGAAGACGGCAACTAGGGAGGGTGAGAATGAGCCTATTTTAAGAAGGCTATTGCATCCCCACCTTGGCCCGCAGAAGCTCACTGGCTGTACTAATACGTAGCCTAGTAGTAGAACTACTAATTTACCTGCTAGAAATCTACTGAGGATATGAACCACTAAATAATTACTCTTACCACTGTTATTATCTAACCATTATTATTATCCAACCACTAAATAAGTACCCGTAAATCGTATCCCGCCTGCAGAGCTCTTGCCCACGGTGGAAGGTGTCTGAAGAGAAGTGACTTAGGGGGAGTTACACCAACCATATGTCAATGGTGAACACATTGGAAAACATCATTTGCCAAAGTTTCTGTTGGGTGTCAAAGGATCTCATCAGGCCCTGAGAAGACACTCAATGAGGGGATTTCAGTTACTTTCCAGAATGTGTGTCCTTGTTTTCAGCCTAGCATTTTGGTTATGGAGCACGGTTATGGCTCCAGTGGCTCCTTTGTGAGGTGACCAGCAAGAACATCTTGGTATAGAAAACAAGCCTGGAATTTGCAGTCCTTCTAAAATTAAGGCCATGACAATGTCTTTGAATATAACCTGGACTAGTGGTCCAGCCCTTGAAAATGCCCAGGATATTGCAGGCAACTTGGAAATACACAAGGGCATCAGGATGGGAATCATTTGCAGTTAAGGACTGTACTGAGAATATTGTAACACTACACCTCTGGTTAAATATCAGCCAAGTTTTACTGTGGGGAGGATATGTCTCAAAACAGAAGGTGACAATAAGGTATGGTGAGGGTAATGTCTGGCATATGTCATTGGTTAGGCAGATGGCAGCAAACTGTTAACTAATAACAAATTGTTCTTGGATGCTAATAACTGATCCTCAGTTCTGCATTACTGGTTCTTGTTCGGCTACCAACCATCTCCTTCCTGCCTCTCCTTTCATAGAATGGTTTGGGCTGGAAGGGACCTTAAAGCTCATCCAGCTCCAACCCCTGCCATGGGCAGGGACACCTTCCCCTAGAGCAGCTTGCTCCAAGCCCCTGTGTCCAACCTGGCCTTGAGCACTGCCAGGGATGGGGCAGCCACAGCTTCTCTGGGCACCCTGTGCCAGCGCCTCAGCACCCTCACAGGGAAGAGCTTCTTTGCCTGAGGGGACAGATGGGTGAAGGAAAGGTGGAAATCCCAAACATGGCAACGTTACATGGTTGAGATGGTTTTGGCCTGCAGTAGAGGGAGATGTTATTTCTTCTCTGCTTAAGCCAGAACCTATATACCAAAGACCCTCAGCCCCACAGTGATCCCAGCTGTTATTGAAGATTGAGGGTGCTGCCATGCCAGATCCATCGCCTCAGGCTGGGAGTGCAGCTGAGTCAACAAATGAAAACAGAAGGAAAATTGACCAGGAAGATCTTTTCTGGGGAGGAAATAAAAATGGAACATGGCAGGGGGTTGGAACTGGGTGATCTTAAGGTCCTTTCCATCCCTCACTGTTCTATGATTCCATGATATAGGCATCAAGGTGCACTCCATCCCGGATGCGTGTTGTTTTTCTGGGTCCTTAGGAGCCAGTGTGTGAAGTCCTGCATCTCCTGAGCATAAGCCTGCTGGAGCAGATGACTTGGGTGAGGGTGAATGAGCCCATGTGGTTACCATTGCTTCACTTCATCAAAACCCCTTCTTACAAAGGGAAGTGAGCTCAGCAAGCTGGGAAAGTGTCATACCAGGGGCTGGAGGAATGGCTCGAGGGCAATAGGAAAGACTTTACACAAACCAGCTGGCATATGGGTGTGTTTGGTTACATCATACTGGAAGATATATGGATCCTGTTCCAGGCAATCCCGAGACCTCCTCACCTCCTGTCTCCTAATAAAGACTTAGCTGCATGAGAACTGCTATTCCTCCTTCTGTGCCTTTCCTTATGAATCACTCCTTTGTAGGCTTATGTGGCTTTTATAGTTAATGTGAACCAAGCAGCTCAAGTAGGAAGGAGAGAGGATTTGTCCTGCGTCAGAGGTGGAGATGTAGAGGCTGATTCAGGCACCAGGGAAGTCAATAGGAGACTTTCTGCTCATGGCAAAGGGTTTGAATTGCAAAATGCTTGAGGAATGTAGGGTAACACCTACCTTAATCCAACCATGATGAAGTACAGCTCAATTCACTGCTGGGCAGTGGCAGATTGGCATTGGCTTCAGGGAAGTTATGATTGTACCAGTGTGGTATTTAACCACATGTGTTTGGAACACAGATGTGCTGGGTTATAACTGGCAGCAGTCGGGTATTTCCTCTCCAAGTGATGTTACCCATTTTCTGGAGATGGGGGAGAGGTGCTAGATATTGCTGTGGAGAATGTGTTTGGACATTCTGTCTCTTGACCACGGAATGCTCTTTTTGGTCTTGCCTGTCAGTAAACTTCTCACTGTACAGATTGGACACAGACCGATTCAGTTCTGTGTCCTGTGCCTGGGACTGGATTGTGCCTCATGCTTCCTGGGAAATCAAGGCCAGGTGATAGCAGGGTTTGGTAGCTCCTCAAGTGTTCTTATGTGATTTATTTTTCTGCTATTAATTATTGTCCTGATTCCTGCTGAGTCTGTAGCTCTAAGAACTTGTTGCATTAGTCAGTTCTGCAGTTAGGTCGCATGTTTCTTTGTATTCTAATTTCTCAACTTCTGGAGCATGCCTGTAAGAAGTGATGGGACTGAAACATCGCTTTTCCTTTTGACTGAAGGCATTCGTCTCTGCATGACTGCTTCAACATCCAACTTGCACACTTGTCCTTCCTCTCCATGTATTTGGTTCACTTACAGTTCTGCTTGTGGCCCTGAGTCGTGTGATACCAGGTTGGGCTTTGGTGATTGATAGAAGAGGACTCGGGAGTAAAATCTGGGGCTTTTCTCTAGGCAGGCCTAGGCTGTTAGTTCCTCACTAGCCTGATGATTGAAATCAGTTGGAGCTGTTAAATCAATCTCTAAGAGTATTTAAGAGGCAGTGTAAGTTGCATAACGTTTAAGAGGCACCACAGTGAAATACCATTACAAAAGCCTTCTGTGAATAGCACTACTTGCCTCTGGCATTCTGCAGTTAAGATATTACGCTTATTGAACTTGTATCTCCAGTTGATATTTGAAGCAGAATTTACCATGAGGCTTGATCTCCTTGGGATTTTTAAGAAAGACTACAAAACAGGGCTTTTTAGGTGTTATTTAAGCTTAATGAAAAACCTTAAGGCTTCACTGATACGTTGAAAGCCAAGAGGTCAGCTTCCTGTTCAGAATTAATTTACCCAAGAGGTCTGGATGATTTCATAGATCATAAAGCCAGAACTTCAAAAGTCATATTTTATTTCACATGGTGGTCTCTGCCATACAGTCAGGTCAGGACTCTGTTCCTGGGAGAGAATCAGCAGCCCTGGAAGACCTGCATTCAGATATGCAGAGGAATGTCCTTCAGGAGCCCTGAACCTGCCCTGCGAGGAAGCAGGGAGAGTGATGTGAGTGTATGAGACTGGCTTGTACTCTGCTCCCCACAAGGGGGTTGGAACTGGATGATCTTAAGGTCCTTTCCAACCCTAACTATTCTGTGATTCTGTGATACCTGCTGCTGCTTCTGGTATCACACCAATGCATCTTCAATGTCTTCTGTTCATCTAGGCTGCTGGTACCTGGGGCTCTTGCCAGGAATGATGGGGAGGTAGCACAGATACTTGTCAGTGTTGGAAGGCTTCAGAGATGAGATGTCTTTCTCCTCTAAAAACAAGCTATGATACTCATAATTACATCCAGGGTGGTCACTCTGATACTTTGCAAATGAGTTCTGCAGTGCCATTATGGTCTCTTCCAGCCCTAAACTGTCTTACCAGATACTACACGACCTCCTTCCCCCCGCCTTCATGGACCAGACTTGCTCGCTGGAGATGTTGCTGGAGGCGTTTTCTTGGCTGTGGATAAAGGGTAACTGCAGTGATCAGAAGTAGGCTTATCACAAGAGAGTCGACAGATGTGGCTAACAGGATGCCTGAATGAACGTCATCGGGGTGATGAGATGTGAATGATATTAGAACTTGGCCCAGGGCTAAACTTATTGCAGTGCAGGAAGCCAGAACAGCCAAATGGAGGATGCATTGGAGAAGGATCTTTGGGCAGATTGAAACTCAGACTGATGCCAGGTTTTGGACAGGAAAAGTTTGGTCAGTGAATGACCAGAGGTCCTATTGCTGCTGTTCCAACATAACCCACTGTCCAGCCTCAAGCCTGACCTACAAAGACCCTCCTTTCCATCTTGGAACTGCCTGTGCAAACCAGCCACTTCTTATTCATATCTAAGGGATAAAACCCCCTGAAACACATGGAAAGGTCCCAATCTCCTTTCAGCTAGTTCTACTGTAGAATTTCAATCTACAGGAAAAGAATGTCCTTCATAAGTCTTGGGGATCATACCCACCTTGTTCCCCATTCTCTATCGGTGCTGTCAAAGGCTGGTTTAAATCCCAAGGCTTGTGGACAGGCAGTGGCAGCATACCCTTGTTGTAGGGACCTTGATCTGAAAAATACCATGGCAAGGGCTTTTCATGGTCCATTCTGATTCCCTGCTACGCTGGCTGGGTTTCCCTTGACTGGGTTGGCAATGGCAGGGATGAAGATGGGGTACAAAAAGGAGCTATTGTTCCAATCTGCTCAAAACAAAGGAAGTGGAAGGTGATGGTTAATTCATTTAGCATTCAGCACAACTACTAGAATGACTCCCTATGGAATTGCTTTGGTTTGGAAAGAAGAGATTGATTGAGGTAAATGAGAAGGAAAATCAGACTAAGGAAGAAAAATGTTGATGGAAACGACAGCAAGGGAAGGATCAGAGATGGCTGTTGCTTGTTGCCATCCGAAGGCCTCAGGTCTCATTTTCTGATGTCTTGCTCAGTAGTGGCTCCTCAAAGCCATCAGTGAAGCTGTTCTTCACCACCATGTTATACCGGAGCCCATCATCTTACATAGGAAGTTAAGACTGTATTTTTCTCCTGGGTGAGTCCCTTTTACATTTGCCTGCGTTGAATTTTATTTGCCATTTAATTACCTGTCACTGTATCATAAAATTGTTTTGTAGGTCATCACGATGCTCTGGAAATCAGTATTGTCAGCAAACCTCCCCACCTCACTGCTCATGCTCTTTCCAGGTCATCTATGAACGTGCATTTGTAATGGCACACATCTCTCTGGGGCTCCGTGTCAGCCTTGCTCCCTTGCAAGATCTGACCATCCCCAGTTTCCCAAGCGTTTAACCAGGGTTTACCCTTGCAAGGACTTTTCTCTTCTTGTTCTGTTTCCAAAATGAACCGAGTCTACATGTTCTGAAACAGATTTTAAAGAACCTGGTTTTGGCTGGAAGTTGCATCTTGCCTGGAGACAAACAAACCACATGAAGATGGAAACGAAACATCCTCCCAGTTTTTTATGGATGCAGTGAAGTTTCCCCTCTCTTTCCTGTCTTTCAGCACCTGATGATTTCTGAGACTTAACTTTTCATTTGATTCTGCGTGGGAATCTCAAACTCCTCTGGGAAGGGAAAATTGTTTCCTGATTGCTTTTCTTGTGGTAAATAAATCTGCTTAAATTGAGCTGTGCTTCCTCTTTCCCCCATCATTGCTCATTTGCTCAAGTCTGGCTAATATTAATATGGTCACCCTGGGTGAAACTGGGATGATGATTTTTCTTTTTCTTAATAACTGCACATTCAGAATGGTGTTGGCATAATTGTAATAGTGTGAGGACTTGCACTGGTACAGCTCGCATTGGCACAGCTTATTTTCCCTGCAAAGAGATAACTCCACTGGTAGAAAACACCTAATAATAACTATTTATAACTGTATTTGCATCAGGAGGTTTATCAGCCTGCAATGAAGTTAATGTAGTATCATTTCCCAGTGGAGGACAAGAGATTGAAGTCCTTTTGGAGATTATGAGGGTCACTCATGCCATGCTGCAGATGCTGTAGCAATGACTCCCTCCCAGCTTTACCAACCCAGTCTGTCCTCTGAAGACTCTGGGCCTGAAAACCACATGGGATGTGTGTGTATTTTCTTCCAGGTTTTCCAGTTCTTTGGTGCTCTGCTGCAGTGTCAGTGCCACGTTTCAGCGAGAAGGGGAAACTTTCATTGCTATTGTAAACCTTGAAAATATGGTTTCTATAAAGTAAGTGCCAGTGTAACCTTCGGTACAGCTGCGGTAACAACCTGATTTCCAGGGCATGGCTAAATGAGAAACTCCTAAACAGTGCAAAGAAAACAAGTGAGAATTTACAGTGTAAAACCAGCCTGGTAATTGTATTAACAGTCCCTTCTAAGCCGAATCAGGCTCCCAGCTGTAGCTGGAGCCCATAAAAAGCACGCCATTAATTTTATGAAGAGAAGTAGCCATTTCAGTCCTCTGGAAGCTCTGGAGTCTGTAAAGATAAGGTGATGGGCTTTTCTCACAGCTGCAGGAGCTACATCTGGAAACCAGGTCTGTACTGCACTGTGGAGCTGTAGGAAGCCCAGCAAAATCATATCCTGATGGTCACTATGGTGGCATCCCTTGGACAGTAATGTCTCCATGTTCACTTGCAGCGTGGCATGCATGCTGTTGGCATCATGTTCATAGAATCATAGAATAGTTTGTTTTGGAAGGGACCTTAAAGCTCATCCAGTTCCAACCCCTGCCACGGGCAGGGAGCCCTTCCACTAGAGCAGCTTGCTCCAAGCCCCTGTGTCCAACCTGGCCTTGAACACTGCCAGGGATGGGGCAGCCGCAGCTTCCCTGGGCACCCTGTGCCAGCGCCTCAGCACCTTCACAGTAAAGAACTTCTTATATCTAACCTAAACTTCCCCTGTTTCAGTTTGAACCCATCACCCCTTGTCCTATCACTGCAGTCCATGATGAAGAGTCCCTCTCCAGCATCCTCGTGGGCCCCCTTCAGATACTGGAAGGCTGCTATGAGGTCTCCAAATGAACATCTCTCTGTCCAATCCCCTGCTGTCTTGAGCAACAATAGAAAGGCCCAGGGTGAAAAAAACCACCAAACCAAACCGCCTAAAATCTTCTGAATCCAACTTCATCATTACCTGCTCTTGAGTTTTGTCTTCCCTAGCCGGCTGTCTAGATTTCATAAACACCACTAATTTGCTGTTAAATTTGCCATTTATACGATCCTGGATGATTTGCTAGGCCTTCTTGCACAGCAAAGCATTCTTTTCTTTTCTCTTGGAGATGGCTTTTCGCACCGTCAAGGCCACTTTCTCAACTTATTGACAGCTTTATGAGCGCTGTTGGAAAAGCACCAGCTTCCTCCGGTTCACGGCGCTCCGGCTTTCCGTCGAGTGAAAAGGCAGGTTCTTAATTAGGGCCTGAGAGCCTTTTGCTTTGCTCCAGCGTTCCCCAGGTACAAAGCAATACACTGCCCTTTCTGTAGTTAATCACTTCTCCAGACTTCAGCCTGTTAAAATTAGGTGGGCTTTTTTGGTTAACTGTTTACCTGGCTTGGGGCCATCTGAAGAACCTCTTTGGGCTGACACATCTGTATTTGGCATGTGCCTGGGTTCTGGCTGTGCTCCCCAATTAACCAGGAGTGCAGAAAATAAAGTAGCATACCCCCCCCCCCAAACCCAATCTTTCCCTGCTTATAAAATATCCTATTTTCAAGCTAATTCCTGCACACGCGCAAGAGGAAAACTCTTTGCTCCTTCTCCTTCTTGCCCAGGTTTCTACTCGAGTCTTTGTTACTGCTTTGTACTGGAGTAGCTCACATTTGCACCAGTTCCTCTGGCTCCCTTTCAAATCTGTTTATGAGAGTTTTAAAGTTTTATATTTGTGGTTACATTTAAACTCCTCATCATCATTATAGTCCTACAAAGCCAATTCCTTTCTCTTTTGAAGGCTTGGTTGCGGCTTTAGTTTGCTGAAGTCAATGGCAGAAACACTGCAGCAATGCCATAGGCTTGGTGTTGGAGTTGGGTGTATTATTTTGCTATGTGCTGTTGGAGGAGCTGAGGACAGCAAGGTGATGGTGTCTTCTTCATCACTGGGAGCCTGAGGCAGGGCAGAAAACAGTTGCTGGGTGAGAAGATGGAGTCAGAATCTGCCTGATTTCCATAAGAAGGTGTCTATGCCCTAAACCAGGGGTGTTTGTAAGGCTGGGGACTTGTCCTCATGCTGAAGCTGTGCTGCTGTAGTGGTTCTTTTTCCAGCTGTTTGTCCATCTTCTCCCCTAAGTCCACCAGCGAAGCTGCTTTGGGAATTAACTGCTCCCTAACAGGTCCCAGCTGAAGCAAGTCTGACCAGGAAGGATGCGCTGTTTACACTGCAGAAATATGGGAGGGGAGAGTGGCTGCTGAGCAGCCGGAGGTGGTATCCTGTGAGGAAGAGGGACTGTAGCAGCAGGAGGGTGTGGGACAAGTCTTCATGGAGGGCTGGTTGCACTGCGCTGTTTGTCCTTAAGGCTTCATGGGAAGACAGGAGTTGCTCAAGTGGATCTATACCCATGTCTTAGTGCACCCCTGTGCCTCAGAGCCAAGGGGAGAGTTGGGGTGGGAGATGCCCTTCGTGCAGAGGCATTGCATTAAGCCTAAAAAAAATGTGATTTGAGATCCTTTCTAAAACTGGGTTGGGTTTTATTTTGCAAGTGTTTATCACTGTAAATATTATCTGGTTCACCTGGAGCCTGCAAAAGACCTACCACAGTGATGGGCAAAGGATGAGCATCTGCAGCGCTCATCTTGCCCTAAGGCCACAGAGCAGCAGTCAGGTGGTAGCAGGCTCTAGAGAGCACGCTGGAGCTGGGCCATCACCCCTGTCTAACTCATCACAGCGGTGATGTGAGTTCCTCACCACAGAATCATCCTTGTCCGCGTAACCCTGAAAAGAGCTGGTCAGGAATGTCTGGGAAATGGAAGTCTTGAGAAATCCAGTTTCCAAATAGCCCTTAATGAGAAAGGGATCATTCTAAGGGATAATTTGACTTCTATAGTGTTACAGAATTAAATGCTGGCAGTTTTTGCAATGACTTCTTCCATACAAATCCTGTGTTGTTTTGGAATTATCAGTAATCTGCAATAAAACCCTGGGTTAATCCATCTGCTTATGGGAAAAAAAAGGAAAGAGAAGGAACAAACTGGTTTAGGTTGACGGAAAATACTGACATCTGCTCAGTTGAGTTTCTGTTGGTTCATGAAACCTTGTTGATGGGTTGGGGGTGGTTTTGGGGGGGGCTCTTCTTCAGTGCTAAGGTGAGAGAAAGTATTTTGTATTAGAGGTGAGGAGCATCCTGCTTTTCCCTTTGATTCCATTACCCCATGGCCCTGCAAGAGAAGAGATGGTGCTTTGAGCTGTGCTAAGTGTAGGTAAAAAGAGTAGGGGCAAATTGGGTTAAAGGAGACAAAGACCGTAGAGCAAGAAGAGGAAGGAAAGAGAACTGGTTTGGTTTGCGATTTACATTGGTTCTTTGAAAGTAATTCTAGATACTGGGCCAATAAAATCTTTCCAACAATGCATTTCCCTGAAGTTAAGTGACCACTTGCCTCCTGTTCCTGGTGAATGGTGAGCAAGGAATTGTGTTTTCCAAGCAGGCAGGTTGGGAGTGCAGCACAATCACAGGAGCTCAGCTCTCTGAAATGCAGCCTGTGCCCTGCATGCAGCAGCATGAGAATGACATGTTTCAGTAATGCCAGCGAGTCTTTAATGGCATTAAAGGTGTTTGTTTAGGGATTAGAGCAGAAATCCCCTCATCTTCCAATAGAGGGGGGGAAAGCTCTGTTTCTTTTGTTGTTGTTGCTTTAGAGGCTGCCAGCCTGGAGTGGAGTGCAAAAGCCACAGTTATTGGCAGCTGAACTCCAGCCTCTGCAGGGAAACCCATCCTGCTGCCTTATGCTTGTTCAGCATTGCTCTGGTGAGACCCCACTTGCAGCACTGTGTGCAGTTCTGGGGTCCTCAACATAAGGACATGGAGCTGTTGGAGCAAGTCCAGAGGAGGCCACGAGGATGCTCAGGGGCTGGAGCACCTCCTGTATGGAGACAGGCTGAGAACACTGGGGCTGTTCAGCCTGGAGAAGAGAAGCTGCGTGGAGACCTCAGGGCAGCTTCCAGTATCTGAGGAGAGCTACAAGGATGCTGGAAAGGGACTCTTCAGCAGGGACTGTAGCAGTAGGACAAGGGGCGATGGGTTTAAACAGGGGAAGTTCAGGTTAAATACAAGGAAGAAGTTCTTTGCTGTGAGGATGCTGAGGCACTGGTGCAGGGTGCCCAAGTAAGTGATAAATGCTCCATCCCTGGCAGTGTTGAGGGCCAGGTTGGACAGAGCCTTGGGTGACATGGTGTAGTGTGAGGCATCCCTGCCTATGTCACTGTGGTGGAGCTGGATGATCTTAAAGTCCTTTCCAACCCAAACCATTCTATGATAACACTATGAGTGGAGCAAACTGCAGTGGGGCATCTCCGATCCCCCTGTGCTGGCAGTACCCCCTCCTTCTGCCCTGTTCTGATTTCTCTTTTCTCAGCCTCTGGCTGCTCGTTGCTTTCTTTGCTGCTAAACAGATCCCCACCATTGCTTTGATTTTGGCTTTTCACATCGCTTAGCGGGGCTGGGGATGATGTGGAAACATCCTCATGGACGATTCCCTCCAGGAGTGGGCCTGTGTGGGGGGCTGCTTCCCATATGGGTGCTAGCTGGAGGGGAATTGTATTCACCACAAATAACTTGGAGCAGCTCTGCTGAAAATCCCAGCTTGGACGAAGGATCAAAGGAAATCTGTGCTCCCAAATGTAGCTGAAAAGCACCTGCTGTGCTCCACTTGTTCTTCACCTCCCTAAAAGCGCAAGGTGAATATGGGAAGTCTTTCCTTACTTTGGGCAGCAACAGAGATCAGCTTATTGGTTAGAGCCCATCAGTTTGCCAGGAAAATCAGACTCGCCTTTGTCTCTGCCCTTAGAAGTCGGTGTTGTCCAGAGAAGAGAGAATTCCTGAGATGGGATGTGAAAACCTTCTCTCTGGTTCCCTGCATCATCGCTGCAGGAGTGATGGAGGGTGCAGGTTTTAGCTGGTGCTTCCAGGAGGGGACATGTGGCACTAGTCCCAACCTGGCTCTGCCCCTCCAGCAGCACTGAGGTGGCTCTGGTAGGATGGGCTGCCCAAGAAATGTCCCATTTTAATGGTAAAAATATCAGCAGAACTTAAATATGACCAGTTTTGTCAACAGAGCTGACACTCCTTTTCCCAAATGGGAGATCATTAGAACCTACTGGGGTTGTTCAGATTGAGCTGGAAGTGTTTAGATTATTCTTCTTTAAAAAGAAAACGTAAAAATAGCTTCCAGATTTTTGATGTTCTGTCAGAAAAAAGGTGCTTTCCCACCAAAATCACTCTTTTGACAAAAATAGCTGCTTCCATTTTTTTAATAACCAACTACTCGTGCTCCATCCATCACCCATGTGCGCTGCTGTGATTGCACAGCCCTCGGTCCTGCCTTGTGATTCCTGTGCTCCCATCAGTTTCCCTGCAATTTTCACCTGTTATATTTCTTGTCATGTCTAGATCGTGCCTCGGGAGGTTTAACTGAGGATTGAGCACATTTTGGGACATGCCGGTGTCATTGTGTGATGGAGACTGGGATCAGCAGTTTGTAGTAATAACCCTGCTATTGATTTGCCACTACAACTATAGAGCTGGGAGCTGCTTTCATATATCTAACTGGAGACAACAGCAACCTCGCCCTTCTGTGCTGATATGAACACCCAACAGGCAAACAGGGAAATCTGACCCTGTTTACACTGAAGCTGCTGGTTTGGTGGCTTGGGATATAGATGTTTGACTGGGGTTGACCCTATGTCCTAGTTGCACCCATCAGCACTGGGGCGAAGTCAGATGCACTCTTTTTCTGGTATAATGGTATATATTATTATCTCTGGGTATATATCTTTATCTCTGGGAAGAGAGGAGGGGAGAGGGTGGAAACACAGCCTCCTGGATCCAGGGGATGCTCCAGCCAACGCTGTGGCAAGCAGCACAGCTCTGCTTGCTCCCATGGAGGGCATAGGGCTGCCGAAGTGTGGCATCCTTGTGCCCTCTGAACCCATGTCCAAATGCTTCCAGCATCCAGAACCATTTAACTGCCATGCAAAGGGTAAAACAAGGGATTTCTGACGCTGTAGTGATGGTAGATAAGCCCTGGCAAAGCATCTAGAGCCAACCAGGAGCTAATTGCCTGCAGTTTCCAAATACAGCCCCTAATTCCGTAGTTACGATTCAACCTCTGCAATAATCGTTGCGTGCGGGAAACAGAGACCTCTCATTCTGAGCATAAGATTAATGGGAAAAAGCTTTTCTGTTGTATTTTGTTTTGCCAACGCCACTAATGAATGTGTAAACACCTCCTGGCATAGATTTCCCAGTTTACTGAGGTTGGAATTCACGCTGCTAGCACACTTCCCCGTGTGAAGCGCTCCATGCGTTAACCTGGTGCATCCACTAATCAGAGGGTCACTTGCAGGTCAGAGGTGTGCTTGTGCTGTGCTTCTTGCCTGGCTGGTGTTATTACAGCGACTGGAAATGCCACATGTGGCAGACTTGAGGAGTGTGTTTGGAACGCTGGATGTATAATTAGGGTACATTATCCCAAGGCAGAGTACGCCAGCCGACGTTCAGGAGGCAATAAAAACAGTGCTTTGGGGTTTTTTTTTGTCTCTTCCTTTGCGACACATTTGCTGTCAATGAAAAAATGTTCAAGTGTTGCTGATTTTGCAAGTTTTTGGTATTTGCTCTGGGAGCAGCAGCTCCATCCATCCACCCATCCATCCATCCATCCACCCATCCATCCACCCATCCATCCATCCCTCTGAAACAGGGGAAGTTCAGGTTAGATACAAGGAAGAAGTTCTTTACTGTGAGGGTGGTGAGGCACTGGCAGAGGTTGCCCAGAGAAGTGATGAATGCTCCATCCCTGGCAGTGTTCAAGGCCAGGTTGGACAAAGCCTTGGGTGACATGGCCTAGTGTGAGGCTTCCCTGCCCATGTCAGAGGGGTGGAACTGAATGATCTTAAGGTCCTTTCCAACCTAAGGCATTCTATGGTTCTATATTCACTCACTCCATCAGCCCATCTTGGCCTCAAGTTAGGTACAGCTGCATGGCATATGGGGCTAAGCAGTCACTTACACCATTATCTATGACATGTTAGACTCTCCATCATGAAAACATCATCCTGAGTTTAATTGAATAATGCTGAGTTCTTCAAACCATGATTTGGCTTCCTTTCATTGGCCCTCAGTTTTCTGGGCATTTGCTGCTTCCCTTTTCAAGCTTCTTGCCCATCCATCCCTGTGCAGAAGGTTCTTGGGGGTATTGTTTGAGAACAGTAGTGCTATTTCTCGTGCTGTCGCGTGACTCCGCATAGTGGGGCTTTGAGTCCGTCATTAAACACGTTGAGTGCTCTGCCTTTGCTCTTGACACATTAAGGATGTGAAACTGCTTGGAAACTGTTAGATGGTAAACAAGCTTGTTCAGTAAATATGCCCAAACTGCTCAGGCTATATCCAGATGTTCCTGCTTTGTCAGACTTTTCTTCTTCAATGCAGGGCCGGGAGGTCTCCTGATAGTTATCAAAGCTGTTTGAACACGTATTACCTGCTTATTCTCCACCTTCCAGACGTATGATCAAATCAGGAGAAGCAGGCAGAATATGCAGCAGAGTAGCATTTTTTCAGTGTCCTTTAGTTAGCAGAAAGTGAATATAAATCAGAAAGGTTCTTAGTGACGTTTTATTTTGCTTTTCAACAGTGGAAGTGCCTGCAAAAACTATGTAGCAATGAAGAATTGGGCTCTTTGTGTTTTATTTGTAGCCTCTGAATGCCAGTAAAACTCTCCCTTAAGGCAGGGAAGAGAGGGAAGAATGAGCTCCAAATTTTTGGAGGAAGAATGCATAAAATGCAGACAGAAAGGAGGTGAAAAATGAACATATGAGACGCTCCGGAGGGTCCCTGAGGTAGCTCAGGAAAGCTACGGATCCTGTTTAGCTTGTGAAATTAGTGAGAAAAGGAAAAAAGTTCATAGTCTGTGCTATTCCCATGTTGTTCTGTGCTTAGCAAAATATGTTTAAAAGAGCATAGCTGGTTTCGGGCTTCAGCCAAGAGCTTTGCAAACTGTCCCTGTGCATGCTCTGGTGTGGAGCATCGCCCTGCGCCAGCAGGAGGAATGGTCCTTGTGAAATGCCAGTGGGGAGAATGACTGTACTGGAAACTGAGGACAAAGGAGTGATTTAAAAGGGCAGGAAGAAAAAGGCAGCTCACAGCATGGAGACACTTGCTCTGTCTCTCCTGTCTATAGTTGATATGTCAAGGAACAGAAGCAGCTGAACAATGAGGAACAGGCTGTTCTGATGTCGGGCGGGAAGTGCATGAAATCCCATGAGCGAGTCTGTGCTTTGTAATGATTTCCAGATGGCATCCGAGCCCAAAAGTGCTGTGGTTGTCTGGGTTCGCATTCACACGTTGTGAAGCTGCTAGAGGAAGTCAAAGGATCCCCTTTAAAGTCATACCTTGGCCTGAACCAAGAGCTTTGGATGGAAAGATCCATGTGGTAGGTTTGGCTTCCCCTTTACCAAGGGACATTCGTGTTCAACCTGTGGAAAATATACTTCAACGATTGCACAGAATTTGCATTTTTGGCCATTTTCCACCGTGAGCTGCAGAGCGTACTTGGGTTTCCAAAAAGCTTTTGTCAAGTTCTCTCATCAAAGGCTCTTGCACTAAGTTATGGTAGGAGTTGAAGGCATGTCCTTCCGTGGGCTAGTATCTGGCTAAAGGATACAAAGAAAGGGTTGATGAGACAAGGTTGCTGCTGGAGTACAGCATGTTGGTAGTGTGCTTCTTGTAAGCCTTTTCCTAGTGGAAATCCTCCAGAAATGAAGGCACCAACCAGTGTAATATCATCAGGGGACGAGAAATGAGTGGCCTCCTTTGTACCACCTTAAACCAGCCTTTTAGGCAGGTAGCCTTTTTAATCTGGGGGGAAAACATGCTGCTTCCGCAGCACTGCTCAGTTCTACCCGTTCGCCATCCTTGCTGCTGCCATGCCATGAGATGTCAACTGCAAAAGGCCAAATACAAATCTCTGGGTCCTAATGTGTCAATTATCTTTCTGACAATTACATATGGATTTCATTAGCTGGTTAAATGGTACCTATTACAGCATCTCCCCAGCTGGAGGGATTTCCAGTAGGAAATGTGAGATGGGAAATGCCGGCAAATCACCAGTTCCCAGAGGCTCTCAGGAATTCGTGCAGATGAAGTGTGATAAGGGCAGCCTCGAGCACCCGTCCTTGGCTCTGTGCAGTTGCATCTCCTTGGAGCCAGGAGGGGCACCCTGATGGATCCGTGGTGGGATGTGCCTGTGGATGCATGTCTGGTGCCTTGCAGTTGCTGCAGAGGAGGGAGGAAGAAGCCAAGCGGGAGGTTATCCTAGGGCAGCCCAGTGATGTTTGCCTTCTCCGAGGAGCTTTGGCCTTATATTTTCCCATGGTTTCAGCATTATAAGTTGTAAATGGAGCTTGGAGGTGATGGGGTAATTCCCACAAGGAGCTTATTGGAGTGAGTGCTGCTCCAGATGGTGAAAACGCCCGGGATGGATTTGGTCTTAGTGGTCTTTCTGCCATGTAACCTCTCTGCAGTGTCTCCTTGGAAGTATTTACTGCTTTCTTCATCTTTGACCTTGCTCTTTCCAGGGGCTCATCAAGTGGGAGCGGTGAAGGAAAGGAAGAGGGGTTAATGACTTGGAGAGGGTTTTCAGATGATTCCTGTGGTGCACCTCTGACATCTAACCTAGTCCTGCTGAGCTCGACTGGATGCTCAGTGCATTCTAGGAGTGACCCCGCAACCTCAGAGACTGAATCCATAGCTCATGTGCCCTCATGTCAGGATCCACACCATGATACAGTCCCTATATATGTAACAGTTAAGAGGCTTAACAGGAAGGTGCAGTCAGCTGCCAGCATGACTGGGTCTTGCTGGAACACGCTGGGGATTCTTTCCAGACTCAGGTGTGTGGTCTCCACAAAGCAGTCCTGGTGCTCCACACTGCTGGTTTTCCAGCCACCTCTTGGAAACAAGGCTCTTGCAGGTGGTTGCTGGGCTCAAGAAGCTGCCTACTTCTGCCAGCACATTCTGGATACCAGCCCCTCTAGTGTAAGGTGAGCTAAGCTCAGTGTGTGTTTGCAGATGGTAACAAGGGGCAGAGGAGCTGGTAAGCGGAGTGCCTAGGGCCACGTGGCTTTCCTCATCGCCCCGTGCTGCTGTCAAACCACAGTGCTGAGCGAGCAGGGTGCGTGCAGGGTGCTTTAGGGTGATCAGCATGACTCAAGGGCAAAGACTCACCCCATGCATCGTGCTTCAGGTGGAAAGGCAGGAGGTGACTGGCGCACTTTGGGTTGACACGTGCCTCTTGATAACATCATGGGTCTTGTTATGTGGTCTTGTGAGGCTTGGAGGAGAAGGGACTGCTGACTTCGGGATGCAAGCACAGGAGAGGGGGTTGGACTGGGTGATATCGACAGGTCCCTTCCAACCTGAATGGTTCTGTGATTCTGTAATGATTCTGTGAGGGCCCAGGCCCCCCTTTTCACTGCCTCTGACCATGTTCCACTTCCCCATTAGATGTTCTACCTCTGTTTCTATGCTTAAGACAATTCAAGGCCAGGTTGGACAGAACATGGTCTAGTGGAAGATGTCCCTTGGCAGGGGGTTGAAGCTGGATGATCTTAGTGTGCTTTCCAACCCAAGCCATTCTACGATTCTGATTTATCTCACGTGTTGAATTACGCCTGCAAGCCTGGCTTTCCTCTGGCCAGTTCAGTAAGGAGCAAGTTAAAAACGTATTTAAAGACTAGGAAGATGCATGTTTCTTTACCTGTGACACTTCATACACACCGTGAGAAGTGCGAGCAATAGGGATAGTGACTGTAAGGAAGCACTCTTAATTTTGTCATAGAAAAGACCCACTTTGAGGGCTTGGGAGGGGAGCTCGAGAGAAATACTGCTGCTGTTAGTGCTTTTACTGTGGTGCCTTTAGCTGGTTTGCCTCTGGGATTGAGAGAGGGGAAAAAAGGCTGATTCTGTGATAGAAGAGGATGTCTTGAAGGCACCTTCCTTGATTTCACCATGCTGCTGATGCCAGCTGGGACTTGTTTCCCGCAGCAGTCCTGGTACACGGGGAAATGCTGTCTCCCCCTCTGGGCTTTGTCCTACTTTCTGTTGAAGTTTTCCTGCTCTCCACACTGAAATGATGACTGTAGTTCAGTTTGGGTGCTCTGGGTGTGCTGTGGAAAGCATGCTCTAAATCTCCTCTCGAGCTTTCCCTGTCCTGGGTGTACCTGAGATCCAAATACAGGCCAGAGATGTCCCTGGAGCCCCCTAAAAGTCCCTCTTGGCAGGACCAAGATTTGCCTCCTTCCTCCCAAAGCATCCAAGCCAGGAAGGGCTGGGGTAGTCTCCTGCACCTTTTAGTGTCATAAAAGCCCAAGGCTTTGCCAAGTTAGTGAATTAGAACATAGCTCTGTCCCAGTGGACAGAAGGTGTTGGTTTTGCGCCTGGATGCTAGGGGAAATCCCCATACAGACACAGTGAACTGCAGTTAACATGGAAGTTGAATAAAGTAAGTCAGGGAATACCTGTAAACATGGAGCTGAGTCACCATCCTGCTTGGATGGTGGAAACTGCAAACGGCTTTAAAGATCTGATTGCAGTTGGATATGTGGCTGTGAACTCCTGTATGTCAGACCCCATCATGTCTCCGTGGGGTATCTCCATCATCCCGGGGTCAGTGTTAATTGTCTGGAAAATCAAACTAAAAGCTGCCTTTGATGCTTACAAGGTGCGAGTGTTTGAGTGGCAGCTGGCTGGGGCTGGGGCAAAAGAGTGAGCTGTTTCATCCCCAGGTCTCCTGGTCAGAAGGGCATGGTTCAAACTACGTTAAAGTCTTGCATGCACAGGGGCAGAAAGCTCTTGCTGCAATTGAGCTCTCCTGCAGCGGGACTTTGCCTCGAATTCAAGCACAGTAAGAGAGGTGTCTTTAGCAGGTGAATACAGGCTGAAGTGGGCAAAGACATGAACTGGGGTATGGCTCATGTTTGCGTGTATCACCCTTCCTGTGTTTAAGAGAGAAGATACTGAGGCACAGCAGGATGGAAAAGAGGAGAACACCAGTCCAATTGTTTTTGGGCTTTGGAATGTAGATGATCTTTGCACCTAAATGTCTAGGACTAAATACATGGTTACCTGTCATGCTGCAGAGTATAAATACGTCATTGCAGTGTTGGTAGCGTATAAATACTAATATTACAGATCATATCTTGGTGTCTAACCCTAAAGCTGTGATGTTAATGCAGGGGAAGCCTAGTGGGTAATTGTGCACTGGACGTACGCACAACAGGCAGGAGGAGGGCATTGCAGCATCCACATGGCATGATTGTGTTGGTTGTGAAAGTCACATGGATCCAGCCTCCTTCCACATGCTCTGTCCCTGTATGCCAACCCACATCATGTGCAGAGCAGTGGAAACCCTATAGCCCACCATGGACAAACACAACAATTGGATTTAGCATGGCCTTTTGATGATCTTAAGAGCTCTTTGCACGCCAAGACCTTTCTTACAGCCACTGCTTCTCCTCTTCCAAACCAGCTTCAAACCAGTGCCATTTTGAGGGCAAAACCTTCCATGGAACCCTGCTTCTGCTGGGGCTCCAAGGAAAAAATTGTCTCCTCTGCATTACAGTGATGTAAAGAGCACATGCAGCTTTTGGCTTTGGTTCAGTGCCAGACTAAAGGTCCTCTACATTATAAACTATCAGGGCTAGAAAGATTTGCTCTATAAATGGCTCCGTATGCATATGCACTGTGTGTATATATATATACATATATATATATATATGTTATGGATCTGCTTATGTCATGGAGCACTTCAAATATTCCTTAATAAAATAATAGACCCCCAGGTAGCTATATATACTGCAGAAAGTTGTTCAGCCCTTTGGAGCCATGGAAAAAGTTAGTGCTCCTAAACATTGCTTCTTTTTCCTCCGGCTGGTTTCCACTGTGGATAATTAAAACCGCAGAACATCCTGGATCCTGTTGCATGGAGGGATGCAGTCGGGGTCCTCTGAACCTGGCAGGAATGGAAACTGCTTAAAGAGAATGTGAAATGTGCTGCTTGTCTCCTGGCCAGCCTCGGAGATGGATGAGCAGAGAGACGTTGTTTGTTAGCCTTGTTTACAAGGGCTGGGATAGGAGATGTCACAAGCAGGTTTGCAGCTTCTTAGGGTGAAGCTGTTGCTGGTTGGAGAGGTCTTCCCAGCTGTGAGAATAGCTCCTTGGCTGGTCCTTTGCTTTGCACATAACCCCTGACACTTAGCGAGGGTGAGGGGTGCAGCCAAGCGGAAAAGCTCTGGTTTTCCATGGGTTATGTTGTTTCCATGGGTCTGTTGGTTATAACCTGTTGTCTTAATCCAGAAAGGGGGCTCTGTGCTCCAGGCTGTTGCTGGTCTCCATAGGAATTCCCTAGGGGAGGAAGGATGCTCTGTAAGCTCACTTGCCTGGTGGCGCTAAGTGACCTGAGAAAGGAGAGGGGTAGCAGGGGAGAAAGTGTGTCTAGACACTAATTAATGGGTGGAGTGATGGGGGAGTACTTCTGGAAGAGGGAATGGTGGAGCTCGCCCTCATGGCTGTGGGGCAGTCCATCCCCAAATGTATTTTGGGATGGGGTCCTTATGGGTCCTTCCCATGAGGCTGGACAACAGGGATGGTGTCTCAGAAGCCTCTTGGCCAAGATTTCCAACCTTTGTCTCTCCTGGCTTAAGCCAGACAGTAAATATGTAGCTGGTTTTGCAACAAAACTGAAACCAGAGATTGACTGCCAAGCTGCGAGCACCTCTGTGCTCTGAATTTAGCTTTCAGTTCTCCCTTAATTTATTATTTGCAGTTAATTTAATCCATATTGAGCTGCCTCAAAAAGAAGGAAGGTCTAGATTTGGTGAAAAATAATCTATTTTTAATTATTTCTGATGTAGAGCACTGGCCTATAAATAAATTCCACTGCTACCCAGTGGGTTTTTTTGCCGTCAGAACTGTCTTGCTGGAATCAATAAACAGTTGATTAAACCCCTTGTTATTTAATATATTCAGTAACCCTAATCTATTCATTAGAAACTTAATCACTTTCATGTCACCAGCAGCTGCGATGGAGAAAAGAGTTGTAGCTAATTATTAGCAATTTTACAAAGCTAATATTGAATTCCTAATGGGTCCTCTGTGGCCTCTATTTCAAGCAGTTTGTATATCCCACAAACATGTGTTCTGGGCAGGGCCAAGCATCTCTGACTTACAGCCTTGTGGGTAAACTTGAGACCTAGCAACCAAATCTCTGGTTAGTTCAAGGGGAACACGTGTGGACTGGGTCCCAGCCAGCTCCATCCGTGGTGCTCCTCTGCACAATGGGATGAGGAGCCGCTGCTCCCAGCTGCGGGAAGGGATGTGCTCCTGTGTGCTCCACTCTGTCCCTTTTGTGGCATGGGATCAAGGGGAAACAACTGGGTTGGAGTTAGGGAAAGCAGCGGAGAGTGACCTGTGTGCTGCCCATGTGCCAAGAGGTTTGTTCTTCTGGTTTGGCTGCATGGCCATGGGCAGTGGAGGGGAAGCTCTCCGGCTGAGACCAAGTTGTAATCTTCTTTAGGGCTGCATTAAGTTTAAACCTCTGATTGTATCTGCTATTGCTGGACTGATGTCTTTATTATTTGTATTGTGGTATCACCTGAGGTGCCTTTTGTGGTACCAAGCAGGGAAAAGACAACATCCTTCCCCAGGACCTGGTACAGGACATGAGGTGCAGGGGCACTTCAGTGCACACACCCCCAGTGCCAAGCTAAAGGACATGTGGCTGCAGCAGGGGCTGGTACCACTTGTAGGTGATCGAATTGTAAAATGCTTTCATTAACGCTTGTGGAACCAGCTAAAACTTCCTATAGGTGAGATACAACAAAACCTGGATTAGAGTTGTGCAGGTAACAAGCATCGCTGTGCTCAGTGCTGGGGAGGTGGTGAACCTGGGGAGGTGAGGGGAGCAAGTGATGAGCTAAGGCATTGGGGTGCTAAGGATGTTTTTCCTTGAAAGGATGGTTGTTTCACAGCTGTCTCCTGTGGGTTTCTCACTCTCTGTGCTGCTGGTGGCTGTTACTGGGCTGGTACATGGACTAGACTGTGCCCTGGCCATCAGCCCGTCTGGCTGCTCCTGGTGTAGCTGTTCTCGGGTGCCTCCTGTGATTTTTCCAGGCTTCTGATCTTTGCAGCACCTTCTGCATTAGGACGTGATTAAATACGCTCTAGGGCTGTAGTTGAAGAGATTTAATAATGTGGTGTCCTTTGCCTTCCTGTTTCTGCCCTGCTTTGATGTGGGATAGCTGACCATGCAAGCTCTCAGGTTCAGTTCAGTGTAAAAAGCAACAGCACAGGATGAAGATGTCCTGAGCCTCAAAGCAAATGCAGACAGAAGAGCACATCCAGCGATGCCTTTCTGACATCCTCAGCCTCAAGCTCTACACATGTGATGGCTCTACCCCATAAGGCGTCTTACTGAGGTGCTCAGGTCTGGAAGGGTGCCTGTGTGCACATGTATCTGTGGGTCTGGAGCACATGTTGTTATCCTTCCTCTGCAGAACAGCCTTAAGGGGAGAGAAAAGCTTGAAACGTGCTGGATGCTGGGGTTTAGCACTATGAAAGCATGCAGAGCTGCTTCCACAGTGTGCTGGAAACAGCCACCCTCGAGGTTTGCAGGCAGCAAGGGTCCTGTTCTCCCTTGTGTGCCATCAAGAGCAACAGCATCTTCTCTCATCTCCAGTGCTGTTAGAAGCAGCATGTGCTTCAGCTAAGGGGGACTGATGGCGATCCTGCTTCAAGAGGGTGTTGCTGGGAGGTGACTGAATGCAAAAGCTTCCTCCCTTGGGCTTCAGCTCTCAGTCTGGGGAGGGAATGTGCCAGATGGAGCAGATATGTAAACTCTTCCAAAATGGCTTCGTAGTCTCGTATGCAAAACTATGTGATTGAGCTTGTTTTATGGGCTTGGCGAACTCCTGACGGCATCTGGCTGAGCTAAATATTATACTTAATAGCCCAAGACAGCAGCGATTGGAGAGAGCTGTCTGCATTTCATGTGTGGTTACAAATGTGCCATAGTAATTCCATGGAAATTAGCATAGAGCCTTAACAACAAAACAGGGGATGGAGAACAAAGGGAGATGTCTCTCGGCCTCCCTCCTGTTCATATGCGTCTCGGTCCATGCATCTCTGTGTCTGTCTGTGCATCTTCATGCATAGTGCTATCTCTCTGCTAGTCTGTCTATTATTAGTGCTAATTTTTACACCCCAAACCCTCCAATTTCCCCAGATGGCTTATTTTCTTTTATCAGATATTAGCCAGTGGAAGCACTGGCAAGAGGTGGTACTGGGTTCTTTTAAGTTAGTCTGAAATATGAGGGTTTTACCCTCTTGTATGACGTTTATGATCAGTGAAGTTGCACAACAGTGAGACTGCCAAAATATTTAGGGCATAGAATTTGGCAAAGTGTCTGTTTAGTGAGGGTGGGTTTGATTTCAGGAGTTTGGAGGAACCTCTTTGTTGGTTCTTTGCATGGTGTCTCTGATGAGGAGCCCAGGTCTCTATGAGACCATGGCTCCAAGCCCCCAGCAGCTCTTCCGTATCCATGGCTCTATTCTGTGACGTAGGAAATTTCAAACACCTTAAATTTTGTCTTGAATCCGAATGAAACAAAGAAAAGGAGCATTGAAATCCTCCACAAAAGTTGTTCTTCTCCAGACACCTTTGACAAAGTAATGCAATGCAAGACTTGTCACCAGTGTGAAATGCTACCTTCACCATCAGCTGCAGCAGAGCTGGGACTCTGGTCTGCCTGGTACCATGTCCATAGATGAGGCCCTCAGTGGTATGGTTTAGTGGTGGTCTTGGCAGTCTGGGGTAATGGTTGGATTTAATGATTTTAAAGGTCTTTTCCAACCTGGTTGATACTGTGAGTCTATGGTAGCAGCTACTGGGCATGTGGGAGCTAAACGTGGTGCTCTGTTTGCAGGGTTGCTGTGTGGGCTGTTAACACAGGGAGCCTTTTAGCTTATGACATGACCTATGTCAAGAATAAATGGATCAGTTCTCCTGATCTCCAGCTGTGTAGTGGCTGTGAGTGTAGGAACAGGGAAGACCACGCTGATCCAGCCACGGCAGTGCAGTGTCTGAGCAGGCTGTGATTTTCCATCAGTGGTTTTCTGTGGGCAGCACTGAGGTTATTCTAAGGATGTCTGGAACTGCTTTGTGGTGTGATGCAGCGTGCATGGCAGTGTCACCAGCTGATGTAGTTGACAGCACAGGGGGGAATGGCTTTAACCTGCCAGAGGGGAGACTGAGATGAGCTCTTAGGCAGAAGCTCTTCCCTGTGAAGGTGCTGAGGCGCTGGCACAGGGTGCCCAGAGAAGCTGTGGCTGCCCCATCCCTGGCAGTGCTCAAGGCCAGGTTGGACACAGGGGCTTGGAGCAGGCTGCTCTAGCAGAAGGTGTCCCTGCCCGTGGCAGGGGTTGGAACTGGGTGAGCTTTAAGGTCCTTCCAACACAAACCAGTCTGGGATTCTGTGATCTAAGCTTTAACCTCAAGCAATGGGCTGTGCCTCTGGCAGCGCTGGGCAGTGGGGATGGTGGCAGCTGGACCAGTGCTCTGTACCCAGGGAAGTGGTGTCTTGGCTGCCATGGACGATGGAGAGGAGCATGGAGGCTGCTCAGTTTTGTGCTGGAAGCTGTCCCAGATCTCAGTTAGCCCAAAGCTGGGGAGGAGCCACCAGAGGAGTTCCTTAGGTGTGCGCCCACACCCCATGTGCAATTAAATGCACCTGGCCTAGATCGTCAGTTCATGTAAATAGGCAAAGCTTCGTGCCGATCTTCTGAGTCCCTGCATCTGCAGATGATGTATGATTGAATTATGCTTGATTAGCTGTTTTTCTGTTGCTTAACAGAAAGCCAATCTCAGCATAAATGAGATTAGTATGTGCCCTCCATGTACGCCAGCGCTTGCTCCCACGAATTTAACATTCTTAATAGAATGATTTCTTTTTAAAGGCAAAGGGTGGGGTGTGTGGGGGGGGAAGAGTCTTTGAGGCTCCTGTTTCATTTGCCAGATTATCCGAACATTAAATTAAGCAAGTATGGAAATTCAAAATATAGCTGTTGTACAACATGTGCTGACGCTGGCATAACAATGTCAGTAATCCCCCTTGACAGCCATTACAGCTTAATGCTCTAAGAAAATGAACTACTTGCTTTCTTTACCCCACATGCACAGTGTCTCCAAATCTTCCCCTGTCTTGCAGCCAAGATGCCTCTTTGCATTAATCTCCTGCAGGTACCAGCTGTGTTTGTCTCATCCTGCTGAACAGCACCCATTGCTTTGAGGCTGTGTCACCTTGACAGCTCCGAAAACCCCCATCTGCTCTTGAGGGCTTCACTGTGCTGTCCTGTGGTAGAGGTCCTCAGACACCCTGAACTCATGTTCATGCCCCTCACATCTTGTGGGGTCTTGCCTTGTTGTCTTTTCGTTGTGCCTCGTCTCAGTGCAGCTGAAGGAGGTGTGGAATCCATGCTCACGAAGCTCGGAGGTGTTTTCAAGTGTGGATGCATTCCCCTTCTGCCTGTTTGAGAGGTGCCCTTCCAGAAACACCAGGGTTTTGTCTTTGGATGATGCTAATCTGCAGCTGTGACAGTGAAAAAGCATCGTGCTGAGCTAAGCTTTGACAGTGTTGAGGAAGGGTGGGGGAAAAGACAGGTTGTGTTTATTGGAGGTGGCAAGTGAGCCTGTTGCTGGTATTTGTATCCCTGTCCTTCGTTAATGAGAGATGCTGTTCTTACTCCAAGCATAATCTCATCCTTGGTGCCTTTGGGAATGATCCAGAGGACAGTTTAGGAGACCTGTTTTGGGATTATACAGACAGTTTAGCTATTTCTTTGCCAGGTCTCTTGATCCCCGCAGGTTTTCAGCCCACCAGAATAGGCTGGGAAAGCCTGAGAACTTCTCTTAGGAAATGAACAGGCCACAGAGAGATCCCTGGGGACATTTAAGGGCTTCCAGGAATAAGTGCTTGTGGGTGCAGGGACTTTTGGATGTGCTTTTGTGTAAGGAGGTGCTTAAATGCCACCGAAGTCCAATGCTTGGTACCCCATGAGCTTTTCCCAAGCACACCACTGAGCTCAGATTCACCCAGCTATTTAGATGCCTAATGATGCCACTGGGATAGCGGCTGGGATTCCTGAAAGCCTCTTGGGAAGCTGGGCTCCAAAGGTGGCTTTTGGAGCAGCCTGTGGATGCTTGCACAGCTTGTAAGGAGAATCAATTTTTTTGGGTCTCTTTTGGGCCATTTTAGGCCATAAAAGGTCTCCAATAATTGTCTCTTCTATCAAAACTGTGCTGTTTCTTAGGGAAAGGCTATCTTCAGGAGCTGAGGGAGGCAAGTCAGCTTCGATGGGCCTGATCTCGGCTCTTGGACGTAACTTCCCTCCTTTACACATACTCAGGCCATGGTGATGTGCACAAGGACTTACCTCTTCATCCTCACTTGTGTTTTATGGCTCATTCATAACGGGGGGAGAATTTCCACTGTCAGTTCATTGTGCCACTGAGCAAAAGTGGAACAGCTGCCTTGTAAAATGCGAAATGGCATCAATATAGTGTGCTGCATTTCGGAGCCTGTGACTGGGAAGGTGATTGTGCTCATTAATAATAAGCCAGTAAATTGGATGCAATTGCAGTAGCTCATCATTGGTATAGAAATATTATGCTTTATAGGTACATTACTGGGCTGTATTTTATCAGGCTGTTAAGCTCACGCACTTTCCCTCGCAGTAAATGTCAGCAAGGTTACAATAAAATTTAATACAATATTATTAAAGCTGAAGTGCATCAGTATGGAATGATCATGTACACACACACTAAAAATTCTTTACTATTGCTTCCTTAACCTTCTTTAAGGAACTGCTTGTTTTAAAGCGCAGCAAGGAGCAGGATCACGGCGTTGGAGGTCCCTCCGTCCATCCCCAGGTTCATTAGGATGCTCAATGCAGATGGGGAGTTTTGTGACACATTAGTTCAAGTAAATTAAACATCACCATTTCAGCTCGGCCGGGAACATTTCAATACAGCTGCAGATTACAATACAGGTGCTGAGGTCTCCTCATCTTCACCTTACTTTCCATGGGGTGGAACTGATTGGCAGATTGCTGGCCTCTGAAGAAGCCAGCCATGCCCTCTATGGTGCATGGCTTGGAGGGCTGGGACCCCTCACAGGCCTTCGGGGCTCTGCTATTACCATGACAATGCCTACGTCCTTCCCTGTGTAAAGCAATCAGTAGGCTGCAGGGCTCCCAAAACAATCGCCTTGACCTCCCAAGGTTGCCAAAAGCAAGGTCAAGCAGCAGAGATCAAAGGCCCAAATGGAAGATCATCCTCTCCCTGACCTGCTGGCATGGGAGAGGATTCAGTCCTACCTTGAGTGACTTCCTTCACTTAAGGGGCTGGTATTATTTGCACACGCTGGAGCCAGAGGAAGTCAGAATGAATCCCAGTGAAATCTGAGGCATTGTGTCCCGTTTGATTAGATTTTGAGCATTGATTTAGGGTGGTTTTCATTGGCACAGCAGCCTGCAGCCTGTTTGGTTTTGGGTTTGGTGCAGAAGACCGTGAAGGCTGAGCTGCATACCTTTGAGAAACCGTGAGTGGTTAGAGATATTCTTGGTGCTTGCAGATCTGATTCTGAGTATTGGGAAAGAGCAAAATAGACCTTGACTGCCTGAGTTTTACAGCCACCTGCTTCAGACTTCTCTGGTCTGGTGTAAAAATGTACTTCAGATGCAGTCTCTTACCAGTTATCCTCAGCTTCCCACGGGCACATCACAGGAGGTCCAGAAGTCACCCTCTGCTTCAGATACATCAGCTCTGGGACCAGCTCGAGGAGTCTGTCCTGTGTTCCTCTTCCAATCGGACACTCTCAGTCCGGCAAACTGCTTCTTATTTTCCTTTGTCATGAAATGGATTTGGATTCTTGTCATCATAGTTTGGTGCTTTGGAGCTCCCAAAGAGGGTGGATTTTATGCACTTCCCAGAATCCTGGTCCTGGCAGGGGTCTTGAAGTGGCCGGGATCTGGGAATGCTGATGGGGGTTCATTGGCTCCTTTTCCTTCCTAAGTAGCAACTCCTGGAAGTGGCAGCTGGCTCCGGTGAATTAGGTTCCTATCTCTCCCACTTCTGCTTTTGACCATGCTTTTAAATCACAGTTTTAAGAGCTTGTGTCAGAGATTTCATCTCTGGCAATTTATGAGGAGCTGTTGCCTTTTATGCAGGCATTGTTTTGTGATAGCCCCACTGCATTGCACCTTTCCCAGCGCAGCCCTGCAGGGGCAGGGGCCGTTGTGTCCCTATGGCTGCAGATGGTGCTGAAGGAGGAAAGAAAGCAGGGATGATGTCAAATGAAGGTGAAGAGACCTGTAGGCAGTGCTGTGAGGCCAGCCTGCAGGGGAAGGCATGGGGGAAGAAAGGAGGTGGCTTTTGTTCACAGCACTGAGACCTTTGGGTGCTGTGTGGCACCCACGTATGCACAAGCTGGTCATGCATCTCAGGTGGTTCTGCACGCACACACAAGCATATGCATATAGACACATACATGCACATCAGACCTGCTCCCTCTATCAGTCCTGTTTCAGATTAAGACTTGGCCTAGTGTTTTCTCTTCAGCTGCTTGAGGATGACTGGGGGTGTTGTTGCTGCTCTGCCTGTGCATTGGGCAAAGACTCTTGAAGACTCTTTGAAGGCCAGCCCAGGTTTGGGCTTCCTGCATAGTGTGGTCAGTCCTTCCTCTTCCCATGGCATTAGTGTTTAGCAGCCGCTGTGAGCTCTCACCGGCTCCGAGTGGTCCGCAGCCCACCCCACAGTGCTGTCCTCTCCATCTCCTCACTGCTCCTTTCCTTCTCCACCTTCCCTTCCGTAATTACTTTCATCTGATGTGACCAAAGTACATAAGTCTGTATCTATCGATTTCTGACAGCAGAGTCTGCTTGTTCTCCACTAGTATTTCTAGCATCAGCATTCATCTTCCTTTCAATCTGAAAGATATGTCAGTACCACATCAGTGAGGCTTCAGTTTTTTCTCCCTGTCAGCAGCATTCTTTCCCCATGATTCATATCCATAAATTGCTTTGGGAAAAATTAAGCTTTTCATCAAACCCTTAAATATTTTGAGACTCTACTGTTCTTCCACTCTTCCAGCAGGGAGGCCATGGCCAAGGAAGCTGTTCCTAGAGATCTCTGGGGTTTTTGGGAACTGCCTCTTTGGTGTCTGTGGTCCCATATAATCAGAGTCATCGGTTCCTTTATTATACTGACAGCTTGCATCCACATGCACACACACTCTTTTTCACCAATTCTGACACTAACTCTGGTATTTCTGGGGGATGCAGCAATGAGCTATGTCTGTCATTGCCGTGTGTGATGTAGGTTAATAGGTGTCTGTCACTGCAATTCCCAGCTCCTTCCGCTCTAGCCAGGGTTGTGGTAGGATAAATTGGATGTACAGCCTGCAGAGGCTTGGTGGCAGGATGTGTGTGTCCCTTCTACCCAGTGCAGAAGCACTTGTTCATTGCTGCTGCTCATGGTGATGGGTTCTGTTTACAGCAAGCAAATCACAGTTTGGGGAGATGCACTGAGTTCCTATAGCTGGTGGCAGAGAGGGATGCACTGGGTGCTTTGAGCAGCCTATGAAATGCACAACCAATTGCTGAAACTGTTTTTATTCCAGTGGCATGAAGGATGTTTTTAATTTCCCCATAGGTGCCTCTTCCATCTCAGGAACCAGATGACAGTGGCATTAGTTCTGCTTCTATCATTTACTTCACGTGTGTTGAATTACACCGTGCCACGCTTGACCATCAGAGGGATGCTGTGATAGTTACAATGCTTCACGTGCCCTTTCCCTTGAGCAGATTCCTTTCCTTGCACTGGCTGGTTTCCACGCATCAGTTTATCTTTCCTTTCTCACCTGAGAGCAATACCGTGATCGCTGATAACTTTGAACAATTCTGGTGATTAGCCTTGGTGTTTGCCCAGGGTTCATGTTCCAACTGGCATACACCGTTTCCTCCATCCAGCTGATGTATCTGGGTCGGTACTGCTGGCTGTACCTATTATTTCAGGGCTGTTTCAGGTGGTGTTTGATTTCTGCACCCTCAGCAAAGTTCCGATGTTTATTGATCTTTTACTGCGTTCAGCTGGAGGAGAGTGTTTGCAGTGAGGAATAAGAGAGCTGTGAAAAAGCACCTCATAAAGAGAAGTAGTGGATAGCAGTGGGCAACCTCTCCATCTGTCTCATTGCAAAGTACCCCAGCAGGACAGAGGTAAAAATGACCCATACAGAGCACTTTGCAGTGCACTTTGAGGCCTGAAGATTCACCAAACCACAGTGTTGGGCAGGTTCTTCCTGCCCAAGAAGAGTAGAATTGCATTTATGAAGGTTCTGGGCAGAATTTTGGGGAAATTATAGTGCTTAATGGGAAAGGAGAAAGTCTTTTGGTCTTGTGTGCCCCTACTCGCAGGGCATCCCTGCCCTTCCATCCCGCTCCTGCCCAGCGCAGCCACAAGGTATAGCACAACACATCCATCCTCTGTATTCCAGCATCTCCATGAAGCTTCTATTTCATTTCCATAAATAGGGAAGGTTTTATTTCAGATGCACATCAAGCTAAGTCTTTGCCTCTTTGTTTTATTCCTTGTGATGGATTCCTGAGCTGAGGTGGTACAAAGAGCCCCCTATGCGGTGTCGCACTGCAGCTCCAGGGTCTCCAGAAGGAAATCACCAATCACTTCTTAAACCCTGCGATGGGCAGGGGATATCCACCTAAGCAAAGGTATCATTGCCATGGAAAGGAAATTGTTCCCCTTTATGCAAGGGCTATGACTGCAGGATGGATATAGAGTGAGAGCAAGTTGTAACCCACAGAGTGGGTTACAGGGGTCACTCGCACTTGTGAGGCATCCAGCACCTCTTGTCCCCTGTGCAGCTGACAGATGGAAATCATTCCGGCTCAGGGGTGTGAGTGGGGTCAGCGAGGGAGGGAGGCAGAAAGGAACAACTCATTAGTACCCCGGGGCCAAGGACCCACCTTCCTGAGCTGTTCCCTTTGTGTTGGGGTGGAACACAAAGGCGAGCAGGCGGACCCAGGGGCTGTAGGAGCTTAAATCAATATGACAAATCCATAATTACATAGTGACTGGTGCAGGGAGAACATCATGGATTTATAAGGGGAAACGAACGCCCGTGTGAAGATATGAAATCCAGGTATATATATATTCAATATATAAATGCATATTTGTCTCATATTGGATATTGTGTACACAACTGTTCTTCTAATGTCCCTGATCTTTCTACCTAATTCATAAATCATAACAGCAGATACAATAAAATGAATTAGGTGATCATTAAAGTAGTGTGCACTGGATGTATTTTTCCCTTCCTGTTTCGGTCTGAGGGCTCATTAAAAGCTCACTTGCCTCTTGAAGTATCTTGATGCTGAAGATGATGATGAATAGAGCTGCAATGAGTGTTAGTCATTTGAAATATGTTGTCAGAATCACCTGATGATGCTATAGGTGATTGTTACTGTGCGGTTGTGTTTGTTTTATTCAGTTATTCTCTAATCGACCGGGATTAGAAACAGAACATTAAGCTGAGCAAGTATTTATTTTCTTTCTGGAAGGACATTTTAATTAAAAAGGAGCCATTAAAAGCCGAAGTCCAAGAAGATGAAAATTACTGGAATGACACCATCACGGCCCTGTTCACCAAACCATGCTTACTTCCAGTCCCTTGCCAGAGTCTCCTTTGCTTCCCAGGCCTAAGAGCTTTGCTGGTAAGGGTACAGTTCCCAACATGTTGAAACTTAAGTGTGTGGTCAAGTGCTCTGTAGAACGTGTCCCTCTGCAGTTGGATCCATTTGCTTGTCCTTCGGGATCAAACATCATTGTCCCATCACTTTGGGGAGCAGTGGTCTGCATCCCTCCCTCCGCACTGCTCTGCTGATGATCCCTGTATCACAGCTGGCTGGGCTCGTGTTGTATGGAGCAGCTTGTTTTCTCTCCATGCAAAAATCTCTGCTAATGCTGATGGAAGGAGCACTTTTGGCATCTAGGAGGGGATTTCTCCTCCCACTGATAAGTGCAGTTCTGCCCATCACACTTTCAAAGGAGGCTTTGAAATCAAACACAAAGGGTCCCCCTGGGCTTCATCTTCTCCATTTGAACCACCTGAGATTCATCCTCATTGAGTTTTTAATGTGTTCAGTAGGACTTGTCCTGGGGACAGGCTGTTTTCTTCAGAGAGCCCAGATCCACAGGGGCCATTACATCCCTACGCAGAGATGGGTCAGGCTTATGCACCCCAATAGAGGTTTGGAACTTTGTCCCCTGAGCTTAGGCTGTGTGTGGGGTCCAGGCCATTTAAACTCCATGGGGTGCAGGTTTCTAAGCATTCAAATTGCTTTTGGTGATGGGAAACATGTGCCTAAATCCCCGCTGCTCTGATTTGCAAAGGCAATGGGGTACTTGGAGAGGCATTCCCCAAGTGCAGGGGGTGGCTGCTCACCTTCAAGCTCTGCGGTCCCTTCAGTGCTTTGCTTCCCTTCTTTCCCACCCAGCTTTGCATCCTGCAGCAGGAAGGCAGCAGGATCCCCACAGCACATCACTCATGCCAGCCCAGCTCTTCATTTTCCTCCATCCGCTTGATGCTCTCAGATAAAGCGTCCTGTAAATCATATTTAAAACTACATTAGTGTAATGCCTTCTGGAGTTGATATGAAGTGAGCTTTGGGGACCCTGCTGGTTCCAAACCCCCCTGTCTCAGTCTAATTTACAGTGTAGTTCACCAGGACAGGCATTTCCATACCCAAGGGCAACCCCTAACTTTTTTCTCCCTCTCTTCCTCTGTTTTGTTCTATTATTTAGCTGGTTTTAGGGGGTGATTGATGGCTTCTGATGTTGATGTGAGATTGCTCTTCTGTTTTCCCACCTACCACTGTAAAAGGAGAGGGAAAGAAGAAAAGGGAAATGCATTACATGGGGCAGCTGATCCCTGCCCTGCAAAGACTCCTCTACTCACACTGGGGACACAAAGCGTTTTGGAGTGTTTGGTACAGGAGCTTGGTGCTGTTGTCTTCTGCTGTGGGACCAAACCCTGTGGTAGCAGCATCTGCTCATCCCCTCTGCTCCTCAGCATCGGGAGGATGCTTGGAGGCAGTTGGGGGGCTTCAGGCTGCCTGGGGCAGCAGGGATATTGTTGGGCAGTTCCTACAAGCACATGAAAGCCGATGGGTATTTGTTCAAGCATGAAAGTTAAAGCAATTCAGTAAGGGAGAAAAGAGTTCTCCCTCTGACACGCGCATATGAGGAGAGCCCCACAGTCTGGGTGAAGGCTTGGGGAAGTGATACAATAATACTACTTTGCATTTATATGAAGCTTTCATGGAATGGTTTCAGAGCACTTTGCAAATAGTACAGACCTGAGCTTTGCAATTCCCGTGTGGGACAGGCTAGAAAATCATCAGGACTCAGTGCCGCTGAGAGAAATCCACAGCAGGAGGGGAATGGGGCTTCTTCCAAAGGTGTGCTTTGATCTGGAGAGGGAGTGAGAAGTTTGGGTGTTCAGTGGGAAGGCTTCATCATCTTCAAGGTACTGATGGGCCCATCAGAGACTCAGACTGCAAATCTGGGCAGTGCAGTCATGCCCATCCTTGAGAAGAAATCCCTTTAAAGTGAATGATGTTTCTGAGAGGGAAGCCTTGTGTTTGCAAAACATTCACAAACTGAAGTCTCAGTATTTGCCTCATTGGGTGTATGGATTTAAGGCATGACAGTGGTTTATGTCTTTCCTGATTATTAGGCTCTTTAGTATTTACATATATTTTATGTATATATATATATACTTTATTATTAGTACGTGCTTTTTTAGTACAGGTGAAAATCATGGACAATTTGGGCGCTTGGTTTTCCTGGCTGTTCTTCTGCAAGACAGCATTGTTCTTCACCACGGAGCCTTTGGGGAATGGAATGAGGTGACAGCCCACCACAGAGAAGTCCTGTGAGCTGGGTCCCTGCAGCGCCTTTGGGCAGAGATGCAGCACAAGGTGAAATCACAGCTTGTTTGGCGTTTAGGCAGTCAGACCTTCGCAGGCCCTCTCACACCTCTCTTCCTGCCCTCACCTCACTCATCCTGCCCTGTTGAGTTAGAAGTCACTCTAAAATGCACCAAGAGATTGTAACAGTTGTGTTGTTTTCCACTCTGGTTCACAGGGTTGGCAATAGAAGCATTGGCATCCAAGGACTGCTCCCTGGGGACAGAGGACTGATAAAGCAGCAAAGCTCACCCCTGGAAGCCAGGCAGACCCAAAGGCCTCTGCTTTTACTTGGTCTCCACTGGAGGTGATTGACTTTGAGTGAGCAATTGCTGCAGAGCTGCAACTTGATCCTGGAGTTTACGTTCCTGTGTACCTAACCTTGAGATAGGGATAACTCCCGGCCTTTGCCTGACCCTGGCTGCACATCCCAAGTGAACAGCAGCTCTTTGTTTGAAGTTTTCAGAGCCATGGGAGGTATGTTTAGCTTGTAGTCATGAGCTGACGCTAAACATACGTGCCCAGAAGGGTTCTCCTTCGTTTCATCTATGAGGAAGTATTGATTAATGGAAGTATAAATTCCTACACGTATTTTGTTCTGTGCAGTTGGTACCTAACCATCGATAGGTTGAGTTGGTCTTTAATAAAATGAAACACTTGTTTTGAGGGAAGAGGGAATTTGGATATTGATAGGTGAGTGATGTAGTGAAGAAAATCAAGTGCAGTCCGTGCTCTGCACGTGATGAAATTGCCAACAGATGGACAATTGATTTGGCATGTTGCAGACTTCTGAAACGCCATGCAGATGAGGAATGCTTTGGTGCCGATGGGATGTGTTGTGTGCATTACTCACAGTCAGGTTGTGGCAGGAAAGCAGTGTGCTTTCATGAAAAGGGGTCGTATCCAATCAGTTGGGACCAACAGCCACATTAGGAACTTAACGAAGGACTATGCAAGTTATATCCTTGATGATTACCCACCTCCTGCGGGAAGAGTGTTGATGGACTTCCTTAAACATTTGGTTTTGATACAAATTTGATCTGTTCTGGACATATGGACAAAGCTTTTAAGAGTCAGAATTGATCCTGGAGGTTCTTGGGGACAGCAACCTTCTTGGTAGTAGCAGCAGCGTCTGATAAACTCAGTTTGAGTGACTCTTTAGCAGTCTGAGCTCTTGAGCTGCTCTTACAGACTGACTTTGCATGGACATGTCCACACACACCACAACCCTGCCTCAAACCAACCCAATATTGATAATCCAGACATCAATTACTGAAGAAAATGCCATTTTCTGGCTCCTTTTTTGCGCCATTTCATGTTACCATCACCTCAGGTTGTGGAGTGTCCATCAGTTTCGGTCTCTGACCTCTCAGACTGAGGCCTGATGATATGCACGTGGGGTAAAAATGGATGATTGAGGGTTTTTCTTCATGGTTTCCACATGCTGACGCTTTTAATCCTTTGCGTCAGCCAACAGAATAAAACACAGGGTGATGATAAACAACTTATATGAGCAAATACTAGAGCTATGTCCTAGCCTTTTACTTTAAAATAATAACTGGGGAATGGGATGTTTTCTGGAAGAGGCGGGTGCCTGGTTCCATCAGCCCTTCCAAACTACCACCTTGCAGCAGCCCCCAGCAGCTGTCCTGCTTTCCCAGTTCGTTTTTAGCATTTAAGACTTAAAATGAACACAAACCACACGCTTTGAAACCAAAGCTCCTGGTGGATCCCACACCGTGGGGAGGAGGCATCTTCTTCTGCTTCAGGAGGCTGACATTAACCGGGAACAATGGGACCAGAGAAGGGGGGATTTGTTAAATCAGCTTGAACTTGTGTTTATGTGCGTTTGTTTCTGTTGGAAAACAGCGGTGATGCTGCTGCAATAAGAACTAGCTTTAAAACTCATGTAATTCTGTCCACATAGGAGCTCTACAGGGAGGGGGGATTAATGCAGAGAAAGGGGAATGGGCATGCAAAATGCCTCCCTCTGCCAGCAGTGTTCTGCATCTCCCTCAGCAGATCCTGTGTTTTGTTTGGGGAAACAAGCTTAGCCTGGTCTACAAGCAGAAGCACAATGAAGGGAGTGTCGGGAGGCTGCAAGCATGGTTGTTCTTGAGTTTCATACATGGTAGGCCTGGCTTATGTCTTCATTGTGGATGAAAGAAGAGGTGCACAAGATGTGCGAGTGTCTTCATCTCCTTTTCAGCAGCCTCTAAAAATGAAGCCTTTGAAAACAAGGCTTAATCTTGTCTGCCTGGCAATAGGGAGTCATTTGGAAGTTTAGGATGATTAATGAGGTTTAGCTGTATGTTTGCCTTGAGCACGGCTTCTCTGCTGCTGCCAGAGGAGTCTGCCTGTCTTTTTTGGAAGCTGACATTTTGCTGCTCCTTGTAATTATGTTTTTACCTGTGTACTTTTGGTAGATGTCACCCACCGGCCCATCTGCCGTCGCAGGGGGACTCAACCGTACCGGTTGTTAATGTTGTTGCTTGCCTTGGGCCTGACATAAAGTTCATCAGGTTGAATACGGAGATGATCTTACAATGAAAACCATGACTGATTATCCAAGAGATGGGTAGGCTTGGTCTCTTTTGAATTTTGTATTAAAACCTATGTGTTCACCTCATAGAACCAGATTTATGTGCAGCCTGTATCTGAGTTTCCATGTTTCTTCCTTATCATTAGCAGTATAATTACTTTGTTGAGAAGCTTAAATATTCCCTCTAAACCACTTGTCTGTAGCCCTTGTGTATGCTCGCTCATATTTAGCATCAGCAGCATAGTTTTTCACCAAATCACTAATGTTGGAACAACAGCACATCCTTTCCTAATGTGAAGCTCCAGTTGCTGACTGCAAGCAGTAATTGACTGCAGTGGGTCTTTGATGCTCATAAGTATTTAGTCACTCACACTGTGCTCCTTGAATCAATAATCTCCTTTGGTCTGTAACGTAATAGAATTGCTTAGTGGATAAAATTTTGCTGGTGTTTCATCCACTTAGCTTGTTTCACTCTTTTGATAGATTTGCTCCATCAAGATAACTCCTGAAAATGATCATGTACTTGTCATATCCCTGTGACAATGAACACCATCGTGTTTTCCCACACGTACTCCAGGACTTGAATCCTTTGAAAAGGACTGGGATGAGTACGTCCTCTGTGTAAAACCAGAGTTAGGTGGAAATCAGCTGCTGGGGCAGTGGAAGTAGGGCTGGATGTAGGAAAGCTGCTGGGTAAATCTCCGCTCCTGTTATCTGTGCAAGCATGTAAGCTGTGCTGCTGTCAGTCACAGGGCTTGAAGAGACAGGAGAGGCTGTCGTCTCTGTGTGTGAATCAGGGTTATTATCATGGAATCATAGAATAGTTATGGTTGGAAAGGACGTTAAGATCATCAAGTTCCAGCCCCCCTGCCATGGGCAGGTATTCTCAGCAGGTATGTTGTAGCAGAGCCCATTGATTGAAAGCATCTGCCTTGTGGAATGGAGGCAATGGTCATGTGCCAGATACTAAAGAGATAAAGAAGAGATGAAGAAATATGAATTTGGAGGAAATAAGAAAAAGAATAGGGTTTAGGCCTTGTCTCCTTGATGGAAAGGAGACAAAGGATTCAGTTCTGCTGGTGCGGATGTTGGATACCTTGCTGCAAGCGTGGGTATTCAGGTGTGAGGAGGTTAAGCTGTGTGTGCTCTTTTGTTTTGCCCTGCGTCTCCCTTCAGAAGAAGATTTGCCTATAAAGTTACTTTTAGATGCCTTGCGAGCAACTTTTGTGGGCAGACAAGCAGCCAGCAGCCCCTGGCGAGCTGCTAAGCCCACCCCTCTCAGCTTACAGCATGGAATGAGCAGATAACCATGCCGAAATCACAGCCTCCGACAGGCTCACGTGTGCTCACATCGGTGAGCTTGTTGAAAGTAACTTGTGGGTTGTTGGTTAGACGTGTTTCCTCGCTTGTTTGTGAGCTTGTGTTCCCATGTTTGCTGTATAGAGGGGAGATCGAATGCAGGTCTTGTCATTTAGCAGCCGCTGGTGTTTTGATTAGGCTAGATAACACATTTCCTAGCATTGAGACTGCATTTCGTTAAGGCGTGCTTGCTGCTAATAGTATTGCCAATAACGCTGTTGTGTTTTGCTGCAGGGGTGGTGTGGAGGGTGTTTGAGCTGTGATTCAGCAGTATATTCAGGCACGTGCTTTGAGGTGCGTGCATTCAGCTAACACATAATTATATATTTATAAATGTATATATAAAAACCCGTAGGTGCCGGCTGGAATTGAGCTGTAATTTCCCATCGTCTGAACCGGAATTAAGCGTGTATTTTTAAGCTACATTTATACTTGGGAGTTTGGCTAATTTAGGGCCTTAGTAACTCCTGCAGTTTTCTTTAGCAAAGGAAAATATTATGTGTCTGATGTTGGGGCTGAGCAGCCTTCAGGACCTGCATACCTCTCTTACTGATGTGATAAAATAAAGATACTTCTTAATAGAAAACACAGCCCAGAGTCATCCATCTGGGTACAATAAATCTGAGACAGGTAGATTCAATAAAAACTATCACTATTTCCTCCTGATAATAGGAAGATTAAGTTGGCCAAGGTTGCGGGGTCAAAAATAGGCTCAGTAGAAGGAATCTTGGGGAAAGAAGACCTGAAGAATGTGAGAAATGAGCCTGACCTCCTGCTGTGTGATTTCTTGCCTATGGGCTTGGAAAATGTGACTTTGGGAGAGGTACCAGCATGCAGCGAGCAAAGGTGGTCTGGGGTATCCCAGAGGGGAAAGGGGAGCGTTTGGGTTCCTGTGGTTCACAGAACTGCCTTTTGTAGGGTGGTTTTTCCCACTCGAGGGCATCTTAAGCTGTTTTTGGCAGCTGAAGGTTTGGGAACAACCCTCTGGTGGCCAGAGGAAAGGCAGGGAGGACCTACGAGGTCTTCTCATTCATGGGTGTCTCTGGTTTTGGATCAGCACTCTTAATGAAGAGCATCATCCACCAAAATGCTTCTCAGTCTCTGTCTTTCCTGTGACACCCGGCTTTGTAGGAGCAGACATCAGGAGAGGGAATCAGCCTCCTTCAGGTGAGCATTTAGTGTTTCATAGGAGAGAATAGACCTTTGCAACCTGTTTTCAGTTTCTGAACACTTACCATGACAAAAAGTGTCTGTAGCTGAATTGGACAGACTTGTGATATTTATCCAAGTCTGTATGGCTCTTGGCTTTAAAGCCTTGCATACAGTCTCACCTCTGAGGTCGTGTCTGTGTGATAGTAACTTGTGCTTTTGGGTTAAATAGGAAAAGTAATGGGGAAGTAATAGCTCAAGCTGAAGCAATAAAAAACCCCTTTGCTGATAGGCCAGCAAATAAATATTTGTCTAGGACATAAACTTGGTTCCTTTTTTCCCTTATCATAATGGAAGCTGCACTCATAGAGGAAATATCCCTTGTGAAAGTGAGCCAAACTCCCTGGCTCCAGGCATACTCGAGTGCTCTGTCTGCCTGTCATATGGCAAATTAATTCAATGGCAGAATATGGCACCCTTGCCTCAAGCAGGCAAGTGCCATTCTGCAGCAAGCATAGTTCATCCTAATAGCTGGCTCGTGAGCAGTGTATCAGAGTGGCAATGAAGTAACATCGTGCATGCAGGAGATGTGGCAGTAGCTCCAGAAATGAGATTGCAAGTCTGGTTCCATCACGAGTTCCCATTTTCCCAACCATCCATCTAAAGTTCATTCAGGAGCAGTCTTTTGACTGCTCCATCCATTTAGACTCAGGCAGTCTGAATTTGTGAGTCTTGGCTAGGCCTGCTTTGACACCCATTTCTGTTGTATAGAAGCTGTTTGTGTCTCGTTAGAGAGAGGAAAAAGTCCTGTTAGTAGAAGCATCATCGTTTCTTCATCTGGGCAGATGCTGATTAGGTATGGGACAGTTACCAAGGATGGTGCTTGTCCCATAGGACTGGGATGTGATGGCACTTGGGGATTGAACATGTAGATTGTTTTTGCCAGTTACTCCATGGTGGAGGTCGGGGGAGGAAAACCCTCCAACACTCTTATGGGATGTATTTGGTCTGATTTCCAGAGCTGTTTGGGATGTGGTCAGGTTCATTGCCACTGCTGTCACAGTAGGGTGGCTGGTTTAGTTGTGGAACTGCAGTTCTGTTTTGCCATGCGCCTTGCTCCAAGTGTGAACGTTGTGGTGGTCCAGGCTCTGGGATGCACCCTGGGACAGAACCTGCTCAGCTCACACAGTGCCAGGAAGCCCTCACCGCATCCTTTGAAGCTGACTTCTTCCAGTGAACCATTACACTGTAGGAAATGGTGAATTCTGATGAAACTGAGGTTCATTAGAGTTCTTCTAATCAGATTATTGCCCAGCTCTCTCATGAATCAGTGGTTATTAGAAACTAATTACATTCACCCCTTTGACTTGGCTTCCAAGTCAGATCTGCAGACAGACACAAAAGTTGCTGTTGGTGGTTCAGATCCTGCCAAATCCTCATGAGAACCAGCTACTGAGATCTCTGTGTTTAAACACTGACAGATGGAAATGGTATCTGCTGCTTTAGAGTTCTTTAATTGAGATCTCAAAGGCATGACGAGGTCCAATGGCTGGAAACTGAAGCCAGAAAGATTCAAATTGGAAATAAGGTACAAATTCTTAACAGTAAAGAGTAATTAACCTCTGGAACAGTTTACTGGGCTATGTGATGGATTCGCCATGGTTTGATCTCTTCAAATCAAGAATGCGTGTCTTCCTCACAAATCATCCGTGGCTCAACCAGAACTTAAGGGGCTCGATACAGACTTTTGGGGGTTTCTTTTAATTGCACTTGCCTGACCTGGATGATGCAGGAGGTCAGCCTGTTGTATCTGAAGAGATAAGAATCAGTGAATCTGAACCCAAACATGATCCCTTGATTCCAAGCCCTGCATTTAAACTTAATCTGGACCTAAATTCCCCCCCCCCCCCCCTTCACTCTGAATGTCTGCTCAGGGAAATAGAAGGGATTTTGTAAGGCATTAATTTGGAGTTTAATGCTCTCAGTCCAGGAAGGTCTGTGGGGATTTTAGCTGAAGAGCTGAGCCTTCACTTCAGGCTGTATGGAATGGCTCTTTCTCAGCCCAGACCTCAGGTGGTTGTTAAAGCCTCAGTTTTAAGTGGTTATCTAGAGGTGGTCCGAGGTGTTGCTGAGCAGTTGCACCTTTGGGAGCACTTCCCATCCCCTGCTTGTAATCATTTGCTCCTCTTTAGAGTTAAATTTATCTCTGTGCCATGCAGCTCTTGAGCTCTCTGGAGTTCAATCAGTGGCACCAGAGAAGCGGACTCATGAAGAGCATCGTTGGGAACGGAGCTCAGGTTAGGAAGCAGTAAAGCCAGCAGTGCTTCAGGCACCTCCTTTCTGCGAGGTTACACACGCTCTTCCCCCAGTTTCAGGTTTGAATGGCACGTTGTAAGGACTGGTGTCCCAGCCCCAGGGATTGGATGCTGTTGCCAAGAAAAACTGGCAAGACAAAAGGTGGAAGAGGTCCATTAATTGGCTCCAAGTACCAGTTCCTCTATAAGGGCTTTTCTTAACAGAGAGAAACTGTTTGGCACTGCAGGGGCAAAGCATACCTGCAGAGCAAATAGCTTTTCTGGGACCGAAGACATCTACAGACCATGGTAATAATGCAGCAGAAATATCAGAGCTCCATTTGAAGGGACACCTGAGAATGCAAAGGAATTGCTCTTTATTAAAAAGCCCAGACCAGAGCTCTCTCTTGGTGCATATCGAATACAGATTCCTTCACAAGGATCCTTTGCTGGAGCAGGGAGGAGGGAGGTGGGTGGAGAAGGGGGGGGGGGGGGGAATTTAACCCTTAAGGGCCTTCCCTTGAAAGCCTTGGTTTGCAAAGAAGTCATTGCCACAGGAGCATCTCTGCACCCATGGGCATCTTATTTGCTGTGTCTGTAGAGAGCAGCTGATGTGATTTTGTGTAAGAGCTGTTTCTGTCTCCCCTGCTTCACCATGTTAAAGCAGATCATCCTGTGTATTCTGTGTCGGATGGAGCACATACAGAGAAGTTCTGCATGACCTCTCTAGGCTCAGTCATGCAAACCTGAGCAGCCTTGGTGACTGTTTTGTTTTGTGTCATCTGCTTATTGCAGTGCTCAGAAGTACCATTAGCTCTGGAGGAGCATCTGACAGAAGGTTAACATAGCATGTGGGTTTGCCTCACTAGGACCATGGCTCCTCAGTTTATGTTCGATAGTACCTTTGTTGGGCAAGGCTTTAGGGCTTGGTTAAGCCAGTGTCAATGCAGAAGTACTGCAGAGCAGCAGTGGTGGGACAACCTGCCCCAGAGAGCTTTCTCCTGACCTCCCTAGCTGGGAGCTGACTGGCTCCACATGTGATGCTGGGGGACACTGACTGCATGCAGATGTGCACTTAAGTGTTTTGTATTGGACCTTTGGACATTTTGGGTCTCTCCAGGACTGACTCCTGGCATTGGTGGCTACCTTTGATCTCAAAGAGGTATTTGCTGCTTCCCTTCCATCCAACACACTCAGTATTGAGATCTTCTTGTTGCTGTGTATGCTGGTGTTTGGGTAGGGGAAATCTGGCAGACATGGTGGTCAGGGGGGCTTTGGAACACTCACGTGCTGTGAAGTGTTTGCTGCCTGGAATGATTGTTTGGGAATGGCTTTGCTGGCTCTATGTGCTGCTGTTGTGAAGCCTTGGGCTCCATGGCACTTGCTTGTGGTCCTTTGTTTTTCTGGAGATGGGTTGGGTGGGCAATGACTTGTGTGTTATTACCCAGAACTTGTGCAGACGTAGGTCAAGGTTAGCCGGAAGGTACTGAAGACAACAGTGGTGGTTTTTAACTCTAGAAGGTTCCAAACCTTACCCCAGTGTCCTGCTTCTAACAATACAGAGGCATCCAGTGTGTGCCACAGCCACCACAAGTGGCCTGTCTGGAAGAGCATCCTGTGATGGCCCATTCTTCCTTCAGATCTGCCTCTGTTCCTGCCAGCCTCTTACCTTCCCCATGCCATGGAGAGTGTCCAGCTGAGGGAACTCGTGGCCTTCAACCCATTTGGGGCAATGTGCCACTCCTTTTGTGTATGCAGATAACATCTGTGTCACACACAGGGCTGACTCCAGCACGGGAGAGGGTTGCTGGGGCTTTCTGATCCAGCAGCAGCAGAATGGAGCGTGCCAGCGGAAGGTCTCCCTTGTGTTGCCTGTTGCAGCGTGTTTGCTGCTTTACTGATGTGAATCTTTGACCTCCTGCATGCAGAAGACAAAACCTTCATTCCCTCCTTTGTCCAAAGTATCTTTATTTTCCTCCCATCCGTGAATGGCATTCCTTATCCATGTTGTGGAATTCCTTGCAGCTGACCTACATTCATTGCCATTAAAGTTTCTTGTCTTCCATGGGGAAAGCACTTCCCATTTATTTATTACTTTATGATTTGGTTCTCACTTGCCCTCCCAGCCAGAGCAGCTTTCAGCCAGCACAGCCTTCTTTGATTCCATGGGCTTGTGGTTCTTCTGCATAGGGAGTAAAATGGTCTTGAACAATTCCCAATTATCATTCACAGATTCCTGCTCCAATTCCTTCTCCCCATTGTTTTGCTTAGTAATTATTTTCAGCTTTGTTAAGCTGGCATTTTAAATCATCAAGTAGATACATTACTCGTTTGGACTTTATTCTATTTGCACATAACAAATGTAATCAAATCAGTCTCTTGTACCTAAGCTGCTACTATATTTTTACATCCTGTCATCAGTTCCCCTTGATCTGTAAAAATGAGGCCTAATATAGAATTTCTTCTCTGTTAGATGCGATTGTTTTTGTGTCTGGATATTTTCAAGGATAATTTTAGGGATTCCAAGCACATTTTTTACTGTTTGCAGCGCCAGGCTCCAACATATGGCTTTCCAAATGAAATCCCCACAGAAATGCAGCTCTCTTTCTTGAGTGATGTAATTATCTTTGCAATAGATCAGCCCTACACAAAAATGATAGTGTTGTTGGTAATATTGGACAGAGTTTTGAAGAGTCCAATAAGTATTTCTGCTTCTTACAGGGAAAAGGGAGAACTGTGCAATCACATCCTTTATAAACCACCTTTTCTATTGTAAGACTATTGTATAGGAGCTCTTACTTAGAGATAAGAAATACCAGCAAGTTACAACAAGGTGGAAGAAGTTTAGTTTTGTGCCATTATTTTTTAAGGGCTAAACAAGGCAGCTCATAGAAATCCAGATTTTTTTTCTGCCTGACATTAATCCTAGACAAAATAATGGAATTACTGATAGGGCATGTAATTAGTAAAGAATTAAAGGGATTAATGTAAGTAGTGTCAGTCAACACGGGCTTATAGAGTATGATTCTTGTCTAATTAGATTTTTGAGGAATATTACAAATTGTGTTGATAAATGTAATAGTAGTGATGTGATGAACTTGTGGAAAGGCCTCAGAATCCTGGTCCCATCTCATGGCTGACCCTGCTTTGAGGAGCGGGTTGGATTAGGTAAGCCCCTGAAGCCCTTTCCAACCTGGAGCATGCTGTGGTCCTGTGGAAATTTTGCCTTTGGTTCTGAATAACTTCTTGTACAAGACTGGAATGATGGAAACCAATTAGGCACCTGTGAAATGGATAAGGAACTGCTGTAGTCTCCACTTTTAAATGGGAATTTATCAATCAGTAGACATGCTTCTAATGGAGTACTGTGGTTATCAGGGATCTATCTTTGTGATGGGGTCAATATCTGAAGAAGAGATAACTGAAATAAGAGACAGATCACCAGTGCAGAATGATTTCCTATTAGGAACATGGATGAAAACAAGGAATGTGGTTTAATAGGACCCATATAGAGCTCGCCTGTATCCTGGGAACTGAAAAAGATGTGTGAAGCTGTGGGGCCATCAGCCAAGTACAGACCCCTACATGGGAGAATGGCAAAGAGGGGAAGTGTTGTCTTTAGGAGGAGGAAGGTGCTCCTCCTGCAGTTTCCAGTTGTACTTTTGGTAGCTTAAGGAAGATGCTGATGGTTGGAGAGAAAAGAGAAAAAGGGGTTAAAAATTGTTGTAGATGGGAAAGCACATCTACCCTGAAGCACATCTACCCGCTGGAGCCTGGAAGAGATGGTTTGCATCCTCTAACAGAGGAAGGTGATGGGGAGAGAAACACAAATACGCTAAAAAGGTTGACTTTGGTCCAGCAAACAAACATGCAGTAAAATCCAATCGAGAGATACCAAAGGTAGGTGAACTCAGCCTAGACATAAACCACATTTTCAGCAGTGAGAGCAGTTAATCTCTCACAACAGCACACCAAGGAACACGAAGCTCTCTGTTTCATTGGAAAGTTTTACATGTTTTTCTTTTCCTAAAATATCTGCTCCAGTTTTAGAAGGAATCAGTTCTGGGAAGTCCTTATGGTTTGGGTTATCCAGGGGGTCAGAAGTGAAAATCACAGCAGTCTCGTCTGGTTTTGCCATCAATTAATCCTGCGGCCCCTGGCACTATGTGTGCTACCAACTCAGCTGCCTGTGTGTCGCAGTATAACACACAAAGTGGTTTCACAGAAACAAGCTGGTCTAGAAGTGAATTAGGAGTTTCATTTGTTTCTTACCAGCTTAGATGAGATTTTCCAGAGGAGCCAGTGAACCAGGGACTGAATTTTCTGCAAACCTTGTTATTTATTAAAGTGTTCCAGATACAGATGAATTCACATAGCTCCATATTGATCCCTTCACCTGCTCAGAGATGAAAAGCGCATCCACGCAGACCAGTGGCTCTCGGCACTGCATCTCCTGGGAGCCTATTTAAGGGGAAGTCTCTGGACCATTTGTACAGCCACTTAACTCGGTTTGGAAGCATACAGAGGTAAATCAACACAAATCCCACAATGTGGACATTTCAAATCAAGTTACACGTCACTTGAGGGTTTATCCTTTGGTAATGCAGCCCATTGCTGTAGTGTGCTGGGAGCAGTGGGGACTCCCACAGGCCATCCACTGGGTGGTTAATGTCATCCTGAGCAGTGTAGGGCTGTCCCTTGTCACCCCACGCTGTCACCAGGACTTACTGATGCTTTCCACTGACCAAGGAGACACCTGAGACTTGAAGTCAGGAGGGATGGAGCCCTGATGAGACATGTACTGAGCCAGCCTGTCCCCATTGGTAGCACCTATCCTAATGGACCAGCATTCCTCTTCCCTTTCCACCCCACGTGGCTGTTAATTCATGTTGTGGATCTGGCTCTGAAAGTCCCCAAATGTTGTCAGACTCGGGAATATTTTCAGGAATTCACCTGGACACTTGGAAACAGTGGGGAAAAAGAATAGGAGCACGTGAATGAATGTGAATAATGGGTCATGGGTATTCCCAGAGCCTTCTCTTGAATGTAATTAGTTCATTACAACACATCCATGTTGCAGAACTTCTATAAACAAGCGTTAACGCCTGTCTACTCGGACTCTTTAAAGGCCAGATCTTGGAGAAGAAAAAGGACTTGGAATGGAGAGAAACAGCAATTAGAGTTAAATGGCAAAATGGAGAGTTAATGTGTACTGGGCAAAACTCCTTTGAGTGGAAAATGTTTTTTATGTTAACTTTTGTAAGAAAACAGTTTTCCATACTTGTCAGGCTTGACAGTTAAAGTTAATGGTGTTAAAAAACAGAGTACTGAAAAATGTTCCCTTCAGTGTAAAAGATTTATTCAATGAGAGCTTGCTTGAGAAGTGATTTTGGCTAACGGTGCTGGCTTTTGCCTAATGCTTGGAACAAAGATCCTTGCTGTGTTACCAGGATGGGGACAGCCCCAAATTCATGGATTCCCAATTAAGATGACATGACCTATTTTCTTGTGTTGTTGACCTACTGTTGACCCCCTTTTACAAAGAATGCCACCCTTTAAATGTCTCTTTCTCCCCCCATTCTGGAAAAACACATAGAGCAAACGCTGATATTGCTTCTGGAGTAAAGCTTGGTACGTGCTGGGATGCTCAGGCACAGGATTTGTGAGTTAATGCAGACTGAAAAGTGTGTTGAATTGTTTCTAGCTATTTAGCAAGGTAGTTAGGGAGTGAAATTTCCCGTGTCATATTTGTATGGACAAAAAAAGGCTGCTCAGGAGCAGAGCTGGCTTTCCCTTTGCTGCAGCGGAGGTGGTGGCTTTTAAAGGACTCGAGGTACAGCAGGGGCATGGCTGGGGTGCTGTGGGGCTCTTCACTGGCTGAACTGGCTGCCTGGTAACACTTTGGGGAAGGAAGGGATTTTTCATAGCTGCCCACCTAAACTACGGTCACAAAGCTGCTTGAACCGACAACCTGTTTGCTCCTTACTCAGTACTTTTAAAACCCTAATCCAAAGTGTGGCAGTTGAGGGCAGTTTCACTCTTATCATCAGAGGGGTTTGTCTCTTAAAGCATTCACTGGATTTTCGTCTACTTACGACAGTGATAAAGCAGGTATCGTTTCACTCTCTGGTTTCCTGGAATTAGGCTGTGGGGCCATGTGTGTGTTTTGCTCTGGCTGTGGCCCATGTTCTTCTAAAGCAAAGGCTCATAAATGGTCTCTTGAAATCTGTCTGCCCATCGCCCCCTCTTCCACCCTCCTGATTTAGTGCTGGTTTGTAATCTAGACCTCTCAAAATCTCTGAATTGTACCTATCAAAAATCCTTGTAAATACAGAGGGAGTGTAGATTGGCAGAGCTCCACTGGCCTCCATGAAAAGCTGGTTGGCACTGTTTGGGAATCTAACATGGTACTTAGAATAAATCCATCAAGACTTACTCCAGAGAAGCAGAGATTAACATCAATAGCATTAAAGCTCTGGTTTGGAGCCCACCCATGGCAGGAATTATATTTTCCTGAACTATTATTGAGCAAGACTTCTTTGGATGTCTTTTGCAGAAGAAAGCCAAAAGCATTCTGAGGCCTTCCATGCTCTCTAAGCACACGTGCGTACAGGTGCTGTATTTAATACACAGCTCTGGAATTGCTGTGTAATCCTTCCAGCCCTCCCATGTGTTTTATCCTGTTTGGGTCCTGAAGATACAGAAACTGAGAGTCTTGTTTTGGTTACTAGTTGACTGGTGGCCAGGTGTCCTCCTTGCTGCAGTGTGGTCCTTGCTGCCCCATGTGCAGGTAGAGGATGCTGCTAGACCCAAGGTCTCTTTCCTAAGTCCTTTCCTCTTTTCCCACCTATCCTTTGGCTGTTGCTGTGTCTTCCAGCTGCCAGGGTGCTAGCACAGATGTGGTTACAGGTTGCTCTTCAAGAAAGGATGCAAGAAGAAAACATGGGGCCTTACCTGTAAGTACCATGAATAAAATGTGTGCTTGGTTTAAATGTTTCCCAGTGATGGTTTTAATCCTCCAGTAAATCAAAGCCTGAATGATACCTCTGTGACCCCAGTGACATGGGGACTGAGGGGAAGCTATAGCTGGAAGCTTTAGGAAGTGCAGAGTTTAGGCACAGGCATTTGCCTCTGTAGTGAAAGGTTTGTAAAGCAGAGTTAGAGCCTTTCACCCTCCTCCAGGTGCACCTCTTTGGAGACACTGTAAGGATGTTGCTTGAGTGGATGGGATGGGGCTTGGAGCAAGCTGCTCTAGTGGAAGGTGTCCCTGCCCACAGCAGGGGGTTGGAATTGGATGGGCTTTAAGGTCCCTTCCAACCCAAACTATTCTATGGTATGATTCAATGATTCCGGGATCAGCACCAGCGCAGCAGCACATTAGACCTAGGGAAGAATGTTGATTATGTCCCTTTCTTCACGTCTGTCCAGGAGAGGCTTTGTTAATGTTACAACCGAGTCAGATTGTCCTGACCTGGGAGATGGATGTGTTTTTGCTGAAGAAAATTCTGCATTCCTCACATTGTGGGTGCTGAGGAGCCACATTTACCAGTGCGAGGGGCTGGGGAGAGCAAGGAGGTGGCAAGATCCACCTGGGTAATGTCATTACATTGCTGCTTCGGCAGATACTGCTTGAACAGTGGTGGGAGATTATCAGATGGAGCAAAAACGTTCACAACACGGTTCCCAGTATGGTTCCTAAATCCAGTTTTAGGTCCTGTATTAAAAGAAGCCTCTCCTGATATTTAAAAACTGCATCTTCAGATTGGAAGTGCTTCTGGTGCAGAGTGCCTGAATGCCCAGAGATGGAGTCAGAGCCTAACTTTGTGCTCTTATAATTCAAACCCAGGCACCAGATGATCGTTGTCTTCAAACTACTTTGCCCATGACTGTTTTCATTGGAATGAAGGCTTTTGAGCAAGATTGATTTCAGGTTCCCCTCCTCCTTCTCCTGTGTGCCAGTAGCCCTTAGAACAAATCAAAATAACCCCAAAATGAAATAGCTTCCTTGCCCATACAGAGCTTTGCGTTGAGCTCCATTTACGAGTACGGAGTTGACTGATGGTTATTGTGCCTGACCGGGTACAGAGCCATCTGCCTCGCGTTAGGTTTCCACGTGCTGCCTCTTCAGCCAGACTTCAGATGGTCGTTCTTGGCACGAGGAGCCCAGGTTCTCAGTTACATGGTAGTAACAAATGGATTTTTAACTGGAAGGAAATTATATTGTTATCTATTTAGGAGCAGCGCTGCAGTGCCCTGTGTGGAAAGGGAAAAGGTGCCCAATGTGTTTAACTTTATTACTATTATAACCCATCATCTTCTGTTGAAAGTAGAGGTGGCTTTCAAGCGAGTCCAAACTGCAGGGAATTAAGGCTTTTTTTAAACCAGAAATATGTTTGCTTTTAATGACATTTTCATCTATAAAAGCTAAAAATAACACGCCTCATTAAGTTCAAAGCACTCTGGGACACAGTTTGCTCGTTCTGGCCGAAAAGTTGAGATTTTCCCCAGAGAGGATCATGTTTTCTGTTGGGTTTGGTGGTTTCTCTGCCTGCCTGGTGCTGTGGAAAATACAGGGGAGCCGTGAAGTGCCATTCACAAACCTGGGGCCTTGGAGGAGCTCAATTCTCCTTCCTGAATGGAGAGAATTTGTGGCTGTTTCCTCTGTTTTAGGAGGACAGTAAATGATGCTGACACAGCAGATACGGGCGATGGAGCCAGTCATGCTGGTGTGCACCTGGGCTTTTCAGACCTTTGGTTGTATGAGATGCTTCTAGTGGCAGACCTTGTGGCACCTCACTGTACAGTGCTGCCATTTGGTCCTCAGCATGGGCAAGAAGTGTCATTTTCCTCTATAGATGATCTCATCTAGATTGTTCCTACAGTTATATCTAGATAGGGAAAGAGATACTGCGCAGCCCAGCACGTTACAGCTCTGTAAATGGTGCTGCTTAATAAACAGTGTCAGAGGTGTGTGGGGCTGGCCTGGATGCAGCCCAGGAGTGGTGTGTAAGACAGGATGCTGGAGCGCAAAGCTGGAGCCTTGGAGAGCAGATGATTGATGGAGGCGATGTGGTTCCCACTGAGAGCAGCAAAGGCTGAGCTGACAGCCTGCAGAAGGGCTCTGGTTGCAGAGTGAGGTTAGTGGGGCTCCAGTAAGTGTGGAGATGGGAGGAGGTGAGGTTTTGTGTTCACAGTGGATGAAGAGGTCAATAGCAAGGGAAGTGCTGAGCCACACTGACCCGCTGCCACCTCCTGCCTGGGGAAAGGCTGGAAGCTTAGGGAAAGCAGTGACATGAGAATGGGAAAGCTTGGCATCACTTGTGTAATGTTTCCAAGCAGGAGGAGGGACGTATTGTGCTTCATGCTGCGCATACAGGTAGTGAAGAGACATCATCTGTGCTGAAAAGCTCACAGGCTAAATAAACCTTACATCCTTAAATGCTCTGTAAGTGTTTTGTAGTGGCTGCAGCCAGGCCAGCGTGGATTACAGATGGGATCCAAGCTGGTGCAAGGCTCTGGTCTGGAGCTGACATGTAACTGTGGCACTGTGCACAGGTTAGTATGTTTGTAGTAGCACTGGTGCACAATCTGCAGTTGATATCCTCACCTTAGTTTCTACCCAAAGTTGGTAGAAACCTCAGACCTGAACCAGATCAGATTCTCTCTCATCTACTGCGGTGGATTTGAGTCGCATCCATTTTCTAGTCCTTTACTGATTGTTTTGAGGCAGTCAGAGATGCAGTTCAGTGCAGGTTATTAGCTGTCATCTGGAGAGCAGTAAATAGGAGCCTGTGGTAGTGAACACAGGTGAAATACCAGCCCTTATTGCAACAACTGGATGTGTTTTTAGAATGTTAAGATGTATTTTAAGTAATTTAAAGCCTAGTTATTGCAGTGGGGTTATCTTGCTCCGCTATTTTCTCCATTTTCAGGGTGAGTTCCTCCCTTGATGAGAGAGTCTTAGTGCTGCTCCAGAGCACTGGGTTTTATACGCACTGGTCTGTTTTAGGCTGCACGTGGTGACTAGACAGAGGCATATACAAAAGGAAGCAGCAGGAGGGATGTGAGAGGGGCATCTGCCACATAACAGATAGTTGCTGATCCCATTGCAAGTGCATAATTAGGCACTTGTTTGCCTGGGGAGCCCCACGGCCCTTTCCCGATTTTCTGAAAGGTTGCGCATGGATTTGCAGTGTTTTTGCAGCTGATCCCTCTGAAATCCCATCAGGTTAAGGGAAAGAAAAGCCACGTTTGTTGGATTATGGTTTCCAGATCCTCAACTTCTGGAGCGGGCAGGGAAGGGAACGGGGCAGGAATCCTGACTTGAGCAATTAATCTCACTGTAGCTTGGATAACCCTTGTCACAGGCTGACAGTGATTTATGAACAAGGCTTTAGTATTTTTCTTTGCTGTCTTGTGCAGGAGCAAAGTTGGATCTGCCCCAATGTAAAGCGACTTCATTCCATGGGAGACCATGGTCTATCGGCCTGAGGGCAACTTTTGCTTTCCATCATTATTGGGAGACGTGAGAAATGATGCTGGTCCTCTGTCCTTCCTGCAATGGGGATGTGTGTTTGGAGGTATGTGGCAAGGTCTGGGGCTGTTCTCACCGCTGACTGCCTGTGAGCAAGCAACTGAGTTGAAGTTCATAGAATCATAGAGTGGCTTGGGTTGGAAAGGACCTGAAGATCATCCAGTTCCAACCCTTGCCATGGGCAGGGACACCTCACACTAGACAATGTCACCCAAGGCTCTGCACTTTTGGCCCATAGTTCAGGTTATCTTCAGGCATCAGGCTGCTGGTCAGCCGAGCACGACACCCTGGAAGCTTGGGGTGGTGGTGTTGGTACCCATCAGTAGCACAGAGAGGAGCTGCCAGAGCCCTCGGAAACACCATGTGGACTTTTTAGCTTCCTGGTGCCAGAGAATGGATTAATTGGGTAAGTCAGGCTTCATTTACATGTAATTTGCATGCACGCAGCCATTTGAGTGAGGAGAAAGCCTCAAATTACCTTTTTCACCCCTTTCAGAGATAATTTTGCTCAGTTGTTCAGTTTGAAATTAGTGGACAAGAACATCTTCGTGGTGCTGAGGGTTCAAGACCGGATGTGAGACTGAGAAATAGAGTTGGGTCTCGTTCTTCATCCACCTCTAAACGCGGGTACTGTTAGAGCCTTGTCCACTGTGAGCATCTCAGCTGCTGGTGGGACAGTGCCTGGTCTGATTTCACCTCCCTCAGCCATTTGGAGATTCCACATTGCTGCAGTTTCCTGCTACAACGCAGGCAGCCTCTTTGCCTCTAATCTCCTCTGTTCCCTGAAGCTGTCCTTGTCTCCATCTTTCATCCAAATCCAGACAGAGGCTTCCACAAGGTCTTAAGCAGCCTTGTGAACATATCCCCAGATGATTTTCATTTCCGCTTGCCTCTGCCCTTCTCCAGTCCAACAAGGAGCTGAGGTTTCCAAATGCCTTGAGGAAAGGCTATTCTTGTGGATTTCTTATAGGCTTCAGAGGAAGATACACACAGTATTTCCTGAGGGCCTGGCTTTGTGGGATTACTCAGTCTTGCTTTCCAGATCTTGCAGCTTTAGGCAAGTTATCAAAATGCAGATGCTGAGCTGAGTTAGGAAACTTCTTGGAGGCTTCCTGGCACTAATAATATAGTTAGGCATGAAATTTGGGTTTGTGGGTGAAACCCTCCTTGTCTCTGCTCTGGTACAGGGCGATGTCCTGGTGAAGGAAAAGGACACAGTTAGGTCAGTCCTGGCCACATTCAGAAGTCCTGACCACAGCTAAGCCTGCTGTAATTTTCCTACCAAATATTTTCTTTGATTCAAAGAAAAAAAAAGGGGTTTATAAAACATTTTATTTAAATACAAATTTCTGTGGAATGTATCTGCTGTTTTCCAAGAGCATCCCTGCTTTATCAGTAACTCGGAGCCAGAACATCATGGCTGAACAAAGCTATTTACGTTTGAAAGCTTTTCAGTTGGAAATATGTGTGTTTTGGAATTGAAAATCCTGTTTTATGGCTTTCATTTTTATGGGAGCACTGGAAAATTTCTGCTTTGGGGAAGGGCTTTTCTGACTCGTAAGCTTTTTATTCTCGGAAGCCAAGTTCTCTTTCCTCAGACACATCTACATCTTTCTTTTTGTCATATCTTTTTCTTCCTTCTTGCTGCTCAGACCATTTCCCTTGACTTGCTTAACTCTACTTGAAAACCATTCTATGGGAAATGAGGCTTTGTCACCTCTTTTTGGACCAGCTAAGCAACCATCCTGGATAGTGCTCTGCACTGATTGCAGCCACAGGTTTGCAGTGGAAGCCATTGAAAAGGTTGTTTTGGTTATTTTCAGGCCTGAGATGTATACCAGGGCTTTGTCCACCTGAGCCTGGCCTCTGCTGAATGACAAAGTGCTACGGGCAGGGCAATCCTGGATGATTTTAATCTATGACAAAATGAGAGACCAAATGCTGAGTGGATCATCTGACAAGTGCAGTGATTAACCTTAAATGTTCTGTATGGGGTCCCAGGGTGGAATTTCTGCACAAAATAAGGCTCCAGCCATGGGCATTTATTTGCTGGTGGCTGTGGCCTCGATGTGCACAGCCAGATAGGAAGTTCTGGTTATGTGTAAGGCTGTACATAATGAGACGAGTTGTTAAACAACTGCATAACTTGTCAGGTATAGGAAGGTGCTTCCAGCCTGCAGTGGGGCTTTCCCTTCCCTGGAGAAGCCGCAGTGGGCTGGGGACATGTGTGGCTCTCCAGTTTAGCTTCCAACCCAGAGCAGGGAGTGAACCTGCACTTCCAGGTGACTTCAGTAGCCTCACACAGTCTCACATCCCAGCCTGAGCTGCGTAAGGTGGCAGGTTTCTGCTTGTACTGGAAGGTGGGTCTGGATCAGACCCATCCTCCTCTATATGGCATTGCAGCGTGAGGGCAGGGAGATATGGCATCTTCTGGCTCTCCTGCATTTTGTCACCTACTGCCAGTTTTGGGTCCATGGACAGCCAGCTATCCTAGCAGAAGGGTTCAGTTGGATTAGACTGTTCTGCATGGAAAAGGGCTTGATCTGAGGAACTTGCCGTGGGGTTTGGTGGATGACAGTTCCTGGTTGGGTCTCTTTGCCATCGTTGCATTCAAGCTGTACACACCAGGTCTGATGCAAGTGGGAAGGTGCAGCCTCGTATTTCTCCCAAACATGCTATTTGGATGTCTTTGTCAAAACAGATCCTCCTCTCTGGAGTACCAAGGTCATCTAGCAGTGATTCTAGCAAAGGAGATGGGTTGGTGGAGCTGCTGTGTTCAACTTTGAGGGTTACACAGACAGCAGTTGGCACCACGGGAAAAGTGCTATGGGATTAACTGCTAAATTGGTGTGGCTATTTCCTTACCCTTAAATGCCTGTTGTTTTGAGCTTAATCATGGCATTCTAATACAGATTTTAGGTGAAGGAAATAAATCATGTGTTTAGGCATCTCACAGCTTAAAGTTCAGTATGGGAAAGGTATTTCTTCTGTATGTTTAACTGCTTAATAATAGCAGCATTAAAAGTTCATAACATTTTATCTTTAATAGCAAGACATTTACCTTTTTCCTGCAATGCACTGGTGAGTTTGTACATTACATACTTGAGTGCAGCGCTGATGATGTTAGACAATGCTAGCCTGGCTTGAACCAAATTACACACTTCTCTAGAAGCCTTCAACTAGTTTTCTCTGCATGGGAGGCAGCAAACAATAAAGGAAGAGAAGGCAGAACAGATAGAAGACATTGGAAGTAGCACACAGTGTGCAAGTATGTGTGAAATACTGTATATTGAAGCTCTAGCAGTGATGCTGGGCAGAGAGTCCCTTCAGAGCGCGTCCTTTGAGTGCTCAGCAGACACCCATCAGAGAATGTTGGTGCTCAGTGTTCAGCAGACAATGCAGGGAAAGCTTGACAAATGTGATTTGTTAGAGCAGAAACTGCTGAAAGTCTGGGCCATGAGAAATGTAAACCTAATACCCATTATTTATGGTGTGCTGGGATTTCCTGATGGGGTATTTGAGGAGCTCTGTGTGAGCTGGCTTGGTTAAAGCCCTTCCTGGAGCAGTGTCGATGAGCTCCTCTAAATCCTGGCAAGGAGGAAAAGAGCCCAAAGTCACTGATGCAGCTGCTGAAGTTGGACTTGCATCCACAGGTTTGGGATGGTATGCTGCTCTGGAGCTGGGGAAAGAAAGGCTACTGGTGCAAGAGCGCGTTGAGACCTAGGGCTTGCAGTGGGACAACAGGGTAGGAATTGGTTTATGTAAAACATAGTGTACAAATCCTGCAGAAAGGTTAAATATGCTCCTAAATCTGTGCTCTTCACACTGACTGTGGAAGCCATGGCTGGCCTCAAAGCCACATCACCTTTAAGGATGAAAGCAGTGTGATGCACCTGATTCTTCCTGCTCGATACTAGCAGGCAGCTTTTACACCTTCTCCCTGAGAAGCAGCAGTCTCTGCCTCCACATGACAGGAGAAAAGTATGTTTTAAGGAGCAATATTAATAATAATAGCAACATTAAAGTGTGGGGAAGGATTACAAAGGTAATTCCGAGATCTTGCTCAGTAATGCAGGCTATTAACAAAAGATAATCACCTTTAAGTCAGTCACCTTTAGCCCTGGAGTAAGACGGAGGCACAATTATTCAGTGCAGTACAGAAGTAATTTAAATAGAGATGGATGAACCAGTTCTTGCTTGGGAAACCAGCCAGGGACATGTCCTAAAGGAACACGATGAAAAAAGGAGCAGCAATAAGTAAATAATTCCTGGTGTCCTTCTCTCCATTTTTCCATTGGCGCTGAAGTCATTCACTCTTTGGTGTGTAAAAAGGGAAAGGGGGAAACAATAGGAGAAGAATGTTGAAGTGCAGTTCTTCATGTTGCTTTTAGGAGTAGTGTTTGGAGGCTCTTTTCTGCAGACTGACATAAAATGCCTAGATTCAGGCTTTGTGTCATGGGGTTTTGCCATCAGAAATCACACAGCTGTGTGGCTTCGTATCTGTCACTTCGGGTCCGTGGCTGAGGAGCAGCCTCAAGTATGAGGTGGGATGAGCTTTGTATGGAAAAGGTACTGAAAGAGGGCTTGGGAGCTAAGGAAATCATTATCAGCATGACCAAAAAGGCATGGCCACAGGGTTTGTTTATGTGCATAGGAAACCTTTCTATGCTGGAAACGGGAGTCTCTTTGCCACCACTGTGTGATTCCTTCCCTTGTGCCCACATCCTACCTTCTTCCCAGGTTGCTTATTGGTTTTTGTAGGGTTGCTTCTGAATGCTACCTTGCTGGTTTGGTTGTTTAACAAAGAGGGTCACTGGAGTTTTATGCTGTGCAGAAGGAGCGTATGGCCTCGGGAAGCAGTCATGAGGTTGCAAAGGTGACTTTGGAAGGTCTTTCAAGCTGCAAAGCCGAGCAGCTGGGGCCTCTGAAGTGCCCGAGGCAGGGCTGTAGCCACATGCGAGCCCTCTGTATGAGCTGACACTGATTTGCCATCTGATCTTGTATTCAACATGCTCTGATTTTCCTTCCCACAGAAAGAAAGCACTGGAGCTGAGCATTCAAACCCCATCGCTGTCTTTGCATTGCCTTCAAGAGCAGCGCAGGGATGACAGGCAGGCAGCGAGGTGAAGACTCAGCCTTGTGGCACGTGGCTCAGCCTGACCCCTGCTCTGGAGCAGCTGAGGATGTCCAGGGTCGATCAGCAGGTATGAGAAGTTACAACCAGCATCAACTCCTTGGAGACCAACCCCAGAGCTGCTGGGAGGCATCGTCAGTGGCTGCTAACCCGGTGAGCAGAGGGAGATGTGCCAGTCCAGCCCAGTGTAGAGTGGAATACATTCCATGTTTCTGTTTTATGTCCTGTCTGTGCAAGCGAGGGGCCTCGTGTGCTCATTCCTGTGCTGTTCCCGTGTGGCTCCATCTGGATTGCTGCCTGTTCTGGCTTTATAAACAACATGGTAGGAGCTCAGTGCGTGGTTATGCTCAGATATTATCGCAGCATTAGCTGTGGTTACTCATTTTCCATCACATGTTTCACGTGCAGGCTCCTTCCCAAAGGCTCTGAGCTGCTCGCCTGCCTGAGTCTAACCTGGTGATGGGGCAGTAGATACTGGGTGCAACCCTTCATGTTCTGGGGTATGGTATGGTTATGGTATGGGTGTGGTAATGGTATGGGTGTGGTAATGGTTATGGTATGGTATGGTGTATGGTATGGCGTGGCATGGTAGGAGTGCTGGTGGGGGAGTCTTTCAGAAGACTTTGAAGGACATGGGAGAGCCCATGAATGTCCACCAAAGGACAACTTTTGCTGTAGAAACCACCTGACTCTGCACCAATAAGTGGAGAGTGGGAGGAGGCAGGGAGCTGGGATTGGCTTTTCCAATTGGAAACCTGAAAAGCAGTGCTATCAGTTTGGGGTTTGTCTGTAAGTTTTGAGGCAGTGCCTCTGGTGAGACACAGGGGTAAGGCTGTGAGCAGAGGGAGGGTTGGGATTTATCCCTGCGCATTGCACAGCTCAGGGCTGCACTGAGCCAGGATTCCAGCTCTGTCTGGAAGTTCTCTGTATATCCATCAGCACCTGCATCGCTGAGGAATCTGAAACTTGGGCTTCCACCCAATGAGGTAAACACTGAGGACCCCAACTCAGGGTGACAATAACCAGAGCAGAAACCTTTCCATCCCATTGCAGGGCAGACCTGGTTTAGGCATTTCAACCCAGAATTTCTTCTGCATGGTTATAAGGGGACAGTGCCTGCCCACGGCCCTTTACTTGGCCCTGTAAAGCCCTGCTCACACACTCAGTCTCATCCACCCCCTATTTCAAGCTCTTGTTCAAGATGAGAATATCTTGAAAGGCAGACAAATCAGCAGTGTAAAACTGGTGTAAATGGCTAGTGCATTTGTTGGACTTGGATGTTAAACCCTTGGTGTGCTGTACTGGGGGCAAGCTCTGAGCTTATCACACCGTGTGCCGTAGGGTTTTCTGAATGCCCTTGGCCTCCAGCACTGATCAGATGGGTGCTGCATCCTGGAGATGTGGTTCACAACCTGCTGCCTTCTTGCTGCAGTGGTGTGTTGCGGTAAGGGTGGAATAGATGTCATTGAGTTTGTATTGGGCATTGTGTTGGACTGTTTGCTGTTCCCTGGCAATTAAACCATGGGTGGGTGCTGGCAGCTTGCCCTGTTGTGTGAAAATGAGGGGCACAGTGGTCTGCACAGAGCCTTATGGGTGCTTAGGGACTGTTTAGGGACCACATCCCTGTTGAGAGCTGTGCGGGTTTGGGGAAAAAAGGAAGGGGAAGCAGCTGGAAATCACACCCTTCTTGTGCTTTGTTCATCTGAAGCCCTAAGCAATTTGTGAATTCACTTTCAGTATCTATCTGGTAAAGCAGACTGTTTTTCCATAGAAATTGCTCTCAGGCTCTTGATCAGCTTGAATAAGCACATTGCCTTCGCTTGTCAGATAGCCCCACTTCAGCTGTAAATCTGATGCTGAGAAATTAGATTTCTCTACTGCTCCTGAGCTGTCACCAGAAGAGTGAGATGATGGTGATCCATGGGGAGAGCCGAGCGTGGCATCGCTGTTACGTGTCTGCCCATGCAGTGCTGGGCAGGGTTTCCTTGACTCGCCAGAAAGGGAGGTTTGCCCTTCAAACTCTCACTTGTGGATGAGCTGAAAGCGAGGTGGACTGAACCTGGCAACTGTTGAGCTCTGCTGCATTCAGCTAAGCCCAAGGAGACAACCTCACAGTGAGCGTAACTCATGTTTTAGCGGAGGAAAATGCTTTCCCTGGAAGAGATGGGGTGATGTCTCCTCTGTGCAAGGTGCTAACACCTCGGTACGAGCACATCCCACCCGCTGACTGACCCTTCCTGTCTGGGAGCCAGAACTGTTCTTAAGACTACTTAAGGGATGGCTCATCGCATCCATTATTTACTATGACAGATCAAGCCCCACCAACTGCTAGTGGCCAAAACACCATGAGTCAGGACTTCAAGCCAAGGGACAGCTTAGAAGAAGTAGTTGAAGAAACCCCAGACATTAATACTGAGCTCTTTGTTCTGCTGTTGATAGCATTTACTATTCATGTGTTTGAGCCTTCCTCTGCAGCCGTAAAATTTAGAAGAGCATTTAAAGAAATTAAAGCAGAGATTTTCTTAAAAATCACATGTTTCCAGGCACAAGGGACTTGAGAGTAAAGCTCCAGATATAATCCTGAGATTTGGCAGTGCTCTTTGTATCATATTAAGTGATGGTCTACAGCACTCGTTAATTGCTGCAGGCTGAAAACCAGTTCTGGCTCCTGACAGAGGTCTTCTGCTCATTCTCAGCATATACATTTCTCCAGTTCTTCTGGGTAAGGAGGAAATACCACTTTGTTTTTCAGGTACAAAACTACACAGTGAATTTAACCTGTATTTGGCTTGCAGAGTGTTTTTAACTGTTTTATTCAAAATGAAGTGAGTATTCAACTAAAATCATCTCTGTCTCTAGATAAATCATACAGGTAGTTTGGGCTTTATAAGCCTCTGTGTCAAATCCAGAATCTGTTGAACCCCAGCAGAAGAGAGCAGGTGTAGTCAATGATTTGGTCTTTACTGATGGACACATCCAGCATCAATCCACACTTCTCCTCCCAGTCCTCTGCCTTTGTGCAGGTACCCAGCAAGGCAGTGTTACCTGACAGGTACAGCACTAGTCTGAAAACAGTTCTCTCTTTAATGTTCATTGAAACGCGTGTATTTTTGGGCCCTAGCTCAGACACTCCTCTGCAGTGCTGTTCCTCCTTTCACCCTGTGGGTTGGCTGCTTAGACACAAAAGCATGTTGGACATCACCTCTCTGTCCCAGGTCTGGCACTGGGGACCCTGCTCCGAACTGAGGCAAGGTTTAGCATTGGGCTGGGCTCCCCTAAGCTCTGTTAGGATGGATTTATAGCAGCTGAATATGTTGTCCTTGGCCACAGTGGAGACAAACTGTAGATGCCATGGGAGATACTGTCCTACGGCTCAGTGCAGGTGTGGTGGAGAGGGGCAGGACATGACCTCCTGGATGAGAAAGGTGTTTTGCTGCAAAGCTGTCAGACACAATCCTTAGGGCACAGAAAAGGGAAGCTGCCTCTCGTCCTTCTCCAGCCAGCTCTCAGACAGATCTCTGCTTTTATGAGCATCCTCCACCTGCTCCCGGGCCTGACTGCCATCGTGAAGGATCTGCACTGGTTTTCCTTCATCACTGCTCCCTATCTATAGATGCTGCCTGCTGCTGTTTAGCAGCGTGCAGGGGGAGCAGCGAGCTCATAGCAAAGGCAAGAAGTGTTTTCACAGTCATCCCCTTGAGGGGACACCTCTTCTGTCCCCTTCTATGTCCTTCCGTCCCCTGTCTATGAGGCTTCTTACACTGCACAAGCAGCAGTGATGCAGTGGTGTGTGGGACTAGGGTAGAAAGGCAGTTTATCTCAGTTGGGATTGGAAAGTGTTCCCTGGTTCCCCTTGTATCGTTCCTGCCCCTTGTCTGGGTTTGTGGGGATTCTGTGTGCGAGCACTGACACATTCCAGCAAGCTGCCACACAAACGCAAACATCAAAGGACTGGCATGTGTGTTTTCTGAAGCAGCTTTCTAGGTTTTACTGGGCTATAAAAATGCAGCGATGAGGATATAAAAACAAAGCTGTGATGGACTTAGCAGAGAGCCAAAGCAAGCGAGGAGAGAAATGATGAAAATGAGAAAAAGGGGTTATGAGCGAGGAATGATGTATCAGCTCTGTGTCAGGAGGAACAGATTTTGGACTAACTGTGAAAGGGCATAAAACTGGTTTAGTCATTAAGAAAAAAGAAAGAAAAAGAGGGAGAAAAAAAGCCCAATGAAGATGAATAAAGGAGAGAACTTCAAAGCATGAATTTCCTGACTGCGTGACACTGATGTTTTGAACAGTTGTTCGGTGTGAGATAGCAGCAGTGATTTTAATGAACTTTAAAGAGCAGTATAAATAGGAACAAACAAAGGCAGCGATCGCATTAGCACAGAGCCAGGCACTGAGCTAATTGCCTGAACAGGATTTAAATGGCAGGTTATTATTTCTTTATTTATGTGTATAAACCTATTTTTCCCTTTGGGCTTAAGAAAATAGATGGAAATAAATGTGTGCATCTCGATTTGGATTTTTGAGGGAATCGAATGTGTGCTTGATTTCCATGAAGTACTTGAGCTGTTGAGCCGAAGGGTAGTGAAATGGGTGCAGCAGGGAAACAGGGAGCCTTTTGTTAGCCTGTGAGGGGGCTGGGTGTGTAGAAGAATCTCTTTTAGTGTGATGCACAATCTCTCTGATGTTTCAAAGGGATTTCACAGCACATGGGGACTTGGAGGATCAGAACCATCAGGAATGGGGAGAAGACCAGGTCACCTTGTACTTGGAGTGTGTCACCTTATTCTCATCCTAGGCTAGAGATTTGCTTATGCTTTGACTTTTCAGATTAGAGCATTTGTTTGTACTCAGGCCTGCTTCTTGGTTTGACCCATGGGGCTAGATACCCCCCCCACTGTATGCAGAAGAGCCCACCAGGGGAGGCACTGATTTATGGCAACCTCCCCCTTGTCTTGGCTACTGTGAGAGATCACTGGTGCCTGCTTTCCTGGCTCGATACACTCACCTGAAAGACAGTCAGCTACATCATGGACCAGATTCACTTGTGGGTGTGACATGTGTAGACAAACCTCTCTAATTTTATCCTATATTTGATGGACTAAGAGCCACCACTGTAGAGATAGGCAAAGGAAGCCAGCACTCAATGTTTACTATGTTGAAAGCATCCTGGCCTGTGTGATAAGCCATTTGTCTTGCTAGGGAAATTTGTGGTCCTTCAAGAACTGCTCAGGAACTTCATGAAAAGTTACAACCTCTAATTGGGTACATGACTGGGAAACCAATGTCCTGTGCACCTGATGTGTAGAGCAGTACAAGTTCAGATTGTTATCATACCTTCTAATTCCCATCCCAGCTTGCCCCTTGAAGGCTTTTACCCCACTGCAAGCATTAATGAGCCCATCAGCTCTCCCCAAGGTCCACCATCACTCTGCTGCTTGTAAAATAAGTGTATTCTGCATTTGGGAAGCAGTTCCTACGCCACAACCCCTGCTTTCACTGTCGCCTTTCACAGTCAGCCTGCCTCCTGAGGGCCAGTTCTCCCTGGACGAGGCCCTTGCCAATGTGTTTCTGTGCTGACCCCTTACAATCCTTGGATATTTTGCCAAAAGCCAGAAGCTGAAGCAGGGAATCATCTCTGCTGTGTTAACCATCGTTCTGGTTGTGGGTCAGAACAGTAGTGTCTGGAGAGAATCCAGCCCATCTCTATCAGCTCTTCCAACTGCTGCCTCCCATCATCGTTTTCCTCCTTTGATATCCTCTTCGGTGGAAATGTGATTAATCCTCACTTGACTCCATATTTGTTTTAAATTAAGCTCCTGGACAAGGCCACATGCTTTTCATATTCATTCTTCCTCACCATGAGAGGGACTGGCCCATGATGGACATTTCTGAGCTGCCCAGATGGCTACATATTAGAATGATTACAATTATCAGCACTGAGATTAAGGGATTTGGGTTAAGAAAAGAGAGAACCGAGGAAGGAAAAAGCAGAAGGAAGGCAGAGGAAGAAAGATAAAACGCTTCAATACCTTCACAAGCAAGCTCGGAACAGTTTAGCAGTCCATTAGCTCCTGTTGCCTGCTTTATTTTTAGGGGCCATAGTCTGAGATACCATGAGAGGTTCTTTAAAGCGTGTGCACAGTTGGAGGAAACAAGCCAGTTTAAAGCAGAAAAGAGGCCCCACAACCTTGCCAGCTTCTAGAAACCAGTCTGAATTGAGTGCTTGCTCAAGGTTGCCAAAGGTTCAGAGAATCTAAAGGCTCTTGCAGTGCTGTTTGTAGAAGATTTAATGGGTCAGTCTGTTCTTCTTGGCTATGCTGAGCTGCGTGTTTCCGAGCCAGGCACTCTGACTATTTTAGTGCCAAGCTCCCTGTGCAGTCAATGGGGCTGACTTTTGGGAAGTGCCTGGCCTTGCCTGGCTTGGAGCTATTGATCCTCCCTCTGAATGATTCAAGTGGCTCACTCAAAATGGGACAGACCTTGGCCTGCACGTGCTGAGTTGGGGTGCTCCTGTCTGCTGAGCCTGGAAGCTCCATGCTGCTGGTCCTCATTCCAGTTCAATGGGGATCATTGTCCTGGCTTTTCTCATTAGCAGCAGCAATGAGGATTAGTTTGATGTGGTTTATTCATGAGGTTTAAACACCTTTCCTCTACATGTCCCAACAGGGATGTGCAGCATTGACTTTGCCCTTACTGTATCTTAGTGCTATTCAGAGTAGCACCTATTCCCCAAAACCTCTCTAATGTTTCCCACTCAGCCATCCTCGGTAGCAGGATGCAAAGACCTTTTTGTGCTCTACTGAGGGACAGTGAGTTCATAACAGGAGACCACATCCACCCTCCTGCAGCCCCCTGACCTGTTCTGCTGGAGCTGCGGCTGAGGAAAAGCCAACTCCATTCCTGTGCCCCGGGCTGGAACGTGCCTTGGATGGGTTGAGGTTTCCTCAGGCGTAGGCTTTTCTGAGCTTGTGCAAACGCAGACTTTACAAAAGCTTGTAAATTGCCCACGTTTTCTCAAGGGCAACCACAGGGACATCCCCAGGAAAACGCCTGCTCCAAACCGGGAAAGGCGGTGAGGAATTTCGAAGGAAAAAAGGTTGCTTGAACTGTTTAACTCAGCTGAAGAATGTTATTTTTGCTTCTGTCCTCATCCCAGAAAGGGGCAGGCCATTTGAGAGCGAAATTAAAGAGCAGAGATTGTGGAGGCAGATTGTTCACCTGTAAAATCTCATCTCAAATCATTAAAGTTTGGCCAAGTCGTGTAAACAAGCGGGGGTGAGAAGCGTTCAGCAGCTTTAAAACGCCATGGTTTATTGCAAAGACTCAGAGGCAATTGCATCAGAATCGCAAGTTTGGAAGATTATTGAGGAAATTTATGATTAGAATAGGACCGAATTTCAGTTGCTGCCTTGTGTAAATGCAGATCAGATTGCCTTTCATTTCATGCTCACCCACTATTTTGTTCAGATACCCTATCAGGATATTGTCAAGCATTCAGTGGTAAGAGGTGAACAGCCTGGGTAAAGGATGTGCTATTGGATGCTTATGCCGCTTCTGAGAAACACTCCATAGTTCACTGCCAGCAGTATCTTGGGACTCTTTATCAGGACTGTGATAAGCCAGATAGAGGGCAAAATTCAAAACATATTTGGTATGGACCTCTGAGATCTGCAGCGCTGCGAATCACTGCCAAAGCCACGCTGTCCCAAAACTGACCTGAAGAAACTTCGTGCACGCTTTGGGGAAGTCCTGGAAGTTTGGAATAGCAGAGGTGAGAGGCAGCTTTGCTCTCTGAACAGGCTTTGCTTCTACAGTGAAAGCAAACCATGAAGTTAATATTGGACCCAATGAATTCCCAAATACTCCATTGTTCCTTGCTCTGTTTTTTCCAGTCATTACAATCCTTCTTTTTCCCCCCATGAAAACTGGGTCTGTTCCATTGGTCAAAACAAAGCCGTTCTGTATTGTTCTGACACCAAAAACATAACAATGAAGTGAACTGAAATCACATTTTCTCCAGTGGATTACCGAGAGGCAAATTTAAAACGGTATTCCATATAATACCTCATAATTACAATGGGAATGATGAGCACCCTTAATCATGCCTTGTGGCTGTGTTTGTTAATAAGAAAGCAAAGCAAAGGAGTATTGTGACATTTTTCATATTGTTTTTAATGTAGTCTACAGTTTTCGGGCCAGATTTTAAGATGGAGCAAATAACCTTCATTACCTCCAATATAAATAGGCTGCTCTACACTGGCCAAGCCTCTGACCTTGTTTTGCTTTAAAAAGGCTCTTTCCCCTCACAAAGTCTTGCAGTAGGAAAGGAGAGCGGATCTGTGGGACTCTGGTTCATTTCAGTTGGGAGTCTGTGCATTAATCATAGGTTTGACGCACTAAACATTTCTAATTAACATCCAGCTTAAAACCACATGTGCTTCAGCCCGTGTTCAAACGCTGGGGCTGCACAGGTAAAACCATGAACAGATGGCAGGACATGGCTGAACTGGCAATCAGGCGAGGCATTTGTCCACTTTAAGCAAAGCAGAAGCCAGAGCAGCGGTTGTGATTTAAGGCTGTGTCCCTGGGATGGCAGTGCCCTGGGGATGGGAACGTGTCCCCCTGGTGTCTGCGGTCACAGACCTCTCACCATGCTTAGGTCCTTGTCTGGGGGAGGACAGTGCTCATGGCCAGTGTGGCTTCTGACTGCTGGAGTGGCTGGTAGTGATTTTTCTGGGCAGGGAGAAGGCATTAAGTGGGGTAGCCCAGAGAGGTGCTGGATGCCCCATTCCTGGAAACATTAAAGGTCAGGTTGGACAGGGCTCTGAGCAGCCTGGTCTAATGGAAGATGTGAGACCCCACCTGCTGTACTGTGTTCAGCTCTGGGGCCCCCAACATAAGAACTACTTGGAACTGTTGGAGCAAGTCCATAGGAGGCCACAGAGATGCTGCGAGGGCTGGAGCAGCTCTGCTCTGGAGCCAGGCTGAGAGAGCTGGGCTGGGTCTGCCTGGAGCAGAGAAGGCTCCTGAAGGGGAGACCTGAGAGCAGCTCCAGTGCCTGAAGGGGCTGCAGGAAAGCTGGAGAGGGGCTTTTTATAAGAGCACATAGTGACAGGCCAAGGGGGATGGCTTTAACCTGCCAGAAGGGAGACTGAGATGAGCTCTTAGGCAGAAGCTCTTCCCTGTGAGGGTGCTGAGGCACTGGCACAGGGTGCCCAGAGAAGCTGTGGCTGCCCCATCCCTGGCAGTGTTCAAGGCCAGGTTGGACACAGGGGCTTGAAGCAAGCTGCTCTAGTGGAAGGGGTCCCTGCCTGTGTCAGGGGTTGGGACTGGGTGAGCTTTGAAGTCCTTTCCAACACAAACCATTCTGTGATTTTCTGATTCTCTATGTCCCTGCTCATTGCAGGGCGTTGGACGAGATGACCTTTAAAAGACCCTTCTAAGCCAAATCAGTCTGTGAGTCTGTGAGAGCAGCATCAGCAGGGTTGGGTTTGTTGATGTCTTTTGAATACTGCACATCTTTTCCTCTCTCAACTCACAAAACCAAGATTTGCTGCAGTCAGGCTGGTGGCTTTGCTGGTTGTATGCCTGCCCCTGTGGTGATGTCTGCCCTGTATCCTTTTAGTGCTTTTAGTGCCATTCCTGGAACTACCCAGTCCGGGGAGAAGCATTTGAAAACTGCACATCATTAACATGCTGAAGCAGAGGTAATGTATGTAAAGCATTTGACCTCCGTCTGGCTCCTGTGGCTGGGACAAATTCTGATCTCATTTACAGCAACTCAAATCCAGAGTATCTTCATTAAGCACATGAAGTTTAGTGGAGTTACTGTCAGTTTATACCGCTGTAAATGGGAGATGTCACGAGCAGCCTTTTCCTGACCCAAGGGAAGGAAGTAATGAAGGCAACCTGCAAATGAAAGGATAAACCCAATCCTGACAAAAGGACTTCTGCAGGGGTGTGAAATTTACTGGGAGTTGCTGCCTGCTCAGCATTATTTAAAACCAGTTCACGCTTTTGGTGCTGGAAGTATGGAAATAGGAACCTTACTATAGGCATCGGGGTTTTAAAACATGTCAAAGGCTGTGCAGGGTCTACCTGGAGAAAAGGTTGATTATGGATTGAGAGTAGCTTAAAAATGTTCAAGTATGGAGAAGGGAGAGGTTTTAATTTCTCATTTTTCCCCCTTTTTCCAAGAGGGAAGGAAAGCTGGGGAAGACTTGAAAAAACCCAAACCAGAACAGAAAAGAAGGGGGAAATGAAAACTAGAGCCAGTTTCATGCAAAATTAGTTGGAGGAATTCAATATCCCACGAAACCAACAATTGCCACAGTTCTTTATTCTCTCTCTGCACGTGTAAAACCCCGGTGAAAGATCCACCATGCGTTTCAGTTTGGCTGGTCCCCACATGCACAGTCCAAATCCAACATCTCTACCTATTCTCAGTATTAAAGAGTCGTTTTATTTTTTCCATATATACAGAAAATCCAAAACATCTGGAAAACTGAGGACTTCTTTGTGTGCAGCCTTTGCAGCCTGGATCCAAACAGTCCCCGAGAACCTGTGCTTTCCTGGCAGTGGATGTGGTGGAGAGACCCTATGAACGCAATGAGGAGCCTCATTTGGGTATCGGATGCACCTTGGAGATGTGTTTCCTCATGGCTTTTTCATGGGAGAGAGCCAGCTGTAGTGTCAGCTTTCTCAGCACAAGCATCATTGGTCTGTCACCCGCACGTGTTGGATGTTAATGTATAGAGGATGGATTGTGAAAATATTTAAGGTTCCAGGGAGAGCCTTTATTCATCCTTGCAAGGATGAATAAAAGAGAGGCAAGAAGGGACCTTTAGCTCCGTGGCATCATTTATCCGTATCAGTGGATGTCTGTGTCCTTGGGGTGCGGAGAAGGGAAGAGCTGCTGTGTGAAGAGAGGCAGCTCCTCTCGCTTCATGTGAACCACTCTGGTTTGGGTCCCAGCACTGAGACACACATGGACCCTTCACCTCATCACTGGGCAGCCCCGTCTTGATGGGCACGTGTGGATTGGCAAAACAACCTGCCTTTTCCTTTGAGATGGGGGAATCCTCCTGTGCAGTGAAATGTGGAGAGCGGAATAGAGTGGAGTGATGAGGGCTGAAAGGATCTTTTCTCACTCACCTAAATGTAGATGCCCCAGCTGTCCATGTGGTTCTTTACCTCCTAAGGTATTGCCTGGAGCAAGGAGATATTAGCTCTAAAAGTGCCTGGTTTTTGTCTCCTTTTTCCTCCCAGGCTGTGTCTGTGGGCAGCTACCCTGTGTGTTGATTTTGTCCTCCATGGGTTGTACCACGAGGTTCAGTTTTGGGGCAGGCTGAGTCCTTGGCTGCCCCCTGCGCACTGCTCAGGTCTCATTCCAGAAGTGCTTAAACCCTCTCATTTGTCATTATTAGACTTAATTTGGACAAACCCACCACAGATTAGATCTTTCTTACAGGACCTGGCTGCCAAATAGCTTTAAATCACAAACCAGTTTGTCACTTCACATTCTTAGGAGATCTATGCTGTGCTTTACAACTTGGTAAGCCTGAGGAACACATGCTGGGATTTCCATGCATGCTATTGCTTTCTATGCAGGAGGAAACCCATAGCGGGTGCAAATCTGAGGCTACATTTATTAGGAGGTTCTGGACCTCTTTCTGTATTTCCTTGCAGATCCCAGGTAAGAATTATCCAGCTGAAACTGATGCAGGTTTTCAGGGAGAACTGGGATGTGATGGAAAATACTTCCCAAAGGTAGAAGCTGTTTGTGCTGAGTAACACAATTCCTGTATCCTGTGGAATGCTTTGCTGTGTACTGGTGGAGCGGTGCTCAGTGTGAACAGTGATGGGAGAAGAAGGAAAGGAAACAGCATTATAATCAAGTGTATGGAAATTAGTAGGATTTCACCATATAAACGTTGTTTGGCCGAGTTTCCTCTTGAAAGTGAATTTGGCAAGCCTGGGAGACACTATTACACACAAGTGCTTCTGTTTGCTCCCTCTGCAGCTCTTTGCAGCAGCTGCCAGAGACCTGACAAGCTCTGGACATGGGTAAATTTCTTCCATGTGCTGGTTTGTCAGGTCTTGTACTGCAGAACACATCAGGCACTGGCAGCTGCCCATCTGCAGTGGCTCCTGTGCCATCAGTGAGCTTTAATGTAATGCTCTGAGAAATGAGGTGGGCCTGGGCTGACGAGTCCGTTGTGGTTTTTTTTACCAGGTTGATATAATACACCTCCCCCCACCCCTAATTCATTTTTGCAGTTGTGTTTCTTTATAAGGGAAACAACAGCACAGAATAAATGACAATTTACCAACAGCCTTCCAGTGTTGAGCTGTTACATGCTGGGGGCCTGGAGCAGCCCTCTGTAATGGAGCCAGTGGACTCTTAGAAGAGGAAAGAGGATTCTTCAGCTGAAAGTCAAGCTGGTTTCTGCCTTTGTGGCATGGTTAGTTAACTGACTTCATTAACTACCTGGTAGTGATGAACAGGAAACGACTCTGCCAGTCGGAGTCAGATACGGTCCAGGCTGTATCACTGTATGTATCACTGAATTTATTGGAAGATGCTTTAATGCAAAGTGTATTAGGGACAAGCAAGGCCAAGGTCTTGCTGCACTGCTGCCAGGAGGTCCCATATAGCTCCTGAATTTATGTGAAAGCCACAGCTGCCAGGACTTGGTTTAAGCAGTTATCTCAAGGAAGCGGTTGGCTCTTTCCTGCCTCTCTGGACCAAATCCAAAGCACAAATGAGACTGAAGAAGAATTGGGTGACTGCGACCACTTTTATCATCTTTCTTTTTATGTCCATCTTGTGGATTAGCTCGGGGTAGACAAAGCAGCATGAAGGCCTGAGCCTCTTGGTGTGTGTTGAAGCCACTGTTAGACAGGGCTCTAAGGCTGACTAGCAGCAGACTGAAGAGGCTGAGCTTCTGCTGATACCCAATTAACTGATTATCCCAAAGGGAATTGAAAATGAAGGTTATCTTTCAACTTGTGATGAGCTTCCAAATAAATATTCAACATGCATTTAATAAGACAGTGTTATGCATTATTTAAGTATCAATTGATGGGTAGGAGAAGGAACACTACTGATGCTGAGGTCTGAAAGGCAAGGGAGGAAATCTGGCGAGTGAGTTATTAAAGGAGATTTATATCACTCTTTTAGCTGGATTGTTATTCACACAATAATAATGAACAGAATTTTAGCAAGAATTGTTTCTGCATTTTGGTTGTTTGGGGATTTTTTAGTTTTCAAGCACAAGATGGGCAGATGTACAAAATGAATAGAATATTAGGGAAAAGGGGATGTCAAGGCAAAGATGATTCAGCCTTCAGGATCAGCTATTCTGGGACCAGGGTGTAACTTTGTCCCTTGGAGCCTGGTTCAAAGAGGGTGCTTCATGTCAGGGGCTAAATCTTTTTCCTTGGGCTTGGAGGATTTGATTCTTCTCTTGCTTTTGCTTATCTCAGGATGGACTTTGGGGGCAGAAGCCCTCTCTGAGGAGTGATCTGCTGCTGGGAGACAGTCCATCTCCTAACTGTTAGTGTGAAGTTTTAACGTTGTAGGCACTCAAGGGAAGTTCTGACTGTTGCAGGGTACAGAGCACTAGTATGCCCTGTTCACACTGAGACAGTGTGTACAGCTTGGGGTTCTGGCACGCGCTTCCCAAAGGACCCCGTGTTAGGGATATCTAACGTATCAGACAGCCAGGACCTTTTTTGACCTATGCTTTTCCCTCCCTAATGCTTTCCAGGTTATCTGAAACCTTGATTTGAACTGGTTTTAACTCGTTCCCATCCCTGCCAGAAAGCAGGATTTGGACGAATGCACCGTGGTTTCAACACCATTGAAATGCCATTGAAAGCCTTCTCCTGTGGGATGCCAAGAGCAGGATCAGCCTCACAGTACTGGGAGACACCACTTGGTTAATTAAATTAACTGATCTCTGAGACAGGAGTGGAAACAAAGAGTGAAAGGAGGGGAGTGGGGTTTCTTTCCATTGCATCTCTGCCTTTTCAGGGCTTCATTTGTCAGCTCCTCCTGGCAGCTCAGGGTAGGCTCTGTTTTCCCTGACACCCCGTGGTATTCCAAATATTATTTTATGCATTTCTTCTTTTTAAAAAGGTGCTAAAATAAAAGCAGAGGCTGTGTCCTCCTTGGTGGTACCCCCTTTTCCAGCCCTCTGTTAACAAATTTATTAATCTAGTTGGGATTATTTGTCTTTCCTCTTACCAAATGTTTTTCCCTCCGAAGGAAAAACTCCCAGTGTATTCTTAAAGGCAGGTCAGACCCCAGTGCCTTTTTCCTTGTTGTTTCAGTGTTTGGAAAGAAAACGTAAGGGGTGGGTTTTTTAAAAGGATGCTGTTGAGAAACAAGAACTTGAGTTCAATTTGCCTTTTAATTTTCCACTTTTCCCTGCCTCTTCCTGTGTGCAACATGACCTATTTTCAGTCCACATGCAGTTTCCCAGCCTAATTTATCTAGTACTGCCTATTTGCATTTTCATTACTTTTGAGAAAGATTTTTATCTCCGGTTGATTTGAAAAATCACCTGTTTTATTGGAAATATAAATAATTGTCAAATGTTCTGGCTGATTTTTATGGAGATTTGCTCGAAAGCCTTTAGTTTGCATCTAAGATTTTGATGCTGCCTTTAATTCTGTGCACATCGTTGTATTTCTCAATATCTTTAAATGATCTCAAGCAAACCAGCTCAGAAGTAGAACTCTGAGTAATTGATTCTTTTTTTTCCTTTTCCTTTTGGTTGTTAAATTAAAAAATGTTGCTGAGTTTCTTTCTGATCACACTAAGAGGAAGATTGTTCAGCAAAATGGATAGGAGACCCTAACCCTTAGCTTGATTCATTTTGCTTCAGCTGCGTGCTCTGGAACCATTTAAATCCCTCTTTAAAAATGAAATGCTGATGATTTTTGGAAACAAATGTACTCAGGAAGGAAAAATTTAAACACGAAGTAAAAACATTTTATTCTCTTCCCAGATATGCCCGTTTTTTCTCCCTTAGAGAAGTTATGGCTTCTTTCTTAGCATGTAGTAGTTTACCCATGGGATGGTTCCCATCCATCGTTACTGCAGGTCCCTAAAAATTCAGCAGGAAAAAGATGCCTCTGGAAGGTGGTTCAGTCCTTCTGCATTTCTCTAAAAACCATAGGGTAACTCTTCTGAATGATGTTCTGTCATGTATTTAAGGTCAAAGGAGACGAGCCTGGGCCTGCGGATGTACTCCGTTAAGTGCAGCCTGACTTGTAAAGTGTTAAACAGGCTCCCTTGCATGTTTAGGGTGTAAATGTATTGCGTTGTACAGCGGAGGCATTGGGTGACAGTGGGGTTCATGAGTTAAAGGCATTAGCATCAAGAACAGTATGTAGATTAGTTGATATTAACAACCACATTCATTTAGATGAAGTTGATGAGTCAGCAGAGGAGTTGTACCAGCGACCTTGGATGGGGATAGGAGAGGTCATAGTGTGGAATATGGTAAGCCTGTTGAGGCTTTTGATGCTTTTAAGGTGATACAGGTATGTATTAATGCCAATGTTTCATTAAAATTCAAGCAGGTTCATGCCACCCTCTTAAGCAGATCCGTTTTGCTATTTCTGATGGATACCCTAAAATCCCACATAGGGTTTTGTCTGGTGCAGGCAGTTCAGGAGTGGGTGAGCTGATCCTTGCAGGAAATATTTAGAGACTGAGGTAGTCCAAAGCATGATGGAAAACATTCAAACACAAGGTGTGTTTTCATCACGGGATCTTTGTGTGTCTGCGAAATACAAGTTTGCTGCTTATTTTGGAGGGAGGGCTAACGGTGTTTTAATTATTCCTGAGCATGTTAAGCTGACTCAGTGTAATGTAATTAATAAGGCCATCTTCCATTAGGGGACACTGGTAAGAGCTGTTGCTAATTACTTTATAGGTATTGGAGCAGTGCTGCTGAAACAGGAGCCCTCAGTGCCCAGAAGATGGTGTTGGAAGATGCTGATTCTCCACAAGCTTTGTGTAGTTTCTGTTACTGCTGCAGAAACTGCTGCTGGTGATGGAGCTGCTGCTGCCTGCCCAGAGCACTGCCCCCAGGGGACTTCATTGGCTCAAGGAGCAGCTATTTCCTCACACCAACATAACACACTCTCCGCTGCCAGTGTTTCCTTTGGTCATGCTGGGACCTCTGAGGACAGCCTGGGCTCAAGCCATTGCTCCCAAGTGAGGATGGATGTGCTTGATGGACAGTTTTGAGCGGCATGAATGAGACTGGAAGGTCAGTGCTGGAAACCTCATCCAGAGAGAACTGAAATGTGGTACAGGATGTTGGACATAGAGATCGGTGCTGGCTTCCCTCCGTGTCAAACACAAGGGAAAATGCAAGTAAGTAAATGCAGTTCCTTAAAGTTTTATGAACTTTCCCCAACTTCCCCATAATTGAACTTATGAGTGGAGAACTTATGGAAGAGACTCTTTATTATTCCCTCATCCATTTGTTTAGAGGTATAGACATGAGAGTGCTGGAAACATCTAAAGCCTTATCTAGCCTGACCTGCTGAATAGCAGACTATAAAATGTTGTCCATTAACCTCACCACTGAGCCCACTAACTCATTTCTGGCTAAAACATCTCTTCTGCTCTTGGCCTGAATAGACCATGTGGTGGGTAATCCACCATTTCCCTTAACAGCTTCTTTTGGTGGCAAGACTGCCTCTCCGTTTAAAGCAGTAATTATCCCTGCTGCTCCTGTCATGGATCTGATCCATGGTTCACTGTAGCTTGCAGCCTGGAGTCATGAAGGTCAGCACTAAGCTGGAAGCTTGCTGTAGGTTAGGAGGGAGATGGTTTGAGTACAGGGGATGATATGTAGGAAGCCTGAGGTGTAAGGTTCAGGTCTCAGCAGTATGACCATGTTTTGAGCGGCAGAATCATAGAGCCCCCGACTGGTTTGTGTTGGAAGGAACCTTAAAGATCATCCAGTTCCAACACCTTCCACTAGAGCAGCTTGCTCCAAGCCCCTGTGTCCAACCTGGCCTTGAACACTGCCAGGGATGGGGCAGCCACAGCTTCTCTGGGCACCCTGTGCCAGCGCCTCAGCAGCCTCACAGGGAAGAGCTTCTGCCTAAGAGCTCATCTCAGTCTCCCCTCTGGCAGGTTAAAGCCATTCCCCTTGGCCTGTCCCTACAGGCCCTTGTCAGAAGTCCCTTTTAGAGCCACCAATAAACCCTTTAAGTTTGGGGTTTATTGGCGGCTCAGTGAGGGCTCAGGCCAGAACCAGTGCTGCTGTCATGGGGAGTTGCAGGGGTGTCAGCAGAGCTGGATGAGGTCCCTGGGGCATTGCTGGAGCTCTGCTCTCTGCTTCAGCTGTGCACAGCATCAGGACTGACTCAGCAGGTTCCTGCTGGGTTGCCTTGGTCAAACTTGATTTGAAACTACAGTGTTTCCCCTTGCCTTGCCTGGCTGCAGCCCTTTTCTGTCTTTGTTATCACAAGCCCTGAATTGACTCATAGCATCATTCAGCTCCATGTTTATCTGCTTCCTTGGGTCCATAACTACAGCTGCTGCTGAGACAGCAAGGCATGGTTTGGGAGACCACCAGTGTAGCCCGTGGGGAAACACTGAACCCCCCCTGCATCAGGATGTGCTTTCTGCAGTGACTGTGTGAGTCAATGGGTACATTTGCCTTTCTCTGGACTGAGCAAATACGAGGTGCATCCTGTTCCACGCTGCCTGAGCAAGCAGCAGCAGCAGCCCGCTGGCTCCAGCAAGGTGGGCCATAATGCGCTGGGGAAAAACTGGGGGTGAATGTTGTGAGAGGCAGCTGGGGGCTGGCTGCTGAGCAGCTTTGCATCGACCATCTCTGTTTGCAGAGTGTGTGTTTTCAGAGCTTGTCATTTCGAAGGGCATTGATTTTAATGTGTTTTCTTTGGATGGTGGTTTGACAGCCGAGGAATCAGCTCGGAGAAGGAACGGAGTTTCACCTCAGCGTGCCTTGACTGGAAGCTCTGGCTGTCAGTGGTACCCAGAGAGATTTCTGTTGATGAAAACCTCCCGTGCAAGTGCTGAAATAAAGAGCCATTTGTTTGCAGAGCTGTTGTCTTCCCCATGGGCTGGTGCCACTTTGAGTGAAACCATCTCAAACAGCACACGCAAGTGTCACGGACATTGCACAGCACCATGGCAAAGAACAGACTCCAGAGTGCACTGAGGAGAGATTGCCAGATACTCGTGAGCTGATGGATGAGTGACATCAGGAAATGTTCACCACTGACTGCTTGCAGAAGCCTTTGAGGAGCCCTGGAGCTGTGGTTTCCTTCCTTATGAAACACCCAGTTTCTACCAGGTCAGTTCGCATCTGGGGCAGTTTCAGTGGGTAATGCTCAATGGCAAAGCACAGTTTATGACCCTACAAAGGGCATGGTGGCTTTTGTTCTCCCCTTGGATACATGTTGGAGGATACCTCAACTGTAATGGGGTGAGGCAAGATCTGGAATGAGAGGCAGTCTTAAAGAGCTTGGTCTATATCTTGGTCTTCTCTTGCTGAAGAGAAAGTTTGGAGGCACTGTGATCATGGTAGGTGATTCCCTGCACCAAGAGTAGATTTCTGATGTGAAACATATATATAAGAAGATCCAGTGGATGGATGTTGAAGTTAGGTCAGAAATAAGACAAGTGGGGAGCAGCATGGTGATTACCCAGTGGAGCAGCTGACCAAGGCAAGGGGGAAATTCATTCTAGCTTGAATGCTTCACCTTGAATGGAAGGAATACTCTAGTTCAGCTGTGTGTGAGCTGGGTAACGTTATACACTGATGGGAGAAACAAAGTGAAGAGTGGTGTCCTGGATCTGCTCACCCACTGGGCAGCTTTCCCTTGTGTTCCTGGGCCCGTTTCACCTGAGTCATTTCACCATTGGAAGGCAGGAGCTGCTCTGGGCTCTGCACCTTTTTAGTTACTTTAATGACAATGCAGAGGGCTGGGTCTGTGCTCCTTGAATGGAGAGGGCTGGTTTCTGTCACACGAACAATTCAGAGCACTTGAGGTTGATGCTATAAGTAGAGACATTTGGCCTCTCTCCCACATGATGGGGATAGGTGGGGGAAACACAGATATGTGTGTACTGTGAGGGTGGTAAGACACTGGCACTGGTTGCCCAGAGAAGCTGTGGCTGCCCCATCCCTGGCAGTGTTCAAGGCCAGGGTTATTTCTGACTCGTGTGTTCAACCATTTTTCTTTAAACCATGATTGGGTTTTAGACAAGCAAACAAAAATACCACTTTGAAACAAAACAGTGAAAAGTCTGGCTCTGAAAATTGGCAAAATGACCTGTTTGTCAGCTCTGTGCCAGGCATCACCTTCTCTTTCCCCCATCTGTCTTTGTGTTGCAGTCTGCTTATAGCTGCTGCTGAAGACCTCAGTGCAGCCAAGGCAGTGATGCTCTCAAGGGGATCGATGCCATGGTTTATATTGCATGCTTGTCAAGGCTGTAGTGAAGCTCTGTAGCTTCTGAGTGTGGGCAGTGCTGGGGGGCAATGCAGGGGCTATCAGTGCATCCAACAGTTGTATACACACGTGTTTGATGGGAACAAATGTTGGGTTTGTGTGACAGGTCTGTCCACAGCCCCATTGCAGTTGTATGAGGCAGCAAAGCTGCACACCCAGGACCAAAAGCCATTTCTATACAGCTTGTGTAGTGTTTTTCTCCTGAAGGCCTTAGCTATGATAAGGCAAGGTGGAATGGGGCATAAATCACAATCAAATAGCTATGGTCTGTTGCTGCGTTTTCCCTCTTTGTGATACTCCTCTCAGTTCATCAGTTTTATAGCTGGGGTTTGGAACAGCTCTGTGCCTGATTGTTGCTAGAAGTTGCAGATCTCTGTTAATGTGGGGCAGCTGCTGTGGCTGTCTCAGTGTTCCTGGGCTGCAGGTAAAGGGGATTTGGATAGCATCGTTCCATCTAAGGGGCTGTCTTGTTAGTTCTGGTATGCTGGATGACTCCTGGGAGCAGTTTTCCTGGGCTAACACAAGGGTTTGTGATAAATCTAAATGAGGCACCCCTGCTATGATGAATTATTTGTTTCTCTAGTGGGATCATGGCTTATGGTGCCCAGGGAGAAGGAGAGGAACCTCAAACCCTGTGTGGAGACAGTGTCCGTGGTTACCTGGCTGTTAACTGCCCAGCTAGAAAACACTGCAGCAGTCCCCTAAAATCCCCAGGATGTTGTCTGCTGTTTGTAAAAGTCAGTGTTTGCCTCCAAAGACAAAGAACTGCTCTTGAATCTGATGCTTTGTGTTAACCTGAGGGATTCTTCCCTCTCCCTGCCTCTTGTGTTAGAAAGGATCCTGGAGGGATTTACAACCAAGTCAAGGTGACAGAGCAGAAGTAAGGCCAACCCGAGCAAACACTCCTATTGCTGGTGTGAGATGGCTCTACCTGAGCACTGGTGCAACTGGGGGGGAGGCTTGGAGAGCACACAGCAGGTTTCCTCTGGGGATCTCCAAAACCGAGCTAAACCTCAAGACCAGAGTTGACCCATTTCCCAAAGGTGTGTTCACCTCAGGCCAGTCCTGCACCTTCACCACCCCCTTCCCCTTCCTTTCCATGTTATGTGTTGGTCTGGGTGCTTTCTTACACCATTTTTGCCGTCAGTAGTAAGCAGGCACATTCCCATATAGGGAGATTTCCAGGTGAGGAGGCATAGGAATCATAAGGCAAATGGGCTTGGAGAGACCTCTGGGAGCTGAGGCTGGTGTAAGTTAACTTGGTTGTTAATTTGCCTTTCTCTCAACAGAGATGGCAAAACTCCTGGGTGCCAGGCACTGCTGTGATGGAAGACAGATCCTGTCAGACGCATCCATGTGGTCTGGTTGGCCAGGGTGCTTACGGGGTAATTTTTAATTCACTAGTGCATAACCTTGATTAAAACATTGGCATGGTTTGTAACTAAAAAAGATCCTAAAAGGTCAGATCTAGAGTGTACCCAAGTCATTAATTGACTGTGGTAGGCTCTGCTTTGAGCCTTGAAGTAACTTCATTTGGGACCTTCTAAAGAGATGGTGTAAATGCTGTGCAGGTAAAACCCAGGTTGGACAAAGGCGATGGGGTGATAAATCCCCAAGGAGAAGAGAACAGGACAGAAGAGGCAGAGCATGTCAGCCCCACCTCCTGCTGCCTGCCACAGATCTACCCACCATGGCAGAGCATCCTGCAGCCATCAGCCTCTGTTTTGCAGTCTCAGCCTCCCAGATGTGAGTGGCGAGATCCCCGTTGTCTTTTGCAGACAGCACTTTGCCCCCCACGCTTTCTAATGCGCAGCTGGATCTTTCCCAGTGATCCCATTAAGGCTTTTGAGGGAACTGCAGGGAAATGATGTTAAGAAGGTAATTACAGGCTAGCCTGGATAGAAAGGCAGGTCAAGAACAATTTGAAGAGTTGGGGGATGACTGCAGTCAGCTGTAGAGGTGTCAGAAGGTCTCTATTCTCTCCAAGGCATTTTCTCACTGCCTCGGATGAAACCTTAGCTGCAGCTCTGTACATGCTCTTCTGGTTTCCAGTATTTCCCTGGCACAGAACCCTCCCCTTGCTCTATGTATACCAGGCACTGGCAGAGCTGGAGTTGCTGAGAACAGTTGGATTATAGGATTTAGAGACAGATGGGACCTTTTTCATTATATTTTTTTATGATTAGCTCACAACATAACATGTGAGGCAGTCACGTATTTCATATTCACACAACAAATTATGCATCTAGTATGAAATAGCTCTTGTTTCCTTCTCTGAAATAGAGTACGGATTTCCATCTGGAATATATAATGTGGTTTCCATATGTACAAACAGACACTTGTTACAAGTATCAACGCAGAAAGAAGGTTTTGGATGATAATGTGCTGTGGAAGTGTCTGTCCAATGAATGCATGAGAGCTGTTGGTTGATTCACAAATCTTAAGGCAGAGACCTAGCTCAAAGGTGGGGTTTAAGCCCAGTAGGATGTGTGAACTGTGTGTCTTCTGGATAAGGATACTGAAGTGAAGACATCCAGGGTTGGAATGGGCTGCAGTGCTTGAGGTCCAGTCTGCCCACACCTCATGAGCAAGAGGTCAGACCTGCTTGTAGATCTAAGAAGTACTTGGTGTCTCTATTTCCAGAGCTCAGCTTAGGTGGATGCTGAGTCTCTGTTTGTGTAGATGGTGTGTCCCGGAGAGTGGGCTCAGGCTCATGCTCTCACTGTTAACCTTCTGCATATAGTGACATGCTCGTAGGTGAAGACAGGGCAGGGCAAGATCACTCATCAGTTACCATCACAGGCAAACAGGCTTGACTTGGGAGGAAACTGATTTATTTGATTACTAATTAAATCAGAGTAGGATAATGAGAAATAAAAGCAAATCTTACGAACACCTTTCCCCACCCCTCCCTTCCTCCCGGTCTCAACTTCACTCCCTATTTCTCTACCTCCTCTCCCCAGCAAATCTGGGGAATGGGGTTATGGTCAGTTCATCACAGGTTGTCTCTGCTGCTCCTTCCTCCTCAGAGGAGGACTCCCCACGCTATTCCCCTTCTCCAGCATAGGGTCTCCTGCATAGGAGACAGTCCTCCATGGGATTCTTCAATGTGAGTCCTTCATATGGGCTGCAGTTAAATGCTCCAGCATGGGGCCCTTCCCCAGGGTGCAGTCCTTCAGGAGCAGGCTGCTCCACAGTGGATCTCCATGGCTGCACAGCCTGCCTCTCACCATGGTCTGTACCACAGGCTGCGGGAGAATCTCCGCTCCCGTGTCTGGAGCACCTCTTCACCTCCTTCCTTACCGGCCTTGGGGTCTGCGGGGCCGTTTCTCCCACATCTCACTCCTCTCTGTGGCTGCAGTTGCTGTAGTGCACTAACTTTTCCCCTCTTCTTAAATACGTTATCCCAGAGGTGCTGCCACTGTTGCTGATGGGCTCAGCCTTTGCCAGCAGTGAGTCCATTTTGCAGCCATCTGGCACTGGCTCCATCAGACATGGAGGAAGCTTCTGGCAGCTTCTCACAGAAGCCACCCCTGTACCCCTCACAGCCACCAAAACCTTGCCATGCAATCCCAATATAGGTGCCTTGCATCAGTGCTGTGCTGAGGCTTTGGAGGAGCTCTGCTTTCATTGCCTCCGAGTCAGACAGACAGTCTGGCCCCGCTACAAGGCAGAGGTGCCCCGCCACCAATTTAACGTCTTAGTTTCTGGTTAGTCTCCATTACACATAGAGCATGTCACAGGTTTCACTTTCTTTTCTTCCTTCAAACTTATCATATCCTCAAAGCCTGTTTCGGAAGGGTGAATGGGTTATTTATTGCACGGGTTTGTGAGTATCTATGGAAATGACATCTGGTCTCCAAATGGAGACCTTCTCCCCCGCTTCAGGTCCTTAAGAGAACCTGACAGTAATTGAGCATTAGTGAAATGTTTCAGGAGGAGCGTCGGGAAGTTCAGAGTGCTATGGGGGGAGTTATAAATCTGGGCTGAATTTGGCTTGAGGAAGAAACCCCATTATAAACTTATTAGCTGCTGACACTGCGCTTCTCTCACCTTGCACAGGATGTAAAGCTCACCTCAACACCATCGCACTGCCTTTCACTTGCACCTGCCTCAAGGTGCTGCTGTCTCAGGCACCACTTTTTGCCTCCCAGGAGATCAGTAGCAGAGATGAAGCGCTGTGTGATGTGCTCCGGCCAGACCTCTGTGTGCTGCTCCTACCGGGGCAAACCTTCCTCCCATTGAGCTGGAGTTTGGGTGGGTGATTCCTGCAGTAAGAACCTTTATAGGTGTAATCAGTGCATCTCCCTTTCAAAGTGATTTGTCCCAACAAAATACTGAAGCCTTGGCTTCGGTTTTATTCAAAGCAGCTTTTGGGTACCTCAGTGGAGACTTTTGTCCTGTTTCATGGTCCTCTGTTCATTATTTGTGTTGTTTCTAATTTGTGTGTCTCAGGAAAGGTTTTTCTTTTCTTTTACTTGTCAGGACAATCGATAGCTTTAGAAATAAACCTGGAGTTTCCAAGCTGGGAATCTTTTAGCACTGGGAAGCTGTTTCTGACATGTCAAATTCTACTCTGATACTGGAATAAGTCGCCTCCAGCTTTCAACCTAAAACTTGATGACTTACCTAAGGAAGTTGAATAGGCTGTTGCTGTGAACAATGATGGGAAATTAGCACTTCCAAGTGGTGGTTCATCTCACCTGATTTACGTCCACCTCTCTGGGGTTAGGGTTGGATGGAGGTGCATGTTTCCATGGTTGTTACAGGTGTCTGGGTGGTGGGTTTGTGCTGGACACCTCACTCAGTTAGTATGTTAGTATGTAAAGTGGCTGATAAAACCTATGGATACCTCAGCTTTGCAATCAATCAATCAATCAATCCATGGTTCTACCAAGACAAATCAGGTCTTCTTGACAATAAAAGGAGAAGAATATGGTGCATCGCTTCCAAAGTGGTGTTTGGGTATCCTGCATTCAGCCAGAATAACTCGGAAACATCTAAGGGCTGTAAAAGTATTGGCCTGAGTGAAAAATACTTTCTTCATCTGCTTTGTGAATCTTGTGAACTTGTGCTTCTACAGTCAGTGGGTACAAAATACTGTTAAGTGAAGGGACCACACATTTAATTAATAGCGTTTGCATGCATCTTAAATAAATCCCTGAAAAAAAGTGACATTTTTAAGGAGATCTCATGATAAAGTTGCTCTGGAGGCAAAGTTGGGCTTCCTGGTTTCACATTTAATTAACTTAGGCTGACTTTTATGGGGCTTTGTGTTATGCATTTTGTTCTTCAGTAAACAAATGGCAGAAAATGAAAGCAGAGCAACTGCCAATGAACAGTAAATTTAATTGGCAAATAATGAGTTGCCATGGGGTGCCGTAGGGTTCTGCAAAGATAATGTTATTTATCTTGGAGAAGTTCCACGTGCATTTGTCAAAATGTGATATATGTGAAGGAAACAAAAGGAAAAATGCATCATTAGATAGGAAAGGGCTATCCCTTGTTCTTCATCCCGAATTTGGGACTGGAGTTTGGTGGAGTGAAAAACTGATTTCCTGCCCTCCGTGGCAGCGCAGTACAATTGCCATCTGATGCATCACTAAGGGAAATGTTGTGTCAGGAAGAGAAGTGACTGGGATTTGTAAGGTCCGGATGAGCAGGAAGGAAGATGAGCATCAATGTCACAGGAGGGGAGAAACACGTGAAATGATCTTAGTTCTTTCATAAAAGGCTGGATGTGAACGCGTGCTCTGGTTTTCACATCTATTTCAAGGGAAATTAAATGTCTGGAAAAGAGGAGAGTGAGCCCTTGAAGAAAGGTGCTGAATTAGGAAAGCAACAAGATGTGTTAATCTTGGGTTAAAAAGATAGATTTGTGCTACAAGGTCTGCTCCTCTTTGTGAAATACTTGAAATCCAGTGTGATTGAGTAACTCTCTGGGCCTTGAGCAGCAAGAGCAAATCAAAGTCTTTGACTGACAGTGAACTGTTCATCCACCTGACAGAGCGAGTGGAGTTACTCTGGATTTTCAACCAAGTAACAGGTCCAAAGCTCAGAGTGCCTGCCTGTGGGAGAAGACAATGTCCTGGGCATCCCAACCCTTCCTGCTAAACTGTGGTCCGTGGATGAGACCTCTTTTCACCCTGCACATGTTTCTTTGATCCCAGATGTATGAAATGTGATGTGTAGCTGCTCCCTTTTGCAACATCTGTTTTCCAAGCACATCATTTCCCAGCAGCTCCCCCTATGCAGCAAAACCCACCTTATTTACAGCCTTCCCATGTGGAGGGCTCAACAGAGCCCAGATTTGGCTGACATTTGCAAGGTTCCTGCTTTTCATTTCTACCCATTCTTGCTTTATTTTTAGCTGTTTTAAAATGACACATGTTTCCGTCTTTTAGGTAATGAGATGCTTTCCACTTAATTCAATCACTAGTTAATTTGATCCTCTATTTAATTTGTTCCAAACGTCTGGAAGCATAGTTCTATATCTTAAGTATATATATATATATATTACATATATAGCTTCCACCCTTTGCTCTGATCATTCTCCTTGCTCTAAACAACCTTTATAATTCAATCTTGGGCTATTGAAACTTGCCATTTAATTAATAAGAAAAGCCCAAATCGAAGCAAGGTAGGAGGAAAAGAAAAGGTTTAAGAGTCCTGGTCATAAAAGACAGCTATGACTGAAAGTTGCATCACGGGGTACCTGCTGTTGGTTAATAACAGTTATGAGCTGTCAGATCTGTGAAGGTGGGGGTGAATTGGTGGGAGCAGCATCTCTTAGAATAATATAAAGAATAAGCGTGAACAGCCCCTTGCGTGGAACAGGATTTGAGGCTCGTTGCGATACAATGGAACATAAAACCTAAGAATGTTGCGTAGCAAAGTTTCATCAGTCACCTCAAGGCCCTTGGAGCTTGGAAATCAGATGGCGAGGGAAGAAGGCTGCTGCAGCCACTGCCAAATCCGTGTTGTCTCCAGCGCTGTCAGGAGCACCCACCGGCACTCCATAAAGCTTTCACTTCCATCCCCAACAGATCCCTGCAAAACCCTCACCCACCCGCTTTAATCAAACACTCACCTCAATGCTCAACCTCTGTGCTGACCTTTCTGGCTTCGGTATCAGCAGATCAGCCCATCTGAGTGTCACATCCAGCTGGTGTTTGGGGAGCGGATCCGCTTTCGGCTTGCAGAGCAATGTGTATGTGTGTGTGCAGGAGGAGCACAGCCAGCCCAGCTCTCCGGCTGCAAGATGAGCAGTTTTACATGATGCTTCCCAGTACTTTGCTTCTGTGATCATCTAACGGGGGCTGCAAAGGCAAGGGAGAGCAGATGTGTTGGGAACCTGGGGCTTTTCAGCCTTTGGGCTGTGTGGATTGTTGGCATGGGGTGGGTTTTCTCATGTCTTGGTCAGAGTAGTGTAGCTGTAGGGCAGCAGAAGTCCTTGTCAATGAATCTACGTGTTATCCTGATAGGAAGCTGCCAAAAATCTTGCCATGTAACTTGCTTATTTTCATGGTGCTTTGCTTGCTGGAAACACTCAGTGTGTGTCTGGGTGTGTTTCCCATGTCCAAGCAGTCACAAGCACCAGGATGCTCCTGCAAGGTGCCAGTTTACGGAGTACCAGGGGATGGAGGAGGCTGATGCCCTCTGGTCTCTGCGAACCAGTTACGGTGTCTGTGGTTTATGTGATGGGATCCATTGCTGTGCCGCAGCATGGAGGTGAGCAGGTCCCTCCATCTCACCAAGCAGTCACCCAGGGAAGCACACCATTAGTGTGAACATCAGCGAAAGGAAACTCCGAACAGAGGAATGAGGCTTTTATGCTCCTTCACAGAAATAAAAACATCATTTATGCTGCTTTCAGCTCTGTTGCTGTTTTTCTGAACCAAAATGCTTCAGCCTTACTTTGTGCCACTCTCTTCAGGGATGATGGCTCCAGGAGAACTCAGGATATCCTAGGGAGGGCAGTCTCAAGGGTGCAGACATCATTCCTGCCTCTGCTACCGCTTTCCCCTGTGGTCTTGGTCATATCACTTCACTGCTGTGATGTGGTTTTGGTGTGCCATGCACAGAGGAGCCCAGGGAAGTTCTTTCTGGCAATTCTAACGCAGCTGGTGGGAGACCCGGCTTCACTGGATGCTTTGCATCCATTTTGTGGTATAACTGGTAACTGGAGAAGTGAACAGGCACAGGATCAATGTCAGAGATTGCCAACAGCGCAGGGAAATGTGCTGAGCAATGCATGTGAATGCCAGCACTTTGGGGCCATTATTCACAAGTGGTCTGTTGCAGTAACAGGTCAGCTCGCTCTCTCCTGGCCTGGTTTTAGCCCTATTTCAGTATGTATTTATTTACTTTGCAGTACATATGCTGTGTCCCTGGGTAGCACAAATGAGCTGCCACTCTCCTAAGCTTCTCTTGCTTCTGCTGTTGCTGTGGTGTTGTGTACTTTGGGAGGCTGGACACCCCGCTGTGGTCTGGGGATCATCCTGTGCCCATCACCACCCTGTGGGGCTCTCCTCTGTCAGTGCAGTGGGGGCAAGAAGAGACTCTCCATAAGGAGCTGCCCTCTGTCTCTCCTGTCTTATCTACCATCACCTGCATCTTAATCCCCCTCCTCTCCCCACCCCATTGGAAAGCAAAGCTAATAGAAAAAGTGGTGCTAATGAACACGACCCCACCACTATTTTATTTCCAATTGGCAGCTCATGCAAGCAGCCCTGTTTTCTGTTCTAATAGAAAAGTTTATGATGTACCAAATTACCCTGTAATAGCCTGTGCTGAGTTGCCTCCTGAAAGGTAAACGGTTTTGATTTTTTTATGATCAGTTATTATTACTTTTTTGCTTATTCTATAAAAAAAAAGAAGGGGTTTGCATGAAAGAGACTCTGAGTTTGCAAACCAGAGCTGCTGGGAGCCACTGAGGACTGCTGCAGGTGTAGGGCTGTACAGCAGCAGGACTGTGGTGGTGGCTGCATCACCTCCCCATCATCTCCCCGGGGCCTGGTACAACCTGCTGCGCTCAGAGATGCTGATGGGTGGAAGGAATTGCTTGGCAGGCACAAAAGGGAGGGTTTTGGGGCATGCAAAGCGTTACTCTGCATGTTGTGGAGTGCCATCTCCTGGCTTGATACGAATTAACTGGGACTCCTGCAGCTCCGTATCATCTGTAGGGAGCCCCAAGCAGCTGCTTCCGCTCCCTTTAGGCTGGAGCCCTGGGAATGATCCAGGGAGGCTGGAGCAGGAGATGGGAGCACTTAATCCAGAGCTGCTCTCCTGTGCTGGCTGGGGAGAGCTCGTTGCCTTTCTCTGAATTTGAGTAGCTGAGCCCTTGAGTAACCCAAGTTGGAAGTGGTACGATTGGGAAGTCCTGTTAGCATTTTCCACTGTATTTTGCAGTGGAGAAGCAGCAGGGAGGCATGGGATGTGATCCAGGGAAGGATTAGGCAGGAAACTTCCCATGGGGATGACATCCACTTTAGTTTATCCAAAATTAGGTGCCTAAATATCTTCTTGGCTCTGAATGAAGGTGACTGCAAAGGACACGCTTAAATCATCTCAATGTCTGCTTGTATTTGTAAAAGTCTGTGATTTGGGTTTGTTTGTAGCTGGACCTGGCTGCTGAACTGGAGACTTAGAAGAACAGGAGCAGAAAAGGTGAAGACCTACCACGTAACAGCTTGTCCTGCCCCCCCAGTAGGTAAGAGTCAATGTTCCTCACCAAGGAGTTGCTGTCCTGTATTGGTCTGAATCAGCTGCTTTCAATCACTGCAGCCATCACATTTCTATCAGCTGCTGTCAATTCTGACAAATCTGACTGCAAAATAGGGACCCATTTACGTGAAAAAGATTTCGACTCGGTCCAGTGAATGCACTTTTCATGTTTTTCATTATGCATATTGTTCCAGTAACGAAAAACTGCAAAATCTGCTGATCTGTTGCTAGTTAGTTCAACACAAAGGGTGTAATGGTGAAAGAACAGTGCTGATTTAGTGAGAACATGATCGTTGTTCGCTCTCCGCTGAAGTGCTCGGTGAAACCTGTGATTAAAAAGGCTGGATAGAATTTTGCAGTAGTTGAAATGGTTGAAAAAGTGACGTTTAAATAGTTCTACCTTTACTATCAAAAGCCACATTTAGAAGGTTTGACCACTGTTGCTGATTCCCATCACTGGGTGAACAGTGTGGGTTTGATGCTGCTGTTCCTTTGCCTGGTAACAGAGCTCCAGAGCTGGCAGCCCCATTGGTGCCTGCTGCTCTGCTCGCTCCCACTCTGGTGTATGCATCCATAAGAGACAGTTCTCCAATCGTTGGAATAAAGGGGGTTTAATGGAGCTATATGTGTATTTATAGTAACTTCTGTTGCTTGCCTGTCTCAACACTGTCACTATGTCTAACAACAAATCGGATTCCAGCTGCACTTATTGGCGCTGATGCCCAGTGGGTTGGTGCCTGTTGCTGGGCACAGGCTCTGGTGGCCCTGGGTGCTGGGACAGTCCCAGGGCTAAGGTATGCTTGGGGATTCTCATGCATGGATGCAGGGTGGGTTGGAAATTGGACCTTGTGTGTCTCTGAGAGGTGACTTAAGAACAGCCAGGATCAGTTCCCAGCATCTGCTTAGAAAGCTTTTGGGGTGGGAGGTGACAGGCTCCTTCTGCCCATCCGTGTATCGGACTATTCCCAGATAACCCATGGAAATCAGTTCTTCCTGGGGAAACTGAAGATCCATTTCATCATGTCTGGTTTGAAAACCCCTGCCCTGGCTGGAGCCACCAACCCACATCTGCCTGGCTCACCTTGGTGGGGATGGGAGGCTGTTGCCCACGTGGGCATCCTCCTTCGCCTCCTTCAGAGGGAGCTTTCCACAGAGCAAAGGCAAGGTGCTCCCCTCCTCCAGGGAGACGAGAGGGACTCACAGCAGAAAGAAACAGGAAACGGATCCTTGGCCTTTTCAAATGTAGTGCTGAGGGTGATGACAGAAAGGGCAATAATTCTCTTGGATTCACTTACTGTCCAGCTTTCGGAGACAAGATTACTCACTTTTTCCCTGTGGATGGGGCAGAAATGAACATCAGGTGTTCTGACATGATTTAGGCACCCCTGCTCTGGCTGCGTAGCACCAGCAAGCATTTTTTTGCAGCTGTAGTTATGCAGTTCCTAAGACAGATCCCCTCCTGGTAGGGAGATGGAGTGGCAGAAAACCCTGCGGCTTCACCAACGACTGCCCGCTTCCAACTCATCTCTTGCCTTAGTTCTTTACACCTACCAGCACCCTGCTTTGGTTTCTTTAAAAGCTGTCTGTTTATGATATGTGGGTGAAATCTGGTCGTGCTGTACTGTTTATTAGTCCAAAACTGAGGTCAGGCAGGTTGGATTTCTTTCCCGAGTGCTTTTATAATATTTGTGTTAGCTGGGCAGCTAAGTGCTGTCAGATGTAGCGGCAATGGAGCTTGCTGCTGTTGAAATTTTTATGGTTTCATGCATTTTACAGCATCACCTGTCAGACTCCAGCAATCATGATGTCACCTGTAGTGGAATATATACATTGGAACAGAGGAGACTGGAGCTAGGGGAGTTCTGCAGTAATCTGGAGCTCTTTTCTCCCCTCCTCCTCTGGTGGAGGCTGGGAGGTCTGAAGGCATGGCAAAGGAAAAGGAGCAGAGCTCTCTTCTCCCCTGGGCTTTGCCCCAGCTGTTCTGCATGATCTGGGCAAAATCGCTGCCTTTGCTCCGGCTGCAGTTTCTCTGCTGCCTCTTTGTTTGGCTGGTTGTGCATTTGGGATATGATCTGTTGGACTCATGGAATGGTTCAGGTTGGAAAGGACCTTAAAATGATCTAGTTTCAATTCCGTGCCAGAGACACCTCACACTAGACCATGTTGCCCAAGGCTCCGTCCAGCCTGGCCTTGAACACTGCCAGGGATGGAGCATTCACCAATTTTTTGGGCAACCTGTGCCAGTGCCTCAGCATCCTCGCAGTAAAGAACTTCTGCCTTATATCTAACCTGAACTTCCCCTGTTTAAGTTTAAACCCATCACCCCTTGTCCTATTGCTACAGTCCCTGATAAAGAGTCCCTCTCCAGCATCCTTGTAGTCCCCTTCAGATATCCCAAGATATGGGAAAGGCTCACTGGGTGCTGGGGAGTCTCCGGTGGCTGTGCTGTAGTCTGGTACTCTGTGTGCAGGATGGAGGTACCAGATGTGGTGGCTGCAGCAGGAGCCATGGGTACTGGCAATGGTGGACAGGAGGAAAAGTGGCTTCACCAGGCAAGTCTTCAATCATTTATGAAGGGAGCAATGGGATGGGACTTGTTCTCTGTGAGTAAACAAGGACGACACATCTGGGGTACCCTCTGCCTGCTGCTCACCGGGCTGTGGCTAGTGCTGGTTTCACCATGCTCAGCTCCCTTCTCCTGGGCGGCATTTGGTCTCTGTTGAGTTTTAGTGTTGTTGCAGTTCTGACTGCAGTCAATTTACAGCAAGAGTGGAGCACCAGGGCTTGTTGAGTTGGTCAAAGCCCAGCAGAGGTTTGAGCTGCATGGCTGTAGGCAGGAGGACTCACTGTGTTCCCAGCATCGGGCACCGGGGTGGATGCAACCCTGCCTGTTGCATGTCGTACCCTCAGATCACCCTTGATCCGCATGCTCCACTGAAAGAGGGGTTCAGCGATCAATGAGAAGATTCACCAACAGGTCTAATAGTGACTGTGATCTGTGTTGTTGGAAGAAGGAAGATGATTGTTGTTTCCTGGTTCTCACTGGGGAAGTCTTTTCCCTGCAAACACTACCTTAATGAAGTATCAAATGAGCATTAAGATGGTATTCTGTGTGGCTTAACAACACCAAATGAAGACGTGTAGCCCTACTGCTGAGCTGTAAACCCTCAGTAAAAAGGGCTTAAGAACACACTGATCAGGTTTTAAGAGCTCTGTAACTGATACGCAGCTTATGCTATCGTTAGGCCTCAATAAATCTGTTTCTAATAATCGCTGTTTACAGAGGTTTCGCAACTATGCCAGAGGTACAGATCTGTTACCTTGTGGTCCAGCCTCAATAAATGTGTTTTTAATAATCAATTGGTACTTCAATAATAAACAAGAATTGCTTTATTAGATATGAATTTGAACATGTTCTGCATTTCAGTTGTACTGAAATCACCCTCTTTTTGGTTTTACTCTGAAGCAGCTTATACTGACCAGCCGTTGGTACCAGCATGCACCAAACGTTACTGCTCCTTACAGAGCATCGCTGACTTTGCCTGATTTATAACTCATGACAGTATTTCAGTGCTTTTTTTCTCCCATAGCCTAAGCAGTCTATCAGTTGCTTCCAAGCAATCTTCCTAGGAGAAATGCTGCAGTCCCTTTTATGGATCATTAACTGGAAATGAACTTGGGACCTGCAGATATAAACAGGCTGCCTGCTGCCATCCGACCTAGCAGACCAACACTTTTAATTGACAGTGCAAGTAATAGTGGTGTGGGACTCTAATCTTTTACAGAACACTCAATAAATGAAGAGGAAAGTTGATTTCTTGCAGTGCCACTGAGAAAGCTTTATTGTTTTTCAGGGTCTGCGTCTCAACCCAGGTCTTCAGAGCCAGGTTCTCCTGTGGCACAGACATCCCAACTCATCCGCTACTGACTGCCCTCCCATGCCCAAGCTTTCTTCCCAGGGCTGGTTCAGGATTCTGTTGAGCATGGTTGAGTGTGGTGACATATCCCTGGGCTTCAAGAGGCCAGTCCTGGACAGGAGGTGAGTAATACAAGTGTTATCTATGGTTCACATCACTCTATCCAAGCACCCATCTTGCATCTTGAAACTTCTCTAATGTGAGATCTTTACAATCTTGTGTACCATCATAGAATCATGGAATGGTTTGGGTTGGAAAGGGCCTTAAGATCATCCAGTTCCAACCCCCTGCCATAGGCAGGGACGCCTCACCCTACACCATGCCACCCCAAGGCTCTGTCCAACCTGGCCTTGAAATGCTTGGGAATATTCTGCACTCCTGAGATACAGTTCCTGTGCCTGCACAGGAGAGAAACAGGTACTGCTCATTCAGCACCTTCCACTTCCATTGCACTGGAGGAAAGCTTTGAATCCCAATCCCATCCCCGCCTTCTCAAATGACCTTTCAGCGCTGGGGCAGACCACACTCCTCTCCCCTAACCAGGACCTTAGTGGCTCTGAGGTGGGATGATCGCCCACTTTGCCACCCCACACAGCTCAGCCCAGCGAGGGGAGGAAGCGTGCTGCAGCTGGGGCACCCCGCGGGTGCCAGACCCCGCTCAGCAATGAGAACCGTATGTGCGCGCCGGCGCTCCTCGCGTATGGCGAATGTCACATCGGATTAAGGCACATCAAGCCATAACGGGTGCAGAGTTCGATGCCTTTAATTAGTCCAGTCAAAGGCAGGAATTCCCCTCTGCCGGGTGAGTCTGCTCCCATGACAAGAAGATTAGCAGCCTTGGCTTGTGAGCGTTGAACTCCGAGTTTTCCATCCCGGTTGCAGTTTTCTCTTCCTCACACTGGGAGCTTTGAGGGGCTGGTTTCATTCCAGGAGGGCAGGGGTCAAAGCACTTTAGTAATGGCAGGGAGCCCTGTCCTCGGCGTGTCTTTGGGCAAATCTGCTCCCTCCTGGACTCTGGGTTGAGCGTTTTGTGCCTGTCTGGACCTAACAAGGAACCTAGGAGTGCACCAAGAACTCCCCGGGGAATGCCAGCACCAAAAGTGGTGTCTGGTGGACATCAGCTGGCCCAGAGTGTTGATAAGTGCTGTATTGAACAGACCAAAGGGCAGAAATCCTTCTGTCTGGCAGTCCGTGCCAGCCATGGGCTGCTTGGGAGGATGCTTGTTGCCATGCTTCATCTGTGTAAAGCAGTTGGTAGGTGGCTGTGTTTGAGCAGTGCCATGTTGCCCTTTGTCTCTGCTTCTGGTCAGTCCTTTTCAACCACCTCAGGGCTATAAATGTGTATGGGCAGTGCTAAAATCCAGCACTGTAGGGCCAGAAACCCACCAAGAGCTACTCTGAGCTCCTGATGCATTTTTACCATGGCTGTTTATGGAGTTTTTTATTGCATTCAGCTCTAGGTCCCCAATATAAGGACGTGGATCGGCTCAAGTGAGCCCAGAGGAGGCTGAGAGCTGGGGTTGTTCAGCCTGGAGGGGAGAGCACCTTAGAGCAGCTCCCAGTGCCTAAAGGGGCTACAAGAAACCTGGAGAAGGACTAGCACATAGTGAAAGGCCAAGGGGAACGGCTTTAACCTGCCAGAGGGGAGACTGAGATGAGCTCTTAGGCAGAAGCTCTTCCCTGTGAGGGTGCTGAGGCGCTGGCACAGGGTGCCCAGAGAAGCTGTGGCTGCCCCATCCCTGGCAGTGTTCAAGGCCAGGTTGGACACAGGGGCTTGGAGCAAGCTGCTCTAGTGGAAGGTGTCCCTGCCTGTGGCAGGGGTTGGAACTGGATGAGCTTTAAGGTCCCTTCTAACCCAAACCATTCTATGTCTTCTGCAGTTGCCTGACAGCAAGTATTGGCTGTGGTGAACATGGATAAAGTCTTGAATACCTGTGATGTGGTCTAAATGGTCTAAAATGTCTATTTCTAGGATGCTGTTGAAGTGCTCAACCTATGTGGTGTTCTAGTTTGTATTTTCTTACGCACATTAAGATTTCTTTTGCCATTATATGTCACCCCATTACTATAGTTAATACAATTAGAGGGGAAATATCTTAATTCCATATTTGTCTCCTTTTTCTATCCATTTGGTTTAAGCTAAGCTCTACAAGAGCTTGAGTTCATTGCTTCTTTGTCAGAGCTGTAGAAGGTTTTTGTGCCTGACTGCTTGTCCATTTCCTCAGCTCGGTGCAATATTCCTCCCTGCACTCTCTGAGATCCTGAGATTTTTTTCTCTTGCCACAGCAAAACTGTTCAACTTTTAACTTAAATGGATCTTTACTTTGGTAACTTCATGCTGCCTCCTCTGGAAACGAGTCCTGTGCTTGCATGCAACTTCACATTATCTTTACATGGAAGTGGGTCAAAGGTCTGGTTGGCAAAGTGTATTCCTGACATCTGTAGATAAGAATAAGCAGTTTGGGAGTATTCTAAATACTGTGGAAACATGTGAGAACTGGAGCTGCTTGGGTTATTGTTGGATTAGCTGCAGCAAACTGAGATGTCTGGGTAGAATTCTGTATCAGAGATAGCGTGATCATATGGCACAGCAGAAGTTAAGATATTCTTGGAGTTTTGAGATCAGGATCTCAGCTGATAGAAGCATAAATCACTGAGACCAGTAAGATCTTTCTCATAGCCGTGAAGGTGAGATAAGCACAGGCTGCAGCTGTTTGTTAGTGAAGTTGCAGAAAGCAGAGTGGTTCTGTGTACAGTGCCCCTTGTTTCGGTTATTTTGGGTTAGCTAATAACCCAAATCCCAAGTTCTTTAAGCTGGGGGTCCTCATGTGTCCTGTAGCCATGGGCAGGGAGAGGGGATATGAACATGGCCATGACTGATGCTTCCTGCCTGCGAAGGCGGCTCCGTCTGCAATAGTCAGGATCTAAGATTTAAGGTCAGGCAGGATGAATCATTTTCAGAGGCTGTCAGGTTTCCAAGTCACCCCTATCCTGGTTATTGCCCCTCCTAATTAATGGCCACTGTGCTATGCTGGATCCTTTGGTTGGAACAGTATTTTCCTAACAAATTACTCTGTGGTGCACCTGGGATGCAGTGATTTATGAGACAGATTTGCATGAAGGATACACGCTGCATATATAAGGGGAAATCCTACTCGGGCTGTTCTGCTGTGAGCTGGAAGGGGCTGTGCTGGACTGGGGAGCAAGGCAGTGAAATCCCACTCAAGCCATGCGGCCATCACCCATGGGCTCAGTGTTTAGTCAGGTGCAGCCCAGCTCGTGTCCACAACCCTTGTGTTATCTTACCTTAAAGAAAGCTTTCCTGGGACGTGTCAGAAGGAAAGGCCGTGGCTCAGACACCACGAAAGGGAAGTTTATTTAAGTAATTACCAATGAGGCAGTGCCTGCTTCCTGGGAATTAATGACTGGTGGGGTTTTGACGGCCTTTGCATGGTCCTCAAGAAGCGACCCAAGCCGATGGCTTGATGGCGCGTAGGGAAGTGCGAACACACGTAGGGGTGTGATAGGTGGGTGACACTTGTTTCGGTGGCTCTTGGGAGAGCAGCTCAGCAGAACAGAGCACAGATTCTTGCACAGCCTCGGGGGAATGCCTTGGCTTATTTAATTGCAGTGATTTTGAGCTGACTTCTCAAAAGGTGTTTGGAAAGCTCGGCTTTAATATCCTCTGCCCTGGTCAGAGGGAGGTAGCCTTGGTTCTCCTCCAGCCCCTGAGCTCCAGGAGACCCGTGCTGGTTTAGTGAAGAAGAGGATTTGGCTTGCTGCTTCTGGACACTGATCTTGTTTGGTTTCCACAGCGCGTTACTGCTTCTCTTGTGTTCTTGTGGAAGTTGCTTGGGTTTGTTCCTCTTCCCTTTTCAGCCCTGTATGAAAAACCACTGAGCTTTCTAGTACTGTAATTGCCATCATTATTAATAATACCTTTAAATTATTCTATTCAGCCTTTCTACAGTGCTTTCCTGACCATCATCTTTGCTCTTTGCCTTCCTTCAGTGTCCTGAGGAAACTTGCAGCTTCTAGAAGTTATGCCAAGGAAGGACAGGGAGCTTGGCTCTGATATTTATGCATTTTCCCTAAGCAGCCCTTACCAGCTGGTGGAGAAGTGATGGGCCTTCTATTGCCCAGAATGGGGAAGTAAAGGCCCCAGAACACCAGAAGTATCTAGTCTGAATTCCTCCCTTCTACCATGCTGCTTGAGGCTTCCTGCCAGCAGCTGGGTTGGTGATGGTGGTGGTGCCAAGGAGTGGCTGGGATGGGGTATCAATAGCCATGACCTTGGGTGGAGGGAGGGTTGCACTGGGTTTAAGGTCTGTCCCAAGGACACCAGCACTTTCAGAAGGCAATTCCAGAGCAGTTTGTCAAAAGCTCTGGTTTCTATAAAGTCCAGGGTGCCAGACCTGGACACCTGAGGTGAGGTGGAACACAGGCAGATCTGGGCAGGGTTTGCTGGTGGAGCCCAGCTTATGTTTCACTGGCAGGTGTTGGAAACCAGGGCATTTCTGTGACTCTTTAAGTGAAAAATGAGCATTTTCTGATGAATTGTAATGAAAATTTCCAGCTAACTCTCAACCCAGGCTTTCCTTTCACCTAGCCCCTTTCTCCTCTCCCCTTGCTCCCTATGGTTCTGCCCAGCCTGCAGGATGCTGAGCATTGGAGCTGGGGAATTGTTAGTGATCAGCGTGCCCTAAATGCCAGCAGCAGATGCAATAAGGGACTGTTCCTTCCCACTTGAAATGCCTGTTGTGTTTGCCAGGCAGCCAACACTGTAACCTCATTCTGACTATTTAAAAAGACTTTTTAAAGGTTTTGAATGGTTTCTGGCTCATTCTGTAGCAATAAAAACACAGTGCCTGAGAGTCAGACGTTCGGGACCTTAACCAAGTAACTAAATACAAAGATACTTGGAAGCGTTGTCGAGTGCTTAGGAACAAGGTCATTACACTGGCCCTTACACCGTCGTTTGCACGCCCATGATCACTGTTCTGGGCTCTATCTGGTGACATTTGGGGTTACTGTGGAACAAAGAAATAGTGTAGGGATTTGCAGAATGAGAATCCCACTTGCTGTGGGGCGGTGGAGCAACTGTGTGAGGAAAACAGGCTAAAGAAGGCAAGTGAGGTGAGGAGTTTCCTTCTCATCCTGCTGCACAGAGACAGGACATCAAACATCGCTCGTCTCATCTGGTTTTGTGAGGATAGGTTTCATCTTGTCCCTTCAGATGACTCTTCTGAAGGACACACTACGAGCTCTTTTCTCTCCTGCCGTGGGTAGGATGGCACCAGGGCTTGCTTCCTGCTCTTTCTGCAACAGTTGTTCAGGTCTGAGGGTGTCAAACTCCTCTGTTAGGGGAATCCAGCTCTTTGGATGGAAAGTACCAAACATGGCATGTGTTGATGTTGTTTTCTCTAGGCATCTGCTCTTTTTTGGGTTGAAGACAGGACAGTGAGGTAGGTGGAGCTTTGGTGTGACAGTTTGGTCATCCTTCCGATGTTAGGTTGAGTGGAAATGGTGCATGTTGGCTGTTATCCTGGAAGAGGGTGAGATAGTGAGCACTCACGTTACTAGGACTGGAAGCTGTGGCTACCTGGGTGAACCCACCCATCAGGTACATTTCTGCAGGTCCCACAAGATGCACAGGCTTGTCTGATGCTGCTTGAAACCAGCACCCAATGCACAGGAGGAGCTATCAGCCCTGGCCACCACAATACTTCTTCATGCTTGTTTGCCTACCTTGGTGATAACACACGGCATCCACATCATCCTTGCACACAGGATCCCATGACAGCTTGTGTTGCCTCCATCTCAGTTCTCTTGGTCTGGGAACGGTGCTTACTCCCATGAGACCCTGAAGAAAGAGCCCAGCAGCTTTAGTTAGAGTCTGCAGGACCCAATTTAGGTTCCCAGTCCCCAGCGTGGTTCTTGCTCTGACACCAGCATCATGAGAGCCTTGGGTGGTCACAGAGGTCATCAAAGTGACTTGCTGGAAGGTGATTTTCCTCCAAGTGACTGAGCACACAGTGTACGTGCAGATCACGGTGCCCGGTTTGCCAGATGGCTCCTGGCATCGGATCAGGGCTTTTCCAGGCAGCAGGGAAGAATGTAGTGGGAAAGGCTGATAAATGGTCTGTGAAGATTTGTCTGGTACCGTTTTGGTCCTCTGGGAGCAAGGACCTGATTGCAGATCAAATGTCTGATCTTTTGCTGGCATAAATCAGCAGAACTCCACCAAAGTTAATGGTGGTGTGCTGATTTACACCCAAAATCATTCATTTGCTCTGTCTCGTGTCCATTTTTTCTCCTCTCCTTGGATTAGAAACCAAGTCTGTAAAGCTAATATGGTCCCTGCAGCGGTATAACTTCCACTGAGTGTTTGCCTGAAGAGGTTAAAAGCCCTATAAACTGCTTTACATTCTCTAATAATAGAATACAGATGCAAAGGGGAAGGATTTGATGGTCAATTAATGCAGAAACTATCCAGTGCTTTGCATAGGTCCTACTGCCTGGCTTTGAAATACAATGCCCAATTAAAACCTTACCCAGAACTATACAGAAATTAAGAAAAGGGATAATACACTGCAGCACTCTCGGTAGCATGCTGCAGTTTTCAGGGTGCCTCTGAGCTGTTCCTTATAAACCCTTGGGTTTCTCTGGGTGCTTCCAACTACAGCTGCTCCTGGAGAAGAGCTGGGAAGTGGCATTCAGCTGGCGATGCTGCAGAGAGGGTTATTTTACAGAGGAAAAGAGGAGGAGGAGAGTAAGGAAAGTGTTGTCAATCCCTCGTGCATTCTTCTGTAAGGAAAATGATGGTTACTGGAAATGTTCTGCCCTTCGGCTGGGTTATCCCATGCCGGGCCAGGCAGTGCCTGCAGAGGCGCCCTGGGGATGGGGTGGGCAGACACAGCCTCAGCATATTCCAGGAACTCACTTTGCACTTGGGTTGAGTACCACTTGCTCCAGCTCTTCAGGATGGAACGTATTGATGAGCTGTCAGGATGTCTCCACATGTGATGATGGCTCCAAAGGAAGGGTGCAGTTCCTTTGCTTATTTGTTGGAGCAAGAGAGGTTGGGGCTGCAGTAGCATGGATGGGATCTGGATTTAATAGTCCAGAAGCTGGAATGAAAGCCCTCCTCTTCCAGTAGTCCACAGCACAAGTAGGAGCTGAAAGGGGAGAAGGCAGTGTGGGCAGCAAGGAGCACCGGCAGTAATTAATCAGGGTAACAGCCAACCCCTTCTTGGCTCTGGAGCTTACTCACTGGCAAAAGACAGCAATGTGGAAATATATCACCTTATTCTAAGGGCTGTAGTAATTTACTTACCATACAGAGCCACAGAGAGGTGGGAAAGCAAGGCTCTGCATCCCTGAGGTACCTGGAGACACTTCCTGCAGCACTGAGCCTAAGGACATGGGCTGCCTTAGCCCTGCTGGGCTGCCAGATTGTCTGGACTGAGCCTGCTCCTTGGTCAACTCTTGTCTGCATTAATCAGGCAGAAGGGATGGGGATCACATCACTGACCTTCACCACCGATAACCTGGGTAGCTCATACAGCCCTTCGATCTGAGCCTGTGTGCTCAGAGACTATCTCTTCAAGGAAAATGAGTGCATTCAATAGTAGAGATCCAAGGAAGGCCACTTCCTCTCTTGGCAGGGTCTCCTTCCATGTGCACAGAGCAAACTGGTAATTGAGCCAAACCAGTGGCTTGAACAGGGATTCATGGTGGTGGCTTCCCCTGGGCCTGAGCAGGAGGCATGGCAAGTCCATCTGTGAGGCATCAAAACCCTGATGGCAGCTCAGCGTGTCTTGTTATTCTCTCACTGCCTCTCTTTGCTCCCTTTCATGGTTTTGTAAAGAGGACTGGAATATACAAAGTCTTCAAAGCAACTAATAGAATAAATCTATCACAGATGGCCTAGAGCCTGTTGGGGATGGGGGGGGTCTTCCAGGTGGGTCTTCAAGTCCAGTTTAGATTGAAGGTTTTGGTGTGTTTCTCTCTGGGCTCATGCACCTTCCTCAAACCCTGGGTTTAGTCCCAGCTGTGTAAAATCTCAGCACAGATTGCCAAGGTCAAGGGGAATTGCCTGAGTTTGGGAAACTAAAACTGAATGAATGGAGCATGATATGAAAGCATAATGGAGCTGATTTTTTTTATTGCAGGAAGGCTTCTCGACACCATTCTGACAGCATAAAGGGTCATTTACATCTATTTTAAGCAATGTAAAAGCTTGATCCTCATTTACACATGTTGAAAAGAAAATATAATATGTACCGAGACTAAGCCCTTTCCTACTGCCAAAGTGATGGAAAGAGACTTTAGTGTAAATAAGGTTCAGGCCTGTTTTCAGTTTCAGTGCCACGAACGTGCCGGTGCAGATGCAGGAAAGATGCCAAATGTATTTATTTTGGCCTGCTGGGGTGTTTCTTCAGTTTTCTGTCTGCAGAAGAAAGTGAATGCACACGTTTTAGCTCTGCCTTCCACGAGAGCCACTGGAAGTGTCACTTCCCCCCTCTCAGCAGGGCCCGAGGGTGCTGTCCCAAAGGCCACCGCACAGAGGATGCTCTTGTTGGACAGGACCTGGGGGACCGGTGGCTGCTGAATGGGCACCTTTGTGGTGCGGGTTGTGAGTTCTCTGTTTCCAGCTGCTACGCTGCTCCCAAGGACTCTGCAGCAGCTTTAAACCAAGCAGAAACCAAAGATGCACAAGCTGACAAACTCTGTTTGTGTCAACTAAAGAAAAGCAGCTCTCTGCCGGCTGCCGGAAATGGGCTCCAGACCTTCTCCTGGGCTGGAGGAGACACGGAGTAACTGCTCAAAGATGTGAGTAGTTCCCTAAACAGGATGATGATGACAATTACAGGCTGATAGGGGCTCAGTATTTACATCTCCTTAACTAGTCTGACTTTAAACCCAATCAGAGTCCCACAGAGCGTTGCTCTTCCCCTTCAATGTTCTCCATTGAAGGAGACTGTGATTTATCATGGGGCACAGGGGCAAGTGGCTGATACTCCACAGAGGTTCAATAATACGGACCATCTGCACGCAGAGTGTGATGCAGCCTCTCCCCATCCTTTTTTCTCTCCACGTAGGACAAGGGGCAGCCTAGATCTAAAGGGAGGTGCAATTTTAAGCAGGGCTGACGTGCCTCTGTGCCAGCGTGGGACGGATTAGAATTAGTTTCTGCTAATTTGCTCCACATGGAGCTTTCAGTTTGAATTCTGTCTCCTGAATTAACAGGCAGACCACCCTCTTGGTATCCTGACTGCTGGATTTCCCCCTGTGAGGGAAGATTTCCTCATCCATCCCACTTCTGCTGTCATTCAGGCAGTGTCGTACTCGTTGATCCAAGGGAAGGGGTGTCTGTAGCTGTGGGTGTTCCTGGGACCCCTGAGTGGATTCAGACCTGGACAGTCATTTCAGAAAACAGGGAACCTTTGGGAGCAGGGTGGATGCATAGTCCAGTGATTATTACCTCCCATTTTCTTTTGTTCCTGTCTGAATCCCAGATTGTTCCTGTTCAGGAGGCAGTTCTTGGTGTCATTGCTCTTACCAGAGGAACCAAAATAAGTCTTGTCAGAAGAGATCCAGGGCTGATTTCATGAGCCTATAGGGATGCTGGAGGGGGACTCTTCGTTAGAGACTGTAGTGAAAGGACAAGGCGTAACGGGTTAAAAATTAAACAGGGGAAGTTTAGATTGGATATAAGGAGGAAATTCTTTCCTGTTAGGGTGGTGAGGCACTGGAATGGGTTGCCCAGAGAGGTTGTGAATGCTCCATCCCTGGCAGTGCTCAAGACCAGGTTGGACGAGGCCTGATTTAGCGTTAGGTGTCCCTGCCCATGGCAGGGGGGCTGGAACTAGATGATCTAAAGGTCCTTTCCAACCCAAACCATTCTGTGATTCTATGAAACCAGCTGTTTCTGCAGAGTGGTATCAGAAGAGGTCCTATGGCAGTTCTGCTAATGAAGACCACAGCCTCTATAGCTAGGCCAGACCCATTGGACTGAAAAAGCCAAAGGAGGGTGTTGCACTTGCACTGCAGAGACACCAAAGGTTCATAGTGAGACGTGGAGAATACCTGCTCATCCCATGAACTGATGGGGTCCATCTGCTGCCCTGTGCAAAGGGCTGCACAGGGTGTATTTTGTGGGGTTTCACTCAGTCCAAGGAAGATGCTCTAAGTCAGATGGTTCCTTTGGGAGGACTCGGAACCAGGCTTGCACTGGGGGGGTTCTCCCTAAAGTTCAGCCTCCATGTGCCACTTCTCAGGCCCATCCAGCCGAATTATTCATCCCCGTGTCACTTGCTGAAATTTACTGTTAACCATCAGAAGGAAGAGCCAGTCACTGGGCTGGCCTTGGCCAGATCTGGTTTGATTGTTTCACCCTTCTCAGGATGTGTTATACCCTGTGTGCCTTTGCATGGGTTGCTTCAGTATCTCTGTGGTTAGGTTCCCACCTGAAAAATGATCTTACTGTAATAACAGTCCCCGTCATGTCCACAGCACCCTGGGTAATTCTTAGCTATGTAATTTCTCAACAAAGGTCTGGACATTTCCAGTAGCTTCTGAGTCATTAAGAACCTGTTTACTTGGAGCCATAACTGTTCCTGGCAAATTATACTGAGATCATGGAGGACTTCTAGGAGCTCCTTAGACATTCAGGACCCCCATAAAACCTCGAGTAGCACAGCCCTTGAACCAAAGACTTGCTGCCCATAATAGGAGGCAGAACGAGGGTCAGTGTTGAGCAGTGCTGGGTACTTTGAGCCCAGGCAGTTGGGTACACAGCGGTGGTGTGAAACCAAAGTATTGCCACTAAGTGCCCTGAGTCCCCGTACCATGTGTAAATCTGGAGCACCTTCAGTGGGTGTGAATGAATGAACTCAGATGAATAAAGCTAAAGATCCTTTTATAGGGTTTTCCCATTTGCCTGAGAACCAGTCACATTTCTTTCTGCTTGAACTTTCAGAGGGCTCAGTATTTCATCCTTGCTTTTAAAGATTTGTGTTACGTTTTGATCCCAGCCCCAGTGTAAGAGCTAACTTTGTGCTCCTGGGTTCTAACTATAATGAATGGTGTTTTGTGTGCTAACTGTAGTGATGTGTTTGCAGGCAAAGGCTGGGGAAAGGAGGAGGAACAGAGTTTCTCTGTTTGGGCTGTTCCAAGCCGGTGTGTTGCTGAGTCCTTCCTGGTTATGGTCTATGTGAAATCTCAGCAGTGCACCTGCAGGGGTTTCATAAAACCATCCCCAAATTTATTGCACTTTTTCAGCCAAGAAAGACTATCTCAAAAGGTTCTACCTCAGAAGGCTTCATTCTGTCTTTACCAAGCTGTCTTACTTCTCTTGGGTATTTCAGAACAGGTGCCTTAGCCACTTACCCACATTTAATGTCTCAAAAGCCTTTTTCACAGCCCCCAGATGAAACTAGACAAACCTGATGAAATATTTGATTTGATGTCTACGCATCTTTAAAACTTGCTTTTATTTGGAGTGGGGTGAAGTGATATCTGTGCCTTTTTGTTCAGGGCAACCTGACGTTGGGTACCAGAGAAGCAAAGGAATCATTCATTCACTTAGTTCTGGGGCTTCCCTCTTTCCCAGTGTGGCCTTCAGTGCCTTTACCTGTGTGTGCCCTTCCTGCTGATTTTCATTGCATACTCTTGAAGTCATCAGTGCAGACTTTCTCATGTGAACCTGGGTGTTTATTGCTCTTCCATGATAACTGGCAGCAGGCATTCCCATACAATGGGTCCAGAACAGCTCTGTCTTGGCATAAGACTGTTTCCCCTGTGGTTTTCCCTTTTTCCTGCCTGCTGGAGATAAGATGGAAACGTGCCTCTTGTGTACTTTGTCCTGTATCGTATGCAAGAGATGGGAATGCTCCTTGGGAAGAGGAGGAAAGCAAGCAGGTCAGCTGCAGAGCACCCATCTGTAGTACACTGATGGGTGCTCAGAGGGCTCTGGGCACAGTTGTGTTGGACAAAGGCATGGAGAGAGCTGAGTCCTGGGGATGGCTCTCATTGGAAATGCGGCAAGAGCCACCATGCTTCATCTACATGTCCTGTTCTTCCCAGACTTCTTGTAAGAAGCAGATTTGGAGGTGTTTCCAGCAGGATTGCTTGGCTGATACGGTCCATTCCCTGTGTCTTATCTGGACCTGGCCTTGTGCCCGAGCTTGATGTCACCAAGCTGAGATTACTGCCCCAAAAAGGCTGCTCTGGGGCTCTGGACTGCTCCAGAGAGTAAAAATGTGGCTGGGAAATGGTAATATGTGACCTGCATCCTGTTCTGGTAGTGTCACAGGCTGTCTGCTGAATGTCCCTCTACCTCCCTTCTCCATTGTTAACTGAGCAGCGTAACGCTTCTTTTGTTTGTTTTTCAGAGCACAAACAACTCCTGCAGGCTGGAAAGCCTTTCCCAGTAATTCCCAAACACAGAAATATGTGCCTGCAATGTGGCGCTTTTTAGAATGGCATCCACTCAGATGGTGGAGGATCCATCACAGCCCGGGGTGACTAATTCCAATGGCTCATTACTCTTCCAATTACAAACTGGCACCTTCCTTGCAGTTTGAATTTGTCTAGTTCTGGCTTCCAGCCATTGGATGTTGATATGGCTTTGTCTGTTAGATTAAAGAGAGTTCTGCTGTAAGAGATCTCTTTAGTAAGTGTTCTTTATTGTTAATAAGATACTTCTTCATCTTCTTTTTGGTAAGCTAAATTATTAAGCACCTTAACAAGTATCTCAGTGTAAGCAGCTCCTCTCCATCCCACAGTTCTCCAACTGTACTTGCAGTTCCCTCCTGAAGTCCTACTTGGGTACCTTTGGTTGCTTGGTAACCCCATGATGCAGTTTGAGACGTCTGGGTGGAACTGACCCATCTGCAGAGGCGCTAGGTGCAGGTATCTGTGTTTAGGCGCCTGAATCGAGCCCTCCGATTCCAGAAGAAGGGGGTAAAATCCATCTCCCCAAACTTGAGCCACCCACAGGTTTAGCAGTAGACCAAACCTGTCACCTAGTCTCTGGAGTACACCTTGCTTAGTCCAAGTGCTTATGTGGCTTTCTGGTAACTCAGCCAACACTCACTAAGCTGCAGTTGCCCAGAAGGTGACTCTGGCATAAGGTGCCTGTTCTGCTGCCCATGGTCTGGCTTGAGGTCCTCCTGGAGGACAGCTTGGCAAGCTCATGATGGAGACCCGTGCCCTGCTTTGCCAGTAACATTTAGCAGAGTTAGGGTGTTGTTGCTGATTATTGTGACCTCAGGGACAGAGAACACTGTTGTTTGGTTCCAGGTATCTTAGAACTTGGCCTAGTCTTTGTGTTGGGATGCAGATGTTGGCAGGGAACTTTGAAGAAGAGCCATCAGCCGTGTTCTGCACTGTTATGTCTGTCTGAGGGACACCTGAAGAATGCTTTCCTCGTGGCTCTTCAGAATGTGCTGACTGGAGATGGTGTTCTTTAATGATGGTTTAAAACTGTTTAACAGTATGCTGGCTTTTCTTAGTGTAATTTGGGTTTATAGACAGTGACTGATCATGTGCCAGGAGTTTTATTATGGACAACAGATCTCATTCAAGCAACAGCAGGGACCAAATACCCATTGTTTAACCTCACTACTTAGAACAACGTTGATGACTCCAGGCATACCAGATGGAACCTACCATCCCATTCTGCTCTATATGAATGATCAGCAAGTGATGGGCTGCAGAATTCCTTGTGCACTGTGCTGTGTAGGAGCTTCTTTCAGGCCTCTGCTGTTTAATACAGGAGGTCTTTGATGCAGTTTCTGGTGAGGTGGCCACCATGGGGCTTCCTATCGAGTCTTTGCCACCATGCAGCTGTTAGAGTGCAGCAGCAGAGCAGAGTAACTTGTTTCATGGGACCATATTCTTCTCTGTACCAAAGGTGTTTTCAGTTGATCCAACCTTAGGGATCCGTTTGGGGGCTGTGAATTGAGGGCTTCAGGAGATGCCTCCTTTGTGCACTGTTGATAAACTGATCCTTCACCACCTTGGCCCAAGGCTCGGGAGGATGTTTTGGAGGAACTCTGCTTGCAAGCTCTCATTTCATGAGCAGCCAAGCTCTGTGGAGCGTATTCAGTGAACGCACAACTAAATGGGACATGAACAGCCTGATCACGGCAGGGTAAAACACCCAGATTCATTGCTCAGGTGAGAAGGAAGCGTGGCAAAGCACTGAGAGCCTGAGAGAACAAGCATGAGTGTGTATAATCCATGGTGTGAAACCAATGCTATAAATAACGGGCTGATGGAAACCAGATCTGTTCTGCGTATGCATCCCGTTTCTACTCCAAAGCAAGAAACTTGTTTGCAGTGAAACGCTCATACATGGCCATGCTTTGGCCTCTGTTCCTTCCCCTAAGGCATGTGCTGGTCCTCCTGAGACCTTTAAAAGGAGGTTCTGGGTGTGACCCACGAAAGGAATGTGCAGATCGCGTGAAAGGTTTCCTATCAGCGACTGCATGCCAGGGGAGGCCAGCACCAGGCATTTTATAATAGAAATGATCTTTCTCACTTGTTCCTCCCTGCCCATATTTTACAAAAGAGGAATGCTGGGAGCCAAACGAACTCTTCTGAGGGCAGAAGATGACTGTAAAGATAAGCACTGCTGATATAAACACCCAGGGCTCTGCTGTTAATATTTGGGACTTTGGTCTCTTCAAGCTGCCAGTCAGAGAAGGCAGGGATTGCCATATATAAATGTCCTCAGTGCTAAATCCTACTGTGAGCCATCGGAGTAAATAGGTTCGTTTTTCTTTTACCTTGTATTCATATAAATCACTGCGGCCAGTGGAATTCAGCCTGCGTAAGGCCAGTGGGAGTGGTGGTACCTTTGGGTTCAGGGAGCATAAAGAGAGCTGAATTTTGGCTACCAGTTTTCAGGGAGTTAAATAGAAGGAAGCATATTCCCCAAGGCAAACAGCAGAGACCCATTTGGAATAAATCTGCTTGCTGGCTGCACTCCTCACTCTGGCAGTCAGCTCATTGACGATTCCAGCCAAGTTTTGCACTATGGTCAGCTTTAACTAATAAAGATCTAGCATGGTACCTTGCTAATCTCATTAGATGGAGAGGTATGTTTTGGTAGAGATTTCTGGGGGAGGAGAAAGGCAGAAATACGTTTAGCAAGTTGAGCTCAAGCCATTTCAGTCGTGTTTTTTAGCAGCATGTATATATGTGTATACATAGCATACACAGAGATATATATGTGTGCTTCTGCTCACTGTTTCTGCTTAAATCGCCCACTAAAAATAGTGGTGCCAGAGGCTTCAGTTACCAGTCCCCAGGGATAACGGCATTCTAGGCTATAGGGACTTAGAAACTCCAATAGTGTCATTGCTCATGGCTGGGTACTAATCCACAGAGGTCCTTGTACCTTGTTTGGAGTTAGACATACAGAACCCCCCCATCAAAATCCAGGAGGAGCTGTGATGCTAAAGCTTGCTAATTCCAGTGCCTTGCCCAGTGCCTCATTGTCAGGTTTATTTCCAGTGATGCCAATGGATATTCTCCCCTCAATGAACTAGGCTTTAAAAATACCAAGAATTGGGCCAGTGTTAATAAACAGCAGTTCTTTCACTTGGCCTATGAAGCATCACCCCATCCTGCTGAGCCAAGCTCCTCGCAGGAGGGGAGAAAGGGGAAAACCTGGTTCTCTCTCCTTGTCTTTTTGGGTCTGTCTTAGCTTTGAAGCACTGTGCGGATCGAGGGGCTTTTGACACTGGGACCCATCAGCAGGCTTTGCTCTACCCTCTTTCCTGGTGGTGGTTTCAAACCAGGACCTGGACTGAACACATCATCGCTGTCCACCACATTCAGATGCTGTAACTAATGCAAAGAGGGAACTGCACTGATGTCGTGGGATACACTTGATTAACCAATTGGTCAAGGTGGTAGCGCAGAGCCTTTGTTGCCCCTTATAAGGTTGTTCCTTCCCCTTCCTCGTGTCACAACAAGGACGTTGTTGTGCTTTGCTGAATCCTTCCTTGCTTGGGGCCAGTCATTTATCAAAAGAGATTTCCATCTTGGACTAATAATTCATCTCTTATTGCAGCCCTCCCTGCTCCAAGGGCCCATTTGTTTCCCCTTATCACAGTCTCATTATTTGGTAAAGGAAAATCTTGGACTTTCTTGGGACCAGTGTCTGTGGTTTTAGGAGAACCTGGCTCCCAGGTGGGGCTGTGCTTGTGAGCGTGGGAGAGGGCTTTCTAAGGGGGTCAGAGCCCATCCGTGGGACTGCTCCTATGGAAGGGGAGGATGGAGCAGGAATCCAGTGGGTTCAACATGAAATGCAAAGTCTCTTTCTTTGGCTTTAACTTTCCCTTTGTGCGTTTTTCACAGCCCGATGCTCCCACGTGCCTCACACCTACTCATCTCCCAGCACTCCCTTTCTCACACACAAGGCACGCTCACACTCTCACACATACTAATAAGAAATCCTGTAAATGAAGTTTTTTGGTCTTTCCCCACCCCCGTCCTGGAAAACTGGGAACAAAAAAAAAGGAAGGGTTTGTGTTTGGTCATACTTGGCCAGTGCTGGGATTAGAGAAGGGAGGATGGGTGGATGGATGAACAGATAGTAATCACAGCAGTGTAATTAATAATAATGACAGCGAGGCATCCTGCTCCTATTAATAGTGCATGCACAGCTTTAATCAGCTCTATCCACCATCCGGCAGGAGACTCCAGCTAAATCAATTGCTAGTTTCTATCCGAAAGGTTGTTCTGACAGATTGATGGAGGGATCCCCCTGGTTCTTCCTTTTAAAAAAGGAGAAAATATGAATTTATTCTTAATTTCTGCATCTTTATCTGACCCACGATGATATCTTTGTTTTATTCAGTGACCCCAGTGCAGCTCTGAGGCATTGGAGAACGTGTCAGGGAGTTCCCCACTTCCCTCTCCCCTGGCTGAGCATCCTCTTCTCCTTGGTCTGCTGTGATTAGGTGCAGTGTGAAGCTCTGAGATGGCCCTAGACGTCCAAGCTGGGGAGAGAACTGTTAATAAGGGCAGCAGGACTGTCTGTAGCTACTGTGCCACTGCTGTCTCTGTACTGTGCTCATCGCTTTACAAAGCTCTTTGGAGTCACCTGGAACATGAGAGGTGCTCTACAAAAGTCAGAGTCCATCTCAGTCTGTCTTGCAGCCATTCCTCTGCTCGGAAAGCAGCAATAAATTCAGCTGGGCTGGTAAGGGCTACTTCAGAGATATTCTTTAAAGAGAAGTTCTAAAATCTCATTGCTTTATTAAGCCTATCATACGTATGGGTTGCCAATTGATGTATTACATGCAAAAGATACAGCAAATATAATAATACCCTTTCCCAGCATTTCATTTTGAAGCCACATTTACCTGAAGCGACCTGCTCCCAGTAAATATTTCACAGGTTTCTCCTCCACAAATGCACTTACAACTTATGAAGCACACACAAATGTTTTAATTCTGACAAAATGAGCATCTTTCATGCACCAGGCTCTATTCAGCACATAGTTTTGCAGCTAAATGGCTTTCTGATTATCATGTCCCGGGATATTACTTCAACTGAAGTGATATGAAATGTCATTAAAAAGTAATGTTCCCCTGCTTTGACAATCGTATTAGTAAACACTGGAGGCTCTGCAGGTTATATGTCAGGCGGGCCGACACTAATGGGTTTATTAACATATACAGTAGCACTTTGTCAAACCTCCTTGTTAATCTAAATTTGCAGGTGACAAAAAGAAAGGGTGGGGGAACAAGATGATATTTAAATACTGGTTAGGTTGGCCTGTAAGTAAAAGAAGCCAGGAAACCCCAAGCAAGGTCAGCTGCTCCCTGGGCTGCTTCTGTGCTTCATCCAGTCCTCACTGGGTTGGTTTTCTCCCAGCTGATGGGGAGCACAGACACCCATCCTGGGGAATAACCAGTGCAATGCATGGCAAAGGGCACAAGTGGATTTGATTCAGGGTTGGGGGTGTATAGCTGCATCCCCACCTGAGCCAGCAGCCTTACAGTACGGGAACAGCCAGGGCTGGAGACTGCTGGGCACTGGGGGGAAGTCCAGGGGACCTGAGTAGCAAATATGGACTTATGGAGTCACAGGGACAAGTGAGTTATCAGAAGGACATCAGGGTTCCAGGGACAAGGTATTTCTGCCACCTATAAACTATTTACTGGGGAGGATTCAGGCAGTGTCGCCGTGTATCCTGGGCATGGCAGTGAATAACAGGGCTGTGTGGCTTTTTAGAGGTGATGGAGAGCTTGAGACCAAATTTCCCCCAGGATTTGGGCAGAGGAAGGATGGACATCTGAGCTTGAAGAGGGGATGTGCTCTGCTGATGTCCCTAAAGGATGTGATAGGAATGGAGGGGGAATTTCAGTTGCTGCTGCTGGGTTAACTGATGCTGAGCCCAGCCCAGGCAGTACCTGGGCAGCAGGGGGTCACCCCACTGCTTGGGGGGGGGGGGGGCTCTGGCACCTCTGCAAAAGCCCCTGTAGTGGTAGTGGTGGTGTTGACACCAGGCAGTGGGTCTGGCTCCTGGTGAGCAGCACTGAGGCACAAGCTGTGCTGTCACTGCTCCCCGTAGCACTGATGGAGAGCTGAATTTGGCCTGCAGAGACTTATTTACCCAGCAGTTCCAAATGCTTCCCCTTGGGATGCTAAGTACCTGTTCCCAGTTTTGTTCAAATGGCTCCATCTGCTCCATGAGGCAGCGCTTCCAGCAGGTACCACACAGAGGTGGAGGTGCAGAGCAAGAGAAACGGGGCTGTGAGGAGCTGCCCAAGGGGATATTCAGGGAAAACCAGTTTCCACGTGGGAAATGAATTGCATCCCTGCATCCGCTGCCTCTTCCTCCTGGCTGGCAAGACTGGAGGGGTGAGTAACAGTGGACCTTTGTGTAGTGAAGCAGGTTTCAGGGCTGCACAGATGCCTGGTTTGCTCTGATGCTGGAGAGGTGGCACTGGGGAGGTGGTTCAGTCTGCCCATAGGAATAGCACTGTGCCCTTGGGCAACCCTACAACCTTAAGGACAGCACCGAGTTTGGGATAGAAGAGACATCTGAGGTTTCAAGTTACAGAAGGCAAACCCACCTCTGTCTCCTCAATTATCCTGGCTCAGAGACCCACAAGCTGTTTAAAACCATCTCCTGAGCCAGCTGAGAAGGGAAGCCAGATGCTGAAATTTGGGCACGTGGTTAGAGTTGGAGCCCCAGGGACACATGAAGCCTGGAGGGATCTGCTGGCACCTCTGGGTGCTCCAGCACATGCTGAGTCTTGGCTTCTGGGATCTGTATTTTTTACCCTGCAGAATGGGATGATAATGGCCCTATGTGTTGTACGGATGTTCTGAAGCAGCAATTCCCTTTCTCCCTCTGAAAAAACAACAGGACTTGATGAAGCTGTTTGAAGGGGCCATTGACTGGGGGGTCCTGAGGCTGTGTCCATCTTTTGGCTCTGCATTAGGGGATAGCAGAGTCGGGTGTTTCCTCGTGCCAGCTCCGTGTTTGCTATAGGGTAAGTGAAGTCAGTGACTTGCTGTGGTTTTTATTTTGGGAGCTGGGAAGTGTAAGTACAGTGGGACCTATTCTTGTCCGAATGACTAAGCCTCGCCAGCCCGGAGCTCTTCATCTTGGCAAACAGATGGTGCGTGGAGGAAAAGCGATGCTATTCCCTGCACTGAAAGGCCTTTTCTTTCTGGAGCGGTGCCTTAAAGCTACAATGGTTTGGTTTGTTGGGCTGAGCTGTACCGGGTGTTCAGGTGCCTTTTGGGGAGGGACACAAAACGGGACAGGGTCATCGGGACAGCAGCCTCGGGTGGACCCATCGTCCGTGGGTGTAAGTTTGTCTCATGGGAATGTGAAGAGCTCAGATGTGAGGCAGAACAGCCGGGCTCAGGGATGCTTTCGGGCATGCTAAGGAGCATCACTACTCGGTCCAAGAGGGAGCTTCTCTTCCTGGAACCACTCAAAGCCCCATGTGCCCTGGAGCTTGGCAGGTTCCTGGTCCTGGTTGCTGTTTCTGACCAGTTCTCATCATTTTGGGAACTGGAAGCCTGAGACTGAATTACCAAGCTGAGATTGCAGCTGGGCCCATGGCATGTGTGTCCTTTGCAGACAGGCGTAGGGCTGCTGATGCCCTCACAACTGCACGCTGCAGTTTCCACCCAGGCTGGCAAACCCACCTATTCCTTCCGCTGCCTGGCAGCAGCACTTTGAGATCTGCAGCCATTGTCTTCACCCTTTGAGCTGCTCCAGCAGCAGGCAGAGCTGATGCTCTGGGCAAACTGGGTGTAGCACAGAGAAATCCCAGAGCAGAGTGGGGAACATCACCCCAGAGAGCATCTCCTCCCCTGCTCCTCTTACTCCAGCTCCTCCTGCATTCTTCTCTGCACCACCTCTTATGACTTCAGAAATAAGCTGGTTCTGCTGCTGTGACACATGTACCTGTGACAGAGGAACTGGCATTATAATCCTGGGAGTGGATCCTGTCAATCTGCTGGTTTCTGCTTCATTGGCAGATAATTACAGTGTGGAGAGAGAAAGTATTTGCTAAAAGCAGAAGCTTAATGGAGTTTATAAAGGATGCTTTGTCTAGGCAGCTATTGGAATAAATAAAACTCAGCTTGGGCTCCATAAAGGTCTGCAGAGCTTGAAGTCTGGGTTCTATAGAGTGTTGCCAGGCTGGGAATCTGGGGCTGGCATTCACAATTCCTGTCCGATACTCCATGGAGAGCTGTGGGATGCAAAGGGTAACAAGGAGCATCCCAGTTCACATGAAACTCAGAGCCAAAAGGGCACAACCAGTCCTGGTGCCAGCCAAGGAGTTTGATTGCTGGCACAGGACTCTACAACGATCTGATCCGTGTTTTGCAAAAGCACTGCAAACTCCCAGAGGCTTTCTATTCTGGGGGCTCATTTTTATGATGAGCTGCTGGGTGCATTTGTCTTCATTGGAGCTCTTCGAGCTTTAAAGGTCAGCAAGACTTGGCAGCAAAGCGCTCTGGAGACGAAGAGGGGGTGATGGATTTTCAATGCCACTCTGTCAGCCCTGATCCCATTCCCGGTGCCCAGGTGGGATGTGAGCACAGCTGACCTGCACCCACCCAGCCCAATATAGCCATGGCCCCAAAGGTGCTCGCTTGGTGCACAGGGAGCCGCTGCCTGTGTTTGCGGTATGATGCTTGTGAGCTTTGAATTGCAATATAACATGAAGGCAATGGGAACTAAAGAGCTGCTGAATTGGTGCTTTACTTGGGGAGGATGTTCCTGCTCTTGTCTTTTCCTTCTTTCCTCCAGTAGCTGCAGTGTTAAAAAATGAGTTTAAGAACAGGGAGGAAGGGCCTGGAGGCATTGGGTTAGAAAACAAGTACAGGAAGAGTGAGAAAAGGAGTTACTTGGGGAGTAGTTACTTGCTTTGAGATCCAACTTCTTCATTTTCTCTGATGTTTTTTGGTTTGGTTTCGGTAAGGAAATGGGGCTGAAAAATCATTTTCTCAAAATATCCCCTCTTTTCTTTGTTTAAAAACTTCAGACCAACTTCTGGTGTGCTCAGGATAGAGGTCACTATTTAATAACCTGGGTATGTTAAAACCCTGAGATTTCGCGGCTCCTGCACTAGTCCATCTGCCAAGCGGAGAGCGTTTCTTGACCTTTTAAAGCAAGCCAGAGATAATGAACCATTTGGACTGCAGGATGCCCAGGCTGCTTGGAATCAAATCAGTGTGGCTGTGAAGTTTGGAGAGGAACAAATGTACAGCTCCGAGCCAGCAGCGCGGGCTGAGAGTTCCCAGTGAGCTCCGACTGCAGTCACAGCCATCAACTCCTATAACAGTTAATAAATCAGAGGACATGGGCAGGGTGAGGTGTAAGGCTTCACAGGGGCTTGAGGAAGTGTCTTCAAAGGTCCAGAGAGGGAGGATTCAATTGGCTGTCATTGGATTTGAGCTTGTAACTAGTGAATTTTTTCCCCTCCTTCAAAAATCTCATCAGCTCTTGAGAAACGCAACTGCTGAAGAGGCTGATGCTTGTTGGGCGAGCTGGATGTCAGAAGCTGCTTTCCCTGCTGTTGGCAATGTGAGGTGTGGGACACGCGTGCTCCACTATGGATGTAAAAGATGTTTCTTTTGGCTGTATTTTCTCTGGTGAGTTTTTGTTCCCTGTAAATGGAAACCTGGGATATTGCAGGTTTTCATGGGTGCTATCCCAGGTCAGGTGTCCTGCCTTAGGTCAGAAATGTTCCCTGGTGAGCACCACTGGCCTGTCTTCATGAAAGGGCCCTTCTGCATCCCAGACAATGTGGCTGGGGAGTGCAGAGCGAGCACCCAAACCATCCTTCCTGTGGCCCATCACAGCAGCACTTCAGATGGGCGTCTCCTGACCTGGCACCGAGTCCAGTCCCTGCTGGTCTCTGAGGGCTCCTATAGAGAGCAAGAGGACTCTGGTTCTCTGGTCCATTCTGGAGGCCAGCAGATGTTCATGGATGATCCTAGCTATGGGTTGTTCATAGATGATCCTTTCTGCATTTGGCTCATCAGGTCTCCCCCACTGCCTGGGGGATTGCACCAGGCTGTGATTTTCCTGCCTTCTGCATGTGGTCACTCAAGGCGGTGCTCTCTGCTTTGCCTAAGTGGCTGTGCCCTGTTCACCCGCTGGCTGAGTTACTCTGTCCCTTTTCCTTGCCTTTTCCATGCCTTTGCCATGGTATTTCCATCTTTGCAGCACAGTTACACCAAGCTCCTGCCTTGGTTCTTCTCTTGTTCTGCCTGCTGCAGCTGGATGACGTTCCCAGTCCGCACATGGGATTCAGCACACGTGTGCAAACCTGGCACAGCAGCTTTGCTTCCATGACCTCCTTTCCATCACATCCAACGTGCTCTGTGGTTCCAGCAGAAAGGATGTAAAAAGCCTTTTGGGTGGAGCAGGAGAAGGGATATCTGACGTGCTCCAGCCTTCACCTCAGTGGTGCCGTGGAGAAATGCTGAGGACATGTGTGTTCTGTGCAGTGAAACCAGAGCCTTGGCCTGTAATTCTGTTAGGGAAAGATGATATAGTTGGTCTTGGTGAAACTATTAGTTTAACGTTGAGTAAACCATGGTTGGATTATTCGTGTGCCCAGCTATTTGTACAAGACAGAAGGGGTTTATTGGAACGGGATGGGTTGGGTTGCCATGCCTAGTATTAACTTGCTGTTGTGCTCGCTAGCAACCAGCATGGCAAAAGTCAACAAATAGGATGGTAGGGGAAGGACTTTCTATATTACCACTGTAGTATAAATGGAGCTGTAATTTGAAACGAAATAGCATTAGGTTTATGGTGCATTTTAGCCACAGATCTCATGTCATAGCCTGCTTTACTGCCAAGGAAACATGGGCAGGTTTGCTCTCCTCTGATGGGAGAACCCAAAGCATTGCAGTATGTGGCCACCACCATGGTTCTGGTGAAGAGCCAGGTAGGACAGTTGCTTAGTGCCATAATAAGCAATCATTGAGCTAAGGGAAGCCTCCACAGCCAATGCTCACAAGGAAAATCCCAGAGCTGTTTTGGTGTCTGGCAGAGCAGATGAAACACCAGGCTGAAGGGATTACTCCAAGAGGTCTTCCACTCTCCAGACAACATTTCCTTTGCCCATTCAAAACTGCAAAGCTTGGCACATACATAATGCACCCCACACTACTGGAGGCCTGTTTGCACCAGTGGTTGGAGGGTGGTCTTGCTGCTATCATCTCCAGGAGTAAAACATGGGCATTAGAAATGGATGTGCATGAGTCTGCTGTTATGCCCAGGCTGGTTTCAGACCCGGGATCAAGGATGGTTGTGTCAGAGCAACATCCTCAGTGCTGGTGACATGCAAAGGAGCATGGTGATGGAGCACTGCCTTTGCATTCACCTGTGTGTCCCTCATTTGCCATGCAAAAGCTAAGAGAGAGGAAGGATGGATGCATGCAAAGCTGCTATGGGGCTGGGGCAGTGAGGAGCTGGCGTGGAGGAGGAGCAGGAAGATGGAGAGGGACCACTTTACATCTGCTCTGATGAATGAAGAGAAGGTATAATACTGTGAGTTGGAGGAAATGGTGAGTCCTGAGATGGTCCTTCCGGTCCTGCATTGCTCTGGTAGCCTCCAGGAAAAGCTTTGGAATGTTGACAAAACCCCAAATCCTGCTGGTTTAGAATGTCTTATCAGAGCCCTCTGCACCACTCTCCTCGCTCAGATGGGCTCCCAATGGTGTTGTGTCCCCTTGCTGCAGGACAGGACCTTAAAGCTCACCCAGTTCCAGCCTGTGCCACAGGCAGGGACACCTTCCACTAGAGCAGCTTGCTCCAAGCCCCTGTGTCCAACCTGGCCTTGAGCACTGCCAGGGATGGGGCAGCCACAGCTTCTCTGGGCACCCTGTGCCAGTGCCTCAGCACCCTCACAGGGAAGAGCTTCTGCCTAAGAGCTCAGCTCAGTCTCCCCTCTGGCAGGTTAAAGTCATTCCCCTTGGCCTGGCCCTACAGGCCCTTGTCCCAAGCCCCTCTCCAGGTTTCCTGCAGCCCCTTTAGGCACTGGAGCTGCTCTAAGGTCTCCTTGGATCCTTCTCTTCTCCAGGCTGAACAATCCCATCTCTCAGCCTGGCTCCATAGGAGACACAGGGATAAAACTCCTGACCCCAGATCTCATACCCAAGTGCAGACAGCGAGAGCCATAATCCCCCAGGGGCTGACAGTGGGGTTTATAAAGCCCCGTGTCTTCCTTTGGCCATCACTGGCGGGTGGGAGGACGTTAACAGAGCTCCTGTGTGGATGCCTGGAATGGGAATGGTGCCTGGGGAGGCATTTGGTCCTCGTTAGCAGGCACTCGGTAGCTGTTTTGTCATTTTTCTTGTTTGTCATAAAAAATAAATACAGTTTAATAGATGATCTTACAGAGCAGGTTTTGGCAACAAAATAGACCGTGTCCCATTAGAAACTTGATGTGTATAATTTAAAGCAAGATGGAATATAAAACCATTTCCAGCTCAGATGAGGGAGAGGGAGACACAGATTTAGGTCTTGATTGTGCTGAAATGAAAACCAGCACATTCTCGGGTAGTGTATAAAATCAGGCATTCTGCTTTTTTATGGAGTCCAAACTATAAACAGCCTTTTCCAGAATAATTAATCACACCATTTATTTTTTGGGGGGGTCAAAAAGTTTGGGGAGTGGATTTCTTTTGTTTCTTTGTGTATTTTTACAGCTATCGTATGCAAAGGAGCAATCCTAAACACCACAGAAGATTATTTGGAGAGCAGGGAAGACTTTCAAGGTCGTCCCTCTCAAAATCCCATCCATTAGCAGAAGTTTAAGGAATGTGCTGAGGTGCCTCAGGCATTATGGGGAAAGCTGGGCTCTGGAGCCAAAGGCTGGGATGTGTTACGGCAGTGGGAAGGTGAATGGAAGAGTCAGCAATGCTGCTTGTGATGTGCTTTCACAGACCAGCATTAGGAGTGGGGACTGTGGGGCTGGAGGGATGTCTACCCCATCCATGAGGATGCTGCTTCCCTGTGGTGTGCTCACCTTCCATCCAGTTAGGAAAAACCTGCCCATTGCTCCTGCTGGAACTGGGCAGTTGATCCTTGCCGAGGTTAGAAATGGGGTAGGTCTCTGCTATCTGCACTATCTCCATTGTCCCACATAGCTGCAAGCAGAGGACCTGGTGCCCCACCACTGTAAATCACAGCTCTACTTGAGCTGGAAGAGGGATGCGTATTCCTGCCAAGGAAGGAGAGAGTTCCAGAGTGCATTTCCTCCATCCTCCCTCTCCTCTGGTTTGGGAGCAGTGGGGCTGGCTTGCCTCTGTCTGCTTTGGCTCTTCAGTTCTGATTTGAGCAGAGCCCAGTGTAAATCCAAAACAGTTCTAGGGAAGTCAGTCAAGTTCCCGGAGACTCAGGGCTGGAGGAGATAGGAAACTATTCACAGCTTGTATGTAGCTGTTGACATCATATATAAAAGGCTGGCAGAATGCAGCAGTGATGTGCTATAGGCAGGGTGCTAATCTCTCTTGTTATTAAGTTTCCTGACATTTCCCATTATCAGAGCTTCTTTACAGTTGTTCACGGGGCTGCAAAACTTTAATCTTTGAGGTTGAAATGCGTCACCCACGTGCCCTCCACTGCACAGGTAGTGCCAGCGGGTGAAATTCTGCTTTTCCTTGGATTTGTTGTGATCCTGGAAGTTGCAGAACCCCCAGCTCTGTTAAAAATAGCAATCAATAAAGCTGCGAAGTCTTACACCCTGGAGGAGTTCAAGCCAGCATTCCTCCTGCCTGAGCAGCCCTCTCTTGGGCCATGCTGCACATACAGGTATGGGGTTTAATACCTGATTACATGCTGCTTTCCTTATAGGACCCCACCACCCCTGTCAGTCAGCAGGAGATGCACTGAGATATACAAGGGTGAAGGCAGGGCTAAGATGCCATGGGAGGGGCAGGGCCTCATCCCATAGAGCCAGCAGCATCTTCTCTTAACCAGTCTATATGGACTTATCTGCTCACCCCTGGCAATAAGCAACCCACCAAGTCCCATAGGAGACCTCCCCTGCTTCTGTAGCGAGAGGCTGTACACTAATGTGCATGTACAATAAGGTAAACCAACCTTTTACTGAGCTGGAAAGAGGCATGTTTTACTGGAAAACCAAACCAGTTTGCTTTGGCTGTGCTGCCACCCATCCCCATGGTAGCTGGTTGGGGATACTCAGTGCTGGAGGTGTTGTGGCAATGTGCTGGAGTTGGAACCAATTGGTTTCATGCCAAGATAATTCACTGAGGGTTGTTTGGCTGCTTTTTTTTTTCCCCTCTGCAAGATGAGACATGATTTCAGTGGGGTGCAGGAGGATGGAGCCAGGGAAGAGGAAATAACTTGCTTTAGAAGAAAAAAACTAAACTAAAAATGGCTTTTCCTGTGCAAAATAAATTCTATGACACATTTTTTTCTGCCAGCCCCACGAGTGCAGGAGCAGCCCACATTCCTGTAGGAAAGAGGTATAAATCCTAGCCCCGAGTCTGAGGCTGGCAATGGGCCTTCCTTGCTTGGGACCCTGTGGACCAAGGTCCTCCCTGTGTGGTGGCAGGGAAGGAGACCATCTCAGTGGGATCAGAGCACAAAGCCATGGTCTTCTCAAAGCTGTATTAGGAATGCAAATCCTGCAGTGAATCATCCAGGCTTAGGGCTGTACTTTGGCTATCAGATGACTGATAGAAAAGTGTGAATAGGCAGCTGGGTTAGTGATGGGATTAGAAAACAAATCTCATTTGGAGCTAAATTGCTCCTAAATAGTCTGGTTTGGGCTTCCACATGATGTTGTGTTGGATCTGCTCAAGACTGGCCACCTCCTGTCACCAAAGATGCGTGTGGAGTTGCAGGACAGGGATTATGGGGAAAGGTGACCTTGAGTTTCAGATGCAAGGCTTGAATCCAGTTCCCTGCTCTAGGCTACAGTTTCTCATGCCCCTGCGTTGGTGTTCTTGGATCCACCATGGTGTCCAGGGTCAGACCTCTCTGCATCCTCCCTGTTTTATTAATAAGCCAAAAGAGGGCTGCAGGCTCAGGATGCTGTTGCAGCGGATGGATGGGGTCAGGGTGGGTGTGCATGCTGTGAGCCTCTGTGAGCTCTGTTTGTCATCCCCAAGCCCAAAGAGGAAAACCCATAGTTTACAGGACAGAGAGAAAAGGTTTCACTGCTCGCTGGTTTGCTTGAAGCAAATGGATTAATAACACTTGATATGTAACTAAATAAAATCATCCTGACCCCAGTTTGCTGGCTCTCCAGGATATGTTTTGTGGGTGAAAAGGTGGCTTTCCTCCTTGGAAATGGCACTGTTTTCCCTGGTTTTGGGGTATTAAGGGAAAAAAATCTCAGGCCAGATTGGACAGAGCCTTGGGTGACATGGTCTAGTGTGAAGCATCCCTGCCCAAGGCAGGGGGTTGGAACTGGATGATCTTAAGGTTCTTTCAAGCCCGAACAATTCTGTGATTCTGTGATGTCCTCCAGCTTCAGTAGAGAGAAGGACCTACAAGTTTCTTGTGCGACTGCTCCCATGGAGCTGTGGGAGGAGGATGGTTTACCATCAGGTGAGATCTGACGTTGATAAATGTGGCTGTCTATCGGTGGATCTAGAAACCTTCCTGATGTGATGGAGCCTCCAACCTCCACCTCCCTGGCTCAGCTGTGTCCCTGTCCTTCCCACCTTGCCAGTGCCACGGTAAGGGGGGTCAGCAGGGAGCTGAGCCCTCCTTGGTGATGGAGACCTCGTGTTCTCCCTTCTCACTGGGGAGCTGTGCATCTCCTGAGGAGCAGCACAGGAGCGAACAGCTGGTGGGAACCGAGTAGTTGTGCTGGAGTAGTGACAATCTCTGGTGTAGGAGCTCTGAGGAGCTCCTCTGTTACGTGCTCTGCCCCCAGAATGAGTAAATAAAAGCCTCCTCATTTATTTATGATGCAAATAGCAACTGTGCATTCAGCTCTAGGAGTTGTTGATTATTTATTTAGAGCCTCTTGTCTCAGAGGCACTGGCTGCGTGCAGGAGGCATCTGTCTGGGTTTATTACCCACAAATAGACATTTTGCTGCTTAGGTGGTGGCTGCTAATGTTTTGAAAGCCTGCTGTGGAAATGGAAATCCTTCCAGGGAGGCACAGATCCCCTGGTCCTTCCTCTTCACAGTCAATAGCAGCAGCTCACAGCCCTACCAGCCCCTCTGAAAATCCCAGCTGCCCCATATCCCGCTCCTATGGAGCTGTTGAACGCTGAGCTCCTCTGGGCATGAAGGTTTCTGCTGTGAAGTATGAAGAGTGATGGCTAAGTTCCAGTTTCTGTCGGTCCTTATCCTCAGAAAGCTAAATGGAAGATGGGTGGGAGGTGGATGTGAGAACAACGAGAAGTATTTGGCTTAATATACTAGTGATGGTTGCTTGGAACTCCCTTCCTTTTCCCCCTATCCTATAGTGGGGGACAGACTGTTGCTGTGTACCAGAAGTGTTGGATTTAGCTTCTTCCACAACCAGTCACATAAAGAAGCTTTGCTGGGTTCCCAGAGACTTGGGCAGTGAATAGGTGCTGCTTTGGGACTGTTATCCCCAGGAGCCTTTAAATGCTTCTGCTTCTTCTCAGGTTGGGGCTGGCAAAGTTTTGGCACTTGGCTTTAGGAGGCTCATGGCACTGATTCGATACATCCTTCTCAGGTCATCCGCTTGCTTTTACAGTTGATGGAGCACAAGTGTTCCCACAGAGAGCACCCCGTTAGTGATCCATGGCATGGACCTCAACTCCAAAGCTTTGGTGACTATATTCCTGGACAGTATTTTCAATGCATGCAAAGGCAAGGAGAAGAGGGGTTGTTCCAGTGGATGGATGAGCCCAGGAGGAATAGATTATGCTGAAGGAATTCTGCCCATCCCCACTGATTGCAGTTGTGGCACCACTGGGGGACTCTATGAGGAAAAGCACCAGTGGCTGGCCCTGGCCACTGCTGCTATCCCATTATCCACCAAGTTATCCTTGCTGAAATGTCTGCCTTTAAGTATCCCATATAGGAATCCCTTACTTGTAAAATGATCCACAGTTTTCGAGGCAAGAGTTGGGTTTTTTTGAGCTTTCTTTTCAGAAAGCTGTATTTACCCTTTATTTGGCTGCCTCTCTTGCAGTCTTAGGGCCGTGGGTAGGAGTTATTCTCCTGGTACCCCTACAGTGTGTTAAAATCATTTACATCCATTAAGTCTCTGAACTACGAGGTAGAATTCATTCATACTCCATAGCACAGCTGGCCAGCAGAGGATGATTAAATCCAGACTTAGATGATCAAACTTAGGCACCTAAATGGTCCAAGCTCAGATCATTGTAGGTCTTGGATCTCTTCTCTTACAGACTGAGAAAGGGTTGCTGTTAAGCCAGATAGATTTTGCTTGGCTCCATCACTCATGGCAGGATTTCCAGGGCTTTCCAGGACTTCAGCCATTCTCATGGGTCTTCTCTGAGTCCTCCTCCAGCTTTTCAGCCTACACCTCATGCTGTGGAGCTGCCTAGCACCTTCCAGGATCCAGCCTAAATTCTGGATACCTTGTGCAGGAAGCCACCCCAGTGGGTAATGGTTAGAAAACCACTGCTGGCTAGTGGCCTTTGAGAGCTGGCAAAGATGTCTTGGAGCCCCATGGCTTGGAGAAGGAATTTCAGGTTTGAAGTGGTATGGCACTCCTATAGCAAATCATCAGTGTGTGTCCTGGAGGGACAAAAGGGGCTGAATACAGATAAACAGCAGAGCAGTAAATGTGCCTGCTCTGTGTGTGTGTCCCCAGATGTGTACACATCTGGAGCGATTTTGGGAGGTACTTAAGTACCAAAGAAACCTACAGAGATGAACAAATAGGGCTTCGGTTTGTGTCGGTGTCTCACTTGAAGCACGCTATCAGCAGCACCGGCAATGTATTTGGAGTAGGATCTCCTGGCCTTGGATTGAAGCCAGAGGGAATCTCAGTGAGGGGCTGGGATGAGGAGGGGGTAACAAACTGTTTAGAGGGCCATGAATAGCAGCTTTCATCAGCTGTCATTTCCCATTACAACTGACCCAACATGGAAATGCAGTGCAGGGCTGCACTGAACCAGGAGAGGTTCCCCTGCCTTCTGAGTCCCAGCCACCTCCATCCACATCCTCTGGCTCTTTGGAGACTGAACCTTGCAGTTTGAACCTGCTACAGTGACTGCTAAAGGGCTGGCTGGACCCAGCAGCTGCAGAACACTAGGTCAGCTCTTGCTTGGTGGCATGGAGAAGGTCAGAAGTGATCAGGACCTCGCTGTGCTTGATGTGAGTTGATGTGGGTGGTGCAGACTTGGTGTTCTGCGGCACCTAAACTGAGCATGAGGATGCCAAGTGCATGAATCTTCAAACAAGACCTGATGCATAGAGAGCCTTCTGCCAAAAGGTAGCAGAGAATTTGATGTAAAAGCAGAAATATGCTTCAGTTGCCTGGGAATGCAATATCCTCCTGAGCTGGCTTGCATATCCTCTCACAGAGATCAGCTGTCCACCAAAGTACCAACACCTTCCAAACTTGGCTGCTTTTCAGTGCTTGTGGGCTGGAGGCTAAAAAGAAAAGGAGGATGATTGAATGTCTCTGCTTCCAATTGACCATGGTGCAAAGTGCTTAAATCGAAGCCTGAGGATGGAGCTACACCCTGGGTGTATGGATGGCTGCAGGACTTCTTGGTGTCATTTCTGGTTGGAGATGGGTGTGGGGGTGCTGGAGAGGAAAGAGAGCTTGGAAAAGGAGTTTCCAGCAAGGATTAGCCAAAGGAAACGAATAGGTTTTATATTGATGAATTTGAACTGGGATTACAAAGGCAGAGAGTCATTCTCATGCTCTGAAGCTCATTCATTTGCTTCATTCTGGGTTTGGGAGGTTGGTACAGGAAAGGATGGTGGCCAAGGGCTGGGCAAGGAAATCCCCAGCACCCCATCTGATAGAATTACTCCTTTTTCTGTACTGAGCATTGTGTGCGGGCAGCTCTGAACAGGCAGTATGTGGAGCATGATGGTTGGTGCTTGCCAGTGCCCAGAGACACTGTGGGTGTGCTTGGGGGAAAGAAGGCTGGGAGGAAGGATGGGGTGGAAAAGCCACATTGCTCCAAGGCCAAGCTGGGGATGGAGCAGAGGAACGTGAAGGACAAATAGCACTCCTGCAAAAGCGAGCCTTACCAAACTCGGTGTCTCCCACCTGCAGCTCCCTTGAACCTTCCCTTTCATCTCTTCAATGTGTATTTCACTTGATTAATAAAAAACATCTTTCCTTCTCTCCGCAGAGATACTGGAGCACAGCCCACGGGTTGGGAGGGAATAGTTGCAGCTTGGCTTCTCCTCTCTGACCACCAGCCAGCTCCCTATCTCAGGATGGATCCAACAGGAGCACAGGAACTCACATCCAAGAAGCCCCGGTGCTCTGCCAGGGCCACACAGGTAGCAAAGAGCTTGATAGAAAGTCAAGTGCAACATCTGGGAGTCTTTTTTTCTGTTGCCTCCCCTGTATTTCAGAGCAGTAACTCCCTGATGTGCGTGGAGAGCTCGCCAACGCTCAGAACGCTCCAGCCTCGCACACAAACACCCAAAAGCAGGTCCGTGTCTGTCTAGGAAACCTGGATCAGAGGACAACTATATTCTGAAGCAGTATGTTGCCTCTGAGGCCCTGAGGTCCTTTGTAGGAGAACAAGTAGTAGGCTGTTCTGTTCGGTTTGTTGTTCAGCTTTAGTGCTGGTGCCCCTGGGCAGAACAGGCTGGGGATGACTGATTTGGAGATCTTGTCCTTCTCTCTTCTTCTCCTTCTCCTGCATCCTCCCCTAGGAGCCTAAAACTCAGCTAGCAGATAAGAGGAAGATGAGCCAAAATACTCCTGCGAGAAGGAAACACATCCAGGCAAAAGGGAATTGGCCTCCCTTGCTGTTCATCGGTGATGCCCCACGGACTGCCGTTAATTTGCTATCCCATCTGCATCCCGGATGGTCTCAGGCAGTGGACAGCTTTGCAAGGGGTGGGAATCTTCAGGGCTGGAACAAGGAGCATCGCTGAGGGGCTGTGCAGTCTAACAGCTTGTTTGAGGTGGTTTTCCCTGGTGTTTGTTTCACTGAGGGCCTTGTAGGGACAGAGGCAAGCCAAAACCTTCCTCATAGCCAGAACTCGGGCAGGGAAGCAGGGTGCTGCTGGGAAGCAAATGGGAAAGCAGAGTCTTTGGGTTAGGAAGGAAAAAGCCAAGGCAGGCTGGAAATCAAGAGCATGTTTAGGCAACAGAGTTGGCCATCATGGTCAAGAATAGAGACATTGGGTTCCTGAGCCTATAGAACCCCATTCCCATAATGGGGCATTTAGGGCAATATATAGCAGCAAAAAAGGGATTTAGTTCCCATTTGTTCTGTGTTGGAAATCAAGTACCTTAATAGCAGCCACAAGCTTGAAGAAGGGGTTTAACTCTTATTTTTTTGACCAAAAGCTGGTTTAGTGATAGAAGAGTTGGCTGAACTTTCAAAGTCCAGACCTGCAGATATTTAATGAATGCAGTCACAAAGTGGAATTTGGTGATTGAAGCTGTTAGCAATAAATACTGCTTCAAGAAACAGTCAGATCTGATACATCTTAGGAGGAGCAGTGAAGCATCCAAAATGCACCCGAGTAAGGTTTGTTAGTGAGTATTTTATCCTCCTTTCTTCCTGAGAGATGCCTTATCCAGCCTGGGAATGGGAGTACTGCCATGAAACTTGACAGAGTAATCACTAATACCAACAAATAGCTGAAATAGGTGGTTTCTGAACAGCTGAGCTAGAAAATGATGTTCCTGTGGACCATCCAGCTGCGAGACAGGGACAGAAGTGAAAACAATTGATTTAAGAAGTTAATTGTGAGCAGAGGAGGAGGCCAGTGTCAGTGGTGCAGGGAAGACACAAGAAGCAAACAAACCCTACAGCAAAGTCGAACTTAAACATCCACAGAAGACATGCAAATGCAGACGTTTGCTCAATGAAGGGGCCTCTGGATTGTTCCTAATGAGCTCTAATGCGAAGAGGAAATTAAAGAGCTCTGTTTTGGGCTCTGTCTGTGCTGTGCTGTGTGCTGACGGGAGGAGGACTGCACCAAAGAGGAGCGTTCCTGCTCCCAGCCTGACAGATGGGACTCGTCGGGGTTTTAGTTTGTCAGAGTGTTCTTGTTTGTTAGGCAAAGCAAACAACTGATCCAACCCAACTCAAACGTGAAGCAGAGGAGGAGCCTGGGTTTACTTCTTGAGTGAGTGGTTTTAAAAGGTTTTGCTTTCTGAAAGGGGCTTCCAAGGTGGCCCCATCTGAGACCATTTCTTCTTTTGAAATAGAAACGTCCGGTTTGCTAGGCCATAATACTTTTCGGTTTGAATTGTAAGCGAAGTATAGCATGAATGGGGCTTCTTTGCCGAAGGTTTGGGAGAATTGAAACCAAATGTTTAAACACTATATGTCCCAGCCCCTTGGCTTGCCTGAGCTCCAACGGCTGTTGTTCCTTTCAGCTCTAACCGATATTGAAACTCTGATGTTTATCCCCGTATGACTTGGAAATTGTTCACAACTTTTAGGCATTTTTCAGGAGCTCCAGACCTGTTCCTCATGTATATTTACGCTGGCAGCTGCTGTCTAAAGGACAGCTTCAGCTCCTCAAAAAGCAGAAGCATATGATAATTTTCTCTTTAGGAAAGCTGGTAAAACACGGAGTGTCAAACCAGGATGAATTCTCCCACTGGGCAGTGGTTGTGTCCAGGCAGGCTCCTTTGCAGCATTTCCCTCTGGAATGCCAATGCGAAGGGTCTAATATGCACCAGGATGTCCATGCTCTCCCTGTGAGCTCCCCGGCTTTGCGGTGTGTTGTGTCTAACAGGGCTTTAGGTGGTTGAAATGTGAGATTCCAACTTCGGATGGACATTCCTGCACTGCCTGGAAAACAAGCCATGGATTCTGATTGATGGAGGAAGGATCCACACTAGGATCAGGTGCTGTGGCCAGGGTTGGGCTCTGACCGGGGACTGGTCAACCCTTCCATTAATAAGCAGGCAGTGAAAGCCCAGATGGGATCCTGATGGTGGATGTGATGGGGTGTATGTGCATTCCTACACCAGCAGCATCTTCCAGACACCTCTTACATGAGTATCTGCTTTGGACGACACAGCTTGTGCCAGCTGGGGTAACTGCAGACCAGGCAGAGCTCATGTGGCACCTCTTACTCACCAAAACATACAGGGGCAATATCCAGTTTATACAGGCAGAGCTGGCCATGCTCTGAGCCCTGAGCAACTCATGTGGGCAGCCATGCGTATAGTTTCTTCATTTAACCTGGAATCTTCTCATTGTGGAAAATGGAGGAGTTTGGGCTCAGGTCAGTACTGGGTTTGAGTTCCAGGCAACTACAGTGAGGGTTGTTCTAGATCATGGTGTACTGATATCATTGTCTATGTCTTTATAATTTGTATGGCAGGCGGTAGAGATGCATCTATAGGGTTGAATATGCCCCTGAATCTTTGGACTGTGGCTTCACTTGGAACAGCAGACCCCATCTGAGCTTAATCAGAGCCAGAAAATCACCTCTTGTTCAGAAGAGGTGATTTAAACCACCAGGAGGAGATGGCTGCTGGCAGTCCAGCAAATCCTGTGATGCTGCTGCATTGATGAAGTGCTTGGAGGGCAAAGCACACACTCTTCTGCACCCCCTGAATGTATGGGTCCCGGGAAGCTGCTGAGGCACTGGGAGAGCCCTGGATTGCTGCAGACAGGCAGCATGCAGGGAGGCAGGTAATTAGAATCATGATAGATTCATAGGATGCGTTCAGCTGCTTTCCTCTGCTCTTAAACTTGTCCTTCTCAGGAGAATTTTCTCACTCCATTGCCATTTCTTCTGTGCCCAGGTCTCCAGCAGTGAGCAGTATAGAGAATCTATTGATTCTGTTCCATAAGCCCTGTACAAGGGACAGTAAGTGCTCCCCAGCCAACACCTCTCAGTCATTTCCTTTAGATGTTGCTCACATGCCCTTAACCCCAGCTGTTGGTGAAGGAACAAAAGAAATGAGCTGGAGAAGCTGTGGCTGAGCAGGTCTAATCCTGTCTGCAACATCACCATTGCCCCAGTGTTAATGGAGGAACTCACAGAGGCCCGATGCTGGTTCATCTGGGAAGAAGGAGCCTCCGTTACCAGGACTGTTCTGGGTTTGCAGGAGAGGAAGCAGCAAAGAGGTTTGGCAAGGGAGATGTATGTGTGGTGGATAAGCTGTGTTTGAAGTCTCTCTGCTGTGCTGAGTACCTCAGGTAACACTCACACCAGTGAATTTGGCCTCCAGAAGTTACACAGTCATCTTAAGAACTATGAGATGCTGATTAACATTATTAGTCATATTTAACCGTGCTGAAATGCAGGTCCTGAGTCTTGAAGAGCTCTGCTGCCTCCCAGCAGCTTTCACCATGAGCTGGGCCGTCCATAGGGCATTTCTTGGTCATCAGATTTGGAAGATCCTAGGCCAAGTGGTGTGCTCAAGGCTCAGCACAGCGTTGGCCTTCACTAGGAACTTCACACCCATGTAGATGATGCATCCAAAGCTGCCTTCACACAGTCCTGAGCCCAAGGGCAACATTGGACCTGAATCAATGAGAGCCTTCCCTATGGAGCAATGAGCTGTGCTGCCTCCGTGCAGCGGTGTGGACAAGCATAAGATGGAGGAGGTATCATTCCAAAGCCATGGCTGGCCAATGTCTTAGGTAATAAATGCAGTGAATTGAGGAATGCAGCCTTGTTACTGCCTGGCGGAGGGGAATTCATTCTGCACATTGGCTTCTCCCGAGCTTTCCGCCCAGGCGTCGCTGACTTCTCACCACCACATCGATATTCCTGTATTTCAGCAAAATTCCCTGCTCCTAATCTGGATAGTCCTGCCTGGGTGGAGTGCAAAACCCACACTGTTAACTCCGGATAGTGGTAATTAAAAGAAAATAAAATCAAAGGTGCTCAGAAAAGAAATGGAAAATTTTTCCCTGGAAGCCAAAAGATTATATTAAACTTTGGTGGTTTAATAAAATAGATGAAGTTTGGGAGTATATTTTCCCTGGGACTTAATCTGTTTATACATCTAAAAAAGTAAATAGAATATCACTTTACTTGACCACACAGAAAACCCGATACGGGGGGTGCTGCTCCTCTGTATATATTTCTTGGTGAATTGCTTCCACCTCAGGTTTCATGCAGTGGGTCCATTCCTCTCCTACCAGGTCAAGGGAAAGCAGGAATTCATCAAACACCGTGGCAAAATGCTGTGGACGTAGCAGGGCTGAGGGGTGGCTGGTGGGGGGAGCTGTGAAGACCTGGCTTTGCAAGGCTTTTTGCAACCTAAAGAAAGGAATATGACGGTATTCCTTGCTGGAGAAACATGGAGTGGAAGGTAAGAGTTCATAGAAATGACACCAGCAATGGCACTGAGGAGTTCAGTGGGCAGAGCCCCCCCTCCATGGAATGCCTTTAGGTTTAGAAACCTAAAATCAGACACAAGTGGGTAATTCTGTGTTTTCCCCTTTCTTCATAAACCTGCCCCCTCTTTCCAGGTTGCTGCCGCCAGCAAAAAGAGAGCACAGCCTCTCAGTACCCGTAAACTTTATTAAATGTGTGCTTTTTCATTCTTCAATTAAATTAAAATCAGTCTGTTTCATACGGAAATAGCACCAAAGGGAGAAGGATGACAGTATCTCCAGGCAAAGAGGAGGGAGGAGAGAAAACCCAGAAACCGTTGTATGGGAACAAGAATTTTTTTAATGGGTAAGGAAATGGGCAATTTTAGGTGTTTTCCTTCATTTTGGAGCCCTAACCTTGTGTATTCCAGTGTGGCTGTGGGGAGAACCGAGGAGGCTCAGGATCGGTGTTAGTCAGAATCACTCAGCGCAGGGTAGGCATGGCCAAATCACTGCTGGAAATGTGACTTCTTACTGCTGCACCCCAAAGATCTCCCTGAATGCCACACAGAGGAGCCTCCATGGCACGCTGGTGTTTATATTCCTTTTAACTGTGTGAATTACTGGGTGGCAGCATTTCCTTAGGAGTCGATTCAGTTCTGTACTGCGTGAAATCAGCGCCAACTACAACGCGGACGCAGCATCTTGGCCCTTGCTCTTGCAGAAGTGGTAGCGATGCGAATCCCAGCAGCGGAGGGGCCAGGTTTTGTCCTGCCAAAACTGCTCTGGTAAAGAAAAGCCCATTTCTCTGAAACATTCCAGGTGTGGCCAGTAGAAACACAGTGCAAAGAGCCTTCCTTCAGTTCAGGTTTGGCTGGAAGCTGCCGCTGCAGTGGGCTAGAGGGAGGTCTCATGTTCAGCTTCCTTTTTGAATAGGGCTCTACAAGCCTGTGCCAAAGCATGTCACCATCAGTGGAGAAGAACCCAGGTTTTTGAAGTCTTTGGAGGAAATAGTTATGTTCAGCACCCCTACTCTAAAGCTCCAGATGGTTTCTATGCACAAGAGCTGTGGTACCTCGTTTGTGAGGCTACGATGGATGCCCTGCAAACCCAGAGACCTGCTGCTGGCTGAGCAAGTGTAGAGGAGGGGTGTCTGTCTGCTCAGACAGCACTGAATCCCAGACTGGTTTGGGTTGGAAAGGACCTTAAAGCTCATCCGGTTCCAACCCCTGCCATGGACAGGGACCCCTTCCACTAGAGCAGCTTGCTCCAAGCCCCTGTGTCCAACCTGGCCTTGAACACTGCCAGGGATGGGGCAGCCACAGCTTCTCTGGGCACCCTGTGCCAGCGCCTCACGTCCCTCATCATAAAAGATTTCTTCCTTATGATGAATTTGGCTCTTGACAGGATGCTTTAGAAAGTGTTTCTTTTCCTCTTTAAACAAATGTTGTAAAATCTAAATGTTGCATGGTGTATAAGCCTATGCTTCATCAGTGCCTAATGGCATATTTGATTATTGAAACCTGAAAAATTTTAATACACCTAATTAGTTTCTCATTGTTAATGTATTGATTTTTCTGCTTAATAAAAAAGTAATCAAACCTTATAGGTCACTTCTTCATTTATAGCTCCTTTTGCTTTCCTCTCCTATTAATATCTGCACTCAATACTGTAGGCCTAGGAGGGGTGTGGTTTTCAATAGTTTACTTCCAATTCTTCTTAGGTTAAAATAATCTAAACTTCATGGTTGGATTTTCAAATAAGCCTAAAGAGTTGAGAGGCTTAACTGTTATTAGAGTTCAAGGCAATTTGATTGCATGACCTCTGTTAAAAGCCGTTGTTCATACATGGAGGGATTTTCAAAGATACTTACGGCCCAGCTAAAAAAATCAATTCCAGTCTCAGATCCCAAAATAGTTTTACTGGGTGTGCAGCAAGGGATTCAAACCCTCAGGAAGCAGAGGAAGTGAAATAGTCAAGCATTTAGGGGAAAGTATGATCATGTAGCCTAGTTCAGTGTGCTGGGGAGAGTTTTAGAGGCGCATATGATAGGCTTGTGTACACACCAAAGCTGTAGTTGATGGCAGTGATTTGGTGGCAGTTGTGGCAACTCATTTGTATGAAGGTGGTTGGTATTGCTACAGCTAGTTTAATATGGGAAGAACAATCTGTAGCACTATAAAGCTGCTTTATATTAGTCTAAATGTGACTGTGTAAGAGACAATAGCAATAAAGATTGATTTTTTGAATCATATGCTGAAGCAAAGTTTCATAGAGTCATAGAATGTTTTATAGTATTTATACTTGGGTACTTGGTTTGGGCTGAGGTAGAATTAGTTGTCTTTATAGTAGCTGTTAGGAGGCGGTGTTTGGATCTGTGCTGGGAACAGTGTTGGTAATACAAGGATGTTTTCATTACTGCTGAGCAGTGCTTATACAGTCAAGTCTTCTGCTCCTAGTCTGCGGGTGCACAAGGAGCTGGAAGGGGACACAGCTGGGACAACTGACCCAAGGGGTATTCCAGACCATGTAACATTATCCTCAGCATACAAAGCTGGGGGGGGGGAAGGAAAAGGGGACTTTGGGAGTGATGGTGTTTGTTTATTTGTCTTCCCAAGTCACCATTGCATGTGATGGAGCCCTGCTTTCTTGGAGGTGGCTGATCATGGGAAGTGGTGAATGAATTCCTTGTTTTGCTGCTGTGTGTAGCTTTTGCTTTACCTATTAAACTGTATTCATCTCAACCCATGAGTTTTCTCATCCTCTTCCCATTCTCCCCCATCCCACTGGGGAGGCAGTGAGTGAGTGGCTGCGTGGGGTTTAGTTACCGGCTGGGGTTGAACCATGACAACTTGCCACAGGCATCTACACATTAGCCCAACCTTAAGTCTCCTTGAAATACCAAAGAAACAGCATTCTTAAATCTTCTTTTCAGCTCAGACCTCAGATTTTGTGCCTCAGTAGTGCTGGCACTGCTTGATTGTGCTGGTCTTGTTCTTGCTGCCAGCTTGGCTCTTGCACATGGATGGAGTGGGAGGGATGGTGCCATCTCCCACTCCTGCCCCAACAAACCTTGGTGTTAGAAAGGTTTTGCCAGTCATCAACCCCCATCCTTTTGGCTACATCTTAACCCCTTCCCCCTTGGTCTGGCTGACATGGCAGAAAGTAGATTTCTCCCCTTGTCTCCAGTGACACTTTGGAAAGACCATTACTGAGAGCCCAACACTCTTCCAACTTCTCTGAATTGGGAGCTTTGAGCTCCAGCACTGAGCTGCAGAAGTGAATGACAACAGGGAGAGAAGGTCCTGGGGCCTCACAACACTAATGAAGTTATTTTAATTACCTTGGGAAATGGTCCTTGCATGCAAATCCATGTGGGTTTGTGTCTTCAGGGAACAGCATCCTCGAGAATGGAGGGAGTGTGTAGGGACAGGTAGGAAGAAGACAGTAGGGTCACACTGGAGGGGATGTGGCTCCACACCAGCAGTGGAACTTGGTGCCATAAAGTTTAGCAGGACCCAAGCTGTCTTCCTAGCTGTCAAACAGGACAACCCAAGGTGGAAATGACTCTCTTAGGTTAAATTGTAAGTTCAGATACAATTCTCTTTGGACTCCTGAAATCTGTGCTCTGCTGTGACTTAGTCAGCCCTTGTGCAGTGAGCTTGGTCCCCAGGCTCCTTCCTAACCAGATAGCCAGGTGATCCCCAGATTTGTTTTATTCCATCAGGGGATTTTTGACGTTAGACTCAGGAGAGGGAGCATCATCTTGTGTTTATACAGCACCAAGCGATAAGTAGGTGCTCCCACAGTCCAGAAAATGCTGGAGTTAAGGAGGCAGCACCTAAATGAGCCCATGGTAATACAAGATTGTGCTTCACTAACAGATTTCTGATGCTGAGACATTTCTACCAGCCAAAAAGGGGATAAAGTGGTTTGATTTGCCTGACCATTTTTAAAGCCCTGCACAGCCAATGCTCTTGTCCTGCTTCCCCCTTGGTTCTCCTTTAGGAAAGGGCAAGGAAACTTGATCATCTTCCCCTCATTCTCTCCCCTTCCCGGACGTGATTTTTGTTCATTCTTTCCCGAACAACCCTTTTCCCAGTGTTTTTCTTTTAGGACTGCCCCAACTTAAAACATTCCTCATTATGGCTTAAATAGCATCTGCCACACACTGTGAGCTTGTTTCCTGCCTACGAGTCAGAGAGTGGTGGATTCCCCATCGCCTTCGAAACAAGGGTACCACAAGCATCAGCTCAGTATGTACCTTCCTTGCCCAGCACCCAGATCCCTTCAGATGGGCCCCCTGTGCTCTGCCATCAGTGTAAAAGGGGTGCACGTTGCTGGCAATGGGGAAAACTGGTTTAGAGCCAGTGCCTATGAATGAGGCTTTTGACTACCTGGCAATTTTCATCATAGAGTCAAAAGAATCATTTGTTTTCTTTCACTTTTGGCTACCAAAATTGTTTTGTCTCAAAACAAAACAAAGGATTATTGGTTTTGGCTTCTGTAAAGGTGAAAAATAAGTTTGGTTGATGAAAAGAGCTTGATTTAGTGGGGGGCAAAAGTCAAACAAAAAATTGGGATAAATGAAACAGAAATTCACCAAAGGTTTCATGCAATAAAAAAAAACCCCTAAGGTAAGGTTTTGAAAGCCAAATTAGGTATTAAGCCTCCTTTGTTTCACTGTCAAAAGTGATGAGGTCTGGTCTCGAATGGGATTTGCAAGCCAAAATGTGGCTGCCCTTCCAGTAAGGCTCTGAGCTCCCCAAGCCCCCCTGTCACTTCCTGAGGACATCTGAAAGCTTTACACCTGCTTTTTGCCTTGCAGAAACAGGGCTGAACCTGGGGCCCATTGAAGGGAGCAGGAGACGTCGACAGGACCAGGCTGCTGCTCACAGCCTCCCTTTGCGGATGGACACATCACCCCAGTGCTGAGAGAAGAAAGAAAACAAAGCAATGCCAAAAGAAAAAAATAGAACAAATCATGTTTCAGCACAACTAGTTGGTTTTTTTTTGTATTTTTCCCTCCCTCTACTGATATGTAAAAAAAATATATATTATATTTTCCTTTTCTTAAATTATTTGTTTCAGCCTCAGTCCCAGCCGAAGTCCTGCCCCGTCATCTGGTAGAACTTCATGTTGAAGGGCCGGTAGAAGTCCCGCAATCTCTGCACCACCTCCTGGTCTATGTCGGGGTGGGTCCTGCCTTTCGTCTTGCCCAGGCAGTGGGGTTTGCTGCTGCCTTCCGCCTTCTTCAGGCACGGGAAGCCCTTGGTTTTGTTGAAGTAGAAGTGTTTGTCGGTGATGATCCTCTTGAGGCCCAGAAAGTCCTGGACCCGGCCCAGCTCCCCCGCGGGTCGCTGATGAGCCTCTCCCCGCTCACAAAGAGGATCTGCCCGATGGGGAAGTAGAGGAGCCAGTTCTCCAGGTGCTTGGCGTAGATGCCGATCTGGATGGCGCTCCACGAGGTGTCGATCAGGCCCGTAGTCCTGTTTTTGAAGGTCAGGCTCTCAAAGGTGGGGATGTCGGGCTTCTTGGAGAGCGTCTGCGTGTAGTCCGAGATGGCTCTGGTCACGGGGTCCCGCACCACCACGATGAGCTTCGTGCCCTTGGACATGGAGGAGATGCGCGCCGGGGCCTCCTTGGTGACGAAGTAGCTGGGGGTCTTCTCCATGGTGATCTGCCCCTCCAGGGTCCTGGGCATGAGGTCCCTGAGAGAGGGACAGAGAAGGACACGTTAGTGCTAAATGCCCCTGGGGGGTGCTGCTGCATGCAGTGCTCCACGATGCCCTGGGTACCAAGGGCAGGATGCTCCCAAGCCTGACACCTCCAGCCCAGAGCCCAGCTTTCCTTCCTCTTTATGTGCATTGTCCGGAGACCCATACTGCTCTCATTCAGGAAAGCATCTAAACACACTCCTGACTCCCCACGTCCTTTAACTGCCTGTGAATTAGACCTAAATCCCTTTTGCCTATTCAAGTCCTCTAAGGGGCTTTCTGAGGGTGATCCCATCTCCCTTCTTGCAGTGGCACTGTAAGAACACAGTACATGTCTGCAATCCTAATGCCCTATCCCTTTAAATTCCTCCCTGCGCACATTGGGGTTTCCTGCACATTGGCTTAAATTCCCTGGAATAACAGTGAATTTCTGGAGTAACAACACTCCCTTCCTGCAGGGCACGAGGGATTTTCATGGGCCAGGACGAGAGACTCTATCTTTTGGTATTTTCAAGGTGGCAGCAAGCTGATGTCACATAAAAATGTGCAGGATCAGCCCCCTGACCTCAGCGATTTCCTTCTTCCACCCAAAGTAATCCTACACTTTGGGAAGCTCTCGAGCTGGGAAGGGGTTTGGGGCTCAGGTCAGGTTCCATCCTGCTCCCTGGTCTCCTTGATAGTTCAGAGCCCTGCTGGGCCAGGCGTTGGGTATGGTTTGCTAAAGGACCGTAGGATTTGGACACAGGATAACCTGAGCTCCTCCATGTTAAACAAGGCAAGCCAGGAAGGTATAGGACCCACAGGAGCAGCTGTTTGCTGCTCCTCCTGGGTGCTCCCAGCTCCAGTCCTTGCCTGCCACTCCATATCCCATCCCCTCACGTTCCCACTACCCCATGTATCGCTCCCAGACAGGAGCCAGCACCTACACTGATCCACACCATCATCATTTGGTTATACACAAACCCTTCATCCCTCCTTCCATGCTCTCAGCGGTTTCCCTCTCTGCAGCTCAGCCTCCTTCCAATGGGGGGGAATGGGAGATGGATGGGAGGTGGCTGCAGGTTCACCACGGTGCCACCAGCAGTTCTCATGGCAACTGAGTCCTAGGGAGCAGGGACCTGCATCCCCCCCATGCCCTGACCCCGTGTCTTTGACCCCGCTGTGGTTGCAGCACCGTGTGCGTGATGAACGGCTCCTTGCCTGCCTCATTGTTGCCGTCCTGCAGCAGCAACATCTGGTTTGCAAACCTGTGCAATATGCCAGCAAAATTAAACTCATCTATCAAACAAAGCAACAATGAAAAGCCAACAAGGGCTAAAAAACACCAATAACAACCAAACCCCAGGCTGAGTCGTTACGTTACAAATGAGGCAGCGAGGACTGACCCGTCCTAAAGCAATTCTATTTGCAACCGCATTAGGGAGAGGCAGAGCAAAGACATGGATCTTTGATGAGGCTTTCTGGGGGAAACTCCATGGATTTGGGACATTCAGGCTGGAGAAGGAGTGAACTCAGGGGTATAAGATAGCGCTCGTGCATCCTGGAGGATGTGAAGACATAAAGGCAATCACTGCTGACACTAAGGGCAGCCTTTGCTGAGCAGACACACTACTCTATGGTGGAATTTGCCATCACCTGATGCTTCCAAATGTAGAAATGGTTCAGAAACAGACTGGGCAGCTCCGTGGTGGATGAAATAAATTGGAGGCAATGAAATGTGAGAGTCCCCGAGCCCCTCCAGCTGACTGCTGTTTGTGCTGTGATAAGTGTTGAAATCTCCACTGTGTCTTCCCATGGAGGAGATTAACCCCTTTCGTGGCAGAGCTGCAACACAAAAGCTTTCTTCAGCGCCCAGGAATGAGCACGCAGCTCCTCTGCCAGGGCTGGCGGGCAGGGACATGCCAGGAGCCACAGGGAATGTGCTACCACAGCTTTTGGGAGATTAATTAATTACAAAGGGCATCTTTCATGGACACAAACAGTTGCCTGGAGGCCTCCTCGGACTGATGGCATCTGGGTTTTATTGCAAAAAAGCCACTTGAAAAGACAAGAACCACAAAAATGTTTTTGGCAAGAGCAGCCACCAGCGAGCCCTGCCAGAATAAATGCATTCTGTTATTTTAATTTTAGTAGAGCTCGGAGCTTTATTTAATTACTTAATAGGGGAGGAAGACTTTCCTCAAAGGGAGCGTTTCGGCTGTGTGTGCATATTCATAGTTGGCCTTTTCCACGTCCATACTTCCCAGCAGCGGTGTCTGAAATGGTCATTCCCGTGTCTGGCCAAAGCCCCTGGAGGTAGTTCATGGGGCTGCTGCTCACTGAGGGGTTGTGGCCCCTTCCCCACCCCATTGGGCTTCACAGGCCTTCACTCTGGTAATGGAACAGTTGGATTTGTGTTCCCTTGGAGCGGCTGCACAAATCCTCCAGCACCGGTGGGAGAGGTGCAGCTGCGGCGCTGGAGGGATGGGCTGGGGTGATGCTGTGCTAGGGCTGGGCACTGGGATACAGGAGCAGTGATGCACATGGAGCTGCGCTGATGCCCGTCCTTGACATCAGCACCTCAGGACATCCCAGTAAGACGCTCCCAACGCTCAGACACTCCTGGTGTGGGAACTGACCTTTATTATGGCTTTTGGATCTCTTTATGGACTGTAATGATGCCTTTAAAAAGCTTGACTTTAAGTTTCCCAGAACAAGCAGGGTGTGAGTTTGAGCCCTGCCCTGGAGACCAGAGTCCAAGAGACAGCACCTGATCTCGAGTCCCTCTTGTTAACAATGCTGGGGAAGAAGCATCACTTTCTGTCACAGAACCAGAGTAACAAAGCGGGTTTCCTCCCTTACAAGCCTGAGCACCCTGTGCTTCTGGAAATACAGCTTGGAGGAACAGATGCAATGCTGTGTGACCCATAGCATACCCACCTCAGCTTCATCGGGGCCAGGAAATGGGTTAAACCAGCTGGTTGGCCTCAGCTGACCTGTGCTGCTGTCCCACCAACTCAAAGCAGAAAGGAAGGCTGGTGCTTGACAAGAAAACAAGCACTGGTTGTTCCATGAATTAGATTTTGGGGAGGGGACAGCCTGCTTCATGCAGGAGGAGCAGCCCCGTGCTGCTGTTTCCCATAGAGGTCATTGGATCCAGAACATTGGAGGTAAGTTTGCTGTTTGAAGTCCATCTGCTGCTTTGCTCCCAGCTGGACCAAACCATGTCCTGCCCACGACCTCCTGGGCTCCTTGGCAGAATGTGAGGCATTAAAAGCAGCTGTGGATGGACTTGCTGCAAACCTTTCCCACATAAATCTAGTCCAGATCTCTCTGGAAGGGAGCCTGACGTCGGCAGATAAGGGCAGCCCTTTAGCAGCCCTCGTGCCATCGCAACCCAGAGCGATAAATAAAGCTGCTGTGATTACAGTGATCAGCCCCACGTGCTCTCTGGCCTCTGGTTAAACCTTCCCCTATTGTGTGCTAAGGGCAGCATTTGTCTCCTCTTAGCCCCAGGATGTGAGTTCCTTCTTTCCACCAGTCCTACTATGACTTCCCCACCAGAGCCCAGGTATCCAGGCTGGATGGATTGAAATGATCATCCAGAACAAGGGCTGCCAAGGTTGATGCCATGGAGAAGTGTCAGCCCAGGGTGAGCACTGTGCTGTGTTGAAGAAGAATCTCAGCTGTGGGGTCTTGCTCACCCTTCTCTGCTTGAGTACATGCCCAGGTCTACCTTGAGCTCACCTGCAGCAGCAAGTTTGTGCACTGCCTGAAGTGGCAATTGCCATACAACTGAGGAGGAGGAGGATGCAGAGAATGGGTTTCGACCAGCACTGGGGTTTGCAGCGTGCAGCAACACAACCCAGGGTGAATGAACAGTGAAGGACAAAGAAAGATCCCAGCAAACAGCCTGAAAGTGCAAAACACCATCAACCAAGTGCTGAGATGGAGGAAAACACACACATGGGCCATGTGCGTGGCAGTGGCAACCTGGGGATGCTGTTTGTGTCCCTGGACCCCTTCCACACGCTGCTGGTTCATCTTGGTGCTCTCCCACCCATCTGCAGCAGCAGCAGAGGCGGTGAAGGAGGAGCTGCCGCTGCTCCCTTCCCCAGCACACTGATGTTTACCCTTGTCTTTGGCCATGTTCCCACTGACCTGGCCACAGCCCCGAAGGGGCAGGCAGGCTGGGAGCTATCTGCTGGATAAAGGATGGGAATGAAGCAGGAACGCGAAGCCGGGGTTTCGCACAGCCTGTTTACACAGAGCTGGGCTTTCCCGAAGGTGCTGCTGACTTCAGCTATCAGGGTTGTTCCATTACACAGCCTGCAAGTTGCAGTGGGGTGATGGCACACGGCAGGAGCAGAAGGACATTGCTTCCCTCCATGCATCCCAAACACATTCCCTGCACAGCCGGGGCTGTGGGGCCCTTGTTGCAGCCTCCAGCTCCTGCTTCCATCTTTGCCACTAACCTGAGCAGTGTCAAGCAATGGGATATACACAAAGCAATGGTGGAGAAGGAAAACCCCCAGGCAGATATTGGGAGCATCCAAGGAGCCATGGCTCAAGATGGGAACACAGAGGCTCCTTTAATTAGTGTGATATCCATTAACATCACATTAATGACTGGTAACAAACACCTTAGAGCAAGCTTCAGAGACCAAAACCCTGCCCTCCGTTACTTTTTGCCCTGCTCAGCTTAACCTAACCGCAGTTTGGTTTTGCCCCTCATCCAATGGCTGGGATCTGGAGCAGCAGCGGTGGGAAAGGAAGTCTCTTGTGGTGGCAAGTGCTGTTTTGAAGGAAGTGCCGTCATCACAGGAAAAACTCTATCAACAACAACGCTGCTCCTTCTGAGAGAGCCCCACAACTGAGCTCTGCGATCAGCTGCGGGACCCTGGGTCCCATGGAAGAGCCTGTAACATGGATCAGGGGAGGATCGGACCCTCTCCCACCAGCAAACACCCATCCCTCATCCTGCCGTTGCACCATGACATGATGGCGTGGTTAAAGGTTAACAAGTTATCTGGGCTTTGTGTATGGGAGGGAGAAGAAGAGAGGAAATACATCTCTGGGAGCCAGCAGTATCCAAGGCTGGAGTGAAACCCCCTCCATCAACCACCCGACAAACCAAGTGGCACTACCCTTCACAACCACTTGTCAGCATGTTCTGCCCCTCATTCGTGTTCTGCCTTCTGTGTGTCAAGTACTAAGTGACTGGCACGATGCTGGATGCTATGGCAGGGCTGGGTGAGCAGAGCACAGAGGGAAAATGAACTGAGGGGGCTTATTTCACCTCTCACTTCTCTATAGCAATGCTGACAGAGTTTCCATCTCCAGGAAAGAGCCAGACGGTGACAGGCATAGAATGCAGCAGTCCTGGGGGGAAACAAAAAGCTATGGGGAAACTGAGGCACAGCAAGCACTGTGATGATGCAGCCTCATGCCCTCAGAGCAATGTGCATTGCTCCCTGCAGCCACCGGCAAGTTGGCTTCTCCTCCCCCCGTGTTTCTCTTTTTCTTCCAAATCACTTAAAGCAGTGATTCTGCAACAGAAATAGGTAGTAAAGATCAAAACCTGCAATCACAGCACTCGCCTGTCCCCCACTCTTGAGCCCACACTCCCAGAACTGCCATTACACTGTGCGCAGGAGATACTTGGAACGAAAGATGCTCTGGCAAAAGTGATAACTTGATGCAACCAGTGGTGTGTTTGCATGTATGGATTAGAATATGCTGCCTAAAGAGACGAGTGCGTCTGTCCTGTGACACCAGTGTCTCAGAGCCCAGAGGGTGTGCTGCCCTGGCAGCTCTGCCTTTGCTTTGATGAGCTGTGAGGGCATGCTGGAGTTAGTTGAACCTCCTGCTTTGCCTTGCTTTAGATGTCGGGTGAAAGCATTAAATGGAAAGATGCACGTCAGGAAACGGGGGAAAAGTGCACAGAAAAAAACCTCCAAGCAAAGCTGTGGGACTGAGGGAGCTGCAGGGAGAGTGGCAAAAGATCAGAGGGGTCTGGAAGGAGAAAGGAAAATCGCTCATTGTTTTGCTGGCTGTAAAATCAAATCCAGCTGATGCTAAAGGACAGTGTTGCCATTGGGTTTATAGAGGATGGATTGGGCTGAGGTTGGAGTGAAGTAAGAGGCAGGAATAGCCCTGGGAGAGGACAACCCATGGGCCTCTCCCATTCCTACCATTGTGCCGCAGTGGTCCCTGGGTTATTTGCTCCCAGATGTGCTGAGGAGCCTCCTGTCACTTTGGTGTGCTCCCTGTGTCCCCAGCTCAGCAGGATCCCCCCCTCAGGACACAGGGTTTTTCCTATCCCAGCACTCCAGGAGGGGTTAAGAAATCAAAGCATACATGAGAACAGTGCTGGCATGAACGGGCAGCTCTCAAAGCACATGGGGTGCGTCGTTACTTTTAGGCACACAGAAAACACCCCAAAACCCAGCCCTGGCAGCGGGCACAGCCTAAAGCATGGGCTGCAGGGACGGTCCCTGCTGGGTGCTGCAGCACAGCCCTGGCCACAGGCATCACTCAGGGGATAAACGTGGCACAGTGTTAACGTGGCACCCCTCCACATCTTCCCACCTTCTCCTGTCACAGAGCATCTCTCCTCTCCTCCTCCCTCCAAATCCAACCGCGCTGTGCTCGCTGCTGGCACCCAGTCAGCAGCACCGGGAGCTCCCGAGCTCGTCCTTACAGCGGATGCTGGCGTTTATTTGAGCAAGTCTGGTATTTATGTATCTCATTACATCTGCAGCCGGTAGCATCTGTTTCCACGCTGTATCTGTCAAGCAGCATCTTATCAGTGGAGCTGCCTTCCCATCCTTCCCTCCTCTCCTTCCAGTTCAGCTCCCTCTCAAGTTTAGGAGACGGCTGACAGCCTGACACCAGCACCCGTGGTGCAAACCTCCACCTAAACTGCAGCCCGCAGACACCCCCAGGTTGCCCTGTCCCCATCCAAACCCCTGCAGCAACCAAAGCCCCAAAGCAGGGTCTGTCCAGCAGGGTGAGACAGAAGGATGAGGCCGGCAGCTGTGCACATCTGGGCATCCATGCTGTGCCCATCCTGTCACAGACATCTGTGAGTCCACCCAAAGGCTATGCCAGGCTCATGGGGGGTCCCCAGCAGAACCCCCTCCAACTGCACCCTGGCTGCAGCTCTGCTCCTTTGTGGGTTTAACCTCCCTGCTTCCAAAAGAGGCATTTGGACACTAAACTCCAGTTCATGGGGGCAATGACCGCTGTCACCCCACCCTGAGGCTGCAGCCAGGAAGCCTCCCCCTTCCCAAGGGCTGGAAAACCCATCAAAGGAATGCTGCAGAGAAAGTGGGTTGTTGCTGATAACTGCAGGTGGATGCTTTCTTCCTGCATCTCGGGAACGTGACCTGTTCCGGAAGCACAGGAACAATCCTGGCCAAGGGCAGTGCAGCTGAGCCCCACCAACCACATGCTGATGAGACCCAGCAGGAAGAGGCAGTGTCCCCAAGATAAGGGGCTTGTTCTGCCCCTGAGAGACACCCCTATGAGTAGGCACATGTGTAACTTCACATTGGAGTGATGGGGTTGGGGGTGATCTGAAGGGGCAGAGGGGCTGCAAAGGGGTCTTTGCTAACCAGCTGCCCTAGGAGAGCTAATTACAGCCCTCACCCTAATTGCTCTGATTAACTGTCACCAAGCAGAGCTGCTGCTCTGAGGGCAGCAGGTAAGTGGGGAGCCCTGAGTCTCCTGGTTCCTATGGAAGGTGATGCTAATGATGAGAGGTGATGCTGCTGCCCCAGCATCACGCAACTGGTCTGGGAGAAGGAACCCTGCTGGCAGGCTCCCAAAAAGGAGCTCTTCTGGGAAGCACACCTGGGCATCTCCTGGAGACGGCCAGTGCCTAAGTGCTGTTGACAGGCAGAAACTCTCTGATGCCATTAGCCATGCAAGCCATTGATTTTCTTTGCTGGAACAAGAAACTCACTGGGGCTGCGGCAATCGCGGGTGGCACCGCTGCTTCCTCCAGGCTGACCAGCTGGCCCTTTGGGATGGGGAGGTTTGTAGCTGTTTGTTTCCTTTCCAGTGGCTAAAATGCCAAGTCATCCTGGAGCATTTCTGCATCCGTCTGGGAGGATGCTGGGTCCTGCATTGCTGGTAAATCCCTGCTGTCTGACTATTAGAAGCAGATGAACTGCTCCAGAGCGCTTGGCCACAGACCCCTTTTACCACATCTCCATCCTTTGAGACACCACCAGGCACCATCTACTTTCTCTGCTGGGGTTGAGGTGGGTTCATCAGCCGCCTCTGCTGCTGAGGAGTCTTGCAGTGCTTCCTCCCCCAGCCTGGCCATGAGCCTGCTCTTTATCCCAGCCCTAGAGCTCCCATAAAGGCACCCCAGCAGCTTTAGTGAGTGCACTTCTGGGGTGTGCCATGCACTGGGGACCAAAACCCCTTTACTTCCCCATCAGACCTGGACCCAGTGCTCAGCACCCCCAGCAGTGGCCACATGCATTTTTGACCCCCCTGTTTTTACATCTCAGTGGCTTCTCCAGCACCAGGCACCTTCCCCAGCAAGAACTTAACCCCAGCTTGGTCGGGCCTCCAAGCATAAGGCATGAGCTGTTTGCCAGATCCCTGCAGCACCAGCTAATTCTTGTGAGGGAACAAATCAGGCCCACAGCGAGTTCATCATATTTCCAATGCAACTCCCAAATGAAAAGTGATTCCTCATTTCCCGGATGGATTTGCTTGGGTAAATTCAGACTTCTGCTGGATGGTTCTGTTGGCTCTTTGGCGCTGGTTTTTATTGTAACTGTGATGCCTCTTAATGAAAATAGACACTACTTCTGCTCTCTCCTACAGATGCCTCTATTATTCTGCAACCTGCTGATTCCCCTCTATTCCGTATTATGCCACAAGGATTTCCAGCTGAGACAATGGGCAGGATCCTTTCACAGCTCTGCACCCTCCTTTTCTCCTTTGCAAGTGCACAAAGCACAGATCAAGAGCTCCCAATCCCACTCCCACCATGCATGGGAGCAAGTCACTGATGGAATGCTGGCAGGGTACAGTCAGTGCATGGCTGGGAATGAATCCCATGAACCCAAAGCAAGGGTTTGCTGAGAAATGCATGCCCTGTTTGCCCTCTGCACAGGGAGCTCACAACCCCCTTCCATCACACAGAAGGACAAGGAGGAGCCACAGCCCTCATAGCAACTGGCATAGACTTCAACCTGGACCTCATCCTCCTCAGTCCTATGTTAAAATACCCAGCTTGGGGACCTGCATCACAGTTCTGAATGTGCAGTGCATTTTTTGTTCTTATTAAACAGCCTGTATGGGCTGATCTTTATCCCCAGCTTGTATGTGACAGAACGAGACATGGCACATGCTCTGAAAAGCTTACAAAGAGAAAAGACTGAGGGAGGGATGGGGATAAAAAGGGCATAAGGGACCCAGCATCTGATACAATTACACCTCAACCCAGTTCTTCTTCCCTAAGGGCACCCCTGAAGTGTTACACATGTACATCCCCCAAAACAGCATCCCAAATGCTGCCTCGGAGGAACCAGAGCCACACTTCTCCAACCTGGGCCTTCCCCAACCCTCTTGATGGGCTCAGCCTTGGGGTCCCAGGACAGAGGGGTTAATTCTGACCAATAACCATCTCATGTCTCTCTCACGTGAGGATCTTCAAGACTGCACATTTCAGCCCTGACTAAGCAAATCATCTTAAAGAGGAAGGTTAAAGAACTGTTTGTTATTGGAAATGTCTCCCTCTTTAGGATTCATTTTTTGATAAATCAGCTTCAGCTTCATTACTTCATGATATATTTCCCTTGACATTTAATTATACTTACCCCAAACACATTAAGCCAATCAGTCTGAACAGCTTCTTATTAATATGCAAATTTCTCCTTTGAAAAGCCATGAATCTGTGAAAAATCTCTTTAAGGCTTCAATTAGGCCCATTTGGGAAGTTGGGAACCCTCCGAAACACCCTCCTGATCTAAGGCTGGAGAGGATCGAGGGTGTCCAAACCCACAGATACTGGCCAGTGTGTGGCTTTGGGATGGGAGAAGGGGCTGTTGCCATCCACTAAAGCATCTTCACTGCCCTGGAGCTATGAAGATGGGAAGTTGAATGCTGCAACGAACAGGGCTGGCAGTTTATCCCCATCCCATTCTCTGTGGGAGCTGATGCTTCTCCTCTCCCCCAGCCCTCGAGATACAAAGGTCCTCCACTGAGGATCACAAAGCTGCGGGGGGGGAGCTGCAGAAGATGCAATGAGATCTCAGCCCAGTTTCTAGCAAAACAAACAGGAATCCAGCTCCCCCAGCGCCATGGGCAAACTGGACGTGATTTGCATTAGGCAAATAAATGGAACCACGCAATTAACCATCTGCCCTGGAACAGATTTAGGTTTTGCTTTACAGCATCACTTCCAGCCTCCCTCTGCTCCCGGATCCATCTGAACGCCGCAGGATTTTCTACTCGGAAACCAACAGGGGATAAGTTCACTGACTCATTCCTATAAGTAACTGGAGAGAAACCTCAACGTAGGTACTAAAGCCCCGGTGGCCTCTGGCCTCCTGGACGTGCTTCCCATGGATGGCACCACCACAAAAAGGCTTCAAAACTTCCCAGAATCTCCAGTTCCCACCAAAAGCCTTTATTTGCTAAACTGAGATGATTTCCTGAGTGACACAACATCTCCTCGAGAAAAAGCAGCCCATTTCATCCTGTTTCCAAAGAGCTTAAAACCAAATACGATTGGGTGTATTTGATTTGATTTAGACATTAAGATCGGAAATACATCGCAATCAGTGTACTATAGAAATAGTCCAATTTTGGAAAACAGCTCTCATGAGCCATAAAGAAACCCAATTTACTATGCACCATAATAAAAATATCTCTTTTAGCATATAAATCAAGCCAAAGTGAAGAGATAAAGAAAAATAAACTCACCACCCCCCTTCGGTTTTTGCCCAAGAGCACAGGCGAGCCCTAGGGAAGGGCTCTCCTGCCCTATATAAATATATGCAAGAGCAAATCTGTTAAAAACTGTAGCCACCACTTTGTTTTCTAAAGGTCCCAGTTTATCCTTCGGCAGAAGAAGGAGGGCTGGGGAGAGGTCGGAGAGAAACACAATCCTTTCCTGTATAAACAGTATAGCCCGCGCTGACTTTAAGTGCATCATATGGTATATATTTTATGTGTGTACAGAGAGAGAGAGAGACAGAGATTCTTCAAGCCAGTCAGAGACATAAAGTGATCCTATATCATCTAAAACCAACAATCATAGTTGGACTTCTGGCAGTTTTCCTTGCAGTCATCCCTGCCACCCCCTGCCCCTTCCCCCATGGGCTGCTGGTGCGTGCTGCCGTCTGCCCCCATTATTTTTCACAAAGGCATATAAATCACTGTGGAAACTCTTATTATCTTATTTTCCCTCTGCTTCCCTCTTGTCTGTTTTGAGAGAAATTAATGCATTTGTCTCCAGAAAAATGTGCCGTCTCTATAATTCAGTTTTAAAACAAGCACAACTAGCAAATGGATAGACCTTGGTTAGGAGACTCATTTTTCATGCAAGTAATTGAACCCTTCCCTTCGATTTTTCCTTTGGGTGTTAAAGACAACTGATGCCTTCCTGGAATTTGCTGAGGTCTAAGAAAGGTGGAAAGACAGACGGAGGGAAAAAGCAGAAGAGAGAAATAAAGAGAAGACAGAAAGGAAAAGAAAGAAGAGATGAACACAAAAAAAAAAAGGGTGAAAAAAGAGAAGAGAAAGAAAAGAGAGAAGGAAGGAGAAGGAAAAAAGGAAAAAGAAGGGAAAAAGGAAGAAAAGAAGGAAATGAGCAGGAAAGAAGAAGGAAAGTCTGAAGCACATCTCAAAGCATCGTCTGCCTCTGTAGAGGGAACTTTGGGAAGCCCCAGGAGAGCATCCCAGCCAGGATTTTCCCAATAGCCAGCAGTGCTTTGGTCTGGAAGGCTCCTCACCACCCAGGCTGGTGAGCAAAGCCATCCCTCTCATGCACCCCAACAGCCTCTACCTTAACCGAGCCTTGTGCCCCACACTCAGCCACCTTGAAGGCTGAGGATGACCAGCCCCGTTATGTCCTCCAAGCACCCCAAGCCCCAGATGTGACATGGGAGAGCTTCTCTCCGTGGCTGATGCCAGAGGCTTTATCCTGCTGCCTCTTTCTGCATCCAAAACTCAGGGAATCTCCACTGCTCCCTCCCCTACTGCTAATGGCACACCTGCCCCACAGCATCCACCACCGAATGGGAACACAAATCACCACAGTTCTCCACACAAAGTCCCTCAGACAAGAGTGTGCTTTCCCAAACCACACAAATCAGAGCCAGCTTTAAAACATTCCCCATCCCTTGTGCTGTGCGGCTCCTGTGAAGAGCAAGAGGCTCCCTCTAAGAACACCATGTACAGCAAGGGCTCCTGCTCAAAATGATGCTCATCCCAGCCACAGTCCCTGGATCACACCCTGATCTCTTATCAGCTCCAAGGCCGAATGCTCTACTCATGCAGAGAAAGTCAAGAATAATTCCAGAAGAGCCGCAATCAAGTGCCAGCTAAGTCTATTGTTCCTTTGTCTCTCACTATATTATCTCTGTCCCCTGGGAGCTACATTATTGCCTGCAATATATAATGTGATTTGCTTGTTTTCCATGTCTGCCTCATTTTTCTTAGGCACAAGCACAGGTGCACCGTCAGCCACGCAAACGCACCGCAATGCACGCGTTCTTCCCATGGAAGAAGAGGAAAAGGATGGGAGAGGAGCAAGGATGAGAAATGAAGCTGGAGAGAAGGGGAAGAAAATGTTGTCTGGAAATGGGAAGGACACAGAAAACCGCTGAATAAAGGTGATTCAGGGAAAAAAAAAGGTGTTCCTCCATCCCTCCTGGGGAGAAATCCCACTACATCTCAGAGACCAAAAATCAGGATGCAGTCAGTGCAGGAAGTAAAGGAGCTAAATTAAAGCAGCTGAAGGGGAAAGATATTGGAAATGGGCAGTGGGTGCAGCAGAATGAGAGGCACTCAGGGCACAAAGATGCTCCTGTATCCCTGCAGGTTGAGGGACCGTCTGCCTACAGGGTTTGTTGGGAGTGAGGAGATGGGCTTTCTCCCTTCTCTGCAGAGATAAAGGGATCCAAGATATTGTTGTGGAGTCCTCAACAATTCAACAGGGATTATTAAGTTCTGGGAAATACTGTGACATGCCCTACACTGCTGGAGATGCTGCGTGTGTATCTGTGTGTGTATGTGTGCGTGAGAGCTTTATGAAAGAGCCAGCCACCTCAAAGGACCCTGCTTTTGAGAACAGAGGTTGTTTCTTAAATTATGCTGAGAAGTGACTTCTTTATATATCACTACTCATTTCCTCCTGCTGCCAGGCCAAAAAAGCCTCTATCTGTATTACAAAAAAGAGAGCCTGACCTCTGGCTATGATCTGAAATATATGGAATCACACAAGTTTACCCTTGCAGTCGTTCTTCATCCTTCCTGTGCCAATTCTTTGTCCTTTTGCTAAACGAAACTTTAATGGCAGGGAAGGGCTCCCTGCTTCCATTCCTGGAGCAAAGCAGCCAAGTGCAAAAGAGGGCAAAAGCCTCCAGAAAATGGAAAGCTTCAAAAGATCCTTCCTAACCTAATTTGCAAGCTCTGGGCAAGGCAGGGGCCAATGCAGAAGGAACCTCACTGAGCAATCCCACCCCGGCCTCCTCCAGCCCTGCAGGCTATGAAGGGCTTTTAGCCACAGCTCACAGTGTTGGCACATCAAGAGCTCTTTTCTGTGCTCAGCTATTCCACCTCCTCCCAGGGAATGAATCATTGTCTAACCTGGTGTCAGAGTCATCTGATGTATTTCAGGACGTTTCAGTTGATAGCAGATCTAAATTTCATGAGTAAATTGAGCACATCTAGCTCAGGTCCGGCTCCTCCATTGCTTTGTACCATGCTCAGCTTCACATCACTGCACTGCAGAGGCTGTTCCTTGGGCATTAGAATAACATCAAGGTCTCTAAGAGTGAACCCAGATCATTAATGGAAGAAAGAAAAGAGAGAAAAGTGCTCTCCAGAATATGAATGGATGGAAAAAACCTAAACAATTAGTGACCTCAGCTTCCTAAGTCAACCTGAGACATTTGGGTCCAGGCCAATAAACCCTCATCTTTCTCACTCAGCACCAAACTCGCATGGGATGGGGGTTTCAGATCATCTCCTAAAGAGGCCAGGTTGGACAAAGCCTTGGGTGATGTGGTTTAGTGTGAGGTGTCCCTGCCCATGGCAAGAGGGTTGGAACTGGATGATCTTAAAGTCCTTTCCAACCCAAACTGTTCTATGATTCTACGACCCCCAGCCTCTCATTATCCAGGGATGCTCTGCTTGGCAAAACCCACTCTCCTCCCCTCTTCATTTCTCAGCATCCAGGAAGAGAAGAAAACCCCGAGTGTGCTCCCTCTTTCACTGAAGAAAACGCAGCAAAATCTAGCTAAGCCCACACTGATACTCCAACAGCAGCAGGGATTTCAAATCCACACTGGCACCAAGGCCCACCGCAACAGTCGGGCATCACCCCATGGTTGGGACATGGGGTCCGACCTTGCAGGGCCTTCAGCATGGGGTGATCTTTCCATTCCAATACAGAGACCATGGCAAGGCTTTGAAAAGTGGTTCTGTGTCCTGGGAGACCAGGTCTCCCCAAAAAGCACGGGGACATCTGCTCTTAAACCACATTGGAAAGCCCAGAAAGGACCCCTGGAGATGAAGATTTTGAAGTGTGATCAAAGAGACTCAGAGAGATAGCAGGAATTAATGCTGCTGCAAATGCACAGCGAATGCTTCTTAGTTATTCCAGTGGGGCTTTTTGCAAAGGGGCCTAAGGGAGTTAGGCACTCAAACCTCACTTGGATCCTTTATTCAGCTTGCAAATCCTGCGCTGGAGTAGTGCAGAAGTGTGACCCCTGAAGCAGTACTTTCCGAGCGTGTCTGCTTGAGGGAAAACCTGAATTGATTCTGGCTGTGTTGGTGGCCTCCTGCAGCTGCTCCTGCGCCGTGGTGGAAACAGTTGAGGGTACAATGTACTTAAAGAAATAAATAAGGCACCACCAACACACGGAAACCACATGGGTTCAAGGGGAATCGCTGAGAGCAGCTCCAGCTCTGATTGCTTCCACAGGGGTTAATGCTGGTCATAATGTGCTGGAAGATGCTCCTTATGGCAGGTCCAGACTGTGAGAGTGACCTCCAGCTGGGCGAGCAGCATCATGAATCCTCTCCAATGGGGTTCACCACCATCTCCAAGAGAGCTGCAGGAATCACTTACGAGTTTGGTTATTCCTCACTGTTGTGTCTCCCTGTATGTTTTATTTCCTCCATCACCAGCCTTTTTCAGTTAGAAAAGAAGACCCAGGGGGGTTTGTTCCCCAGATGGTTGCATGCTCGTAGTGTCTTAATCATTCCCACCACCGCTGCTAATGCTATCGTGGAGGGTTTACAGCTCCAGCAAAGCAACATGAGGAAGCCGGAAAAAAGGCACAAGCAATAAACAAAGAACCTGTTCTCATGCAAATGTTCCTCACGACAATAAGGATAATAATAATAGTTAAAGAAGAAGGGCAGATGAGAAATGCACACCACGGTCTGGCCGCAGTGAATGCTTCCCAAGCCTTCCTGCAGGGCTGCCTGGCTTTCATTTCGTCCCCTCCACCACCACAAACCGAACAGGGAGCCCCATCCGCTGAGCCCCCGGCACAATGCAAACGGGTTTGGTATTGTTGGGAAACACATGTGACGTGCTATTGTCCCTAATTTGATTAATGAAGCCATCACGCTAACGGGGCATTCCACACACCAAACCCCCACCCCAGCACCTTGCCACTAAGCCACGCCAGGAACTTCCCATCAGAGCATTAATTCCCCAGGACTTGCCTTTCCCAACCTTGTCAGGTAATTGTTTATGAAGAGATGAATGTATACAATAATACTGGGTGAAGGGAGTTGATGTATGTGGTGTTAATGAATGAAATAATCAGTTTGGTAATAACTGGCATGTGTATTTGTCAAAAGGGAACCAGCAGGACATTAGCATTCTGCAGCCACCAAACCTTTATCTCCTGGTCTTGTGTCTGACAACCGCCCCCAGATAGCCCATGAATAAAATACAGAGTGGTACCCAGACATAATTAAACTGCCAATGTGGATGTACCTAAATGAACTTGATATCTTAATGACAGTAGATAGCACGCGAATAATGAAGGCAGCATGAAAGGGATGTGCATAATGAACACAGACATCCCGGCTGTCGCTGAGGAGCTGCCCACAGGGACCGGCCTCGCCAACAGCAGCTCCCAGACCCCCTCGTTAGCACACAGGGCATTGCCTGTGCTCCCACACCTGGCCTGGGACCCGTGCCATGCCTCATCCACACTGGTGTTAAGGGCACAGCGCTGTCACTATGGGGACAAGGGTCCCTGCATTGCTGCCCAGGCTGTGGTCACTGAGGATGGGGCTCTCAGACCTGCTGGCACATCTTACCCTCCCTCCTCCAGAGATCTAACCCTAATCCTCCCTGGTCCTGCTGCATGTGCTCCTCCAGAGGCCTCTGGCACGCTGCTGTGCAGCCCAAAGGTGGTTTTAGAATCACTCAATATGATTAAATTACCAGACATGTTCCTTTTTCATCTGTTTTCAACATGGGGATTGTTTTTCAGGGGAGAAGCCGCTCCTTGGGGACAGGCTGCTCAAAGCATGGATAACACGTCCCAAGATAACAGAGCCACAACCCCTCCTCATCCCCATCATGCACTGACATCAAACCAGATGCATCCTCTCTCAGCACCCATGGGTGCAATCCTGCCTCCGGAGGATGCTGGGCACCATCCCAACTGTCCCTACAAAGCCACTCCAGCATTTTGCTGCTGCTCCAGGGTGTTTGCTCCCGAAAGGCAGGCTCCAGCCTCCTCCTCACTGCCTCCACACACCACACCGCTCAGAAGGTAATTGCCACTTATTGCTCTAATGGCTCCAATTTTAGCAGCAAATGAGCGATGTACAGTAAGTATCAGTCTTATTAAAGAAATAATAATGGGAAACTAGAGCACACGCTCCAGGGAAGGAACACTCCCCCGTTACACAGGATACAGCTGTGCTGGTGTTTGACAGCAGCACAGTCCCTCCCTGCCTGCTGCTCACAGAGCTCCGATGTGTTTGAATACAATCAGTTCAGCGCATAGGAAAGCAACCGGCTCAATAGGGCTCAGCTTGCTCTGTAATGAGCGAATTGACTGTGGTTAAGAGATTAATGTGAAGCCAGCAAGGGAAATGTGCACTGGAGCCGGTCCTGTCTCCCTCTAAAAAGGGGATAAGGGAAAAAAATGCTTAATAAAAATGAAGAAAGTACAGCAGGTCTGGGGGAAAACAGCTTAAAACCAGCAGACAACACAGCCTGCACCCTCGCAAGGAGCAACACTGGGAGTAGCACAGCAAGTTGTGATGCAGGGTGGAGTAATGTGGTGGCTTTAACAGCACAGCTCCTGCGTGGGCTGGGAAAAGGTGGCACTGGTGTGGTCCAGCCAGCGCAGGGAGGTGACAGAAGGAACCTGGGTACATGCACATCACCATCAAGCAGTAACAGTCACCATCAGAAAGATGCAGCCAGAGAGCTCTGGGTTCTCACTAAGCAAAACCTTCAACTGCACTCATTTACCACCACTATTTGGCCCTGACTGCCAATTATTTAACCATTGCTTTCCTTCCCTGCAAAGCCATCCCCGTGGTGCACCCTCGTGAGACAGTAATGGTGATTTCATTAGATTAAATAACTCCGATGATCCCCGGAGACCAACAGCACTTTAAACACAGAGCCTCGGAGTTAGAATTACTGTTATTTAACATTGATTAGATTACAAGGCAAATCCAATTTTTCCCCTAAACATATGATGGCTGTGATTTGCCTAGCGGGAGACATTAAGGACGGCATTGCTGGAAATCTGTGCTGAGTGGGGAGACCATGCCTGAGTCAGCAATGTCAGGGTGACCCACAGGCTTGTGTCTGAAAGTCCTTCTGCAGAGAGAGAGCATGAACAGGGCTCAAGAGTTGTCCCGATTGCCCCTGTCCTCGCTTTGCTCCAAAGCCAGAGGTCCAGATGGATCTGTATTGGCCCTGTTGGATTATCTCCCCCTCCGGTAGGAATATCACAGGGAATAACTGGACCTCTTTGACCCATGGCCCTGCTGTGGCTGAGGCCGTTAATCATTCCTTAAAGCTCCCTCCTGACTCTTTCCTCCCGGAGCCCCATGGCCCACAGCCCCCAGGAAGGGATGTGCCTCCTGGCTGCAGCTCTGCCTGCTGATGGTCTGCCAGGGGTGCCTATAGGACAGGAGGGAAGGAGAGCACCTGGGTCTCTCCCTTCTCCTCACCCCCAGGATCCTGTTGGAATTCATTTATGGATCAGGGGACCCGAGGGTGTGGAGTGGGCTGGGAAAGGTTGGTGAGGGCAGGAGCATCTCAGGGCTCCACCACTAAGAAAGCAGGTATGGTAAGGGCCCCTCCCTAAAGACAGTGCAGGGATAGGGTGGCTTTCAGTGCGATGGACTTTCATTCCAAGCCCTTTCCTAGGGTATGCCATGCATTTAATGCCTGGCTTTAGAGAGCAGCCAAGACACAGCTCCTCTGGACCCCTTTGCAGATGCATCTTTGGGAAGCCACCAACTCCTAAATGCATTCCTCACACTGGGCAGAGCCACCTGTGGATCCAGGGATGCTGGACAACCCCAGCAGCCAAGAGTAGAGCCCAGTCAGACAAACTCCCACACGAGCATGACCAGCTGCTGGTAAAAACCTCACTGGTCTGATAGATATGGCTTTATACTGGGGATGTACAAGGAAAAGGGGAGGCTCCAGGAAGAGCTGGCTCCCAGCAACCAAGATGACCATGAGCAGAGGCCAGACCACAGCAGGGTACCCACACTGGGCTGACGATGGGCTATTCAGCAGAAGCTCCCAGGAATAGAGAAGAGGAGGATGCACTCTCCATCCTGAAACACCCAACAGGCTCCAATCTGGGTCTGGTCTCTTCTATCCCGCTCACCTCTGGATGTCCCTATGGGGGTGATGGCCAAGAGAGTCCCTGGGAGCAGCCAGGGTTGAGTTTGGTTGTGCAGGTCACCCAGGCTTCAGCTCCTTCACCTAGGTGTGGGTTTAAACCAGCTTTTACAGTGCTGCTTGATTTGGCCAATAAACCCAAGCACTGCTTTCAGGGCTTCAATAAAACCCAGAGTCGCTCATAATTTTAAGCCGGATTTACTCCAGAGGGAACACACCCAAATTCCTTCCTCACCTCTGCAGTCACCACCCTGATGCCTTTCCCATCCACCTCCCCAGGGCTATCATGAGACAGAGCCCAGGCAGCTTCCAAGTGAGAGCAGGGCTTGCTCCATAACGACCAAATTGACCGGTGGGGCATTGCTCTGGGGTGAGAGCTGAGAGAGCACGGCCTGGCAGAGGCAGGCAGTGACAGAGAAGCACTGATTTCTTCCTCCCACCTCTGTTTTGGGGCAGGCTGGAAGGGAGGGCAATGAACGCTGGGTTCCACTGTCCTAACCCCCCTGAACAGCGGCTGCAGGGAGGGGCGCAACAGAATCAGGGACACATCCAGGCATCAGCTGCGAGCCAGCAGTTTGCTGTCACTCGGCCAAACAACTCAACTGCAATTAGGAAGCAAGGAGCAGATAAAGCTGTAAACCTCCAGTGTGCAGCCCCCCTGAATCCCACAGCTCACTGACCCCGCTGCATCGTGCCAGGGAGGCAGCAGGTCCCCATGATGTGACAGAGGACCCAAACCCCCACGCAGGCAGGGCAGAGCTCAACCTGCCCAAGTGCCAAAAGAAGCAGCTCCAGCACCTCATCGGGCTTCGCTGCTGGGGCTGACCCTGACCCGAGGCACTGGAGCCGGTCAAACTCAATTAAAGGCTGTGCACAGCATCTGGGTCAGGCCGTGCGGTCCTTCCCCTGCCCCGGCCCCTTCGGAGGCTCCCGGCATAACTGCTTGCGTGTCCTGCTGAAGTCTTCCTTTCTGAGGCTCTTCCAAAGGATTTACTGCTGCTGGGAGGGAGGGCGGCAGAGGCAGGAGCAGGAGGAGCAGCATCACGACTCGCTATGAAGGCAGCCCTGGGGCTGAGCAGGGATCACACCCCGTGCATAGGGAAACACTGATGTGATTCTGTGCCCGACCCTCTGCATCTGCCTGTGGTCAGGGCAAACGCAACCCCGGGAGGGCGATGCTGGAGGGATCCTGGTCATCACCAACTGCAGGAAAGCCAAGTCCCAGCACCCCCAGATGCACCTTCAGCAATGACCTTAGTATTTTGCAAGTGAGCTCATCAGCATGACCCCATTTCACAGATGGGGAAACTGAGGCACAGGACAGAACAGGCCCTTGCTCACCACCACTCAGCCAGGCTGAGTCCCCAGGAGCTCAGCTCTCACCCCAGGAGCACAACAAAATCCCATCTCCTGCCCTAAGGAGGGTCCAGCCCGCACCAGACCGTGCTACACTTGGGAACAGTGAGGTGAGAACTGGCCACGTCAAACGAGGAGCATCTGAACAAGAAACAACTTGGTGTTTGGTGCAAGGCATTGAATGTCCACACATCTGTACCTTCACCTCTTTGAAATGGAGAGATTGCTCCTGGCAATCTGGCATTGCTGTCTCCTTGGAAAGGCAAGTGTTGGCAGCAAGTTCTCCAACCAGCTCTGTGCTCCAATCTCCAGCCTGCCCCACTCCAGCTCCCCAAGACACTTCCCAGTTTGCAATGACCTCCTGCCCCAGAACGCAGGACCAGGCAGTGCAGCCATCCTCCCTGCATCTCTCCTGGGGCACATACCACCCTCCAGGCACTCACACCCATGGATGGGCTGTAATTGTATGTGCTTGCTCAGAAACCTCCAGCAGCCCTTTAAACTCGGGCAGGTTCACACAGGGCAGAGCAGCAGGACTCACACTCTCCATTCGGGCAGCAAAACCCTCCAGCAGATGAGCAGAAATGAGAAGCCTGACCTTAAACCACTCCACATGTTTGCAAAGCACACATCGGTCCCTGCAGGGCTGCAGCAGCTCAGCCCATGGGGCTGGGTCACTGCCAGCTCCTGCCTCCTGTTGCTGCACACGAGGAGCAGCCTCAGGTACCACAGGAGCACATAAACCTGAAGGGATGCTCTAGGAAGTCCAGCTGTGCTTACCCAGCTCTCAGTAGGCTGGAAGTGTAAGAGGTGTCTTTTGTCCTTTGTGTCTGGTATGGACTAACAGTTACACACACACATCCAGGCTCTGCAGCACAAGAGCTGATGGGGTGGAAGTGTTTGATGGTCACTTGCACTGACACTACCCAGACCATGAGTGCAAACTGCAGTGCTCCCTTCTTCACCACCCACCACTGGCCATTCAGTGCCAACTGGCAACTTCCCTTCCAGGAATTACATTTCCAATCAAATAACACCAATGATATTATCCCAGTAACAGTTATGGAAGATAACCCATCAGCCCCCTGACCCATGAGCTCATTCCTGGGCCAGCAGCAGGCACAAACCCATGGTCCCCCCCCAGCCAAGGCTTGGGGACTCTATCAGCAGGTCCCTCATGCTTAACAGCTCTGGGTGCATCCTTCTTTGCTAAGCACTTCTAGAGCCCTTTAGACAAAAGCCTCCCATGGCAGCCAGTTTCACAACTGAATCTCCCACTGTCTGAAAAAGTCCCTATTTCTGCTGCTTTCCAACCTGTTGCTGAAAGTATGGATGGAGACACGAGAGGGATGGCTGTGCCTTCTCAACCACCCCATGAAATCTTTAGCAGAGCCCATGAGCTCCTTTTATAGTGCGTGGCCACTGGATAATACAGCACGAGTACAGAGGAGGAAACATAACACAGACAGTGAGGACCCAAGGAGAGATAAGAGATGCAACCAAGTGGACTTGCAGACAGAGTACAGCTCAGCAGTGCAAGAGGGCAGAATGACTGCACATGAGCTTCACCCCTGGCTGTGACATGCAACTTTTGCATACAGAAAAGCCCAAGCCATTGTACAGACCAGAAGAAACACCACTTCCCAGGCATTAAAAACCAACTGCCCCAAGCCACATGGTGGGTCTCTGCCAGCAGCACGGTGCCCAGCAGGTCCATGGATGGGGAACAAAGGCAACTGGAGCCAGCTGAAACTGCAGTTAATTTTTAGGGGCAGAGACTAGAATTACCTGAGCTGGAAGCCAGCCCAGGCACTGGGATTAGCACCTCCATCCTTGTGAGAGCAGTCAGGGGAACTTTCTGTGACCTTCAGAGGAGCAGAGCAGCACCAGGTGGGATGTGGCTGACGGCAAGGGAAGCTCAGCACACACCAAACACCCACTGCTGATGCTTGCACCAGACAACCTCCTTCCTACCACTGTTAGAGAGGATCAGCAACAGTGTGGAACTAGATGCCAAGAGGTCCCATGTGCTAAGCCTTGGTCTAGGTGCTTTTCTGCTGGTGGAGCATCCTCCATTCTACCAGTGCTACCATAGCCCTGCACTAACTCAGGGACCATCTGTCAGACCCAAACAGACAGCTATAAATACATAGAATGGTTTGGGTTGGAAAGGACCTTAAGATCATCCAGTTCCCACCCCCTGCCATGGTTGGAACACCTCCTAACAGCACCATTTTGGAAAGTGAGAAACACCACAGCTGAGGCCACTGACACAGTGTTTGTGTCCCAGAGGAGAGGGATCTCCCCCACTTTTGGCTTTGGCACATCATACAGCCTCCTCCTGCCATCACCACTTTTACCTACACAAAACACAGAAAGTCAATGGCACAATACTAATTGCAACCAGAGTAACCCTGTGCTCCTCCCATCCAGGGCTGGGATCCCTGCCATGGGCACAGGCCAAGCAGGAGCAGGGAAACGCCATACCTAGCTGCACCGGGAGACCCAGGGCCCTCCCAAGCACCTTTATATTGAGGCTTAAAGCAAAATTTGGCAAGGCACAACCTGGGGTCCAGCAGTGTTTGAGACCAAAGGGATTTAAGAAGCAAATTTCCAGATGGAAGAAGGACTCCAGAGCCAACAAAGTCCAGATGCAAAATGGGGAAAGCACCATCTCCAGCTGGCACATTACAGGGACTCAGAGCACACCAGCACTGGGGGATCACTGATCCTGGAGTGTGCTTTTGGGGGCTCTCAGCTGAGCCAGGCCACCTCCTCAGGCTCTCTGCACACCATCACATCTCCTGGCCTTCCACTTACTAACCCTGTGCCAATGGGATCAAGACACAGAGCTTTCCCCAGGTGGGAAATCCAAGTATCCTCACTTGTTTTACTTTGAGCTGGAACATGCCAACACTTGGGAATTTCTCCCCAAAAGAGGCTTCCCAAACAGACCACTTCAGACAGTGCAAAGCGCTTAAATAACGTCAAAAGATGCTGGGATGTGGTACTCAACCTTGCAATACAACACCACGAAAGCAGAATTGCAATGCTAACAACAAAGCGCAACACAAGAGCCCAGAGATGCACACGTGAGCACACACACACACAAACCATCACACAAACACACAAGTCAAAACAATTGGATTTGATGTTTTCCCCATAAAAGGCTTCCCCAGAGAGCATGGGCTGCAGGAGGGAGCCCTTTTCCAAGGGGCGATGTCAGAACGGATCAGCCTGGCTCCTTGAAACTTCCAGCACAAAAGAAAACCTCCAGAGAGATATAAATAAATAAATAGCCAGCTTCCCATCGGGATGCTGTGCTTAAAGCCTGAAGAACACAGCAGGATCCAGCTGAAGCTGCTGTGTTGGCATCCGCAATCTGCATGGGTTCGTGCAAGAAAGGTGTCTGGAAGCTTGGAGCAGGATTTTCATGTGTAGTGGTTGGACATGGCTGTTCAACTGTGGGGAAAACAACCCCATGAGGTTTCCAATGCTCCCCCAGGGCAGCGATGGGAAGCGTCTCTGTCTCCCAATGGAGATGCACCCAGCAGCAGGCTGGAGCTTGGGGGGTTTGAGCAGGGTTCTTCCCGTATCTGCAACAGATGGTGCTGCAGCAGAAAGAGCATGTTACGAGTCTCCTCACTTCCAGGAAGCAAGAGGGATGATGCTCTTGCCATGCACGAAGGGAACTAGTGATTTCTTCTGCTCAGAGATCCCCTTCTGCAGAGTCACTTCATTCGATGAAAGAAACACCAGGAATAATTCACTTCCTTGAGCAACTCTACTCATATTCCCACTGAAGGCACTGTTCTATTCACATAGCCCCCCCCCAGGGAGTCATAAGGACACAGGCTGGAGGTAAACATGTTGAATTCCAAACCATGGAAAACTGGATTTCCTAGGAGGTTGGTTACACAGGAGACAGGCAGAGACACTGGGACACTGTCACTGTTCCCAGGATGGTCCCAATCCTACAGACTTTGCATGCACAGCCCCACTGACCACACAGGGCTTTGTAATGGGGTAAGACCCCGGTACCCAGCTCCAGCAACACAACTTTACCTGCAACCTAATCCACTTCCCTTCCATAATACCCCCAAGTAATGAGAATTTGCCAGGATTTATGGCCACAACAACCTCCCCTGCTCCCCCTCACCAGTCTCTGCTGTTTGCCTGTGAAAGCAGTTTGGGTTACCTCCATATTCTCCAGGGGAAAAGCATCATTAGCAGCTCAGGAGCTTTAATGCCTGCTCCAGGGAGGGGGCTCGCAGGGGGCTATTCTCAGGTTGTCTGATCACTTGTTGCTTGTTCTGAACACATTGGAAAGGCACCAACTCCCTTCCCCCTCCCCAGACCTAACTGCTCTTATTATAGACTTCAAAAGGTCGGGTGAAACCCTAGCTCAGCTGCAGTGAACAGACACGGTGGTGGTGATGGTGTGGGCAGAGCATGGCCTCAGCCCCCAGGCCCGATGGAATTGCTCCCTGAAGGCAGCAGGGCCGATGGCAGGACAGGCTGCATGCATAGGTGGGGATCTGTATGGTCCAACCTTAAAGTGGGACCAGTGGTTTAAGCGGGGTGAATCTGCTGCTGCTCTGAAGAGTATCATAATCTTTGCCATAAATGGGCTCTCAGCAGCTGGAGCTTTGTGCTGCTTTTCATGGGACCTGGCTCTCAATTCAACTGATAAAATCTTGGACAGTCGAGGCCATATTTTCAACATTGCTCAGCACCAGCAGGCAGAGCCCCGTTTCCCAGCACCCCAGAGCCAGGCAGAGCCATGGGGTGGATGAGGAAGGTGCTGATCCTCTCCAGCCTCCTGGGCCCCAAGGACCGGGGCATGAAGCAGTACTGAAGAGGAGGATGTGGTCTATTGACTTCTGAACCACCCCGGTATATCCCTGTGCAGACCAGAGGATCTGTTAAGAGAAGTGTCCAATATACATCTAAGTTTTGATGCTTTCTATTAGAAGCAGGGTAGACATCTGCTTATACACCAACTCAGGAGCTTACCCCATCATAAGGATATGAACTCCTGCATTAACAGAAAACAGAAGTGATACATATAGATGGAAAGTGCTTAAAGGAATCACCAAAAGTAATAACCCTTTGGGGTTTATTTAAGGAGGGGAAGGAGCCCAGACGAAGCTCTTTGCAGTTAGATATTGCTGGACATGCCTGGGCAGTGCCATCCATTAGGTGTGCACACCGGACAGCACTCCACAAGAGGACAGCAAGCCAAGGCTGTGCCAAGGCTGCAGGACCTCTGCCAGCAGCTCTGATGGGGTTCACCTGCTATGGGTGTTATTTACCCCACAGCATAGCCTGGCAAGCTCAGACTCCATACATCTCCTCATGTCTGGGCTGGAGAGAGGTGCCAGAGTCACATCCCTGCTGTTACATCCCTGCAGCACGGGGCAGTGACTCCTCTCCCACTTCACTGATGGGTGAACAGGCACACTAAGGCATCTTTGTCATAACACCTTGGAGTAGCAGAGTCCAGATCATGCACAAAGGCAGCAGCAGGGCACATGAGCACCAGAATCAGTCACTGTCTTTATAACAGACTTGATGACCCCAGCCCTGATTGCAACAGCATTTTCAATGACCTCCTCCTCATCCTTGCTCTTCCCCAGGAAGGAAAGGTCCATTCAACCACCCATAAACCCACCTCATCCTCCATCCCCAGTAACTCCTTGGCCAGAAGACCCATGCTCCCCAACCAATTGACACACACTCCCCTGTCTTTGTGCCCATCTCCACCTCTTGTTTACAGTGAATTACCTGTGCTTTGGGGCCAAGACCATCTTTTGTTCCCTTTTTATACAGCACCTGGCACCATGAGCTCAGTATGGGAGGTATCTGATTACACAGCTAATAAATAAACAAGGACCTTGATCCTCTTCAGCATGTGGCTGTCCAAGGCTGCAATTTCCCAAGAAACTGTTGCAGGCTGTGCTTGATGCTGTTTGTAATTCAGATGTGTTTAGGAGATGAGGAGCAGGCAGGCGCTGCTAAACCAGACCTTCCTACAAGCAGACGTGCACACAGCAGGGAGCAGAAAACCCAGACCAGCTCAACTCCATGTCCAAAGGCACAATCCATGTTCTGGGTTGGGCACACGTAGCCAAAGCCCTGCTGTTTCTTGCAGTGGCTGCAAGGATGGCTGAAGAAAGGCCAGGGAGAAGATCAAATCAAGGTAACTACTGCTACAGCATCTCCCTCACACAGAGGGGTTTGCAACAAGGTCTTTCCTCCTGATGGCCATCCAGTCCTGCTCCACCTTTCAGGAATGGTGCTCGCTCCATTGAAGTCTCTCCTGGCATCATCCCTACACCTATGCTCCCAGCCTCACTTCTATGCTCACAAAGCACTCACAGACTGTGCTGCTGAATTAGTGACCACAAAACCCCGGGACCGGAGCAGCCCGACTCCTCCATCCCCAAGGCTCTGATTTCACCCTGATTTGAGGCACAGAGGATGGGATACAGCTGCTAACAGCTGCTGTAAGCACATCCCTAAACAAACCCCCTTCTCTCCCATCCTATCTCTTCAGCAACCGAGATGTTCTCTGTTCCCTTTGACTCAGAAACATCAGTGGCTGCCTGGATTAGAAAGAAAAAGCCTTGGAGCGAACTCCCAGGAGGACAGTAATTAGGAGACAGAACTCCCCAGCTCTGGAAGCATCAGGGAGGAGCGAGACTTAAACTCCCAACCTGACGGAGTAACTTTGAATCATCTTTCATCTTCCCCTGGATGGGGTGTAATCTAATGACATTAGCTTGGCTTCGCTCTAGTGAAATTGGCATCGGTGCTACAGAGCCAGGGAGATTAAACCATATGAAATAAATGTTCCTGGGGTGACTGACAGGATAATGACATTCCAACAGGCAGCTCAATCAGTGCGAGACTAACAAAGGATCAGAGGGAACCAGCCAGGCTCGCAATATCGCTTGCAAATACAGATTCTGGTTTTAATCCAGACATTTCTTCTACTTGATTGGCTTAGCCCCTGTTCTTGGGAGTTTTCCTCAGGCCGTATATAGCCGTATTGGGGTGGGGGATGGCAGTTGAACTCTATTAAAAGCCATGCTCACCTGCTATTGAACCCTGTTAGCTCAATAGCCTTGTTCAGGGCTGGAGCAGAGGTTTCTGTGCTGGGAAGTCAATGCGAGCATTGTGGGCTGCTCCCTCCCTCTTTTTGTCCCTGTATGAAGAGAGGACTTGCAAGCCTGAAAGTGGGAAAGCAGCTTTTGGCACACAACTTCCCTTGATACCCAAACCCATGCCCGGAGGTGTCGCGCGTACCATATTCAATCACTCAGCTTGGGGTTTCATAAACTCAGGCTCTGCAGGACAACTGCCTCCTCACCCAGGCATAGCTCAGGCTGTAAGAGCCGAGCAATTACACTACTTGATTCAACAGAGTGGTTTTGTGCCTTGTGGCACACCAGTAGGTGACAGGACCTCCACGTGAGTGCCTTTGAGCCACTGCCCTATAGGTACCACATCAAACCAGCCGCTCCAGGAGCATCATCCTGCTGCTGCGGCCACAGCTCAGCCCCATTCCACCCTCACACCATAGGACAAGTAGTTGTTACTGGAGCTGCTCTTTGTTTCCAGGAGGAGCCGGGGTCCCCCTCATGCCCACCCTGCTATAGTCCTGATGCAGCATCCCTGTGACAGCCCATGGTGACAACGGCATTGAGCGTTGCCTGTGAAGGCTGGCTGGCTCTTCTCCATCTGCATCCCACATCACTGCAAACAGCCAGGAGCTTTTTGTTCCCTGGGACAGGGTGCTCACTGCCTGCGCCGGCTTCCTGCGGGCGCTGAAAGCAAACCCAAGTGTTTATACCTTGTAATGATGCTGTTTAGTCTGACTGCTGGGAAACAGAACTGCACGTGAAACCTAAGCCTCTGATGATGTCAAAGATAAGAAGTCAGGACCCCTGGCAAACATCTGGCCATTTCCCCGCCACTGAACCCTCAAAGATTGCAGTAAACCCATGGAGAGACACAGAAATGAGTATTTCTAACAGGCTGGTAACTGGTTACCAGTGGGCTGACACCACAGCACTGCCATCGCGCTGGGACTCTCTGTGTTAGTAAAGATTACTCATACAAGCAAAGCCAGCAAGATTAGGTCTCAAAGGAATAAGCCCATACAAAGAATTCACTGTACCTCAGGCTCCACAGGGCTAATAAAACTCAAATAAAGTGATGAAATTCAGTACATCAAATACCAGAGCAAACAAACTGCGGCAATTAATGGGAGAGCTCATGCACCGCACGCTAAGGCATAACGATTACCCAAACAGCGCGCAGCGCAGCACATTGAATGAGTAAGAACAGCAAGATCCAGACCAAACCCCTGGAAAACTTGAATCCCCTACCCCATTACTATGCCCTAAACGCCTGTGGCTCCTCCTCTGTCTGTGTCTGCGCTCCCCGCTCAGGCAGCTCCCAGAAGCGGGTCTATCCCACTGCCATCTGCTCCTCAAGGCTTGCAGAGCATCTTTGATAAATGAGCTTTTCCTCATCCCCACCACCCATTTCAGCCGATGCCACCCCAAAGCCGCGCATTTATTTTTCAAAGCCGAGGCTTGATTAAAGTCCCTGAGGTTTCTCAGCTCCGGTTTGAGACGTTTCCTCCCCTATACAGGGTCAGCGCGTGGTAAACGGGAGAGGCGCGCACTAAAAATACCGCTCTGTAGACAGCTTCAGCCCACACGAAAGGAAAGCTTTCCCTCTCAAAGAGCCCACACTGCTGCCTGCAAAATCCCGGCGTGTTCCTGACACTGCCGGGTACACAAGGAAGCTCATTTGCTTCCACGTGTTAAGCCTTTTACATAAACACTCGGACCATCAGTACTATCCTACTCCGCATTCTAATACTGAGCCAAAATCAGCCCTAATAGCTGGGCTTAACGCAAGAGTAAAACAAGCTCCGGGAGTACCCAAATCCTCTCCTTTTTTGCCTGTTCATTCAAGAAAGCCACAAACACAGAAAAAGGCAGCTCTGCCCCCACCCTAACCAATCCTTTCCATCGGAATCTGCTCCTCTATTAACTTTAACACACACAAGGAAAACGTCTAAACAATACGAATGAGAATCCTGCCCCTTGGCTTTAACGTTTACCATCTTGTATTAAAGGGGATACCTTTCATTTGGTTTAATGAAACACTAATTCATTGAAAGAACCACCCTATCTACCTCTTTGCTCATTGCTTAGGCAAGGTTGGCCTCCTGGAACTGCTTTTGGTTACTCATTACTGGGGCTGCTGGAACATTTGCATGGGGAATAGGGGTTTTCTTCACACTGAATATGGGAAAGGTGCTGCAACCGGGCTGGGGGCTGCAGGAGGCAATGAGAAGATGCTTTGCAAGGGGAGTCAGGATGAGCCACAGGCTTTGCAAAGCCCCATCCCTGAGAAAAGCTATGGAGCAGCAAGACGCTGGGGGGGGGCGGGGGGATTTAGCTCTGCCTCAGCATCTCCATGCAGTCCCCAGGGTGATGGGGCACCCACTGCTCTTCCCCTTGCCCGGTTCCCTCCCCCCATGCAGGGAGCACCTAGGGCTGCAGGGGGGCACCCCCAAAGCAGGAGGGCTCTGGGGGAACGGGGCTGGGATTAGAGGATGGGGTGGCGGGGAGCAGGGTGCGTGGGGTGGAAAGGGGGGCTGGAGAATATGGGATCAGGGACGGGAGAAGCGGTGGAGAGAGGGGCTGGGGGAAGAGCGCCTGGGGAACGAGGATCTGGGAAGCAGAGACGGGGACTGGGATAAGCGAGGCTGGGGAGTGAGGTAGGACCGTCGGGGGGGGGGGGGGGCGTGTTGGGGAGCAGGGACGAGGCTTCGGGGCGCAGCGATGGGACGGGGGAGAGGAGGATTTGGGGTAGCGGGGCTGTGGGTCAGGGAGCCGCGGACCGGTAGCGGAGGGTCCCCGCGGCCAGCGGGGGGCACTGCCGGCTCGGCCATAGCCCCAGCCCGGCCCCGCCGCGGAGCCGCCGCCGCCCGGCCCAGCCCGTCCCGTCCCGTACCTGTACCAGGCGAGTCCCCGCTCGTAGTTGCGGTCGAAGAAGTGGGGCTCGGCGCCGACGGCGCGGACGTCGGGGTGCACCCGCAGGAACTCCAGCAGCGCCCGCGTGCCCCCCTTCTTCACGCCGATGATGATGGCCTGCGGCAGCCGCTTGGAGCCCTCGCCCAGCAGCAGCGTCAAGGAGCCGCCCGTGCCCACCGCGCTGCTGCCCCCGCCGCCGCCCGAGCCGCCCGCCCGGCTCCCGCCGCCCCCGGCCGGCACCTCCTCGCCCGGCGCCGCCTCCTGCCGCCGCCGCCGCTGCTGCTGCTTGAGCCGCTGCAGAAGCCGCTTCCGCCGCGCCGCCGCCGCCTGCCAGGGGGGCAGCTCGGCCGAGCCCCCCAGGTACCCTCCGCCGCCGCCTTCCTCTTCCTCCGAGGCGGCACCGGCGGCGATGATGGGTCCGGGCAGGGTCTGGCAGCGGTCGGCCAAGCAGTAGAACACGTAGAGGGACATGAGGAGGGAGCAGAGCATCACCAGGAACTTCTTGAAGATGCTGCGGGGCAGCGGCTCGGCGGCGGGGGCAGCCGCCGCGCTCACGGCCATGCTACCCCGAGGCGGCGGCCGGGCGCCCTGGCCATGCTCCGCGGCCGCCCCCCGGCGCGGCCCCTCCGCGCAGCGCTCCGCGGTGGCGGGGGGCTGCGCGCTGCCGCATCCCCAGCGCGGGGGACACGCGGCGGCGCTGCTTCAGGGGGGCATCCCCCGTGTGTGTGTGGGGGGGAGAGAAGGGACCGGGGGGGAGCCGCTGCCCTCGGTGCGGGGCTCCCACGTGCCGGCCGCCGCGGCAAACTTCGGCGGAGACATCGCCGGGAGCGGGGCGGGACCGGGGCGGGGGCAGAGCCGGGGGCGGAGGGGAGGGGGTGGGGGGGGGCGGCCCCTCTGGGAGCCGCTGCCCGGGCGCTGCGGTCGGAGCGGGGTGCGGGGATGTCCTGGAGGCTGTACCGGGGGGTTAAGGGGGATCCGGGGGCTGTACCGGGGAATTGAAGGGGATGGAGGGATGGAGGTGTGCCGCCGAGATTAAGGGGTACCCATAGGCTGTCCGAGGGGATCGAGAGATGCCCCGGGGTTGTTTTGGGGGCATAGAGGGGCGCTGAGCTGTCCTGGGGTGTCCGGCGGTGCCCCGGAGGCTGTTCCGGGGGATAGAGGGATGTGGAGCTGTCCGAGGGGATGTCCCGGAGCCGGTGTGCAGGGCACAGGGGTACCCTGAGGCTGTCCTGGGGGGTAGAAGGATGCGGGGATGTCCGGAGGCTGTTCCAGGGGGTTAGAGCGGTGCGGGGCTGTCCCCTGGGGCAGAGGGGAGATCTCAGCTCTCTACAGCTTCTCTCTAGATGATGCCTGACTTTCCAGGCTCACCGGACTTTGCTGTGAAGCCCGTGCAGGGTGATGAGACCTCAGTGTCCATCTGAGCACCCTCTGCCCACCTTTCTGTCCATCCACACATTTGTGAACCACCACCATCCCCCATCCCTCTGGTACCTGAACACCAGTTCCTGATTTACCTGATGGTAAATCCACACCTTCACACAGAGCAGTCCCCCTAAAAACCAGCACAACCACTGACACGGGTGTTAAATGCACTTGCAGTGTTACAGCCAACAGTTGCACCAAGCACAGTACTTAATACAGCACAGAAAGCCCCGAAACAGGACTTTTCCCCACTGACTTGAACACATTACCCCATGGCTGGCTGCAGAATCCGGCCCACAGTTGGTAGGAAATATCTACAAACACAACAGGATATTGCTCTCACAATTTGCTCTCCTCCTTTGAGAGTACATAAAACGTGGAAATCACTATCAGATTCATGCCTCTGCTGCCCCGTTCTCAGGGCTTCATTATTTCATTGCCTGTGGGAATGTCCTTTTAATTTGAAATGTTTGTCATAGAACATAGAATCTTTAAGCAAACTTCCACATGAAACACTTGACTTCGGTCTCTTTTTTCTCCCTGCTGTTTGGTGTGGACCAAGCTGAGGAATTAAACTTCCACTACTTGGGAATAAAGCTGATGTAGCCACAAATTATTCAATGCAAGGGGGGGGGGGGGGGATTGCAGTGAATAATAATCAGCCATCTGCAGAGCTGGCTGGCTAATAAAAATGTGTTTCCAAATAGTAAACAGGCCAAAATTAATAACAAATGTTATGTGCAGTGAATTATTCTATTAGATCTTCTCCCAACTTTATGACATTTTTCTTCTCTAAGCATAGCAACTTATCTGGAATGGATGGATTTCCAAATCCATACCCACCCCAGCTGCAACGCTGCCAGATCACTTTATCTCACATTGATGAGTGTAATTCCAGCTCGGTGTGTTTGGTGACTTCAAGATACTGTAGCATTGCAGGTATTTCAATGCTTCAACATGTAAGTAGATGCCTGGTGTGGTTTACAAAAGGCTATAAGCAGGTTAGGCCCCTAACACCTCTAGGCAACTACTTACATCATTAGGAGCCTAAATGCCTTTATAAATCTGTGCTCTGATCCGCAGCTCATTGAAGGCAATGAAAAGACTTTGCTGACATCAATGGGCTTTGGAGTGGGCCCTGTAGAAGGAGCACGATCAATGCAAAGTGCTTTGACTTCTTTATGCTGCTTATTATGATACTTTTTTTCCTAGACACTTAGAACAATGCTGCATTTTCTGTTTGAATAAATGGTCGTTTCAAGCAGAGAAAACAAGAAAAGAGAAGTGAAATCAGTGTGAAAGGCTGCAGGGGAATGATGTGTGTGGAACTGCTGCGATTGCATCGCAGCACTCACGTTCGCTGCCTTCTTTTCCTGGAAATCCTGGTGAGAATCTCAGTTTTCCTTTAAAAAGTCACTAGTTGCCTAGGGAAAATATGACCAGAGTCTATTTAAAAAGTTTTGGTGTCTAGAAAGCAGTAAAGCTAAATATAGCTGTATTTAAAACAACCCCATGATATTTAAGGCAATGCTGTGATTTGTTTCAGAACCTGACTCATTGTTTCTGCCTGCTGGGGCTGAAGGCACCGGTGGCTCCAGCAGCCAGGAGCAGCTCTCCGGAAGGAAGGTGTCTTACCTGGGAGAAAGGGCAATAAAATAGTGAATAGTTTCAACCCTACGTGCCCTGTGTTGCTGTGGGCTCTGCCAGTACAGCTCCAAACATGAGATTCCATGAGCAGACTGGTTTTGTCCTTGGTTTTAGGTGAGTTTCTGTACAAAGAGTGTTTGGTGAGCGCTGTACTATAAAGCCAGAAAAATTGGGTGGCTGATGTCATGACATCCAGTTCTGGGGATTTACACCTCTTACCTGTTTTAGGGGTAACGTGGAGGGGGTTTATAATGACTTAAAGGCTTGGAGCAAAAGTTGCTTTCCATTTCACTCAGCCTCTTACACCTCTGACTTAACGTTTTGAGTGCAGCCTCCTTTCCCCACTGTGTTGATCGATCTACCTCTCCCAAAGCATTTCCTATACCCCATCACAGACATCAGCATCCCCTGGCAGCAGTGGGGTGGTGGGATCCTGAGGACCCAGAGATGCTCCACTGTGGGCCTGCAATGACCCTCCCTGTGGGCTGACGGGCAATGGTGTGTGCATCCATCCCAGCTTGCAGGGCTGTGCATTGTGCCCGTGACTCTCAGCTCCCTGGCACCAGCCCCACTGCTGGCATGGGCTCACGGGGATGGTCCTGGCAGGCTCTCCTCCGTGGTCCTGTTTGCTCTTGTTCCTTACCTTCCTTGGCTGTTCTTTTCTCCTTTTATCTATTTATTGTTTCAGTGCTTGCTCCCCTCCTGCCTCCCCCCGAGGAATGTTCTGCTGCACAAGTCATTCCTGGGGCTACTTCCAATAGCAAGTGGGGCTCTTCTCCCAGCACAGTAGTGCCAAAATTCACCTCCACCACCACCAGCAGCCTATTAGAATCATAGAATAGAATCATAGAATGGTTTGGGGTGGAAAGGACCTGAAGGTCATCCCTGCCACAGGCAGGGACACCTTCCACTAGAGCAGCTTGCTCCAAGCCCGTGTCCAACCTGGCCTTGAACACTGCCAGGGATGGGGCAGCCACAGCTTCTCTGGGCACCCTGTGCCAGCACCCTCCTAGTGAAGAACTCCTTCCTTATACCTAGCTTAAATCTCCTCTGTTTAAGTTTGAAGCCAAGCAAGGTTTTGTATTTCAAATGGGCTACTGTGGGATTCCCTTCTTTTGGGATCCCTGCATGGGACACCAAGGAGACAGATCTGCACAGCAGGAGAGCCCTTTGGCAATTGAGCCTGCAAAAGCTTAAAATCAGCAACCCAGATGCTGTCCCTTTCGCAAACAAGAGCTGAAGACTTTGCTTCCACCATCTGATATTTCCAGGTGCTCCTGTACAATTAGGAAAAGGGAAGGCTTCCAGTTTGGATGCCTCCTGCATGCTCAGCCTGCGCCAGTCCCACTGGGACCGCTGCAGTTTTTCCCTTTTCCCAGTGACCCGTAGCACAGATGGGATCAGGGGTTAAACTGGGAGTATGGTGGAAAAGGGACTGGGGAGCCCGAGGCTAGCACAGCTTAACAAGTGATTATAAGGCAAAGGGAACCGCTGCCTGTCAGGAAGCTGCTGCCAAAGAAAACATCCCATTGTACCGGGGAGATGGAGTATGGGACAGGGGAGAGAGAAACAGATTGATAACCGAGGGGCGATGTGACCCTGCTTGGGTTCCTACAACAAAAGCCCCTTCATCTAAAATGAATAGGAACAATAGCTAATGGGGACAGGCCAGCAGCAACCAGGATCTGAGAGCCCGGAGTAGAGGGAGGAGTCAATGGCGGGTCCTGTTTTACCCAAATCCTCTATTGATCTCGGTAATCTCCTGGGCTTTCCCCCCCTTGAAATCACACAGGAAGTTCAAGGACTTTATGCCTTCAGACTGTAGGGACATGCATTGTCCTGAAGAGCCATTGGGATGGGCAGCCAGTGAGGTGTGGTGTGGGGCAGGATGAAGGGGAGTGCTCCAGTGCGGAGCCAGGGATGAGCCCCTGCTGTCACCTGGGCAGCCCTGGGGTGGATGGTGGCCTTGTCCTGGTGCTCTCTGGCTCCCAGGTGGGTTCTGGATCCACTTATGGGGCAGAGCACATGGATGCACAGAGCCTGGCACAGCGAGGTCCCAGCCAGATACTCCCATATTATTAATAAAGAGATTGTGATCTTTCCCTGACGGGATCTGCAGAGCCCTCATCAGATGCAGCATGCGCTGAGGGTGCACAGGGCAGTAGTGGAGCCATATGAGCACTGGGAATGGGAGCTGCATCCCCATGGAGAGGGCTGAGCAGGTAGAGGTGAGTGCTGGAGGTGTGCTGGAGAGCTGAGCAGCATCTCCAGTGCTGGGAGTTTTGTTAAAAGCCCTCCTGAAAACACTGAGCCATAGACATTAGAAATGTAGGGACTGGATTTTTCTTTTGGTTTTAATATATAGAAAGATATTTGGAGAATGAGAATATCCACAGGAAATGTCATGTAGAGCCTATAGAAGAAGTTTTGAGGCAGTATATTCGGCCTGCACTCACTCAACCTGACAAAATGACTTGGCCTGCAGCAGAATACACAATGCCTGCTCCCCAGATGCAAACAGACCTGTGAGCAGGAAGAGGATGAAATCTTAGTCCTGCTTTGGCTGAGGCAGGAGGCAATGTATCCCTGTGCCTGATGTCAGGCCATGGCACTCTGACCACCTTGTACCTGATACCTCCTGCCCAGCGGGGATGGAGAATGGGCCAACTTGATTAGAGAGCTGGCACAAGATGTGAGGACATCTGGGAAGCCTCGGATCGGGAGCATGAATTAATAAGAAGCGGTAAGAGGAGGAGACTGAATGGGATCCAAAGCCCCGACGGAGCCGCCAGCCGTGGCTGATGCAGGCAGGGGCCTGATTTCTGGAGCTGCCCTTCCCAGCGTGGCCAGCACATGCAGGGTGATGCCTCTGCCATAAAGGAGGGGAGAGCACAGCCTGGAGCACAGCGCTTTGTCATGCACAATATCATCTGGGGGCAAAAGGGCTGATTTTCAATGATCCCTGTTTGTCCTGCCCCAAGATATATGGGCTGATGATTTATCTGGAGGGCCCTGCAGCTTGTTAGTGCTCAGCCTCCCATAAAAGCAGCTGCATCAGTGTATCCCTAAGACTGGAATGGGCTAAGGACCCTCCAGGGCCAGCGGGACACCGTTCAGGGCAGACACAGCTCCCAGTTGTGGTTCTGGTGACCTACCACTGCTTCAGGGTGCTGTGCTGGTGGGACAGGCTGGGAGGCAGTGGAGCCATGCAGGGCGAATACAGCAGCGTTGGTGCTTCACTGGGATGGTCAGCTTGGTGTCTGCACTGGCACCACATCTGATGGACTCCTCAGTCATCTAAACCACACAAGGCGCATGGGATATGTTGCAGTCATGAGCAATGTACCCCAGGGGCAAGCAGCCACCCATCCTGTCTGCAGGAAGGAAGCTGCTTGCACCATGATAATGGCTGCAGCCCCCCAGGTGCACCCCAAGAGCAGGCAAAGAACCCCTTTACATCAGGCAGGCTGGTACCAGGGTGGCAGAGTGAGAGTCACTTGGCTGCAAAAGGCTGTGAGTCTGAAGAGCAAATGCATGGAGCTACCTTGTGGGGTGGCACACTGAGGGAACTGAATGACGAGGCCAGCTCTCATCTTGGCTTTTATCAGATGGAGAAAGGAATCAGGTCATTCTGCATTGGCTGGAATGGCATCCCCCCCTTCCCAGGTGGCAAGAGGCTGTGGAAAGCAATGGGTTTCCATCTGGAGAGGACAAGCAGTAGAGAGGGGGATGCACCACGCTCAACCCAAATCCATACACAGGAAAGAGGCACACCTGAAGCAAGCTGTTCCTCCCAAAGAGTGCTTATGCATTGTTACCCATGGAAAAATCACTCTCGGAGTAACCCAGCATCAGGCACATCCTGAGAATAATGTGATGCCCTGTCTACATCCATGCCCACAGTGCTGGGTGTGCTGTGCGGACATCCCAAACAGCAGGTTCATTAGCTGGGCTGGCAAACAGGGATGATGAACACCTCCCCAGCATTCCCAATGGTCCTCAGCCACTGCAGGCAAATATTTACAAGAGCTCTCCAAGGGAAAGCCATAAACTGCTCCCTGCTATAGCTTTCTGAGGATCACTCCAGACAGCTATATTAGCTGGAACATGAAGTAGTTACACTCCTGCTGCTCTCCCAGTGCTTTTGAAACAGATACTTGTCTCTTTTATTACCTCTGTTTGTGTCTCGTTTTATTTGTGTGCTGTGTGCTTCATTGTGCTGGGTTTGATACAGTTGTGACTGGCTACGGGGTGGAACAACAGTAAATACCTTGTGGGCCTTTTCTGCTTGTTAATATTATTCTTCACTTTTAAAGAAGTGCCAAGCCAGACAATGAAAACAATACAGGGAAAATTAAACCCTAAATCTGCATTTATGGTTCTGTATTAAATACCCAGGGAAGGGCTGGTTTGAACTGTGTAGAACTTCTTTCTGTTAAAAATGTGCTTTTGGGGAAATAGGTGTGTTTTGTGGAGAAAGGTTTCGCTTCTATCTATCTGTCTATCTATCTACATCTATACATCTATAGTGTATCTATTCTGGGTGAGGTTTTCTCAGTCCAGGATGGTCATATCAAACAACCCCAAGGACCAGACTGGGGGACAAGGTGCACCCTAAGTGGAGATGGGAGCTGCCCATGCTCACATCCTGGTTCACTTTGCTCCTCATGAGATGATAGTGTACAAAGCCTCTGCTCTCTGCAAAGGCTCAACCAAGCAGCTCTGAAGTTAAGGCCAGTCTTTTAACTGACTTCACTGGATATCAAGCAATGCCTGGAGAGCATCGTGGACTGAATTGGGTTCCCAAAGGGCTGGGACAGGTCAAAGTGCTGGACAGAAGAGCCAGACCCACTGACAAAGGGCTGGGTGTAAAGTTCATGAGCTCCTCCCTTCACAGCAAGGGATAACTTCTCCTTTGTACAGCAACAGCACAAGTGGGTGTTGAAAGTGTAGGCACCAATCTGAGCCTCATGGCTTGCTCTTTCCGTAAGATCCCTTTGGAACATCCCACCTCCACCCAGGAGGGCTGAAACCACAGCTGGAAACAGCTGGTCCAGTGACAGGACCTGAGCCCAGAGCCCCATGGTGCAAAACACTGAGCCCTGTGGTGTAACCAACAGGCAGAGAAGGGCGATGGTGCACCCCTGCAAGCCAGCAGATCCTGGGGGGCTGCCAAGGGGAAGGGTACAGGCTCTGCCCCCCTTCCCGGGATACCCTGCACTGCTGCTCCCTCTCCATCCTGGCTGAGCCAAGCTGCTGACAGCTCCGCGTACTGGCTTTGCTGGGCTGAAGGGAGCACTTTAAAAGGAAGCAAAGCAGTAACACATCATTAGTTCCTGCTGGAACAGGGATCGGGAGATGCGCATTCCTGCCTTGTATGGGAAATCTGGCCTGCTTGCATCACCCCAGGAGTTTGGGCTGAATACTGTATTCTTAGCATCCCATCCTCAGACAGCCCGCGCTCCTGCTAGGCGATGCTAAGACCCACTGCCAGCTCCGAGGCAGTTGTGCTTCAGCAGTGGATGAAGTCACGCCTGGATAACTCGCTGGGGCTTCGGGATGGGGCTGGATGATGGCTGAGCAGCGGCAGCGGCTGCGCTAAACCCACCAGGAAAATCCTGGGATGGGGGAAATCTGCCTTGTTACGTGTTTGGCAGCCTATCTGCACCCACCTGCTGCGGTGTTTACTGGGATTCACACCCGCTCATGGATAAGCCCATTGCCCCACTGGATACAACCGGAGCGGGATGCGACTCATGACCTGATAGCTTTCCCCCAGCCAGCAAGTGCATCCCAGGCACTGGAGAGCTTTGGAAGCAATCCCAGGACTGAGCTTTTGACAAGTTGGGAGCACAGCATCCCAGTGTCATTTTAGGCCTAATTTGCATGTAGAGCACGGCGCCGAGTGTGTAATTACTGAGCTGCGCAGGCAGTCGTCAGCTCGGCTGTTTCAAAACATGGTCTCTAGTGCTTCAGAAAACATAAGCACAGACCTTTCCCTAGTGCAGCTGCATGTGAGGTTCGGCTAAGAGAAGTGGAGGGCTTGGATGGAGGCAGGTCCTCCCAACCAGCTCCAGCTGGAAGTACCCAAGGAAACATGGTCACCTCTTCTACATAGGGAAGAAGGCTGAGACAAGGTCAGGTTAGTCTGCACATGCTGATCGCCAGCAAAGGCTCTTCTTGGCTTCCATATCTGGCATGCACTAACCAGAGAGGTCATTTCTCAGCCTCCCAGACCTCAGGATCCTCCTTCCCACTTTCTCTACTCCCTTTTTGACCTCCATGTTCACCCATGAGCCCTGCCTTCTCTCCTGGGACCTGTCATCTGCAGCAAGATGCTGGGAGGGCTCAGTCACTGCTGAAGGTGGGAAAAGCTCAGCCTTGGGATTCCCCTTCTTTTTTCCTGGATTAAGGTATCCAGAGAGATGAAGAAGGAAAAATCAAGCTCAGGACCCAGTGTGTGTGCATGCAAAGGGGTGCTCTTGTCTGTCTACAAGCATTTGCCTTGAATGCATGCACAGGATAGTGGAGGTGTGAGCATGCGTGTGGTTGTGGGGGGCATCTGCATATGTGCAATGTACAAACTCTATGCATCTGCATGTCACGCATAACTGTCACTCAGGATATGTTTCTTCACAGGTTTCTCTGCGTGGATGTTCACAGAAGGGCTTCATATGTGTTATTGAAGACACATCTATGTGTAGATGGGTGTCCCATGCTGACAGACAGCACTAACTCTGGTTACAGAGCCAAACCAGCAGAGAGGACAGAGCATCATCATACATCTGTATCACTGTCAGATTTCTTCTCCTACCAGCCCTGTTTCCCCATCCCATGTGCTGAACAAGTGCATGCGAAGGGAGGTGAGGGACATCCCATGCTCCTTCCAGGCTGTGTTTTCAACTTCCCTGTTTCTTTGTGCCGGTGGATTTGGTGGATTTTGTTCATTCTGTCTGCTAACATCAACAGGACCTGCCAGGGCACCTCATCACCAGAGCTCCCCGGGAGCTAATGCCACATACTTGGAGCATGCAGTCAGCTTTTCCAGCCGGTCCACGCAGCCGGCGTAAAGTAAGTACCGTCAGAAACCACTCTATAAACTCAGGACGGGAAGGAGATGATTGATGGCTCCACACTGGACATGACACAGCTCCTACACTTCCCTCTATTTATAATATCTCTGTATTGCCCCTACCTCAAAGCTTGACAGGGCTAGTCCCATTCACTCAGAGATATGGATTTGGCACAGCCTGACATAAACTCCATCGCTTCGGGCCACCAAGGGAGAGCCATTGTTATAAACTTTTTCCCCCCGCACCCTGCTTGGCCCCTCTTTTCCCCCCTTCCAGTCGCATTATTTCTTTACAAGCCAGCAAGAACAGAACCAAATGTTTCACATCTGTTCTCACCGTCCAGCCATTTGCATGAGAATCACGGTCAGTGTTTCAATGAGCGCAGCAATGGGGATGGAGACGGCCACCACTGGCCCCTCATGCTTCTGCCAGATGTCTGGGCTCCGCACAAAAGGGACGGACCCATGGCCTTAACAAATCACCCTCTTTGGGATCTAATTGCTCTAGAGATACATCGGGGTTTTTCTTTCTGGATGGTGCTGTGGAGATGATCCTCACCCTTGGGTCAACCCTTGTGAGCCTCCTGTTTAAAGGGTCTGGTGTCAGCATCCTAGTTTTCCAGCACCGTCACCAAGGGAAGGTGTTGCCTCAGCCAGGCTGAAGGGGGGTTTCATGCACCAGTAATGGCAATTTTAATGGTAGATCATCTCTAGTGATATGGCACCACTGGGAAAGGTCCTTGAAAAGTGCTTCACAGGGAGCTCCCATTTAGAACGATACCGAAATCTCCACTAATCTGCTCTTTTCTCTGTTTGCCCAAAGTTATCTTCCTCCCTGCCAGCTCTTCCCCTGCATCCCCTGCCTCTTCTCCAGGCCTGCTCAGCTCCCTCCAGCGCTAGAGCTGGTGTGCAGACTCGGGGCTGTGATTTTTGGGAGCTGTCTGTTCTCTTTCCAGACGGGCTGGGCATTATGAGCTGCTGCTTGACTGACGCAGCAGCGGATGAAAGACTTAAGCTGTTGACGTAAGCTGGCAAAAACGCCTTGGAAATTCTAGCACTGAAGCTCCTCCACACCATCCATCTCCCTCCACGTTCAGCTCTTATTAACTCCCCAAGCCCTGGGGTTCTCCCAGGAAAATCAATGTGTAAAGAGAAGTTTTTAAGGCATTGGGGTCCGCAGAGCCCTTTGGGTTAAAGGCTGTGGTTCTGGCTTCCAAGCAGCTCTGTACAGCCCCAGCAAGGGCAGCTCAGACTTTGCACTGGCGATGTTGGATGTCTTGGTGCTTTCAGCTCGGCTGGGATCCTCGTGCATCTGAAAGGCTTCCAGGTTGGATTCATGCTCAAGTGAAGATTATTCCAGGTGGCAGTTGTTGGGTACAGCCCACTGGGACTAGGCAGGCGGCTGTCCTGCCTCAGGATGGTAAGCTGATATCCATGTGTTGGCATCCGAACCCCGTGTGTGCAGTTCACAGTCGTTCCCATGAGCTGGGAATCACCCCATGGGGATATTAGGGAAGGGCAGGGTGGCCGCTTGGGAGCAGACATCTGTTGGGGTCATGATCCCCAGCTGCAACATCCTTCTTTGGGCCTGTCCAATCATTTAACTGTGCTTTGGAGGTTTCCCAGCCACAAAGGCAATACAGATTGTGTATCGATCCAGCTTCCTGCAGTCAATAGCTGCAAACCACCCACAGCTGTGGCAAGGTCCTTGCAAGCAGAAGGGGCTGATGAACATCGCTGAGGGTGGGCTGCATTGTGGTGCAGCTGCATTAGAGCGGTAGCAAAGCCCCGCGAGCTATAAGGTGCCACAAGCCCCTGGGTCAGCCTCAGCCCTGCTTCAGCCCTGGCTTCTCTGCCACCATGCAGAGCTGCCTGTCCCAGTGCAGCCCCACCAGAGCCAAGGCTTGTGCTGCAGGACATGGAGAGGGTGCAGGTTTCCCTGCTTGGATGTCGTCTCTGTAGGGCAAAGAGCAAATCCCTGAGGATGTCCTACACTTTAATATCACCATGTATGAAGGACAGCATCAGGAAAGCCAAGCAGGACACCCACATGTTCAAGTGCAAGTTGTGTGACACGCAAGAGCTCCATTAGCATTGACACCACAAGCTTTATAGCAGGGATGGAGAGAATTTTGGAAGAGAGCATAAGTTGCTGGCTGTGTAAGTGAGAGGGGACAGTGCAGGGATGCAGGTCACAGCCAGGGCTCACTGAATGCAGAAGGTACTGGCTGTCCCCATGCTGCCATGGTCCCCCCCATAGGGTTCAGGTAAGCCTGTCCAGAGCCCTCAAACACCAACCATGGAGGTGGTGGCATCTCTCCCAAGGTTTCCCCACCCATCACAGGAGGAAGGTCTCAGTGCCATCAGCACTTGAAGCCCGCTCTGCTCCGCAGGCTGGGTACCCCTGTCAGATGGGGATTCGCAGCACGGGCAGGGCTTTCTGTCCCAGCTTGAATGCAAAGGGGCATGAAAACAGAGCACGCCGAGGCAGCAGATGTGTTTTGGGAGGGAATTGCTGGTGTGTGGCACCTGTGTCCAGTGGCAGGACCTTCCCTGCACATCCTTCAGCTGTGCCCTTCACTCCCAGCTGGGCCACCGCGGTGATGGATGCTGACCTTTAGGGACCAAGTATTATTTCAGGCTACTGCCTGATGGGCCAAGAGTCTGGAATGCACACAGGGAATCCCTTTGAAGCTGACATTTCTCAGCGAGCTGTGTTTTCTGCCTTTCATTAGAGAGAGGTGTTCATAAAGGCTCATCTGCACTGCCAGTGCCTTGGACAGTCCTCGGCTCATGTGCAAAACATCGCCAGCTCCAAAGGATTGTGTGCACACTTACTTGGGCATAAATGACAGCATAAAGCTCAGGGAATAGGAGAGTCAGTGTCTGGTCCATTTTGCCTCTTGCAGTGATGTTATAGGACTTAACTTTCTCAGTGTAGCTGCCCTGGGGTGATGCTGAAAAGGGTATGGGGAGGTGCATGGCAACACAGAAATGAGCCCCTGAGACATGTAGAAGAGCATGAACAAGAAGACAGCAGCATGGGCGTTTCCACTAGTGTCTTAGAGCTTAGGGCTCTATGGTCCTACCTGGCCATTCAGAGTGGGTTTTGCAATGGTGAAGCTTGGGCATTTGGAGAGAGGGGGCTGTGGGTGATGAGTCTCTCACACATCTTTATCTCCCTCTGCACAGGTGCTGGAAACACTGTGTGTTGCATCTCCGTTGCGAAGAAAACAGCTCCATGCTCCCACCTGCCCTAGTCCTTTCTCTTTCAGAAGGTCTGCATTTTGGAAGTCCTCCCTGTCTTAAAATGAAAGTAGTAGAAGCAGCTGCAAGAGTCATCTACTCCATATTCATGCTGATGGTGGTGCCTTAGATGGCCTCCTGGTACCTAAACCCCCCTCTCTTGAGCATCCAGTGAGAGTGGACGCAGCAGACTGTGAGGTTGCTGGATAGTGTGATAAGGTCTGTATTTCTGCTAACAAAATAAGGGAGGTTCATTGTGAGTGATGCTGGCTGGAAGAGAACGTGCAGTATATACTTGTGAGCACAAGAGGGAGAGCAAGGAAGGAAGAGAAAGGAAGGACAGGAATGAAGGAAATGGACTTGGTACCTGTTTGTAAACTAGGTCAAGATTAATAATGGTTTGGATAGTCCTGGCTCCGGGCCCCATACTGCAGGTTTTGCAGAGGCTGATGAAGAACAGACAACTCCTGCCTGGAGGAAGGAGCAGCCGATGGCTCTGCTCCGGTGGGGAGTTACACAGTGTGCACTTTACACACGCCGGGAGCCCCATTTCCACCCATGTAAACCAAACCACATGAGTAAGGATCTGCAGGCTCTGGGCTCGGCAGGTTAAGTCAAGGCTCTGGTTTAATCCTTCTTATGACAGTCAAGGCAAGTCTTACCCAAGGAAAAACCCTAAAAAAGCCCAACCCTGGCTTGTGAACAGACTATTTTTATTCCACTGCTTTATATTTCATCTGCTTTGCTCTGCCATTCCCTCTCGTTGCTGTATTCGAGCAGACATGAGTATGATTGCTCCACTGCTTTAACAGCAGTGATACAGAAGGGAAGAAAAATTGGATGCTGGGGTTGGTATCTTGCAAGACCAGCTCAGTGTTTGCTCCCTGGACACGAGATAGCTTAGAGTAACCGAGTACAAAATCATGTAGAAGCCCTTTAGCAAAGCAGGAGTAATGGTGCAAACGTGACCTGTGCCTGCCAGGGACAGCGATGGGCAGAGCCAGGCAGGACCACACCATGCAGTCCCCAGGCAGCCGAGTGCTGTGTAGCCTGATGAGAGGTTTTGAGAGCTATTTAGCAACACTGAATTGGGACTTGAAGCAGAATTAATTGAGCTCAAATTGCATCCTCCTAGCAATCCGCTAATCTGCTGCAGCAGGAGGATAATGACAGCACAAGGAACCAGCTTCAAAAATTGAAACTCAACGGGTTTTAATAAACGGGCTGCTTGAAAAGAGGATTAATCCTTGCATATAAAATATTGCCATACCAACACTTGCGCTCATATGGGAGTCTTCTGTCCCTAAATGGAAGGAGAATTTGTGAACTACATGCACTCGTACGCGCACACACATGTGATTACACGCCCAAAAGCACACAGAACCAAGCTGCTGTCATGTCCCCAAATTACTTCTCTTAAACCATGTTTATTAGTCCTAGGCAGTTCTTAGCATGCAGGAACTTTAATAAAAGCTCCTTTCAAGCAAAGGCCTCAAAATGCTCTGCAAACAGCAACAAATCAAGGGTCACATCATCCCTGGTGACACGGGGACACCACTGCAGCCCCTGGGAGATCTGTGGGGTGAATACACAGCAGGACTGGGAACAGAAGCCAGAAGTCTTCCTGAGTCCTGCACCATCTCCCAGTTCATTTCATTTCTCCCATTTTCTGGGATCTCTGTCAGTGGGTGACGGTGGAGAAAAATGGGATTTTTGCTCTTATTGCAGCAGAACCCCTTTAGGATAGCACCCGGTTCTCAGTGTCCATGATAAGCAAGGTGACTGTTGTGCAATCCAAGAGCAGATGGGTTGGATTCCTGGAAAACACCCCTCTGCCCTCCCCACTCCATGACTCCTGGTTGGGTGCAGCTGGCTGAAAGCACCAAATGCCTTAATGGCAAGTTCATCCCTCTGCACTGCTGCGTGCACCTCAGAGCAGTGCTCATCGCTGCCGACTTCAGCTCATTCCCTAACGTCTCCCTCTTTGCTTAGGTTTCTATGTTAACCTAATAAGACGGCGAAGAAGCTCTCCGCAAAGTCCCATCCATCACCCTCAATTTACATTTTATTAGCATGGGTACCCACAGCAAAGCAAATAAACTGCAGTGGGTTATTCTCTTTGTTGCTGTCAATACTATTGTCCTTGCCACCAACCCAATTAGAAGCATTTGTCGGTGCTCAGTAATACACTCTGAGCCAGCACTGAGGTCTCTGTCTCTCACCGGGCAGCTCATGGGGTGCTATGAAATATGTATGAATGATCTTGGATGACATCTGCTTGCTGCTCTGCTGGTGATGTTCCCAGCGAAAGGCTGGGCTGGGGAGCACACACCAGTCCTGGCAGCACGGGCATTGATGAGCCCTTGCTGATGGATCAGTGGGAAGAACTAAACCAGGGCTTAGCTGCTCCATCATGGTCATAGGAGGAAGGGAACCTTTAAGAAGCAAATACTTGAAGGATGAGCTACTTCAGGCTACCAAAGCTTTTGGGTTGGGAATGAGAGGTACACTACCAGCACAAGTCTGTGTCCCGTGTTCCCATGGACAGTGGTCCAGGCATGGGGAAAGGGGTGGTTGGTCCACGTGTGCC